>NC_141696.1:27509794-28759794 GCF_964263255.1 Lissotriton vulgaris
ACGCCTGACGGGGGAGCGCTGGGACGTCACCACGCCTGCTTTGTTCATCCCGAGCGACGCTGAGCGAAGCACTTCCTCCAACGTGACAAAGTCGGAACGGATATCCGGCTGCCCATAATGCATAGCAAAGATGAGAAACCTTTTGCATCTAATTAAACACATTACACTTTACATTAATCAGACGTTAATGTCTTTATATTTTTAACAGGACGATAATTATCCTTTTGCATCTATCCCTATTGACTGTAAAAAGACAGTCTAACATTCACCAGAGTTCTATCAGATGAGACATTTTCCTCAACATTCAGAGGTTTGAAGAATCCTCGTTGTGGTGGTACTAGTAGTAGACGACACGCTGTTCTAGGCTTCAGTTGCACTTCGTGTGGCGGCTGAAGACCAGAAAGTAGCAATTTTTGGAGACCTTCGTAGGTCTACATGAAAGTAAAAAGATAGAATTTATAGGAACATTAAATGTTGCGGAGACATTGCGAGTGACTTTTTACCGTCTATGAGTGACACTGTCTCGCAGGGTTTCAATCAAGCAATGAAGAGAAGAGGCAAAATGGAAGGGCACTAACCAGACACACACTGTGACTGCAGGCTGGCAGGCACTGCTGCTGCTCAGAAGATGATCTCTTCATGCCCGCATGCTAGCCTAAAAAGCACATTTTATAGTTTTTACAGTTTTTAGTTTATATAGTAAATTCGTTGTAAATGCATGAATGGTAAAAGCATGTTTTTTAAAAATGTTTGAATAAGGCAAGTATGGGTATAGGGGTATATGTTTTGGGGTACTGAGGTATATGTTTTGGGGTGTTTGGGTATTTTAATGGTTCAGATATAGTTTTGGGTTATGGGGTACAGGGGTATTTTTAGGGTTCAGAGCTAGGTTTGGGTTTTGGGGTATAGGGGTATTTTTAGGGTTCAGGGGTAGGTTTGGGTTTTGGGGTACAGGGGTATTTTAAGGGTTCAGGGCTAGGTTTGGGTTTTGGGGTACAGGGGTATTTTTAGGGTTCAGGGCTAAGTTTGGGTTTTGGGATACAGGGGTATTTTAAGGTTCTGGGCTAGGTTTGGGTTTTGGGGTACAGGGGTATTTTTAGGGTTATGGGATAGGTTTGGGTTTTGGGGTACAGGGGTATTTTAGGGTTCAGGGCTAGGTTTGGGTTTTGGGGTACAGGGGTATTTTTAGAGTTCAGGGGTATGTTTGGGTTTTGAGGTACAGGGTATATTTATAGGGTTAAGATGGGTTAGTGTTTAAGGGTGTTGGGGTATTTTATAGAGTAAGGGTGGGTTATGATTATGGGGTGCAGGGGTATTTAAAGTAGGGGTGGGCGGAATTGGCGCGAACTTGGTACAATAAATCCGCAATATTTCGTTCCATCAGATTTCAATTCTTAAAACAGAAACCTCATATATTCAAGGTAAAATAACAAGTATTTCTACATGCTAAAATACATATAGTCATTTCACAAAAGTGAAATTAGCTTCCAGCAAGCAGTGAGAGAGGTGATGATTTTGAGATCAAGCACCTGCAAACCATTATGGGACGAGGTAGCAGTGGGAAGTGAATATTATAGTATCCAAATAATTCTACAAAGAGCTGCAGTTCAACTCGTTCTCCATAGTTGTCCCCAAGAGCAAATGCGATAGCATTTAAAATATTATACATCAAGCTGCAGTTCACCTCATGGTCCCTAGATGTCCCTGATGAGGCAAATGCAATAGCATTTAAAATATTACACATCAAGCTGCAGTTCACCTCATGTCCCTAGATGTCCCTGATGATGCAAATGCAATAGCATTTAAAATATTATACATCAAGCTGCAGTTCACGTCGCCGTCCCTAGATGTCCCTGATGAGGCAAATGCAATCGCATTTAAAATATTATACATCAAGCTGCAGTTCACCTCGTCGTCCCAAGATGTCCCTGATGAGTAAAATTCAAAAACATTGAAACCCTTTCATGAATGCTAAAAATTATGCTAAGCTTATCCCATAATGCTTTGCAGGGACTTTTAGTTGTATTTTTGCCCATAACTGTGCTTGGGGTGGTTCTAAGAGAATGGGACCACCACTGAATTACTATTTAAAGGGAGCAGGAATGTATAGAACCTGGGAAGAAAAAACAACAATCGTGACGGAATGCCCCCAGCGATTGTCACGCCCCCCAGCACACACCCACAGCACAATGCAGACACGCCCACAAGGGACTACTTTGCTGGCACGGTTCTTTTACATTTTAAATGTATATGGTGGGCGTCTTCATAGCCTATGTCCTTCTGCTGCAACTGCCCTTTCCAACGCTGTATTGGGTGTTGTGATTGGTGCTGTGGTTCCCGAGTTTACCTGGCCAAAAGGTGCAAGTTCTCTCTTTATAATAGTAGTATAGATAGATGAGTGGCGTTTTACTACCGAATGTGTGACACTTCGAGAGGCATTTCCGCATGAGTTTTCTAATATAATAGCCAGATATACAACATAGGGGCCTATTATCAAGGGGGTTTATCTCCGCTTTTTTGGCTTTAAAAGCCAAGAAAGCAGAGATAAAATTATCTCCCTATTACCTAGCTGTCACTAACACCAGTTAGCGACAGCTAGTAGAAGATAGCGACCATCTTGGGCCCCACTTTGCATGTCAGTGATATTTATCACTAATGACATGCAAAGTGGGCGTGCCAAGATGTTAGCGACTGAAAACAGTCGCTAACATCGCTATCTCCTATTACCAACTTTTGGAGATATTCGCGCTAAGCGCGAATATCTCCAAAAGCTAACACCTGCCCTTAGCAGTTCTTAGCCATGTTATCCAATGAGAGGTGGATAACATGGCTAAGAGCATTAGCTCGTTAATGCATGAATATTGCGGACTTTTCAGCGATATTCATGCTTTGCGGCGATTTTTATCGCATTTGCGATAAACCTTGGTAATACCAAGGTTTATTTGCAGTAAAAATCGCCGCAGCTCAGCGGTAAATTTTTGTCTCTAACCAAGCAATAGCGATAATTATCGCTATTGCTTGGTAATATGCCCCATAGTCTTCACAGTGCTTGGATCCATCACGTTTTCACATTTATACTGTCCTCTGCAGGTTCTCGCTCTTTATACACTTCGGGGCAGATCTACAAGGCCCTTGCGCCACTTTTGCGTCATTTGTAACATGGGAAAAGTGATGCAAAAGTGGCGTGCGGGCCTTGTAAATCGGCCCATTTCATTCTTTCTCTTCCAACACCTCTTGGGAATTGTCAATAAGCACGTCATGTCTGAGTGTTCTTAAAATCTACAGAAACGTAATCTATACTAATATAATAAAGAGAGAGCCCTAAACTTTGAGGCGGGTAATCTCAGGAATCACAGCACCAATCAGAACACCCAATACAGAGTTGGAAAGGGCAGTTGCAGCAGAAGGACATAGGCTATGCAGACGCCCACCATATACATTTAAAAGGTAAAAGAACCGTGCCAGCAAAGTAGTCCCTTGTGGACGTGTCTGCGTTGTGCTTTGGGCGTTTGCTGGGGGCGTGACAAACGCTGGGGGCGTGTGGTACATTCCGCCCTTCATGCCATGTGTCATATCGTGTGCAGTGGGCGTGTGATGGGGGCGTGGGCGTGTGCAGGGCGCGGGATTACGGAGAAAAAAAAAGCGAGAGTTGTGCCCAATATTTCATTATTTTTTCTTCCTATGTTCTGTACATTCCAGCTCCGGGTGTGCTTGCCCCGCACTCCCAGCGACGTACCCCTGCTTTACTGTATGGAGGTCAGGCATGGCGCTATTCCCAAGGGCCAGTAGGAGCGCAAACAGGGGCCATTGTGCAGGAAATGTAATCTCGCCTTAACTTCCGGTGACGCCTGAAGCGTTCACTGGAGATTTTCCACTTCTTTTGCGCACAGGCTTCACGCCACGCACATCCGGACACAAGGCCTGCCTCCACGGAAATAGCAAGAAAGGGACCATCCCTCCCCCGGTAATATGTGATGATATTCCGCAAACCAACATCCCACATACCATCACTCCGTAATTTTTATAACGCGGGACTATTACTCCGCAAAGACAAATAGGCAGATTTACAATTAATGGCGCATCCCTGCATATCGGCAGTAATTGTGCGCCTCAGCTCCGCCACCCTTGATGCGTCGCATTTACAATGCGGCGCACCATGGGGCAAAAACGGCACAGATAAGTCACGCATCTGTGCCGTTAAAGCGGCACATTGCTGGAGTTGCATCGCAAGCGCGACTCAGCTCCAAGTGGCTGAGTGTAGATTTCACTTAGCCACTTTTGGGAGGCGTTCCTGCGCCGGAACGCCTTCCCCTGCGATGGTACGCCTCTTCTGGCACAGGGCTTTACAACGTGACGCATCTGGGAGATGCGTCACGTTGTTAATACCCTGCACCATGGCGCTTCTTTTGCGCTGCCGCTGTGTCACAAAAGTGATGCAACGGCGGCGTAAAAGCGGTGCAAGGGGCTTGTAAATCTGCCCCATAATTTCTAAAACTTTTACAACGCATATGACTTTATCACACATGCCATTATAACGCAAATGCATGTGTGGTAAAGTCATATACATTGTAAAAGTACATTATTAAAACATCAAATATATGTTTGTATATATGTGTATTTATATATATATATATATATATATATATATATATATATATATATATATATATATATATATATATATATATATATATATATATATATATATACTAGCAGCCTGTCCCGACGTTGTCCGGGTATGAATTGCTGCCGGCCAGTAGTATATTGTTTTGTAGGATTTCGTTTTGATAGCATTTCTTATCTGTGACAGGCCTGTGAAACGCTCTGATTCACAGTGCACTGCTGACGCACATAAGAGTGCGCGTTCAGTAGTGCGTGAACTCGAGTTTCCCTACTTTATTTTTCCTTGCAATATTATATAGCGCTAACTCGACAACATGGCATGAGCACAATGTACATTACAGAAGAACACATTCATTTGTGGTAGGCACAGGGAGACAAAGCGATTTGCCTGGAATCACAGGATGTTGAGCTGATGCTGAGATTCAAACGTAGCTCCCCAGCTCTAAAGTTCGCAATTCTAGAACTTGTGGCGGGAGGTGTGTCTAAAAGTGTATGTTGGTGCTGGCCATCAGTGAGAGAGATCTGTGCATTTTTCAAATCGGTGGTGAAAAAATATGAGTATGTTGGGGTACAGGGGTATTTTAAGGGTTCAGGGCTAGGTTTGGGTTTTGGGGTACAGGGGTATTTTTAGGGTTCAGGGCTAGGTTTGGGTTTTGGGATACAGGGGTATTTTAAGGTTCTGGGCTAGGTTTGGGTTTTGGGGTACAGGGGTATTTTTAAGGTTATGGGATAGGTTTGAGTTTTGGGGTGCAGGGTTATTTTAAGGGTTATGGGCTAGGTTTGGGTTTTGGGGTACAGGGGTATTTTAGGGTTCAGGGGTAGGTTTGGGTTTTGGGGTACAGGGGTATTTTTAGAGTTCAGGGGTATGTTTGGGTTCTGAGGTACAGGGGTATTTATAGGGTTCAGGGCTAGGTTTTGGGGTACAGGGGTATTTTTAGGGTTTAGGGATAGGTTTGGGTTTTGGGGTACAGGGGTATTTTTAGAGTTCAGTGGTATGTTTGGGTTTTGAGGTACAGGGGTATTTATAGGGTTCAGGGCTAGGTTTTGGTTTTGGGGTACAGGGGTATTGTTAGGGTTTAGGGATAGGTTTGGGTTTTGGGGTACAGGGTATATTTATAGGGTTAAGATGGGTTAGTGTTTAAGGGTGTTGGGGTATTTTATAGAGTAAGGGTGGGTTATGATTATGGGGTGCAGGGGTATTTAAAGTAGGGGTGGGCGGAATTGGCGCGAACTTGGTACAATAAATCTGCAATATTTCGTTCTGTCAGATTTCAATTCTTAAAACAGAAACCTCATATATTCAAGGTAAAATAACAAGTATTTCTACATGCTAAAATGCATATAGTCATTTCACAGAAGTGAAATTAGCTTCCAGCAAGCAGTGAGAGAGGTGATGATTTTGAGATCAAGCCCCTGCAAACCATTATGGGACAAGATTAGCAGTGGGAAGCGAATATTATAGTATCCAAATAATTCTACAAAGAGCTGCAGTTCACCTCGTTCTCCCCAGTTGTCCCCAATAGGCAAATGCAATAGCATTTAAAATATTATACATCAAGCTGCAGTTCACCTCATGGTCCCTAGATGTCCCTGATGAGGCAAATGCAATAGCATTTAAAATATTACACATCAAGCTGCAGTTCACCTCATGTCCCTAGATGTCCCTGATGATGCAAATGCAGTAGCATTTAAAATATTATATATCAAGCTGCAGTTCACGTCGCCGTCCCTAGATGTCCCTGATGAGGCAAATGCAATCGCATTTAAAATATTATACATCAAGCTGCAGTTCACCTCGTCGTCCCAAGATGTCCCTGATGAGTAAAATTCAAAAACATTGAAACCCTTTCATGACTGCTAAAAATTATGCTAAGCCTATCCCATAATGCTTTGCAGGGCCTTTTAGTTGTATTTTTGCCCATAACTGTGCTTGGGGTGGTTCTAAGAGAATGGGACCTCCACTGAATTAGTATTTAAAGGGAGCAGGAATGTATAGAACCTGGGAAGAAAAAACAACAATTGTGACGGAATGCCCCCAGCGATTGTCACGCCCCCAGCACACACCCACAGCACAATGTAGACACGCCCACAAGGGACTACTTTGCTGGCACTGTTCTTTTACCTTTTAAATGTATATGGTGGGCGTCTGCATAGCCTATGTCCTTCTGCTGCAACTGCCCTTTCCAACGCTGTATTGGGTGTTGTGATTGGTGCTGTGGTTCCCGAGTTTACCTGGCCAAAAGGTGCAAGTTCTCTCTCTATAATAGTAGTATAGATAATAGATGAGTGGCGGTTTACTACCGAATGTGTGACACTTCGAGAGGCATTTCCGCATGAGTTTTCTAATATAATAGCCAGATATACAACATAGGGGCCTAATATCAAGGGGGTTTATTTACGCTTTCTTGGCTTTAAAAGCCAAGAAAGCAGAGATAAAATTATCTCCCTATTACCTAGCTGTCGCTAACACCAGTTAGCGACAGCTAGTAGAAGATAGCGACCATCTTGGGCACCACTTTGCTTGTCAGTGATATTTATCACTAATGACATGCAAAGTGGGCGTGCCAAGATGTTAGAGACTGAAAACAGTCGCTAACATCGCTATCTCCTATTACCAACTTTTGGAGATATTCGCGCTAAGCGCGAATATCTCCAAAAGCTAACACCTGCCCTGAGCAGTTCTTAGCCATGTTATCCAATGGGAGGTGGATAACATGGCTAAGAGCATTAGCTCGGTAATGCATGAATATTGCGGACTTTTCAGCGATATTCATGCTTTGCGGCGATTTTTATCGCATTTGCGATAAACCTTGGTAATACCAAGGTTTATTTGCGGTAAAAATCGCAGCAGCTCAGCGGTAAATTTTTGTCTCTAAATGTAAATGTAAATGTAAATGTAAATGTAAAGTATTTGTAAAGCGCACTGCTACCAAGCGGTTTCGTGGCGCTATTACTCATACCGCTGTGGAACCCTTCCTGGCTTTCCCTGTGAAGTGTCCACTCCTAGGCACTCCCAGGGTGAAGCCAGGCATCCTAGCGCTGTTGGGGCCGTTGTGGAGATTAAGCAAGCTATTGCCCAGAGTTGCAGCGTGGGACCCATGATTGGAATAGGCACTGAGGCGAGAATATCAGGTCCGAGGAATTTTTGAGCCCGAGACCCGCCAAGGTGGGAATCGAACCCTGGTCCCGGGCCAGAGCTCTGCATCAAGGTCTGCCACTCTAACCATTGAGCCACACTTCACCACTTCTCTAACCAAGCAATAGCGATAATTATCGCTATTGCTTGGTAATATGCCCCATAGTCTTCACAGTGCTTGGATCCATCACGTTTTCACATTCATACTGTCCTCTGCAGGTTCTCGCTCTTTATACACTTCGGGGCAGATCTACAAGGCCCTTGCCCCACTTTTGCGTCATTTGTAACATGGGAAAAGTGATGCAAAAGTGGCGTGCGGGCCTTGTAAATCGGCCCCTTTCATTCTTTCTCTTCCAACACCTCTTGGGAATTGTCAATAAGCACGTCATGTCTGAGTGTTCTTAAAATCTAAAGAAACGTAATCTATACTAATATAATAAAGAGAGAGCCCTAAGCTCCAAGGGCAGTGAGCTATAAAATACGAATAAACAGACTCTCGCTAGTAAGAGCGATAGTTTCCTTGCAGGCATCAGCCATTACCTTATAAAAACGGGGCAGATATAAAACAAAGAAAAAGTAGTCCCCTTTGCTGAAACAATACTAAAACGCCCAGGTTCTTTCCCGATGTCATCACGCAGACGTCGCGGCCGGCGCTACTTGCAAGGGACTACTTTATTTTTATTCCTTATTTTTTAAACAACGTATATTTTTTATTTTTATATAGCCTATGTCCTTCTGCTTGCCCTGAGGTTTTCAAAGATGTCTTGGGTGTTTGGTTTGGTGGTGTACTTTTCGAGTTTACCTGGCTCAAAGGACACAGTTCTCTCTTTATAATAGTAGTATAGGTATGCTTTAGGCAAACATTCCTTATTTTACAGTTGACCATTCACATATTTTCACTACAAAGAAAAAGCAGAGTCATGATGACAAGCCCATATTTCAGTTTGTCCAGCCCCCAATCAATTACCTGGCAAGGCCCAGTATTCTCATCAGATATCGACGGACCCGCAATAAAAACGGGCACCTCCTCCTCGTAAAGCAAGTCATAAAGCAAGAAACAGGGACAGGTGCGTGTAAGATTAGGCATGGTTTGTGTGCGATGAAAGGTTTATGATATGTTGTGCCTTGATACTAATCTCATTCGGCCACTGGGAAAGGAACTGGCCGAACAGGTTTGGCTTCAGGCAGTGGAGTCAGCTTGCCCAGCTCACAGAGGAGTCAGCAAAGGTGTACGTGTCCTTCAGACTCATAAATGGCCTTAGTCATTGGCCTATGTGAGGGCAATCACAAAATGGCTGCCGTTCACAAAATGGAACCCGAGGGTTCAGGACGGAAACTCTGATTTCAGGGAGATTTCGTCATCTGAATATGACGAAAATGCTTGTGCATAATATTCTAATCATTCTCGGTCTGCTGATACCAAAATCGTCATGATGCGACGATGTTTATAACACGGGTCCAGAATTTTCAGTACCACAATGGGCACAGCCGTGACCCACAAAACACAAGACAGAACAACGAAAAGGATTGGCCAAAAGGCAAGCCAAAATGGGTCTGTATACTTGTATACTTGTACTCAGTTTACACAGACATAGTTCAACTTTTAAACACCATTGCACACTCTAATGCAGCTTAATCTTAGTGCATAAGGTGTATCGGTGTCGACGACGTTTCGATAGAGTAGGTCGTGTATGCAGGAACTGCTGATACATCCCCTGATGAGGCACTCCGGGGGTGATCAATGATATGATTCACAACATAGGAAAAGGTTTAGTTCATTTATTCTTTGTGAGTTTATCCAATGTCTTTAAACTGATATTAGCAACATATCAGGAACAGCATAAATCCATAGGGTTAATGTATGAACTTCCTCCACAGCACTCCGTGATCAAGGGCATTTCTGCCCGAAATGCATTGGAGAAAGTTCATACATTAACCCTATGGATTTATGCTGTTCCTGATATGTTGCTAATATCAGTTTAAAGACATTGGATAAACTCACAAAGAATAAATGAACTAAACCTTTTCCTATGTTGTGAATCATATCATTGATCACCCCCGGAGTGCCTCATCAGGGGATGTATCAGCAGTTCCTGCATACACGACCTACTCTATAATTCTTTGGTGTTTGGACGGACAACACCACCCTCGAGAGCACCCAGAACCTCACCAAAACGTTTCCGAAAACGTTATCTAACCGAGCAGTGCACCCCCTATTTTTTCTTTTTGACAACGTTTTGATGCCACTATTGAATACAAGGCATCATCTTCAGGACAATAGAATTAAACATTGTATTCTTGACAGTAATATGCTGCACCTTTTTATGTTACTATGGCAGGAGTTATAAACGAGTCATACGTAATTCTGTGAGGCGCGCGGGGCTTCACAATTGAGTTAGTAAGGGTTGCTCGGCCAGCAGTCAGGGTATCAGTTCCACTTAATAAGTCTCAGAGCATCCCTGCGCAATCGCGTGTGTTGGACGACAATTATTGTGGTAGCGGTGAGCCAGATTGCTTCATCTACTTCCGTGTTTCCCGTGTTTGCGATGCAACTCCAGCAATGCGCCGCTTTTACGGCACAGATGCGTCACGCGTTGTGGTATCCACGTTGCATGATCATTGTCTCCATGGCACCTGTGTGTCTTTAGGTGTGGCTCTTGGCTGGGCTCCCTTTCCTGCTGCAGTCATCCTGCTTAACACCAGCAGGAGACAGGTGTTAATTCCCAGCTGCTACTGCGGCTTATCGCCTGTTTTTGGTTTGCTTCGCAGATCTGGCAGTTCATTGTGAATGTGGTGTTGTAGGGACATATTAGCAAAAACCCAGCATTAAATTATCGCTGTTTCATCTGCAGGAAATTGCAGATAAAACGGCGATAATGGGCTTTCTAATATGCGTTATAGAATTCAAATAGAAGCCCAGGTTAGATGTCCTGCACGTCTAACTGGGCTTCTATTGAAATTCTATAGCGCATATTAGCAAGCCCGTTATCGCCGTTTTATCAGCAGTTTCCTGCCGATAAAACGGCGATAATCTTACGCAGGGTTCTTGCTAATATGCCCCCCAGTTTTTTGTGTGTTTTTGCACAGGAACGCCCACTCTGCATTTCATTAGGGTTACTTGGTGGTGTCCACTGTGGAGGTTCGTTATGGGGCAGTTCTCGCCAGAATACAGGCGATGTCTGCAGTTTGCACTAGCTTGCGAATCGGATGTTAAATCTCTCTCCACTTTTGATGCCTTACGGTGGGGATAGTTTGGAGAAGAGTCCTTGTGAATATCCCCCATAAATGGAGACTTGAAGACTTGTGTGCATGGCATCTGCTTAGTTGAAACAAAAACAAGCTATTTTCCTAACGTTAATAAAGGAAAAGTATTAATAAGTAAAGGGGAATAGAGTAGAGGTGGGTGGTATACAGTGCAACCACTTTATTTGTGAAATTAATATTTGTTTCTGACATTATCACTAGTGTGCATTTGGGCCTCTCATGCATAACTGAATTAAGCTGAGTAATATGGAGTCCGCACATGCCCACTGAAAGTTAACCAAGAACGGTGACTGAGATATGGAACAGGAGCCAAGGACACGAGTGTTACACCCTGGGAACGGATGGTGAAGAGTTCAACAATGAAGACTCGTATTCAAAATGTTATAAAATTGTTTCAAAGTGAAATGTGAAAGCGTACGAGAACTAAATTTATGAATAAAAGTTAAGGGGATGGGTTTGCGAACAATAGTTAAACTGATTTTAATGACATGTAAGCATGGTGAGATGGCGCTTCCCCCCTTGCCTGACGAATCATATTTCGTATTTTACGATATTGAAACTTTAGTGGGTGGAACATGAAGAATGAAAGGTATAATTAAGATAGCTTTAGTTAGTTAGTTAGACACAGATGCTGTGAGTCGTCGATGCTGAATTGCCGCGAGCACACCGGAACCTGGGCTTCTATGGGAATTCACAAGGGCATATTATCAAGCCCATTATCGCCGCTTTAGCAGCAGTTTCCTGCCGCTAAAGCGGTGATAATTTTAACACCGTTCTTGATAATATGCCCCTTTGTTCAACCAGCTGTTTACTCATAAGTGAGCGTATGGGCCCAGCTGAGTACATGGTAGTGGAGTATCTGTTGTTGGCACACCACTGGATCAGTGTCATACACAGTGCACCTGTTGCCTCAGACACCAACTGAGTAATTGCAGCAGATGACCCTTCCCATAACGCCATGAAACCCTTTGCGTGTGCATTCATGCAGTATGTGAAATGCAGGAGATAAAACAACAGCCTGCATGGACTTCCCCTTTTCTGCCTGGCCATGCTGGATTTTTTGTCTTTTTAATGACCCCAATTATTGCGGACTATCGAACTCTGCACCTTACCCCTGCTAACCAGTGTTAAGGGTGGTGCTCCCCCTTAGAACAGCGTTGAATTGGTGAACTCCATACTGGCATATAACTTACTTATAAATAGAGGCTGAAGTGGCCAGGATCTAAAGGACATGGCTTGCCCTTTTTTTTTAATTTGACAAAGACAGCTCCCCAACTTTTTTGTAAAATGAATGAATGAATGAAAGAAAATTTATACCGCGCAACTAAAACCCGAAGGCATCAAGGCGCCTATAAAATAAATCTTAAAAGGCAGAGGCAAAACTACGGGTATGCTTTGGCAAAAAATCGTGACTTCAAAGCTTTCCTAAAGGACTTAAGAGTGGGAAGAGCCTTAATTTCAACGGGAAGAGCATTCCACATTTTAGGTGCCACTGTGGAAAAAGCTCTGCCACCCCATTTGGCTCTGCGAATGCGTGGTACAGATAACAAAGATTTGTTAGCGGAGCGCAAATTCCTCGAGGGGCAATAGGGGGCCAAAAGAGCCCCAATCCCCACTGACCTATTTCTCGCTAAGGCGCCAAAGGTAAGGCACAGGATTTTAAAAGAAATCCTGTCCTCAACAGGTAGCCAATACAATGCCTTCCTAGTGGAGGTGGCCGATGCACGTTTGGGTAGATCCAACACAAACTTAGCTGCCGCATTTTGGACCAGTTAAAGGCGCTGCAGCAGCCCCCTACTGAGACCTGCATACAGCGCATTACAATAGTCAAGTCGGGAGCCAATAAGGGCAACCACGACTTGCTTTCTGGCCTGCTGGGATAAGTAGTGTTTGATTCTCCTCAAGATGTGAATTATGCCCCAACAGGTAGAGACTGTTCTGTTCACCTGCTGACGCATATTGAGGGTGGGCTCAATCAGGACTCCTAGGTTTTTAGCCAGAGCGGTAGGTACTGGACACGCTCCCAAAGAGGCAGGCCACCAATTAGCCGACCAGATGTCCTCTTTTCCCCCAAACACCAGAATCTCCGTCTTCTCCCCGTTCAATTTTAATGAATTGTAAGTCATCCATTTTGCGACTGCCTCTAAACAGGATCTAAAATTGGAGGCAACCTCGTTAACGGGCGGGGAGAGGGAGACCAGGATCTGGGTGTCATCGGCGTAGGAAACTACCTCCATCCCAAAAGATCTTATCAACCTGGCAAGTGGGGTCACATAGATGTTAAAAAGGGTCGAACTTAATGCCTACCCTTGGGGGACCCCACATCGCACAGACAGGGATGGAGATAGAAACTCCCCCAGCATCACTCTCTGTTCTCTCTGGCTTAGGAAGGATGGCATTGCAACCGGCATTGACCGAGCAGCCCCAGGAGAGACGAGTCCTCACCTAGACTTTCGTCTGAACGCTACATTGTTGGCACTCCGCGTGTACGGCACTGTTGCCTACACTAAAAAACCTGCACCCCGCTCTCACTTTGAGTGGAGTAAGTGCTGCCATCGCACGCAGTTGGAAACGAACTACGAATTGTACCTGCAATCCTTCAATTAACAATTCGTTTGGGCCCCTAGAAAGACCTCCACGGCATGTAATTACGTGCACCACCGCTTCGGCCAAAATCCTGAAGTGAAGGACACCTCCCAT
This sequence comes from Lissotriton vulgaris, assembly GCF_964263255.1. Lineage (NCBI taxonomy): Eukaryota > Metazoa > Chordata > Amphibia > Caudata > Salamandridae > Lissotriton > Lissotriton vulgaris. The sequence goes on from NC_141696.1 coordinate 27,523,518, forward strand.
GTGAGGCTCCTTACCTTGATTTACTGAGGCTTTATCTCATTCAGGCATGTTTTGTTTATTATAAAAGTCCTGATGATGATCCCATATATTTAGTTGAGCATTAGGGATCGAAACGTCGACACCTATGAGTGGGTTTACACTTACAATATTGTCAAATAGGATTGTGTATACTCCACTCCAGGCGACACTGTCATTGATCTTTGACTTATTTACAGTGCCCTGTCCTTGCTCCCTTCCTTTGCCTGAAAGACACCCCTTTCACCCTAATCCTATCTTTCCTTTCCCTCTTCTTTGGTACGGCACAGGCTTGTGTCATGTTATTTCATATGTATTGAAAGATTGGACATTGTTTCTTAAAAATAAACTCCTTTCCCGGCTGGGTTTGGAAACCTTAAATCGTATAGTTTTCCATTGTGTTCCTATACTGTATTGGTTTGATTCTCAAATAAGCTAAGGACCTTTGTTCACTATAACGGAGGTCAGAAATCAAGAGCGGACCCCTCCACTCCAATCTCCCTCAGGCGAGATGTTAACACCGAGGGAGAGAGGGTATCAAACGCAGCAGTGAGGTCTAGCAGGATAAGGAGGGTGGTCTGGCCCCTATCGGCTCGAGTGCGGATATTATCCAGCACGATGGTGAGGGCCGACTCGGTGCTATGCTCCCTCCTAAATCGGTGCTGCGAGTGATCTAACAAGCCAGAGTTCTCCAGAAAGGCCGCAAGATGCTTATTAAGATGTGTTTCAAGCATCTTTGCGGCAGCAGGGAGCAGCGAGATGGGGCGAACGTTTTTAAATACCCCAGGGTCACGTGTTGCCTTTTTAAGTAATGGTTTCACCACAGCCCTTTTCCATTGCTGAGGGAAGGTACCAAGCCTCATTGCCCCATTCATGATCTCCAGAAGGGGAGGTAAAAGGGTCTCCTTACACTGCCTGAGAAGCGTGAGAGGACAGGGATCTAAGGGGGAGCCTGATCTAGTCTTAGAAAGCAGGTCCTCTAGTTCCTGAGAAACGAGGGGAGGAAAGGATGCCAAGCGTCCCAAAGGAGCAGCCTCCATCGTGGATAGAGCAAGCTCAGCAGAACCAGAGGAGTCCGCAGTTTTGGCCTCCTGAAGCTCTAATGCCGAATACAGATCAGCAATCTTCGCCTGAAAGAAAGAGGCAATGTTGTTACACAACAGCTGAGAGCAAATAACCAGATCAGGAACCTGCAGGGTAGTCAGAGAATCCACAATCTTAAAGAGCTCTTTAGGGGAGGAGAGTGAGATGGTACAAGCAGTAAAATATTGTTGCTTAGCTCTTATTATCTCCGCCTTATAGCCCCTCAATAAGGTTTTGTGGACTTCTTTTTCCCTCAGGTCCCTGCTGGCCAACCAGAGACGCTCCTGCCTCCTGACTCCCTGCCTGAGAAGTCTTAAAGACTCTGAGAACCAGGGGGCCGACGGCTTTTTCCTGGCCGAGTAACGTAAACGGACCGGAGCAAGTTCATCAAGAGCCACAGTGACAGCCTTATCAAACTGCGAGACCGAAAGACCTACGTCTACCTCCTGGCAGATTGTAATACTGGGGATCATAGGGGCAAGCAGGTTGTTAGAGATGTTCTTAAGATTTCGCCTAGCTACCCTCTTACTAGGGATACTTTCCAGACTGTCCAGAGTAGTACATGACAGTTCAAATGGCACCGCATAGTGGTCGGACCATGAAAGGGGGAAAGGGGAACTAACTGTCAGCCTTTCATCATTAGAAAAGATACCGTCAAGCGTATGTCCCGCCTGGTGGGTGGCACCCCTAACCAGTTGGTTCAACCCACAGGCGGACATAGCATCGATCAGGGAGAAGGTGTCACTGGACTCCATGTTCTCCAGATGGTAATTCAGATCTCCCAGAACGGTAAAATGCTCACAGCCGAAATAAGGTTCAAGAATGTTAAGCATATTTTGTGCAAACTCCATTCTGGACCCAGAGGGGCGATAAATAAGGACACCAGTAAATGGAAGCTCAAAAGAGCCTTTCAAGGAGAAGTGTAAAACTTGTACATCATCCTTAGGGTCAGAAAGCGGAGTAGTGTGGCATAGGATGCTATCCCTATGTAGGATACCTAGACCTCCTCCTGTGCGACCTGTCCTACCCAGCCTGGCGAAGAAGTAACCTTCCGGAACTGCTTCAACCAGGTCTGGACCCGAGGAATCTTTCGCCCAAGTTTCTGTAACAAACACCCAAGAGGGTTTCCTATCCAGGACAAAGTCCTTAAAAGCAACATTATGTTTAATTAAGGAGCGAGCATTCATGAGAAAGCCACTCTCCCTTACGACACGCCCTACCCCTTTACAGGTTGATCCCACCTGATCAGAGGTCTGAGTAGAACTGGGGACCTCATGGCCCTCCATAAAGCAGCCACAGCGGGGATGGGTTAGAAGAACCTCGGGGGCAAGGCTATGATGACAGGGACGACCAGAAGGCTTAAGCATTAACAGGTCTTGTTTGGCATACCTGACAGCTATGGAGGCCGAATCGGCAATAGCGTCCGGCCAGCCGTCCAGCCCGTCCTCCGCGCGGACGGGCGCATACGGGCTGGACTCTGGCGTGACCCCGGCGGTAATCCGGCACACACGCTACGCGCCATCTTGCTGAAAATTTATAGGGCTCTAACCAGTCAAACTTGACTGCTAGAGCGCACCAAGAGAAGCGTCAGCGTCCCTGAGTCCCCCCAAGATGGCGCTCAAAGTGGAGATAGCCTCGCTGGTCAATCCGCCAAAACAGCGGTGCTGGGCACACTTTAAATGCAGGAATGCGGCGGTGACAGGAATGCGGCGGTGAGTTTAAAACAGGGAATAAAATTACCAAACCATACAAAGAAAAACAAACGGGAGATTAAAAATACACAGAGCGCCTACAAGCAAAGCGCTGCGCGTAATTATGCAGAGCCTCCATCCTGGGACGGTTCATTTAGAAAGTAGAGATGCTTCAGCTAAAGTGGAAGGGAGGGAGTCTCCAGCGCTGTGAAGACGAGGGTGGGACCAACGGAGAAACTAGAAACAAGCCTTGTTGCCAGGGTGACTGCTGCCTGGCAGAAATGTAAATACGAGCAATTGATTAATCAGCCAATAAATTTAAAGGCTGTTTGGAAGTCAGTAGTAAATTTAATTGAGGGAGTTCTATTGAAGCTTCGTGAGAGCAAAGATGCATTCTTTTTGAGCGATATTGCAAGGGTGCTGCCAAGTAACCTATGGAGTGCATGCTTTCTATAGACGGTTATGCATTTTTTTACAGTGGGTTATATTTATTATTAAAATCTACATTTTGGAAGCAATTTTTTCCAATCTTTTACCTAAATCTTTTGCACTTGTGCCCAGATTTACTAAGGGCTTCCATTGCTGCAAGGTGACTGTTAAAACTTGGTATCTCTAGTTGGCAGAGGTAGATACATTTGACCAAGTAGGGACTCTTGCTTCTAGTCAGGGTAAGGGGGATACACTCCTAAATAACCTATGCTCACACCCTTGGTAGCATGGCATGAGCAGACAGGCTTATTTCAAAGGCAGTGTGTAAAGCATTTGTGAACACAGACAGTACTATAGTGAAAACACTACAGATAGACACCACAAAGGATTTTATAAAAAAAATTATTCTTTATATAGACTTAACACAAGACCAAAGCAACAAAAATCCACAAAATTAATAATTAAAAATAGACTTAAAGATGGTAGAAACAGCTTAGTTCAAGTTGATGGTAAATGCGACCCGTTTCTCACAAAAGTACCTGAAATGCGTAACGCAAAGCAAAGAAAAGGTTCGCAGGGAGAACGACGTGCAAGAAACGTGTCTGTTCCTTGCTTCGGGGGAGGTGATGTGTCCGCCCTCTCGCACACACCGGAGTAGAACGCCCATGAGTTACCTCTTGCGCAGGAGCGCTGCAAATCTTGGGACATATGGCAGCCTCATCTTTGCGATGTTAATGTAGTACCGCGCTCTACTCATAGAATCCATCGTACTCCGATCTTGTGTGGCTTTAAGAAAATAACACGTTGCTTTACCTAACAGGATCGTCTAATGAAATAATTTTCTAAATCCAAAATTGGAGAAACAAATATTTATTGAAAAATCCAACTTTTAAAAAAAAGAATTGTATCCAACTTAACAGGGGGCATACGTATTTGGCCAGAAAGCGACAATTATATTATAAATCAGGTCTGAGAACTCGCTCCGAATTGGGAATCTTCACAATAACTTACTCATGTTCCCAAGTGACAGGACGCTTAAGCCTTGATGAAGTTACATCTGGTAATGAAACACGTGTCGGCTGCCTGCTTCAGCTCTTTGGGACAAAGGTGAAGGATTTAGAGAAAACCTACAGAATCATTGATGTTCTCTAAAATCTATCCATTGCAATATTTTGTTACCATCAAGAATTGTATTGGGATAAGTTTACCTAGGAAAACACATTAAAAGTACAAAACAATCTTTTGATGTTCTCTTTCTGTACAAATATAGAGGTATTGTTCATATCTGAAACTATTAGTCAGGGCACCCTAACAGGGCCAGGACTGCGAATCCCCCCCAAATAGCCTATGCTTTTGATATTAAAATATTAGTGCCCGATTCACAGAACTAACTTAAGACAAAATCCTAAACTTACTACTTTTGGTATTCACAGAAGTTAGGATTTTGTCTTAAGACATACTTAAGACAGACTTAAGTTAGGATTCAGTCTTAAGTCTGTCTTAAGTCTGTCTTAAGACAAACTTAAGACAAAATCCTGACTTCTGTGAAAACCATAAGTAGTAAGTTTAGGATTTTGTCTTAAGTTAGTTCTGTGAATCGGGCCCATAGAGTGCCGAGATACAGTAAGTTGTATAAGCGTCTGTCCCAAAGACCTTGTGTAAAGTAGGCAATACGTCTGTTCCTTACCGGGGAGGAGGCGATGCGACGATCTTGTGGTGCATTGCGATGCGACAAGATGGAGCCTCGATGTGATACGACGGTCCGGTGCTATAAGATGGCGCCCTTGATGCGATGTGACGACGTGAAGGCGATGCTTGCATGCCCGACAGCCGTGCGACAAACTCTGTAACTTTTGTGACGTGACAGGCCCTGTGACACGCTTCTCTGGTGGTGCGACAACGACCTTTGTAGTGGCGACACACTTCTCCGGGGATGCGACACCACACAGCTGCGATGGAGACACGCTTCTACGGTGATGTGGCGCCGAAATGCTTCTCCGATGATGCTACAGCAACAGCTGCAACAACGTCACTCTCCCAACAATACGCAGGCTTTTGCATACAGAATTCCCAGCAAGGGAATTCAGAGAGGATCTGGTGGTGAAGTCTTGTATCCCTGAGACTTCAGCAGAAGGCAAGCACAGTTCAAGCCCTTGGAGATTCCTCTTCAAGATGATGAAAGTTTCAATAAAAAGTATTTTCTCCTTTCCTGGGCAATAAAGAAACCACTTCCGGCAAACCCTGGCCCAGGTAGCTGAAAGGAAATCTCCACCCCAACTCTCTATTCAGCCAAGGTCCTATTCAGCCCAGCCCTGATCCATCAGACTGCTGGTGCCGAAGCCCTCCTGTCACTCACAAATCAGACATGCAATACACAACCTAGCAAGGCAGGCAAGAAAAATTCCGGGGCATATCATCGAGGACCAGAACATGGGCTTCTAGTGGAATTAACAAGGGCATATTATCAAGCTCATTATCGCCATTTTATCTTCAGTTTCCTGCCGATAAAACGGGGATAATTTTAACACCGGTCCTTGATAATATGCCCCTCCTACTTTCTAAAAGTGGTATTTTCAAACAAAGAATGTTAAAATCAACTTCACTAAATGATGTATTTTATGATTCTGAGTTCAGGCTTACTAAATTAGTTTTTTCTACCAAGTTCCCTGGGATAGTTAGGATTATAAGATGTTTTAATCAAACTGCCCATTCTGGACTATGGGGACAGTAATGTAAAGTAACATTTTATTGTACAGTTAATTAAAACCATTAAAAAAATCTACGTTTTACACAGTTTCAAGCTAAAAAAAAAGAGAGGACAACAAATTACAATATTAGTTCAACACTAAAAGACTATTTGGTCAGAATACAAGATAAAAACTATAAAACATGTGGTTAATAATTTATACGCCTCAAGTATACGTGAAGGCTAGCCCAAAAATTCCCTGTTCAGAGCCTTTTCTACAGCAATGGATGTTGGGAGGGGAATAAAGTGCCATGTGTGCTGATTAATAAGAGCCTTAGTAATGCGGTCAGGGGTCAGTTGAAATGGTTACATTACTCAGTGCCCATATGGGATTATACTGGTTTTAAGAGCAGTTAGCCAGGTCTATTTATGCAAGGTTGCCTTGCCGATATATATGACAAAAAAGTCAGGGCATCATTTAAGTTTGTGCTTAGATGCTTGATTTACATATATTTCTGGGGTTAGTCATTTTGACAATCTTGGCCCGACGTGTGCTAAGATATAGAGAGTACTTATTTCCAAAATTATCATTGATGGAGGTGCAGTGCATCAAAGATCGGCACTTGGAGCTTAGCTGGAAATGCAAAATGTACTTAAATTACAGATATTTATAGAAGCAGAGCTCCTTGCCAGGATAAGCCTGGCGAGGACTAAGAGGTGAGGAGGACTTATTACGAATAAGGGCATAGCCAGTTGTTACAGGGCAGCAAGGGTTAGACCCCCCCGAGTTAATTAAACTTGCTGGGTCTCTCTTTAAGCCCAGCTAGTTATCAGAACCTTTGGTACAAGGGGGCGGCATGAGATAACCCACTGTATGATATTAAACTATCCTTATTTCGGTCGATCAAAAGTTTGAAATGTTTGATACCGAGAAACATTCATTAAAACAGAGTAATTTTAAGGTTGCGGCCATTGTCCCTTCAGATGAAGTGTCTTGGATCAAAAAGCTCCAATTGCAGATGCTCTACCACCTGTTTCTTTGCTGGGGCATTCAGGAGCTTTTCTCCTTGCGGGTCATAAAGGTATGTTCTCCTCTGCATCAATACTCCTATCTCCTTGAAGTTCTTTTTGTTTTTTGAGGCCAGCTTAGGCGGCTGCTAGGAATTTTACCTTCCAGCAGCTCAGTTGAATGTCGTCGTCGCAAAAGCATGCCTGCACCGCTTGCCTGCAAGACCGTATCCGTTTTCTGTTGAAGAACATTCTCAGGAGGGCCCTTCGTTCTTGTAGTAGTTCCCTACAAATAGTTATCAGAGGCACTATGTTTTCTTCACCTTCACCCCAAATACAACACTTTGCTTGTGTCTGAGCCCATAGCCAAGGGGGTAGATGATTTGCCGAAGGCAGCAGCCCTAGGCGCAATTTCAAAAATGTCTCATTAGTTTTTTTGAGGAGCCAGTCAATCAATCAATCGATCACAGACATTTATATCGCGCACTACTCACCCGGAGGGTCTCAAGGCGCTTGGGGAGGGGGGGGGTCCGCTACTGCTCGAACAGCCAGGTCTTGAGCTGCTTCCTGAAGGCGAGGTGGTCTTGGGTCAGGCGGAGGGGGGTCGGGAGGGAGTTCCAGGTCTTGGCGGCCAGTTAGGAGAAGGACCTTCCTCCTGTTTTGGCTCTTCGGATGCGGGGGACGGCGGCGAGGGCGTGGTTGGTCGATCTGAGCTGGCGTGTGGGAGTGTAGAAGTTGATGCGGCTGTTGAGGTATTTCGGGCCTTGGTTGTGTAGGGCTTTGTGTGCGTGGGTGAGGAGACGGAAGGTGATTCTCTTGTTGACCGGGAGCCAGTGCAGATTTCTCAGGTGTCCGGAGATGTGGCTGCGTCGGGGGATGTCGAGGATGAGTCTCGCTGAGGCGTTCTGGATTCGCTGGAGTCTCTTCTGGAGCTTGGCGGTGGTTCCGGCGTCGAGGGCGTTGCCGTAGTCCAGTCGGCTGGTGACGAGGGCCTGGGTGACCGTCTTCCTGGTCTCGGTGGGGATCCACCGGAAGATCTTACGTAGCACGCGCAGGATATTGAAGCAGGACGAGGAGACGGCGTTGACTTGTCTGGTCATGGAGAGGGAGGAGTCCAGGATGAAGCCCAGGTTGCGTGCGTGGTCTGTCGGTTTGGGTGCGGTGCCCAGGGCGGGGGGCCACCAGGAGTCGTCCCAGGCGGAGGGTGAGGAGCCCAGGATGAGAACTTCCGTCTTGTCTGAGTTCAGTTTCAGGCGGCTGGTCATCATCCACTCGGCTACGTCTTGCATCCCTTCATGAAGGTTGGATCTGGCGGTGGCGGGGTCGTTGGTGAGGGAGAGGATAAGCTGTGTGTCGTCGGCGTAGGAGTCTGGAGGTATCCTTGGGGAAAGGGTTTAGTGTAGGATAGTACCTTAAGCCAGCCATGTGCACGCTCCCCCATTGATGCTTTATTCTGCCAGAGTGATTCTTTCCTGACAGTCTTGTTTACTACTTTTTTGAAGCCTGCCGGGGCCCCTGGATCTTCCCAAAGCTGTCGTAGTCCCAGCTGGTTGATGGCGGCCTCCAAATAAAGCCTTGCAGGGCAAGTTTCTTTAGTTTGTGGCTCCTTCCACAAAAGAGAATTTAGCGTCTCCCCTGCTCATTTTGTGCCTGCTTTTTATATATGATCCTTTGCAAGCCAGCTCTTCTCTTGGGAGCCCGAATTCAAGTCTCATCTGTGTGGGAGATGTGTAACTTTGTAAGCCAAAGATCGTGCGCAGTGCTTTTGCTACGGTGCCATCAACTGTAGCAGTGCCCCTCCCTCTCATAGCTTCAGTGCCATGAGTAATGGCTGGAATTTGTTTTGCTTGGATCACCTTAATAAGAGGAAGAGACTTGAACCAATGATCTTGCTTTTAAGTTTCTTAAAGCTGGGGGCGGAGCTTGCCAGCGTGGATTGCGGACGCATGAGAGCTTAGCTCTGCCGATTCACCCAAAAAATCCTGCAATTATCCTAGTTATTAACGGCGACTGCTGCCTGGCGAGGACACCTCGTCGCCCCTGGACTCCGTCGACACCTCCGACACCCAGAACGAGTGACACATGGCACCTCTTCGGTGCAGAACGGCGATCCTGTAAGTCGGGTCTGGAGGCCTCTGAGCCGCGGCGTTGCGCTGATCTGCCCCCGGTGTGCGTGGCGCGACGTGCGGCGAGCGCTGCACTCTGAGCCCGGTGAAGCCAGAGGTCGGACACCCGGACCCGGCAGACGTGACCGGGTCTGCGGACAGCCACAGAGGTGAGTGCCGTGCGCCACAGTTTGCAGTGCCCGACACGGGAAGTGGCTCTGATCAGCCATTGAGGCCACCATTTGACACGGCAGGCGGGTGGCCGGCCCGATTTAAGCGCCGGGGCCTGCACATTACTGGGAGGAAGCGGCGAATCGGATTCGCAGCCCGACCGGACAAGGGACTGTGGGGAGCCCCTCGCACTGGCGGAGAGCTGAGCGCCCCCCCCAAGGGCTGGAATGAGACTCCGGACCGCGCCGGGCATATACACGGCGTAGCTGGTGAAAGGCACGAGTTGGGGCCTACTCACTCTCTGCCGGTAAAGCTGCTCCCGCCTACAGGAGTCCACCTCTCCCACAGAGACACAGCAACTTGCTCCACCCCACAATCGACATGGCCGGGGGGAGTGCCTCGACCTTGGGGGCATATACTGTGGCGGCCATAGTGGGACTGCGGCGGCCTGCACCCTGCGAGCTGTAGGCCAATTTGACCGGTTCCAGTTCCCCTCCATACTGGCGAATCCAGCACGGTGGAATAGAGGGGGCGACCGACCGGGCGAGCAGTGACCTTTTTCGATAGACTTTCACAGCAGCTGCCCGGGGCTGCTCTGGGGAGCCCCCACTGCGACGGCCTAACCGCCTCTCTCAACTGAAGAGAGTGGCCGCTGCACCGGGGGACGAGCTGGGGCTCTCAGGTGGCCCAGCAGAAGCCGCGCCAAAGAGGCCACTGAGACTGGCTCTCCCCCGGAGCCGTTCAGCACGAAGCAGCTTGGCGGAACGGCAACACAGTAAGATGGGGAAGGTCGACAAGATACAATCCAAACTGCCCTTTGAACAGTGGCGCCATGAGGCCCCGGACTCGGGTGAACCGGACAATGGCCAGCCTGCAGCGTCACAATACGGCTCGATCTACACTGGTATCAAGGAGCTACTGGCCAGCATGGAAAAAGGCCTACAAGACAGCAGGGCGTCGATTGGGACAAAGATCGACGCACTTACTCATTGCATGGATAGAATGTCGGAGAGGGTTGATAAACATGCGGAATGCCTGGACATGTCAGAAAAGCGGATCACTGAAGTTGAGGAGGGGCAAATGGAACTTGATAAGGACCGCAAGCACATGGCGAAGCTTCTGCAGGTGATCCAGGACAAATCGGAGGATTTAGAAGCCCGCTCCAGGAGATCCAACATACGAATTACGGGGGTTCCGGAGACGACTCCAACGGGTAGGATGGAGCTATTTGTTGAGAAGCTGCTGACCACCTTGCTAGGAGAAGACACATTCTCGAACATGTTCATAGTGGAGCGAGCACATCGCACGCTGGGTCCCAGACCGCGCCCAGGAGCCTCCCCTAGGCCCATAATAGCCAAGCTTTTGAACTTTAGAGACAGGGACGCGGCGCTACGAATGGCCAGGGAGAAAGGGCACCTACAGTTTGAGGGATCAAATATCTCCCTGTATCCGGACTTCACCGCTAAGGTACAGGAAGAGCGGCGCCATTTTGCACCGTACAAACCACAGCTGCGAGAACTCGGACTGGACTATGCGATGTTGTACCCTGCGAAACTGAGGATAAATCGGCGTGGCCATTCCCACATATTCACGGACCCGAAGGAACTTCAAAAGGCGCTGAAGACCTGCTCGAAAGAACAACGGAACAGCCCCAGGGGACAATCGGATGAACAGGACCCCACTAGCGGGCTAGAAGAACAAGAATGACTGCACAGTGCTCCCTGATTAGCCCCGGGTGATCACGGCCGGCGACACATTGCTGGGTGGCGGTTGAATGGCGGAGCTCATCGTCTCCCTCCCAGATGTTGCGGACAATGCCGACGGAGTGCCCTGCGGGCGCCACTTGAGCGATCACAGACTCCAAGATGTGGTGAGAATGTTCCTACTCAATGTTGCACATTTTTTCTTTTCCGTGGGACTCTATGTCCGATTCTTGTACTGCTTAATGGGCATTATATGACTGTTCTCCCTATGTCCCTATTGAATTGGGGTTGCTGGCGGGTAGGGGATTGACGGTCTGAGCCCCGGCAGAGACTGATGTTTTCCATATACAGGCCACTAGACTTGTTGAGCCGGTAAATGACAAACAAGGGGTGATGAGGCGGGGAGCCAATTAGTGGACATTGTTTGAGTACAAATGTTGCCTGTTTTAATTTTGGTGACCTCTGCCCTAGCGCTATCAGCACAACGGGTTCCAGTTGGGACCTATGGGGGATGTTCGGGGAGTTGGGGTGGGGGGCTACATGCAGTCTGGGCCAACTTGGGGATGGTCTGCTGTGGGAGGGGGGAGCTGAGAAGCTTTGGTTGTTCTGTTTTGATCCGTTGTATCTTGCCTCACAACACACAAAGTGCCTGCTTCGAACACTTGATTGCCTGCAATATGGCCTGTCCTACATATCCGGTTACGACATTACAAACTGTGCAGAGTCCTTATGGCTGAAGTAGGTGGTGAGCGGGCTGATGGGCGGCCCATGTCGATACACATCCTAATGTGGAATGTAAGGGGGCTCAATGATCACAGGAAGCTCAGGAAGGTGTTATGTTCTCTCAGGCGCCACAATATTGATATTGCGCTCTTGCAAGAAACGCATCTCCCATTGACGAGCACTATGCTGCACACTAGGGGTTTGGCGGGGTATATAGCGGCTGCTGGGTTCACCTCACACACACGGGGGGTCCTCACCTGGGTAAACCCAAAATTGGGCATCCTAATACAGACAGTGGGTATTGACACTGAGGGACGGTATGTCATAGCGTCCTGTAAGGGCCGGGGGAGGGACCTGCTGGTGGTTAACACGTAAGGCCCCAATTACGATTCCCCTGATTTCTTTGATGCCCTAGCCAATGAGATAGCCAGACACGACAATCCACATATACTTTGGGGTGGGGACTTTAATCTGGCGCTAAACCCAGACATTGACAGATCATCGGGACCCCCCCGTCGGCCCTCTGCAGCTGCACAGTCGCTCACGGCAAAGTTGGTGATGCTATATATGACTGATGTGTGGAGGTACAGAAACGAGGGTAGGGGCGGTTTTACACACTACTCCGCATTCCACGACATACATACCAGAATAGACTATTGGTTCGCCACAGCGGGAATCAACAGAGATATTAGGCATTGCAAGGTGCTCCCGCGCACCCTTTCAGACCACTCCCCCATCCTGTTAACTTTAGATACCCCAGTGAAGGTTTACGCGCCGTTCACATGGCGCTTCCCGCCATACTCCCTGTTGGACCCGCTCTTCCGCGGCGAGTTGGCGGAGGCGATTGATGTGTTTTTTGAGAAAAATGTGGGGTCGGTGGAGGACTTCCAAACAATTTGGGAGGCGTTCAAAGTTTATATCAGAGGCATAGCGATGTCCAAGCACTCCAGTGTCCTAAAGTCCATCAGGGCCACCTTAGCAGATCTTGAGCTACGATTGCAGACGCTTGAGGCACAAAGCCGATCTAGCCCTGATGACGCCACAGGGGAGGACATCAAGCGCCTCCTGGTAGAATACCACGACGCCGCGGACAGAGAGGTACAACACTTAGGCAAGTACGCCACAGCCCGTACCTATGGCGAGGGAGAGAGACCGGGCTCGGTCTTGGCCAATGTTATTAAAGGCCAAAGGAGAAAGGCGCTAATCTCAGACTTAAAAAACTTGAACGGAGATAGGGTGACAGATGAGGCGGAAATCGCAGCGAGACTATTACTCGGAGCTATATTCCTCCAGGAGCGGCGACATGTCGGCCGACATTCTGGACTATTTAGACCACATACAACTCCCGTTCCTCCCAAACTCCGATAGGGAGTTTCTGATGTGCCCTATACAGATTGACGAAATCAGAGACGCGCTAGCCTCAATGAGATCAGGCAGTGCGCCAGGCATCGATGGACTGTCAGTCGAATTCTATAAAGCGTTTCAGGAACAGCTGTTGCCGCACATCCATACCCTCCTGGAGGACATATGTGTGCAAGGTACCATGCCTAGCTCCATGAGAGAGGCGATGATAGTTATCATTCTGAAGCCAGGTAAGCCACACGAAGACTGTGGCTCATACCGCCCACTGTCGCTCCTCAACGTCGACACCAAGCTCTATGCCAAGGTACTGGCGAATAGGCTTGCACTGCTGGCTCCTGATTTAGTGGCCCCAGAGCAGGCAGGATTTATTCCATCTAGAAACCTGACTTACAACATAAGAACGGTGCTGGGTGCCATACAACATGTAAAGCAGGATACACCAGCGGTAGCGCTCTTCTTAGACATGGAGAAGGCATTTGATTCCGTCGAATGGCCATTCCTTCTTCAGGTGTTACGCCGGATGGTACTTGGCGAACCCTTCATCCAAATGATAGGAGCGCTATATGACGGCCCCTCGGCTAGGGTCCATGTGGGTAATACGATCTCCTGCCCCCTTTTCATAGGACGAGGCACCCGTCAGGGATGCCCTTTATCCCCGTTATTGTATGCACTCGCCGCAGAGCCTCTCGCATGTGCGCTCAGAGAGTACCACAGCCACAAGGGTGTCCGGTTCCCCACGTACAAAATCGTTGTATCTATGTATGCGGACGATACGTTGCTGTATGCCCATGACCCCGCTACTACGCTTCCCCCACTCCTGAGAGAGGTGGTTCGGTTTGGTGCACTATCGGGACTCAAGGTTAACTGGGCGAAATCGGAAGTGCTGCCGCTCACTCCGGTGACCACACGAGTGGAGACAGAGTGCCCTGTCCAGTGGACGGAAGACCCGATTAGATACCTGGGGATCCAGATACATACAGATCCAGACCAACAGCTTGGACAGAACTATGGGAAGGCGGTCAGTAAGCTGGAGGATGATATCGAGGTATGGTGCAACCTGCCCCTCACACTGCTTGGCCGCATTGCCATAATGAAGATGATAGTGCTACCACGATTTCTGTTCCTTTTTAGCGCATTGCCAATTGTGCTCTCTATGGCCTTCTTTCACCGCTTGACCAGCTTGATGATAAAACTGGCATGGGCAGGGAAGCAACCGAGAGTCAAGTGGACTACGCTCACCCTCCCGTACAATCAGGGGGGATTGGCGGCGCCGGACCTCGAGTTGTACTACAGGGTAGCCCAGGCGTCGCACTTACACACTTGGGTACATGGTGACAAGCAAATCCCACATGTTAGGATGGTACGACTATTCGCCCATCCAATACCGCTCCCAGCGACGGTCTGCCAACCACAGGACCATCGGACAGGAACGCTGGATTCCATCTCCTCTACCAACCACGCTTGGCACTCACTCCTGTTTTGCCAGGGAGGGGCAATGATTTATTCACCGGAAATGCCGATAGGGTGGATGCGTTGGCTCCCGCCCATGGTGGACAAAGCGGTCACGCAGGGTCTAACAAAATTGGGGCTGAGCAAGGGGGGGCGACCTGTTCCTAGACGGCACTGCCAAAACCTGGGGCCAAACGAGGGGGGACGGAGTTGTGCCACCGCTACTCCAAAGATTCCACTTCCATAGAACTCGGAGCGCCCTCTCGGAACTTCTGGGCCCGGACATGGCGGAGCCTCCGGACGTCCCAGAACTAACGTACATCATCACACACAAAGATCCCAAGAAGCTGTTGACCAACCTCTACAGCATTGCTAGATCACATGGGGAGCACCAATTCTCGAAAGCTAGGCTGGAGTGGCAGAGAGATTTGGGTACGACACTGGACGACGCGACGTGGCGTTACTGCTGTGACAACACGAAACGTATTTCCCTCAATGGGAAGCATTGGCTCATACATTTTAAATTCCTCCAAAGGGTGTATTACACCCCAGCGCGGCTGCACCGATATGGGCTGCGGCCGGAGGCCCACTGCGAGCGCTGCCGGGCGGCTGACGCTGACTTCCTGCACCTGTCGTGGGAGTGCCCGGGTATACAGACGTTCTGGCGAGACATATTTACCGAGATGAGCAAAATACTGGAGGTAGACTTGGACATCGATCCGGGAATCGCACTTATAGGCAACTCAAGGGGGCTCCCGGGGCGATACGTAGACTCGCAGACATGGGAATGCTAATGGCCAGGAGGGTAGTGGCCCAGTGTTGGATGCGAGGCCCCCTGCCGACTAAGGCCAGATGGGCCCGGGACATGCTGTACTGTAGCACGCAGACGGAGACATACAGTGAACTGTTACCTCCGAAAAGCCGCCCAAAAAACTTCTGGGCCCTCTACAAAACCTACTTGCAGGGGCAGCAAGCTGAAGTTGCGAGTTCCGCAGACAGCGGTCCACACGAGTTGGCGGCAGACCCTATGTACGAAGTGGCCTAGTGCCTCGGCGCAAGCGAGGTGCGGCGGGAGCAGGTCGGGGAGCACCAGCGGGGGAAGGGACAAGGGGGTAGCGGGGGTTGATGGGGTGCAAGGTACACCGGCGGGGGGTTCACTAGGGGGGCCACACGCCACGTGGAGATGCCTCTGGAAGCTACACTAAAGATTAAGAGTGGGGGCACGAGCTCCATCGGGGCTCTTCTACAATCGACTTCACAGATACTATCAGATACGGGGTTTGGGGCGGGTCGGGCTTTTGCAGACACAGGCAACAGTGTACGGAGCGGGGAACTTTTGTGAGGCTACGGGTAAGGGTAGGGGGTGGGTAGTTCAATAAGGGGGTTACAGGGTTGGTTTTAGGGGGAGAAAAAGTTAAAAACGCACATGAATATTGGAGGCTGCTGGCACTCATGATCCATACTAGCTAATGAGAACACAAGATCCATATCACGCCGCCGGACCCCCAGGTTGTCGGCCGCCAGGCTGTGTACTGTATAAAGTGGAGTTGACTGTAATACCTGTGACGCGGCCGGCCCGGAGGGGTTGTAGGCCAGACGCTGTGTTACTTGAAACTACCTTCTCTGTGCAATAAAAAAAAAAAGTTTCTTAAAGCTACCGCAGTCATTAGACCTCTCTTTTTTATGGCATTGCATTGTAGCTTGAAATTGCCCTTGTCGTCTATAATAACCCCCAAATATGTGTGTTCACAATCGATGTCCAGCTTCCTTGATGCCAAGAACCAGTTATTTGTTATTTTTGTAAATTGGGGAGATGATGGCCCCCCTCCAGATCTTATCAAACAACGGTTTGAGAATGGCAGCCCAGAATTCAGGCTCTTGTTTAAACAAAATTGGGGGGGATCCCATTTGGCCCCGGCGTGCCCTCTCGTCTTCCCTTTGAAATTCTTTTACAGATCTGCAAAATCGTAGTTGAGATTTCTTGTTCCGAAGCCTGGATTTCATTGGATTGTAGTAGCCGGACTTTGGAGTCATGTATGGAATTGTGTGACCCTTGCCTGGTTTCTTGAGTTTCATTAAAGTGTGAGCCAAGAAAAATTGTCCAGGTTTCTTCTGTAGCATAAGATTCAATACCCTGACTCCGCTCGCTAGTCAGATGATTGATCTTTTGCCAAAACTGTGCACTGTTGCCGGTTTTTATATCATGTAATAGTTTGGCCCAGAGAATCTCTTCTGCTTCCTGTTTAAGTCGCCAAATCAGCTTCCTGCGGTCGCCCTTTAGTCGTCTCAGTTCTTGTTGAGCAGCAGGGTCTATCCTCAGTCTTCGCAGCGTTTGATTGATCAAGGTCTTAAGCTTTTTTACATGAGTGTTATTTCAGAAATTTAAATTGCTTTTATGCCTCATACCTTTGTCCGCCCCTTCAACATGGCTGTTGCCCTTTTTTGTTCCTGTTTTATTTCGTAATGTTCTTGTAAACACCTCCCAGCTGTCAATCAGATCTGTTGTTCCTGTTTGCACTTCGCCTAATACCTGTTTAGCTTGGAATAGGAGACTTTGTGGGTCATCCGTCCTGCATTTTACCTGCCTCTCGTTCTCAGTGTATTTTAACCTGTGTGCATTAGCTGTAGGAAGGTTTAGTATTGGAATGGCATTGATCGTGACCTCCTGGGGCAGATGGTCGCTGTAGTCTAGGGAACCAATGTGGAAATCCCTTGCCCTTTGATACAAACTACATGAAAGGAATGTAAAATCAATTGTGGAACTGGCCGTTGTACTGTGAAAGGTTGCTGCTTGAGGGCGGTCCCCTGAGAATCTGCCATTAATTGCTCGAAAGCACAATTCTTCTGATGATGAAAGAAGTCTCCATGCTGTTTTCGAGCTTCTGCCTCCAGAGGTGTTATCTTGAGAGTTTGGCTCTCAAGCGAATGGATCCTCCTCATAAGTGATATCTGTAGTTGGGTTGCTGAGCATATTTAGATTGAAATCCCCACTGATAATCCAACTGTTTGTATCCTCAACGTTTTATAGTTTTGTGAGCTCTTCCTTCAGCTGCTGTGCTCCACTAGTTTTTTTTCAGCGATGTAGATAAAGGTTTATCAAAATGATATCTTCCCTTTCGGCCCTCTCCCTAGTAGAAATTTGTATCACTAGCATTGCATTTGGCGGGGTTAGTTTATTTGCGAGGGGCGCTACTGTATAAATGTTCCCTAAATAACTATATATGGCAAGGCCGCCCTTTTTATGACCAAACCGTGGCTTTTGCGAGGGAGGAATGAAATTCAGATTATAGCCAGGAAGTGCCGGCGGATAATCGGACAATATTTCTTGCAGTGCAAGGATATCAAATCTTTTCAGATAGGTATAAAGTTCTGTGTCTTAAACTTATCACCTAGGCCATTGATGTTCCAAGAGCACAGGTTAAGAGTGTTGGAAGAGTTCTCGTCTTTGTACTTATTTTGTCTTTGATTTTCTATTTCGACATTTATAGTCCTAGAGAGCCAGCTCCAGTCTTGATAGGCAGGGCTTTTCGTGACAAATCATCTTTTATTGCGTCGCTCTCTGTGATCTGGGATGTCGGGGGTATTGCTGCGAGCCCCACGCAGATCCGAAAGTGGTCGTGTATTTGAATCGGGTTGACCGTTCTCTTGTCGTTGTTCACGTCAGGTACCAGTGGGTCAGGGTATCTTGGTTTTGAGAATGGTTGGAGCTTTATACCCCAGGTGTTGAACTTGGCTTGTTCTTTTAGTACTCTCTGAGCCACTTCTGCGCTTGAGCAAACTGTTTTTGTTGCTTCAGCCCCTGGGCGATCCAATATTTCTATGAACTCGACTGACTCCAAGTCGCTGGTGGATATATTTTTTAGGTTAATTATGGAATTCAGTAAGCGTAGTATATTACCCCTGTTTAGGATGTCGATCGGGCCCTTTGGTTTATACTCCGGGAAGAACACGATTGTGGGGCTGTCTGCCTGCCCCATCTCGAGTGTTGGGTTGTCCTGAGTGATGATGGGAAAGTCCCCTGAGCCATGGTTTTCCTCGCTCAGAGCTCCGTGACTCAGAGTGCTGTTTTCCTTTGCCTGTGTTGACTCACAGGGGCATATTACCAAGCAATAGCGATAATTATCGCTATTGCTTGGTTAGAGACAAAAATTTACCGCTGAGCTGCGGCGATTTTTAACGCAAATAAACCTTGGTATTACCAAGGTTTAACGCAAATGCGATAAAAATCGCCGCAAAGCATGAATATCGCTGAAAAGTCAGTGATATTCATGCATTACCGAGCTAATGCTCTTAGCCATGTTATCCACCTACCATTGGATAACATGGCTAAGAACTGTTCAGGGCAGGTGTTAGCTTTTGGAGATATTCGCGCTTAGCGTGAATATCTCCAAAAGTTGATAATAGGAGATAGCGATGTTAGCAACTGTTTTCAGTCGCTAACATCTTGGCACGCCCACTTTGCATGTCATTAGTGATAAATATCACTGACATGCAAAGCGGGGCCCAAGATGGTCGCTATCTCCTACTAGCTGTCGCTAACTGGTGTTAGCGACAGCTAGGTAATAGGGAGATAATTTTATCTCCGCTTTCTTGGCTTTTAAAGCCCAAAAAGGGGAGATAAACCCCCTTGATAATATGCCCCAGAGTCTGCGATAAATGCTGATGTTATTATGGCCCCTTGTGGGTGACTCGTTTCATTTCTGTATGTGGGGCTAGAGACAAATTTGCTGTTTCGAGTGGTATATTTTTCTTTTTGCATCTCTTCCTGGTTCTGGCTTTCTCTAAGATCATGAACCAAGGGGCATATTATCAAGGGGGTTTATCTCCGCTTTTTTGGCTTTAAAAGCCAAGAAAACGGAGACAAACTTATCTCCCTATTACCTAGCTGTCGCTAACACCAGTTAGCGACAGCTAGTAGGAGATAGCGACCATCTTGGGCCCCGCTTTGCATGTCAGTGATATTTATCACTAATGACAGGCAAAGTGGGCGTACCAAGATGTTATCAACTGGAAACAGTCGCTAACATCGCTATCTCCTATTACCAACTTTTGGAGATATTCGTGCTAAGCGCGAATATCTCCAAAAGCTAACACCTGCCCCATAGCAGTTCTTAGCCATGTTATCCAATGGTAGGTGGATAACATGGCTAAGAGCATTAGCTCGGTAATGCATGAATATCGCTGACTTTTCAGCGATATTCATGCATTTCGGCCGATTTTTATCGCTTAGGAGATATACCTTGATAATAGCAAGGTTCCTAAGCGATAAAAATCGCCACAGCTCGGCGATAAAAATATCGCCGCTAAACCAACATAGCGATAATTATCGCTAGTTGTTGGTAATATGCCCCCAAATCTTTTTCATTGCTCCTCTGAACATGTCCTGCTTCCTTTTTGTGAGTGACGCTAGTGGCCGTCTTTCTGTTACATGTGGTATTATTTTTGGTCTTTTGCCTCTCTTCTTGAATTGGGTTTTCTCTTAAATTGTGATCCGTATCTATTTCATTGCAGTTCTCAGCTGACATATCTCTTATCGTGGGTATTTTTTTCTTTTGGTTACAGCCCTTCCTTCTCTGCTTTCTCCCCTGTTTTGTAAATAGGAGGTGTTCCTGTGATTCTTTAATTTGGGGGGTTTCACCCAGTAGCATTTTGTTAGTAGGCGGGGGCTTTTAGCTTCCTCTGTTCCTTAAGCTCCTGTCCAATCCTTGCTTTGTTGAGTCTGCGGCTTCCCCCTCCTGCTGTGCTTCTTGAGTCGGCTTTGTAGTTGCCAGACTTGGTGCCCAGGAGCCTGCGCTCTGTAATGGCCATGCTGTGTTTCTTGGCTGGTCCAAACCCTTTGGTGGATAATTTTTTGTAGCCTCCCTGATGTCTGATAGGAGATTACCCATTGCCGTTGGGAGTGTAGCCAGTTTGTCTATGCTTGTTATGCATGAGCAGTTGGTTTGTATTAGTTATGTCTCTGCTTGCGCCCTTCTTACCACATTATTGAGCTCTGCTAACTTGCCATCAATATTGGCAACAAAGATTGAAAGCAAATTAAGCCCAGACAATTGGAGATCCATCTTGCCCGGTTGATATTGGATGGCGTTTACGGACATTTGTATTGTATGCAAAAGAGATGCCCAATTGTCTTCTTTTGTTTGTGAAGTTTTCTTGCCGTATTTGGGGTTTGGCGCACTCTTATTCAAACCTGGGAGTTCATCATGGGTGGCCGTGGGATAGGAGGCTACCAGTTCTTCCCACTCTTCTTGAGTGAGATACGAGGATTCAAAGTCCGCAGTCTGCATTGATTTAGTAGGTGGGGTGGCAAGGCCCGGAGTTTGAGTTTGAATTTGGTTGGTAGCGTAGCTTCTCTTGAGTTCTTCGAGTTGTTGGTCAGGTTGATGGTCAATGGAAAGAGGTACATGCCGTTCTTGCACTGTAGATTGCGGTGAGATTTATGTATGTGGAGACCTTCTCTCTATCGTGTCAACCGATATAATGAGATCTTTCTTTCCCTTAGTGTTCTCTTGCCGTATCACCATGCAGTCAAGTGTTAGCAATATGTGCTTGTCGTGCCCTAACTCCACTTGCGGTATAGGATCACCATATCCTTTGGTTATTGTGTCACCCTTTTTTGGCATATTAGGATTCCTGGGCATGTTGGGGGCTGGTTCTGCTTGTCCTTTGGTATTGCCCTGCGGTCCTTAGTCGTCGGCTAGCAGGTCAGCTGTGCCACAACTTGCTAGACCTGGAGGGCTCATCTTCCAGTATTTTTTCTTTTTAGAAATGGGGCTTGTGGGTAGGCCTTGGCACTCGCTTTCGTACTTGTTTGTGCTTCTCCTCCCATTGACCTTTGACATTGCATTCTGCTGAACCTGCTCTTGGTCCTGTATTTTTGGGATCGAGGAAACAACATTTTTGGGCCCCCTATTAGGCTCTGCTATGCTTGTGTGGGCTGCCCCTTCCATATTGCTCCCCTCTTCTCCAACTTCGGCTAATTCTCTTTTAGCATCCAACTCCATCCCCAGAAGCCTTTGCTGCTTTGGGGTAAGGGCCTTGCTGGGTTCCAGCGGGGTTGGCAGGCTACTTGCGTTGCGGCTGTTCAGACATATGACTGAGCCGACATCTTTAATAAATGAGAACTTTGTATACATTTTCGGTTGGTAGCCAGGCTTGGGCAGGTTAGGTACACTTGCTGCTCCTCTCAATTTGCTGTTTGAAGAGGGATGGGGACCTGTGAGTAGAGGGGTCAGGGGGGTCAAGGAGATCAAGAGTGCTTCTTCCTTCTCCTCCTCCTTCCCCTCCTCCCCTTTCTTCCTCAAGTCGTCATCACTGACCTTCATAAGGTCTTTTTTAAGTTTCTTATTTGTCCTCCTTGTTCTTTTGATAGGAGTAGCAGGTGGTAGTTGGTCCCTTGACTTGCCGACCTCTTTCCTTCTTTCCTTAATTGGTCTTGGTCTTCTTGATCCTCTTAATCGTCTCTTAGTGCTCACTCTCTCTCTTTCGGCCCTTGCTCGTCCTCGTCCTTTGCTCTTTTTCTCTTTTCCTCCTTTGTTCCTGCCACCTATTTCCAGTCTGTTCTGTGGCGTCAGTTACAAGTTGTGCCCAGGCTTAGAGGTGCGATAGATGGGAGTGGGAGTGGGGGGAGTGTGAGTTGGAACTGCTTGGAGCCGCTAGGAGCTGCTTGTAGCTGGTACAGTGGCGGTGCAATGAAAATCCCTCACCACTCCGAACTGCTATACCGGGAGCGCCACCTGGAGTACCAGACGCTGTAACAGACAGTATAAAGACAGTTGGCCCGATTCACAGACTGAACTTAAGACTCAATCCTAAACTTACTACTATTTTGGTAGTCACAGAATGCACTTACTACTTTTGGTATTCACAGAATGAACTTACTACTTTTGGTATTCACAGAAGTTAGGATTTTGTCTTACGTTTGTCTTAAGACAAACTTAAGACAGACTTAAGACAAATTTAAGACAGACTTAAGCTAGGATTATGTCTTAAGCCTGTCTTAAGTCTGTATTAAGACTAACTTAAGACAAAATCCTAACTTCTGTGAATAGCAAAAGTAGTAAGTTCATTCTGTGAATGCTAAAAGTAGAAAGTGCATTCTGTGAATACCAAAATAGTAGTAAGTTTAGGATTGAGTCTTAAATTCATTCTGTGAATCGGGCCCAGTATAAAGATGTAACGAGCTAAGTCAAGCTGGAAGCGCAAATTCAGGTGGCTGGTAGCTGGTGGCTGGTGAATGTTGGTTGGTGGTTAATGATTGGTCGATGGAGAAGGTATTTGCCGTTAGCGTCAAGCAATGAGAGCAGTTTAGTGGTGCTCAATTAATTTTCTGTTTACTGGATTCTGATAGTCAATAGTCCAGTAGGTCTTTTTTTCCACTCCTGAGAAAGTAAGGTAGCGGCAGGAGCCCCTGGGCCGGTGGGAGGAGTGGGCAGTAGGCAGTAGCACAGTAGCAGCAAATAACAGGTTAGTCGGCCTAGTAGAGGAGGGGAGGATGGAGGGTGGAAGGGTGGAAGAAGAAGAAGAGAGGGAGACAGAGAGTGGGGTGGAGAGCAGGGTGCTCTGGAAGCAGCAAGCCAACCCCAACCTAGTTGGGTAGTTTCTGCATGCTTACCTGGGCTCTTCACTTAGCAGCCGCCCCTAGGGGTGACCGCGCTCCCGCACCCCACTCCCCGCTACTCACCTGCAACCTTTGCACCACTTCTGCTCCACACTGCAAACCGTGCCTCAGTACAGCCAGACTCTGCACCGGTTTCTCCTTCTGCCTCTTAAAGTCCTTTAACTCCCTTGTCACCTATCACCTGTTGCCTGTCGCCTGTGTTCCTTAGGAAGCCTTAGAAAAGGCTTGCGGTCACCCTGCGTTTAGCGGCCGCTGCCGACCGCCACTTCCCTTAACTACGGCAGCCTGGTGCTGAGCAACGCAGAGCAAGAGTGGCCGTGACAGGAAAGGGCAAAGCAGACAGGGCGAGCAGGGCAGGGCGAGGTGGCCGCGGCTCTGGCTTCAGTCCTCGTGCTCTAATACCCGGCTGCGGGCTACAGGGACAAGGGAGTACGGAGATACAGAGATACGGGCTGAGAGCTGCAGGCTCGAGCATCTCCTCCTTGCACTTCCACCTCACGCTCCGCACTCAGCACTCTGAGCCTGCCACGCCCACTCAGTACAACTTAGTACAACCAGTAATTGCTGATCCACTGATGCAAGTGAGCTGTCCGGTAGGTTTCTGCCTTTCTCTATGGGGACAGGTAGCCTCGCAATAATGAAAAACTAAATTAGCTGTAATTCACTATTAGGACATGCCACACACATCAGGGCATGTCCTATCTTTTTCATACAATGTACCCTGCCCAGGGGCCTACCTTAGGGGTGTCTGATATGTAGAAAAGGGAAGGTTTAGGGACTGGCATGTGGGTGCACTTACCAAGTCAACATGGTAAGTACTGGACTGCACACAGGTTCTGCAATGACAGGCCTGAGACACACTTTACAAGCTGCTTCTGAGGGTGGCACAATCAGTGCTTCAAGCCCACAAGAAGCATTTAATCTACAGAACCTGGGCTCACATGGTTCACTGTACAAGGGTCTGACAAGTAAATCAAATAAGTCAATCATGGAGTCACCAATTCATTTTTAAAAAAATATATATTTTATTGGCATTTACTCTCGGTAAGCACATACATTGCATCATGATGAAAATGCTCTTAACATGTACGACAATTAGGTCAGCGAGGTTTGTAAAACTTACACTCTAACATCTGTCACACAGAAACAGTACAGAGTCATAATTCCTACCCCCTGTTGCTTCTACTGAGATTCTAAGTAACCAAGACTGGAAAGGGCCATTGGCAGCAGCCGTATATGTGAGATTACATGACCGTGTGCAGTGTAAGGCAGGGTTTCATAGATAAATCTGACATCTTCCTATATCATTGCCGAGCGTCCCGCAGGTCATTTCTATCGGAGCATGTACTAAGCTTAATCAACAATCTGCCTTAGGCCCATACCGCCTTAATGGTCATAGACGTCAGTGAAATGTGTGCACACATACCTGCTGTGGTCTGCGTCATTGAGGTGACAAGGGGGACCACTGTAACTAGTCCCCACCACGAGTCCCCCCACCACTATTCCCCGTTCTAACTATAAACTCCCCAACTCCCTCCCCCTTCCTCCCCCCCTCAACATACCCCTCTTCCCACCCCCCAGGCGTGCCATGGTGTGCCCCCATTAGGCTGTAAAAGGGTCGTCCACCCTACTCCTATCTCATAATTGGACCAGTAGTTACCATGTGATAAGAGGCATCTCATTACTCAGTGTGGGGCAGCATTTTATAACCAATTAGTATTCAGCGACTTACCTTCGTTTTACTCCACTACAGGGGGTGCATCTCAAGGCTATGCGCAGAGGTCCCTCCAGCCTCGTCCTCCGGGAGTGTGAGTTCCAAGGCCAATCTCTCCCAGGCCCTCGCCCTCTCTAATGCCTGTTAATTTCCTGCTCTATATGCCATTTGCATACGGACCTCCCCCTCGCAACAGGCCCACTTAGTAAACTCCTGCTTCCATTTATCTACGTTGGGGCCTTTGTTTGCCTTCCGCTGAGAGGTGATGGTTCTTTTAGCTAGGAGGAAACCCAGGTCTATAAATTTACTAGTGATTTTGTTTTTTGAAGTGTGGGGAAACAGGTGAAGAACGCATTGCGCCATAAACATGAGACCGCCTTTACTGTCCCCGCAGCGACCACAACATATTGACAGCCCATAGAGGTGGGCGGCTCTGTCAAGCCCATTTTCCAGTGCTTTCGAATCGCTGTTGTGAGCGCAGCATGCATCAAAAAGTCTCTCCTTGGCAGATCATAGCGGTCTCTGAGATCATCAAAAGGCAGCAGATTGCCTTCCTCGTATAGGTCTCCTATGGTCGCCAAACCCTGCTGTTCCCAGTCCTCCAATCTACTCCAGGTTCCTCCGTGTGGCAGTGCTCTACACACCTTTAATGGGATATCGGGCGCATAAGGGACCGCTATGCCGTCTCATTTTAGATATCTGTGCCAGCATTTACGCGCTGTGGCAAACTCCTGCGTAAGCTGCATATCCCCAAGTGGGAGGCGCAGGACCATGTGAGACAGCACCAGTAATGGGCCCGTTTGTTCTCCCGCCTCCCCCTCTTCTCTAGTGGCCCTCACCACCCATTGCGTTAGCCATTGAAGCTGGGCAGCTAGGTAATATGACTCGTAGTCCGGGACAGCTAGCCCCCCCTCTGCTCGGGGTCTCATGAGTGTCCCAAGCGCCACCCTACGCCTACCTGAACCCCACAGAGAGGAACTGATCATTCCCAGAAGTCTCTTAAAGTAACTCGCCGGAATACATATCGGGAGAGTCCTAAAGTAGTAGAGTAATCACGGCAGGGTCACCATTTTTAGGAGTGTCACCCGCCCCGCTACAGATAAAGTAAGGGTGCTCCAGAACAGAAAATTGGCCTTGGTACTCCGAATCGCCTTCCCCACATTGCCGTCTAGGATGTCCCTTTGTTCGTGGTAAATCACCGTGCCCAGGTAAGGAAGACATCTCTCTTCCCAGTTCACCCCTTCCATCGATCGCTGGCATTCTCTGTTTCCGCGAGTCGGGAATAGGCACCATTTTGTCCAGTTGACTTTCAACCCTGCTACCTCACTAAGGGCTCTCAGCAGAGATTTGGCCCCTCGCAGGGCTTCTCCCGTATCTGCCAAAAACATTAAGAGGTCGTCCGCATAAAGTGCGATATGATGAACCTGTCCATATACGTCCAGTCCCTGGAATGCTTGCCCCAAGCGGGGGTGCGCCACCAGAGGTTCCATCGCCATGGCGAACAACAACAGGGAAAGGGGACAGCCCTGGCGTGTACCCCTACCAACTTTAAATGCCTCAGAAATTATCCCTCCCGTTTGCACTCTGGCCGTTGCATCTTTGTACAACAAGGCCGTTCAGTTCACAAAATTCGGTCCCAACCTCATCGTACGCATGACATGGAAGAGGTAATCCCATTCCAGGCTATCGAAAGCCTTTTTGATGTCTTCAGCAAATATCGCTGTGATGTCCGCCTCATAGGTGTCCGCCTCCAGAACATGCAGGAGCCTTCTTATATTAAGCGCTGTGTTGCGGATCGGGAAGAACCCCGAATGAACGGCATGAATCAGCGTGGACATGTGGGGCAGCAGTCTAGTCGCTAGGATTTTGCTCAGGATTTTGTAATCCAGATTTAGCATGGATAAAGGGCGATACGCCGTTCTATCCCAGGGTGGCTTTCCCGGTTTCAATAACGGGATAATGATCGCCTCCTTGGTGGATTCCGGTAGTCCGCCCAACCGTTTGGTCTCGTTGTAGAGCCACGTCAGCCGAGGCGCTAAGAGGTTTATATAAGTAAGGTAGAATTCCACTGGAAAGCCGTCGGACCCCGGCTTTTTATTCCGCGACATACTTTTGATGGCCACTTGCACTTCTCTCACCTCGATGGTTCTTCCCAGCTCTTTCGCCTCTTCCTCTCCCAATTCCGGCAAATCCAGACCCCCGTGAAGTTCTGTAATTGTTCCTCCGATGGAAGCACCCTACTACAATAAAGCTCCATATAGTAATCAAAGAACAGCTCATTTATTCCCTGCTGATCAAAGTGGGCCGCCCCAGTCTGGTCCCTCAGCTCTAATATAACGGAGCCACGTCTAGCCGGGTTGGCCAACCAGGCCAGAAGAGCCCCCGACTTGTCCCGTTCTGAATGTGCCCGTGTGAGGTAGGCTTTGTAGTCAAAACACCGTAGGCGTTCTACAGTTGCTGCAACTGTCTCCGAAGCATCCAATAACTCCTCTAGCTTATCCGGCCGTTCAGGATGTTCTAATTCCAGGGCACGCAAACGCTCGTCTTCCCGTTTAATGTCTTGTAGCAGTGACTTTCGGGCCCCTGACGCTGCTGATCTACAACTTCCTGCCACCACTGTCTTATAATACCTGATCTTCAAGTGCTTCTGGCCGCAGCCTCCAGGTAGGGATTCTGAGGCGCATCCGCGTCCACTTCAACTGGGCCATCAGCGGATTATGGTCAGAAATAGTGCGAGTTAGGTATTCCCTATGGCTAATTTCTCCATGCACTTCAGGGGAGCATAGGAATGCGTCCAGGCGGACGTGCAGTTCGTGAAGGGCAGAGAAAAAGGAGAAATCCCTATCTAATGGGTGCTGCGCTCTCCAGGTATCAATCAACCCCCAAGTCTGTTGCCAGGTAGCGAGCACCACTGCCAGTTTACTCGCTGGTGCATTTGGTAAGGGTGGGTGTGAGCGATGTAGATCAATGTCTGTGACACAATTAAAATCACCTCCCAGTAGTAATGGCCCTACTAACACTGATGCCAATTTCTGGGATAGCAATGAGAAGAAGGCTGGCTGGTCCACGTTAGGCGCATATAAACAACCCAGAGTTAACTACCGACCATCTAATTTCCCCTGAAGCACCACGTATCTGCCCTCTGGGTCAATCAATGACGAGGTGCATTGAAAGGGAACTCCAGCTCTTACTCAGATTAGGACCCCCCTTGCATATGCTGAGTATGTATTGTAGTAAACTTGACCCCTCCAATGGCATTGGAGCGCTTTCCCTTCCCCTGCAGTGAGGTGGGTCTCCTGGAGAAATGCAATTTGTATCCCTCTACGCGTCAAGAAGGAGTGTACCTTATGTCGCATATGCATGGTATGCATGCCCCTCACATTCCAAGTGAGACATGTGTATCCTAGTGTGTGTCCCATTGCTGTATCTCGTGTTCCACCCTCTCCCTCCCCCTGACATGCCTAGATCCCCTAAGTTCAACCCCACAAATAGAACGATTCAAACATCCCCAACTCCCCCTCCCCAGGTCAGGCATCCACCACGGCATCCCCATCCAAACAATAAGCACGTAGAAAGTCCAATCAGTTCAGGCTGTCTGGAACTCTGATTCAAGAATCCCAGAAGTCCCCTCAAGCCCCTCCCCACTCCCGTGTGAACATTTCCCTACCCTGGTCCCCCCCATCAGTTTCTCTGCACTCCCCGTCAGCTCAATCCCCCCATCAGGCACAGCAGACACCCAGTCCGGGGCCCAGAATTCCACCCCAATACCTCGCAAAGCCATGTTGGTTGGGCAACTGTTCCATCAGCCATACACTCCATCCGCTGTTTGTGGAGTGACACCTGGCAAGTCCATCTCAGAGAGCCCGTGGGCGCTGCTGGAACTGGGTCTCTGCTCTCCACTTCCTGTATGCTCAGAGGCGTTGCTAGCAGGGCTAACAGTTTCCAGACTGATGGACGCCACCGCCAAAACCGCTTTGTCACGTTCTTGGCGCCATCGTGTGGGGAAGCTCGGTCGCTGTCTTGATAATGCGGCAGGCGATCCGCACCGAGGCGTGGTCGCAGTTGGCGATCGCTCTCCTGATGCTCCACGAGCTTCCAGCCAATGCCATGCGGCTTGAGGCGTGAGGAAAAAGTGTGTTTTTCCATCCGCATTGATCCGCAATCTAGCAGGGAACAGCATTGCATAAGGAAGGTGTAAGGCCCTCAATTTCCGTTTCACCGTCATGAAGGAAGCTCTTTGGCGCTGCACTTCCCTGGTGTAGTCGGAAAAATCATTATTTTACTGTTGCCGATTCTCAGATTTTGCAACTCTCTGGCTCTCTGGAGAATGAAATTGCGGTCATGGTAGTGTAGGAGTCTTACCACCATCGGGCGTGGTTGGGCCCCTGGCTTTGGTTGTCGTGTCGGGACCCTATGCGCCCGCTCCAGCGCGTAGAAGGGGGAGAGACCTTCAGGTGCTACTTCCGCTTTTATCCAAGTCTCCAGGAACTGCACAGCATCAGATCCTTCCTCTCACTCCGGAATCCCTATTATGCGGAGATTATTGCGTCTGGAGCGCCCTTCGTTGTCCTCTGTTCTCACCTCCAGCACTCGGACCCTCTGCACCACCTCTTTGAGCTGCGTTCGCAGGGCATCAACCGAGTCCGGAATGTCTTTCATGGTCTGCTCATGAGACGCCACTCGTTCCCTGAGTTTCCGGTGGTCATCCTTCAGTAGGGAGAGGTCAGATCCAATGGAGTCAATGCGTTTCTCCAGGGCCTCCCTCGAGGCCATGATGGCCTGCATAATGTCGCCCAAGGAAGGATCATGCGCTTGCACGGAAGTACTATTTCCTGGTGCTGATTCCTCATCTTCCATGGCGTGTCCCGTGGCTGTGTTACTTGGCCTCTATGTCAGTGGTAGAAGCAGTAGAACCACCCCTGCATAGGCTCTCGCGAAGCAGCTAACCTATGCAGCGCCGTCGTCCCCCTCCGACCGTTGGACTCCAATAGCTGGTGACTCGTTGATTTTGTGTTCTGTTCTTCCTCGACGCGAATGTGAGCCCGGACACTGTCTCTCAGGGCTCCCTGACGGGGGGTCTCGCGCTGATCAGTAGCTTCAGCCGCTCGGGATTCCAAGTCTCACCGGCAGAGCAGGAGGCTTCTTCCGCCCTTCACCGTTATTCGCCCACATCTCCTCAGCCCCAGGCGGGTCGTAGAGGGACCTCAATAGGCCATCGCCTGTGGGTTCTTTGCTCTAGGCCGTTTCCACGTGTCCCGGCTGGACCCTTTGGCAAGCTCGCAGTCAGTAGCTGTCCACCAGTGTCCGTGCCCGACCTCAGCACTCTGTCGTAGGCTGAGCACCCACGCCGCCGTAGGACTGCTGGGTTATCTCCCTCTCAGACCCTCATGCCACTCTCCAAGCACCGAAACACTGTGCCTCGAGGTATAGCATGGGTGCCACCATCTTGGGGTCAGGCACTCCACTGCCTGGTCATTGGTGGGGCTCCCCTGCGGATTCTATTCGCCCCCTCTCTCTGTGGGCATGTGTGAGTAAGTGTCCTGCGTCCCCGCTTGCTTTGCTGGACCTCCATAGGCGCTCTTTCGTCCAGAGGGGAGCTGCGGTCAGGCGCTCTGCTCCCGCACTTCGGCCGCCATTTTGTCTCTGAGTTATGCTGGCAGCCTTCGCTCGGCAAAAGTTATCCCGCGTCGGGGGGGGGGGTCCCAAATTCGTGCCGATCTACTGCCCATTAGGGCTCTATGCTGTCCTCAGCCCGTTCAGCGGGCCGGGGCACTAGGAATATTGTCAGGATGTCTGCGGGAGTAGGGCGGCTGCAGATGAGCTCCGAGGACTGCTGCCGCCTACATCGGCGTCCAAGCCACACCCACATGGAGTCACCAATTCATTACAATTTAACATAGGGAGCACTTGCACTGAAGCACTGAATAGCAGTGGCACAGTGTCCAAAGCATCTAAAACTAGCAAACCTTGTCAAAAACTAAGGAGACAACAGCAAAAAATGGAAGGGAGACTCACGCCAAAGGTACCAGGCCAAACAGTCATAAGCGGACTTCTATGCCTCATACAAGGTAGCAAGTAGTCCCCTGTGAGGATCTGCACCCTGTGTAAAATACCTGCAAATGGTCAGCATTTGTTTACATGGAAGAATGGGAGGAAAGCGCTGTGTGATGTCCTTCCTTATCCAAGTGCACAAATTCTCTTCACCAAACTAATACCATCTGTTTGTTAAATGCACAACCCTGCTTTATCAAACAAACAACGCAGATAGCATCTGCAAACTGCATGTTTTTGTACAGAAACAACACACTCCTTTTTAAGATAGTTTTAAGATAGTTGTGTCCACTTGGTTCAATAGAAACAAAGACTACAACCATGGATGTCAATTCACCAAAATGCCAGGGATAGTGAAAGTGACATTGCGCGCCATTTGACCTTTACTTTGAGTCTCGTGCATATAAACACACTCTCACCCAGGAGGATGCATGCAACAGCATTTTTTACTTACCTTAGCTTCCAGATCGGGTCATATTCCAGCTAACTGTACTCCATTTTACTCTAAGGTCAGGGGTCAGAAAGGCAGTACAAGAGGTGGCAAGAGGAAAGCCAGGGGTCACAGCTGCGACCCCTGGTGACCCCTTAATGAAGACCAGAACTACAACCCGCAAAATGCAGAGAGTTGGAAAAGTGGAATATTCCTCACCCAAAGAAACATGGAAACCTAAAAAAAAATAGATATTATAGATGCACCTCTTATGACCCAAAATAAATATTGCACACATCAGAAATGACAAATGAGTACCATAACAGATATTCACAATTAAGATTGGAGAAAGTTACACAATTATAAATAACTCAGGGGCTTCATTACAAGCCTCTTCCGACGCCGTGCGTCAATTTTAATACAGGAAAAAGTGACGTACCAGTGGAGCAAGGGGCTTGTAAATAAGCCCCTCCATTTATGCTCAATACAAACCCTGGAAGTGAAGTGCATGAGTATGTTGGGTTTCACAATCTCCTGATGAAAGAACACATGTTAAGTAATTGCACTAATGGAAAGTTGCACCAGTATCCGGTAGACATAGCTCTACTTCATCCCCAAGAATTTGGAAAGAAGGCAGATAATTGGGTTAGGACAAGTGTGACCAAAACGTCTAATGGGGTTGACCAAAAATAAAGGGGTTACAAAACCTCCCGAGGGTAAAGGGGGTGATCCCCCCAAAGATTAAAAGCAAGAGTGTTCTAGAGGTCCCTTCAAACACGTTCAGGAGGGTGGGACCCAGAAGTCACAGTCCGCTGGTGGATATAAGGGTGAATATGTTGATCCCTTAAAGGCCTGGTGTTGTGCTTGTAAGAAGGTTGGACACTCTACTGGAGATGCTGTCTGTCCTACCAAAAATGTCCCTGGTCCTCCGCCAGTTGCTACTGGTGTGGCAAATTTCCAAATGAGATCAACAATGCGCCCAGATCAAATCAGGGTTCACACTGAGAAAGTAACGGCTCCTCGAGTGGGTGCTGAGGGGCGGGGGAGGGAAGGGGTAGTAAACTCCGGAATACGGCCGAACGGAGGTAAGTAAATAATTAAATAAATAAAACGAATTACGTAGCACACGCTGCAACGCCAAATGGCGATGCAGTGCGCTCAATGTAATTCATTTTATTTATTTATTTATGTACTTACTTACCTCCGTTCGGCTGTATGCCGGAGTTTAGTACTAACCATGCTGTCCCTCCCCTACCCCGCCCCACCGCCGCAGCACTCCCTCGAAGAGCCGCTACAGCACTGAGGCTGTTCTAGTCTCTGAAATGAAAGGAAGGTTAGCCACTTTGACTGTCGGCACCTTAACCTGAAGCAGTTCTTACAATGCCCTCTAGTGAATGGGACTAGGATAGAAGTCCTAAGGCAGAGGACTTCAAACCCTTTTGCTCGGAGCTCCCCTAAACAAAATGTTTTGAGGTCGGGCCCCCTTTCAAAACTTTATGGCAATGCTTGGGGGAGCTGGAGGGACATGGCTGGGTGCAGGGGGAGGGGCTTATGAGATGATATCAGGCGTACTTTTTATTTAGCTCATAAAAAACACTAAATATGAGACTTATAAAACAGCAAATGCATCAAACAAAAACATATATGGTCCCAAAAATACTGCTCCCCATAATGGTGGTGTTCTGAACCCCTCACACTCTTGGACCCCAATACAACTACACCTGCTGCATTAATGATAATAGCAGACCGATTAGCAGGCTGTCTCCTCTGAATCTTTCACATCTTCACCACCATACCTGACCATACTCTGGGGCATATTAGCAACAACTTGCGATAATTATCGCAAACCGCGCTTAGCACGATTTTTTTTATCGCCTCCTATCGCTGGATTTTATTGCGGAGATAACGCAGTATTACCAACATTTATCTCCACGGCGATAAAAAAATCCAGCGATATCGGCGAATCCCATATATAACGTGAGATTTCCAGCGATAAAAATCCTATCGCTAAGGAAAATCTCTCTAATAGGCAGGTGGGGACTTAGCCATATAATCCACCTCCCATTGACTAATATGGCTAAGTCAGGTTTTTACCAGGTGTAAAATCCTGGCGAATAGCGGTTATAGCGCCTTTTTTTTATCGCGTCGCAGGTATTGCTAACAGGCGATAGCTGTGTTAGCGACCGGTTTGGGTACGCCCACTTTGCATGTCATTAGCGATGAATATCGCTGACATGCAAAGCGGACATCAAACCGGTCGCTATCGCCTGGAAGCTGTCCCTAACTGCTGTTAGCGACAGCTTGGTAATTGGGCGATAAAAAAATCGCCGCTTTATCGGCAAAAAGTGCTGCTAATGCGCGATAATACCCTTGCTAATATGCCCCTCTGTTCCTTGCAGAAAGAAGTGCTCCCAAATGATATCTCCCTTTTTTCTGCACACGTGCTGCATTAATGATAACAGCAGTCCCGTTTAGCAGGCTGTCTCCTCTGAATCTATCACCTCTTCACCACCATACCTGACCATACTCTGTCCCTTTCAGAAAAAAGGTCTCCCTTTTGTCCACAAAGGTGCCCTCGGTCCTAATGCTAGAAAGGAAAATACCTCCCATGCCCCTTTTTCAAAGGTAGACAGTCATAATTGTGATGCAGGGACCCCTCAAGCCCCTGGGCCCCAGGCCTACTACATCTGGTTAATTAATGATAACCAGCAGTGGCCACTTACAAACATGGCAGCAGTACCTACTGTACTAATGAATGGCATTTTTTAATTTAAAAAAGGGGGGGTCACTTATATTACCGCATTCGCTACATAATCCATCATGTGCTGCATAGCAAAGCATATCCAGTTCTTCAGTGCTGTAAACTAGTACTTACAGACGTTCTATTCTGAAGGACAGAATTATGGTATTTTTTATAATTCTTTATTGTGCAGTACAGGAAGACAAATGCGTTCTTGTGGCACACTTATTATTTTAAGTGAACCTAGGGGCATATTAGCATATTAGCAAGGGCCATATCGCCGCTTTAGCTAAAGCGGCGATATTTTTATCGCCCTATTAGCAAGCTGTCACTGACAGCAGGTAGCGGCAGCTTTTAGGTGATAGCGACCGGTTTGGGGCCCACTTTGCATGTCAGCGATATTTATCGCTAATGACATGCAAAGTGGGCGTACCCAAACTGTTAGCGACTGAAAGCAGTCGCTAACACAGCTATCGCCTATTAGCAAGGCAGGCTGTGCGATTAAAAAAGTCGCGCTAAGCGCAATTATCGCCAGAATCTAACGCCTGCTCAGACCAGTACGTAACCTGTTTAGCCAAAGGGAGGTGGATAATCAGGTTAAGTCCCCATTAGGGTTAATGCCTGAATATCGCTGGATTTACGCATTTAGTCGCTATCGCCGGATATTTTATCGCAATAGAGATAAACGTTGCTAATAGCATGTTATCTCTGTGATAATATTCGGCGATAGGCGGCGATTAAAAAAACCGCGCTGAACGCATTTTGCAATAAATACCGCATGCAGTTGCTAATATGCCCCGAAGTTCTTTGTATGTTGCTGTTTATTTTGCTGCACAATTCACTTCTTTGGTGGTCCTCTGCCATGTTCTTAAAATATGTTGAATGGGGATTTAGCGGCCATTTAGTCACCCAAACCTACTTTGGGACGGGATCACCACAGACACCTTGTTGCTGTTATCATAAGGCCGTTTGAGCTCGGTGTACATAAAACCTACCATCTGCTTATTACCGCACAGACTTATATGTCCTCACAGCACTCCAACAAATACTAACTCAGTTAGTAGTAGTAAAGTTGAGATAAATCCTAATTTTAAGACTTTCGGTATTCACAGAACGCATTTAGGAGTCCTAAAGTTAGGAGTCCTAACTTCTGTGAATACCAATGAGTAAGTGCCTTCTGTGAAGACCAAAATGAGTAACAGCCTGATTCATGAAGTAAAATTGCGCCCGCAATCGCTGCGAAAATGCAATTGCGGGCACAATTTCCGTAATCGGCATTCAACATCAAAATAGCGAATTCGCAAACACAGAATAGCGAATTCGCTATTATATTCGCAGAATCCCGGCAGGTGAGCATTAGCGAATCGGAAAATGCGATAAACCACGGATTCTGCGAAATAAATAGCGAATTCGCCATAGATTCGCAATTGGTATTCAAGAAAAATCGCTAATAGCGAAAAACCCAAAAATCGCATTTTGCGCCGCGCAAAATAAGGACAACTCAAAGCAGGTGGTAACCATAAAAGCCATGCAAAAATTACATTAAAAAACCGTTGTCCAATCACCAACAGGTTCTGGCCTGACCAATCACACATAATGACAATCATCAGCAGCAGCATTAGGAGTCCCACAATGCCAGGAATGTACATGGTGGTGAGGCGTCGAAGGCTACAGCGATTAGCACTGAGGAGACGCAGGATCCAGGACAGGATATTCCGCCAGCGGGTCACCTTGCTGGGCCAAACCAGAGAGCAGATATATGCTAAATACAGGCTGAATGGGGAAATGATAATGCAGCTAATACAGGACCTTGACCCCCTGATGCAGCACCCAACAAGCCGTACCAATGCGGTGCCTACACATGTGCAGGTATTGTGTAGCCTGCACCTCTTGGCCTCTGGGAGTTTCCAGGGGATAGTAGCGGCTGCTGGGGGGATATCCCAGCCCACCATGTCACGCTGCCTCCACACTTTTGTTGACGCCATGCTCACCCAGCTACACCGTCACTTCAAATTCCCCGCCAGCCAACAGGAATTGGACATGAACAAGCTACAATTCTACAATGTAGCCCATTTTCCACATGTGCTCGGATGCATAGACTGTACCCACGTCGCCATCTGCCCACCAGCTGCCATGGAGTATATGTTCCGCAATAGAAAGTCCTACCACTCCCTCAACATCAAGATGGTCTGCAATGCTAAGACATACATCACTGACATTGTCGCACAGTACCCAAGGAGTACCCATGACTCCTTCATATTCCGGCACAGCGGCCTCCACACACGACTGGTCAGGGGAGAGTTTGGGGAAGGACACCTACTTGGTAAGTACACTTTGTCGAAACTGTCACATTGCTAAGATGTAACGGCGCAGCACAGGCAATCACCATCTGCTCCTCTCATTCAGGTGACAGTGGCTACGCCCTCCGTGAATACCTCCTGACCCCATACCTCAACCCTGCTACACCCCAGCAACGGCGCTACAATATTGCACACATACGGACAAGGAATTGCATAGAAAGGACATTTGGCCAGCTCAAGAGCAGGTTCCGCATACTGCACAAGACAGGTGGGGCCATGTATTACAGTCCTGCAGTGTGCATTGTGGCTGTCTGCGCAATACTACATAACATTGCAACCAAGCGCCGGATACCTGTTGACATCTCTGGCAGTGAATCTGAAGGGGACAACCGGCCACCTGCACATGCACGCCATGCACGTGGGGAGAACCCAGCAGAAGGGCACAGACGTCTCAACCACATCACAGTGAACAGTTTCTAGTACAACCTCTTCCATCACCCCACAAATCAACAATGCATGCAAAATGTAATCATGACACAACGCTAATGTGTGTAGCAAAATAAATGTATTTGTTTAAATCAGAAAAAAATAAGGTTTCAGTACAAATATCTCCCACTAACAGTATTACAGCATACTGCTGTGCCATAGGACATGGCAGGCTTAACGTCAGCCTGTGCCAATGAAAGTCAAATGTTCTCAAGTGCGCCTACTGCGCGTTGCGCCCAAGCGCCTCTGAGGGGCATCCTCCTCCGGGGCTTCAGGACCTGGCGTGGGCCTGGTGCTGCGGCTGTGTGGTGGGATTTGTGAGGCTGAGTTGCTGCTGACGCTGGATGCCCCCTCGCTAGCATCATCACCCCCCACAGTGGATGGTATTGCTGGAGGGTGTAGTGCCGTAACGGCCGTGGTGAGGTGCTCCAGGACCCTGGTCATGTCCTCACTGCACTGGACAAGTTGGTGCTGCTGTGTTAGGGACCGCCGCGCCAACAGAGAAGTTGCATTTGCAGCAACATAATTCGACCTGCTGTAGGAGGCCAGCCGGCTCATGAGTTGACGGTGGCGGCGGCGTGCTGCACTGCGCTGTGTGGACATCGCAGCGGTGTTGACCTCCATGGCTACAGCCATGGGGGCCATTCCCTCACCCACACCGGCCATGGCTGCACTCATGTTGTCTATGCGCTCCCCCACACCTGCCATGGCCGCCGTCATGCGGTCCATGCGGTCTGCGACTGTGGCCACATTGCGCCCTATCTTATGGAGCTGCAGCTGAATGGCTCCTTGCTGTCGTGCCTGGCGCTGGTGTATCCTCAACATGCGTCTTTCAACGCTCAGACGCGCCAGTCCCTGTCCATTGCCCTTCCTGCTTGCTGGAGTGGTGTGCTGGCGAGATCTGCCACACCTGCCCTGCTGGCCTGAGTCTGTGGCTGGCCGCTGTGTCGCAACTGGCGCGGGCCCAGATGTTGTGGCGACAGCTGCTGGGGGTGTGACAGCTGGCGTTGCTGGTGCGCCAGATGCAGTGGGTGTGACAGCTGGCGTTGCTGCTGCGCCAGATGCAGGGGGTGTGACAGCTGGCGTTGCTGGTGCGCCGGATGCAGGGGGCACAATGGTAGCTGGCCTGGCTGCGGCTCTAGGTGGTGCAGCAGTAGCAGGGGGCACAATGGTAGCTGGCCTGGCAGCGGCTGTAGGTGCTGCACCAGTCGCAGGGGGAACACTGCAGGTGGATCTGGCTGCTGGTGTTGTAGCAGCTGCAAAAACAACAAGTGATGGACTGAATGTGGATCAATGTCACACACTCCCCCAGTCAAAAGATCTGGGCCCAAATCCATCATTTTTTTGCACTCCACACCACCCTGGGTTAGACAATGGCGATATGCAAATCAGCTCTGACCCTGTTGCCCCATGGGAACAGTCCAGTCCGAACTACAAAAGCCATGTCCTTCCCAGAACGGAATCAAGCATCCGAGGACCGGACCGGTTTCGAGGTAACACCTCTCATCAGCCCGGCTAGCTTGACTCCAAGTGGTGTGGAGTGCCTGGGACCCACGTCTGGGCATCCCCAGCGCACTTAGGGCGGCAATTGCAAAAACAACAAGTGATGGACTGAATGTGGATCAATGTCACACACTCCCCCAGTCAAAAGATCTGGGCCCAAATCCATCATTTTTTTGCACTCCACACCACCCTGGGTTAGACAATGGCGATATGCAAATCAGCTCTGACCCTGTTGCCCCATGGGAACAGTCCAGTCCGAACTACAAAAGCCATGTCCTTCCCAGAACGGAATCAAGCATCCGAGGACCGGACCGGTTTCGAGGTAACACCTCTCATCAGCCCGGCTAGCTTGACTCCAAGTGGTGTGGAGTGCCTGGGACCCACGTCTGGGCATCCCCAGCGCACTTAGGGCGGCAATTGCAAAAACAACAAGTGATGGACTGAATGTGGATCAATGTCACACACTCCCCCAGTCAAAAGATCTGGGCCCAAATCCATCATTTTTTTGCACTCCACACCACCCTGGGTTAGACAATGGCGATATGCAAATCAGCTCTGACCCTGTTGCCCCATGGGAACAGTCCAGTCCGAACTACAAAAGCCATGTCCTTCCCAGAACGGAATCAAGCATCCGAGGACCGGACCGGTTTCGAGGTAACACCTCTCATCAGCCCGGCTAGCTTGACTCCAAGTGGTGTGGAGTGCCTGGGACCCACGTCTGGGCATCCCCAGCGCACTTAGGGCGGCAATTGCAAAAACAACAAGTGATGGACTGAATGTGGATCAATGTCACACACTCCCCCAGTCAAAAGATCTGGGCCCAAATCCATCATTTTTTTGCACTCCACACCACCCTGGGTTAGACAATGGCGATATGCAAATCAGCTCTGACCCTGTTGCCCCATGGGAACAGTCCAGTCCGAACTACAAAAGCCATGTCCTTCCCAGAACGGAATCAAGCATCCGAGGACCGGACCGGTTTCGAGGTAACACCTCTCATCAGCCCGGCTAGCTTGACTCCAAGTGGTGTGGAGTGCCTGGGACCCACGTCTGGGCATCCCCAGCGCACTTAGGGCGGCAATTGCAAAAACAACAAGTGATGGACTGAATGTGGATCAATGTCACACACTCCCCCAGTCAAAAGATCTGGGCCCAAATCCATCATTTTTTTGCACTCCACACCACCCTGGGTTAGACAATGGCGATATGCAAATCAGCTCTGACCCTGTTGCCCCATGGGAACAGTCCAGTCCGAACTACAAAAGCCATGTCCTTCCCAGAACGGAATCAAGCATCCGAGGACCGGACCGGTTTCGAGGTAACACCTCTCATCAGCCCGGCTAGCTTGACTCCAAGTGGTGTGGAGTGCCTGGGACCCACGTCTGGGCATCCCCAGCGCACTTAGGGCGGCAATTGCAAAAACAACAAGTGATGGACTGAATGTGGATCAATGTCACACACTCCCCCAGTCAAAAGATCTGGGCCCAAATCCATCATTTTTTTGCACTCCACACCACCCTGGGTTAGACAATGGCGATATGCAAATCAGCTCTGACCCTGTTGCCCCATGGGAACAGTCCAGTCCGAACTACAAAAGCCATGTCCTTCCCAGAACAGAATCAAGCATCCGAGGACCGGACCGGTTTCGAGGTAACACCTCTCATCAGCCCGGCTAGCTTGACTCCAAGTGGTGTGGAGTGCCTGGGACCCACGTCTGGGCATCCCCAGCGCACTTAGGGCGGCAATTGCAAAAACAACAAGTGATGGACTGAATGTGGATCAATGTCACACACTCCCCCAGTCAAAAGATCTGGGCCCAAATCCATCATTTTTTTGCACTCCACACCACCCTGGGTTAGACAATGGCGATATGCAAATCAGCTCTGACCCTGTTGCCCCATGGGAACAGTCCAGTCCGAACTACAAAAGCCATGTCCTTCCCAGAACGGAATCAAGCATCCGAGGACCGGACCGGTTTCGAGGTAACACCTCTCATCAGCCCGGCTAGCTTGACTCCAAGTGGTGTGGAGTGCCTGGGACCCACGTCTGGGCATCCCCAGCGCACTTAGGGCGGCAATTGCAAAAACAACAAGTGATGGACTGAATGTGGATCAATGTCACACACTCCCCCAGTCAAAAGATCTGGGCCCAAATCCATCATTTTTTTTGCACTCCACACCACCCTGGGTTAGACAATGGCGATATGCAAATCAGCTCTGACCCTGTTGCCCCATGGGAACAGTCCAGTCCGAACTACAAAAGCCATGTCCTTCCCAGAACGGAATCAAGCATCCGAGGACCGGACCGGTTTCGAGGTAACACCTCTCATCAGCCCGGCTAGCTTGACTCCAAGTGGTGTGGAGTGCCTGGGACCCACGTCTGGGCATCCCCAGCGCACTTAGGGCGGCAATTGCAAAAACAACAAGTGATGGACTGAATGTGGATCAATGTCACACACTCCCCCAGTCAAAAGATCTGGGCCCAAATCCATCATTTTTTTGCACTCCACACCACCCTGGGTTAGACAATGGCGATATGCAAATCAGCTCTGACCCTGTTGCCCCATGGGAACAGTCCAGTCCGAACTACAAAAGCCATGTCCTTCCCAGAACGGAATCAAGCATCCGAGGACCGGACCGGTTTCGAGGTAACACCTCTCATCAGCCCGGCTAGCTTGACTCCAAGTGGTGTGGAGTGCCTGGGACCCACGTCTGGGCATCCCCAGCGCACTTAGGGCGGCAATTGCAAAAACAACAAGTGATGGACTGAATGTGGATCAATGTCACACACTCCCCCAGTCAAAAGATCTGGGCCCAAATCCATCATTTTTTTGCACTCCACACCACCCTGGGTTAGACAATGGCGATATGCAAATCAGCTCTGACCCTGTTGCCCCATGGGAACAGTCCAGTCCGAACTACAAAAGCCATGTCCTTCCCAGAACGGAATCAAGCATCCGAGGACCGGACCGGTTTCGAGGTAACACCTCTCATCAGCCCGGCTAGCTTGACTCCAAGTGGTGTGGAGTGCCTGGGACCCACGTCTGGGCATCCCCAGCGCACTTAGGGCGGCAATTGCAAAAACAACAAGTGATGGACTGAATGTGGATCAATGTCACACACTCCCCCAGTCAAAAGATCTGGGCCCAAATCCATCATTTTTTTGCACTTTAGGACCCAGATCTTTTGACTGGGTTGAATGTGTGACATTGATCCTCATTCGGTCCATCACCTGTTGTTTTTGCAAACTCGCTCTAAGTGTACTGGGGATGCCCAGACGTGGGTCCCAGGCACTCCACACCACTGGAGTCAAGCTAGCCGGGCTGATGAGAGGTGTTACCTCGAAACCGGTCCGGTCCTCGGATGCTTGATTCCGTTCTGGGAAGGACATGGCTTTTGTAGTTCGGACTGGACTGTTCCCATGGGGCACAGGGTCAGAGCTGATTTGCATATCGCCATTGTCTAACCCAGGGTGGTGTGGAGTGCAAAAAAACGATGGATTAGGACCCAGATCTTTTGACTGGGTTGAATGTGTGACATTGATCCTCATTCGGTCCATCACCTGTTGTTTTTGCAAACT
Organism: Lissotriton vulgaris; assembly: GCF_964263255.1. NCBI lineage: Eukaryota > Metazoa > Chordata > Amphibia > Caudata > Salamandridae > Lissotriton > Lissotriton vulgaris. The sequence continues at coordinate 27,565,366 of NC_141696.1, forward strand.
CGCTCTAGGTGTTGTAGCAGCGGCAGGGGCTGGTGCCTGGGTTGGTGGTGGCACCTCCTCCTCCTGGACCTCCTCATCAATTTGCAGCCTTTCACTATCGCTGCTTTCGCCGCCACCTGTGGGGGTAAGTGGAGGATCATTAGTTGCATGTATCTGGCAGACGTGCAGTTGCTACATGCATGCTGGGTGACATTCCCTGAATGGCTGTGGCTTTGTGTGCTTTGGGACCTGTCTGGCTGCATTGTGGTACTACTACATTGTGGCCACACTACATCTCCCACAATTCATCAGGACATTCCTTGATGTGCAACTATGGCATGCCTATGGGACATTAGGGGAGCCTATTTGGTCATGGACATTCATAGGGGGCAGGGTCGCAGTCGCATGCCACTAACCTTGGGTGTCTTGGGTGGTGCGGGATGAGTCGAGACGTGTGAAGCCTATACAGGCCTCCCTCTCTAGGGTGTCCTCCACCTGGTCCTCCATGGCTGTGTTGGGAGGGACTGTTGGTCCACCACCTCCAGTGCCCGACGACTCTCCAAGGCGCGCCGCCACCTTCTCCTTGGCACGGCCTCGGAGGTCATACCATCGTTTCTTCAGCTCCTCTAGGGACCTGTCGGCCACTCCCACGGAGTTAACAGTGGAGGCAATCCCCTGCCATATCCTACGTTTCTCTTGCTCAGGGACCCTCCTGGAATCTTTTCCGAAGAGTTTCTCGTGGTTGGCCACCACCCCCTCAATCAAGTGTTCGAGCTCCTGCTCGGAAAATTTGAGCTTCCTTTTGCCCCCAGAGGAGTTGCTGGTGCCAGGAACAGGTTCCTCTGACATTGTAGCAAAGTAGTAGATGTGTAGTAATCTCCTGTATTGCAGCAGCTCTCCCACTTGCTCCCTCGAAGTCAGCCTCACTGTGGAGAATGGGGGTGGGAACTGGCAGCTTCCTGGTTGTGATGTCATCACTGGGCTCGAAATGCGAGTTCCCGTTTTCCCGATCTCGCGAGTTTGCGATCTCGCAAATAGCGATATCGCAAATAGCGATATCGCTATTTGCGAGTTCGCAATCCCGGCGCGGGTAGCCGAAAATAGCGATTTTTCTGCGATTATCGGTAATCGCTAACGGAATTTGCGATCGTGTGCGAATCGCTTTTTTTAATCGCAAATCTTCATGAATTCGGATTTGCGATTTCTGAATAGCGATTCGCTTTTTTTCGCTATTACAGAATCGCAAATGCCGTTTTTCATGAATCTGGCGGTAAGTGCCTTCTGTGAAGACCAAAATGAGTAAGTGCCTACTGTGAATACCAAAGTGGTAGTAAGGTTAGGATTTGGTCTTAAGTTAGTTCTGTTAATCGGGCCCATGGCTATTTGTCCCAAAACCATAGCCGTTATATCTCCTGTTGCATAGATCGATGAGAGCTAGCGCTACAACGCCTCGTCAAACATGCGCTTTACAAAACCTTAATTTTCATTTCGATAAGCTCGTCCTTAGTGCCTTTGATGAGCTTGATCCCTATGATAAATACCCCTTCCTCTGACTGCATCTCTTTCCCTGTGCAAAACCTGCTGCTGAAGCCTATTGTCCCTGAACCAGGGTGGGTCGGTAGGCTCAGTACTTCTCTAGAGCAACTGCTCTGTTGCGAATTTGGCACAGTGAAGCAATTACCACTCCCACATCTCCCTGGTTCAAAAGGGAAGTGTCTTCCTATCCACCCAGGGCCCTGCAAGTCCTTCGGAGTGTGGTGTACGTGTAAACTTCATAGGAAATACACAATTAAATCTACCAATACTGTGTGGTTCTATAATTACCACATATCTTATAATCATGATTCAAGCATAAAAGGCACCATCCACCAGAATCGGGACTACCGAAATGTCAGTAATAAAGGCCTATGTATGTTTATGCATCTCAGCAAGTACCGCCAATTGTTATTGATCATCAATGGGTTTTGAATCAATTATTTTGGTACTCTTGCTGTTAACAGCATATCAGTTAAATACATGCTTGAGCCATCCTCACATAGGTCAGGAATCAAAGTGGGCAAAATAAAAACTAAGGGGCATATTTACAATAACTGGCGCATCCCTACAAATCAGCACGGATGCGCCAGATATTGTGCGCCACAGCTCCGCCATCATGGATGCTCCGCATTTACAAAGCGGCACACCATGGGTCAAAAACGGCACAGATGCGTCACGCATCTGTGCCGTAAAAGCGGCGCATTGCTGGAGTTGCGTCGCAAGCGCGACGCAGCTCCAGCAATGCTCTGGGGGCCCTATCTAGTTAATGCTGCGTCAATCCTTACGCCTGCTTCAGGCAGGTGCAGGGTTTTGATGCAGCATTAGCCTAAAAGTGACTGAGTGAAATCTTGTAGATTTCATTCAGCTACTTTTAGGAGGCGTTCCTGCGCCGGGAAGCCACCTCCTCCTGCGCAGGAACGCCTACATGTGGCACAGGGCTTTACAACGTGACGCATCTCTCAGATGCGTCACAATGTAAGTACCCCACACCATGGCGCAGGATTTGCGCCGCCGCTGCGTCACAAAAGTGACGCAACGGCGGCATAAATGAGGCGCAAGGGGCTTGTAAATCTGCCCCAAAAAACATTTCTTTTGTTTTCAGCAATTCGTCAAGAAACATTATTTACAATGACAATAGTACTGACACTTACAAATGCTAGACCTATTGCATTGCAAATGATTGTGTGTGTTTTTAGCAGCCTGTTGACTGCCAGCACACTCATTGACCCCCTCCCCCCTCCCACGGCACTCTTATCAGAGTTCTCATTCACTACAAGGTCTCGAAGTAAAGGAATACAGCCTGGAAATGTGGCACAGAATCATTGCCGCACTTCCAGGCCATCTTCATTTGCATGTACTTGCAGAGCCATTTGCGCCCCCCTGGTACCTCATCCACGCCCCCCAAGGGGTGTGCGCCCCCCAGTTTGAAGACCTCTGCCCTAAGCGATACAGGTGCCAGTGTCACTATGGTGAGAGATACACCGGCTTCTCAATAGCAATACCTGACTGTAAAGCCTAGTCACCAATGCTGACAGCGTCACTACTTATCATGCCATGCTTTGGTGACATTAGACTGGGGGGAGGTTACTGGCCTGAAACAGGTAGTGGTCTTTCCAAAACTCTCAGCCACCTGCCTGCTTGGAAATGATCTGGAAATCTCAGCACGGGCTGAGGTAGAGGGAAAGACACATGCAGCCGTGCTGCAAACCCTTGAGATAGCGTGTGTGAAGACAAGAACAGAAACTCAAGTACAGGGTGAACAAGGAGTGTTGGAGCCAGAAAGGATGGCCAAACCTCCCAAGAGGAAGGGTATGAAGACTGGGGAAACATCTTCTACACACCTAAAAGCTGAGGACCCTTCACCCCAGGGAGAGGAATTGTCAGCCCCAGAAGGAACTGAGCCCATGGAACTTGGACCTTACCAGGTTGAGCACCTGGGGGGACCCTCTAGGGAACAGCTGTGCCTTGGGCAGCAAGTCTGTCAACTCTTGAAAGCATTTGACAGCGAGCTGCTGACCCGGAAAAAGGAGAAGTCAGTGGCTCACACAAGGTCTATTGGGAGGAGGGACACGTGTATACTGAGGTCAGAGACCCCAAACCTTGTGCTACTAAGTGAGTGGTAGTACCTCCACGGTATAGAAAGTTATTACTCACTGCGGCCAATGACATACCCCTAGCTGGGCACTTGGGCCAGACCAAAATTTGGGAAAGGCTTGTCAGCCATTCCTACTGATAGACTGATTGTAGACTGATAGACTGATTGTAGACTGATAGACTGATTGCATGGTTCCTGAGGCGTTAGCCAGGGACTTTGATTCTTTTTAACTGAAACTTTAAAAAAATTGTATTTTGTGTATTATTATGTGTAAAATTACCCCCTGAGTACTTCTCACCTTCTGTTCACGCTCGCGCTCATCGCGCTGAAGCTGGGGCCAAAGCAGCCGATTTAACGCTGCAAACAGATAATCAGTACCGCCATCTTGGGTGAGTCCGAGGGCGAGCAGATTACTTGCTTACCCCTCCCACCCTGATTACTATAAAATGGTACCTCCTCCGCTGAAGCGCAGCGGACGCGCCGGCCGCGCGCCGAAGGCTCACCAAAGGCAAGCCCGTCTGCGCCCGTCTGCGCCCGTCCGAGCCTGTCCCGAGCCCAGAGCCACCCCCCCTGGATCACAGACATCTCGTCTATCACACATAGGTATCTGTTATGATGCTGACTACTTAAAATCTCTTAGCACCAATAACATCCATTGCGCTCCAATCAACCTACATACTCTCAACTATGCTCCGTACTCCTGCCCCCGTTGTTCATTCCATATTATGGACCACCCCCACTTATTAGACTCAGTTGCTACATCTTCTAAAAAATTCTCCAATTCCATCAAATTAGCCCTTCTAAATGTGCGATCGCTCCCAAAACATAGATATGAAATTGCACACCTTATTGAAAGTTGGAACTTGGACATCCTGCTACTTAACAAAACTTGGGGAGACCAGGCGTCCGACCCTGACTTTACCTCAGCCACTCCGGAGGGTTTCTCTAACATTAGACTTGACAGATCGCTTAAAAGAGGAGGGAGGGTAGCAATTATATATCGCGACACTTTTCGCTTACGCACAGAACCCTTAAGAATTAACACATGCGAGGCTCTGAATTTTACTTTTGTTACTCCTCATTCCACCTCCTTTAGAGGCATTCTGCTTTATCGCCCCCCAGGCCTTCGCTCCACTTTTCTGCCCTCTTTGAGTCATCTTTTGGAGCCAATACCGGGAGAAAATAACTTTACCATCTTGGCCGATTTTAATTTTCACCTAGAGAGGAATGAGGATCCTGACACTCACTCCCTCCTCATTGAAATGAATGCAGCGGGTCTCATCCAACTTGTCCATTCCTCTACGCATCTAGCTGGACACACCTTAGATGGAATTTTTTCCAATCTTAATTCCTTAACTATAGAGCATATAATACCACTCACATGGACAGATCATTCCGCTGTCTGTTTTAATATTCTCCCTTCTACCCCAACCCTTACGAATCCTTGTAAACCCAACACTTTTAAATCCTGGAAAAACATTAATGTTCCTGAATTTATTAATAAACTAGGCCCCTAAAAGATATTGATACCTCTGATCCAGAAGCCGCGGCCATTGATTACATCACATGAATCAAGACTGCAACTGATATCTCCGTCCCCACAAAAAAACGCTCTACCAACAGACTTTTAAATTCTGCCCCATGGTTTACTGAAGCCCTTAGGTTAGAAAAACAAAGTTGCAGACGACAGGAAAGTAAGTGGCGCAGTAACTATGACCCTCATGAAAAAAGCTGCTATAAAGAGAAGTTAAAGAATTATAAATCATCAATCATCACTCAGAAAAGCATTTTCTTTAACAATCAAATTGAATCAGCTGAAGATTCAATTAAACAGCTTTTTCAGGTCGTTTCCCACCTTTCCGGACACGACAAATCTCCAACTACAGAAGCCTCTCAACCTATGTGCAATGCACTTTCTACCTACTTCCAAGGAAAGGTCTGTGACATCTACTCCAACTTTAATAAACTTACTAATGATACACATCAGACCCATACTCAGACCATACCTAAATTCACCCCCCCCAATCTTCCCAATTTTTCTTTCAATCACATTTCGCCTGAGCTAGTTCACAAACTTATGATGACCACCAACTCTGGCTCACCCAACGATCCCTGTCCACCTTCAGTTTTTATAATGGTTCCAGAAATGATTTCAACTGTTCTTGCAGACATCTTCAATGCCATGATCACATCAAGCACTAACCCTACCATATGGAAAAAGACAGTAATCAAGCCACTACTTAAAAAACCGCATTAGATCCTTCCTAAATCACTAGTTACAGACCCATATCATGTACTCCCTAACAATCTAGGATCATTGAAAAAATCATGAATACTCAATTATCTGAATACATAGATATTAACAACTACTTAGATGCTTTCCAATTCGGATTCAGGAAGGGACACGGGACGGAAACAGCACTAATAAAAGCTTCAGATGAGATAAGAATGATCCTCGATAAAGGAGGTGCCGCAGTGCTCATACTACTTGACCTTTCCGCGGCTTTCGACACGGTCGATCATTCTATTCTTATCGACCATGTCGGAAAAGCTGGAGTCTCATCAAATGCCGTCTTGCTTCCTTCTTGACAGACCAAGAGCAATCGGTTTCCATGGGTGCATTCTCTTCTGACTCCTTCTCACTACTGTCATATGGATACTTCATTACATCTATAGCGTTAAGTTAGCATGAGTGTATTACATGTTTAAACAGCCGGTTTGCCTTCGGCTTCAGTTTTGCACACGACACATACTTGTTGTTGTAGCTTTCACCCTAGAAGCGATGAGGTGGTTTATTTGAGAATAATATGTTATTTCTATGCTATCAGCTTTGCCTGGTACACTTGGTACAACTGTCTGCACACTGAGAGCTGCACACTCTAAGATTAACCTAACACAAGGTTGCTGGGAGGCCTGATCCTCGCACCACATTAGACATAACACAAATAATGTTGATGCCAACATTTTGGGCTCTACGCGGGTTTAAGATAGAGTTACACGGAATGAACGTAGACACTTGGTGCTGCGCATGAAGAGAGCTGGTAGCTGTTGATGTGAACTGCTCCTACTGACATTGAGAGGTATGGGGCCGCCCTGCTAAAGCCCGAATGAGACCTTCTTAGATATAAAATAATATGCTAGATAGGGTGCGCGAAATATAGGTGATATAGATTTCTATAGGTTTGGCATTATAACATGCTAGCACCTTTTGCTTACTATGGATTAGTGACTATGCTGCTGACTCTGATTTTTATAATCTGCATTTTGGTATTATACAAGATACTGCGTTTGAGAACTTTGCATTGAATAATAAATATTTCAAACTTGCACTTGTGTTCTTTGACTCTCAGTTTTGGTTTGAAATGATTATATAACGAAAGAGTGTTCATGTGTTCCACAATTCCTGAGGTATTCTAAAGATCATGTTCTGGTTTGTCTAAGACATGGTTCATTCCATAATGATCCATGAGACACTGTAGCTAGCTAGGTAAGGAGATTTCTGACACTGAGATGAGTTTTGGATCATCCTAACTCACTGAGGTTCTAGATCTCTATGCACAGTTCTGTGGGAGAACGGAAACCCTGCTACACTACCTTGTGGAGTAACCCAGGGATTCTCGCTGAGTCCAACACTTTTTAACATTTATGTGGCGGACTTAGCGAGGGTCATTAAAGCTCATCGTCTAGCAGTAACATTGTACGCAGACAATACACAGCTTGTCCTGGCCATTAACAACAATGGAATGGAAGTTGCTGATAATTTCCAAAAAGGAATGCTTGCCATATGTAATTGGATGAACTCAAACTGTCTGAAACTTAACTCGGATAAAACCGAGGTGATGGTGTTTGGGAAACTCATTCCTTCATGGTCTCCCACTTGGTGGCCTCAAGACCTTGGCCCCCCACCTAACCCGGTCACCAAGGTTAGAAACCTGGGTGTAATCTTTGACAACAGACTTTCATACATTCATCAAACCAATTCAATAGTTTCTGCCTCCTTTTTTACACTTAAAATGATTTTAAAAACTCCAACTTTACCTTCCCCTAAACACCATAAATACCTTGATTTCAACTCTATTAATGTCTCGAGTCGACTACTGCAACGCCCTTATGCTTAATGCTCAAGAACAAGTAGTCAATAAACTTCAGCTGGTCCAAAACGCGGCCGCAAGACTCGTGACTGGCACACCCAAATTCAAACCCATCTCAAATATCATTTGCAAACTTCATTGGTTACCGATCAGACAGCGAATTAAATTCAAAGCCCTGTGTATCGCTTTTAAAAGCGTTCATGAAAAAGCGCCGTCTTTTCTCAAAGACGCCCTTTGTCCCTATCGACCATCACGCACTCTCAGATCTGCTGATGCTAACCTTCTGAAGGTAGCCAAAACCAATAAGGCCACTTGGGGAGACAGATCCTTTGCAGTAGCCACGGCTAAACTATGGAACACCCTGCCAGGTGATCTTAAGAACATCCCTACATTAATATCATTTAGAAAGCAGCTGAAGACCTGGGGGCATATTATCAAGGGGGTTTATCTCCGCTTTTTTGGCTTTAAAAGCCAAGAAAGCGGAGATAAAATTATCTCCCTATTACCTAGCTGTCGCTAACACCAGTTAGCGACAGCTAGTAGGAGATAGCGACCATCTTGGGCCCCACTTTGCACGTCAGTGATACTTATCACTAATGACATACAAAGTGGGCGTGCCAAGATGTTAGCGACTGAAATCAGTCGCTAACATCGCTATCTCCTATTACCAACTTTTGGAGATATTCGCGCTAAGCGCGAATATCTCCAAAAGCTAACACCTGCCCTGAGCAGTTCTTAGCCATGTTATCCAAATGGAGGTGGATAAGATGGCTAAGAGCATTAGCTCGGTAATGCATAAATATCGTTGACTTTTCAGCGATATTCATGCATTGCGGCGATTTTTATCGCATTTGCGAAAAACCTTGGTAATACCAAGGTTTATTTGCGGTAAAAATCGCCGCAGCTCAGCGGTAAATTTTTGTCTCTAACCATGCAATAGCGATAATTATCGCTATTGCTTGGTAATATGCCCTCTGGTTATTTAATCATTAGATTCCAACATTTCTTGGGTATAACCTTCAGTTTTTTCTGTCAAGCGCCAAGACACCCGTGGGTAATCGTGCGCTCAACAAATTGCATAAAATAAAAATAAAATAAATAAATACTGGCCCCAGATGTCTCAAAAATCAAAGGAGTTTATCAGCTCCTGTGTTACCTTTCGAGCGAGTGTCAAAACAGATCGGCCAAAGGCCCTCTTAATTCCACACCCAAAGCCTCCCCTAAATTCTACTAAGGGCGAGACAGCAAATAACACACAATTGATGGACGGAATTCAGAACAAATCAATACAGTAACACCTAATCAAGAGATCTGGGTTATATTCATCATTCTTTTGCTCCTCGTGCCATCCGAGTTTAGACCTGCCCATAAGCAAATCAGTCTTGACCCTATGCCTCATGGGAACAGTTCAGCCTGAACTGCCAATCCCGATCCTCCCTGGAGCAGAAACAAGCATCCTAAGAACAGCTTCGGGGTTTCACTCCTCTTCAACCAGGATAGCTTGATTCCAGTGGCACAGTGAGCCCAGGACCTATGACTTGACATACCTGGCGCACTTAGGGCAAGAAAGCAATAGACACACAATTGATGGACAGAATGCAGAACAAATCAGTACATTCAACCCCAGTCAAAAGATCTAGGCTAAATCATCATTCTTTTGCTCACCATGCCACCCCAGTTTGGACCTGGCCATATGCAAATCAGTCTTGACCCTGTGCCTCATGGGAACAGTCCAGCCTGAACTGCCAAGCCAGGTCCTCCCTGTAACGGAAACAAGCCTCCTAGGACCTGTTTCGGGGTTTCACCCCTATTTAACCTGGATAGCTTAATGGGAGACGATCTAAATAAACCGTTTCCCTGAACTTAGAAGTTTCTTCTTCAACAACTAAAATTCTGAAAACCGATGGAGATTATGTGTAGATATGTTGTAAAGGTACAAGAATATAATAGAATGACTGCTTACAACTTGCACATAACTAGAGCAGGCACATAGGGCACTATTCTTACTTTCTGTCTATAATATAGAGATGCAGATATGCTCGTACGACTTTTAATTGGGTTTGATCATTTTACAAGCCGTTTAGGAGTTGTTTAACCTAGATAATTAGGGTAGGTTTAACCTTTGGGATGCTAATATGGTAGGATATTGAATAGATAATATATGAAATGCTCTTCTACACCCATGTGACCTCATATTGATGAAATGTAAAATGTTAATAAGTTTCCATTTCCATATTATTTTTTGCTAATATGTTGTATATCCATTTCAGGGAAATTGTATGACCCCCTGGTTTTGACAGACAATACATATAGTCTTGAAAAAGGTGGCAAGAATCAAGAAATCCCACTGAAACGCGTCGACGCTTTCCAAATTTGTATAATTCATGACTTCCTCATCGCTGTAGATATATAGATCTTCATATACATGACATCGATGTAATCAACCAGGAGTCCGAATGTACTTGTAGTATTGCACAATTTCTCATGTCTTACTGTTTCTGTCTTCTAGTGTCAATTATGCGGGTCATAATTGAATGATATTAGTGTTTTATTCGTGTCATTGGTTTTTTTAATTGCATGTTTTTTTGGTGTTCAATGTAATACCTTAGTGTGTATTTTATTCATGTATGTATACATAATACATTGTAATTTTCCCTTTTTTTTAAAAAAAACTGTTGTTGATTTGTTTATGAATTTGTCATTTAGGTCTTGATTGTTTCTCGCTATATTCTATTTAGTCCTGCTCAAGGGAATTCTCATTTTTCTGATCTAAATAAACATACAAACCACTGGCAGGAGATGTTATAAACAGAGATTAAGGAATGCAAGGACTCCATTTTGTTAAGCTAGACAGCATTTATATTGGCTAATCTCCAAGTGCAGTGTTTTAAAACTTGACTCAATTTATATATTGCACCAGCACAGATTTTTAGATGAGGTGGGACTTACACTATACACTGCTCTCTCTGTGGAACACTAACCGCCAACAGTGTGCACATGTTTGCCACCTGTCCTAAACTCGCTACCTTGGTAACTGAGATGGGTAATTGCCTTAGAAATATGCTGGGATTTGAGGTAGATATCACACCACAAGTGATAGTTTTGGAGTAAGCAAGCAGGACATGGTCAAACCAAATAGGATTATGTTATTTCAGCTACGGCGGTGTTCAGGTTATGTTTTGCTAGTACCTGGCTCGATCAAGATCCTCCCTCAATACATGGCTGGTTGGGGAAGTTGTTAGCAACGTACCGGTCGGAGATCGCGGTTTATAAATGAAGGGGGCATAGAACCAAAAAGAGATGGCTTAATGAGGATTTGGATTTATCGGCATAAGACTAGTTTAGTTGCTTTAAAAATGCTTTAAATGGATGGGGATGAAGCAATTGTATTTTTATTCTTTATCTGTTTCTTCTTGTTTTTTTACCTTTTTATTTATTTATTCTGTGTGTCACATATGTACTATACGGTTAAGTGTGTGCTAAAGTAATGTCTAGGTGCACCTCCTTAGGACCCGAGGGAGGAGAGAGGGGTAAGTAGGGTGGGGGGGGGGGGGTGAAATCTCTAGTGAGTAAGGGAGGATAAAATATAAAATATAACTTTGAGCCTTTATGACTTGTATAATGTATATTTTGCTTTTTTTCCCCTGCTTAATGTCTAAATAAAGATTTAAAAAATCTTTTTTTAAATTAAGTACTAACATTTTCTATTGTCGGTGAAACCCCCATACTTGAAGCAGGAGATTTTAATTGCATCATAAATCCCACAGATAGAGGCAGCAAGAGGAATGTGTACAAACTAGATAAATCTGATAAATGTTTAAGGAATATTTGTAATGATCTTCAATTATCTGACTCAGTGGCTCAAGAAGTAAAAAACAAAAGTTCACCTTGATAGCAGAGGATGGAAGAGTTAAGTCAAGGACTGACTTTATACTTATATCCAAATATATAAAGAAGGGTGGTTATGAGACAGAAGAGAGCGGTGTTGTTGGACATAAAATGTTAAAAACAGAATATGAAATCCAAACACTGTGATAAGGGGAAGGGTGTATGGAAGATTAACACTCAGGGCCTCATTACGATGCAGTTGGAAACGGCTCTGACCGTTGGTTGGAGCCGTTCCGACTAAATCGTATTATGCCGGTCGAATTCCTTTCAGACCGACCCATTGTTTATGTTTTATTATTATTATTATTATTATTATTATTATTATTGCATTTCTTATGCGCGACAGCGACCCACAAAGGGTTCCCGGAGGGAGATTTGTAAGGGTTATCAAGAGTCTGATGGTAAAGAGGTCTAGATGTTAAATAGCCAGGTTTTTAGGCTTTTGCGAAATCTGCCATAGTTATCTTCCCTACGAACTGCAATGCGTATTGAATTCCACAACATGGGTCCTAGATAGCGAAAAGATTTGCCTCCCATGCGGGATAGCTTGAATTTAGGAATGATAAATTTCCTTTGTGTCGAGGAACGCAATGAGCGAGTTGGATGGTAAGGAAAGACCAGTGACAGCAGATATTTCTGGGCTTTGGCAGAGTTAATTTTATGCATAAAGCAGAGGGCCTTAAATTTAATCCCGTTTTCCACCTTCAACTAATGAAGATCATTGAGATATTGAGTGGTCGAGGTATATCTTGGGATGCTGCATATTAACCTGGCCGCTGAATTTTGAACTGCCTGGAGCTTGCGAATTGTTGCTTTGTTTGAGCCTAAATACGACACATTCCCATAGTCTATACCTGAGGTGATCAGGGCATTCACCACCGTTTTCCTGGTTTGATCCGGTAGCATCCAGCATATCTTTTTTAACCATTTTAAGATGGTGAAGCATGTTCTTGCAGTTTTTTTCACCTGTTTATGCATCGTCAGTGTATCATCAATGATGACCCCTAGATTACGTGCTTGCGGAGCTGGGACCGGAAGCCTACCCATCTCCGTTGGCCAGTGGTGGGGGCCCCACAGGTTTTTGTTGTTCCCTAAGATGATAACTTCCGTTTTGTCCCCATTAAGTTGGAGAAAATTGTCCTGCATCCAGCCTGCTATTTTCTTTAGTCCGCTTTTAAGGATAGACTCATCATTCCTAGTTTCAGATGTCAGAGAGAAAACAAGTTGAGAGTCATCTGCATATGAATACATTACTAATCCTGTTTCTTCTACAATCCTGGCCAACGGGCTCATATACAAGTTAAATAGTAGGGGACTTAGGCTCGATCCTTGGGGTACGCCATGTTTAAAAACATGGATGTCCGAGCAAGCTGTTTGGGAGAAGACCTGAAACGTCCTTCCCCCCAGGAAGGATGTGAGCCACTCCAATGCTGGACCACAGATACCTAACGATCGCAGTGTGGAAATTAAAACCGTGTGGGATACTTTTCTTTGGCTGCCCATCGGATCCGTATTGGCATGGTTGGTGGCCTGCCGACATGTTTCCTCCAGCTCAGTCTTCTGAATGGGCTAAGAACCTGGGAATTAAAATTGACAACGGGCTTACGCTCAAATCCCAGGTGTCAACTCTCACAGGAACATGTTTCGGTATCCTCAGGATGCTTCGAAAGTTTTTTCCTTTGCTTTCTCAGGAACATCGGAGAATAACTGTACAGGCCCTCATTGGATCCAGACTGGATTACGCTAACATTCTGTATCTGGGTCTTCCGGAATATCTCTTACAGCGTTTGCAGGTGACTCAGAATGCTGCGGCACAAGCTATTTTTGGCCTGCATCGTCGAGCTAGTGCCTCGAACTTGCTGCAATCTCTCCATTGGCTCCCCATACGGAAGAGGGTAATGTTCAAGGCCCTGACACTAGCCCACAAAGCCCTCCACACTACAGGTGCAAAATATCTACAGAAGAGGCTGGATTTTTACCGGCCGACATGATCTTTAAGATCGGAGTCACTGGCACTTGCTGTAGTTCCTCGTATCAAGAAAACTCGTGTGGGTGGTCGGTCCTTTAGATTCCTAGCCCCTCAGTTGTGGAATTCTTTACCACTGTCCTTACGGTCCACATCTAATCTGCTTGCCTTTAGGAAGGGTTTAAAGACTTGGTTATTTTCTGGTTAGGGTCTCTCTATCCTTGGGTTCTGTTTTCCTTTTATTGTTGTTATGTTTTTCAGTCTCCTTTCTGGGTCAGGAGCACAAAGCGCCGGGACACTCCTTTGGAGTAGCCGTTGCGCTATAGAAAACCCATAAATAATATAATAAATAACATAACAAAAACGGCGCTTAGGTCTAGTAGTACGAGAGCCACCGTCTCTCCTTTATCCAACAGACACTGGATATTTTCTGTGACTCCTAGCAGCGTGGTTTCCATCGAGAAACCAGCTCTAAACCCAGATTGACAAGGAGGTAGTAAGTCATGAGTGGTGACAAATTCAGTTAGAGTATGATTCACATGTTTTTCTAAAATTTTAGAAAAAATAGGTAGTAACGAGATCGGTCGAAAATTCAAAGGCTGGTTTGGATCTGTTCCTGCCTTCTTCAGAAAGGGGTGAATCATAGCATGCGTCCACTCGGAGGGAACTGTGGGGCATATTACCAACAACTAGCAATAATTATCGCTATGTTGGTTTAGCTGCGATTTATTTATCGCCGAGCTGCTGCGATTTTTATCGCTTAGGAACCTTGCTATTATCAAGGTATATCTCCTAAGCGATAAAAATCGGACGAAATGCATGAATATCGCTGAAAAGTCAGCAATATTCATGCATTACCGAGCTAATGCTCTTAGCCATGTTATCCACCTACCATTGGATAACATGGCTAAGAACTGCTCAGGGGCAGGTGTTAGCTTTTGGAGATATCCGCGCTTGGCGCGAATATCTCCAAAAGTTGGTAATAGGAGATAGTGATGTTAGCGACTGTTTCCAGTCGCTAACATCTTGGCACGCCCAAAGAAGCAAGATGGATGGTGGAACCTTACTTTAACAGAGCACCTGACCACAATAACCAAATTAATATTTTCCCTCTAAATGTCACTAAGGGAGTAGTGTGCACACTGACAACCACCCACCATCACAATGGCAGTTCTATATAGAACTTGATACAAAACGTAATTTTAAGCAAAGGTGCACCACAACAAAGACATGTATAAACTAAGGTATTCTAGTCTGTACACAAGATATATTCAGAGAAACAAAGTTTTTTCATATGAAACAGACAAGGAAATTTTTTTTTTCTCAAAAGCAGGTTTTTCTTTATTCACTCCAAATGTTAAAGGACACAGCCGACGCGTTTCGTCCCTTCGGGGACTTCTTCAGGGCAAAGTAGATAGTAGAACTCCTTGAGCGCGACGATGTATTGTTGGTGAAGTAAAGTAGTAAAAAGGTGACCGGGTCGTATGTGGTCTCAGGATCACTGGTTCGAGAGCATCAAGTGTATCGTTCGAAATAAATAGGACGTTATTCTGTTACAGTTGGTCAGGGGACCCAAAATTCATGGGACTGGCATTCATTGGTTGATTAAAAGATGCGGATGCGTGTTTTGTAATAAAGCATCCAAAGGAATCAGTTCCTACAAGGATTACGGCAAGTCAATAGTTGTGCTTGGCCCTTTATTCAGTGGCTCCTGTCGGCATTACCCCTATATGTTTTTTGATATATATTTTGCTTCTCGTTATAATGTGGCAGTCCGTATTAGCTCGAATCCGGCGGCCGACTCGTCAAACACGAGATGTTCCAAACACGTCCGTAGTCCCCTTCCCGTCGTACCCAGTTCGTATAGAGCCTGGTGAGTCGGCTGTGTCCTTTAACATTTGGAGTGAATAAAGAAAAACCTGCTTTTGAGAAAAAAAAAATTTCCTTGTCTGTTTCATATGAAAAAACTTTGTTTCTCTGAATATATCTTGTGTACAGACTAGAATATCTTAGTTTATACATGTCTTTGTTGTGGTGCACCTTTGCTTAAAATTACATCTTGGTACGCCCACTTTGCATGTCATTAGGGATAAATATCACTGACATGCAAAGCGGGGCCCAAGATGGTCGCTATCTCCTACTAGCTGTCGCTAACTGGTGTTAGCGACAGCTAGGTAATAGGGAGATCATTTTATCTCTGCTTTCTTGGCTTTTAAAGCCAAAAAAGCAGAGATAAACCCCCTTGATAATATGCCCCTGTATTTTCTTGCAGGGAGGTATTAAGTAAGTTCGTAACGATATCAAGAGACTGTGCTGAAAGCTTTTTAAGTATTTTACACGGTAGAGGATCCGTTGGTGATCCTGACTTGATGGAACTGAGCAGTTTGATTAAGGTTTCTGTGCTCAGTTGAGGCCAATTATCCAAGATGTTTCCCTGGTTCTGAGACATCTCCACGTCTGATCTGCCCGCTTGACCCGAAGGAGGTGGGTATGAATCCTCCGGATATGTCTCACAATTCTTGGCTGTCGCTATCCCTTGATGGATTTTGTCCACTTTCTGTATAAAGAAGGATGCTAAGGCTTCACATTGAGCTTTACTTAATTCAGGAGGTGAGGCAGTGGTTTTTGACCCTGCCAGCTCTTTCACTAATTAAAATAACATTTGGGAACGGTTTAAAGCCTCTGATATCGAGGAGCAGACATATTCTGCTCGTGCTTTATCACACAAAATCCGATATGTTTTTAGATGGTTGTTATGTTCAGTTTTCGCCTCTGTGAGGTAGTGTTTTCTCCATCTGCGCTCCATGGCTTTGCATTCAGATTTTTCCTTCTTTAAAGTCTCATTAAACCCGGGGGCAGGTGCCCGAATGCCCTTGCATTTCGCCCTGGAAACAGGGAGACAGGTATCTATTGACGTCTGCAGCCAGTTCTGGACTTCATCCGACATTGACTGTAGAGAACAATTGGGGCAAGGACGATGGGAATCTAAATGGCTGTTCAAACTTTCCAGATCTAAGTTTTTCCAGTTTCTAATCTGCCTTGGTTGGTCAGCGGGGGCATAGAATTCCTGTGAGACAACCTGCACTGAGAATCTAATCACATAATGGTCTGACCAGCTAAGAGGTAATGCCGGTAGGACCTTGACTGCCTTGAGGTTAGAGATATTAGGATCCAATAAATGCCCTGCACTGTGGGTTGCTCCTGAGTTTAATAGTGTCATATTCAGGGCAGCTAAATCAGATATGAATTTGGATATAGTAGTACAGGCTGAATTCTCTAGATGTATATTAAAGTCTCCAAGGAGAGAGATCAAGCCTTACAATAGCATAATTATCAGGCACGGCCACTGCAACATCTGGTCCTGAACTTTCATGGAGCCATGTTTCAGTCAAAAAAAGGGCGTCCGGGCTTTCCTCTGACAGCAGATTAAATTTTCGTATTTGTGCTTGGGTAGTGACCTACAATTAAGACTCAGAAACAAAAACATTTTATCATTCAGTTGTAAGTGCTCTCCCTTTTGATTTTTCCTTCCCTTGCTTCTATGCCTGATTGTGATGGATAAGTCACAATTCCAATGGATTCAGATACTATACAAGGACCCAACTGTGCGAGTGCGAGTTGGAGGAGAAACGTCCGACCAATTCAAGGTGGGTAGCGGCACCCGTCAGGGCTGCCCCCTCTCTCCGCTCATATTTGCCATAGTGCTAGAGCCGCTGGCTTGTAAAATCAGGCAGTTACATAGGGTGGCGGCTTTGAACTTTAACAATAGGCCGGTGGGAATCTCGCTGTACGCAAGGAGTCATTTATGCCATGGGGGCGGGATAGCAGGGCAGCTAGAGCGCTAACCTTGAGCCTTGATCGTCAGTTCGATCCCACTCTCAACTCCTAATCGGCTCTGAGTGGGAGGCGAACGTGTGGGTATTAAAAATAAAGTAAAATGCACCAAATTAAATAACCATAGCCTAAGATTAAAATTTCCAACAAAAAATTGCTAAAACCTTCCCGGCTTCCGCCTCAGGAGGTATTAATGTTACAAATTACTGCGCCTGTGGAATCGCGCTCTTTTTATACTATCGAGGGGGGGATGGCAGCGCAGCTAGACCGCTAACCTTGAGCCTTGAGGCAGGGCAGCTAGACCGCTAACCTTGAGCCTCCAGCAAGATGGCGGCCAAGGAGAAGATCGGCGGTTCGATCCCACTCTCAGCTCCTATTCGGCTCTGAGTGGGAGGCGAACGTGTAGGTATTAAAAGCAAAGTAAAATGCACCAAATTAAGTAACAATAGCCTAAGATTAAAATTTCCGACAAAAAATTGCCAAAACCTTCCCGGCTTCCGCCTCAGGAGGTATTAATGTTACAAATTACCGCGCCTGTGTAATCGCGCTGTTTTTATACTATCGAGGGCGGGATGGCAACGCAGCTAGACCGCTAACGTTGAGCCTTAAGGCAGGGCAGCTAGACCGCTAACCTTGAGCCTCCAGCAAGATGGCGGCCAAGGAGAAGATCGGCGGATCGATCCCACTCTCAGCTCCTAATCGGCTCTGAGTGGGAGGCGAACGTGTAGGTATTAAAAACAAAGTAAAATACACCAAATTAAATAACAATAGCCTAAGATTAAATTTCTGACAAAAATGTGCCAAAACTTTCCCGGTTTCCGCCTCAGGAGGTATTAATGTTACAAATTACCGCGCCTGTGTAATCACGCTGTTTTTATACTATCGAGGGCGGGATGGCAGCACTGCTAGACCGCTAACCTTGAGCCTCCAGCAAGATGGCGGCCAAGGTGAAGATCGGCGGTTCGATCCCACTCTCAGCTCCTAATCGGCTCTGAGTGGGAGGCAAACGTGTAGGCATTAAAAACAAAGTAAAATGCACCAAATTAAATAAGAATAGCCTAAGATTAAAATTTCCGACAAAGATTTGCCAAAACCTTCCCGGCTTCCGCCTCAGGAGGTATTAATGTTACAAATGTTTATGTTTATGTGTATGTTTATGTTTATGTTTAGGTGATTTGTATTGCGCGCAAATACCCTGAGGAGTCTTGGCGCATAAGATTATGGTTCGGGCAAAAAGGCGCTAGAGAGGAATCATTGATTAAAAAGCCAGGTTTTCAGTTGTTTCCTGAAGACTGTGAGAGTGGGACTAGTTTTTATGGAGAGAGGAAGAGTGTTCCAAAGCCTAGGGGTGGCGACTAGGAAACATCTGTCTCCGCAAGAAGAGGTTTTTGTCCGTGGGATTGGTAAAAGGCAGGTTAAGGATGAACGGAGGGGTCTACTTGGGGTATAAATGAGAAAAGCGTTCTTTAGGAACTGAGGTCCTAAGTTGTGAATGGCTTTGTAAGCTATACAGAGCGCTTTGAATTTAATCCGGCTTCTGACACGTAGCCAATGAAGATGACGTATGGCCGCGTTGATGAAATTGTATTTAGGGATGCCGAGTAGAACTTTGGCTGCCGCATTTTGGATCGATTGGAGCTTGTTCAGGACCTTTTCTTGAGCATTGAGGAAGAGGGCGTTACAGTAATCCATCTTGGAGAAGATGAGGGTAGTGATGAGGGTTTTTCCTGCAGATGCTGGGAGATATGGAAAAGATTTAGTCAGTCGGAAAGGAATCCGAACAGACTTTTCGACTTGCTTTAAACAGGCTCAGAGAGCCTGTCCTCCCATCTGAAAGTGACCAGTAATCCCAAGGGCGGCTTTCTGTCCGAGGGATTAAGATGTCGGGTTGACACAGCCTTTCTGTGGCAGCCTTTCTGACACAGAAAAGCTGTTGGAATTCGAATTTGGGGGTCACCAGGAGATCCCCTTTTGGTGCGCAGCCTCTGATTGGAGGCCGATGGTGCACCTATGGTGCCCCCTTAGTGATCCCTGCACCTTGAGGTGCCCACCACAGGATGCAGGGATGAACTACATCTCGTACTTTACAATGGGAGCATGCATTCCTGTCAAAATGCATGCTCCCGTTGTAAAGTATAGGAGTGAGACCGAACAGTGTTCATTCACATCATAATTGGTCAGTCGGGACCACCGACTGGGTGTTGGTCGGTCCCTTGACCAAGACGATGTCAGGCGGATGAAACTCCTTGTTGTGCACCATTAGGAAATCACATGCCTAACTGTTCCTTTAGTACCTTGTAGCAAAGAAAACCAGGTAAAATGTGTATCATATATGAACAATGTACCTATTATATATAATAACGCTAGATCCTTAAAAAGGACATTCCTTATAACACAACTAATTTCACTAGCAGCAGGTGTGCCTGTGAATATTGAAAAGACACACTGCATGACAATGGCAAACTGGGACAAACGGAAACCACTCCCAGTTAAACACTCTAAAGACCCAGTAAAGATATTGGAAATCATTTTCTCTCAGGATATGAATGGAGAAATAAACTGGGAATAGATGCAACCAAAGAGAGTAGAGGAAATGGCTCTCCGGAGACTTTTGAAGGCTTTTTGTATTGACATTCCCCCCCCCCCTCCATCTAGTAGGAGGCCAAAAGTAACACAGAAATTGTTTGCCATTGTTTTCTGGTGCCCAAAAATGGAGAAACTGAAAAGAGACACTTGGGCAGATTTACGTTTTCGGGTGCATCCCTGCAAATCCGCAGGGATGCACCAGGAAACTTGCGACACGCATCACTATGCCATTCCAGTTTGAACTCAGCCATATGCAAATCAATCTTGACTCTGTGCCCCATGGGAACAGTCCAGCCCGAACTGCCAAGCCCGGTCCTCCCTGGACTGGAAACAAGCATCTGAGGAGCAATTTCTGGATTCCAGCACTCATCAGCCAGGATAGCTTGATTCCAGTGGCATGGAGAGCACGGGACTCACGTCTGAGGATACCCGTCCCATTCTGGGTGACAAATGCAAAAACAACAGTTGATGGACAGAATGATATCGCTTTGTTCGCCCTAAGTTGGCAGGGTATGCCCAGACGTGGGTCCCTTGCTCACTTTGCCATTGAATTCAAGATAACATGGCTGATGAGGGTTATGAACCCGAAACCGGTACCAGGATGCTCGTTTCCAGTTCAGGGAAGACATGGCTTGGTAGTTCGGGCTGGACTGTTCCCATGAGGCACAGGGTCAGACTGATTTGCATATGGCCATATCTGAATGGGGTGGTGGAGTGAGCTAAAGAATGAGGATGGATTAACCCCAGATCAGTTCACTGCAGGGTGAGTGTTTGATTTGCTCAAACGCTCCATCCAGCTTCCCTTTGGTATCGAATATACAATGCGGCGCATCATGGCGCAAGGAGATGCAGATGCCTGTCGCATCTGCTGCAGTAACTTTGGCGCAGTAATGGATTTGTGTCGCGGGCGCGACGCAACTCCAGCACTGTGTCAACCGTGCCTATGTCTAACATGGTGCATCAAGCATTACGCCTGCTTCAAGCAGGTGCAAGGTTTTGACACAGCGGGTTCGGAAAAGTGACTGAGGGAAATCTTGTAGATTTTACTCAGCCACTTTCCCGAGGTGTTCCTGCGCCGGAACGACTCCCCCCTGCGCCAGAACGCCCACATGAAACCTGACCCAGGTTTCATGTGGCTCAGGGCTTTACAACGGGAGGCATCTCCCTAGACGCATCACGTTGTAAATACCCCGCAGCATGGCACTGGCTTTACGCCGCCGCTGTGTCACAGAAGTGATGCAACGGCGGCAAAAAAGTGGCGTACGGGCCTTGTAAATCTGCCCTACTGTTTTTTAAATCCATAAATAATGGGGCGATGAATTACCAAAATTGCATATTTCCTCATGTCAAATTTTTAAAAATATGTTTGAGCAAACCTAAAGAGAGACTCAAATGTTACAGCCTATTTACAGTTTGCCGCAAGCTTCATTACGTCAAAATCTGGTATATGTATGGTTGACAGTGCCAAACCTTGTTTATTTTATCCCCCCCCCCCCCACTCCCCTGTGTATAAAGGACTCTGGCCCTCCCTGTAGAAACTAGAAGAGAAGCAAATCTCCATAAAGGAGATCACACCTCAGAGCAAAGAACTTACAAAACACGGACCCAGTCACAATAATAGCCAATCTATGTGAGAAGCAGTCGGAAAACGTGTGGAAGACGGTGAACCATAGAGACTTGACAAACCCCAGAAAGACTGGGCATGGATGGTGGTCTCCAGATGCCGACCAGTGAAGCAATTCCACCACGAGAGGCAAGTGGCAAAAACAGCAAGATGTCCTACCACGGGCTGCCCGGCGGAAGGATCCATGGTGTATTTCATATGGAACTACAGTGGTGCACAAACATGCGGAAATCCCTGGGCCGCCTGATCAAGGAGCCGACGGGCCAGAAATTCCTGCCCTACGAACTGATCCTCCACGGTCTAGGTATGAAATGAAATGTAAAGAAAGAAAGAACTTGGGGTTTAAACAGTGTTAAATTTATCGCAGCTTTAGCGGCAGAAATGGGCTTGATAATATGCCCTTGAGAAAACCAATAGAAGCCCATGTTCTGGTGTCAGTGGCTTCATAAGTCTTGAGTAATCACAAACGGGTTGACATACACAAATACACAAGGCTGCATAACGTTAGATTTGCGACAGGCATTCAACTCACTGCAATGGAACTACATGTTTTGTACTTTTCCCAAATATGGCCTCCCAGACCACTATATAAAATGGGTACTGTTACTATATACTAATCCAACTGCGTGGGCTCGTACAGGCACCCACATTTCACTGCAATATGTGGTGGCACGAGACAGTGCGACCCGCTACCACCCTTAATATTTATTCTAGCCCTTGAGCCGTTATTTGTCAAACTGCGTAGACTGGCACCACAACACAGGATACACACTGGAAATGTAACACATTGCCACATAAGGAAATGCATTAGTTTATGACCATTTCAAGAACAAGAACAGGTTATAATAAGGCCATCTGTTTTGAAATTTCCTCGTGTTCATTCAATCCCTGACTCACAGAGTTCAATGTATGGATCCATTTGCACTCTTTTCTGCTCAGTGTAGCGGACAAGGAACCACCTCTTGGGTTGAGAAAATCAATGTAAACCCAAGAGGTGGTTCCTTGTCCGCTACACTGAGCAGAAAAGAGTGCAAATGGATCCATACATTGAACTCTGTGAGTCAGGGATTGAATGAACACGAGGACATTTCAAAACAGATGGCCTTATTATAACCTGTTCTTGTTCTTGAAATGGTCATAAACTAATGCATTTCCTTATGTGGCAACCTTCTTTCATATGATAACACATAAATGTGGTTGTTTTTTGCATTTTACATAGAATACGCAATGTAAAAGTATATATTTGTGTTTTTGTCCTCAAAAAATGACCTCCTGTTTTTTCATATGATAAAACAAAAATGTGGTTGTTATTTGTACTTTAAAATGTTTTGGGTTTAAAATATGACCTCTTGTTGAACACGCAAACTTCATTCCTGGTCTTAAATCCTGGGATGTGTTTCACTCAATATGATGATAATTACATATCCCCGAGCATTCTAGCTATTGGGCCAGATAAGAGAGTCTACTCACTGTCCTGAATAGTTCTTTTGGACTTCGGAACTCGGACACCTACCGAGTGATATCCGTATTAATTTAATCCCCTTTCAGGACTCAGGCAGCAATTCCGAGTTCGGACTTGCACCCGTTTTTAAAAAAAAATCAAATCATTTTTTAAAAATCAAATCACTTAGGCACTTCCCTTGCCAGCTCTAAATCACTGAGGCACTTATTTCAATTAATTCCATCACACCGATTAACTGAAGTAATCTTATCACCTGGCTCTATAACCACCTAGGCACCTTAAATAAATGCCTCCTGACCAATGCGCGACATATATGTGGATCCACACCACATGGTCCTAAAGGTTCTTTTTCTATTTAGGTTGACCAACGGGCTACCCTCTGGAAACTTTCACCATTTGACCGATCCCCTTGTAAGTAACCCGGAGCGACTCTCGTAATTTTTTGACGCTAATTACAAGCATCTCTCTGATACCTATCCCTTTCCTTTCAGCCCCCCCCTGTCTTGATAAAGACCCGCCGCGACCACCAACTGGGGCGCAACTAGGGTCGAAACGTTGACGCTCTTTTCTGGCCAAGATAGCTCCAGGAACTTGGACATTTACCATTTGTTTTCCTTGGAATATTTACGTTTATAATACTGGCCTTACAACGACAGAAAACACTTCGTTTTTTCCCCCTTCTTCCCCCTTGTGATTTTATTGTAAATACATGTTCTGTATATAAGTGTCACTATATGCATTGCACTAATCACTTTGATCACCACAGTCACTATTCACGAATTTGAAGTACGTATTAGTAATGTAGTGGAATGAAGTAATTCCAGTATATTGTTTACCCTTGTTTTTAATATATATAAAAACTTTGCCTTCAGAGAGTTTTGCTTGTTTTGTGTCTTTGAGCTGTTTTCAGCCTTACTTAAAGCAATTATTGTTACTACCCAACAGAACCACTTGTTTGTTAATCACATTGATTCCTATGGACATTGAAGCCCATAGGAATCAATGGGCATTACCGAATCGGTATTTACCGATTCGGTAAATACCGATTCCAGCAAGGGTGCAGGGGGTGTCACTTTGACACCCTCTAGCACCCCAAATACAGGCATGTGTGCCATGTGGCACACAGACATGCCCTAAGGGCATGTCTGTCTGTCACATGGCATAGGTGTGGATAATTGGGAAAAAGTGCACAGCTCGAAATTGTTCATATAATCTTGTACTTTAATTTCAATGTTGTGGGTGCTCCATGGGAGGTTACCACGTCCCTGGGTACCAACCTAAATCGCCAAACAGTGTCTGTAGTGGGTCACTACAGACATCCCCTTTGGGCACACCTTTACTCCTCCGTATGTAGAGGATTCCAAAAAACGAAAACAGTTATTTAGTTCAGTTCCTTTATTTTGCTGTATGGTGGTTCATCTTATGTTATCTAATACATTCTTCCAACCATGAATTCGGTTCATTCATGTTAATTCATGTATGCATCAACGACACAAAAGTGATTATAAGCCATAATCCAATGCATTTCGGGCATATCAATACTGCCCTTCATCAGGGAATCGATTCTATAAAAATAAATAAAACATACAAACAATAAACAACTTGTAGCATTAATGTGTCCCACTACATCCATCAATTACATTAATCACATTTGTCATGAGCGCACTGTTTAATAACAGCGTGTGTGTATAACCGCTATCTCACCCCATGATCATCCTTCGCTACCCATGTTCATAACAAACGCTACAGTGATCCTGTTAACACTTACGTGTCGCGTCTATCAATAATTGGGGTCCTTCCAACTTTTGGGTATTCTGTAAATCACAAAACCAGTGTGTCAATCAACACTGAGTTAGCACCTCAAATGGGAATTTCAATGAAGCGCGCTACGTGCATTCTCCCTTATATTTGGCATGAAACTGACCTTGTGTTAGTATTGAAGAATAGCCGCTGTGTTCCGCCTCAATTTCAAAAACACCCGGCTGCCGCTTGCATTCTCTTAAAATCGAACAACGATCTCCCCTATTGGTCTAACCTCCGATCACGTGACTTACACTCAACAAACAACACGGAAATTTCTCTCGTCTCCCTACGTTGGATGATGATTTGACTATGTTAGTAAACGCAAAATATATGAGAAAAATAAAAATAGAATGAAAAATAAATAACCTCAAAGGTAAACTACACATTAGCATGTTCATAACATTTAGCAACTAGAAACATGAGGTAGGGTAAAATGGAGTATCGAACCGGTGTTACTGTCCCTTCATGTTACTGGTGTTTAAGCAATCGAGCTAACAGTTAACGCGTCCTGACTTCGTCTACGTGTGTTGCAGTGAGTGCTGATCCAAAAAACATCATGCATACAAGGTACATTTAGAATATACATAAAAAATGGGAGAAGAATACCATAAGCAGGTTATTCGTTCCAGACACCAGAGCCATATATATAGTTCATTCGATATATTGTCTATAGGTAACATGATAGTTCCATTCTTTCATTGAGCCCATGGGGGCTCTGGGTACCAAGTTTGTGAATCCAAAAATTCTCTCTTTTCAGCATGTGTTTTGTATGATCCCTTCCTTCAATTTTTGCCACTGTCTCCAAGATCATGAATTTTAATTGGGAAATGTTATGTTTCGCCTCCAAGAAATGAGTAGACACTGTTGACTTCATGTTTCTCGTACGAATGTTGGACTTGTGTTCTGATAACCTAATTTTCATTGCTCTTTCAGTTTTTCCCACGTACAATTTCCCACATGGGCATTTCAATGTATAAATCACGGTTTTCGTGTCACATGTGGCATTCACTCTTACCTTGATCTTATGACCTCTCATCGGGTGGTCTATGGTATTTCCTTTTATAATGCTGTTGCAGTTCCCACAGTTCAGACAAGGATTTGTACCTTTGAAAATAGTGGTAGTTTGTTTGGGTTGTTTCAACAGTTCACCTATGTTTTGAGCTCTAGTGTAGGCGAACAAGGGAAGCTCTTCGAAAGATTTTCCAAAATCTGATTCAAGTTTTAACATTTGCCAATGTTTGGAAATTATTTTTTTGTATTTTTGACTCAATGTCGAGTATTTGGAAACCGCTACAATCCGTGCTTCCTCTTTTTTAATAGCTGGTTTCAGTAGCTCCCTTCTTTCCGTGTTTTCAACTCTTCGTTTTGCTTTATCCAAAATATCCGTCGGGTATCCTCTCTGTGAAAATCTGGTTGTCATTTCCTCTAGCGAAGAGTGCACTCTTGTGTGATCTGAAGTGATCCTTTTGACTCTGGTCATTTGGGAAAAAGGTAGGTGTCTTTTTAGGCTTGGCTGATGAAAACTAGCAAAGTGTAACAAATTATTCCTGTCGGTGTCTTTTCTGTAAATGCTTGTCTCGAGTTTGTTGTCTTTGATGGTTATTCTCACATCCAAGAAGGTCACGGTTGTGTCGGAGATTTCCCATGTGAGTTGGATGCGGTTGTCAGTGTTATTGAATTCTTCCAGGGCTGATTGTAGCATTTCTTTGATGTTTTTCCATATGATGAATATATCATCAATATATCGTACTATAAATTTAATGTTATTGTTCCATGTGGGTTTTGATAGTAAATTGGTTTCTTCAAAGTCCTGCATAAAGATATTCGCGTATACCGGCGCCGCCGGATTTCCCATAGCTGTTCCGGTGAGCTGTTGGTACCATGTATCCCTATACTTGAAGTAACTTTGGTAAAGAGTGAAGGTCATGAGTTCCATCAAGAATGTTTTAAAGTTTAGGTCCAAGTCAGTGTTCAGTAGCGCTTCTTCAATAGCTTCCATCCCCAACTCGTGTGGTATTGAAGTATATAAGGAACGCACATCAGCTGTGCACAAAATTACATTTTCATCCTGCTCCATCATTATAGTTTCCAGTTTAAGCAAGAAATCTGTAGTGTCTTTTACGTATGTTCTCATGTTTTTGACAGTGGGTTGTAGGTGTTTGTCTAACATCTGACCTATAGGTTCGTGGATGCTGCCTCTTGTTGAAACAATGGGACGTAGGGGAGGGTCCCACAGATTCTTATGAATTTTAGGTATCATATAGAATACCGGACTCTTGGGGTTGGGTTTATGCAAGAAATTTTTGGTTCTGAGGTTGATGGTTCCCATTTCATAAGCTTTGTCTACGATGTTTCCTATTTTTTTCTCAAATTCCAATGTAGGGTTACCCCTCAACTGCATGTAGGTATTTTCATCACCGATGTGTTCTTGGACTTTGGTTTCATACATGGCACTGTTCATAATTACCAATGCGCCTCCCTTGTCAGCTTTTGTAAACCTTAAGTTAGGATTCGAGGAAAGTTTTTTTAAGCAATCCAGATCCTTTTGAGTAGTGTTCTTTTTGATGGATTTGTCAAATTTCAAACGAGATAAGTCTTGTTTTACCATCTTTTCAAACATATCCAACGTTTTGTGACTGAGTGGGGCTTGAAAATTGCTTTTGGCTCGCAGACCTAAAAGTTGATCATCTGGTTCCTTATCTTGTTGTGGTAAGACGTTATCGAAATAGTGACGCAATCTGATTTTTCGCATGAGTTTAAAGAAACTCACTTCCATTTCCAACAAGTTGGACCCTGTGGTTGGCACGAAAGACGTGCCTCTCTGTAACAAGTTTAACTCATGTTCACTCGGTTGATAGTCACTGATGTTAATCACCAATTCTTTTAGGTTTGTGTCTTTTTCTTGTCTTTCTTCGGGATTGTGGTGCTCCTTGTGTTCGGGTGTTCCTTCTCCTTGTCTTTTTCTTTTCCTCTGTCCTCTCCTGGGTCTCCTTTTTGGGCTTGGCTCTGCTCTAAAAAAGGATGGGTGATCGGTGGTATGCTAGTGGTTGGTTGCTCGGTTGACATGTTGTCTTGGATTCTCAGTTCTGCCCGGGGTCTTTGATCTGTTTCAGTAGTCGTTTGTTGTTTGGAACTTGGATGT
Source organism: Lissotriton vulgaris (assembly GCF_964263255.1). NCBI lineage: Eukaryota > Metazoa > Chordata > Amphibia > Caudata > Salamandridae > Lissotriton > Lissotriton vulgaris. The sequence goes on from NC_141696.1 coordinate 27,593,372, forward strand.
GAACGTGGAGGTCTTTGAGAGGTGTCACTTCCTGAAGAGGATGTGTCAGTATTGGGGGAATATGGACGGTTCCTTCTTTTTTGGGCATAGATGTCTGCCCATGTATACACTTCCCTTAACTTGTAGTCAAGGGTGTCCCTTTTAAACTTTCTGATTTTCCTTTCGTTGATTTCCCTTGAATGTTTTTCCATTTGTGCTTTTATGTCTTCCAATGTTTGTTTAAGTTCCTCCTCCGTTAACATGTTGGATAGTTCCTCTGTTGTTTCGGATATTTCTTTTGTGAGCTCGTCCAGTATTGTGGATAGTTCCTCTATTATCAGTAAGATTAGGTCGAGAGAGCATTTATTTAGTATGGCAAACCACTTGTCTTGGAACATTTTTGAATTCTGGCATAGGTGTGCATGCACACATGTGCATGCACACCTGGATTTGGTATTTTACCACCCAATTGGATTGGGTGGTAAAATACCAAATCTGAAAGGCCTTTGGGACTCATAGGAGTCCCACCTACATCTAGAAGTTACTGAATCGGTAAAAATACCGATTCGGTATTTTACTGATTCAGTAAATTTGCTGAGTCGGTAAAATTGGCCCCCTACATCCCAAAAACCAATTTACCGGTCGGTAACGGCCGAAATAAGCCGTTACCGGCCGGTAAATGGCCAGCTACATCTGGCCCCAAGATCGCAAAAAAAATTCTGGACATCACTACCTCTGTCAGTGGCGGGTAGGGTAACAATCACCAAAATAGTAATGCTCCCCAGACTACTATATGTTTTCACCAACATACCTATATTATTCCCCACGCACATCTTTAAAGCACTAGACTCCTTGCTGGTAGAGTTGATCTGGGGCCCCGGACAAGGCAGAATAGGGTTGACCAAGCTTCAACTAGATACCAGGAGTGGTGGAATGGGGGTGCCAGATTTTAAGACATATTGCTATGCCTCTCAATTTTGGTTGGCATACCTGCTTGCACGCCACAATTTGCAAGAAATTGCTGTGAACCAGGGTGAATGGAGCAAGGGCAAGCTACATACACTCCGGCTGCCAAATAGTAAGATACCAGCAAACACGTCTCCACTACTGAAAGTGGATTTACAGTATTGGAGAAAGGCGCTCCGATATACTAAACAGCAGATTCCGTACGCCCCCAATATACCACTGTTGGGTATTCCAATGCAGCTGGAGGTTGTAACACAGAGACGTATTTCGATCTGGTTAGAGGCTGGGGTGGATACTGTAGGAATGCTATTTGTAGATGGCGTGCTGATGGACCATGACAACTTTGTGAGAGAACAGGGAGTGTCCATGTGCTATTTTTGAGAAATGCACATATCCTGCGATTTGTTTGTGGTACATGGGCACCAACTGGGACTGAACCTCCGACACAAGTCATTTTTTATCGCCCCCTATCGCCAGATATTATCGCAGAGATAATGTGCTATTAACGATAAAATATCTGGCGATATCTGCTCAATGTGTGAATATCGCTGGAAATTAAGCGATATTCAGCGTTTAACGCTAATGAGGACTTAACCTGAATATCCACCTCCCATTGGATATACAGGTTAAGCCATGGTCTGAGTAGGCGTTAGGTTCTAACGATAATCGCGCTTAGCGCAAATTTATTTATCGCTTCGCTTGCCTTGCTAATAGGCAACAGCTGTGTTAGCGATTGCTTTCAGGCGCTAACAGGTCGGATACGCCCACTTTGCATGTCATTAGCGATAAATATCGCTGACATGCAAAGTGGGCCCCAAACCGGTCGCTATCGCCTACAAGCTGTTGCTAACTGCTGTGAGCGACAGCTTGCTAATAGGGCAATTAAAATATCACTGATTTAGCGGTGGTCGCTATCTCCTACTAGCTGTCGCTAATTGGTGTTAGCGACAGCTAGGTAATAGGGAGATCATTTTATCTCTGCTTTCTTGGCTTTTAAAGCCAAAAAAGCAGAGATAAACCCCCTTGATAATATGCCCCTGTATTTTCTTGCAGGGAGGTATTAAGTAAGTTCGTAACGATATCAAGAGACTGTGCTGAAAGCTTTTTAAGTATTTTACACGGTAGAGGATCCGTTGGTGATCCTGACTTGATGGAACTGAGCAGTTTGATTAAGGTTTCTGTGCTCAGTTGAGGCCAATTATCCAAGATGTTTCCCTGGTTCTGAGACATCTCCACGTCCGATCTGCCCGCTTGACCCGAAGGAGGTGGGTATGAATCCTCCGGATATGTCTCACAATTCTTGGCTGTCGCTATCCCTTGATGGATTTTGTCCACTTTCTGTATAAAGAAGGATGCTAAGGCTTCACATTGAGCTTTACTTAATTCAGGAGGTGAGGCAGTGGTTTTTGACCCTGCCAGCTCTTTCACTAATTAAAATAACATTTGGGAACGGTTTAAGGCCTCTGATATCGAGGAGCAGACATATTCTGCTCGTGCTTTATCACACAAAATCCGATATGTTTTTAGATGGTTTTTATGTTCAGTTTTCGCCTCTGTGAGGTAGTGTTTTCTCCATCTGCGCTCCATGGCTTTGCATTCAGATTTTTCCTTCTTTAAAGTCTCATTAAACCCGGGGGCAGGTGCCCGAATGCCCTTGCATTTCGCCCTGGAAACAGGGAGACAGGTATCTATTGACGTCTGCAGCCAGTTCTGGACTTCATCCGACATTGACTGTAGAGAACAATTGGGGCAAGGACGATGGGAATCTAAATGGCTGTTCAAACTTTCCAGATCTAAGTTTTTCCAGTTTCTAATCTGCCTTGGTTGGTCAGCGGGGGCATAGAATTCCTGTGAGACAACCTGCACTGAGAATCTAATCACATAATGGTCTGACCAGCTAAGAGGTAATGCCGGTAGAACCTTGACTGCCTTGAGGTTAGAGATATTAGGATCCAATAAATGCCCTGCACTGAGGGTTGCTCCTGAGTTTAATAGTGTCATATTCAGGGCAGCTAAATCAGATATGAATTCTGATATGGTAGTACAGGCTGAATTCTCTAGATGTATATTAAAGTCTCCAAGTAGAGAGAAATTGGCAGCTGTCAGAGCTAGGGGGCTTATGATTTCCGGTAAGGCCATCATCCAATCCGTAGCCGAGCCAGGTGGGCGATAGACCAACAAACCAGAGAACGTAAAGTTAGAGGTAATCGCCATTTTAAAGACTGCAGCTTCCCCATGATACTGGAGAGTCTTGTAAACTCACAGCTATATTCTTTTTTTAAAAGGACAGCTATGCCACCTCCTGTTTTATTGGGGCGATCAAGCCTTACAATAGCATAATTATCAGGCACGGCCACTGCAACATCTGGTCCTGAACTTTCATGGAGCCATGTTTCAGTCAAAAAAAAGGCGTCCGGGCTTTCCTCTGACAGCAGATTAAAACTTTCGTATTTGTGCTTGGGTAGTGACCTACAATTAAGACTCAGAAACAAAAACATTTTATCATTCTGTTGTAAGTGCTCTCCCTTTTGATTTTTCCTTCCCTTGCTTCTATGCCTGATTGTGATGGATAAGTCACAATTCCAATGGATTCAGATACTATACACAGTCCCATCTGCGCGAGTGCGAGTTGGGGGAGAAACGTCTGACCAATTCAAGGTGGGTAGAGGAACCCATCAGGGTTGCCCCCTCTCTCCGCTCATATTTGCCATAGTGCTAGAGCCGCTGGCTTGTAAAAGCACGGTACAAAAGGGGGTGGGGATGGACGGAGCATCTGAATCAATCAAACACTCACACCCAATCAAAAGATCTGGGTTTAATCCATCACATTTCTTTAGCCCACTCTGCCACCCCAGTTCAGACATGGCTATATGCAAATCAGTCTGACCCTGTGCCTCATGGAAACAGTCCAGCCCGAACTGCCAAGCCATGTCTTCCCTGGACAGGAAACAAGCTTCGGAGGACCGGTTTCTGGCATTCCAGCTGTCTTCAGCCCAGCTTGCTTGAATCCAGAGGCAAAGTGAGCAAGGGACTCACGTCTGAGCATACCCTGCCACACTTATGGAGGCCAAAAGCGGTACAAAAGGCTGAAGAAGGCTGATAGCCTGAAACCGGTTCTTGGATGCTTGATTCCGGTCTAGGAAAGACATGGCTTGGTAGTTTGGGCTGGACTGTTCCCATGAGTCCCAGGCTCTCCACATCACTGGAGTCAAGCTATCCAGACTGAAGAAGGCTGATAGCCAGAAACCGGTCCTTGGATGCTTGATTCCGGTTTAGAAAAGACATGGCTTGGTAGTTCGGGCTGGACTGTTCCCATGAGGCACAGGGTCAAGGCTGATTTGCATATAGCCATTGTCTGACCTAGGGTGGTGTGGAGTGCAAAAAAACGATGGATTTAGGCCCAGATCTTTGTACTGGGGGGAATGTAAGACATTGTTCTGCATTCTGTCCATCAACTGTGTTTTTTGCAATTTTCACCCCGAGTGGGCTGGGTATGCTCATACGTGAGTCCCAGGCTCTCCACATCACTGGAGTCAAGCTATCCAGGCTGAAGAAGGCTGATAGCTAGAAACCGGTCTTTGAATGCTTGATTCCGGTGTAGGAAAGGCATGGCTTGGTGGTTCGGGCTGGACTGTTCCCATGAGGCACAGGGTCAAGGCTGTATTGCATATAGCCATTGTCTGACCTAGGGTGGTGTGGAGTGCAAAAAAACGATGGATTTAGGCTGAGATCTTTGTACTGGGGTGAATGTAAGACATTCAGCCTGATTCCTGAAAACCGAATTCTGCGAATTTTAAATTGCGATTAATACCAAATTGCAATTTAGAATTCGCAGAACGGCATTCATCAAAATTTGCGATAAAATAAAGCGAATCGCAAGCGGCCGCAAAAGGCGATAGCGATTTTTCAAAATCGCAGAAAAATTGCTAATTCCGTCCAATTCCGTGTAGGAATAGCGAACTCGCAATTTGCGAGATCGCAAAATGCGATCTCGCTAATAGCGAGATCGCAAAAATGGGAAGTCGCATTCCGAGCCCAGTGATGACATCATAACCAGGAAGCAGGCAGTTCCCACCCCCATTCAGAACAGTGAGGCAGAGATCGAAGCTGCATCACGCAGAGCACCTCTCAGAACACCTCCAGACTTGGAAATCCTGCACATTTGAGACTGCAGCAATGGCAGAGGATGCAGCAGCAGGGCACAGTGACACCGGGCGCAAGCGCAAGCTGAAATTTTCCGAGCAGGAGCTGGAGCACCTAATAAATGGAGTGTGCCAAAACCACACAAAACTATTCGGCAAGGACTCCAGGAGGGTGCCAGAGGCGAAGAAAAGGCGACTGTGGCTGGGGATCCGCACCAGAGTCAACGCTGTGGGGGTGACACAGAGGTCCATAGATGACCTAAAAAAGAGGTGGTACGACCTCCGAGGTCGTGCCAAGGAGAGGGTGGCAGAGAGGCTGGGCGAGAGCCTGACAACTGGAGGTGGAGATCCAACAGTCCCTCCCAACACCCCCATGGAGGATCGTGTGGAGGACACACTGCAGCGTGAGGCATGTGTAGGGGTCATCCGTCTGGACTCGTCCTGACCGACCCTGTCCCCTAACAATGGCCATGACCCTATAGCCTCCCATAATCAACCCCAGTCATGCAACCCATGCACATTAGGAGATGCCCAAATGCATTGTGGGACATGTAGTCTGCCCACAATGTACAAAAACTCCAATGCAGCCAGACATGTCCCAAGTTACGCAATGCCACAGCCAGTCAGGGAATGTCAGCCAGCATGCATGTAGCAACTGCACATGTGAAAGATACATGCAATTAATCTACGTCCACTTTCCATCACAGGTGGCGCAGACAACAACAGCAGCGACAGCGATAGGCTGCAGATAGACGAGGCAGCAGTGGATGCAGAGGAGGTGCTAACAGCCACACAACCAGCTCCATCAGGCGCTGCTCCATTGCCTGCTGCTAGACCACCACCATCTGCGCCAGCTTCATCAGGCGCTGCTCCATTGCCTGCTGCTAGACCACCACCATCTGCGCCAGCTCCATCAGGCGCAGCTCCATTGCCTGCTGCTAGACCACCACCATCTGCGCCAGCTCCATCAGGCGCTGCTCCATTGCCTGCTGCTAGACCACCACCATCTGCGCCTGCTCCATCAGGCGCAGCTCCATTGCCTGCTGCTAGACCACCACCATCTGCGCCAGCTCCATCAGGCGCAGCTCCATTGCCTGCTGCTAGACCACCACCATCTGCGCCAGCTCCATCAGGCGCTGCTCCATTGCCTGCTGCTAGACCACCACCATCAGTGCCAGCTCCATCAGGCGCTGCACCATTGGCAACCGCAACACCACCACCAGCGGCACCCTCAACATCTGGTGCTGCTACACCGGCGACACTGCGCACACCCACTGTGGCCAGCCAGCACAGCAGGCATGGCAAGGAGCTGCAGCAGAGCACAGCACGCATCGGCAGGAGGGGGATGGCTGTGCGTGTGCCAGGGCTCAGCATTGAGCGCCGCATGCAGCGCATCCATCAATTGCAGGTATGACGCCAAGGGGCAATCCAACTCCAGCTCCACAACATTGGCAGAAATGTAGCAAATGTATCGGATAGAATAGAGCGGATGACAACTGTCATGGAGGCTAACACTGCGGCCATCATCTCGCAGTGCAACATCGCCCGCCGCCGCCACCGCCAGCTACTTACGCGCCTATCTGCCTACACGTGTTCCAACTACGTGATAGGTAATGCCACCTCCCAGCTGTCACGTCGGTCCCTGGCAATGCAGCAGCAGATGGTGCAATTCTGCGAGGATGTGTCGCGTGTACTGGAGCAGGTGACCAGTGCTGTTCTGGCACTACATCCAACTGGCCCAGCCAATGGTGGTGGGGACGACACTAGTGAGGGGACCTCGAGTGTCAGCAGCCTGTCTGCCTCACAGGTCGGTGTCCTACGCCGCAGCAGCAGGCCCACTGCGGGTTCACGTGCCCTCCCTGAGGATGAGCCTGAGAGGCGATTGGGTGCCGCGGGCCGGAGGCGCACTTGACATTACTATCCATTGGCAGGGACATGCTGATGACAGAAGCATGTCGTGATTATGACTTTGAGCAGTATGGCGCAATACTACTCACATGTTAATAATTTCAAAATGTCATTATTATTGTACCTTCAACAATAATATTTATTCAAGCATCGTTCATCGGCCTCCTGTCATTATTTCAATTGCCATGCATTTGTGAATTGTTGGGTGAGGGGAGTGGGTGCACTAGAAACAGTTCATTGTGATGTTGTTGCGCCATCTGTGTCCTTCAGCAGGATGTTCCCCGCGAGCATGATGTGTGGAAATTAGCAATATTAATGTACATTAGCGGCGTTCATTTGCCTTCTCCCATCCCCCTCCCTGTAGGCACCATGAATACCGTGAAACGTTGACTGCACCATCCCGCTAGTAAAAGCCCGTGCCCATATGTACATGACAGCCATTTTAGGCACCATGGCCTATTTTGCCCGCTCATTGGAATCCCCGGCTTCCCTCCTGCGTGCATCTGAACCCCCCCCCACTCTCACATGCATAGACCATAAAACCCTCTCCCTCTGCGCGACCCTGCTCTGAAAAGTAACCCTCCTGCTTGACCCACGCACCCCCCCATTTCCTCTTGAAGAAGCATCCTTCGCCTCAGCTGACATAACCCCCCCCCCCAGCTGTTCCTGACTGCCCCCGCTCTCTCATATACGGGTCATAAGACCTCTCTCTCTGTGCGACTCTGTCCCTGGGAATCACACCCCGTGCCTGACCATCACCTCCCTTCTTCCTATAAATACCCCTCTCTTGATGACCCCTCCACTGAGCCCGATTGTCCGCACGGACCAGTGGTCATCTCCTTCGCCTGAGGATACAGTTCATTGCCCACCACTGTATGCACTCGTCCCTCTTCAAAAGAGCTACTATTGATCATGACCTCCCCACCCCTCCGAGAATTGATCAGGCGCACACATTCCAAAGGAATCAGCGGAACACTCAGCTGAGCAACGGCCCCATTCCATTGTATGGTGTGAGGACCTGTACTGTAGCCACATGTTGGATTGCGCCAGAACGGGGAGGGGTCGGGATGTCTTTTCCTTGCCTCACAATGTCGTTATTGTAATAAGGAATGTATGTGATGTATAAAAGGCGATGCCTCAGAGAACTTGTTAGAGCACCTCCCGAAAGACACTGTGTTTCGTGTCCGAAATGACAGGCTCTCCTCATGAGAAATAAAACTCTGTTCTTATGATCCTACTTCCAGCGCCCGTCTCTTTATTTGGTAACTATTCAGAATTGGAACTAAGAGGCGTCTTGCGCCAGCAGCCTGGGCATCGGTTGTAAATTGGGCTGACTTTCCACAATTGGCGTCCCAAACGCGGGGCCCATCAGCGACATAAGGTCCAGTAAGAGAGGTCCAGACGATGGGGGTGAACATCTAAATGATCGGAGTATACCTGCCTTAAGAGGACCCTCGTCCGGCTGCTGATTGAATGAACTTCACAGATTCCCAACGGACCTCTCTCGAGTGACCTACTGTCCTGACTGGGATCCCACAGGACTGCTGCGGTAAAATCATGGAGTAAGAGAACGATCGGGCGCTGGGAAGGGGAAGACGAAGAACTGTCCACATGGTCCGGTCCGGGTAAGGTTAAGTAGGAGACGCCTGTTACGTCTAATTGGTAGGATGGCTTTATCCATCTGATTGATTGATTGATTGTTTGTATTGGAATCGGTATTTAAATACTGATATTGTTCATTGATTGGTTGCTCTGTTGCTCTTGGAGATTCGCTGTCTGCAAACAGGGAAATAACTCTCTCTCTCCTTGCAGGTAGCGAAGGATAGGTAACGCAGACTTTTGTCCCCGTTGTAATCCGTCGTGCCTATCTTTCTCCCCCACTGATTGATTGTTTGGCCCGAACTGTTGTTCGCGGATTGTTCTCTGGAGATTCTCTGCCTGCAAACAGCGAAGAACAGGTTCTCTCTTTGCAGGTAGCGAAAGGGTAGGTAACGCAAACCTTTAACACGTCGTACCTACTTATTCTCCCCATTGATTGTTTGATTGACCGAACATTGATTGTTCGATATTGGTTCTTTTTGAGGTATTCGCTGCCTGCAAACAACGAAGAATAGAAATATTCTGTCTAGTCTTTGCCCGCCGTGATAAGATAGGTAGTGCAGACTTTTGTCCCCGTTGTAATCCGTCATGCCTATCTTCTCCCCACTGATTGGTAAACTAGTTCCACCCGGACCATTTATTGGAGGTAGATCATCTGGCTCAAACCGGAGGGTACCCCTGATAAAAAGGGACATATAATGAAGTGATCACTGCATCAGGTTAACCGAAACTTTAGCATGAAACACATTAGAAAAAGTAGGTAAAAGAAATCGAGCAAAATCAGTAGGCCACTGATGAGTCATCGACCTCGCTAAAAAAATTAAGAAACGTTAGAAAATAGCCTGCAACAAGAAAAACATAAAAATGGCGAGAAAAGCCAAGCTTGACACCAAAGCAGCCACGAGGTAGCTAGGACCCACCCCCCACTGCTCCAAACATGTCCATCCCGCCACGCCCAATAAAAGTAACATGGAATAGATACAAATCAGCATATACCTACCCCCACTCCGGAAGCTCCCGAAGTGCAACAGGTCCGCGGTTACGCCCATCCGGAAGGCAAGGCCTTGACGCGTGTCGAGCAGGCCCAGGCTGGCCGCCATCCGTAGGGGAGGCTGTGGGGCGGACGGCCCGAAAATTGTGCTGGTCTCCCCTTTCTCTTCTTTTGGCTGCCCTGCGGGCCACGGGGGGGGGGATGTCTTGCCTCTGCCTCCGACCCCCCCCCCTCTCTATCGCCTGCTCCGGCCGTCAGAAAAACGAAACCGGAGCGGAGGTCGGTAGCGCAATGCTGCGGCAATACTGGAGAGTTGCAGATAGCATCGCCTGGTCTGGCCGCTGCGAAAAGTCCAGAGAAAACGGTGCCCTGCAGGCCGCGGGGGGGATGTCTTGCTGCCTCCAACCCCCCCCTCTCTTCATTGCCTGGTACGGCCATTCCAAAGTGCTGGAGCCGAGAAACGGCGTGGGGTCGCTGGAAGGGGGAGGCGGCGCGAACGAGCCTCCCCCACCCCCCCAGGTGGGGGCTTCCAGCGACACCCCAATGCTTCGATCAACAGGGTCCCAATCGAAAAGCGGCGCTTGGCCCAGGACCGGTGCACGTCCTGTGCTTTTTTCTCCTCGACCTTGAAGATTCTATGAGAGCCGGGGGGGGCCCCGACCCTTCCACACGGGCCCCCCCGTCCCCCGTTGGGAACCGCGACATCGGCGCACTCCTGCCGTCGCCGACCTCAGTTTTGAAATGACTAAGACCCTGCAAGACCGCCAACTTGAACAGTTCCGGTGGGATGCCAGTATGACCCGGTAGAGAAATTGTTGCCTCCCTCCCCACTTTTTGACTGATGGTTCACATTGCCAGTCTCTTCTGTTGCCCTTTCGAAAACAAACTCTTGAACTGCCGAAAGAGGTTCTGGTCCAACCACGAGATGGAGGAAACATTTTTTACTATAATTGGGCCTGCCTGACCTCGCCCAAAATGGCGCCGATACGAATGAAACTTTCAACTCTTTGTTGTACCCCGATTGCTCAGGCCTTGATGTTTTGAGATATGTATGTAGTTTTTGGACAATGAAAGTAGACAAGATGGATATTGATAATGTGTTCAGAAAAGGAAGTGATATAAGATGGATATTGATTATGTGTTGGGACAATGAACTGGTATAGGGTGGGTACCAATTATGTGTTAAAGCAATGGATTGATATGAAATAGGTACTGATTGAGCATTCGGACAATGAATTGATATTAAGTTTTAACACACTATGATTATTGAAAGTTTGACTTTTCGACATTTATGATGCTTACTCCCAATGAATTTTGATACGATGTTATTGCACTTGCCGCACTTTATATTATGAAATGAATGGCCACCGACTTCGTTCCCCTCATGCCCGGCTCCAGTCTGCTCTGTGGCCGGCCCACTGGGTTGTAGGCTCGTGTTTGTGCGCCAACATTTTCATTAAAGGTTTTTGAAAAAGCAAGTACAACTGTAGCGATTGCATTAATGAGTTTCGAATGTGTTACTACTGTCTCCGATATAAGCGAAAGGTAAGCAGCTTTATTAAGGTTGAAGGTTAAAAAGCCCAATACTTAAGCCGTTACATTGTATGCCACAGGCAGCAGGAAAAACGTTTTAGATGCGCTTAAGCAATACTGAAGAAACGCCACCTGACCACCACCCTTGCGCATGATCTAAAAGACCACGCTCGAGTGATCCATGCGGATACGCAGAACACCAATGATTATGTTTCTAACACTACTGGTCCCTCTGGGCTTAAACGCCGAGATGGTAGAGAATGCACCGTGTGGAGATAGGTCGAGTATGTGGTAAGTAAAAACATTTTCGGATTTATGCGCGCTGATGTGTTTTGAATGTTGCCCCCACCCCCCCTCCTTCTTTCTCCTCCCATTTGCAGGTCACGTCGGAACATCGGCTGAAGTTTGGAGGAGTGATGACCGAACGACCGACGGAAGGGGAAGTAGGGAATCTGAGCATAGTGCTTATACATGACGAGCTTTGTAAGATGTAGCACCCCCCCCTTACTTAGACATGACTGTTCCTCCCTCAGAACATAGTGATTGGGAGGATGGACTGACGTAGATACTCGACGGGTTAGTACGATATGACAGACTATGACTCGAACCAGCACGCCAGATAATGCAACAATGACGTTTAACTAGATAGGGAAAGGACAAGGAAAGCTCCGGGGTAAGTTTTACCTAAGCACCGCCCGTCTGGAAGACTAGGAATGTTGCTAATGTCTAAAACAAAAAAAAATGTGTACCACCTCCTTCTCGCACCCTTATAGATATAGCTAAGCTGTCCGACTGTTCTCCCGATTAATGCCCTCCGTTGCCTCAGCCTGGAGAACCTTTTCGCCAAAAGGGGAGAAAAGGAAAAATGATTCAAAGATCCCACCGTGAGCAGTAACCCGACCAGGTTAATTCCTGACCGACTGACCAAGGTGTAAGTACTAGTAAGCGAGAACACTCGCAAAGATGGCAAACGAGAGGAGGAGGAAAAAGGTAAAAAGAGCTCAGAACGTAGATAAATAGGATACCAAAGATGCGCAGCATGCAGAAAGAGATCTTTTTGGCCAAATAACTGTTCTATGTTTTGTCGTGAATTTTTTTGTATGTAACACATGTACTGTCTTCCCTTGTCTGAGTTTGTGTGTATGTAATGTATGGGTTTATGTCTTCCCTCTGTTTGCATTTCCGTGTTACCTGACCCCTGCCGTTCTGTGTTGTGAGCGCACTAAATGACCTATTACCGTACACGTCTCTCTCTTTCTCTCTCCCTCTCTATCTTTCTCTCTCTCTCTCTCTCTACCTTTCTACATGTCATACGTGTACCGAATGGCTCGTTTAGAATGTGGACGACTCTCACTCTCTATGAGAGCCCCCCCCCCTATTGCCTCTTCCTTTTTGTGGTAAAATTGTGCCCCGCCGGCACCAGCCTAATTGGGTACTTATTGAACGCGAAGGTGTTCAGCAAAATTGACAGAAAGTAAAATGATTGTAACTCGCCATATTACTACCTCTCCTTTTCTGCAAAAATGAAAGAACTTGAATTGGCTAAGAAGGAAGGGACAGGTAAGACGGCTGATGTCCCCTAATCTGACCCTTTTATAGGGGGACTATATGTCAATGGCATCCTATTTTTCAGTTCGTTAGAGATACAAGCCCCAATGTCCAGATTGATCCCCAATGCCCAGATTGCCCCACCCCTCTGCACTCAAGCGCGAATGTCCAAAGTGTCCCCGCCTCTCCCTGACCCCTGCTCCATATCAGCTGTCCTCGAAGAATAACTGATGACCTTGATTAACTGTCGCTCCTCGATGAAAGCCTGTTTTTTCCCCCCCTCTCTCGATGATAGCACCCCTGCCCTGTTTTTGAAAGGGTTAGCCGGAATGAACGATAAATAGACTTGGCACAACACAGTAGGAGTGCCGACATGTGTACTTCATGGTGGTAGGGTTCTGACTGTGACCGATGAACGTAACCCCCCAGATGCGTAGGATTGAGGGCGAAATTCAAATGCATAAATGTCTTCTCCTGCCAGTTCTCTAAAACTTGTTTTGTACCCATTCAAAGATATACGATCATCGGAGGAGAAGGGTCGGACGTGACGTACAGCCTGGCTGCGGATCTTGAGACACATGTGACCTCGACCAAAGGTGGAGCTGCAGAGCAACAAGATACGGGACGAGACAGCAATCTCAAACGTGGAAAATGAAAAGTTGACGGGCTGCCCTGAAGCCCTCAGTCTGCTAACCCACGTGTGCTTGAAGTCTTCGCCCCCTTTTGGGTCCGATTGATGGGCCTGCCTGCTCGTTTTCCTTCGCTCCCTTGGTCCCTTGATGTGTTCAAGAAAAGATCTGACCCCTCTCCGCTCTCTCTTCCCTCGACTATCCAATGACTTTTTGACTCACCCCCTCTTTTCCACATGACTTTTTGACTCAGACGAGAAGAACAGCATTCAGATGGAAATGGGGTTTGCCACAGAAGGAAAAAGGAAATACAGGTGCCGAGCATAGGGCACCCTTAAAGGAATTGGTTAGGGAACAGGACTGTGGTCTAACAGCAGAGGACTGACCGCACCCTGCAACGCGTAAGGATAGATCCGAGCTGGACCTATAGCTCCACCGCCGGTGCTCAACAGCGCCAACGAAAGAAAACGCCTACCAGTGATGGCTCACTGCTAAAAAGACACTGTGACGAAGACACCGATCAATTTGACTAAATTACTTGTGTCAAACTGAATTCCGCCCTCAACCACTTTGTATTGCTTTCAAAATGTTTTTCGGTCACTTTTAAAAGCTGTACATTGATGCCACCGAAAAGAAAGTCAGAACATTTATACTATGTAGTATGCTGAACTCTAGGCTTGTATAAGTAACCCAGCAACTGTGAATTCATATGTGCTGCATTCCACCAACCGCATCGATTGTGCCATGGTTATATGCAATTCACTGGTATTTGACAAACGCTATCTCATCGACCACACATGTATTATATGTACGCCCATTAGTTAGGAAATGAACTCACTTATGTTAAAAGCGGCGACTGTGGAAATTAGCAATATTAATGTACATAAGCGGCGTTCATTTGCCTTCTCCCATCCCCCTCCCTGTAGGCACCATGAATACCGTGAAACGTTGACTGCACCATCCCGCTAGTAAAAGCCCGTGCCCATATGTACATGACAGCCATTTTAGGCACCATGGCCTATTTTGCCCGCTCATTGGAATCCCCGGCTTCCCTCCTGCGCGCATCTGAACCCCCCCCCCCACTCTCACATGCATAGACCATAAAACCCTCTTCCTCTGCGCGACCCTGCTCTGAAAAGTAACCCTCCTGCTTGACCCACGCACCCCCCCATTTCCTCTTGAAGAAGCATCCTTCGCCTCAGCTGACATAACCCCCCCCCCAGCTGTACCTGACTGCCCCCGCTCTCTCATATACGGGTCATAAGACCTCTCTCTCTGTGCGACTCTGTCCCTGGGAATCACACCCCGTGCCTGACCATCACCTCCCTTCTTCCTATGAATACCCCTCTCTTGATGACCCCTCCACTGAGCCCGATTGTCCGCACGGACCACGAGTCATCTCCTTCGCCTGAGGATACAGTTCATTGCCCACCACTGTATGCACTCGTCCCTCTTCAAAAGAGCTACTATTGATCATGACCTCCCCACCCCTCCGAGAATCGATCAGGCGCACACATTCCAAAGGAATCAGCGGAACACTCAGCTGAGCAACGGCCCCCTTCCATTGTATGGTGTGAGGACCTGTACTGTAGCCACGTGTTGGATTGCGCCACAACGGGGAGGGGTCGGGGATGTCTTTTCCTTGCCTCACAATGTCGTTATTGTAATAAGGAATGTATGTGATGTATAAAAGGCGATGCCTCAGAGAACTTGTTAGAGCACCTCCCGAAAGACACTGTGTTTCGTGTCCGAAATGACAGGCTCTCCTCATGAGAAATAAAACTCTGTTCTTATAATCCTGCTTCCAGCGCCCGTCTCTTTATTTGGTAACTATTCAGAATGGGAGCTAAGAGGCGTCTTGCGCCAGCAGCCTGGGCATCGGTTGTAAATTGGGCTGACTTTCCACAGATGCACATGTGCAGGTGGCCGGTCGTCCCCTTCCGACTCACTGCCAGAGATCTCTACAGGTATCCGGCGCTTGGTAGCAATGTTGTGTAGTATTGCACACACAGCCACAATGCGGCAGCACACATCAGGACTGTAGTACATGGCCCCACCAGTCTTGTGCAGTATGCAGAATCTGCTCTTCAGTAGCCCAAATGTCCTCTCTATGCAATTCCTTGTGCGTATGTGTGCTACATTGTATCGCCGTTGCTGTGGTGTTGCAGGGTTGAGGTATGGGGTGAGGAGGTATTCACGGAGGGCGTAGCCACTGTCACCTGAATGAGAGGAGCAGAGGGTCAGTGCCTGTGCAGCGCAGCTACTTCATCACAGTGTAACATTGTGGGCCAAGTGTACTTACCAAGTAGGTGTCCTTCACCAAAGTCTCCCCTGGCCAGTCGTGTGTGGAGGCCGCTGTGCCGGAATATGAAGGAGTCATGTGTGCTCCCCGGGTACTGTGCCACTATGTCCGTGATGTATGTCTTAGCATTGCACACCATCTGGATGTTGAGGGAGTGGTCTCATCCAAGTCCTGTTGGCTGGTGGGAAATTTGATGTGGTGGTGTAGCTGAGTCAGCACTGCATCTAGGAAACTCCTTAGGCAGCGGGACATGGTGGGCTGGGATATCCCCCCAGCAGCGGCAACTATCCCCTGGAAGCTCCCGGAGGTGCAGGCCGCACAATACCTGGACATGTGTGGGCACGGCATTGGTCCGCCTTGTTGGGTGCTGCATCAGGGGGTCAAGGTCCTGAATTAGCTTGATGATCATTGGCCCATTCAGGCGGTATTTTGCGTATATTGGCTCTCTGGTTTGGCCCAGCAGGGTGACCCGCTGGCGGAACATCCTCTCCTGGATCCTACATCTGATCCGTGCTGCTCGCTG
The DNA here is from genome assembly GCF_964263255.1 of Lissotriton vulgaris. Classification (NCBI taxonomy): domain Eukaryota; kingdom Metazoa; phylum Chordata; class Amphibia; order Caudata; family Salamandridae; genus Lissotriton; species Lissotriton vulgaris. Next base: position 27,609,492 of record NC_141696.1, read on the forward strand.
TAGCCTTCGCCGCCTGACCACCATGTAGAGTCCTGGCATTGTGAGACTCCTAATGCTGCTGCTGCATCTCCTTAAGTGTGTTTGGTCAGGCCAGCACCTGTTACTGATTGGGAAACGGTTTTTCCAAAACATTTTTGCTTTGCTTTGATGGTTACCACCTGCTTTGGGTTGTCCTTAAATTGCGCCTCGCAAAATGCGATTTACCGGTTTTTCGCTAATTGCGATTTTTCTTGAATAGCGATTGCGATTTTATTGCGATTTTGCAATTTTATTCGCAGAATCCGTGGTTTCTCGCAATTTCAGAATCGCTATTGGGCTACTGCCGGGATTCTGGGAATAATTTTGCGAATTCGCTATTCTGTGTTTGCGAATTCGCTTTTTCTTTCAAGAATACCGTTTTAGACAATTGCGCTCGCAATAGCTTTTTCGCAGCTATTGCGTTCGCAATTTTGCTTCATGAATCCGGCTGATTGTTCTGCATTCTGTCCATCAACTGTGTTTTTTGCAATTTTCACCCCGAGTAGGCTGGGTATGCTGAGACGTGAGTCCCAGGCTCTCCACACCACTGGAGTCAAGCTATCCAGGCTGATGAAGGCTGATAGCCAGAAACCGGTCCTTGGATGCTTGATTCCGGTCTGGGAAAGACATGGCTTGGTAGTTCGGACTGGACTGTTCCCATGAGGCACAGGGTCAGAGCTGATTTGCATATAGCCATTGTCTGACCTAGGGTGGTGTGGAGTGCAAAAAACGGATGGATTTAGGCCCAGATCTTTGTACTGGGGAGAATGTAAGACATTGTTCTGCATTCTGTCCATCTGTCGGTTGACACAGCCTTTCTGTGGCAGCCTTTCTGATACAGCAAAGCTGTTGGATCTCGACTTTGGGGGTCCCCAGGAGGTCCCCTTTGGTGCGCGGCCTCTGGTTGGAGGCCGATGGTACACCTATGGTGCCCCCTTAGTGATCCCTGCACCTTGAGGTGCCCACCACAGGATGCAGGGATGAAGTACATCTCGCACTTTACAATGGGAGCATGCATTCCTGTCAAAATGCATGCTCCCGTTGTAAAGTATAGGAGTGAGACCGAACAGTGTTCAGTCGCATCATAATTGGTCAGTTGGGACCACCGACTGGGTGTTGGTCGGTCCCTTGACCAAGACGATGTCAGGCGGAGGAAACTCCTTGTTGTGCACCATTAGGAAACCACATGCCTAACTGTTCCTTTAGTACCTTGTAGCAAAGAGAACCAGGTGAAATGTGTATCATACATGAACAATGTACCTATTATATGTAATAACGCTAGATCCATAAAACGGACATTCCTTATAACACAACTTTTTTCACTAGCAGCAGATTTGCATGTGAATATCGAAAAGACACACTGCATGACAATGGCAAACTGGAACAAACGGATACCACTCCCAGTTAAACACTCCAAAGACCCAGTAAAGATATTGGAAATCTTTTTCTCTCAGGATATGAAAGGAGAAATAAACTGGGAATAGATGCAATCAAAGAGAGTACAGGAAATGGCTCTCCGGAGACTTTTGAAGGCTTTTTGTATGCCAATGCTGTTATTTATTGCCATTCCCCCCCTCCATCTAGTAGGTGGCCAAAAGGAACACAGAAATTGTTTGCCATTGTTTTCTGGGGCCCAAAAATGGAGAAACTGAAAAGAGACACTGGGGCAGATTTACGTTTTCGGGTGCATCCCTGCAAATCTGCAGGGATGCACCAGGAAACTTGCGACACGCATCTCAATCCCTGCACCACCATGGATGCGCCGCATTCAGAATGCAAAAACAACAGTTCATGGACAGAATGCAGAACAATGACATACATTCACCACAGTACAGAGATCTGGGTCTAAATCCATCGTTTTTTTGGTCACCATGCCATTCCAGTTTGAACTCAGCCATATGCAAATCAATCTTGACCCTGTACCCCATGGGAACAGTCCAGCCCGAACTGCCAAGCCCGGGCCGCCCTGGACTGGAAACAAGCATCTGAGGAGCAATTTCTGGATTCCAGCCCTCATCAGCCAGGATAACTTGATTCCAGTGGCATGGAGAGCACGGGACTCAAGTGTGAGCATATCCGTCCCACTCTGGGTGACAAACGCAAAAACAACAGTTGATGGACATAATGGTATTGCTTTGTTCGCCCTAAGTTGGCAGGGTATGCCCAGGCGTGGGTCCCTTGCTCACTTTGCCATTGAATTCAAGATAACATGGCTGATGAGTGTTATGAACCCGAAATCGGTACCAGGATGCTTGTTTCTAGTCCAGGGAAGACATGGCTTGGTAGTTCGGGCTGGACTGTTCCCATGAGGCACAGGGTCAGACTGATTTGCATATGACCATGTCTGAATGGGGTGGTGGAGTGAGCTAAAGAATGAGGATGGATTAACCCCAGATCAGTTGACTGCAGGGTGAGTGTTCGATTTGCTCAAACGCTCCGTCCAGCTTCCCTTTGGTTTCGCATATACAATGCGGCGCATCATGGCGCAAGGAGATGCAGATGCCTGTCGCATCTGCTGCCGTAACTTTGGCGCAGTGCTGGAGTTGTGTCGCGGGCGCGACGCAACTTCAGCACTGTGCCAACCGTGCCTATGTCTAACATGATGCGTCAAGCATTACGCCTGCTTCAAGCAGGTGCAAGGTTTTGACGCAGCGGGTTCGGAAAAGTGACTGAGGGAAATCTTGTAGATTTTACTCAGCCACTTTTCCGAGGCGTTCCTGCGCCGGAACAACTCCCCCCCTGCGCCAGAACGCCCACATGAAACCTGACCCAGGCTACATGTGGCTCAGGACTTTACAACGTGATGCATCTCCCTAGACGCATCATGTTGTAAATACCCCGCAGCATGGCACTGGCTTTACGCCGCCGCTGTGTTACAGAAGTGATGCAATGGCGGCAAAAAAGTGGCGTACGGGGCTTGTAAATCTGCCCTACTGTTTTTTAAATCCATAAATAATGGGGCGATGAATTGCCAAAATTGCATATTTACTCATGTCAAATTTTGTAAAATATGTTTGAGCAAACCTAAAGAGAGACTCAAATGTTACAGCCTATATACAGTTTGCCGCAAGCTTTATTATGTCAAAATCTGGTATATGTATGATTGACAGTGCCAAGCCTTGTTCCCTGGATGAACCCCCCCCCCCACCCCCCCCCCCCCCCCCCCACCTCCCACTCCCCTTTGTATAAAGGACTCTGGCCCTCCCTGAAGAAGCTAGAAGAGCAGCAAATCTCCATATCTCCATAAAGGAGATCACACCTCAGAGCAAAGAACTTAAAAAACACGGACCCAGTCACAATAATTGCCAATCTATGTGAGAAGGAGTCGGAAAACATGTGGAAGACGGTGAACCATAGAGACTTGACAAACTCCAAGAAAGACTTGGCATGGATGGTGGTCTCCAGCTGCCGACCAGTGAAGCAATTCCACCACGAGCGGCAACTGGCAAAAACAGAAAGATGTCCTACCACAGGCTGCCCCGCGGAAGAATCCATTGTGTATTTCATATGGAACTACAGTGGTGTACAAAACATGCGGAAATCCCTGGGCCACCTGATCAAGGAGCCGACGGGCCAGAAATTCCTGCCCTACGAACTGAACTTTTTTTTTTTTTTTTTTTTTTAAATATATTTTTATTGCAGAGTTATAAACCACAGGATACAATTGTTCAGCCAGTACACTTGTGGGGTCCCCCCGTCCAATAAGAATTCCCAGTCATACACAGCCATTCAGCCCGCATCCCGGAGGCCGGGCGGCATATTATATCGCTCAAGAGGAACACATCACAGTGTACGTCCCATAGGGACCCTGGTTGAAAGATCGTTTTATGTATCTGCTTTTACCCCCCCACCCACAATAACATTCCCGTCAGCCATTCCCGTGATAGTCAGTGACGTCGCCCTTGTCGGGACCTGCCCTAGGCGCTATGGGCCGTCACACCTGGCCGCTCTACCCAGCCATTCTACCCTCCACATAATATCCACCGTCCCAGTAGATCCAAGGCCCTAGCAAGCGACCAACTAATGGCTTCCGGCCCTCCCCAAACACCCTAGAACCAACCCCCCCAAAGCCCCCCCTCCCCTGGCAACTGCTAAGGTGCGTGCCTCGTTCTGTCGAATTGGATGGGTCCACTACAGTGCGCGGTACCATACTTCTGTGTTCGCCCCGCGGTGTCCAGCGGCTTAGTTCTTGCCATCCTCATCCTCTACCAAAGAATCACGCAAAGCCTGTACCACTAACTCCCATGCACGCGCCGCATCCAATGCCTTCTCATTCCCCAACTTCACAGCTTGCTTCATCCGGAGCACACTCTCGCAGTCAGACCACTGCAACAGGTCATTCTTCCATCTACGCAGTGAGGGTCCCCCCCCCTGGACTTCCAATGCCATGATATTTCCCTCTGTGCCAATATCAGGCCCAGATCTATGAATTTGCTTGTCACCCTGGTGTGCTTAGTATGCGGGAACCAGAGCAATAGGCACGCCGCCATGTCGAATTCCACCTCCCTGTCAGTCACTTCATTCAGAAGTTCCCCTACCTCCACCCAATAGGTCCCCAGTTGTGGGCACCCCCAAAACAAGTGGTCCATGTCCGCTCCCGGGGACGAACATCGCGGGCAACAGGCATCCGGCACCCGAAAGTACCGCTGTAATTTCTCAGGAGTTAAATAGGCCCTATGGAGCACATAGAAATGCACCTGCTGAAAACGCGCGTTTCTAGTGCCCTTCCACGTGCGTCGCAGAATGTGGCCCCATGCCGTATCCGGTATGGGCCGGCCGACGCTCACCTCCCATTTAGCCTTGAGCCCTTGGAGTGGTTCCAGCCCCTCGTTCAGCATCCTATTATGGAGGCACGTCACAGCTTTGAATGTACCAGCCGCCATCACCACATATTGGCACGCCATAGTCGTCGTGGGTTCCAGGAGCCCCTCTTTCCAATGCTTTTGTATGGCAGCCACTACTGCCGCGTGTAGGAGGAAGCCCCCAGTAGGAAGCCCGAACTGGTCCCGGAGCACTTCGAACGGCGCCAAAGCCCCATCTATGTACAAGTCGCCCACCACCTGCAGTCCCGCCTCCTCCCAATCCAGCAACGGGGACCAATCTCCTCCGTGCGGCAATGCCGTCAACATTCCGACCGGGATCTCCGGGGCATAAGGCCGCGATGCCCTCGCCCTCCGAAGGCTCCTTTGCCAGCACAGCCGGAGCGTCCGCTCTTCCATGGTGAGGGCCCGTAACTCGAGCCGCTGCTGCATGATAATGTAGGACAGCACGTGGCGTTGTATTCCCCGATCCCGGTCCTCCTCCGGGCCCCGGAACACCCTGGCCACGTTCTGTGTAAGGACCTGTAACTGCGCTGCAAGATAATACAGCTCGAGATCGGGCACCGCCATGCCCCCTTCCAGCTTGGGGCGAAGTAGCGTGCTCAGGGCTACTCTACGGCGGCCGTGCCCCCACAGAAAGCCAATTATCATTGACCGCAGTTCTCTAAACACCCCCTGGGGAATCCAGACAGGCAGCGTTCGGAAATAATAGAGGAAGAGGGGGAGCGCCACCATTTTCAACAGTGCTATCCTGCCCAGGACCGTCAGCGGGACGGTTGACCAGAAAGACAAGCTGCCCCGCAGCGCCCGGACACAGCGGCCAATGTTGCCCTCCAATAGGTCCGCAGCCGCGTGGTAAATGCGGACACCCAAATAGGTGATGCAAGAGGGTTCCCATACCACACCCAAATCGCTGCTAGGGGCTGGCGATCCCGCTCGCAGCGGGAACACACAAGTTTTCGCCCAATTGACCTTAAGGCCCGACAGCCGGCCGAACTCAGACAACAGATCCATCGCTCCAACCAATGCCCCCGAGGTGTCAGCTAGGTACAGGAGCAAGTCATCCGCGTATAGCGATATATAATGCCACTGCCCGCCACTAACTATCCCCGCGTATCGGTCACCTGACCTCGCATGGACCGCCAAGGGTTCCATCGCCAGGGCAAACAATAGGGGGGAGAGAGAACACCCCTGTCGTGTTCCCCTGCCCACCGGGTACGCCGCAGACACCAGGCCGCCCAATCGTACTCTCGCCGTCGCCGAGGTATATAAGACCCTCGTCCACCTCCGAAACCCCTCGCCCATGCCAAACCTCTCAAGCACTCCCTCCAAGAAAGGCCATTCCAAGCTATCGAAGGCCTTCTCGATGTCCACAGACAGAACCGCCGGTGCTCCCTCCCTGTCCAAGATGGCGTCCATTATTCCCACCAGGCGGCGGATATTCAGCGCCGTGCTCCTCATGGGTATAAACCCGGCCTGGTCCCTGTGTACCAGGCCCGTCATATGCGGGGCCAGCCTGGTGGCCAGGATTCGGCTCAGGATCTTATAATCCACCGTCAACATGGACAGCGGGCGATAAGACCTCACATCCGCGGCATCCCGGCCAGGCTTGAGGAGCGGTACAATCAAGGCCTCCCGCATGGACCCAGGCAATACCCCCGTCTCGAAGGCTTCCGTGTACACCACCAGCAGCCTGGGCGCCAGGCTGTCCATATATTGTTGATAGAATTCAATTGGCAGTCCGTCCACCCCAGGCGTCTTGTTGCGGGCCATATGTTTGATGGCCACCCGTATTTCTGTGAGCGTGATCGGGCTACCCAGCTCCCTCGCGTCGTCCTCGTCCAGAACCGGAAGCTGCCTCTCCCCCAGGTATTCCGCGATGTCCTGAACCCCTACTCCCAGCTGACTCCGGTATAGTTCCTCATAATACCCCCTAAATCGTTCCAATACCGCTGCCTGGGAGTACACCATCTCACCCTGCGCGTTATTAATGCTGAGAATCGGGCAGCCCCTTCGTTCCGGGTTAGCTAGTCTGGCCAAGAGGGTACCCACCTTGTCCCTTTCTGCGTGTGCCCTGATGATGTACTGCCTATAGTCATAGCACCTCAAACGTTCCGTCTCAGTGGCAACCACTTCCTTCGCCTCCAACAACTGGGCCTGTAAACCTGGCCTAGCCGGCCTGCGGCGCTCCAAGTCCCTCAAAGTTTCTTCCGCTTTCATTAGGTCATTCAGCACAGTCGTACGAGCATTTGAGAACCTACCCAAACACACCCCTCTCACAACCACTTTCATTGCGTCCCATTCAGTAGACCTACTCGCAGCCGTGCCCTCATTCACTCCGAAATAACTATCAATGCCTTGCCGAACCGCATCGCTGAACACAGAATCCTCTAGCGTCTCCGGCCGAAGCCGCCATGTTGGTATCACTGAGCGCTCCCTCTGCCACTGAATGTGCACCAATAGGGGGTTATGATCGGATATAGTCCTAGCCAGGTACTCCGCATGGGTAATCAACGGGGCTAGGGATCCCCGCAAAGCACCGAATCGATCCTGACATGTAGATCATGGAGAGCGGAATAAAAGGAATAATCCCTGGCTCCCCCGTGCCGCTCCCTCCAGACATCCAGCAACCCCCATCGTTCCTGCCAGTCCTTCCTGTGCGCGGCCAGCCTGCGCACCGGAGAGTCTACTAGGGGGGGGATGGGACCTATCCAGAGTAACATCCGTAATCGAGTTGAAGTCCCCCCCTAACACTATCGGACCCGCCAGGAAAGAGGCCAAGGACCCCGAGAGACCATCAAAGTATCGGCCTTGGTCAGTGTTCGGTGCGTAGACACAGCAGAAAACCACATCCCGTCCATATAATAACCTCCCCTCCACCGCCACAAACCTGCCATCCGGATCTACTACTTGGTTCAGCACTTGAAAGGGTATCCCCGCCCTCACCCAGATCAACACCCCCCTGGCATACGCTGAGTAAATGGTGCCAAACACCTGGCCCCGCCATCTTTTCTGCAAGGCAGCGCACTCTTTTTTGGTGAGATGAGTCTCCTGGAGCATAGCAATCTGAACCCCCCTGCGTACCAGATATGCATGGACTTTGTGACGTTTCACCATGGTCCGCAGCCCCCGGACATTCCACGTTAGGCATTTCAAGTTAGGTAATGTCCCCATTCCAACTTCGTACAGTCCGAATCAAACAACAAAGGTCCATGGCCCCCCCATTGCAGTTGCCCCCCCCCGAACATTCCCAAAACTGAAACACTTCCCCAACCCCACTCCCCAGGACAGAGCACACGAACCCAATGGCCGCCCCCATCCAAACCTCGAACCAACTTCGCACACTCTTACCCTGTGGTCTCCACCACAGTCGACCTTAAGGGCCCAAGGGGGGTGAGTCGCCGCCGACCCCAGCTAGCGGAGCCCGCACCCCGCACCTACATCCCCTCCAAAGCATACAGCTCCCCCTCCCGGCAACCCGCCCTCCATCAACAGGATATCACCCTACCATGAAGTCCCGATCTAGTCCCAGTTCTATCTCAGCCGCAGAAAATACCATCCGATGTCTGTGGGGTGACTATCGGCCCCTTCGAGCTTTCCGCCTCTGAAAGTTCCTCTCCTGTTCTGCTGCCTTCCCCTCCCGAGTCCGTTCCTGCTCGTTCGCTGTCCTGTTGCGACCCTGTAATGGCCGCCGTCGCTGCGAGCGCATCCCTCTTCTCCGCTGCCATTTGTGCCTCCCGTTTCTCCCTCTGACGCCTGTTGCGGGATCTGATGCGTTGTGACTGCCGCACCCGGGGCTGCTTGGGTTGGTCTCGCCTACTTTGGTGTGATCTGTCCGTCCCCGCTCTATATGACTCGAGCCATTGCCAAACTTCGTCCGGAGTCTGGAAAAAGTGCGTAGTGCCGTCCATAATGATCCGCAGCTTGGCTGGGTAGAGCAAGGAGTACTGGATGCCTTCCTCCCTGAGCTCCTTCTTCACAGCGAGGAACGATGCCCTGTTCTTCTGGACCGCTTGAGTATAGTCCGGAAAGATCGTCACCTTACCGTTCTCCACCTCATACGGGCCCGACATCCTGGCCCGCTGGATGAGAAGATCCCGGTCCTTGTAGTGGAGGAGCCGCACCACCATCGGTCGGGGGGGGCGGCCAAGCCCCGGCGGGCGAGCGGGCACCCGGTGAGCTCGCTCCAGAGTGAAAAAAGGAGTAAGCCCCTCCGGCGCCACCACAGTGCGGAACCAGTTCTCCATGTAGGCCACCGCATCCTCCCCCTCAATCCGTTCTGGCAGGCCTACGACCCGCACGTTGTTCCTTCTATTGCGGCCTTCGGCATCCTCCGCCCTCCGCTCCAGTGAGTCCAGTCGGGCCAAAATGTCCGAGATCCTGTGCTCCGCGGTCACCACCGATGGCTTCAGGTCCAGCAACAGCTGGTCATGGTCCTTGACCCTGTCTGCCAGCTTCGCGTGATCCGCGCGTAGCAGCCCCAGGCCCGTGGCCACTTGGGCAATGTCATTGTGCAATGCTTCTTTAGTGGAGGTGATCGCATCAAGGATGGCATCCAAACGCCGGTTCAGCCGCTGTTCCTGATCAGGCTCCGGGGAGGGACTCTCACTCAGCCGAGTTGATGTCGCTGAGTCCCCCTCGCGACTCCCGGGCATCGGCCCTCCGATCGCCGCAATGCCAGGGTGCTGCGTCACAAGTCCAGTCGCCCGTGTAGCGATTCGCCCGTGGTTCCGTGCCGGTCTCCGGGCACCGGGCAGTGCAATGTCCCCGCCGACGCTCTCAGAAACAATGGCCAGGTGGACGACCTCCGTTCGGTCACCCCCCTCCGGCCTGAGGGGGGAAGGATGAGTCTCAGGGCGGTGGCCAGCGAGGGTCCCCGAACTCCTGGGTGAATCAGGCCAGCGTCCCCTGGTCTCAGGACACAGCACCGCCAATCCTAGTGCCTCGGGCAGCCGAGTACAGGATCTCTTGCCACTCGGCGACAACTTGGCTCAGGGCTGAAGTTCGGGACCGTCCGACCTCCTCGCCGCCATTTTGTTCTCACCCTCGGCAACACCTCGGCCTCCTCTGCTCTCGATCTTCTCGGGGCCAGCAGTCCCCCAGCGACTCTCCGATTGCGCCCAGCTGTCCCCTTACACTTCAGAGGGCAGGAACGTCGTCTTCGGGTCGCCTAGGGTCCCAAAAACAGGAGAATTAGCGGGATTCCGCGCGGAGCTGCGAGCTCACGCCGCCATCCCGATCGGCGTCCAAGCCACGCCCCCCTACGAACTGAACTGTAAAGAAAGAAAGAACTTCGGGTTTAAACTGTGTTAAATTTATTGCAGCTTTAGCGACAGAAATGGGCTTGATAATATGCCCTTGAGAATACCAATATGGCATCCCAGACCACTATATAAAATGGGTACTGTTACTATATACTAATCCAACCACCACATTTCACCGCAATATGTGGTGGCACGAGACAGTGCTACCCGCTACCACCCTTAATATTTATTCTAGCCCTGGAGCCGTTATTAGTCAAACTGCGTAGACTGGCACCACAACACGGGATACACACTGGAAATGTAACACATATTGTTTCGGCATACGCTGATGACATTATATTGTACCTAGAGCATCTCAGGACAGATCACACACCGCTCTCAGATAAATTCCTGAAATTCCAACCCTTTTCTGGTCTCTCTATCGATGATACCAAATCATCCGCATTTTCATTCACGGACTGTGAGATGCCGGACCCACTATATTTCAGCCCATGGATATTTCAAACAGCAGCTGTAACTTTTAAATATTTAGGTATTCAGATATATAGGGAAGTGGACAAATGGTAGATGACAGCATACCCCGTGCAATTAATACGCTAAGATCGCAAATAAAGTTCTGGACATCACTACCTCTGTCAGTGGTGGTTAGGGTAACAATCACCAAAATAGTGATGCTCCCCAGACTACTATATGTTTTCACCAACATACCTATATTATTCCCCATGCACATCTTTAAAACACTAGACTCCTTGCTGGTAGAGTTGATCTGGGCCCCGGACGACGCAGAATAGGATTGACCAAGCTTCAACTAGATACTAGGAGTGGTGGAATGGGGGTGCCAGATTTTAAGACATATTGCTATGCCAGCCAATTGCAGTGGTTGGCATACTGGCTTGCGGGCTGCAATTTGCAAGATATTGCTGTGACCCAGGGTGAATGGAGCAAGGGCAAGCTACCTACACTCCTACAGCCAAATAGTAAGATACCAGCAAGCACGCCTCCACTACTGAAAGTGGATTTACAGTATTGGAGAAAGGGGCTCTGATATACTAAACAGCAGATTCCGTACGCCCCCAATATTCCACTGTTGGGTAATCCAATGCAGCTGGAGGTTGTAACACAGAGACGTATTTCGATCTGGTTAGAGGCTGGGGTGGATACTGTAGAAATGCTATTTGTAGATGGTGTGATGATGGACCATGACAACTTTGTGAGAGAACAGGGAGTGTCCATGTGCTATTTTTGACAAAGGCACATATCCTGTGATTTGTTTGTGGTACATGGGCACCAACTGGGACTGAACCCCCGACACGAGTTGGTGCACATGTAATAACTGATGGGAAATGGCAGACATCTGATGAGATGGCTAGCCCATGGAATTAAAGCACACGCAGGTACATCTCTACATAACCTTAGGGACAAATGGTGTACTGATGTGGGGAGGGTACTCACGGACCGAGAATGGAAAACCATACTTGAATATCCTAGAAAGATATCCCGAGATCCGAAATTTACATTTATTCAGCTAATGATTCTGCATCGGGCCTATTTAACTCCTTATAGACTAAGTATCATGTATGCGGACATGACGGATGTGTGCCCTCGCTGTCAGGAATCAAATGCCACATTACTGCACATGCTCTGGGCATGCCCCAGATTAACACAATAGTGGTCTACGATACATACCATATTAAGTACAATAGTGCCTGGGATGGACGGAGATACGTTAGAATGCTGTCTACTGGGTATGCATATTAAAACCAAGAGAGGGAACCCCGCAGCCCGATACATTAATCTGCTGTTAATATTGACCACGAGAACAATAACGGCACGTTGGAAAGCATGAAAACCGCCAATGATCATAGACTGGTATAATGAGGTGATTCGATGGGGTAGGGCTAAAGGCATAGTAACACAAAGAGAAGAGCAATGTGTGCTACGCAAGACACCTGGGGGCATATTAGCAACAAATAGCGATAATTATCGGTAAATGTGCTTAGCGCATTTTTTTTATCGCCGGATATTATCGCAGAGATAATGTGCTGTAGTGTAGTTCCTATATTCCCAATAGGCTCTGCGCATTGGAATAACATAAACAGCAGTGTAGACGTAGGACTGAGGTCATCTAGGTCTCTACTGACTATGTTAGACTTAATTAGTTTTGCCAGCTAGCTCAGAGGTCACTAGAAACTTTCTCGAATGAACAGGGAGGGGTTAACTTCCCTGATTCAGACAAGAAGGGATTAGCTTCTGACAACCATATAACATGACAACTTTGCTCCCCCAGAATAAGGAGTATATCTCCAGAGTTGTGTGAAAACAATAGACAGCTATTTCACTCAGTCAATCGTGCATGCTTAATTTCACCAGAGTGCAGAGAAATAGGAAGGCAGGCATTTTCAATAAAAGGTGTTATTTTATTGAGCAGTCTTCTTTCTCATGCAAGAGAAATGAATTGCCACAATTGCAATACTTATCATGAAGCAAAGTGCGTACAGTAAAAAGAGCATTATGAAATAATACTGTAAAAGCATTGATATGGTTTCTTAGCCATATGATACTTTAAAAAGGATAAAATATTTACATACATAAAAACATTGACTAACGAACTCAACTGGTGCTTCTAAGATACGCCTACCCTGGTGTACCTGACCTAAGCCTAATATGTGGGAAGGAGTAAGTAAGTTGCAGTTTTAAGTTAAGTTGGTTTTTGCCAAGAATCTGAATCAAGAATTTTCTTTAAGGTTTTAATCAGCTCCGTACCTTGGTTATAGAATAAAGGAGGTCTTGTATCTCGTTATCAGGACTCGATCTCCCAGTAACCCGCAAGGGTGACTGGAAACACCGGAGCTGGATTTCTCGGCGTGAGAAAAGGCAGCTTTTTTCCCGGTGTGTCAAAGGGCAGGGACGGCTTCCTTCGGCTCTCGCATCAGCTGGGCTCTGAGCAAGTAGGTCGTCTCTCTGCTCCCAACCACTGTGTATTGTTTAAGGCAAGTGTTGGTATATTTATACCTGGAAGGTGCCGTGCTTGCCGTAAGGTTGGACATAAGACGTCACTAAGCACTGTCACTAAGAACTGGCAGTTCTTCAGGAGTTCTATGACAAATCAAAACAAAAGCAGGGGGATTCCCAGGCTGCTGGAGGTTCGGTTTGTTTAAAGAACGCGTTGTACTTTCTAGGAGTTCTGGGGAAATAGCCTTGCCGTATTTGGGCTGCATGGGCTATGACTAAATATGAAAAAGATGGCTTGTCCCCGAGCACAAACAGTTTCTTATATTTCCTTAAGAGAAAAGATGAACCAAATCAAATTAATGCTATTTCAAAGTTCATTAGATCAGTTCCTTTTATTTTCTTTTATTTTCTCTTCATGCATCAAAATATTCTTCATCATAGTCTCAATCTTCATAATCCATAAATTTCATACAGAATGTAGCCAATAGAGCAAAAACCAATGCCGGTTCAGATGCGCGTCCAATTGTATAGTATCAAGGGGTTCCATAAAGTGCCCAATACAAACCAGGATAAAGAAATAAAATCTATCACAAACAAATCATAGGGATTGGGAAACAAATAAGAGAGAGGGCAGATAGTGCACACCCCAGAAGCCCAAAAATGCTATTTCCTTATGGGGAGATGCTTAGGGCACGGAGGAATTGTAGTTTGGACGAGGATTTCATGAAGAATGTGACAGATATTGAAAAGAAGTTTCATAATAGGGGTTACTCTGACAATCTATACTACTATTATAGAGAGAACTTGCACCTTTTGACCACGTAAACTCGGGAACCACAGCACCAATCACAACACCCAATACAGCGTTGGAAAGGGCAGTTGCAGCAGAAGGACACAGGCTATGCAGACGCCCACCATATACATTTAAAATGTAAAAGAACCGTGCCAGCAAAGTAGTTCCTTGTGGGCGTGTCTGCATTGTGCTGTGGGTGTGTGCTGGGGGCGTGACAATCGCTGGGGGCATTCCGTCACGAGTGTTGTTTTTTCTTCCCAGGTTCTATACATTCCTGCTCCCTTTAAATAGTAATTCAGTGGAGGTCCCATTCTCTTAGAATCACCCCAAGCACAGTTATGGGCAAAAATACAACTAAAAGGCCCTGCAAAGCATTATGGGATAAGCTTAGCATAATTTTTAGCATTCATGAAAGGGTTTCAATGTTTTGGAATTTTACTCATCAGGGACATCTTGGGACGACGAGGTGAACTGCAGCGTGATGTATAATATTTTAAATGCTATTGCATTTGCCTCATCAGGGACATCTAGGGACGGTGAGGTGAACTGCAGCTTGATATATAATATATTAAATGCTATTGCATTGCATCATCAGGGACATCTAGGGACATGAGGTGAACTGCAGCTTGATGTGAAATATTTTAAATGCTATTGCATTTGCCTCATCAGGGACATCTAGGGACCATGAGGTGAACTGCAGCTTGATGTATAATATTTTAAATGCTATTGCATTTGCCTCTTGGGGACAACTGGGGAGAACGAGGTGAACTGCAGCTCTTTGTAGAATTATTTGGATACTATAATATTCACTTCCCACTGCTAATCTCGTCCCATAATGGTTTGCAGGGGCTTGATCTCAAAATCATCACCTCTCTCACTGCTTGCTGGAAGCTAATTTCACTTTTGTGAAATGACTATATGCATTTTAGCATGTAGAAATACTTGTTATTTTACCTTGAATATATGAGGTTTCTGTTTTAATAATTGGAAATCTGACGGAACGAAATATTGCGGATTTATTGTACCCAGGATACCAAGTTTGCGCCAATTCCGCCCACCCCTACTTTAAATACCCCTGCACCCCATAATCATAACCCACCCTTACTCTATAAAATACCCCAATACCCTTAAACACTAACCCATCTTAACCCTATAAATATACCCTGTACCCCAAAACCAAAACCTATCCCTAAACCCTAAAAATACCCCTGTACCCCAAAACCAAAACCTAGCCCCGAACCCTATAAATACCCCTGTACCTGAAAACTCAAACATACCCCTGAACCCTAAAAATACCCCTGTACCCCAAAACCAAACCTACCCCTGAACCCTAAAATACCCCTGTACCCCAAAACCCAAACCTAGCCCATAACCCTTAAAATACCCCTGTACCCCAAAACCCAAACCTACCCCTGAACCTTAAAAATACCCCTGTACCCCAAAACCCAAACCTAGCCCAGAACCCTTAAAATACCCCTGTACCCCAAAACCCAAACCTACCACTGAACCCTAAAAATACCCCCTATACCCTAAAACCCAAACCTAGCCCTGAACCCTAAAAATATCCCTGTACCCCATAACCCAAAACTATATCTGAACCAATAAAATACCCAAACACCCCAAAACATATACCTCAGTACCCTAAAACATATACCCCTATACCCATACTTGCCTTATCCAAACATTTTTAAAGAACATGCTTTTACCATTCATGCATTTACAACAAATTTCGTTGTAAATGTATGCGTGGTAAAAGCATATAAAATGTAATGCCATGCGTTATAATGGCATTGCAGAGTGATGGTACTTTCGTAATGAAAGTATGCAAGGTGATGGTATGCGGAAAGAAATTTGCGGAATAATGGGTGTTTACCCTCCCCCGTAAGTACATTGGTGGACCACATCTCCAGCAACATACTCATATTTTTTCACCACCAATTGGAAAAATGCACATGTCTCTCTCATTGATGCCCAGTACTGACATACACTTTTAGACACACCTCCCACCACAAGTTCTAGAATTGCGAACTTTAGAGATGGGGAGCTACGTTTGAATCTCGGCATCAGCTCAACATCCTGTGATTCTAGGCAAATCGCTTTGTCTCCCCGTGCCTACCACAAATGAATGTGTTCTTCTGTAATGTAAATTGTGCTCATGCCATGTTGTCGAGTTCGCGCTATATAATATTGCAAGGAAAATAAAGTAGGGAAACTCGAGTTCACACACTACTGAACGCGCACTCTTAAGTGCATCAGCAGTGCACTGTGAATCGGAGCGTTTCACAGGCCTGTCACAGATAAGAAATGCTATCAAAATGAAATCCTACGAAACAATATACTACTGGCCGGCAGCAATTCATACCCGGACAACGTCGGGACGGGCTGCTAGTGTGTTAATACAAGCCAAAAATAGAGTGATTAAACTAAAACATACAGATATCCTGAAGACTGTTAAGAAATCTACTTCAAGTAAAGGTAACAAAATACGACTTGTAACGAATTATCACCCATGGTCACACAAACTATACATGATCTTGAAAAAGAATTGGCCCCTCCTCATGGCAGACAAAACCTTACTGGATTATCAGCCTGATTCATCAAGCTGATTTGCGATCGCAAAGGGCCAGATTCTGAGAATCTGGCCCTTTGCGAGTGTGAGTTTTGCATTTGGGATTCATTATCCCAAATGCAAAAATCGCTATTACCGAAATCGCATATTTGCGAGGAATTAGATTTAAGGAATCTCTAATAGAGATTCCTTAAATGCAATTCATCAACCAATTAGAAATTGCAAAATCGCAATATTTGGTCGCAATTTACCACCAAGTCTGACTTGGTGGTAAATTGCGAAAAGAGAGTAAAAAGCACTTTAGTGCATTTTTTTCTTTTCCATGTTACACACACACATGTCCTTTGGACATGTGTGTGCGCAACACCTGTTCAAATGTGCATTTAAGAGGTGCTACAGGGTGTCCTTTGGACACCCCTGGCACCCTTCAAATCGCTATCTTATTTGCGATTAGCAAATTGCTAATCGCAAATAAGGAATACTCCCCATTCATTCCTATGGGCCTTGGCCCATAGGAATGAATGGGGAGTATTCCTTATTTGCGATTAGCAATTTGCTAATCGCAAAAAAGGAATGTGTAGGAATCGCATTTTATTTTGCGATTCCTACATGAATACCGTTTTGCGAGTCTTTAATAGCGATTCCTTATGAATCGCTATTATAGACACGCAAAACGGTTCCTTGATGAATCAGGATGTAAATTCCCAGTTCACCTAGTATCACATACAGAAAGGGAAGAACCATCCAGGGTATCATCAGCCCTAGTTACCCTAAACAACGGGGTACATCGAAAATGTGGCTGAGAGATCTTAATATTGGTTCCTTCCCCTGTGGCAGCTGTAGCATGTGCCGGATGGCGATCAAGGGGATTAAGGAATTTAGCTATAATGGTTCACGTACTTTTAAGATTCACCAGAACATAGATTGTCTGACAAAATATGTAGTTTATGTCTTTATTTGTAGATGTAAAAAAATGTAGGTGGGTAGCACCATCCGCCCATTGAAAGAAAGAATGACAGAACATTTCCGTGCCCTTAAAAACATGGACCAGAGATATCCCATTGGTTGCCATGCAGCCAATTGTGCGGAGCATAAGAAAAGTCTGGGATTCCATTTTCATGGCCTAGAGGCTATATATGGTGACCTAAGGGGCGGAGATAGGGAACAGAAACTTAAACAATGTGAAGCTAGATGGATCCTCAAACTTCATGCGGTGGAAAGCGGAATTAATGTTGATCAAGAACTCCACTATTTCCTCTGACCTATGGATGCCTAATTCTTTATCTGTACTTCAACATTAGCTAAGTGCTATAATTTTCATTCATTTTTCTGAAAATGTATAATCATGTGTGTGGTGGAAAGCGGAATTAATGTTGATCAATGGATGCCTAAATTCTTTAGCTGTACTTCAACAATAGCTAAGTAATACAATTTTCAATGTATCCTGTTATTCTCTGATAAAGTATAATCATGTGTGCAGGTGTTTTATATGTTGTGACTTTGATAATATTTGATAGTGGTGTGTAAATTGAGGCTTCAATTTGCTTATGTGTACAGATAATCTCTGTACCCACCACTTCACTTTCTGATTCTCACTATTATCCTTTTGTATGCGTTTTCTCTCTTACCTGTTTTCTCTCTTATTTGTTTCCCAATCCCTATGATTTGTTTGTGATAGATTTTATTTCTTTAATCTGGTTTGTATTGGGCACTTTATGGAACCCCTTGATACTATACGATTTGATGCGCATCTGAACCGGCATTGGTTTTTGCTCTATTGGCTACATTCTGTATGAACTTTATGGATTATGAAGATTGAGACTATGATGAAGAATATTTTGATGCATGAAGAGAAAAGAAAAGAAAATAAAAGGAACTGATCTAATGAACTTTGAAATAGCATTAATTTAATTTGGTTCATCTTTTCTCTTAAGGAAATATAAGAAACTGTTTGTTTGTGCTCGGGGACAACCCATCTTTTTCATTGTATTCTCTGTCTTTACAGAGGAGTTTTTCGGGGACGCAGGTGGCCGCTTTCCCCTGTACCCTTGAGCCACTCACTTGGAGAACACCGAATTAGTTGGTGTTGCGCAAAAGTTACCCAGCCACTATTTGTCTCGCTTTAAATATGTATATGATTCTTATGCCTTTATAAGGACATGATTTATTATAACCATATAAGGGCATAAATCTGGAATATTTAATTAGGGTCCTAGATACATTCCCAACACCCACTCCACGTATAATGTCCATCATTACTAAATACTAAGCAATATATAAACATATAGGTATGCATGTGTTTTCCAGCCCACCCCAAAATACAATGGATGCATTTGAAATGGTATAGATACACGAAAATGAGTATTATACTGTACGCTTTCAAGCAGAGTTATCATTCAGGAAATGCAAATATAAATATTGGCTGAATGAATTGCGAAAATTACATTTATGAAATGGCTCTGAATACAGAAAAAAGGTCGAGACCATTTCATCACATATTTATACAAGATTGTACATGTGCTAGAGGCTGATTCAAAAGATTGTCTCTAGAGTCTCAAAAAATAGA
Source organism: Lissotriton vulgaris (assembly GCF_964263255.1). Lineage (NCBI taxonomy): Eukaryota > Metazoa > Chordata > Amphibia > Caudata > Salamandridae > Lissotriton > Lissotriton vulgaris. Next base: position 27,628,474 of record NC_141696.1, read on the forward strand.
AGTTCTGTTCTCTAAGAATAGTTCTACTTTAAGCAGAGTACCATATGCCAAAAAAAGTAAATATTTTGGAAATTTGGGAAAAATATTTTCACTCTCGGGAAGGGAGAAAAAAATAGTTCCACTGTTTTTTAGAGTTCTGTTTATCAAAACTGAATGCCAAATTCAGAGTTCAGGGAACGCTGTGAGCTCCCTATTTCAAATATGATTCTCGTTGTTAGGGGAGAACATTACTTCAGATAGGCCGGCAAAAAATGCGTCTACAACAGTAGGTGAAAGTTGGGCCAACTCCGAAAAGGTGGAAATAGTGCATATGTGCGATGCATTGCCAGCATCGATGTCAGGATCAGCAATGGTCATAGAAGGTTGTACCTGTGTGGTACCGCTTTCATCTTGTACTTCACCGCCACCTAATCATAATGGTGAAGTCTCAACGAATGCCGTCATCAGAATAGGTAGCCGCTGGGGACAACACGTTGCATGAGTCGTTACCGGACAAAGCAAAGCATCGATATCCATTGGTACTGCTGATGGTAGTGTAAGACAGACGTCCAAAACGCATTCTTCTCCGCATAGCAGACATTGAAGCACAGGTAAGATGCAATTTTGCCAAATTGGTCTGAATGAAAGAAACCAGGTAGTATTCAGATCTCTTAGCCGGGCCAATCCGAGGACTTTAGTGATACAATCTCGGTATCGTATTGCTAGGATTGTTTCTTCCATCGTAGCCAGAGTTTTGTCTGTGACTTGGCTTGCCATATCGGAGCAGGAGGAACAAAAATAAAATTCCTGCTACAAGTCCCAAAATAAGAGGCAGGCCACCGAAGAGCGAATGCACAAAATTCGGGAAGATGCCAAGAACTGCTTCGAAGGGTGTTAGCAGTCCCGAAAAAATTGTCTTAAATACATGTGCCATGCCACTGGTATCTGACATGTTTAAGATTTGACCTAACATTTCTACGAAATGCACGGGGCAATTTGTGGATAATAGGGTATTTATCTCTGCCGCTGTCCTTGCAACTTGCAGGTCATACGTCTCTTTGGACGAGGTTAAAGGCACAGTTGTCTGTAAAAGAATAGACTTCATTCTGCTTAAAGTATCAATTCGAATAGAAGAGATATTCACATAAGGCCATATTGGCGCCTCCATGTCTGGATTGCTGTTTGGATACAATACTTGCATACAGCAAATGACCCTGGAAGTAACAGTTACGAGATAGGCTTTTCCTGGCACCATGCCACAGCAGCTGTGGTCACTTATTAGAACGTAGCTACCGTTGGATAGTTGTCTGAAAAACGGCTCTATCTGTGTAGTAGGCGTGCCGTGCAGATGACATGAAAGGTTGTTTGATGAACCTTCGCAGGCTCCAAGCAAGTTAATACCTTGACACAGGAGTGTACTGCTTAGTGATTTTTTACAATCGTTACCACTAAGAAATACCTCTTTTTTCCCTTCACCGTAACATTTGTGTGTATAAGGTAAATTCCAGGTCGACTTGATGTATCCTTTACCCAACCTTTCATACAGGCCTGCTGGTATATATTTTTGGCAGTATTGAAACTGAAAAGTTGTTATCCGGATTGTAATGGTGCCATGTATTATCCATTCAATGACAGGTCTTTCTGACATTGTCAATGGTAATCTCTCAAGTTTTTCAATGCTCAGTATCGTATAGTCGGCTCCTTTTTGTGCCAAACTGATTTGTTTATCAGTAAGGTTAAAGATAGAAAATAATGAGTTGTGTTGATTAAACGCCATGGCCCATAGCCTGAACGCAGGTTTTGCAACGTCCAGCCTAGCTGTACAATAGAACGTAATTGGGACTGACCATGTTGTAACATTCATAAGTCCTGCTCTATTATATCAATAGCAGATGATACAATGCTGTCCAGTGAATACATTCTGGAGGACAGAGTCGTTAACCCATTGTCCACTACAGAAAGTGATTTTTCCAAATTAATACGATCAATTTCTTGTATTTTTTCTGCAGTTTCAATTTGTTTTAATTTCCAAGCTTCTTTTTAAGCTGCGTATATACTGGCGTATATGAAACGTTTTTTACGCTGTTTGCGAGGTCCCACTATGAAATCTCGCAAGTCAGCACCTTCTTTAAGTAAAGTTAAGTGTTGCTTAATTTCGGGAAGTGTGGATTTCTGTAGCCATTCAAGGCATAGTTTTCCTACACTATTTGTTGTAACTATCCCTGGATGTTGTCTTTGGGAATATCTTGGGTCTGGCCTGTTCTGTTTGAACCCCTGTATTTTGTTCAGGAATCTATCTTGACAGTTATTTGTGTCTGTGGGCCAGATCAACCATTTCTTCCAACCAGGAATTGTTCTGTTTTGTTTTAAAATATAGGACACGTCTAACCCCTCATCTGTAGTGGTGTTTCTATCAGGCATAGGCTTTGGCATAGACGGTTTGTTTAAATCTTTTATCTTGGCTAAACCAAGACATGTTGTTTGTTGAATGGTATCATTCAGGAATAGTATTTGTTCTGGGATCATGCAGGCTCTAAACAATGCTTCTAGACCTTGTACCTGCCATTCTTTTGTTCCCCAGATGATTTTTGTTTCAATGTTGTTTTGCCAAAATTCAAACCCAAATTTAGACATTTTATCATAACATTTTTCAGAATAAATCAATTTAGTATTTGTCAACATATTTTTCATTCCTGTCTTATTTAACATTTTGAAATAAAACGTTTCTGGATCAGTGTAATTAAACCCTGAAAAGTATGGGAATTTTTCATAAAATGTTTTTGAACTGCCTTTTGGGGGAGTTGGACAATGTTCCCACTGACTATAACTGAAAATGTTTCTAGGATTTGCAGACTGATGCCGATAATGATGACCATAGTTGTTGTAACAATACATTTCTTCATAATTCGATGAACCCTGTAAATAATCATGTTCTGTCAATTTTGCTGACATTTCTAAGTCTGACATCATATTATTAATATTTTCAAAGTCCCAATCATCAGAGAAAGTACTAGCTGTCACAAAGTCACTTAATGAAATCTTGAATTGGTGTGGATATTTCCAGAGCTCTACCTGGCCATAGATTTCATAGTCCGTTCTGCCCATGCTATACCACCAGGTATAGGCTTTGCTGTGATGTTCACTGATGATAGTTCTCTTTTCTCGATGTGAGAGGATCTGTGTGGTTTCAGGACCAAGTTGATGTTCTGACTTACTCTGTCCATTGTACTATATTTTCCATCAATAAATCTACCCAAAATGAAAACTAAGATGAGCCAGAGAAGGAGTAAAAGTATGCCTAACACAATCCATAGTTCAATCCAAGGAGAAATCAGATATGTTTCTTTGAGTTGATGAAAGAGCTCTGTAATTTTCATTTTGAAAGTTTTTGTTGCTGGCTTGTCTCCATGTTCACTTGGATCATCGGAAAAGTCATCAAAGTTGATAAAGTAGCCAGATGCAGTTCTGTCAATTGGTGGGATTGCTTCCGGATTTCCATTGATCTTTGCATTTTCTTTTGTTACATTTGTATAGGCCGAGGCTACATCGTTGTAGACTGGTGTTTCTTGATGAACTGTTGCAATTTGGGTTTCTAGAGGCACAAGTTCCATGGCTTTGTTGCATAGTCCTTTTTTATTCACTGAAGGTTTATCGAAAGTGATTAGTCTCTCAGTTTGAACCTCTTGGATTGTAGCAAGATTTGGTCTACTGCTACTTCTTGGGAATCCACAGGGCCTACTACTTATTATCGGCCACATGGTTGCGGTTTCACCAGGTCGATGGATACAACTCGGTTCTCCTTTTTACCAGCAAGGGGCGGTAGTACTACTGATCTTGTTCCGCTGACAGCTAAGACAGGTACTGCTTTACTGTAAGAAGGCCCAAATTCCTTCTTCACCGCGATCTTTTCTCTGACCAGATCCCCAATCTTTGGAATCCAGACAGGTCTTGCTGGGACAGGTGGTTCTTCAGTGGTTGTTGGCTTAAACTTTATGTTACTTAGACTTTTTCTTGTTTTATTCAAGTCCTGTAAAACAGCCAAACGATCTTTGATATCAAAGGTTTTTTCTTTTACCACTGAAGTTTGACAATCTAAGTCCTGGATTTTCATTCTAGTGCCGAACAATAGTTCGTATGGAGTGAGACCCTTTAGAAAATTTCTTGGCAGATTGTTAAGACTACGTTGGACACTTGTTAGATGTTTGACCCACCCATCACTCGAACCTAATACCCTTGTTGTTATAGATTGCTTTATGTCACGGTTTTTTCTTTCCACTACCGCATTTCCCTCAGGATGGAAGGGAGAAGAGTACCGCAATGCAATGCCCATGCTGGTCATCGCCTCTTTGTAAGCTCGAGAGCTAAACGCAGGACCCTGGTCAGAATGTAGCATGCCAATTGCGTAGGTGCCGATAAAGACTCGCAAATCTTTTATAACAGTTCTGGTGTCAGCCGAGCGCTGGGGGCACATCTTTAGTGAATCTAGTCTTAATAATTATGGGACCGCATTCTTCCGTGTGGATGTCTGCGTGTAGATAGTCTAATGCTGTCTAATAGAGGTGTCTGGGCAGGTGTCTGGTCCGGTTAACAACTGCGATCTCTGTTGCAGTCCTGACAATTCATTGCAAAGTTATAAACTTGCACACTCATTCCCGGCCACCAGTATTGTGATTGTAATTCTGTTAGAGATTTCAGGATCTCTTGGTACCTCAGACCCAATCCCATATGTGCTTCTTGTATCAAGAAGATTCTCCTGTTCGTGTTTGAAATTACTCTATCCCCCACTCCAGGGATTTGAGCAAACGAAACGGAGTTCGCATCAATTATGTATGTATTATTGAGTGGATAGTTGAGAGGTAATGCTGCATAGTCGCCTTTTAATGAGGCTTTTACTGCCAGCATGGTTTCTCCATCTATTTGTTTTTTTGAACGCTTTTTAGTGGCTACGGAAGCCGGTTGACTAGCTGCCGCTGAAGCTCTATCAGCCAATGAATTCCCTGCAACGTGAACGCCATTACGTTGATGACTCAGTGTATGTATCACGTGAGTCTTTCGTAGTTCTTTTTGCAATAGAACTACTTGTTCCCATAGCTTTTTATGCTTTATTGTGGCACCTGTGTCATCTTTGTAACCATTTTGAATCCAAGTCTGCATGCTATTATTGTAAGACTCAACGCAGTAATGTGATTCGCACACTATCAGTGTGGGGAATTCGCGATCGGCATTTTCAAGCTGCATCTTTAGAGATCTTATTTCAGCTCGCTGAGCTGTACAGTTTCTGAATGATTCAGTTTTAGTGACCATTGGTCTGAATTTACCTAAGCGCCACCGACCTTTAACAATCGCGCACGCGGTATTGTAAATTTGCTTTTCCACAACGTAGTGCTGTGCAAATCTGTCTATGTAGATTACACAGCTGTACTGTTCGAGAGGCAGAATTTCGATTGGCAGAGGATATTCATGTTCGTATTCTAGATCTTCTAGTTTTTTCATTTTCGGATCAAAATAGTGTTTCACGTCTTCTGCAGCAAGAAAATTTTCCCATTGTATCCATTTTGGATCTAATGCCACAGCATTTAGATTGCGTGGGCTTGTTAATGCCTCCATGGCTGATTCTACTGTTAAAACAGATATTCTCTTGCCTTGGGCTAGGGCTCTTTCTTTTGCTTCAGCAGTTTGAACCGCTGTTAGAATTTTTTTCAGTAGAACTGAATTTCATTTCAGCTTGTGTGTACAAATGTGATTTGTAAGCTATTGGTATCGTTTCTCCCTCATTAGAGGTCAGGTATGTGAATCTGCATCTTCCTGGGATGACTCGGATTACAAGGTTGCATTCGTTTGCGCGTGTTTGCAGTTTTGTTTTAGTTAACATGTCTGTCTGTAATGATCTTAAAATTTTTGTGTGTTTCTGATTCCAATTAATTGGTTTGAAATCAGGTTTTATTAATTCGTAGAGAGGTTTAACCCTCTCTGCATAATTTAGAATGTATGTTCTTCCGAAATTCAGGAAACCTAGTATTGATTGTAAATTCTTCCGCGTTTTTGATGCTTGGAGTATTGCACATTTCTCTAAGAAATTGTCTGCTAGGCTTTTGCCTTCACTTGATAATTCATATCCTAAAAATAGGACTGTTAGATGGGCTATTCTTGACTTTTTAAAGTTGAATTTGTAACCTTCAGATGCGAACCCAAGTATTATGGTGTTCACTCTTTTCAAGTGAGTCTCCAGGTCCGTCTGTAAGATAGATGTCATTGACATAAGATAATGCTCATCGTCATATATTTGGAGTAACTCTGTTACCCTTGCTGAGAATAATCCTGGGCTATTCTTGAATCCCTGTGGGAGTCGACAGAAGTGTTTTTGTGACCCCATTGTTGAGAAAGCGGTCAAATACCTGCTTTCAGGTACAATGTTTTGACAAAAGAATCCATTAGAGATATCTAATGTCATTTTATATTTTTTGCGCACGATGTTATTTATTAGTGCTGCACTGTGTGAGTTTTGGACTGCAAATGTTTTGCAGCAGGAGTTTAGATGTCTGTAGTCCAAAACTAGACAATATGAATTGTCTGGCTTGGAGACAGGAAACAAAGGATTGTTCATTTGTGAGGTGCATGTTTCAATCACCCCTTGATATTCAAGCTGATCTAAGATTTCCCTGACTTGCTTTTTAGCTTCTTGTTTAACTGGGTACTGCCTTTGTGCAGTAGGTTGACTTTTTAACTGGATTTTGTGGGGAGGAGAATCCTCATCCCATCCTACATGATTTTTATATAAAGCAGGGGCTTGGGCCACTGCCCATTTTCTTGCAAATGTGTTTTTTTTTAAATTGGGATATGATTTGAGAAGGCAGGCATAATCATTTCTTCGCCATTAGGGCACTCCCTGACAAACTCTGGTGGCCAGTCTTTTTCAGCTAACAGGATATCATAGCCTTTAGATAGATTATCCCAAAAGAGACCTTTTATTTTCCTAGTTTTATCTCCCTCTATACGTAATGTTATTTCATATATTTTATGGGGGACGCTAACTCGCGTGTCTGCAGTTTCCACTTGAATGTATTCATTCATGTCCACTGTCTCCAGAAGATTCATCAGGATCTTGTGAGCTATGGTCACTTCTGCTGCGCTGTCTAGCATTGTCTGGGCCCACTCTCCGTTTTTCAGTTGTGTCCTCAGGATTATCGGCATGTTCAATTTTAATACTTGCTACCTTCTTTCTGGGAAATTGTAATTTTTTACTTTGATGAGCAGGTTCTTTGTCTTTGGACTTGACGTGCTCTTCCTTGTGTTCTGACCGTCCTCTTCTTTCCGATTTCTGTGAGGAAGTCTGAAAAGATTGAGAGGGAAGTGTATCAATATCTTGATATCTGTCAGGTTTTCTTAATTTATCCCTATCCCTAAGGTTGTATCTTTTTTCAGAAGGTTCCCTTTGGGGAGACTTGCTTCCTTGGTCCGGAGATCTATTTCTCCGTTGAGGAGACCTTCCTCTGGATTTAAACAGTTTTTCTCTGGGAGTGGATTGTTTATTACCCTCCCAACTCTTTTTTGGAGTGTTGAGATTATTTTTAATAAAGGTTTTTTCAGGATTTTCAATTAGTATTTTTAGCCGGTAAGTTGTACCGTCAAGTGTTAATTGAACTAAATCTCTATATGCTTTTGTTAACTCTTTTATTTTAACTAAGAGTTCTTCGTTTGACATTTTTTCAATGTCTGGATGTGTTGTGTAGCTGGCTAGAACCGGCCACGTGGCTCCTGGTCTACCTAGTGGACCGAGCCTGGTAATGTGATTTTGATGTTTTAGGGCGCCATTAAACCAGAGCAGGTGCTCTTGGTATGTTAGTGGAATGTCAACTTCCTCGAAAGGAGAGTATTCCTCTGGAGCTTCCGCTATTTTGTAGTAGTGGAACTCATGTGTTACAGCATGTGCTGCTGGAAAATTTAGCCAGGAATAGAATACCTCTGTCTGCCAAAATTCATGTGCCTCTACCACAAATACGACTGTACCACCTCTTGATGATACTCCATTTTCTATAAGTTTTATAGTTATGGTTTTTCTTATATTGACCGGGATGATTATTGCATCATGGTCGTCTTCATTAAACCCTGTAACGCCTGCACCCAGTTGATTTGCATTTACTGCGGCTTCACCGGTTTCGTTGTTGTTGCCGTGATTTGACATTGTTTAATGGAAGTTTCTTGCAGAGCAAGTTTTGAGGAAACAAAGATTAGGTGCACAATATTTTGAAACACTGTATCCTTCAAAGTTGATTAAACCAAAAACTAATACATAGGAATCTCTTCCTACTAAGTTCTGGCGGATATTGACCTTTCACCCACTCCAGACGTCTATTGGAGTTTTTATGGGAAAAAGGGGTCTATGTGAAAAGCACGACTGAGTTACTCTAGTATCTTGCGTTAGATTATCGCCTTACCAAACGTTGGGCGCCATGTAGTGTAGTTCCTATATTCCCAATAGGCTCTGCGCATTGGAATAACATAAACAGCAGTGTAGACGTAGGACTAAGGTCATCTAGGTCTCTACTGACTATGTTAGACTTAATTAGTTTTGCCAGCTAGCTCAGAGGTCACTAGAAACTTTCTCAATTGAACAGGGAGGGGTTAACTTCCCTGATTCAGACAAGAAGAGATTAGCTTCTGACAACCATATAACATGACAACTTTGCTCCCCCAGAATAAGGAGTCTATCTCCAGAGGCGTGTGAAAACAATAGACAGCTATTTCACTCAGTCAATCGTGCATGCTTAATTTCACCAGAGTGCAGAGAAATAGAGAGACGGGCCTTTTCAATAAAAGGTGTTATTTTATTGATCAGTCTTCTTTCTCATGCAAGAGAAATGAATTGCCACAATTGCAATACTTATCATGAAGTAAAGTGCGTACAGTAAAAAGAGTATTATGAAATAATACTGTAAAAGCATTGATATGGTTTCTTAGCCATATGAAACTTTAAAACGGATAAAATATTTACATACATAAAAACATTGACTAACTAACTCAACTGGTGCTTCTAAGATACGCCTACCCCGGTGTACCTGACCTAAGCCTAATACGTGGGAAGGAGTAAGTAAGTTGCAGTTTTAAGTTAAGTTGGTTTTTGCCAAGAATCTGAATCAAGAATTCTCTTTAAGGTTTTAATCAGCTCCGTACCTTGGTTATAGAATGAAGGAGGTCTTTTATCTCGTTCTCAGGACTCGATCTCCCAGTAACCCGCAAGGGTGACTGGAAACACCGGAGCTGGATTTCCCGGCATGAGAAAAGGCAGCTTCTTTCCCGGTGTGTCAAAGGGGAGGGACGGCTTCCTTCGGCTCTCGCTTCAGCTGGGCTCCGGGCAAGTAGGTCGTCTCTCTGCTCCCAACCACCGTGTATTGCTTAAGGCAAGTGTTGGTATATTTATACATGGAAGGTGCCGTGCTTGACGTAAGGTTGGACATAAGATGTCACTAAGGACTGTCACTAAGAACTGGCAGTTCTTCAGGACTCTCAGGAGTTCTATAACAAATCAAAACAAAAGCAGGGGGATTCCCAGGCTGCTGGAGGTTCGGTTTGTTTAAAGAACGCGTTGTGCTTTCTAGGAGTCTAGGGAAGTAGCCTTGCCGTATTTGGACTGCATGGGCTATGACTAAATATGGATATGATTCTCATGCCTTTATAAGGACATGATTTATTATAACCATGTAAGGGCATACATCTGGAATATTTAATTAGGGTCCTAGATACATTCACAACAGTGCAATTAACAATGAAATATCCCGCGATATCGGCTCAATGTGTGAATATCGCTGGAAATCCAGTGATATTCAGGCATTAACGCTAATGAGGACTTAACCTGAATATCCACCTCCCATTGGATATACAGGTTAAGTCATGGTCTGAGTAGGCGTTAGGTTCTAGCGATAATCGCGCTTAGCGCAAATTTATTTATCGCTTCGCTTGCCTTGCTAATAGGCAATAGCTGTGTTAGCGTTTGCTTTCAGGAGCTAACAGGTGGGGTACGCCCACTTTGCATGTCATTAGCGATAAATATCGCTGACATGCAAAGTGGGCCCCAAACCGGTCGCTATCGCCTACAAGCTGTCGCTAACTGCTGTTAGCGACAGCTTGCTAATAGGGCGATTAAAATATCACTGCTTTAGCGGGAAAAAATCCAGCTAAAGCGGCGATATCTCCCTTGCTCATATGCCCCCTATTACGCTAGAGTGGAATGTCCTGATGGACCTCCCATTGGATATACAGGTTAAGTCATGGTCTGAGTAGGCGTTAGGTTCTAGCGATAATCGCGCTTAGCGCAAATTTATTTATCGCTTCGCTTGCCTTGCTAATAGGCAATAGCTGTGTTAGCGTTTGCTTTCAGGAGCTAACAGGTGGGGTACGCCCACTTTGCATGTCATTAGCGATAAATATCGCTGACATGCAAAGTGGGCCCCAAACCGGTCGCTATCGCCTACAAGCTGTCGCTAACTGCTGTTAGCGACAGCTTGCTAATAGGGCGATTAAAATATCACTGCTTTAGCGGGAAAAAATCCAGCTAAAGCGGCGATATCTCCCTTGCTCATATGCCCCCTATTACGCTAGAGTGGAATGTCCTGATGGAGGAATTCAAAATGATAGATACTTATACATTTACGTTAAGCTGGATAGTATATGTACGCTGTGGGTGGAGCAGGAGGGCCTAGTAATAGCACATGTTTGTCGCACCAAGATTACTATATTAGACAGCCGAAATGATTCATATGATGTATTATACTACTAGAAGCCTTAGTGATGGTGCCTGCTGCTGTGATAATTAACACTGTTCTGGAGTTCAAAGGGAGGGTGGGAGGGGTGTGTTTGGGGTTTGAAACGGTTTGTGTGCTAAGACTGTTACTCGAATATACGTTATACTATGCAGCTGCAACAGTAATCCACATGTATACATAGGTTACCTCGGACAGGTGCAGCATTTTTAAAGTGGAGAGATAATCTGTACAGTAATGAGGTGGACGACTTGTTAGCCGGATACATGTAATGTTCTATGTTATTTGAATGTCTGGAAATCTGCAGTCGATCATTGTAGTAATGTATAATGATATTCTTAGTGGAACATGACTAAAGTTTAATAAAATATGTTTAAAAAAGAAAAAAAGTCTTGAGTAATTGCTGTGTTGCATTAGTCTGCTCCAGGGAAGTGTTTCCATGGGCATTGCTTTGGTGTTCCCACGCAGCATCACTGGATTTTGTCCTATTCCTAGATTTACTAGAAGTGGTAGACCTGGGGATTCACCGAAAACCATACATGACAACATTTTAGAAGAGAAAAGTGGGAGTGTTTATTTTTTGTATTATAAAATACTATGATGAATTAAAATGTGATGATGTAAGCGTGTGAGGTAGGAGTAGAATGTAGAATGTGCAAAGCGGGGCTGGAGCGCAGACGGATGAGAGAGCAGCATCAAGCACCCTGCTGATAAGAACCTGTCTGCTCCTATTTGGAAATAAACTAACCTACAACTCATTCTGCATGGAAGATTCTTACATAACAAAACTGGCGACGAGGATCAGATGGCCAAAGAAATTTGAGGTAAAAAGTTGGGGTATGGAAGATTCTTACATAATAGAGATTTCTGGAAAAAAATCGGGAGAATGTCTTTCCCTCATTGACTTCTATTGGGGCCTGAAATGGGTTACTGTCATGTATGCGATTTGTAAATCTGCAGCTGCATGATCGGATATTAGAAACACAAATCTACATTTTTTTTAACTGTCAGTGGCATAGAGAATGCGCTATGGCAGGGCATGATGCAAGTGTTATGCCTTGGCCTTCATGAGCAGGTTACTGGCAGTGCATACTCCGAGTTACACAAGACCAGGCCCTGTTAGTTGAAGCCCGCAGAGGAATCAGGTTTCTGCATGCAGAAATCAGGAGGCAGGAGACTGGCCTTGAAATTGGTAGCCTCCCCTCTGAATATGGAGGGTTGGTATGCATGCAAAAACCTATCCCTTCACAGGTGTGGAATAACGAGGAGAAATATGTTTAATTCTCCTCGTTTTGGTCTCCTGAATGCAACACACATAGGGGCAGATTTACAATAACTTGTGCATCCCTGCAGATCAGCGGGGATGCAGCAGTTATTTTGTGTGAAATTAGGAACCCCTTGCGCCACCATGGTTGCCCCGCATTTAGAATGCGGCACACCGCGGTGCACGGAGTGACAGATGCGTGATGCATCTGTCTGCGTATAAGTGACGCAGTGCTGGAGTCGTGTCGCAAGCGCGATGCAACTCCAGCACTGCTCAGGGGCATCCTATTCTTGCAATGCTTCATCGCTCCTTACACCTGCTACAAGCAGGCGTAAGGTTTTGACGCAGCATGGACGTAAAAGTGACTCCACGAAATCTTGTAGATTTCACTGCATCACTTTTACGGGGCTTCCTTGCGATGGAACACTCACCCTGCATACTTTATACCTGATGCAGGTATAATGTAGTGCAGGGTTTAGAACCTGATGCATCTCACTAGTTGTGTAACGTTATAAATCTGTCACATAGTGGCCATGGTTTACGATGCCGCTGCAAGGGTGACGTAAAGATGACACAAGGGGCTTGTAAATCTGCCCCATGGAGAGAGAAAAAATGCCTCAGGGGATTGTTTGGTGTCCCGTTCCTACACTAAAACAATCCTGCCTGTGACTCAGGCATGCGTGCACCGTGGTGCATGGGTGCAGGACTGATGAAGCTGGGTTCCCTAATAAAATCCCAACCTGGAACCCTGGGTCGATGTCTCCTTTTTGCCTGCTGAAAAGTGTAAAGGGGAGAAACAACTCATTCGATACCTTCTGAAGTTCCTGGAAACAACTAAGACTCAGAGATGACAGAATCCAAATTCAATTTAGGGGATTTATTAGAAAGCCAAAAACAACTGGATATACAAGCACCTCAAAACGAGGTTGTAAAAATATACTGGAACTAATACAAATCAAAATCTACGTAACAGACGCCTCTTGTGAATAATGAAAAGAATGAACAGTTCCAAAAATAAGACACAGGCTAAAACTGCTCCAATATACAGATCGGACCTCATCTGGGGAAAGAAGAATACGTTAATCTGTCCCTACACTATCACTAAGATGACATCCCTATTTAACATCTCCCAGACAAAACCCATCAAAAGGTGTCAGCTCGTGAAGGCTTCCTAAGAAGCACATTCACAGAGTAAGTCAGATGACAAAGCTACAAAGTTCGTTCTAAGATGCACTTTCCAGATGGATTCCCTAACCCTTTTCTCCTAACTCTACTTGTCTCCTTCTCTCTCCAAACCTCTTCTGCACTCTCCTCCCTCGGGGCTCTTTCCCTAATACAAAATCACAGAAACATAAACACGCCCACAGATCACCTCATACTAATGGACACTTCTCCTAAGTAATTTTCCATTGTCTTCCACACCTCTTCTCGTGAGCAGGTGGACAACCTTGATTCCCAGGCCTTCTTAAGTGAGAAAGAACATCGGGGCATATTATCAAGGACGGGCGTTAAAACTATCGCTGCTTTAGCGGCAGAAAACGACCGCTAAAACGGCGATAAGCCCATTATCACCGCTTTGGCGGCAGTTTTCTGCCGCTAAAGCGGTGATAATTCAATCGCCTGCTTGATAATATGCCCCATCAGCTCTCATTTATCAACATTACATATACAATGTTTCATTTCTCCTCCAGGCCTAACTCCTAAAACAAAAGGTGTTAGTTCTAACTAACAAGGGCAGCTTTTTCCACCTGCAACTGAAACGTGAGAATCAAACATTTCTGCGTGCACATGAATTTCGCTGACTATTTCTAAAATGAGAGCTTACCAGGGAAAATACATTTTAGGCCTACAAATTCAGCTAACATAAGAAATAAACCAGGTCTTTCATAGCAAAACGTGAACATTCATTTAGGCATTTACACATCAGGGTTGACACACATTAATAATACATTGCTACAGGGTCTAATATTTTTACTTGTGAAGCATAGCTCATTCTTTCTGTGTGCAATCTTCATCATTTAAATCAAAAGGCATTTTATTACATATAAACTTTCATTAGACAGCAGCGACATACTAAGGTTACAATATCAAGAATAACTGTTTTCGTTACTTTGCATAACACAAAATCATTTTCTAGTACGTCACTTGCACATTTTTGTAAATACATCACAATCCTAATAACCAAAGTTAATACAAAACAAGAATATATGCTGGTGCGGACTATCTGTGATTAAAACGCACCCCTACAATTTTAGAGTACCGTCACGCTCTTTCACCTGTGTTAGCGCTAGGCAGCAGTTTGTTCTGCAGCGGACAAAAAGAGTAAGAATGCGTCATTTCTTGATAGATATGGCGTACTGCCTCTCTCCATTTCACGCAGTGCAGCAAGGTGTCTTGATGCGCTGGATGAAATAATGATAGCGATGGCTCTATGCTCCAGGAAGATGTGTACCGCAGCACTGTACGGTCCCGTAGGTTTAGTCATGCGTGCCAATGGGCCCACCTCAGGCGGGAGACTCCTGATTTTTTATGGCAAAAATATGCTTTATTTTATTGTTCTCTGCCGCCTGAAATTGCCTCTGTTTCTATAGAATTCAATGTGGAAATGCATTCTCTTGAATATTTATTCTCCTCTTTACTGTTGTAAATTGTTGTCATGCATTGGTTTTGCTCTCTCCACAGTATACCAGGGTGCAGTATCACAGCTCGTCACTAGGTGTCCCACTCAAGTCCTCGTCCAGCTGTACAGTGAGACCCAAAGACATCTGACGGATGAATGCTGTGACGTCACCGCGTCTGCCTTGTTTTTCACGGAGCGAAGCTGCCAGCAAAGCACTTCCTGCAATGTGTCAGACACTCACCGGATATCCGGCTGCCCATAATGCCTTGCAGGAAGTGAAACCCTTCGCATCTAACTGAACACATTACACTTTTCAATAATTAGGTCTTAAAGTATTTTTTTTCGTTACGCTACACAATAAACATCCTCCTACATTCATCCCTAGAAACTCCGTAGAGAAAGGCGCTCTAATATTAGAAGACGAAAAATAGGGTAACATTACAGATTCATCATTCAAACTTCAAGTACTACTTAGAATCAACCTAGCTTTTCTCTGACTTAATGGCACCTCGTGTGGCGATTGATGAGGAGAATCAGCAATTTTTGGGCGACCTACGTCAATACGCGGGTCTAGAGAGTGGTCAAAAGAAGAAACATAGTGGTTTTAAACAAAAGATAATTGTATTGTAATATCGGTCCGAAATCATGACCAATCGTTTCCTAATCTATATTTGAGGCAAAATTTGAAAGGTTGATCTTCCGAATAATCCTAAAGACTTTATCAGCTGTCTACCAGAAAGTAAGAAGTGGAAGAGAAGAAAATACATTTTGAGGCAGATTCACGAATTCTGGCGCATCACTGCAAATCAGCAGGGATGAGCCAGAAAAGATGACACACACAATTCCCTCCCTGCCCCTCCACGAATGCTCGCATTTATAATGCAGTACACCATGGCGCATGGACAGGGCGATGAGTATCGCATCCTGTGGGGTAGGGGTGGCGCATTGCTGGATTTGTGTCACAAGTGCAACGCGGCTCCAGTAATTCTCAGGGGCGCCATGTGCCTAACATTCTGTGTCACTGGGTTTTGACTAAGCATAAACGTAAAAGTGACTCAGAGAAATCTTGTAGATTTCACTGTGTCATTTTTACGAGGCGTTCCTGCGACGGAACGCCCACCCTGACCCGGAACGCCCACATGAAACCTAACGCAGGTTTCATGTAGTGCAGGGCTTTACAACGTGACGCATCTCCCTAGATGCGTCACGTTGTAAATAAGGCACAACGTGGTGCATGGTCTATGCCGCCGCTGCTTCACGGAAGTGACGCAACAGCATTGTAAATGTGGCGCATGGGGCTTGTAAATCTGCCCCTCAATTTCTTGTAAAGGGTAATACGCGCTCTATAAAAACATATCACGTTGTGACGAAACACCTGTCGGCTTGTTTGTACATTCTGTATTGATCCTGATTAAAAATCCCCATTATGACAACTCTGATGTCGACCCACTTTATATCTACAAAAAGAACAATTTGAGACTACAAAAAGAACAATTTGAGAGTTTGGTATTGACACTAGAACCTTCATCCATATACATGTGCACGGGACTCAGGGGCATATTACCAAGCAATAGCGATAATTATCGCTATTGCTTGGTTAGAGACAAAAATTTACAGCTGAGCTGCGGCGATTTTTATCGCAGATAAACCTTGGTATTACCAAGGTTTATCGCAAATGCGATAAAAATTGGCCGCAATGCATGAATATCGCTTAAAAGTCAGCGATATTCATGCATTACCGAGCTAATGCTCTTAGCCATGTTATCCACCTCCCATTGGATAACATGGCTAAGAACTGATCAGGGCAGGTGTTAGCTTTTGGAGATATTCGCACTTAGCGCGAATATCTCCATAAGTTGGAAATAGGAGATAGCGATGTTAGCGACTGTTTCCAGTCGCTAACATCTTGGCACGCCCACTTTGCATGTCATTAGTGATAAATATCACTGACATGCAAAGTGGGGCCCAGGATGGTCGCTATCTCCTACTAGCTGTCGCTAACTGGTGTTAGCGACAGCTAGGTAATAGGGAGATCATTTTTTCTCCGCTTTCTTGGCTTTTAAAGCCAAAAAAGCGGAGATAAACCCCCTTGATAATATGCCCCTCTGTTCTAAATTTACTGTGTATGTTTCGGCTTACACACCCACAGGGGTTGTTTTGCTTGGGTTTGTTCCCCCTGACCAGTTAGCATTGTTCCTAAGCATTTGCATTTTAAAGAACATTTGCGTACTCGCTTAAGCGCCATTTCTTCCTGTCCTCAATCTAAACTCTGCACCAATATAGCTCCTGGAGAAGTGTTGATGGAGCAAGGGGGCTAAGCGCGAATATCTCCAAAAGCTAACACCTGCCCCTGAGCAGTTCTTAGCCATGTTATCCAATGGTAGGTGGATAACATGGCTAAGAGCATTAGCTCGGTAATGCATGAATATCGCTGACTTTTCAGCGATATTCATGCATTTCGGCCGATTTTTATCGTTCAGGAGATAAACCTTGATAATAGCAAGGGGGCATATTACCAAGCAATAGCGATAATTATCGCTATTGCTTGGTTAGAGACGAAAACTTACCGCTGAGCTGCGGCGATTTTTATCGCAGATAAACATTGGTATTACCAAGGTTTATCGCAAATGCGATAAAAATCGGCCGCAATGCATGAATATCGCTGAAAAGTCAGCGATATTCGGTATACAGTCAAAATATCGAATCTTTAATTTCGACTTACACTTATGTCGAGTTGCTAATGTCGAAGGGACAGAATATCGATGTCCAGAATATCGATGGCCAGAATATCGACCCTAAGGTAAGTAATATCGAAATTACTTATATCGATAGCATATATATCGATGTAAGTAATATCGACATTACTTATATCGATAGCATATATATCGATGTAAGTAATTTCGATTTACTAATATGTGTTAGAAATTTTAGTTAAGTATTTAAATTAATTGTTATAATATGTGTTTAATATGTTTTTATAAATAAAAAATATATAAAAGTAAATAATATGCTTTACTACCAGAGCGGGTTGTGGGTTTTTAGGGGAATAGGGTGGGAAGTAATTTATTTGTAATTAAATAATTATTTTTTAATGATTAATTTATTTTGCAATTAAATATTGATTGGCAATGAATTATTTTAATTGATTAATTGATTAATTAATTGATAATTTATGTATATTTTAAGTAAATTATATGTTTTACTACTGGAGCGGGTTTTGGGTTTATAGGGGAATAGGGTGGGAAGTAATTTATTTGTAATTAAATAATTATTTTTTAATGATTAATTTATTTTGCAATTAAATATTAATTGGCAATGAATTATTTTAATTGATTAATTGATTAATTAATTGTTAAATTATGTATATTTTTAAGTAAATTATATGTTTTACTACTGGAGTGGGTTGTGGGTTTATAGGGGAATCGGGTGGGAAGTAATTTATTTGTAATTAAATAATTATTTTTTAATTATTAATTTATTTTGCAATTAAATATTAATTGGCAATGCATTATTTAAATTGATTATTTGATTAATTAATTGATAATTTATGTATATTTTTAAGTAAATTATATGTTTTACTACTGGTACTAATTTAATTGTAATATTAATTAATTTTGGGTAAATGAGTATTTTTAGGGTTCAGGGTCAGTTTTGGGTTTTTGGGTAAAGGGGTATTTTTAGGGTTCAGGGTGAGTTTTCAGTTTTTGGGTAAAGGGGTATTTTTAGTGTTCAGGGTCAGTTTTCAGTTTTTGGGTAAATGGGTATTTTTAGGGTTCAGGGTCAGTTTTCAGTTCTTGGGTAAAGGGGTATTTTTTGAGTTCAGGGTCAGTTTTCAGTTTTTGGGTAAAGGGGTATTTTTAGGGTTCAGGGTCAGTTTTCAGTTTTTGGGTAAAGGGGTATTTTTAGGGTTCAGGGTCAGTTTTCAGTTTTTGGGTAAAGGGGTATTTTTAGGGTTCAGGGTCAGTTTTCAGTTCTTGGGTAAAGGGGTATTTTTTGGGTTCAGGGTCAGTTTTCAGTTTTTGGGCAAAGGGATTTTTTTTGGGTTCAGGGTCAGTTTTCCCTACTGTTGCACCCACTGGAGCAGGAATAGTAATTATTGTTAAGTAAGTATATATTATATATGATTTGTAAATATTATTTTTTTAATTAAATATATGTTATTATTTTTTTTACCATTATTATATATATTTAAATATGTTTAAGTAATTTATAAGTATTATTTACAGTATTTTTTATGTTATTTTAAACCCAAAAAAACCCGATATATTTGACAACGATATTTTTAACATCGATATTATTTTTTCGATATTTTGGTACTTACCATGTTGTACATAGGGCGTCGATATTTTTGCAATCGATATAATTACGCCGATATTTGTGTAGGTCGAAATTCTGTCTGTCGAAATTCTGTCATAGATCCGCGATATTCATGCATTACCGAGCTAATGCTCTTAGCCATGTTATCCACCTCCCATTGGATAACATGGCAAAGAACTGCTCAGGGCAGGTGTTAGCTTTTGGAGATATTCGCACTTAGCGCGAATATCTCCAAAAGTTGGTAATAGGAGATAGCGATGTTACCGACTGTTTCCAGTCGCTAACATCTTGGCATGCCCACTTTGCATGTCATTAGTGATAAATATCACTGACATGCAAAGTGGGGCCCAATATGGTCGCTATCTCCTACTAGCTGTCGCTAACTGGTGTTAGCGACAGCTAGGTAATAGGGAGATAATTTTATCTCCGCTTTCTTGGCTTTTACAGCCAAAAAAGCGGAGATAAACCCCCTTGATAATATGCCCCAAGGTTCCTAAGCGATAAAAATCGCCACAGCTCGGCGATAAAAATATCGCCGCTAAACCAACATAGCGATAATTATCGCTAGGTGTTGGTAATATGCCTCAAGGTCTCTTAAGAAAGAGACTTGCTCAGAAGCAATCCACTAGTTTAACTCACAAACAAGTTATTAACGAAGTTTCGTGGAAACTAATATGCACCACTTGAACCCGCGGGTTAGTGAAGCTTGCCTATGTGTGTGCTAATACGGATAACAATGAAGACAAACTAATACCGCTTTAAATGAGAAACTTATGCGCATGCGAAAACCGCTTTAAATGGGAAACTGATGTGCGAGTGCGTCAACTGCATCTATGTAATTTGACGAATTAACACTTGAAGGGAAATTCTGGCACATGAGCAGAAGACACGTAGGGGTATATTCACAAGAACGTGTGCTAAACACCATGAAAAAATGCTAACGCACCTTTACACATCGCAGCCGATCTCGGGAAAATAACCCTGTGTTAATGTGGAATTCTCAACAAGGCGGAAGCATGCGATAGTCTGCCAAAACCGTGGCCAATGTCCGCGATACACCCACCTCGACGGCAATAAAAACACAAACCTCAATGCGAAAAAACATGCGATGGGTCAAAGCGCGATGAGGAAATAAGAGAAAAGCAGCGCCAGGCTTGCAACACACACAAGGCAGGCGGGAAATATCACTATGAAAGTAGAAAAAACAACCAAACACAAACTGACCAACACCCAAGGACCATGGAGGCAGCCTGAGCCGGAGCAGGCGCAGAGGACGAGCGCAACCCCACAAGTACCCCGGACGACCAGCGTGGGACCTCCGGACAGGGAAGGGCAAGGACACGAAGAAGAGGAAGATGAAGTTCAGTCCGCAGGAAAACAGGATCCTGGTTACAGAGATGATGCAACACCATCAACAACTGTTCGTCACCTCCAACTTGTCATTGGGAACCAAAAAAGGGAAATGGCGGAATATCGTGAACAAGGTGAATGTCGTCGGAGAGCACAGGAGGTCAATGGACGAGGCCAAGAGGCGATGCATTGACATCAAGTGATAGACCAAGGAGAAACTCGCAGCTAACCAGAAGCCAGCAATGCAGACTGGAGGTGGGAACCCAGTGCCACAGCTCGTGCTGGATGACATTGAGGAGCTGGTGTCGACAGTCATCAGTGTGGAGACTTTGTCCTGAGCTGGGGGACCGAACACTGCTCGACAGGACACAACACAACAACAAGGTGAGTGACGGTACTGGGGGGATGGGTTGAGGGGGCCATAATGACACACACGCATAATCAAGCAGTGCACTCCCACAATGACTCTGGGTCATGCCCCTGACCTACACACTGTCACAATGTACAATGCCATGCTGTCTGAATGGCAACATGTACCATGTGGCTACATACATGTTGACAGATTATAATACACCATCTCCCCTCCACATTGCAGTGGCACCATCAACACCCCCTGCAGAGCAGTCCCAGCCACTCTTCACTGATGACGAGGAGGACACCGCCAGCATCAACACCCAAGCCCTCCAACACATCATGGACATCATCCGCAACTCACCTCCAGGATCAGGGCAGCCCAGCTGCATCGAGGAGACGCTACCCAAAGCACTCACCAGGAGGAACCCACAGCCCCAGCACTCTCCCAAGACCCTCAGGAACAAACCATGGCCTTCCAACGCTGTGTGCTGGAGGGCCAGAGGAAAACGGCTGAGCAGGTGCGTTGGGGTATGCCACATGGCTACCAAACTGGATGCCATCCATGGGTGTCTAGGTCCCCTCAGGGAGCAGCTCCAGTCCCTAACGGACACCCACGGCCTGTTCCATGGTCTCCAACGAGCCCTGACTAACATTGCTAGAGTCATGACATGGAGAGAAGAACAAAATTAACAAAGGAAGAACTCTACCTATTTCAATTTAAAGTATGTTGTACGTCAAATATAATATTGACCACTCTGGCTAGACCATTAGCATAAATATTAAAGGCATTCAGGATACTGTGTTCATTACTTAATTTATTATTTTTTATCTTTTCAATACAAAATTATTGGTGAATTTATACATAAATAACCTAACTACAAAAAATATTAAAAAACAAAATCAGATCCCATTGCACAACTTTCACTAAAAAAACACACAGTCACCTTCAAAACATACTCACGCGAAACCACAAATGCATGCATCACATATATACAGAGAGGCTTAATATGCACCAAGCCCACTCCCAATGTGAATAAAGGCTAAAAAAACTGATTTTTCATACTAAACAGTGCAATAATTCATGAATTGCATTTAAACAATTAATGTGATATCATTTTAAAGGAACCTGCAGAATAAATGTGATCAACCAGAAATGTTTTCAGCATAATTCATCAATTTTCAAAACAAATAAATCAGGTGTATTCATGGAGGGAACTAATTCAAAGCACCAGCGCGTGTTTCGGTGAAACACCCCTTCCTTTGGGTATCACATTCTTCAGGGCGCATATGGTGTATATTCAACAGCAGAGGCAATGGGACCTATCCTACCAAAACAAATGATGCTTGATAAAAATACAGTTCTCATAGGAGCAAAGAACAGGAGCCACAACTTATTTTCAGCGAGTCTGGCCATTCAATCACGATTTGGGTAAACAATGCTTGCAGTCAGCAGTCAAGCTAGGTTCTCAGCGCTCGTGAGTGTAGCTTCGTGGCAGTGGATCCCACTTCATAGAGTTTGTTCTTATAACATGGCCAAGCAAGATTCCCTGACCTGGATACTCAGAAATGTGCTGCTGACGGCTAGAAAGCGATAGAGCGTCCCGTGGACAAAAAAGCGGCTTGAGCAGGTGTGGGTGGAGTTCGGCCTCATGGCTACCAAACTGGATGCCATCCATGGGTGTCTAGGTCCCATCAGGGACCAGCTCCAGTCCCTAACGGACACCCACGGCCAGCTCCATGGTCTCCAATGAGACCTGACTGACATCGCTGGAGTCACTTCGAAGAGAGAACACCTGTCCGCTCAGACTGGCTCCAGCAATTTCAGCCGTGAGCTGGCACACATGCGGAGGCTCATGGAAGACATGTTGCGGATGGAGGCGGAAAGGAAATTAGCCACAACTGCACATCAGCGAAATGTAGCTGGCATCTACCATGCCCTGCAGATCCTAATCATGGCATTGCTGCCACAAGGTGTGGCACTTATGAATGTTGCTGCCCCCACACCGTCCACATCTCCTCCCCCTGGTGTGTCAGTGCCTCACAGTGCGGCAGGCGTACCCACTCCAGCACCTGATGTGCCACTGCCCCACAGTGCGGCGGAAAATCCTCCTCCGGCCCCTGATGTGTCAGTGGCACTCAGTGCCGCAGCTTGTACTACAACATACACAGGTGGGGCAGAGCACACATACGAGGACGTGGATGGGATTGTTGTCAGAAGGAGGCAGTAGCATTCAATTCCGCCACCTGGCCTGTTTCTGCTTGGTGTCGCACATGGCTTCATGACCTCCCTCTGACCCCCGATACACTCCGCTGCACTCTACTTGGACCGCGACATGGACTGCCATATCCTATTTGATGACCAATGATACGGCGACCAGACTGCAGATTGTACTCTTCCTCTTCCTCAGTACTTGTCATCCCCGGATGAACTCTGGTTGGCCCTCCACAGGCCCATATTGTGTGGTGTGCTTGGCATGACCCTGTACCGCTCCAGCTTAAGAACTCCATTGGATATGCAATAAACAGCCAATAACGCACTACTGTGTCATGTCTTTCATCATTCCTGCATGAATGTGTGGATGGAAGTAGGGACAGTGATTTCCCAAATGTCAATGATGCTCATCTTTTGGGATGCCAGTCACAGTGTGCTACATTGCCTATTGTGTCTCTGTTGCCGTGGACACTATAACAGGGACACATACGCATTAATCACTTCCCTGTCCGGACATGGACCGAACCACGCCCAGAGCCCCTGAGTCATTATTGCAAGCACTGCACTGGTCCAGCGTACGGCAGGCCGGACCACTCCGCTGACGCTCCGAGGGGGGGCCCACATAGTTACCTGTCGCAGGCATACTCACTGGTGGTGTGCAGGTCTCTGGCCTAATTGTCAGCATGTCACGGCCACTCCCCTAGGGCAGGTCTATGCACACACCACATTCCCCTCTGCAGGTGGTGACTAGATGATGGATGCTCCACAGTGCTCCATCATAAAGGACCCATGATTTGCTGTGCACAGGGTTGGTGGCACCTAAGGCCTAGCAGCCGACAAGGGCCTACCACCAGGTGCCGCTGCCTGGCGTAGCACAGGGTTAGTGGCACCCGAGGCATTGCGGCTGACACGGGCCTACTACCACATGGCGTTGACTAGCATTGCACAGGGTTGGTGGCACACGTAATTGCTGAGCGGGTGTGCAGCCTGCGATGATGATGTGTGCACTGATGTGGTCTCCGCCATTGATACTCAGGACTCAGCGTCATGTGTGGGACCTGCTGGGCTGCAGGGGCAGGCCTGCATGATGTCGACAATGCCATGGTGGCATGACCGGGGCCTGAAGTTTGCACAGGCACGTTGTGTGCCTACTGATGGACACACCGGTGGCAGCAGGTGAGTAGTGGGGCCTGTGTCTCTCTCTCTCCCTTCATTTCTGTCTCTCTCCCTGCCCTCACTCTCTCTCACACTCTACCTTCCCTCTCTCTCACTCTCTCTCCCTTACTTTCCTTTCCTTTACTCTCTTTCTCTCTCTGGCTCACTTTCCTTTTCTGTTTCTCTATGTCTCCCTCCGTTGATGTACGCATGACACACGTCCTGATTTTGTGCTTTCTGTTCTAGGCTGTGTCGAGATTGTCTCTGGTGGACCCGACAGGAGTCTTCCGTATTGGTGTTTTGTGTTGTGTTTCAATACATATTTTGGTTGTTACTTCAGTGCTGTGTGACTGTTTCTCGTTCTTCTGCCCACACGTGTGTTTTTATTTTGGCACTGTGCATCATCGTGTGTTTGTTGTGGCTCTCGTATCGGGCACAGTATTTGTATGTCTTAGGGGGAGGGCCGGGGGGCCTGGGGTAGTTGCGGGGGGTGTTGTAGCCCTCATGGGTATCCACGTTGCATGATCATTGTCTCCATGGCATCTGCTGATCTTCAGGTGTGGCTCTTAGCTGGGCTCCCTTTCATGCTGTAGTCGTCCTGCTTAACACCAGCAGAAGGCAGGTGCTAATTCCCTGCTGCTACGGCGGCTTATCGCCTGTTGTTGGTTTGCTTCGCTGGTCTGGCAGTTCATTGCGAATGTGGTGTCGTGTTTTTTGTGTGTGTTTTTGCACGGGAACGCCCACTCTGCATCTCATTAGGGCTAGTTGGTGGTGTATACCATGTAGATACATTTTGGGACAGTTATCGCGGGAATACAGACAATATCTGCAGTTTGCAGCAGCTTGTGAATGGGGTGTTAAATCTATCTCCACTTTTAATGAGTTACGATGGGGATAATTTGCTAATGGGGGAAAAGTATTTATAAGTAAAGGGGAATAGAGTAGAGGTGGGTGGAATACAGTGCAACCACTTTATTTGTGAAATTAATACTTGTCTCTCTGACTTTATCACTAGTGCGCATTTGGGCCTCTCATGCATAACTGAATTAAGCTGAGTAATACAAAGTCTGCGCATGTCCACTAAAAGTTAACCCAGAACGGTGACTGAGATATTGAACGGGAGCCAAGGACCCGAGTTGTTAAACTCTGGGAACGGATGGTGAAAAGTTCAACGAGGACGGCTCGTATTCGAATTATTAAATTGTTATCAAAGTGAAATGTGAAAGCGCATGAGAACTAAATTTATGAATAAAAATAATGGAGATGGGTTTGTGAACAATATTTGAACTGATTTTATTGACATGTAAGCATGGTGTGATGGAGCTTCCCCCCTTGCCTGACCAATCATATTTCGTATTTTACGATATTGAAACTTTAGTGGGTGGAACATGAAGAGCGAAAGGTATAATTAAGATAGCTTTAGTTAGTTAGATGCAGATGCTGTGAGTCGTCGATGCTGAATTGCTTCTGGAGAAGTATGCTGGATGCTGATGCTGGGGGAGATGCTGATGCGGAGCCGAATGCAGAACCTGAAGCAGAACTTTCTATTCTAATTTAATTGGGTTAGATCAGAAGATCACAGAAGAATCTCGAGGAGGAAGAGAGTGTCAGAGAGGGGTGCGGTGCAATCGTCGGTTTTCTAGAGAGGTCAACTGTCCTGTCCTGAATCCTGTCCTGAAGTCTTTGTCTCTTGATCTATCCCGGGGGACCCTTACCAGCCCTTTGGCCAGGGGGTTGGTCTTTCACACCATTCTTGGTAAATATAATTGCTCATTATTTGCAGATGTACTTTTCTCTCGTTCCTCTCCCTTTCTGAGCATTGATTATTGTATTAGTCCGAGGTAAATGTTGATTTGGATTTAATTAATTGAATTTTCTCTCCTTGAATGATGGTGACTGCACTTTATTTGGAAATGGTTCACATGCATTTAATTTAGATAAAGATTTAAACCTTCCTGAGTCTGTGATTATTTACTTTAAGTAGAAGAACAAGTTATCGGACTATCGGACTCTGCACCTTACCCCTGCTAACCAGGGTGCGGTGTTCCCCCTTAAAACAGCGTTGAATGGGTAAACTCCATATTGGCATGTTTAACTTACTTTTAAACAGAGGCTGAAGTGGCTTGGATCTAAAGGCCATGGCGTGCCCATATCTTTTAATTTGACAAAGATAGTTCCCCGACTTTTTCTTAAAAGACAACCATCCTGGGACGGTTATTTTTGAAAGTAGAGATGCTTCAGGTAAAGTGGAAGGGAGGGAGGGAGTCTCCAGCGCTGTGAAGACAAAGGTGGGGCAAATGGAGAAACTAGAATCAAACCTTCTTGCCAGGATGCTTGCTACCTGAAAGAAATGTAAATGCGTGCAATTGATTAATCAGCAAATTTAAAGGCTGTTGGAAGTCAGTAGTAGCTTTAAATGATAAAGTTCTATTGAAGCTTTGTGAGAGCAAAGATGCATTCTTTTTGAGCGATATTGCAAGGGTGTTGCCAAGTAACCTATGCAGTGCATGCTTTCTATAGACCGGTATAAAAAGTTTTACAGTGGGTTATGTTTATTATTGCAATCTAGATTTTAGAAGCAATTTTTTCCAATCTTTTACCTAAAACCTTTGCACTTGGGCCCGTATTTACTATGGGCTTGCATTGCCGCAAGGTGATTGTTAGAACTGGGGGTCTCTAGTTGGCAGGGTGAACAACCTTTACAACAAAACTTTTACAACGCACTACCATTACAACGCAGCCATTACAATGCAAACCCTTACAACGCATTGCGCTGGGGGGCGCTCTAGGATAGGGAATAAGTTTAATTTTCTATCCAACACCTTCCCTAGTGTCCACGTGGACTGGAGTTGGAATAGAAAACTAAACTTTTCCCTATCCAGCACCCCAAAGCGCTATGCGTTGTAAAGGTTTGCGATGTAAAAACCACGTTGTAAAGGCATGCGTGGTAAAAGTATGCGTTGTAACATCATACATCCGTTGGCAGAGGTAGGTACCTTTGACCAAGTATGGACCCTTGCTTCTAGTCAGGGTAAAGGGGCTACACTCCAAAATAACCCATGCTCACCCCCTTGGTTGCTTGGCACGAGCAGGCAGGCTTATCTCAGAGGCAGTGTGTAAAGCATATGTGAACACAGACAGTAATATAGTGAAAACACTACAGATGGACACCACACATGTTTTATCAAAATATGTATTCTTTATATAGACTTCACACAAGACTAAACCAACAAAAATCCTCAATACAGTAATTAAAAATAGACTTAAACGTTGTAGAACACCTTAGTTCAAGTTGATGGTAAATGTGACACGTTTCTCACTAAAGTACCTGAAATGCGTGACACAAAACAAACAAAAGGTTTGCAGGGAGAACGATGTGTATCTTCCTTGCTTCGGGGGAGGCGATGCGTCTGTCCCTCAGTACTTGTAAAAAGTAGGTGATGCGCCTGGTCCTTATCAGAGAGGAGGCGATGTGATGATCTCCCGGAGCATTGCAATGCGACAAGAAGGCGCCTCAATGCGATGTGACGGTCTGGTGCGAGGCAATATGATGGCACTTTTGACACGATGTGACGACGTGAAGGTGATGCGTGCATACCCGATGGCCGTGCGATGAACTCTGTAACTTATGAGCCGTGAAAGGCCCTGCAGCACTCTTCTCCGGTGATGCGACAACGTCCACTCCAGTGGCGACACGCTTCTCCAGTGTTGCACTTGCAACAACTAACAGCTGCAACGGAGACGCTCTTATTCAGTGATGCGTTTTTGACTTCTGCAGCAGCAAAACACTTCTTAAATGATGCAACGCCAACAGCTACAATGGCGTCATGGTCCCAACAATATGCAAGCTTCTGCAGACAGAATCCCCAGCAAGAAATTCCGAGAGGAGCTGATGGTGAAATCTTGTATCCCTGAGACTTAAGCAGGGGGATGCACAATTCAAGCCCTTGCAGATTCCTCTTCAAGATGATGAAGTTTCAATAAAAAGTCTTTTCTCCTATCCTTGGCAATAAAAAAACCACTACAGGCCAACCCCAGCAAATAACACATTGGCACAGGGGTAGTCAAAAACTCCTGAAGATTCTCTGGTTCTTCTCCTTGGCAAAAGGTCTGCCTTGATTCCCAGAAGTGACCTAAAGTCTTGGGATCTGGGCCCCAATATTTCTACTAGTAAATCCTTTGTCCTCTGAAGGCAGAGGGTGCCTGTATGTAAGAACTGGGACCACCAGTTCTCCGGGGGTAGCATGGCTCGAGCAGAAAGACAGCCAGGGGCTTGCGTGTAAAGCAGCTACTTAACACACTCAACCACTGAGACAGTAAGTGGGCACAATAACGAAGACCACACCAGTAGTTGTGTTTGAAAATCAAGATCTTTTATGTAGACTTTAGATCAAAGCAATTAGGGCATTAGCGAAGCATTAGCATTTCATTAAAGTATCCCTTTAAAACATTTCATGAACGCCTTTCTAAATGCACTCTCCTGTAAAATGATAAAAAATGCCATGAAGTACTTTCAGTACAGCAGAAAACTCCAAAATAACACAGCCTGTGGCGTTACACTATGCAGCAGGCTTAAAGGTAGTTTCATAAACCATGGACGAACCTGGAGGAAGCAATCATAAGCGTTTCCCCTTGTAAATATCAACAGTTTTACGACCAGAAGCAGATCCTCAGAATAACATTAGAATGAATCAATAAGTGTCACAGCTCGGCCCCATCAGGAACTGTAGAAGCCCGCCCCTGCAAGAAATGCAGTACCGTGAAATAGATCACCATTACATTAGCAGGCTTGTACATAGGGTGCAAACATGAACGTTTCAGGCTGGAAACCGGCAGGCAAAACAATATAGGGGGGAAAGTGTCTGTCCCCAAACCTCCTTATTCTCGAGGCACATTAAGGGGGGGCCAACGGGGCCCAGTCTCAGTTCACCCCAGGGGAGGGGCGACCTCGGGACTTACCCGGCCTTCCGGCCTCCTCCCCGGGGGTTACCTTGGGTCCTTCGGCCCGCCTGGGCCCTTGCGTAGACTCTGGGGCAGGAGGAAGAGCTCCAGCCCTCCCGGGGCCTCACCCCTCCCTGTGCGACGCGGAGGCAGTTCTGGAGCCTCGGCGCCGGGGCGAGGCTGGACCAGCATTTGGGGGTCAACCGGAGGGGGCTCTCAGGCTCAGCGGCCCCCTCCGCGGTGAGGCACAGCTTTCTTCGGGCGCGGGTCGTGTCAGTGGGGCCCGGCAGTGTCAGCCAATGAGGGAGCAGCTTGGGCGGGGCGCGGCCGATGACGTGGCGGCGCTCCCGCTCATGTGATGAGAGACAGCCCGGCTTCAGGCCTAGTGTGTGACGAGCGGCAGCACTCACTTGGGATCTGGGTGGGGGGCGCCGAGGAAGTCACGCGGCGGGCACGGGGCACCAGATCGCCGGGGCCAGGAGGCGGGTCACTGGAGGCCTAACGAGGCCTGAGGAGGATTCCGGCGGCCCTCTCCTGGCACCCGGGGGCCGCCGGCTGGGACTCGATGCCGGCGCTGCTGCCGCGGCCACCGATGGATGATTCTCGGCGCTACAGGTGGGCACAGACGGCTCCGGGCCAATGCGCTCAGTTTCGAAAGCGCTACTGCGCACTCGCAGTCAGCGCTCACACAGGGCTTCAGGGTGAGGGCAGCCAAGCGCTTGAGGGGTATTTTTACCACAGGTTTTGATGAGCAGGCAGTCTCTAACACCGCGCTTGAGGAGTATTTCCACCACAGGTTTTGACGAGCAGGCACTCTCTAACACAGCGCTTGAGGAAGGGACCACGGATAGCGCTTTTCAAGTTATGCAGCCAGCAAGGCAGGCAGGAGGGTGAGCAGAGCAAGTCAATCAGGGGGAGACAGGCAGGGCAAGATGGACCCAGATGAAGGCAGGGGGGGCGCAGGGCAGCCCAGTCCAGTACCTGGTCGATCCCCCAGCAGTCTCTGGTCAAAGGAAAAGAGCTTCCTTGGCGCTTGGATCGTTCTGCGCCCTTAGATGTTAGTTTCTTGAAGAGGGGGGGGGGGGGGGGGTTGAGTTGAAGGCTTGATGAGTTTTTCCTCAGTCACTGCAGATGGACCCTGGGGTTCCCTACCGCTGGGCCAGATCAGGGGGCTAGTCTAGGACACCTCACTCAGCTTAAGAGGCAGCACCTAAATCCTGTCACTCCCAGTAGCATAAGTTCCTAACTAGGCCCTTCCGCCTAAAACTCCTGCGTGGGTTCCCCTTGTCAGTGATGCCCCAACTGACTAGAAAATGTTCCCTCCCTTGCTTAAGTATGCCCAGGTCAGGTGACCACTCTCTAAGGCGGCAAAAAGCAGGTCCGCCTTCCTTCTGGAAGGTTCCAGGAGCTTCCCCACTCTACCTATGGACAGGGGAGGGGTGGCTGGCAGTGCAACATTGTATGGGGATCCAGCCTGCTCCTGGCAGCTAGGGTGCTACACTAAAAGACCACGCTGTAGTAGCAGGGGCCAGTGGCAGCCATGTTTGAAGTAGAGAGCACCTGCACCCTAACATGGATTAGCCCAAAGACCTAAGGGCCAACAAAAAGTAGGTGGGAAAAATGAGGCAAGGGCAAAAAATCACAGGGAAAGACCACCCTAGGGCTGACAGGTCTAACATGCGTCCCCCCCAGCTGAAAGTGGGGAGAGCTACCCAACCTCTAGGGAGTTCTCGTCACTAAGGCGGAAAAACCGGGAGAGACCGTCAGCATTGGCGTGGTCAGCTCCGGGCCGATGTTCCACCCTGAAGTACATCCCTGTAGGGAAATGGACCACCTTAGCAACTTAGGGTTTTCGCCTCTCATCTGCATGAGCCAGCGAAGGGGACGGTGGTCGGTTTGAACTAGGAAGTGAGAACCAAAAAGGTATGGCCTCAACTTCTTCAAAGCCCAGACCACAGCGAAGGCTTCTCGCTCGATGGTACTCCATCGCCGTTCCCGAGGGAGGAGTCTTCTGGAGATGAAGGCCACAGGTTGGTCTTGGCCATCATTGTTGAGTTGCGACAGCATGGCGCCTATGCCATGCTCTGAGGCATCTGTCTGCACGACAAATTCTTTTTGGAAGTCCGGAGTGGCCAGCACCGGAGCGGTGAACATCGCTCGCTTCAGTGTTTCAAATGCCTCCTGGCAAGCAGCCTTGCGTGGCTTCTTTTTAGACGTCAACTCAGTCAAGGGGGCCACGATGGTGCCATTTCCCTTGACGAACCTGCGGTAATAGCCAGTGAGGCAGAGGAAAGCTCGGACCTCAGTCTGAGTGTTGGGGGGCTCCCAGGCCATGATGGTCTCAATTTTGGCCTTACAGGGGTTGCACCTTACCCCCGCCCACCAGGTGTCCCTGGTACACGACAGAGCCCTGTCCAATCTGGCACTTGCCAGCCTTGATGGTCAAGCCAGCACGTTGCAAAGCCTGCAGCACCTCCTGGAGATGCTGCAGATGGTCCTCCCAGGTGCTACTGAAGACAGCTATGTCATCCAGGTACGCTGCTGAGAGGGACTCCAGGCCAGATAGCACCTGGTTCACCAACCGCTGGAAGGTGGCCGGAGCATTCTTAAGCCCGAAGGGCATCACTCGAAATTGGAAGTGACCCTCGAGGTGGAGAACGCCGTCTTCTCCTTCGCTCCATCGGCCATGGCAATCTGCCAGTACCCTGATGTCGATAGTGCTGAGGTACTTGGCTGCTCCCAGCCGGTCAATCAGCTCGTCTGTCCGTGGGATCGGGTGAGCATCTGTCTTGGTGACAGAGTTCAACCCCCGATAGTCCACACAGAACCGAAGTTCTGGTGTGGTGCCCGGTGGGGCTGCTTTGGGCACCAGCACGACCAGACTAGCCCACGGGCTGCTGGAGGGTTCGATCACTCCCAGCATCTTGGTCACCTCACCCTGGATGCTGTTCTTTACTTTATCGGACAGCCGGTAAGACTTGGTTTTTACTGGCGGACTGTCCCCTGTGTCCACATCATGGGTACACAGATGGGTAATTCCAGGCGTGAGGGAGAACAACGAGGCGTGCTGCGCCAATACCTGGCGACAGTCCCTCTGTTGTTCTGAGGTCAAGGATGGGGAGAGGACAACTCCCTCCACTGAACCATCCTTTTCCTGAGCCGCTAGAAGGTCAGGAAGAGGCTCACTTTCCTCCTCCTCGCTCCCATCCGTCACCATGAGGAGAGCAAGCTCCAATCGCTCATGGTGAGGCTTCAGGCGGTTGACGTGGAGCACCCGATGGGGTTGACGGGGGGTCTTCATGTCAACTCGGTAGGTGGTCTGGCCTCTACGCTCCACAATCTCGTACGGACCAGTCCAACGGGCCTAGAGGGCACTAAGCTCCCCAGGCTCCATGACCCACACCTTACGTCCAGCGTCCAACTCTACCGTCCGAGCGTTGCGGTCATACCACTCCTTCATGACAGCTTGGCTAGCCTCTAAGTTGTCTGAGGCTTCTTTCCACAGCTTGGCCATCTGGCTGTGGAATGCCAGCATGTAGCTGACAACATCACGGGGAAGCTTCTTCGAAGTCTTCTCCCACCCCTCCTTGACCAGACTGAGGGGTCCCCTAACGGGATGGCCATAGAGCAATTCGAAGGGGCTGAACTCGACTCCCTTTTGTGGTACCTCGCGGTATGAAAACAGCAGGCAAGGGTGGAGGATGTCCCATTTCCGCCTCAGGTCTTCTGGCAGACTCCGGATCATTCCCTTCAATGACTTGTTGAAACGCTCTATGAGCCTGTTAGTCTGGGGGTGGTAAGGAGTGGAGAACCGATAGGTCACTCCGCGCTCCTTCCACATGGCCTGCATGTAGGCCATTATGAAATTTGTGCCTCTGTCCGATACCACGACCTTGGGGAATCCCACTCGGGTGAATAACCCCATCAGGGCCCGCGCCACCACAGGTACAGTAACGGTCCTCAGAGGGATGGCCTCCGGGTACCGAGTGGCGTGGTCCACTAACACCAGGATGAACCGATGTCCCGCAGAGGTCGGAGGGTCCAACGGCCCAACGATGTCTATTCTGACCCGCTCAAAAGGGGTCCCGACCACTGGGAGTGGTTCCAACGGGGCCTTTACTTTGGTCCCCGTCTTGCCACTGGCCTGGCAAGTCTTGCAGGTCTTGCAGTAGGTGTCAGAGGCAACCCTCATCCTAGGCCAGTAAAAATGTGGGACGAGCCTTGCAAAGGAGGTCTTGTCCTGGCCCATGGGTCCAGCTAAGGGTATCTCATGCGCCAGTTCCAACAAAAAGGCCCGGTAACACTGGAGGACCACTGAGGCCCTCGAGGATCCATGCACCGGAACCCTTGGCTCACTGTACAGGAGGCCATCCTCCCAATACACGTGGTAACTGCCGGTCTCTTGGTTGACCACTTGGGCTTCGGCCTGTCGCCGCATGCCTTCAAGCGTGGGGCACTCCTTCTGGGCCCGACAGAATTCCTCCCGGGTAGGCCCTCCTTCCACATGCCACTCGGCAAGTGTTGGCAAGTCCCCCACGGGAACGACATCCACCTCCACGGACTCTGGGGTTACCTCCGCAGGCTCCCCATCCATCACACGGGGGGTGTCTTCCACAACACTCTCCTCTGGACCGGCATTGGGTTGGGCCATTGTTCCAGGCTCCAACCCGGGTTGAGCTTCTTGCCGGGCAGCCATGGACCGCGTAACTACGCAAGTCCACCCTGGTAATCCCAGCATCTCAGTGTGGGCCTTAAACTCCACTTCCTTCCAGGTGGTATATTCGAGGTCATTACCGAGCAGACAGTCCACAGGCAAGGCAGGGCTGATCGCAACTTTCAACGGGCCTGACACTCCTCCCCACTCAAAGGGAACTTGAGCCACGGGATAGTAGCTCATACTGCCGTCAGCCAACACGGCTGGATGGTACACATCAGGTACTACCTGCTCAGGGGACACCAGCCGCCTCACTACGGTGGTCATGCTGGCTCCTGTGTCCACCTCCTCCCCATTGACCTTCACCCTCTGCGGGTACTTAGCAGTATTCAATGGTAAGGGCGTCACTGGGACCATCTCTCTATCCCCAAGTGAAACCAGGGTCAGGCCTGTCCACTCCCCTTCCCTATCTAGGGGCAGCTCCAACCCAAGTGCTACACTAGTCACCCCGGGACTCTTGCCACCAGTGGGGACCGGGGGGTCGTTTGCGACACTGGGCATCTCCCTTGTAGTGTTGACCTCTCTGCATTCATAGCACCGGACCACTTTTGGCTGCTGACTCTTGTCAGGGTAAGTGGGTTTTGGGGAACGGTTCTGAGATGGGGTACCTACTCCTTTCCCAAACTGTCGAGTTTGTGGGCCTCGTGAGAACTCCGGTCTTTTATTTCCACCCTCTTTCTTCTGGGGGGCGCCCTGTCTGACTTTCAGGCCATCTCCCCCGGGGCCTTTGTGTGACACCCGGGTGCTAACCCAAGTATCCGCCTCCTCCGCAAGCTCATGGGGATCAGTAAGCTTGCGGTCCACCAGATGTTGGCGCAACTCCAGAAAACACTTATCCAAGAGGTGCTCTCTCAAAAAAAGGTTATACAGACCCTCAAAATCACGCACCTCGCTGCCACGCACCCAACCATCCAGAGCCTTACGGGCATACTAAAAAAAATTCACCCAATTCTGCGTGGACAGCTTATGGCTGCCACTGAACCTCTGGCGATACCTTTCGGGGTTGAGGCCAAAATGTTTGATAAGCGCCTCCTTCATGGGGAAATGCCTAAACTGGTCTGCCTTATCCAAATACAGGAGGGAGTCCCTGACGTCAAAAGGGATATACTGGTACAAACTACCTCCCCAATGTTTCTCAGGCACCCCATGGGCAGTCAAGGCCACTTCATATGCCTCCAACCACCTGGCAATGTCATCCCCCTTGGTGTAGCTCGCTATCACCTCCTTAGGTAACCAGAATCTGGGCTCCTGCTGAGCCTCTAGTATGCTGCCACCATTCGGACCTCCTGGCGCACCCAACTGTAATGCTTTCAGCTCCATTTCCTTGAGCTGAAGCTCGTGCGCCATCTTCCTTTCTTCCATAGCAAACTGCTTATCTTCCCTCTCTATTTCCCTCTCGTGCTTTAACTTTGCAAGCTCCCACTTCAATCGCCTCTCCTCCCTCCTGTCCTCGTACTCCTGCGATGACACACTCCCCCGGGATACACTACTCCCCGCCCCGGACCGTCTTCCTGGCAATACATTGTCTGACATGTCAATGTTGAGTAGGCCTGGGTCTTCGTGAGTGTCCACCTTCTCGTGTGTGACCTGTTCCCCCTGTTCCTCATCCTCTCTCGCCCCTGGGTGGGCCCTTACCCATGCCTTTAAAGCGGTACGGAGCTCTTCTTTTACAGCTCTCGTCCCCACAGGCACCCCCATCCCCTGACAAAACTCCCTTAACTGCACTACAGTGTACCTATCAAGGTCAGCCAGCTGGAACTCTATTTTGTCAGGTGGGGACCCAGACAACCTGAAAGAAAAATTCTAGGACGTAGGCAACAATGCTGGGTCAACACAGGTTCCTACACACTTTGCAGACTTAGACAGTGGTGGGCAATTGAGTTAGCTTGTAGCACGATAGGTGTCCAATAAATTGCAGCGCACTCTGTCCCACTGGAGGGTGTTAGGTAGCTACAGTCCTGGATCCCACCGCTCCCCACCAATGTATGAACTGGGACCACCAGTTCTCCGGGGGGTAGCATGGCTCGAGCAAAAAGACAGCCAGGGGCTTGCGTGTAAAGCAGCTACTTAACACACTCAACCACTGAGACAATAAATGGGTGCAATAACGGAGACCACACCAGTAGTTGTGTTTGAAAATCAAGATCTTTTATGTAGGCTTTAGATCAAAGCAATTAGGGCATTAGCGAAGCATTAGCATTTCATTAAAGTATCCCTTTAAAACATTTCATGAACGCCTTTCAAAATGCACTTTCCTGTAAAATGATAAAACATGACATGAAGTACTTTCAGTACAGCAGAAAACTCCAAAATAACACAGCCTGTGGCGTTACACTATGCAGCAGGCTTAAAGGTAGTTTCATAAACCATGGACGAACCTGGAGGAAGCAATCATAAGCGTTTCCCCTTGTAAACATCAACAGTTTTACGACCAGAAGCAGATCCTCAGAATAACATTAGAATGAATCAATAAGTGTCACAGCTCGGCCCCATCAGGAACTGTAGAAGCCCGCCCCTGCAAGAAATGCAGTACAGGGAAATAGATCACCATTACATTAGCAGGCTTGTACATAGGGTGCAAACATGAACGTTTCAGGCCGGAAACCGGCAGGCAAAACAATATAGGGGGGAAAGTGTCTGTCCCCAAACCTCCTTATTCTCGAGGCACATTAAGGGGGGGCCAATGGGGCCCAGTCTCAGTTCACCCCGGGGGAGGGGCGACCTCGGCCTTACACGGCCTTCCGCCCTCCTCCCCGGGGGTTACCTTGGGTTCTTCGGCCCTCCTGGGCCCTTGCGTAGACTCTGGGGCAGGAGGAAGAGCTCCAGCCCTCCCGGGGCCTCACCCGGCCCTGTGCGACGCGGAGGCAGTTCTGGAGCCTCGGCGCCGGGGTGAGTCTGGACCAGCGTTTGAGGGTCAACCAGAGGGGGCTCTCAGGCTCAGCGGCCCCCTCCGCGGTGAGGCACAGCTTTCTTCGGGTGCCGGGCCGTGTCAGTGGGGGCCCGGCGGTGTCAGCCAATGAGGGAGCAGCTTGGGCGGGGCGCGGCCGATGACGCGGCGCTCCCGCTCACATGATGGGAGACAGCCCGACTTCAGGCCTAGTGTGTGACGAGCGGCGGCCCTCACTTAGGATCTGGGGGGGGGGCGCCGTCGAAGTCACGTGGCGGGCGCGGGGACACCAGATCGCCGGGGCCAGGAGGCGGGTCACTGGAGGCCTAACGAGGCCTGAGGGGGATTCCGGCGGCCTTCTCTTGGCACCCGGGGGCCGCCGGCGGGGACTCGATGCCGGCGCTGATGCCGCGGCCACCTGTGGATGATTCTCGGCGCTACAGGTGGGCACAGACGGCTCCGGGCCAACGCGCTCAGTTTCGAAAGCGCTACGGGGCCCTCGCAGTCAGCGCTCACACAGGGCTTCAGCGTGAGGGCAGCCAAGCGCTTGAGGGGTATTTTCACCACAGGTTTTGACGAGCAGGCAGTCTCTAACACAGCGCTTGAGGAAGGGACCACGGATAGCGCTTTTCAAGTTATGCAGCCAGCAAGGCAGGCAGGAGGGTGAGCAGAGCAAGTCAATCAGGGGGAGACAGGCAGGGCAAGATGGACCCAGATGAAGGCAGGGGGGGCGCAGGGCAGCCAAGTCCAGTACCTGGTCGATCCCCCAGCAGTCTCTGGTCAAAGGAAAAGAGCTTCCTTGGCGCTTGGATCGTTCTGCGTCCTTAGATGTTAGTTTCTTGAAGTGGAAGAGGGGGCGGGTGTGAGTTGAAGGCTTGATGAGTTTTTCCTCAGTCACTGCAGATGGACCCTGGGGTTCCCTACCACTGGGCCAGATCAGGGGGCTAGTCTAGGACACCTCACTCAGCTTAAGAGGCAGCACCTAAATCCTGTCACTCCCAGTAGCATAAGTTCCTAACTAGGCCCTCCCGCCTAAAACTCCTGCGTGGGTGCCCCAGGTCAGTGATGCCCCAACTGACTAGAAAAAGTTCCTTCCCTTGCTTAAGTATGCCCAGGTCAGGTGACCACTCTCTAAGGCGGCAAAAAGCAGGTCCGCCTTCCTTCTGGAAGGTTCCAGGAGCTTCCCCACTCTACCTATGGACAGGGGAGGGGTGGCTGGCAGTGCAACATTGTATGGGGATCCAGCCTGCTCCTGGCAGCTAGGGTGCTACAACAAAAGACCATGCTGCAGTAGCAGGGGCCAGTGGCAGCCATGTTTGAAGTAGAGAGCACCTGCACCCTAACATGGATTAGCAATGAAAAGGTGCCCGAAGACCTAAGGGCCAACAAAAAGTAGGTGGGAAAAGTGAGGCAAGGGCAAAAAATCACAGGGAAAGACCACCCTAGGACTAACAGGTCTAACACTGTACTTAGCCAAAACCAGTTCTTTGCAGCTTCTTGGCACGAAGTGGAGACAGCATTGTTGAAAGCAGACCTGGCCCAGGTAGCTGAAAGGAAATCTCCGCCCCCTACTCTCCATTCTATGAAGGATGGGGGCACAGAAAGCAAATCTCCGGCCCCACTCTCTATTCAGCCAAGGTCCTATTCAGCCCAGCCCTGATCCATCAGACTGCTGGAGCCCAAGCCCTCTTGTCACTCACAAACCGAACATGCAATACACAACCTAGCAAGGCAGGCTGGATGGTTAGGCAAGAAAAATACCTACTTTCTAAAAGTGGTATTTTCAAACATAGATTGTTAAAATCAATGTCGCTAAATGATGTATGTTATCATTTTGAGTTAAGGCATACTAAAATTGTTTTCCTACCATGTTCCCTAGGATAGTTAGGATTATAAGATGTTTTAATCAAGCTGCCCATTCTGGCCTATGGGGACGGTAGGGTAAAATGTTATTGTCCAGTAAATTAAAACCATTACAAACAACCTGTGCTTTACACAGTTTCAAGCTAAAAAAAAAAAGATGACAACAAATTCCAATAAGAGTTCAACACTAAAGGACTAATTGCTCAGAAAACTATAAAACATGCGGTTAATAATTTAAACACCTCAAGTACACGTGAAGGCTAGTCCAAAAATTCCCCTATCAGAGCCTTTTCTACTGCAGAGGATGTTCGGAGGGGAATAAGGTTCCATGTGTGCTGATTATTAAGAGCCTTAGTAATGCGATCAGGGAGCAGTTGGAATGGTTTCATTACTCAATGCCCATATGGGAGTATACTGGTCTTAAGAGCAGTTAGCCAGATCTATTTCTGCAAGGTTGCCTTGTCGATATATTAGACAAAAAAGTCAGGGCATAATTTAGGTTTGTGCTTAGATGCTTGATCTATACTAATATAATAAAGAGAGAGCCCAAACTTTTGAGGCGGGTAATCTCAGGAACCACAGTACCAA
This sequence comes from Lissotriton vulgaris, assembly GCF_964263255.1. Taxonomy (NCBI): domain Eukaryota; kingdom Metazoa; phylum Chordata; class Amphibia; order Caudata; family Salamandridae; genus Lissotriton; species Lissotriton vulgaris. Next base: position 27,667,475 of record NC_141696.1, read on the forward strand.
TCACAAAACCCAATAGAGCGTTGGAAAGGGCAGTTGAAGCAGAAGGACATAGGCAATGCAGACGCCCACCATATACATTTAAAAGGTAAAAGAACCGTGCCAGCAAATTAGTCCCTTGTGGGCGTGTCTGCGTTGTGCTGTGGGTGTGTGCTGGGGGCGTGACAAATGCTGGGGGCGTGTGGTACGTTCCGCTCTTCATGCCATGTCTCATTTCGTGTGCTGTGGGCGTGTGCTGGGGGCGTGGGCGTGTGCGTGGCGCGGGATTACAGAAAAAAAAGCGAGCGTTGTGCCCAATATTTCATTGTTTTTTCTTCCCAGGTTCTGTACATTCCAGCTCTGGGTGTCCACCCTGCTCCCTTTAAATACCCCTGCACCCCATAATCATGACCCACCCTTACTCCTTAAAATACCCCAACACCCATAAACACTAACCCATCTTAACCCTATAAATATACCCTGTACCCCAAAACCCAAACCTATCCCTAAACCCTAAAAATACCCCTGTACCCCAAAACCCAAACTTAGCCCTGAACCCTATAAATACCCCTGTACCTCAAAACCCAAACCTACCCCTGAACCCTAAAAATACCCCTGTACCCCAAAACCCAAACCTACCCCTGAACCCTAAAATACCCCTGTACCCCAAAACCCAAACCTAACCCTGAACCCTAAAAATACCCCAGTACCCCAAAAACCAAACCTAGCCCTGAACCATACAAATAACCCTGTACCCCAAAACCCAAACCTAGCCCTGAACCCTAAAAATACCCCTGTACCCCAAAATCCATACATATCCCTAAACCCTTAAAATACTCCTGTACCCCAAAACACAAACCTACCTCTGAACCCTAAAAATACCCCTATACCCCAAAACCCAAACCTAGCCCTGAACCTAAAAATACCCATGTACACCAAAACCCATACCTATCCCTAAACTCTAAAACTACCCCTGTACCCCATAACCCAAAACTATATATGAACCCTTAAAATACCCAAACACCCCAAAACATATACCTCAGTTCCCCAAAACATACCCCTATACCCATACTTACCTTATCCAAACATTAAAAAAACATTCTTTACCATTCATGCATTTACAACGAATTTCGTTGTAAATGTATGCGTGGTAAAAGCATATAAAATGTAATGCCATGCGTTATAATGGCATTGCGGAGTCATGGTACTTTCGTAATGAAAGTATGCGAAGTGATGGTATGCGGAAAGAACGTTGCAGAATAATGGGTGTTTACCCTCCCCCGGTAAGTACATTGGTGGCACGGCGGCCCACATCTCCAGCAACATACTCATATTTTTTCACCACCGATTTGAAAAATGCAAGGGTCTCTCTCATTGATGGCCAGCACCGACATACACTTTTAGACACACCTTCTGTCACAAGTTCTAGAATTGCGAACTTTAGAGCTGGTGAGCTACGTTGGAATCTCGGCATCAGCTTAACATCCTGTGATTCCAGGCAAATCGCTTTATCTCCCCGTGCCTACCACAAATGAATGTGTTCTTCTGTAATGTAAATTGTGCTCATGCCATGTTGTCGAGTTCGCGCTATATAATATTGCAAGGAAAAATAAAGTAGGGAAACTCGAGTTCACACACTACTGAACGTGCACTCTTAAGTGCATCAGCAGTGCACTGTGAATCGGAGTGTTTCACAGGCCTGTCACAGATAACAAATGCTATCAAAACAAAATCCTACAAAACAATATACTACTGGCCGGCAGCAATTCATACACGGACAACGTCGGGACGGGCTGCTAGTTTACATATATTTCTGGGGTTAGTCATCTTGACAATCTTGGCCCGACGTGAGCTAAGGGATAGAGAGTACTTATTTCCAAAATTATCATTGATGGGGTGCAGTGCATCAAAGATCAGCACTTGGAGCTTAGCTGGAATTACAAAATGTACTTAAATTATGGATATTTTTAGAAGCAGAGCTCCTTGCCAGGATAAGCCTGGCGAGTACTAAGAGGTGAGGTGGACTTATTACGAAGAAGGGCATAGCCAGTTGTTGCAGGGCAGCAAGGGTTAGACCCCCGGAGTTAGTTAAACTTGCTGGGCTCTCCCTTTCAGCCCAGCTAGTTATCAGAACCTTTGGTACAAGGGGGCGGCATGAGATAACCCACTGCATGATCTTAAACTATCCTTTTTTCTCTGTCAATCAAAAGTTTTTTTTTTCAAAACCAGTTTTATTAGAGGTTCAAGCAAATGCAGGCACAGCCCTCCACATTCAGGAGGAGACTGTCATTAATAATCATGACAAAAGCAAAAGTAGAGCACAGCATCAAACCTCTCCTATGAAGAATTTCGTACCAAATAAGAAGAGAACACACAGCCACCCACCACCCCCCAGAACGACTCCCAACTCCCAGCTACATCCCACCCCTTATCCCTCCCTAACCCCGTGCACGTGATCACTAAACATCTAGGACAAAAGATGTACATAGATAGGGCCGGCCACCGGCCTAGTGCGCAGAGTCCACGTCGTGAGGTAATGCATCATCCATGTCCATAGGGGGATCGAGGGGGAGGCCCCTATAGTCCGCCCACCTTTTCCAAATTTTAAAATGTTTACGGGGGCATCCCCGAGCTTCGAAGACAGGCTGCTCCAATCCCATAGCGAAATCCAGGCCCGCCTTCCAGGCCCCCAGAGGAGGGGCGCGCTCACTTTTCCAGGCCTGCGCCAAGTCCCTCTTTGCTACAACCAGTCCCAGCAACAGCAGGTGGCGCTTGTAGACATTGCCCCCAATATTTTCAAGCACATGCAGCAGACCCAGCCGAGGCGTACGAGGCAGGTCCCATCCCAGCACCTCAGACAAGCAATCCCAAACCCCGGCCCAAAACCGAGTCAGCCGCCCACAGGACCACACAGTATGGAAAAGGGTGCCCCTCTCCGAACCACACCGCAGGCATTCAGGGTTTGCAATCAGGCCCGCCCGCCACAGTCGCTCCCTCGTAAAGTACGCGCGATGCAGATATTTGAATTGGATAAAGCGGAGGCGTACTGCAATGGCAGTCCCCCTAGGGGATTCCAGGGCTTCCCGCCAATCATCTTCGTCCAAGGGGCCGACATCGGCCTCCCACTGGGCCTTCAGCACCGAGAGCGAGGGGGAGCAGTGTGTTACCAGGGAGCGGTAGATCTGGGAGACTTTTTTGGCACCCAAGTCGCCCATAAACAACTTCGCTTCTATGGGACTAAAGTCCAGGAGCTGCTCCAGCCCCACCAGGCTGGGAGCAAGGGCATGGCGGAATTGGAGGTAGCGGAAGAACTGGGACCTGGGCATGCTGAATTCGGTGCTAAGCTCCTGAAAGGATTTAAGAGTGGTGCCGGAGAGGACATGCCCTAAGGATGAAACCCCGATTGCATCCCACCCATCAAAGCCCTGTAGTGACGCCAGCGCCGGCAGTAGGCCATTGCGCCACAGCGGTGTCTCCGCCGTCAGTCTACCCCACCACCCCGTACGGTGAAGGGCCCTCCGCCAAACGGCAAACACTAGCTGGGTAACACGCGGGAGCGCCCGCCTCCTCCTGGCCGAGTAGAGCAGAGTGTGGACAGAGGCGTCACCCATCAAAAGGTGTTCAAGGGCGTAGGCCGGATCACCACGGTCCCCATACCACCACTCATTAAGTACCAGGAGATGGGAGGCCTGATAGTAGGATAGCATGTCCGCGGTAGCCAGGCCACCGCAGTAGGTAGAGAGGAAGCACGTCCGGAGCGCCACCCGAGAGGCACCTCCCGCCCACAGGAACCTTCCCAGCACCGAATCGACACTGCGGAACCACTGCGGGTCGATCGGATAGGGGTGATTCTGTAGCTGGTAAAGAAGACGGGGCAGAGCCACCATTTTGAAAATGGCCGATCGGCCATAGATGTTAAGGGGCATGCGAGTCCATGTTTTGATGTCCAGCAGGACCCGATCCCAGACTGGCTGGATATTACGGTTCCACGCCTCGGTAGGTGAGGCGGAGAGGAAGACCCCCAAGTATTTTACACCTGTTACCGCCATCTGAAGGGACGCTGCCCAAGGAAGGTCCACTGCACCACCGCCCAACACCCAAAGAGTCGATTTGCGTGGGTTAAGATAGAGGCCCGACACCCGGCCGAAGCCCTGCATTAGCTCCAGGACCCGGGGGCCCGTGACCCGAAGGTCGGTCATAAAGAATAGCACGTCATCCGCGTACAGAGCGATACGGTCAGTGTGGGTCGCACTCCAGATGAAGCCTTGATACAGCGCATCCGCGCGGACCCTGGCAGCCAGCGGTTCCATAGCCAGCGCGAACAAGTAGGGAGAAAGTGGACATCCCTGCCGCGTGCCCCGAGTAACGGGGAAGCGCGCCGAGATCGCCCCCGAGATCCGCACCGAGGCAGTAACCTCCGTGTATAACAGGCGGATGTAGGAGACAAAGACCGGGCCTAAGTTCAGCAGTGGTAGAAGCGTGAACAGGAAGGTCCAGCTGACTGAGTCGAAAGCGCTGTCTATGTCGGCCAGCAATAGTGCAGCCTGGTCCTCCGACTCCCCAATAGCGTCAATCGCCGCCTGCGCCCGCCGTATGTTGTGCCGTGTCGCCCGGTGCGGCATGAAGCCGGCCTGATCAGGATGGACAAGGGCGGTGATGTGGGGAAGCAAGCGGTTAGCAAGTGCTTTGGCCAAGAGCTTGGCCTCAAAATTAATAAGAGAAATGGGGCGGTAAGAGTCGTGCCGGTCCGGAGGCCTCCCCGGCTTCTGGAACACAACGATCTCGGCATGTCGCCAATCCGGTGGGAGGCGGCCCTGCCCACGCGCCATCTCCAGAGCACGCAGGTAATGCGGCCCGAGCTGCAGGTGGAACTTTCTATAGTGTCAATCAAAAGTTTGAAACGTGTGATACCAAGAAACATTCATTAAACAGAGTAATTTTAAGGTTGCGGCCGTTGTCCCTGCAGATGAAGTGTCTTGGATCAAAAAACTCCAATTACGGACGCTGTACTTCCTGTTTCTTCGCTGCGGCATTCAGGAGTTTTTCTCCATGTGGGTCATGAAGGTATGTTCTCCTCTGCATCCATACTCCTATCTCCTTGAAGTTCTTTTTGTTTTTTCGAGGCCAGCTTCGGTGGCTGCTAGGAATTTTACCATCCGGCAGCTCAGTTGGATGTCGTCGCCGCAAAAGCATGCCAGCACCGCTTGTCTGCAAGACCGTATCCGTTTTCTGTTGAAGAACGGTCTCAGGAGGGCCCGTCGTTCTTGTAGTAGTTCGATACAAATAGTTATCAGATGCACTATGTTTTCTTCACCTTTACCACAAAGACCACACTTTGCGGGTGTCTGAGCCCGTAGCCAAGGCAGTAGATGATTTGCTGAGTGCAGCAGCCCTAGGCGCAATTTAAAAAATGACTCTTTATTTTTTTTTTGAAAAGCCAGTCTGGTGGTATCCTTGGGTCAAAGGTTTAGTGTAGGATTGTACCGTAAGCCAGCCATGTGCATGCTCTCAAGGGACGCTTTATCCTGCCAGAGTGATTCTTTCCTGACAGTCTTATTTACTACTTTTTTTAAGCCTGCCGGGCCCCTGGGACTTCCCAAAGCTGTCGTAGTCCCAGCTGGTTGATGGCGGCCTCCAAATAAAGCCTTTCAGGGCAAGTTTCTTTGGTTTGTAGCTCCCCCACAGGAGAGCATTGAGGGGCATATTACCAAGCAATAGCGATAATTTTCGCTATTGCTTGGTTAGAGACAAAAATTTACCGCTGAGCTGCGGTGATTTTTATCGCAGATAAACCTTGGTATTACCAAGGTTTATCGCAAATGCGATAAAAATCGGCCGAAATGCATGAATATCGCTGAAAAGTCAGCGATATTCATGCATTACCGAGCTAATGCTCTTAGCCATTTATCCACCTCCCATTGGATAACATGGCTAAGAACTGCTCAGGCCAGGTGTTAGCTTTTGGAGATATTCGCGATTAGCGCGAATATCTCCAAAAGTAGGTAATAGGAGATAGCGATGTTAGCGACTGTTTCCAGTCGCCAACATCTTGGCACGCCCACTTTGCATGTCATTAGTGATAAATATCACTAACATGCAAAGTTGGGCCCAAGATGGTCGCTATCTCCTACTAGCTGTCGCTAACTGGTGTTAGCGACAGCTAGGTAATAGGGAGATAATTTTATCTCCGCTTTCTTGGCTTTTAAAGCCAAAAAAGCGGAGATAAACCCCCTTAGTGTTTTCGGTTCTAGCCTGCTTATTTTATGCTAGCTTTTTATATATGATCCTTTGCATTCCAGCTCTTCTCTTGGGAGCCCGAATTAAAGTTTCATCTGTGCGGGAGATGTGTAACTTTGCAAGCCAAAGATCGTGCGCAGTGCTCTTGCTACGGTGCCATCAACTGTAGCAGCGTCCCTCCCTCTCATAGCTTCACTGCCATAAGTAATGGCGGGAATTAGTTTTGCTTGGATCACCTTAATAAGAGGAAGGAGGCTTGGATCAATGATCTTGTTTTTTAAGTTTCTTAAATCTACCACAGTCATTAGACCTCTCTTTTTATGGCATCGCATTGTGGCTTGAAATTGCCCTTGTCGTCTATAATAACCCCCAAATATCTGTATTCACAATCGATGTCCAGCTTCCTTGATGCCAAGAACCAGTTATTGTTATTCTCTTTTTATGGGTGTTCATGCTCATGACTTTGGTTTTCTCTTGGTTAATGCTAACCATATTTGTTGCAGAATATCGTGACGTTATGCACAACAGCCGCTGTAAGCCCACAGTGGTTACGGCTAATGAGTACCAGGTCGTCCGCATAGAAAAGCTTAGACAGCTGGGTACCACCTAGACTGGGTGCGTACGAGTTGCTTTCGTTCAGCAGAGTTGATAGCTCTCCCACAAATAGATTGAAAAGTGTTGAGGCTAGCACACAGCCTTGTTTAACCCCTGGGCTTGTTGGAATCTTCCTCGATAGATATTCTCCGTTACCTACTTTAACTTGCACCCACGTGTCACTATGAAGGAGATTTAGTTGATTTACGAGCAGTGGAGGGATGTTCAACTTTTCTAGTTTTTGCCACAGAAGGTTTCTCTTAACACAGTTGAATGCGGAGCTGTAATTGATGTAGCACAGGAATAGGGGTTGTTTTGCTGCAAAAGCGGCGTCAATCATTAGGGATAGAGCTTGAATATTGGTAGTCATCCCTGTGTTTTTGCAGAAGCCGGTTTGATTGTATGGAATTGCAGTAACTTCTGTTGCCCATGATGTTAATTCCTGGAGTAAAAGGCCCGCAAAGTATTTGGCCTCGTTGTCAAATAAGGATACTAGCCGGTAGCTTCTCGGGTCATTTCTATTTCCTTTTTTGTAAATTGGGGAGATGATGGCCCCCTCCAGGATGATGGGATTAATGATGTTTGTAAGATCTTATCAAACAACGGTTTGAGAATGGCAGCCCAGAATTTAGGCTCTTGTTTAAGCAAATTGGGTGGATCCCATTTGGCCCTGGTGCGCCCTCTCGTCTTCCCTTTGAAATTCTTTACAGAACTGCACAATCGTAGTTGAGATTTCTTGTTCCGATGCCTGGATTTCATTGGATTGTAGTAGCCAGACTTTGGGGTCATGTATGGAATTGTGTGACCCTTGCCTGGTTTCTTGAGTTTCATTAAAGTGTGAGCCAAGAAAAATTGTCCAGGCTTCTTCTGTAGCATAAGATTCAATACCCTGACTCCGCTCGCTAGTCAGATTATTGATCTTTTGCCAACTGTGCCCGGATGCCGGTTTTAATATCATGTAATAGTTTTGCCCACAGAGTCTCTTCTGCTTCCTGTTTAAGTCGCCAAATCAACTTCCTGCGGTCGCCCTTTAGTCGTCTCAGTTCTTGTTGAGCGGCAGGGTCTATTCTCAGTCTTCGCAGCGTTTGATTGATACATGAGTATTTATTTTACATGAGTGTTATTTTAGAAATGTAAATTGCTTTTTTGCCTCATAACTTTGACCGCCCCTTCAGCATGGTTGTTGCCCTTTTTTGTTCCTGTTTTTTTCGTGATGTTCTTGTAAACACCTCCCAGCTGTCAATCAGATCTGTTGTTCCTGTTTGCACTTCGCCTAATACCTGTTTAGCTTGGAATAGGAGACTTTGTGGGTCATCCGTTCTGCACTTTACCCGCCTCTCGTTCTCAGTGTATTTTAACCTGTGTACATTAGCTGTAGGTGTGTTTAGTATTGAAATGGCACTGATCGTGACTTCCTGGGGCAGATGGTCGCTGTAGGCTACGGAGCCAATGTGGAAATCCCTTGCCCTTTGATACAAACTACATGAAAGGAATGTAAAATCAACTGTGGAACTGGCCGTTGTACTGTGAAAGGTTGCTGCTTGAGGGCGGTCCCCTGAGAATCTGCCATTAACTGCTCGGAAGCCCAGTTCTTCTAATGATGAAAGAAGTCTCCATGCTGTTTTCAAGCTTCTGCCTCCAGAAGTGTTATCTTGAGAGTTTGGCTCCCAAGCAAATGGATCCTCCTCATAACTGATATCTGTAGTTGGGTTGCTGAGCATATTTAGATTGAAATCCCCACTGATAATCCAACTGTTTGTATCCTCAACGTTTTATAGTTTTGTGAGCTCTTCCTTCAGCGGCTGTGCTCCACTAGTTTTTTTTCAGGGACGTAGATAGAAGTTTAATAAAATTATATCTTCCCTTTCGCCCCTCCCTCTAGTAGAAATTTGTATCACTTGCATTGCATTTGGCGGGGTTAAGTTACGTGTGGTATCATTTTTGATCTTTTGCCTCTCTTCTTGAATCGGGGTTTCTCTTAAATTGTGATCCGTATCTATTTCATTGCAGTTCTCAGCTGACATATCTCTTATCGCCAGGATTTTTTTCTTTTGGTTATGGCCCTTGCTTCTCTGCTTTCTCCCCTGTTTTGAAAATTGGAGGTGTTCCAGTGATTCTTTAATTTGTGGGGTTTCCCCCAGTAGCGTTATGGTAGTAGGCGGGGGCTTTTATCATCCTCTGTTCCTTAAGCTCCTGTCTATTCCTTGCTTTGTTGAGTCTGCGGCTCCCCCACCCCCCTGCTGTGCTTTACCCATTACCGTTTGGAGTGTAGCCAGTTTGTCTATGACTGTTATGCATGAACAGTTGGTTTGTATTAGTTATGTTGCTGCTTGCGCCCTTTTTACCAAATTATTGAGCTCTGCTAACTTGCCATCAATATTGGCAACAAAGATTGAAAGCAAATTAAGGACAGACAATTGGAGATCCATCTTGTCCGGTTGATATTGGATGGCGTTTACGGACATTTGCAATGTATGCAAAAGAGATGCCGAAATGTCTTCTTTTGTTTGTGAAGTTTCTTTGCCGGATTTGGGGTTTGGCGCACTCTTATTCAAACTTGCAGTTCATCAATGGGGGGCCACGGAATAGGAGGCTACCAGTTCTTCCCACTCTTCTTGATTGAGATACGAGGATTCAAAGTCCGCAGTCTGCAATGATTTAGTGGGTGGGGTGGCAGGGCCCTGAGTTTCAATTTGAATTTGGCTGGGAGCGTAGCTTCTCTTGAGTTCTTCAAGTCATTGGTCAGATTGATGGTCAGTGGAAAGAGGTACATGCCGTTCTTACACTGTAGATTGCGGTAAGATTGATGTATGTGGAGACCTTCTCTCTATCATGTCAGCCGATATAATGAGATCTTTCTTTCCCTTAGTGTTCTCTTGCCGTATCACCATGCAGCCAAGTGTTAGGAATATGTGCTTGTCGTGCCCTAACTCCACTTGAGGAATAGGATCACCATATCCTTTGGTTATTGTGTCACCCTTTTTTGGCATATTAAGATTCCTGGGCATGTTGGGGGCTGGTTCTGCTTGTCCGTCGGTATTGCCTGGCGGACCTTAGCTGCCGTCTAGCAGTTCAGCTGTGCCACAACTTGCTAGACCTGGAGGGCTCATCTTCCAGTATTTTTGTCTTTTTAGAAATGGGGCTTGTGGGTAGGCCTTGGCACTCGCTTTCGTACTTGTTTGTGCTTCCTCTCCCATTGACCTTTGACATTGCATTCTGCTGATCCTGCTCTTGGTCCTGCATTTTTGGGCTCAAGGGGACCACATTTGCGGACCCCCTATTAGGCTCTGCTATGGTTGTATGGGCTGCCCCTTCCATATTGCTCCCCTCTTCTCCAACTTCGGCTAATTCTCTTTTAGCATCCGACTCCATCCCCAGATGCCTTTGCTACTTTGGGGCAAGGGCCTTGCTGGGCTCCAGCGGGGTTGGCCGAATACTTGTGTTGCGGCTGTTCAGACATATGACTGAGCCGACATCTTTAATAAGTGAGAACTTTGTATACATTTTCGGTTGGTAGCCAGGCTTGGGTAGTTTAGATACACTTGCTGCTCCTCTCAATTTGCTGTTTGGAGATGGTTGGGGACCTGTGAGTAGAGAGGTCAGGGGGGTCCAGGAGATCAAGAGTGTTTCTTCCTTCTCCTCCTCCTTCCCCTCCTCCCCTTTCTTCCTCAAGTCGTCCTCACTGACCTTCATATGGTCTTTTTAAGTTTCTTATTTGTCCTCCTTGTTCTTTTGATAGGAGTAGCAGGTGGTGGTTGGTCCCTTGACTTCCCGACCTCTTTGCTTCTTTCCTTAATTGGTCTTGGTCTTCTTGATCCTCTTAATCGTCTCTTAGTGCTCTCTCTCTGTCTTTCGTCCCTTGCTCGTCCTCGTCCTTTGCTCTTTTTCTCTTTTCCTCCTTTGCTCCTGCCACCTATTTCCAGTCTCTTCCGTGGCGTCAGTTACAAGTCATGCCCAGGCTTAGAGGTGCAATAGCTGGGAGTGGGAGTGGGGGGAGTGTGAGTTGGAACTGCTTGTAGCTGGTACAGTGGCGGTGCTATGAAAATCCCTCACCAAACCAAACTGCTATACCGGGAGCGCCACCTGGAGTACCAGACGCTGTAACAGATGCTGTAACAGACAGTATAAAGACAGTATAAAGATGTAACGAGCTAAGTCAAGCTGGAAGCGCAAATTCAGGTGGCTGGTAGCTGGTGGCTGGTGAATGTTGGTTGGTGGTTAATGATTGGTCCATGGAGAAGGTATTTGCCGTTAGCGTCAAGCAATGAGAGCAATGAGAGCAGTTTAATGGTGCTCATAGGTTTGTCAACTAATTTTCTGTTTACTGGATTCTGATAGACGATAGTGCTGTAGGTCTTTTTTTTCACTCCTGAGGAAGTAAGGTAGCGGGGGGAGCCCCTGGGCCGGTGGGAGGAGTGGGCAGTAGGGAGTAGCACAGTATCAGCAAATAACAGGTTAGTCAGCCTAGTAGAGGATCGGAGGATGGAGGGAGGATGGAGGGTGGAAGGGTGGAAGAAGAAGAAGAAGAGAGGGAGACAGAGAGTGGGGTGGAGAGCAGAGCGCTCTGGAAGCGGCAAGCCAACCCCATCCTAGTTGGGTCACTTTCCGCGCTTACCTGGGCTCTTCACTTAGCAGCCGCCCCTAGGGGTGACCGCGCTCCCGCACCCCACTCATCTGCAACCTTTGCTCCACTTCTGCTCCACACTGCAAACCGTGCCTCAGTACAGCCAGACTCTGCACCGGTTTCTCCTTCTGCCTCTTAAAGTCCTTTAGCTCCCTTGTCACCTGCCACATGTTGCCTGTCACCTTTGAGCCTTGGGAAGCATTAGAAAAGGCTTGCGGTCGCCCTGCATTTAGTCGCCGCTGCCGACCGCCACTTCCCTTAACTACGGCAGCCTGGTGCTGAGCAGCGCAGAGCAAGAGTGGCCGTGACAGGGGAGGGCAAAGCAGACAGGGCCTGCAGGGCAGGGCGAGGCGGCCGCGGCTCCGGCTCTGGCTTCAGTCCTCGTGCTCTAATCCTCGGCTGTGGGCTACAGGGACAAGGGAGTGCGGAGATACAGAGATACGGGCTGAGAGCTGCAGGCTCGAGCATCTCCTCCTTGCACTTCCACATGACGCTCTGCACTCTGAGCCTGCCACGCACACTCAGTACAACTTAGTACAGCCAGTAATTGCCGATCCACTGATGCAAGTGAGCTGTCCGGTAGGTTTCTGCCTTTCTCTATGGGGACAGGTAACCTTGCAATAGTGAAAAACTAAATTGGCTGTAATTCACTATTAGGACATGCCACACGTATCAGAGCATGTCCTATCTTTTTCATACAATGCACCCTGCCCAGGGGCCTACCTTAGGGGTGTCTGATATGTAGAAAAGGGAAGGTTTAGGGACTGGCAAGTGGGTGCACTTACCAAGTGAACATGGCAGTACTGGACTGCACACAAGCTCTGCAATGACAGGCCCGAGACACACTTTACAAGCTGCTTCTGTGGGTGGCACAATCAGTGCTGCAAGCCCACTAGCAGCATTTGATCTACAGACCCTGGGCTCACATGGTTCACTGTACAAGGGTCTGACAAGTAAATCAAATAAGCCAATCATGGAGTGACAAGTTCATTACAATTTAACATATGAAGCACTTGCTCTGCAGCACTGAATAGCGGTGGCACAGAGCCCAAAGGATCTAAAACCAGCAAACCATGTCAAGACAACAGCAAAAAATGGAAGGGAGACTCACCCCAATGGTGCCAGGTCTAACAGTCATAAGCGGACTTCTATGCCTCATACAAGGTAGCAAGTAGTCCCTTGTGAGGATCTGCGCCCTGTGTAAAATACCTGCAAATGGTCAGCATTTGTTTACATGGAAGAATGGGAGGAAAGCGCTGTGTGATGTCCTTCTTTGTCCAAGTGCACAAATCCTCTTCACCAAACTAATACCATCTGTTTGTTAAATGCCCAACCCTGCTTTATCAAACAAACAATGCGGATAGCAACTGCAAACTGCATGTTTTTGTACTGAAACAACACACTCCTCACAGGAACACCATCCTTCTTCAGATAACAATGACGTGGGACACCACTTTTAAAGCTCTGGACCTTTAATTCATTGTTTTAAGATAGTTGTGTCCACGTGGTTCAATAGAAACAAAGACTACAACCATGGATGTCAATTCACCAAAATGCCAGGGATAGTGAAAGTGACATTGCGCCATTTGACCTTTACTTTGAGTCTCCTGCATATAAACACACTCTCACCCAGAAGCATGCATGCAACAGCATTCTTTACTTACCTTAGCTTCCCGATCGGGTCATATTCCAGCTAAATATACTCCATTTTTATTACACTGATAGTGAATATTATTATTCGCTATTTGTATAATAAATAATTGACAGAAACCAGGCAAGTGGAGATCCAACCAGCATCCATTAGGAAGAGCTGCCCCTGCGTTCCAGGTACTGAGTTTGCCAACTCTGAGGCCAGGCGTCGGAAAGGCAGTACTAGGGGTGGCAAGAGGAAAGCCAGGGGTCACAGCTGCGACCCCTGGTGACCCCTAAATGAAGTCCAGAACTACAACTCCCAAAATTAATAGAGCTGGAAAAGTGGAATTTTACTCACCAAAGAAACATGGAAACCAAAAATAAAATATATATTATAGATGCACCTCTTATGACCCAAAATAAATATTGCACACATCAGAAATGAGTACCATAACAGATATTCACAATTAATATTGAAGAAAGTTACACAATTATAAATACCTCAAGGGCTTCATTACAAGCCTCTTCCGACGCTGTGCGTCATTTTTAATACAGGAAAAAGTGTCGCACCAGTGGCGCAAGGGACTTGTAAATAAACCCCTCCGTTTATGCTCAATACAAAACCTTCAATCAATGTGCTCCAAGCACTGTCTGTCTTATCTGTTGTAGTCAAGGGCCAAATGTAAAACAGAAACGGTGTCTGTGATATGAAACATATCCCTTTGGTCAAGGACATATTGGGAGTAAGGTGCTTAAGTAAAGAAAAGTACAGCAAAGAGGGAGTGAATTCTTTCATTGTGCAACACGAGAACTGTTTTGGAAAGGTTCATTTTGTGAATAAGATTCTTACTTCATTCATGCTTTTTTCTCCAGCTGCACTTTGTAGTGACTTAAGATCATGTGCACGGGGACCAGTGTGGTCCTCAGTGGACTCCTTCCAATGTTACGTCATACGATGCGTTGTGTCTGGGTGTGGTTAATAAAGATTGTGATGCAATGCGTTAACAGTTGCATGCTTAAGAATAAAGATACGCATTACAGAGCTCCGGTTCATTGCGTGTTCATTTACATGCTCCAGAGCTGGAGAGGAGGCAACAACTGTCGGTGTCTAGGGGATACATGCCCCAAAGCAACACGATTGCTCTCCCTGAGGGTTTGCCGTGGTCCAGCAAACTGCTTGTGCATGCCACATGCGCCCTGAGGAACAATCGACGGTTGCCATATGTGGAGTCAAAGCGCCGCTCCAGCTTCCACAAGGCCCTTGAAGAAGGTGAAGACCGTACAAAGGAGCACAGCCAGAAAGCCTGCCAGAAGCCTGTTGGAGAAGCCAAAAGAGGAGATACTGTGCCACAGCGTAACACAGAGCCATTGTTCGTACAAAGCAGAAACGCTAAATACAGCAATGGCCAGGTGCAAAGAAAAGCTAAAGGCAGTGACAACCAGGTGCATGAACGCTCTAAAGGCAGAGATGACAAGGTACCGGAAACCACAAAAGGCAGTGACAAACAGGTACAGAGCGCGCAGGTGCAGTTACCCATGCGATAAATGTAGTGACAATGGACTCAGATGCAGTCCTGAGACCACCTCTGACATATGATACCATCAAACGGCAGAATATTGGCTCTAGAAGGACTGCATGCATCAAAATGTTTGACAATTCACAGATGCACTAGAAGAAGCACATGACAAACAGATCATAAAACACGTAAATAACCTTGCAGGTGATGGAGCTAAAGAAGTGATAAAGAAAATGCCACAAATTGATGAAGTGTCTTACCGTCAAATCAAAGAATCATTGGAAGCCAAGTTGAATCCGATGGCGAATGTAGACTATGAAAGGTACATATTCAACCAGGCTAAACAACAAAGTGGTGAAAGGATGGTCGAGTTTATCGAGAGACTTCATGCCTTGATCAAGTACTGAAAGTTTGGTGAATTCAACAATGAGGAGGCCATACGTCTCCGAAACTGCTTTATTCCGAGGACACATGCTGAGGGAGACACTCAGAGGCATATTCACAATGCCTCTATGGTACTTTCATGCCACTGGAGCGTCACTTTTGTGATGCTGCAAAGGGGCAGTGCCCCGGTGTAGGAAACCGGCTCTGTATATACTATACCAGAGTAATGTATACTGTACAAAGTGTCCAGTGGATCCCAAGAGGTATAGCAGAGACTAAAGTAGATAATACCTTACATGCTTTTGTAGTAGTGTGGTTGACAAGTCAGGCTTATCAGGAGGGAAGTGTTAATCATTTGTTGAACACACTCAGTCAAGAAATAATGTCACACACTCAAAGACTGAATCCAAGCCAATTGTTTGTATAAAAAGTTATTATCTACTTTAGCCTCTGCTATGCCTCTGGGGATCCACTGAACTCTGTGCACACTATACCTTACTTTGGTATCGTATACATAGAGCCAGATTCTTCCATTGGTGGATCAGCGCTGGGGTTTACAACTTTGCATTTGTTGAATAACTTGGTCAACACCTTATCATACGACTATAATCTAAAAATGTCCTTTAGCTTAAATTCATTTTCTGAATTGACATCTTTTTCAGATTATTTATATCGTGTTAGTGCCTTGATTAAGTCTTTTAGCATTTTAAAAGTCTTAAACTCACTGTAGTTAGGGGTAAAAGTGTTTAGAAGTTTTTGCCCTCTTTTAAAAAGATCCCATATATGACTATAATAACAGCTAACGCACAGAATCTGGTTAGGCACTACTCGCTACCGATCGAACGCTGCTCAGGCACGCTCACAGAAAAACTGCAAAATTGTTGTACTTTTTAAAAATGTATGTGTGAATTGATGTTACGAATTTACCTTATTTTTAAAATCCAACCTCACGCGGACAGGGAGGCTACTCCTTCAACCCCAGCTGATCTCCCTCACTCCCCTCCTTGCAGCTGTTGGACTTGGCCCTTAGGGCAGGTTCACCCCTAGACTTTTTGCCTTATGTGTGACCCTGTGTCAGTGATTTGTGGGTCTCTGCGCACTTTCCCCTGAGTCCCAGATTGAAAGTGCGTGCGTGTAGTATGGCTGGCCTGCCCTCCCATAGGAATGCATGGGGAATGTGTGTGTCCCTGGTAGTTCCTGATGTGTGGGGAGTGCAGGCTCGAGTTTAGTATGTGTAAACTCGTGAGAGTGAATGCTGCGAGATGGTGTCTGCGGCATGTATGTGTCTAGAAGGGAAGTGCTACTTCTGGGCATTGAGATATGTGTGCAGTGAGGGTGCTGGAGCGTGATTGGCTGGAGCTGGCTGGCATGCCAGGCTCCAGGAAGTCTGGATGGGTCTGCCCGGTGGTGAGTGGGAGATTAGCATGAGTGATGTGTGGGAGGAGTGTACCTGTGTCCTGGATGGGCTGGGTTTTCCCCACACAATGCTGGCTCCGCCCCCCTGTGGTGTGCCTAACGACCCTAGCCTCCCCAGTGAAAGAAATGGGTGGTTGGGCCATCAAGAGTGCTCCAAAGCCAGCTGAAACTGGTTTTCCCCCACCCTGCACCTTGAAACAAAGGATTTGTTAGTATAAGAAGGGGCTGTGTCCGCTTAGAAAATGTTCTGCTTTTGGATCCTGCCAGAGGGGACTGTTGCCGCTGCTGGGGCCAGGAGGACCGCCACTTGGGGTGTCTCCCTGCCTGGAGACCCAGTGTGCTGGCTCTGGCCCAGCCTTGCCCCCCTGCCTGCCTCCAGCCCTGCTGGAGCCTTGTTTTGTCCTCCAGTGCTGGGGAGCACTGAGGATTCTTTGCCTGCAGCCTGAGAGCGCTGCTCTCTGCCCTTCAGCGCTGGGAGCGCTGAAATCGCCTGCCTAGCGCTTGGAAAGCACTTGATTTTGGCCATAGCGCTGTGAGCGCTGTATTCTGTCCTGGAGGCGCTTGGGAGCGCCTGCCCTTCGTTACTAGCGCTGCTAGCGCTGGGTATGCACAGCCGGTGCCCACCCGGCATCTGACTGCCCCGTGTGGCGAGTTGGCGGCGCGGGTGCCACCCCGCTCATTGCCGCTTTCATTGTGCCCAGGTCCGTGATTTATTGCCAGGTGGAAGCCACTCCTCGGATGGGAGCCCGCCTGCCTGCCTAAAAGCGAGCCGCCGCGCTGCCCGCGGCGACCCGGAAGTGGTGAGGCGGCCGACCAATCACAGCGCGACCCCGGAGAGGCCGACCGGAAGTCCCGCCCCGCTGCCGCGACCCAGAAGTCAGGCAGGCCGGGGGCAAGACAGAGAGGCAACCGGAAGCGGACGGGAGGCCACCCCGCGCTCCGGTGAAGAGAGAAGCCGGCGTCTTCCTGTTTCCTCCCCAGGCTCCCAAAGTGAGGGAGAGCCCAGGGAGAAGTGTCCAGAGAGCCCCGAGGAGCGGGAGCTCTCGAGGAGCAGAGCCTGCCGCGTCGTGCCTGGAGCCCCGGGACGAGAGGAGAGGAGCCCCGCCCGCGGCCCAGCTGATCAGCCGGTGAGTGCGAGGGCGGGTTCGGTGTGTGTCCTGCGAGCGGCCCCATTGAGGGAGGGCCGCTCCACTGAGAGGAGCCCGTTCTGTGTTCTGTGAGCCCGAGAGGCTCTTGGGGGCATTTCCTGTTTGCGAGCCTTGCGAGGCTCGATTGCTGGCACCTTTGTTTCGCGAGCCCTGAGAGGCTCTTGCTGCATTTGTCCTTGCGCCGAGTCCCCCGAGAGGGACTCCAACGTGGCATTTGTTCTTTGAGCCCAGAGAGGCTCTGAGGGTGCCATTCCCTCGTTTTGAGAGTCCAGAGAGGCTCCAGCCTGCCTTTTGCTTTGCGAGCCCTGAGAGGCTCGAGTGCCTATTTCGAGTTAAAGAGCCTGAGAGAGGCTCAGGGCACCATTCCTTGTCCAGGAGCCCAGAGAGGCTCCGCAGTGCCACAGTGGTGGTTCTTGAGCCCAGAGAGGCTCCAACGTTGCCCTAACTTTCCCTGCACCAGTTGCCCAGCACTTTGTGGGCAACTGCTACGTTTAGGCCCTGACATTGGGACACAGGGACTGTCACAGGTGGTGACTGATTTAAGTTTTGCGCAATGTTATTGCTACACCTCTGAATGTTAATGCATCATGTGTTTTGTTTTTACACCCCTACAGGTATTGTGATGTGTAGGTGGATGTTTTCTCCCTAGTACAGGTGGTGCTAGTGAGGTCCTGTTACCAGTGATTACTGGTCGTGTGCTCTATGTTTATATTGTGTGCTACACTGATTTTACTTTCTAAAGTGCTATTTCTGAAAGTATTGCTTCTAAAAGTGCTGATACCCTTGACAGTGGTCCAAGTGGCCCTGTCCTGTACAAATATCCCTTGTAAATTCCGCCCGTGCCTGTTGGCACAATGTAACAAGATGTGTGTTTTATCTGATGTATATTTATTATAATACAAAGGCTATTTTTATATAACCTTGTGTGGAGTTTCCTTTGTGGTGGGCCTTGGGTGTTGTTGCTGGGGTGCGTGCGCAAATACTTAACTTACATCGCCTCCAAGTTTAGCCTAGACTGCTCGCGCCACGTTACCTAGAGGGCGAGTAGGGGTTATCTTGGCGTGTAACTCCCTTGCCCTGACATGGGAGTGGTGGTCTCTGACTGACTTTGGCAAAAGCCCTGGCCAGCCAGGGATCCCATTTCCAACATTGGTGGCAGCGGTGGGATAAGGATTTGTGTTTGCGTTGTACCACAGTGGCAACTGGCCACTACAAAGCTCTGCATTTTAGATGACCACATTTTAGGGGATTATTGTTTTTGAAGTTCCATTATTTTCTTCTCCTGAGGTATCATTGTGCAATTGTGTCCAGTACATTTGTTCCCCTGCCCCGCTCCCAGAGTTTGGTACCTGTGTCACGTGTGGTCAGGTTGAGGAATCAGGGGTGGTAGAAACTGCCTTACCAGTCCGAACGGGGGGGTTGTGTGTGAATGAATGGTGTGTGGCACTAGGCAAGTGAGTGTGAGTTCTCTGGGAGAGGGAACTTGCTGAACCTTTGTGAATTGTGTACTCCTGTGTAAGCTCAGACCCCTAGGTTCCCTGTGTAATCTTTTCACTAGAACGTCCGCCAGAATGGAACCAGTTTTTGATTTCTGTGATCTGTTTGGGTACAGTATGTGTGATCTGGTAAGGTTCTGTGGAGAGAGAGGCATAGGAGTGGATGAGTCAGATACTCAGTCTGAACTTAGGAGCAGCCTGATCCTATGGCAAAAGGGTCAGTGGGATCTTGCGCGCAGTGAGGAAAGGGCCCGGGATTCACACCAGGAGGGTGGTGGGTCTGTGGGGAGCCCTGAAGATTCAGAAGAGGAGGAAGAAAATGATAGCACGGGGACGCCAGCAGATAGTGAGGACCCCACAGATAGGGAGTCCCTTGCTGGGTCCAGTGTCAGATGTAGCACCCCATCCCTTTCCCTGTCCCCAGAGGAGTGGGTGGATAGGAGAGAAGAGAGGGAGCACCAGCTGGCCATGGAGAAGCTCAGGTTAGAGTATGCCAGAGAGATGGCGCAGCTGGGTGTGAATGAGCGGACTGCAGAGGCTGAGAGGGCCTTGGCCAGGGAGAAGATAGCCCTAGAGTGTAGGTTATCCCCTGACCGCAGTCATCATTTTCTGGATCCCCCAGGGAGGGTTGAGTCCAGTGGTGGCAGCTATTTGAATCTCAGTCTAGAAATTCCCAGTTCCCAGAGTATGGTTCCTGTTTCCCCAGAGGAGGAGAATAGGTTGAGGTTTAGGAACCTTAGGAAACCGTCTCACCAGTCTTGGGTAGACTTTGAGGATGACTGTTGTGGAGCCCTGTGTGATTGGGTACGGGAGCCCACGAAATGTGATTGGGACATATTGTTTGATATGTTTCTCAGAGAGCAGTTGCTCAGTGTTGTTTATCCAGGATTGCGCCAACACCTAGTAGGGTGTGGATTGTCTGAACCACACGAGCTTGCAGAGGAAGCAGACCGCTGGGAGAGTGCTAGAGGTTGTGTACAGTCATTAGAGAGTGAGTCCAACAGTAGTGGTACAGGGAGCTTCCAGCCCAGCGTGGTGGAAGAGGCTCAGTGTAGCCCAGCTAGGTCCCAGTATAGTGAGAAGGGTGGAGGGGCTGACTACCTGGCTCAGTGGAGCAGGAGTCAGTGGGTGGCTGAGAGCCCCCAGAGGCCCGAAGCCCTGTCTCAGAACCTGGGTAAGCATGAGCGAATTTTGCGGATCTCGCGTTCGCAAATTTTGCGGATTTGCGGATTCGCAATCCGCAAAATCCGCGAATTCCCGCGAATTTGCGGATTTTTTTTTTTTGTGTTCGCCCGTGTTTCTGCCAGTTCGCGAGGGTTTTTACAATTTCGCAATTTGCGAACTTACCTGTCGGGTCGCAAGTTTTGCGAACTTGTTGTTTCTACGTGTCCAGCCTGTTTGGGACACTCTTCTTCATCACTGCCACTCTCTGTCACCACTGCCACTCTCTGACTACTCATGCCACCCTCTGGCCCACCCATGCCACCCTCTGTTTCATCACCACACCCTCTGGTTGTCCAGTGTACATTATTTTCGGCAAAGCAAAGCACACCTTCCCTGCCTCAAGTGACCTGAATTAATTTGGGGCTGATTAATGTGTCACAGAATATTTTTTTAGCTGGCACCTGCTTCCTAAGTGCGCCCTGATTAGTGATCTTTTGCACTTGCTAAGTGCTTTCATTGTTGCAAAATTAGTTACAACACCTGCCCTGCCCCAACTGACAATAATGAATTAGGGGCTGATTAATGGATTTTAACTTCCAGCCTGGCTCCTGCTTGTCTCCCTTAGCTGTAATTCAGGACCTTTGTGGCATATGTGTAACTATTCTGAGGTTCAGAGCAAGGTCACATAATAGTTTCAACTGGCAACTGAACTCTGGAGGGGCCCCTCAGGAAGCACTACAGGAAATGGCTACTAATGATGTGCCTGAACTTTTGAACCTGGTAAGTAGTTACTTTCAGTTTTGCTAAGATCGTATTTCTGCAATTTTGCACTTATTCGCGGGGCGCGAACTCACGCGAACAGTGCGAGCAGTGCGAGCAAAATCCGCTGCTCGCGGATTTGCGGATTTTGCGGGAAATTCGTAAATCTCGCGGATTGCGGATTTCCCGAAAATCCGCAAAATCCGCGAGCGGAACGGATTTTCCGCCCATGCCTAAACCTGGGTGGTTTCTTGAGGGAACACCAGGTTGGGGACCTAGGCTGTCCGGTTAGTACACTTGAGGAGGATCTCCTAGTGTCTAGGGAACCTGGAGCGTCTGTAACTAGAGCTCCAGGGGTTCCAGTGTCCGGCAGTGCTACTCCAGGAGGGAGTGCACAGAAGTCCGAAGTGAGGAGTGATTGGGGGATGAGTTTCCCAGTGGATGCACCAGTGGACCAGAGACTAGCCAGTTGGGCTAGATCTTCTTGGGGGGACCCGGGTGGCGCCACTTCTGGTCTGTGGGATCTTTGCGCACTGTCAGGTGGACAGGAGGCGGGAGATCTGCGCCGGGCAGACAGTCACACGACACATGGGTCATGTGTCAGCCTCAGGGGGATTGCGTGTGAGTCCCCAGAAGTCCTGGAGTGCCAGGCAATTATTCCGCCAAAGGTTTTAGACCGGAGGTTGGGAGGCCAGGTTCAGGTTCAGCCTGACCTGAAGGGTAGGACGACTGTAACCAGTGTCCTGACCGGTTCTTCTTCCAGAGGAACTTCTCCAGTTGGGAGAGGGCAGACCTCTGGAAGGGGGTGCAGAGGGTGGGAAAGCCCACCTCTGACCCCGGTGCAACCTGAGGGGTTAAACCCTAGGTTGGAATGGCGTTCTAGGTGTCCCCCTCGCACGGGGAGGAGGAACCCTAAAAGAAGAGGTAGGGGGAGGAGAGCCTTCCCTGAGACTCCTGGTCCACCTGAGGTTGTAGACCAAAGGCTGGTGAACCAGTGGCAGTCTAGTCCTGTCTTGCAGACAGGGAGAGTGGAGAATGGATACTATGTGCCAGGGGTTACTACCCCCCGCTCTGCGAATTGGCAAGGACCGGTGGCACCTGGGTGGCCCAGGGCCTGGTCCTGGCCGCGGACAGCTGAGGGGTACCAGTGGGGTAGCCCAGTTGGTCCTTACAGTAGCTTTAGAAGGAACCCTAGGGGTTCACAGTGGCATAGAACAGGACGGTGTCCCGGCAGTGGCGGGCCTGCGTCCGTGTTCTATCGCCCCAAGCAGGGAAGTCCATCACGGTGGTGATTGTTCTCCCCTGCGTTTTGGCTGGAAGGGGGTTGTGTTGGACTTGGCCCTTAGGGCAGGTTCACCCCTAGACTTTTTGCCTTATGTGTGACCCTGTGTCAGTGATTTGTGGGTCTCTGCGCACTTTCCCCTGAGTCCCAGAGTGAAAGTGCGTGCATGTAGTATGGCTGGCCTGCCCTCCCATAGGAATGCATGGGGAATGTGTGTGTCCCTGGTAGTTCCTGATGTGTGGGGAGTGCAGGCTCGAGTTTAGTATGTGTAAACTCGTGAGAGTGAATGCTGCGAGATGGTGTCTGCGGCATGTATGTGTCTAGAAGGGAAGTGCTACTTCTGGACATTGAGATATGTGTGCAGTGAGGGTGCTGGAGCGTGATTGGCTGGAGCTGGCTGGCATGCCAGGCTCCAGGAAGTCTGGATGGGTCTGCCCGGTGGTGAGTGGGAGATTAGCATGAGTGATGTGTGGGAGGAGTGTACCTGTGTCCTGGATGGGCTGGGTTTTCCCCACACAATGCTGGCTCCGCCCCCCTGTGGTGTGTCTAACGACCCTAGCCTCCCCAGTGAAAGAAATGGGTGTTTGGGCCATCAAGAGTGCTCCAAAGCCAGCTGAAACTGGTTTTCCCCCCACCCTGCACCTTGAAACAAAGGATTTGTTAGTATAAGAAGGGGCTGTGTCCCCTTAGAAAATGTTCTGCTTTTGGATCCTGCCAGAGGGGGCTGTTGCCGCTGCTGGGGCCAGGAGGACCGCCACTTGGGGTGTCTCCCTGCCTGGAGACCCAGTGTGCTGGCTCTGGCCCAGCCTTGCCCCCCCTGCCTGCCTCCAGCCCTGCTGGAGCCTTGTTTTGTCCTCCAGTGCTGGGGAGCACTGAGGATTCTTTGCCTGCAGCCTGAGAGCGCTGCTCTCTGCCCTTCAGCGCTGGGAGCGCTGAAATCGCCTGCCTAGCGCTTGGAAAGCGCTTGATTTTGGCCATAGCGCTGTGAGCGCTGTATTCTGTCCTGGAGGCGCTTGGGAGCGCCTGCCCTTCGTTACTAGCGCTGCTAGCGCTGGGTGTGCACAGCCGGTGCCCACCCGGCATCTGACTGCCCCGTGTGGCGAGTTGGCGGCGCGGGTGCCACCCCGCTCATTGCCGCTTTCATTGTGCCCAGGTCCGTGATTTATTGCCAGGAGGAAGCCACTCCTCGGATGGGAGCCCGCCTGCCTGCCTAAAATCGAGCCGCCACGCTGCCCGCGGCGACCCGGAAGTGGTGAGGCGGCCGACCAATCACAGCGCGGCCCCGGAGAGGCCGACCGGAAGTCCCGCCCCGCTGCCGCGACCCGGAAGTCTGGCAAGCCGGGGGCAAGACAGAGAGGCAACCGGAAGCAGACGGGAGGCCACCCCGCGCTCCGGTGAAGAGAGAAGCCGGCGTCTTCCCGTTTCCTCCCCAGGCTCCCAAAGTGAGGGAGAGCCCAGGGAGAAGTGTCCAGAGAGCCCCGAGGAGCGGGGGCTCTCGAGGAGCAGAGCCTGCCGCGTCGTGCCTGGAGCCCCGGGACGAGAGGAGAGGAGCCCCGCCCGCGGCCCAGCTGATTAGCCGGTGAGTGCGAGGGCGGGTTCGGTGTGTCCTGCGAGCGGCCCCATTGAGGGAGGGCCGCTCCACTGAGAGGAGCCCATTCTGTGTTCTGTGAGCCCGAGAGGCTCTTGGGGGCATTTCCTGTTTGCGAGCCTTGCGAGGCTCGATTGCCGGCACCTTTGTTTCGCGAGCTCTGAGAGGCTCTTGCTGCATTTGTCCTTGCGCCGAGTCCCCCGAGAGGGACTCCAACGTGGCATTTGTTCTTTGAGCCCAGAGAGGCTCTGAGGGTGCCATTCCCTCGTTTTGAGAGTCCAGAGAGGCTCCAGCCTGCCTTTTGCTTTGCGAGCCCTGAGAGGCTCGAGTGCCTATTTCGAGTTAAAGAGCCTGAGAGAGGCTCAGGGCACCATTCCTTGTCCAGGAGCCCAGAGAGGCTCCGCAGTGCCACAGTGGTGGTTCTTGAGCCTAGAGAGGCTCCAACGTTGCCCTAACTTTCCCTGCACCAGTTGCCTAGCACTTTGTGGGCAACTGCTACGTTTAGGCCCTGACATTGGGACACAGGGACTGTCACAGGTGGTGACTGATTTAAGTTTTGCGCAATGTTATTGCTACACCTCTGAATGTTAATGCATCATGTGTTTTGTTTTTACACCCCTACAGGTATTGTGATGTGTAGGTGGTTGTTTTCTCCCTAGTACAGGTGGTGCTAGTGAGGTCCTGTTACCAGTGATTACTGGTCGTGTGCTCTATGTTTATATTGTGTGCTACACTGATTTTACTTTCTAAAGTGCTATTTCTGAAAGTATTGCTTCTAAAAGTGCTGATACCCTTGACAGTGGTCCAAGTGGCCCTGACCTGTACAAATATCCCTTGTAAATTCCGCCCGTGCCTGTTGGCACAGTGTAACAAGATGTGTGTTTTATCTGATGTATATTTATTATAATACAAAGGCTATTTTTATATAACCTTGTGTGGAGTTTCCTTTGTGGTGGGCCTTGGGTGTTGTTGCTGGGGTGCGTGCGCAAATACTTAACTTACATCGCCTCCAAGTTTAGCCTAGACTGCTCGCGCCACGTTACCTAGAGGGCGAGTAGGGGTTATCTTGGCGTGTAACTCCCTTGCCCTGACTTGGGAGTGGTGGCCTCTGACTGACTTTGGCAAAAGCCCTGGCCAGCCAGGGATCCCATTTCCAACAGCAGCCAATTACGTTGTGTAAGGGCGGAACTTGGGGCGGGGCCAGGAGTCTTAAGCAACTGTGATGCGGGAATCTTCCCTTAGGCACTACTCACTACCGATCGAACGCTGCTCGGGCACGCTCACAGAAAAACTGCAAAATTGCTGTACTTTAAAAAAATGTATGTGTAAATTGATGTTACGAATTTACCTTGTATTTAAAATCCAACCTCACGCGGCGGACAAGGTGGCTGCTCCTTCAACCCCAGCTGATCAACCTCACTCCCCTTCTTGCAGCAAATCACGTTGTGTAAGGGCGGAACTCGGGGTGGGGCCAGAATACTTATGCAGCACACTGCGCAGAAGAGCAGTGGACGAGCGCAGCGGGCGCGCTGAAGGCCAAAGGCCAAAGGCCAAAGGCCGAAGACAAGCCTGTCTGCACCCGTCCGTGCCCCTCCGGGACCAGGGGCCAGCCACTATGTCCGTCCCCTCACCTACTCCTCTGATTCCCTCAAAAAGCTGCACTCAAGTCAACACAGCCTTCCCCTCCAAATTTGCAGCTGGGCAACTAAGATGGAAATCTATACGGAACGGAGTTCCTTTCCAGAACCACTACGACAACTGAACTCCACCACTCAAAACACACCTAGGCCAGTCCAAATCAACCTCCCACCCCCAGCTATTTCTTACCTCAACACCCGCTCCCTTCTCAAACACTAACTAGACATTTTCCTCCTCCTAGTCACGGATAAGCTAGATATTCTCTTACTGACCGAAACCTGGCTGACACCCGACTACTCCCCTGACTTTCTGGCAGCACTTCCCCCAGACTACTACTTTGTCCATGCCGATCGCCTCCCCCGTAAACCTGGAGGGGGGGTCGCAGCTATTATACACTCCAAACTCAAAGTATATGTCTTGACCTGCCTCAACCTCCCGGAGTCGGAGAACCTAGTAATTAAACTGGAATCCCTCTGCGACACCTTTGTCTGTGTACTAGTATGCAGGCCCCCGAACCATATGCCATTGTTACCCCTTTCCCTAAGCGAACAGATCGCAAACCTGGTCATCGACCACGCCAAAGTACTGCTTTTATAGACGACTTTAATTACTGGTTCAACGACCCCCACGAAGGCCCACATTCTACTGAACTAACCGACCTCCTCACCAACCTGAACTTCACTCAACCGGTTTCCTTGCCAACCCATCACAAAGGGCACATTCTTGATCAAATCTGGACTAACTCCCTGACTGTAACTGCCCCCGTCATGCTCCCTTGCCTATGGTCTGACCACCACTTAATTAAATTCACGTTAGCCCACTCTACCATCAGGAAAGCCCCGACGGTCGTAGGTGGCTTGGCTAGGAAATGGAACGCCTTAGATAAAAAGGAATTTCTTGAGACAATGACTATTACCGCCCGTCCCCTCACCCTGACATCAACATATATGAAGCCAACTTCTCTAGCTGGCTGCTAGCAGCAAGTGATACACATGCCCCCCTTAAGAAAGTCAAACTTGCGCGTCGTGCAGACGCCCAGAGATGGTTCTCCACTGAATTTAAATCTCAGATCTGACCCTATGCCAACTTGAGCAACAATGGACGATAGCCTGGCTCCCGGCACAATTGATAAAGTTAGTGGAACAGCGGAGGGGGGGACAAATGAAGTGGATGTCGATCTTACGCAGTTACCTACTCCCTCTCAAAGTCAAAGTTCTAGTCCGACCCCAAGCTTACCACCCAGTTCAGACAAAACTCCGCTTCATAGCTTAGCACAGAGTCTCCCTGGAAACACATCCACCGACATGTCAATAACTGTGTCTAAAAATCAAGTTTCTGTCTCAAGACCCGCCCAGGATAGACCCCAAAGAAGTACAGATACCCTGCTGGAAAAAATGTTGTGTCTGCCTAATAGCGCCTTGCATTGCTGGAGAATAATAGCGCCGTATGTTGGTTATTGATTTTTAATGGTGCCTGTGTGCTTAACTGTGCCCAGGGAAGTAATTTAAATTGCATTACCTTTATTTTCATTTCTTGTGCCCCAATATTGGCGTGTTAGCCTTTGTTTTCGGTTTTCTGCTTGTTGCCATTTGGTTGTGCCTTCAGTCCGTCCCTCCCCCCACGCTCCCGCCTCCCAGCCACCCCGCCCACGCTCCGCCCCCCTCCACCCTCCATTAATGACAGCTGGGCAATCGTGCAGCGTTTACGCGCCCCAGTCGTGCCGAAGGTGCACCAAAGGTAAGCCCGTCTACGCCTGTCCGCGCCAGGACTGCGCCCAGCGCCATACCCCCTGGTCCCCGCCGCTCCCAACCATCTAGATTCACATACGATGCCGCTACTCTCCTTGCCCTCAACCCCGGACGTACACCACTATGCTGCGAAGCTATTCCTGGACGTACTCACGGCCCATTCGCTTGCCTCTCCTGCAAGTTCAACTGCTTCAGGACTCGTCCACGTCCTCCAATCAAAGTTCCGACTCTAACCACCTTAAGTGCATCCTGCTCAACACCCGTTCGATCCACAAACACGCATCAGAACTTTGGGACCTACTCGACACTGCGTCACCTGACATCGCCTTCCTCACAGAAACATGGATGAACACATCATCAGCACCCGACATCGCCATAGCCATACCGGACACATACAAGATTATACGAAAAGACCGCACCAATCAAACAGGAGGAGGCATCGCCATCGTCCACAGAAACACCATCAAAATCACAACCAACTCCGACGACAATCTTGCAACTGCCGAACATCTCCACTATCAGATCCACACCGACCCCAGGACCACACTTAGAAGCACCCTCATCTACAGGCCTCCAGGTACCCGCTCTCAATTCAGCGATGACATCACAAACTTCATCAGCCCTCACGCCCTCACCTCCGAGAACTACATTCTACTAGGAGACCTCAACTACCACCTTGAAAACAAACACGACAGCAACACCACCACCCTTCTGGACAACCTGGCCAATCTCGGACTCAAACAACTTGTGGACACCCCCACCCATGTAGCCGGACACACGCTCGACCCCATCTTCACCTCCAGCAAGCACATCTCCTTCGATCGCACTACTGCTCTCCACTGGACGGATCACAGCTGTGTTCACTTCAGCTACAAAACCACCCTGACCCTTAACCGTCCACAGCCTATCCCTCGGAGAAACTGGAACAAAATCACCTCCGACCAACTCCTCACATCACTCAACCAAAACCCTCCCACCATCTCAATGGACCTAAACCAAGCGGCCATCAACCTCAAACAATGGATTACCCACAGTGCTGACGAATTAGCACCCCTGAAAAAGCACCAGATGAAATCAGCCAGCAAAAAGGCTCCCTGGTTCAATGACGAACTTAAAAAATCCAAGAAACTATGCCGCACCCTAGAAAAGATATGGAGAAAAAACCCAAACTCCGACAACATGACCTCCCTCAAGTCAGCCACCCGCAAACACCACCAATTGATTCGATCCGCCAAGAAATCAGCTCTCAAGGATCGTCTCGACAACAACTCTCATAACAGCAAGGAACTCTTCAACATCCTTAAAGAATTCACCAACCCCACCGCAGCATCCAACGACATCACTCCCTCCCAAGACCTCTGCGACGCGTTATCCTCCTTCTTCTACAACAAAATTGCCGACTTCCACAACAGCTTCGAGAATACTCCCAGCGATCTACCCTCCCCACCCCCCTCAGATCCTACTCCGCTAACTAACAACCTCAGCGCCTGGAACCTAATCACCACTGAAGACACCATTTGCCTGATGAACTCAATCCACTCTGGCTCGCCCACCGACCCCTGCCCCCACCACATCTTCAACAAAGCTGACTCCGTCATCGCACCCCATCTCCGTGATGTCATCAACTGCTCGTTCAACTCTGCCTCCTTTCCAGAAAGCTGGAAACACGCCGAACTCAGCGCCCTTCTGAAGAAACGCACAGCAGACCCCTCTGAACTTAAAAACTACCGACCCATTTCCCTCCTCCCTTTCCCGGCCAAAGTCATCGAGAAAGCCGTCAACAGCCAACTCGCTGCCTTCCTCGAATCCAACAACTCCCTTGACCCATCCCAATCCGGGTTTCGAGGCAAACACAGCACCGAAACCGCCCTCAAGCATGGGCGAATTTTGTGAATCTGGCGTTCGCGAATTTTGCGAATTTGCGAAATCGCAATCCGCAAAATCCGCGAATTTTCGCGAATTTGCGGATTTTTTTTGTGTGCTCGCAAGGATTTCTGCCAGTTCGCAAGGATTTCTGCCAGTTCGCGAGGGTTTTGTACCAGTTCGCAATTGCGAACTTACATGTCGGCTCGCAGCGGTCACGATTATGTTGTTTCTACGTCTGGTTCATCATCACAGGTTCCAAGAACCCTCTGTTTCACCCCTGCCACCCTCTGTTTTACCCATGCCATCCTCTGGTGCATCAATGCCACCCTCTGGTTCATCATCACTGTAGATTATGGGGGGGGGGGAAGCAAGCACACCTGCCTGCTTCAACTGACATGAATTAATTTGGGGTTGATTTATTAATGTGTCACTGTTTTAAAATTCCAGTCTGGCACCTGCTTCGTTATCTGTAATTTGCTTTCTCTTGCAGTGCAATTTTTTTTCCAGGACCTTTGTGGCCTACTTGTAGCTATTCTATGAGCCTGCTGTGAGGGTCAGAGCAGGGTCATATAATTGTTGCAACTAGCAACTGAACTCTGGAGGGGCCCTTGTCAGGAAGCACTACAGGGAATGGTTACTAATGATGAGTTTGAACTTTTGAACCTGCTGAATGCTTTTTTTGTGTTCGCAAGGATTTCTGCCTGTTCGCAAGGATTTCTGCCAGTTGGCAAGGGTTTTGTACCAGTTCGCAATTGCGAACTTACATGTCGGCTCGCAACGGTCACGATTATGTTGTTTCTACGTCTGGTTCATCATCACAGGTTCCCAGAACCCTCTGTTTCACCCCTGCCACCCTCTGTTTTACCCATGCCATCCTCTGGTGCATCAATGCCACCCTCTGGTTCATCATCACTGTAGATTATGGGGGGGAAAAGCAAGCACACCTGCCTGCTTCAACTGACATGAATTAATTTGGGGTTGATTTATTAATGTGTCACTGTTTTAAAATTCCAGTCTGGCACCTGCTTCCTTATCTGTAATTTGCTTTCTGTTGCAGTGCAATTTTTTTTTCCAGGACCTTTGTGGCCTACTTGTCGCTATTCTATGAGCCTGCTGTGAGGGTCAGAGCAGGGTCATATAATTGTTGCAACTAGCAACTGAACTCTGGAGGGGCCCTTGTCAGGAAGCACTCCAGGGAATGGTTACTAATGATGAGTTTGAACTTTTGAACCTGCTGAATGCTTTTTTTGTGTTCGCAAGGATTTCTGCCAGTTCGCAAGGATTTCTGCCAGTTCGCGAGGGTTTTGTACAAGTTCGCAATTGCGAACTTACATGTCGGCTCGCAACGGTCACGATTATGTTGTTTCTACGTCTGGTTCATCATCACAGGTTCCCAGAACCCTCTGTTTCTCCCCTGCCACCCTCTGTTTCACCCATGCAATCCTCTGGTGCATCAATGCCACCGTCTGGTTCATCATCACTGTAGATTATGGGGGGGAAAAGCAAGCACACCTGCCTGCTTCAACTGACATGAATTAATTTGGGGTTGATTTATTAATGTGTCACTGTTTTAAAATTCCAGTCTGGCACCTGCTTCCTTATCTGTAATTTGCTTTCTGTTGCAGTGCAATTTTTTTTCCAGGACCTTGTGGCCTACTTGTAGCTATTCTATGAGCCTGCTGTGAGGGTCAGAGCAGGGTCATATAATTGTTGCAACTAACAACTGAACTCTGGAGGGGCCCTTGTCAGAAAGCACTACAGGGAATGGTTACTAATGATGAGTTTGAACTTTTGAACCTGCTGAATGCTTTTTTTGTGTTCGCAAGCATTTCTGCCAGTTCGCAAGGATTTCTGCCAGTTCGCAAGGGTTTTGTACCAGTTCGCAATTGCGAACTTACACCGCACGCAGCAAAAAATCCGCTGCGTGCGAATTTGCGGATTTTGCGGGAAATTTGCGGATTTCGCGGATTGCGAATTTACCGAAAATCCGCAAAATCCGCGAGCGTAACGGATTTTCCGCCCATGCTTACCGACGACATCCGAACACTCCTGGACAACGGACAAACAGTGGCCCTCATCCTACTCGACCTGTCCGCCGCTTTCGACACAGTCTGCCACAGTACCCTTATACATCGCCTCAGCAACATTGGCATACAAGGAAAAGCCTTGGACTGGATCATCTCATTCTTCGCTGGAAGAACTCAAAGAGTCAGACTTCCACCGTTCTACTCAAAGGCCACCGAAGTCCTCTGCGGCGTACCACAAGGATCATCACTCAGTCCCACCCTCTTCAACGTCTACATGAGTCCTCTCGCCTCCATCGCGCGTCAACACAACCTTAACATAATTTCTTACGAAAACGACACCCAGTTAATCCTTTCCCTCACCAAAGACCCCAACACCGCCAAAACCAACCTTCACGAAGGCATGAAAGAAGTAGCCGAATGGATGAAACATAGCTGCCTTAAACTCAACTCAGACAAAACGGAGGTGCTCATCCTAGCATCTTTCCCCTCAGCCTGGGACGACTCTTGGTGGCCTTCCGCTCTGGGCGCAGCACCCATACCCACAGACCATGCACGTAACCTTGGCTTCATCCTAGACTCCTCTCTCTCGATGTCCAGACAAGTCAACGCCATCTCGTCCTCCTGCTTCAACGTACTTCGCATTCTCAAAAAGATCTTCCGCTGGATCCCCCTCGAGACAAGAAAGACTGTCACCCACACTTTGGTCACGAGTCGACTGGATTATGGTAACACACTATATGCCGGAATCTTAGCAAAACTACAGAAAAAACTCCAGCGCATCCAAAACGCGTCAGCAAGACTCATATTAGACATCCCTCTCCAAGATCACATCTCCGGACATCTAAAAGACCTCCACTGGCTACCCGTCAACAAAAGAATTACTTTCCGCCTTCTCACCCACGCACACAAAGCCCTCTACAACCTAGGACCCGAATGCCTCAACACTCGACTGTCCTTCTACAAACCCACCCGCCAACTAAGATCGTCCAATCAAGCCCTCGCCGCAATCCCGCACATCCGGAAATCCACAATGGGTGGCAGATCCTTCTCCTTCCTGGCTGCCAAGACCTGGAACTCTCTCCCCACCACCTCCGCCTTACTCAGAACCACATCTCCTTCAGAAAAGAACTCAAAACCTGGCTATTTGACAAATACTGAACCCCTTCCCCCAGCACCTTGAGACCCTCTGGGTGAGTAGTGCGCTATATAAATGCTCGAACTTGAACTTGAACATCAAGGTTTGAGATCTCGGAAAACAACCAAAATAAGATACAAGAAAGATTTGAGCTGCTGGATATTAAGATGAATGCGCTGGGAGAGAGAGTCAAAGCAGTGGAAGAGGTGGTGGAAGAGCTAAATAAAAATGCTGAAGTAACCCAGAAAGAGATAAGAGCTCTGAAAGTCAAAGATAAAAATATTGAAGAAAAACTGGAAGCACTAGAAAATCAATCTCGAAGGTGCAACCTCAGACTGCTCAATGTTCCAATCCTGAAGCACGAGAGGGTTCAGACATAAAAAAACTTTGTGGTCTCTCTGCTGGAGGAGTGTTTCCCTTGGAGTAAAACCCATGGTCTGTTAGAAGATATACAAAGGGTACACAGAGATCCCTTCGGTAAATCAAAGGAAATAAAAAACCCTAGGAAAATCTTAATAAACTTTAAGACTTACACACTCAAAGAAAAAATACTGAGTGAGGCACTGAAAGTAGGAGATCTCAGCAAGGATAATTGGACCTTTAAAATTAGATCAGACATTGCAAAAGTTACTCAGGATAGGCAATGGGAACTAGGTCAGCTGATGTCGGAATTAAAAACATTAGGCGCCACTGTCCAAATGAAATTCCCAGCCTCCCTCAGAATAACGTGGAAGAACAAAATGCACAATATTAGAGATCCTAAAGAAGCCGAATCCCTAATCGAATAAAAATTCAATCACTGACCCAAATATAAACATACAAACTTAGTTGTTTGAAGAAAAAAAATAAAAAAAGGAAAAAAGTGGTAGCGACTTATAAGAAGAATTAAACAGAGGCAGGGAGCTCAAAGTGGGCCAAGAATAGAGCCCAAAGGAGAATCAGGGAGGTTTCCCCATGGAGGGTGGGTGTATCTTCTGACTTTGGTTTTGTTTCTTTTCACTACTTTCATTTTAGTTTTAACTTATAATCTCAAAAAAAGGAAAGAAGGAAAAAAAAGCTGTGAAAATGCACAGAGGAAGGGAGCAAGATAGGGAAAAAAATGAAAAAAGTTGTCCTCTTCAACCCAATAGATATAGAAGGAAGGAGAAATTCAGGGGCTGGCGAAATAAGAGAAAGAAATGAGTATGAGACAAATATAGATAATTATCTGGAATGTGAATGGGCTACGTACCAAGAGTAGTCGGAGGAAGATCTTTGAATATTTAAAATCATTTGATAGTGAGATCATAATTCTGCAAGAAACTCATTTATTAAAGAAAGAATGGGAGGAAATAGCGAAAAATAAAAGCTGGTTGGACTCATATATATGTACGGACCAAGAATGTGTTATTAAGGGGATAGCTATACTATTTAAGAAATCTCTGAGAGCAAGGATAGAGTCTACAGAAGTAGATCATAAAGGAAGGTGGGCAATATCTAATATCAGATTACTTAACCAAACCCTCTCTGTGGTGGGCTATTACGGTCCAAATTTGGACGATCCTTCTCCCCTTCAAACACTATATTCCCATCTGATCACAATACCAGGCCCCATCATTATAGGTGGAGATTTTAATATTATACCAGACCCTAAAGTTGACAGATACCCAAAGGGGAAACAAACCAATCTCCCGAAAATGAGAGAATGGCTGAAAATTTATAAAAAGGATTTGAACTTAATAGACATTTGGAAAAAGAAGGGTGATGATCAAGAGAAGTTCTCTTTTAAGAACAAGAAACTAGGGATACAGTCTTGAATTGACTTCTTTTTAATAAATCAGGGCATACTGGAAAAAACTCTAAAAGTAGCCCATCTCCCTGCTCACCTTTCAGATCACTCAGCAGTACAAATGATAGTCGCATTAGAGGATATAGCGAAACCCTCAAGGTGGACAATGGATCGTTCAATTCTTTTAAATTCCGAGACTGTCAACCAACTCAAGGAGGAGACAAAACATTTTTTTGAGATCAATAATGAAGGGGCCCCAACACATATAGTTTGGGACACATATAAAGTGGTGATTAGGGGCATTTTGTTATGCCTAGCCTCCCATTAATCGAGAGAGCTTAAAAGGAAAATACAAAGTATAGAAGAAAACATCTCATCAATAGATCAACAAATATTCACAGATCCAAAAGAGCCAGCTCTGGAAGCAGAGAGACTTAATTTAAAAAATAGGCTTTCAGAAATTCTGGAAGATAAATTGAAAGAAAGGTGGGAATGCAGTAAGCTGGCACAGTACGAATATGGGGAGGGCTGCGGAAAATTATTGGCTTGGAAAATAAGAACAGATAGGTCTAGAAACAAAATTCCATTTATAGACCCAAGTAACCCAACACACAATGTTCAAGTTTCAAGTTTAGCATTTGTATAGCGCACTACTCACCCAGAGGGTCTCAAGGCGCTTGAGGGAGGGGTGTACCTTACTTATCGAATATCCAAGTTTTTCGTTGTTTTCTGAAGGAGAGTAAGGCGGAGGTGGGTGGGGAGAGAATTCCAGGTTTTGGCCGCTAAGTAGGAGAAGGATCTTCCCCCCATGGTGGACCTATGGATGCGTGGAATTGCGGCGAGAGCTTGATTGGACGATCGTAGTTGGCGGGTGGGGGTGTAAAAGGACAGGCGCATGTTGAGGCATTCGGGTCCTAGGTCGTAGAGGGCTTTGTGTGCGTGGGTGAGGAGACGGAACGTTATTCTCTTGTTAACGGCGAGCCAGTGGAGGTCTTTCAGGTGACCGGAAATGTGAGCTTGGCTGGGGATGTCTAGTATGAGTCTGGCTGATGCGTTTTGGATGCGTTGGAGTTTTTTCTGTAGTTTGGCTGTGGTTCCGGCGTAAAGGGTGTTTCCGTAGTCCAGTCGGCTTGTGACCAGTGCGTGGGTGACCGTCTTTCTTGTTTCGGTGGGGATCCAACGGAAGATTTTTTGGAGCATACGTAGGATGTTGAAGCATGATGATGAGACAGCGTTGACTTGTCTGGTCATCGAGAGGGAGGAGTCCAGGATGAAGCCTAGGTTACGTGCGTGGTCCGTAGGTATGGGTGCGTTTCCCAGGGCCGGTGGCCACCATGAGTCGTCCCAAGCGGAGGGGGATGAACCTAAGATGAGGACTTCTGTTTTGTCCGAGTTCAGTTTTAAACGGCTGTTCTTCATCCACTCAGCTACTTCTTTCATCCCTTCGTGTAGGTTGGGATTTGGCGGTGTTTGGGTCTTTGGTGAGGGAGAGGATCAGCTGGGTGTCGTCTGCGTAGGAGATGATGTTAAGGTTGTGTTGGCGTGCGACGGATGCGAGGGGACTCATGTATACGTTGAAGAGGGTGGGACTGAGTGATCATCCTTGTGGTCCGCCGCAGATGACTTCGGTGGCCTGTGATCTAAAAGGGGGGAAGCGCACTCTCTGGGTTCTTCCGGCGAGGAACGAGATGATCCAGTCCAATGCTTTTCCTTGTATTCCGACGTTGCTGAGGCGTTGTATAAGGGTGCTATGACAGACTGTGTCGAAGGCTGCGGAGAGGTCAAGTAGGATGAGGGCAGCTGTTTCTCCGTTGTCCAGTAGAGTTCGAATGTCGTCTGTTGCTGCGATGAGGGCGGTCTCGTTGCTGTGTTTGGCTCGGAGGCCGGACTGAGAAGGGTCGAGGGATTTGTTGGATTCGAGGAAGGCGGCGAGCTGACTATTGACGGCTTTCTCAATGACTTTGGCAGGGAATGGGAGGAGCGAGATGGGGCAGTAGTTCTTAAGTTCTGTGGGGTCAGCTGTGGGTTTCTTCAGAAGGGCGCCGAGTTTGGCATGTTTCCAGCATTCCGGGAAGGTAGCGAAGTTGAAGGAGCAGTTGATGACGTCTCGAAGATGGGGTGCGATAATGGAGTCTGCTTTGTTGAAAATGTGGTGGGGACATGGGTCGGTTGGCGATCCTGAGTGGATGGAGTTCATCAGGCGGATGCTGTCTTCGGTGGTGATTGGGTTCCAGGCGCAAAGGTTGTTGGAGGGGGGTTTTAGTTCGGAGGTGGGTGGGGTGGACTAGTTTTCAAAGCTGTTATGTATGTCAGCGATTTTGTTGTGGAAGAATGAGGCTAGGCAGTCACAGAGGTCTTGGGAGGGAGTGATGTTGTTGGTGCCGGCGGTGGGGTGGGTAAATTCTTTGACGATGTTGAAAAGTTCCTTGCTGTTGTGGGCGTTGTTGTTGAGTGGATCCTTGAATGCTGATTTCTTGGTGGATCGGATCAGTTGGTGGTGTTTGCGGGTGGCGTTCTTAAAGGTGGTCAGGTTGTCAGTGGTTGGGTTTTTTCTCCAGGCTTTCTCGAGGGTGCGACAGAACTTCTTGGATTTCTTAAGATCATCGTTGAACCAGGGGGCTTTTTTGCTACCTTGCTTGATTTGATGTTTTTTCAAGGGTGCTAAATCGTCAGCTCTGTGGGTGATCCATTGTGTGAGGTTGGTGGCTGCAAGGTTTGGGTTCGAAGATTTTGCAGGAGGGTTTTGGAGAAGCGATGTGAAGAGTTGGTCGGTGGCAATTGTGTTCCAGTTTCTGCGGGGAATTGGTTTGGGGGGGGGGTTGTGGGACGTAGCCTTTTTGTAGTTGAAGTGGACACAGCTGTGGTCTGTCCAGTGGAGAGCTGTGGTGTGATTGAAGGAGATGTGCTTGCTGGAGGTGAAGATTGGGTCGAGCGTGTGCCCGGCATAATGGGTGGGAGTGTTAACAAGTTGCTTGAGTCCAAGATTGGTGAGGTTGTCCAGAAGGGTGGTGGTGTTCCTGTCGTTGTTCTTTTCCAGGTGGAAGTTGAGGTCTCCCAGTAGAATGTAGTCCTTGGAGAGGAGGGCGTGTGGGCTGAGGAAGTCGGTGATGTCTTCACTGAATTGTGTGTGGGGTCCTGGTGGCCTGTAGATGAGGGTGCCTCTGAGTGTGGTCTTGGGGTCGATGTGGATCTGGAAGTGAAGGTGTTCGGCGGCAGCGAGGTTATCGTCGGAACTGGTCGTGATGCGGATGGTGTTCTTGTGGACGATGGCGATGCCTCCTCCAGTCTAGTTGATGCGGTCCTTTTGGATGATCTTGTAGCCGTCCGGGATGGCTATGGTGATGTCGGGTGCTGTTATGTTATGTTAAATGGCACTTTTTGAGCGCACTAACACCCGAAGGTTTCCTGGCGCTTGCTGGAGGGACGTGTAAAAGAAGAACGAGGAGAGGATTACCCAGAGAGAGTAAACAGGAAAGTTTTAAGGAGTTTCCTGAACTGGAAAAGGGAGACACTGGATTTAATGGCCTGGGGGAGGGGATTCCAGAATTTAGGGGTGAGAGAAGCAAAATGGCGACCGCCGAATTTATTGATTTTGAATTTGGGAGTGACAAG
This sequence comes from Lissotriton vulgaris, assembly GCF_964263255.1. NCBI lineage: Eukaryota > Metazoa > Chordata > Amphibia > Caudata > Salamandridae > Lissotriton > Lissotriton vulgaris. The sequence goes on from NC_141696.1 coordinate 27,705,086, forward strand.
CAGGTGATTATGAGCTGAACGGAGGGAGCGTGCGGGTCGATACAAAGTGACCAAGGATTTCAAAAAAGCAGGACAAGGGCAGTGAAGGGATTTAAATACCATGCAGCCCATCTTGAAGGCGGCCCTCTTCTCCACCGGCAGCCAATGGAGCTTGCGGAGCAAGTGCTTCGCAGATTGCCACCTAGGGATCTTAAAGATGAGGCGGGCTGCCTGATTCTGCACGACCTGAAGACGGTGCAGAAGAAATCGTGGGAGTGCATGGTAAAGGGAATTGGAAAAATCAAGGCGCGATAGGACAAGGGACATGACGACCTGACACAGAGCCACATGTGGGAGTAGGTGCCTGATCTTCCAGATCTTTCGAAGTTGGAACATGCACGAAGAGATCGTGGCACCCACTTGAGCTTTAAGTGACAGCTCCGCGTCGATCGTCACCCCCAAGCTCCTAACTGTCTTGAGTGGTGTAGGAGGGGGACCAAAGTCAAGGGGCCAGAACTGCGGGCCCCAATATGCAGCACTTGAGCCAGGGAGGAGCAGCTCGGTCTTTCCAGGATTAAGTTTTAACTGGTTTTGAATCATCCATTGTTGGATGTGGGACATAACGGCGTGAAAGTTGTTAACCGCCTGTGGAGAATCAAGTGGAAAGACGAGCTGCAAGTCATCTGCATAATTGAAGACTGTGACGTCCCAATTATGGAGAGAACAAATTAAAGGGCGGAGGTAAAGATTAAATAATAAAGGGGAAAGTGAAGAGCCTTGGGGGACTCCGCAAGTGGTGGAAGATTTTGACGCGGTGAAGGGACCTAGACGTACAGCTTGTGACCTGCCTGTAAGGAATGACTCGACCCATCTAAGAGCAGAACCCTGGATGCCGGCCTGTCCGGCACGGTGGAGAAGGATGTCATGATCCACCGTGTCGAACGCGGCAGACAGGTCCAGAAGAACAAGGGCCTGTGGTCTCTTAGCATCTGCATTCCATCTCTGAGTATCCATGACTGCCAAAATAACAGCTTCCGTTGAATGGGCTGGCCTAAAGCTGGCCTGATTAGGCTCAAGGAAGCAAGAACTCTCGATGAAATTGGAAAAACACGGGGTGACATGGGCTTCGAGGAGTTTTGACAGATAAGGTAACAGGGATATTGGTCGATAGTTAGAGGGTTCAGCAGGATCCGCCCCTGGTTTTTTCAAGAGCGGCACGAGAATTGCTTCCTTAAAGGAGCTGGGAACTGTGCCAGAGATAAGGGATGCGTTCAAGAAAGGTAGTATGCATTCTGGCAGCTTAAGGCAGATGTCCCGCAGTACCGAGGGAGGACAGTGGTCATTCAGTGAACCCGATCTTACACGGGTGGCTAATTACGCTAAGGTAGGGAAGTCTAGGATAGGGAGCAGAGTGAGGGATAGAGGGTTATCCAGGGAAGCGTCGGGGAGTGATGACGGCTGTGAGGCAGAGATAATGGAGTCTTTTATTTTAATAATCTTCTCGATAAAGAAAAGATTAAGGGCATCACAGGTTTTCTTAGTCGGGGTTTGGGCTGGGCGAGTCCTGTCGTCAGTAGTCAACTCATTCATGATCCTGAACACCTCTCGAGATTTATTAGTAGCTGAGAGAATTCTATCGGGTGCTGATGAGGCGTTCGTCCAGGTTTCTGTTAGAAAGGCGACGTCCGGCGATGTGGTGTTGAGTAGGTTCCAAAGGTCAATGGCGTGTCTGTGGACCGAGCGGGTGTTGAGCAGGATGCACTTCATGTGGTTATTGTCGGAGCTCTGTTTGGAGTTTGTGGATTTGGTGTGGGTCTTGATACAGTCGAACTTGCAAGAGTGGCAGGTGAAGGGTCCATGAAGAAGATACTATAAAGCAAGAATTATTAGCCTTCTTTGGTGATCTCTACTCTGATGACTGTGACCCATCTATGGAAGAGATTGACACATTTCTCTAGGCTCAAAATATCCCAAAGCTAACTCAAGAAGAGAAAGACAAATTAAACTCAGAAATCACTACTCTAGAAGTTGAGGAAGTTATTAGAAACTTAAAAAGAGGTAAGGCTGCAGGTCCGGACGCCCTCCCAAATGAGCTTTATATTAATCTAAAAGACACTCTTGTTATCCCCCTTACTACTCTCTTTAACAGAGTTTTTCTTGAAAACTGCAGTCTTCCTGACTCTTGGAATGACGCAACTATTTCTATCCTCCTAAAACCAGGAAAAAATTGTAAGAAATGCGAGTTCTACCGTCCTATATCCATCTTAAATTGCGACTACAAAATTTTTACCGAAATAATGGCGAAAAGACTTGGTTGTGTGATCGGTTCCCTAATTGACTCTAACCAAAAAGGCTTTGTGGCAGGTAGAAATTTGCAAGATTTAACCCATGAGCTTATGGAGCTATAGATATTGCCATCTGCGAGAAGCTGCCCCTTTCTATAATCACTATCGATGCAGCAAAAGCATTTGATAGAGTCAACTGGCTCTATCTGAGTGAAGTACTAAAAAAATTTGACTTAGGAACTAACATCTTGAATATGGTAAAAAACATCTACAATGCTCCTAAGGCCAGAATATTAATCAATGGGGAGCTAACTGATCAACTTTTAATACAGAGAGGTACACCCCAGGGATGCCCCCTATCCCCGTTGTTATTCAATTTATATATGGAACCAGCAGCAGAGTGTCTTAGGAACCATCTAGCCATTGCCCCTTTCTCACACCAAGGTTGGCATAAAAAAGTAGCACTATATGCAGATGACCTAATGATATTTACACCTCATCTTAAAAAAGCCCCTGAAGCAACGGACGAGACTCTAATTAACTTTTAGAAAATCTCGGGTTATCAAATTAACAAATCTAAAACAGAGACTATGACTTGGAACGAGGTCTTCTTGAGCCCATATAACAAAGAAAAAATCAGATACCTGGTATTGACTTGGTTAAAGATCTAGATAAGGTTCCACAGATTAATCTCCATAGAGTCCAGGTTGAAGTTAAAAGATTGCTGAAAATATGGAATGGCTTGCCGTTGTCTATACTGGGTAAATCCAACATTCTTAAAATGTCAGTCCTACCGAAGTTTACGTTCATCTTCGGAGCCATTCCGCTCGTGTTCAATAGGGAGTCTATTAAGAAAATCCAAGGAGAGTTATCAAGTTTCATTTGGTCATCGAAAAAACCCAGAATTGCTTGGACTAAAATAAGGAGAAGAAAAAACCAGGGTGGGTTAGCCACCCCAGACATTTCAGAATACTGTAGAGCATTCCAATTAAAAAATAATAGAATCTTGTTAGGCTCATATGAAAATTACCCACTATACATGCAGATAATGACAAATAACACCAGTCACTTCCTTTTTAAATTCGGTCACCCGAAATTTTTCAAAAAAGTTAAGCTGAAGAGCAGCTGTAAAATCATGGTATTGCATCAGGTCTACTGTGAATATCCCCCTTTACAGCGATAAAGCTCCTATTTGGGACTCACGTAGTACCCCGGAATGTCTTAAAGACTCTTTGTCGCTCCCCCTAAAATCAGCAGGAATTGCAGTATGGGGGAAATTACTGTATCAGAATAAAATCTTAGACTGGGAAATATTAAAGGAAATCACGAACTCTTCTCCAGCTAAGTTTAAGCATTATCAACTCTTAAGCTGGGCAAAATCAGTTAAGGAAACCAAAACAGGCAATACAACCCTAGAAAGCAAAATGCTGGAGAAGCCTTTCAAGAAAGAGGTATCATTCTGGTATTGGGCCCTCATAACATCAGGGGAGGAAGAATTTCGGATACCAGAGAGAATTTGGGGGAAAGATCTGCCAACGCTGGGTACAAACCTCTTATGGCAAGTATCTATGAGCAAATGCTGGTCAACAGTAACATCTGCGGCATTAAAAATAAACCACTTATATACAACCCACAGGGCTTATTAGACGCCGGAAAAACTATCAAAATTTAGCGGATCCGTGGTGAAGTCCTGCGCGAAATGCGGTTTACCGAAGGCCAATGACCTGCATATGTTCTGGCAGTGCCCCCATCTCGAGGATTTCTGGAAGGCGGTGGGTAAGACCATAGAAGAGGTTTTGGGAAAACAGCTAACAGTGAGTATGGATTTGGTCTTTTTCGGGGTGTCCGGGTCTCCATCAGCAGACAGACTAACAATACGGGAAGAAAATCTGGTGTTTCTTTTAATTTTATTAGCCAGAAGAGAGATATGCGTAAAATGGATCACACCAATAGCTCCGCTACAGGAGGAGTGGCTCTCTTCAGTGCTTAGAATCTATAATTTAGATTAAAAAAAGAAACCATTTTCAAAAAAATGTAGCTTTTGGGAACTGTGGGAAAATCATTTTCGGGGTACATAAGTTTCGAATGTCTGATGGTTTATTGTGTTCTTCCTCCTGGTTTTATTTTCTTTCAATGTACGTCCTATGATTAAGTGCAAGCAACACTTAATAGGATTGAAGGCCTATTAGAGTAGCCATGATGGCTAGCTCAACCCACCCCGAAATACAAACTTCTACAATAGTAACTGGAAGTAAAGGGTCCCCTAATTTTTCCCGTATGGTTCACACACGGTGATAGGTACAGGACACGTTTCGAAGGGAAAAGGGTGTAACCCTGATAACTCCTTACTATAAGTGATGCACAATGAGGACTAAAAATACAAAAAATACAAAATAAAAACAATGGCGACGCAACTATGCCCCAGACTTGAAGCTCCGGTTTATCACAGCCCGGATACATGAAGTCCATTCTTTCTGCTAAAGCCACCCATTTCTCCTCACGCATCTTTAATTCAAATAACAGCTCCAAAAAAATCTTCACTATCATGAATGATCTGACCAACCCAGACAGAATCCTCCCTAGGGCCACCCCCACCCAAACTCTCTGCGACTCACTCAATGACTACTTCATTGATAACATTTCGTCCTTCAAAGCTAGTATCCCCAAACCCCCCAATACGATCTCCCCTGCTCCCTACAAAAACAAATGCACAATCTACAGTTTTCCCACCATTAGCACAGAGACCTTTCTAGAGCTCCTGGCTAAGGTCAAGCCTGGTGCCCCCACTGACTACTGCCCTCCTCACATATTAAAACACTGCTTCTCCGCTCTCCCAGACCCTGCCCTTAACCTCCTCAACAACTCTCTAATATCTGGTCAAGTCCCTACAGCCTTTAAGGAGGCTACCGTAGTTCCTCTCCTGAAAAAACCCGGAGTCGACCCCACTTGCATGACTAACTACCCCCTTTTATCCTTGCTCCCCTTTTTAGCAAAGTATTAGAGGCACACGTGGCCAGATGCCTATATAACTTCCTGGAAGAGTCCAACTACCTTGAGCACCATCAGGCAGGGTTTCGCCCTGCACACTCGACTGAAACCGTTATATTAGCCGTACTGGACATACTTCGTGACTGCGCAGACAACAGCTCCCCGCAGGCCCTGGTACTCTTGGACCTCTCTGCCACATTTGACACGGTCAACCACACTATTTTGGTCAACCGTGTCAGACAAGCTGGCATTCAAGGAACAGCGGCCAGCTGGCTTAGCTCCATCCTGGAGAACAGGTCTCAGGCCGTCCGCCTTAATAAGATGGTAGCCCCCAAACAGGGAATCACCTGCGGTGTCCCACAGGGCTCCACCCTGTACCCCCATTTGTTCAATGTTTATATTCTCACCCTGATTCAGTCCCTCAGAGACAGGAAGGTGACGGTCTTCAACTATGCAGATGACCTGCAACTGGTCTTCATGATAGGCAGCACTGACAGCTCGATTACCGACTTCCAGTCCACCATGATGCACATCCAACTTTGGATGGACCAAAACCACCTTAAGCTGAACCCTGGTCAGACTGAGCTGGCACTTACAGGAGACAGTCACAAGTTCTGGGGCCCGCACTACTGGCCTCCCGAGATAGGTCCCCCGCCATCCCCCTCATCCTCGGCAAAAACACTCGGAGTCACACTAAACAGCGATCTTTCACTTAGAACACAAGTGGGTCTTGTAGTCTCCAAATGTTTCTTCCAACTACGGAAAATCAGGAAGGTCCGCCGTCTTCTCACGCTTAAAGCCCTCACCCAGGTTGTGATAGCCACTGTTCTGTCACATCTGGACTACGCCAACTCTTTATACCTGTATATTTACAATAAGGGGTGGTGAGGGACAGAGTCTCTGAATTAAGCAGAAAGCTCTCACCCAGTCAAGAGATCAGGGCTAGATCCAACACCGTTTTTTAGCTCACTGCACCATCCCAGTTTCAGAACCTGGCTGTATGCAAATTAGTCTGTTCCTGTCCCAGTGCATGATGGGAACAGGGCAAACCAAACTACAAAAGCCAATTCTTACACTGGGAAGGAAACAAGCTCCCGGGGACCGGTTTCTGGCATTACAGCCGTCTTCGGCCCGGTTTGCTTGAATCCTGATGGTGCAATGAGCAAGGGTCTCACATCTGAGAATACCCTTCCACGCTTAGGGTGGACAAAAATATTTACAACAAGGGGTGGTGAGGGACAGAGTCTCTGAATTAAGCAGAAAGCTCTCACCCAGTCAAGAGATCAGGGCTAGATCCAACACCGTTTTTTAGCTCACTGCACCATCCCAGTTTCAGAACCTGGCTGTATGCAAATTAGTCTGTTCCTGTCCCAGTGCATGATGGGAACAGGGCAAACCAAACTACAAAAGCCAATTCTTACACTGGGAAGGAAACAAGCTTCCGGGGACCGGTTTCTGGCATTACAGCCATCTTCGGCCCGGCTTGCTTGAATCCTGATGGTGCAATGAGCAAGGGACTCACATCTGAGTATACCCTTCCACGCTTATGGTGATGGATCAAGCCCTGATCTTTGGACTGGGTAAGAGTGGTCTGCTCAATTCAGACACTCTGTTCATCACCACCCCCTTTTGTAAATCGATTTTGGCCACTATAGGTGTGGCAGGGTATACTCAGACATGAGTCCCTTTCTCACTGCTCCATCAGGATTCAAGCAAGCCGGGCCGAAGAGGCTGAAATGCCAGAAACTGGTCCCCGGTAGCTTGTCTCCTTTCTGGTAAAGAATTGGCTTGGTAGTTTAGTCTGCCCTGTTCCCATGATGCACTGGGCCAGGGACAGACTGATTTGCATATAGCCAGGTTCTGAGCTGGGATGGGGCAGTGAGATAAATAACGGTGATGGATCAAGCCCTGATCTTTGGACTGGGTAAGAGTGGTCTGCTCAATTCAGACACTCTGTTCATCACCACCCCCTTTTGTAAATCGATTTTGGCCACTATAGGTGTGGCAGGGTATACTCAGAAATTAGTCCCTTTCTCATTGCTCCATCAGGATTCAAGCAAGCCGGGCCGAAGAGGCTGAAATGCCAGAAACCGGTCCCCGGTAGCTTGTCTCCTTTCTGGTAAAGAATTGGCTTGGTAGTTTAGTCTGCCCTGTTCCCATGATGCACTGGGCCAGGGACAGACTGATTTGCATATAGCCAGGTTCTGAGCTGGGATGGGGCAGTGAGATAAATAACGGTGATGGATCAAGCCCTGATCTTTGGACTGGGTAAGAGTGGTCTGCTCAATTCAGACACTCTGTTCATCACCACCCCCTTTTGTAAATCGATTTTGGCCACTATAGGTGTGGCAGGGTATACTCAGACATGAGTCCCTTTCTCACTGCTCCATCAGGATTCAAGCAAGCCGGGCCGAAGAGGCTGAAATGCCAGAAACCGGTCCCCGGTAGCTTGTCTCCTTTCTGGTAAAGAATTGGCTTGGTAGTTTAGTCTGCCCTGTTCCCATGATGCACTGGGCCAGGGACAGACTGATTTGCATATAGCCAGGTTCTGAGCTGGGATGGGGCAGTGAGATAAATAACGGTGATGGATCAAGCCCTGATCTTTGGACTGGGTAAGAGTGGTCTGCTCAATTCAGACACTCTGTTCATCACCACCCCCTTTTGTAAATCAACTCTTTATACCTGGGCATGCTTCTCTATCTGCTAAAATGGCTGCAGCTGGTCCAGAACCATGCCGCCAGACTGATTCTAAGACAACCTAGATGGCAGCCAGCCACTCCACTGCTAAGCAAACTACACTGGCTCCCAATGTCTCAACACTGCACCTTCAAAACTGGATGTCTGATCTTTAAATCCTCATTTAAAGGCCTCATGGTTCAACGATGATCTTAAGAAGTCCAAGAAACTCTGCCGCACCCTTGAAAAAGCGTGGAAAAAAGACCCAACCACCAGCACCAAGGACGCCTTCAAAAACGCCACCCGCACTCACCACCAACTAATCCGAAAGGCCAAGAAAACAGCATTCAAGGATCGACTTGACAACAACGCCCACAACAGCAAGGAACTTTTCAACATCGTCAAGGAGTTTTCCAATCCCTCGGCCAACTCCAACGACATCACCCCCTCTCAAGCCCTCTGCGACTCCCTAGCCTCATTCTTCCACAACAAGATTGCAGACATCCACAACAGCTTCGACAACCAACCCGGAGCCCAACCCACCCAACCACATGCTGAACACTCTCCCCCCGCGAACACCCTTAACGACTGGAACCCAATCTCCACTGAGGACACCATCCGCCTAATGAACTCCATCCACTCAGGATCCCCCACAGACCCATGCCCTCACCACATCTTCAACAAAGCAGACTCCGTCATAGCACTGCACCTCCGAGACGTCATCAACTGCTCCTTCAACTCCGCCACCTTTCCGGAAAACTGGAAACACGCTGAACTCACCGCCCTTCTGAAAAAACCCACAGCGGACCCCACCGAACTCAAAAATTACCGCCCCATCTTGCTCCTTCCATTCCCGGCCAAAGTAATCGAGAAAGCTGTCAACAACCAGCTCGCCGCTTTCCTCGAAGCCAACAAATCCCTCGACTCCTCACAATCTGGCTTCCGAGCAAAACACAGCACTGAGACCGCCCTCATCGCAGCAACAGACGACATTCGAACTCTACTGGACAATGGAGACACAGTCGCCCTCATCCTCCTCGACCTCTCTGCAGCATTCGACACAGTCTGCCACAGCACCCTTTTACAACGCCTCACCAACATCGGAATACATGGAAAAGCACTTGAATGGATCACTTTGTTCCTCACCGGAAGAACCCAGAGAGTCCGCCTTCCACCATTCAAGTCCGAGGCCACCGAAGTCATCTGTGGCATACCACAAGGATCCTCTCTCAGCCCCTCCCTCTTCAACGTATACATGAGCCCCCTCGCGACCATCGCCCGCCAACACAACCTCAACATCATCTCTTACGCGGATGACACTCAACTGATCCTTTCTCTCACCAAGGACCCCAGCACCGCCAAAACTAACCTACACGAAGGAATGAAAGAAGTTGCTGAATGGATGAAACACAGCCGTCTGAAACTGAACTCAGATAAAACAGAAGTCCTCATCCTAGGTACATCCCCCTCTGCATGGGACGACTCTTGGTGGCCGGAAGCCCTTGGAAAAGCACCCATCCCGACAGACCACGCACGGAACCTAGGCGTTATCCTGGATTCTTCACTTTAAATGAACAGACAAGTCAGCGCTGTATCCTCATCTTGCTTCAACATTCTTCGCATGCTCAAAAAAACATTTCGATGGATCCCCACCGAAACCAGGAAAACAGTCACCCATGCTCTAGTCACGAGCCGACTGGACTACGGAAACACCCTCTACGCAGGCACTACCGCTAAACTCCAAAAGAAACTCCAACGAATCCAAAACGCCTCAGCCAGAATCATATTAGACATCCCACGCAACGAACACATCTCTGGTCACCTGAAAGACCTCCACTGGCTACCCGTCAATAAGAGAATCACTTTCCGACTGCTAACCCACGCACACAAATCACTCTACGACATTGGACCAGAATGCCTCAACTCAAGACTGTCCTTCTACACCCCCTCCCGCCAACTACGTTCCTCCAGCCAAGCCCTCGCCACTGTACCTCGCATCAACAAGACCACCATGGGAGGCAGATCCTTCTCTTACCTGGCTGCTAAAACATGGAACTCACTCCCCACTCACCTTCGCCTTACCCAGAACCACCTAGCTTTCAGAAAACAACTTAAAACGTGGATATTTGACAAGTAATCCTCCCCCCCCCTCCTTAGCGCCTTGAGACCCTCTGGGTATGTAGTGCGCTATATAAATTCTCTGACTTGACTTGACTTGCACGGCAAAAGTCCAAAATTCATCAACAATTGATACTCAGGCATACCCCCACCCGCAACCTACGCTCAGCCCACCTCTCACTCGTCCACACCCTTCATTTAGGCGGAAACGCACGGGAGGTTGCAGATTCGCCACTCTCGCCCCTAGACTTTGGAACTCCCTCCCCTTGAAGATTCGCGCCTCTTCTGATCTCATGAAATTCAGAAGAGCCCTCAAAACCTGGCTCCATGAGCAAGCCTTCAACTGACATTCTCTCTAAAAAACGTACTCTGCCTTCTCATTAACATTAAGGAGCTCGTCCTCTCCCCCACCCCAATTCAGATATGAGAGAGTCAAGATCTCTGTGCAAACTTAACAAGATTCCTGTGAGGTCCCATCCTTCCAAGACCAAGCTCATGGAGCTCTTGGCAGAGTACGCTAAGGACCACCCTTCTGATAGGGAAGGTCCCACCTCACCTCAGACGTAGCTGAAACATGTGATCTGGAGGATCTCATCAACCCTGATAGTACTCACAGTACCTGGAACCCACACAAGTGGGGCAGGTCTTGGTGAGATCACTGAGGACAGCCTCAGTGAAGAGGAGAGCCGTCTAGCAAGGTTGACCCAAAGGATAGACCTAGAGACCAGACTCCTAACTCCAGAAAAAGAAAGAATAGAGATGGGCTTACCCCCATCAATAGTGGCAGCCATATCAAACTTAGGGAGATAGAAAGTTCTTATGGCCCTGAAATCCCCAAAGGGATTGTCCCTAAATATGATGAAGGTGATGACATCGCCATATGGTTCACAGCCTTTGAGAAGGCAAGGGAAGAAGTCGCACTGGAGGGCTTTACTATGGAAACTGTTCTCTGGTAACTGCAGAAAGACTACTGACCCTGACTGGGCTAGATGCTGAGTCCTATGACCTCATGAAGGGCTTTGGACTCACAAGTGAGGAATATCGAATTCAATTCAGGGGGGCTCACAAAACTCCTAGCCAATCCTGGGTTGACTTCATGGACTACTTTGTAAAAACACTCGATGGGTGGTTGACTGGAAGTGAAGTGCATGAGTATGTTTGGCTTTACAATCTCCTGATGAAAGAACACATGTTAAGTAATCGCACTAATGGAAAGTTGCACCAGTATCCGGTAGACATAGCTCTACTTTCTCCCCGAGAATTAAGAAAGAAGGCAGATAATTGAGGTAGGACAAGGGTGACCAAAACGCATAATGGGGGTGACCAAAAGAAAGGGGTTACAAAACCTCCCAAGGGGAAAGGGGGTGATCCCCCCAAAGATTAAAACTAAGAGTCTTCTAATAGTCCCTTAAAACACATTCAGGAGGGTGGGACCCAAAAGCCTTCTCAGTCCACTGATGGATATAAGGGTGAAAATGTAGATCCCTTAAAGGCCTGGTGTTGTGCTTGTAAGAAAGTTGGACACTCTACTGGAGATGCTGTCTGTCCTACCAAAAAGGTCCCTGGTCCCCTGCCAGTTGCTACTGGTGTGGCAAATCTCGAGATGGGATCAACAATGTGCCCAGAACAAATCAGGGTTCACACTGAGGCAGTAACAGCTCCTCGAGGGGGTGCTGCAGGGCAGGGAGGGGCAGGGTGGGTGGTAGTAAACTCAGGCATATGGCCGAACGGAGGTAAGTAAATAAATAAATAAAATTAATTACATTGCACACTCTGCAACGCCAAACGGCGATGCAGCGCGTGCAATGTAATTAATTTTATTTATTTACTTACCTCCGTTCGGCCATATGCCTGAGTTTACTACTCCCCATGCTGCCCCTCCCCCACAAAACCCCACCGCCCCGCAGCACTCCCTCAAAGAGCCGCTACAGCACTGAGGCTGCTCTAGTCTCTGAAATGAAAGGAAGGTTAGCCACTTTGGCTGTCGGACACTTAACCTGAAACAGTTCTTACAATACCCCCTAGTGAATGGGACCAGGATAGAAGCCCTAAGGCAGAGGTCTTCAAACCTTTTTGCTCTGAGCCCCTCTAAACAAAATGTTTTGAGGTCGAGCCCCCGTCCAAAGCTTTATGGCAAGGGTTGAGGGAGCGGGAGGGACATGTCTGGGCGCAGGGGGAGGGGCTTATGAGATGATTTCAGGAGTAATTTTTCTATAGCTCATAAAACACACTAAATATGAGACCTATAAAACAGCAAATGCATCAAACAAAAACATGTATGGTCCCAAAAATACTGCTCCCCATAATTGTGGTATTCTAAGGCCATCACACTCTTGGACCCCAATACAACTACACCTGCTACATTAATGATAACAGCAGCCCCGATTAGCAGGCTGTCTCCTCTGAATCTTTCACCTCTTCACCACCATACCTGACCATACTGCCCCTTACAGAAAAAAAAGGTCTCCCTTTTTTTCTACAAAGGTGCCCTCTGTCCTAATACTAGATAAGAAAAGACCTCCCATGCCCCTTTTTCAAAGGTAGACAGTCATAATTGTGATGCAGGGGACCCCTCAAGCCCCTGGGCCCAAGGCCTACTACACCTGGTTAATTAATGATAACCAGCAGTGGCCACTTACACACCTGGCAGCAGTACCTACTGTATTAATGAATGGCCCTTTTTAAGGAAATAAAGGGGGGGAGGGCACTTATATTACCACATTTGCTACGTAATTCATCATGTGCTGCATAGCAAAGCATATCCAATTCTTCGGTGCTGTAAACTAGTACTTACAGACGTTCCATTTTGATGGACAATATTATGGTATTTTTTATAATTTTTTATTGTGCGGTACAGGATGACAAATGCGTTCTTGTGGCACACTTAATATTTTAAGTGAACCTAGTTCTATGTATGTTGCTGTTTATTTTGCTGCACAATTCTCTTCTTTGGTGGTCCTCTGCCATGTTATTAAAATATGTTGAATGGGGATTTAGCGTCCATTTAGTCACCCAAACCTACTTTGGGACGGGATCAGCACGGACACCTTGTTGCTGTTATCATAAGGCCGTTTGAGCTCGGTGTACATAAAACCAACCATCTGCTTATTCCCGCACAGACTAATATGTCCTCACAGCACTCTAACAAATACCAACTATCCCCTCTGCTACTAAACAATTCCCACCCCCCTTTAACAATTTCATATTTAACTTCAACTTGACAACTTCTGTTAGTTGAAGCCTTTTCGCCCTTTCTCTTGACTCCAGTGTTTCTTTGCACTGAACTGGCCTGTCTGCCCCTGGTCCAAGCCTGCCTTTCTTTCATTCCCAATTCTCCTCTTACTTTACGTTGTTCTTTTCCACAGCCCTTAATGTCAGTAGCTGGAACGATTCTGCAGCAAAGAAACTAGCCCTCGAGATGCGCACAGGCACTGGCAGAAGACTACCATCAGCCCCATGGTACACAGCTGGGTTAAAAGAACTAAAGAAAAAATGCAGAGCCAAAGAATAAGTTTGGAGGAAGGAATACTCTGAAATAGAAAAAAACATTACAAAGAGGCATTAATAAAGTATAAAGATTCAATAGTCTCTGCAAAATCCAGTTTCTTCACCAAGAAAATTATTGCTGCTAAAAATACAGCTAGAGAACTTTTTAAAACAGTTTCTACCTTAGCCAAGTTTGGCAATAGCAAACAGTTTAGTCCAAATAGGTAGTTCTGCGACAATTAGCAGAGTTCTTTCACGATAAAGTGGTAAAAGTTTATGACAATTTCTCTAACAGCAAGGCTGGAGTTAATTTAAATGGGCCAAACAAAGATAGGGTGATTATGCAGGTCTATTTACAAAAATGTAACTCCTTAACGCCAGACCGAGTCGAGAAGCTTATAATGTAACAGACGGCTCTTGTGAATCATGAAAAGAATGAACAGCTCCAAAAATACACAGGCCAAAACTGCTCCAACATTCAGATCGGACCTCATTTGGGGAAAGAGGAATGTGTTAATCTGTCCCTACACTATCACTTTGATGACATCCCTATTTAATATCTGCCAGACAAAACCCATCAAAAGGTGTCAGCTCGTGAAGGCTTCCTAAAAAGCACATTTACAGATGTCAGATGACTAAGCTACAAAGTTCCCTTTCCAGATGGATTCCTTTACTCTTTTCTCCTAACTCTACTTGTCTTCTTCTCTCTCCAAACCTCTTCTGCACCCTCCTCCCTCGGGGCTCTTTCCCAAATACAAAATCACAGAAACGTAAACACGCCCACAGATCCACAGATCACCTCATACTAATGGCCACTTCTCCTAGGTAATTTTCCATCGTCTTCCGCACCTCTTCTCGTGAGAAGGTGGACAACCTTGGTACCCAGGCCTTCTTCAGCAAGAAAGAACATCAGCTCCCAATTATTGACATTACATATTGAAGGGCAGATTTACAAGGCCCTTGCGCCTATTTTACGCCGCCGTTGCGTCACTGTTCCTGTGCGGGGGGGGGGGGGGAGGTCCGGCGCAGGAACGCCTCCTAAAAGTGGCTGAGTGAAATCTACAAGATTTCACTCAGTCACTTTTAGGCCAATGCTGCGTCAAAATCCTGCGCCTGCTTGAACCAGGCGTAAGGCTTGACGCAGCATTCGAAGAAATAGGCCCCCCCGGAGCATTGCTGGAGCTGGGTCCAGCAATGCGCCGCATTTACGGCACAGATGCGCTGTTTCTGCCCGATGGTGCGCCGCATTATAAATGAGGCACATCATGGGCGGTGGAGCTGCGGCGCACAATTACTGGCGTATCCCTGCTAATTTGCAGGGATGCGCCAGTTATTGTAAATCTGCCCCACAATGTTTCATTTCTCCTCCCTAACTCCTGAAACAAAAGGCGTTAGTTCTAACTAACAAAGGCAGATTCTTCCAACTGCAGCTGAAACGTGAGAATCAAACATTTCTGCGTGCACATGAATTTTGCTGACTATTTCTAAATTGAGAGCTTACCAGGGAAAATACATTTCAGGCCTACAAATTCAGCCAACATAAGTAATAAACAAACAGGTCTTTCATTGCAAAACGTGAACATTCATTTTGGCCTTTACACATCAGGGTTTACACACATTAATAATACATTGCTACACCGTCTAATATTATTACATGTTGAGCATGGCTCATTCTTCATGCAATCTTCATCATGGTGCACATTTAAATCAAAAGGCATTTTATCTATACTACTATTATAAAGAGAGAACTTGCACCTTTTGGCCAGGTAAACTCGGGAACCACAGCACCAATCACAACACCCAATACAGCGTTGGAAAGGGCAGTTGCAGCAGAAGGACATAGGCTATGAAGACGCCCACCATATACATTTAAAATGTAAAAGAACCGTGCCAGCAAAGTAGTCCCTTGTGGGCGTGTCTGCATTGTGCTGTGGGTGTGTGCTGGGGGGCGTGACAATCGCTGGGGGCATTCCGTCACGATTGTTGTTTTTTCTTCCCAGGTTCTATACATTCCTGCTCCCTTTAAACAGTAATTCAGTGGTGGTCCCATTCTCTTAGAATCACCCCAAGTACAGTTATGGGCAAAAATACAACTAAAAGGCCCTGCAAAGCATTATGGGATAAGCTTAGCATAATTTTTAGCATTCATGAAAGGGTTTCAATGTTTTTGAATTTTACTCATCAGGGACGACGAGGTGAACTGCAGCTTTATGTATAATATTTTAAATGCGATTGCATTTGCCTCATCAGGGACATCTAGGGACGGCAAGGTGAACTGCAGCTTGATATATAATATTTTAAATGCTATTGCATTTGTATCATCAGGGACATCTGGGGACATGAGGTGAACTGCAGCTTGATGTGTAATATTTTGAATGCTATTGCATTTGCCTAATCAGGGACATCTAGGGACCATGAGGTGAACTGCAGCTTGATGTATAATATGTTAAATGCTATTGCATTTGCCTCTTGGGGACAACTATGGAGAACGAGGTGAACCGCAGCTCTTTGTAGAATTATTTGGATACTATAATATTCACTTCCCACTGCTAATCTCGTGCCATAATGGTTTGCAGGGGCTTGATCTCAAAATCATCACCTCTCTCACTGCTTGCTGGAAGCTAATTTCACTTTTGTTAAATGACTATATGCATTTTAGCATGTAGAAATACTTGTTATTTTACCTTGAATATATGAGGTTTCTGTTTTAAGAATTGAAATCTGACGGAACGAAATATTGTGGATTTATTGTACCAAGTTCGCGCCAATTCCGCCCACCCCTACTTTAAATACCCCTGCACCCCATAATCATAACCCACCCTTACTCTATAAAATACCCCAACACCCTTAAACACTAACCCATCTTAACCCTATAAATATACCCTGTACCCCAAAACCCAAACCTATCCCTAAACTATAAAAATACCCCTGTACCCCAAAACCAAAACCTAGCCCTGAACCCTATAAATACCCCTGTACCTCAAAACCCAAACATACCCTTGAACTCTAAAAATACCCCTGTACCCCAAAACCCAAACCTACCCCTGAACCCTAAAATACCCCTGTACCCCAAAACCCAAACCTAGCCCATAACCCTTAAAATACCCCTGTACCCCAAAACCCAAACCTACCCATAACCCTAAAAATACCCCTGTACCCCAAAACCCAAACCTAGCCCAGAACCTTAAAATAACCCTGTATCCCAAAACCCAAACCTAGCCCTGAACCCTAAAAATATCCCTGTACCCCAAAACCCAAACCTAGCCCTGAACCCTTAAAATACCCCTGTACCCCAAAACCCAAACCTACCCCTGAACCCTAAAAATACCCCATACCCCAAAACCCAAACCTAGCCCTGAACCCTAAAAATACCCCGTACCCCATAACCCAAAACTATATCTGAACCATTAAAATACCCAAACACCCCAAAACATATACCTCAGTACCCCAAAACATA
This sequence comes from Lissotriton vulgaris, assembly GCF_964263255.1. Classification (NCBI taxonomy): domain Eukaryota; kingdom Metazoa; phylum Chordata; class Amphibia; order Caudata; family Salamandridae; genus Lissotriton; species Lissotriton vulgaris. The sequence goes on from NC_141696.1 coordinate 27,722,075, forward strand.
TACCCCTATACCCATACTTGCCTTATCCAAACATTTTTTTAAAACATGCTTTTACCATTCATGCATTTACAACGAATTTCGTTTTAAATGTATGCTTGGTAAAAGCATATAAAATGTAATGTCATGGGTTATAATGGCATTGCGGAGTCATGGTACTTTTGGAATGAAAGTATGCAGAGTCATGGTATGCGGAAAGAAAGTTGCGGTATAATGGGTGTTTACCCTCCCCCTTTAAGTACATTGGTGGCACGGCGGCCCACATCTCCAGCAACATACTCATTTTTTCACCACCCATTTGAAAAATGCACAGGTCTCTCTCATTGATGGCCAGGACTGACATACGCTTCTAGACACACCTCCCGCCACAAGTTATAGAATTGAGGGCCCTTATTTATGAGGCCATGCGTCAGTTTTGCGCCGCTGGTGCGTCACTTTTTGTGACGCACCAGCGGCGTAAAATATGCGCCTTGTTGCGCCATATTTAAAAAGTGACGCATCTAGGTAGATGTGTCACTTTTTAAACCCCTGCGCCACATTATACCTGTGTCAGGTATAATGTATGCAGAGGGGGCGTTCCCCCGCAAAAAGCCTCGTAATAGTGACGCAGTGAAATCTATGAGATTTCACTGCGTCACTTTTAGGACGTTGTTGCGTCAAAATCTTGCGCCTGCCTCACAGCAGCAGCAACAGCCTTTCACATGGGGCTTTCCCCATGTGAAAGGACGCATTGCTGGAGTTGCGTCACTTTTGTGACACACTCCAGCAATGCGTCACTTTTGCGCTTACAGATGCGTCAGAAATACTGACGTATCTGTAAGTCCTTGCGACATGATGCGTCATACATTAAATATGACGCATCATTGATGTCGCAAGGAGTGCGCACTGAGAAGTGACGCATCGCTGTTTTCACGCAGCGATGCGTCACTTTTCATAAATGAGGCACGAGAACTTTAGAGCTGGGGAGCTACGTTCGAATCTCGGCATCAGCTCAACATCCTGTGATTCCAGGCAAATCGCTTTGTCTCCCCGTGCCTACCACAAAGGAATGTGTTCTTCTGTAATGTAAATTGTGCTCATGCCATGTTGTCGAGTTTGCGCTATATAATATTGCAAGGAAAAATAAAGTAGGGAAACTCGAGTTCACACACTACTGAACGCGCACTCTTAAGTGCATCAGCAGTGCACTGTGAATCGGAGCGTTTCACAAGCCTGTCACAGATTAGAAATGCTATCTAAACGAAATCCTACAAAACAATATACTACTGGCCGGCAGCAATTCATACCCGGACAACGTCGGGACGGGCTGCTAGTTACATATAAACTTTCATTAGGCGGCAGCGACATACAAAGGTTACAATATCAAGAATAACTGTTTTCATTTCTACTTTGCATAACACAAAATCATTTTCTAGTACTTCACTTGCACACAATCCTAATAACCAAAGTTAATACAACACAAGAATATATGCGGCTGTGGACTATCTTTGATTATAACGCACCCCTACAATTTTAGAGCACTGCCACGCTCTATGTACATGTATTTATATAGCGCAAATCGCCTACATCGCAGGCATCTAGGCGCTTGCTTAGGGAACCCGTCCTGGAATTCCCCTGTGAGATACCCTGGCAGGGTATCCACAAGGTGAAAGCCAGGCATCCTGCCGCGAGGGGCCGTTGTGGAGATTAAGCAAGCTATTGCCCAGAGTCGCAGAGTGTGAACCCGTGAGTCGAGTAGGCACCGGAGTGAGAATTATCGAGTCCGTGGAATTATTGAGCCCAACCCCTGTCGGGGCGGGGAATTGAACCCTGGTCCAGGGCCGATCTCAGCTTCCGGGTCTGCCACCTCTAACCCCTGAGCCACACTTCTCCACTATGTGTTGGCGCTAGGCAGCGGGCCCCAAACTGCTCGCTATCACCTAAAAGCTGTCGCTAACTGATGTTGCTAATAGGGCGATGAAATTATCGCCGCTTTGCGGCCGAAAACAGCCGCAAAAGCGGTGATAATTTTATTTCGCCTTCCTTGGTAATATGCCCCCAGAATTTTTATTGCAAAAATGACTTTATTTTGGGAGACTCCTGAATTTTTATTGCAAAAATGACTTTATTTTGGCTCTCTGATGCTTTAGAAGTCAATGGGGAAATGCATTCTCTGGTATATTTATTCTCCACTTTACTGTTGTAAATTGTTGTCATGCATTGGTTTTGTTCTCTTCCAGTGGAGCAGGGTGCAGTACCACAGCTCATCACTAGGTGTCCCACTCCAGTCGGCGTCCACGCTGTACAGTGAGAACCAGAGACGCCTGACGGATGAACGCTGTGACGTCACCGCGCCTGCCTTGTTTTTCACGGAGCGAGGCTGCCAGAAAAGCACTTCATGCAATGGGCCAGAAACTGTCCGGATATCCGGCTACCCACAATGCATTGCACTGAAGAGAAGCTCTTTGCATCTAACTGAACAAATTACACTTTTAATAATTAGCAGGTATTTCTTTATGTCTGTTACTGTAATTATTAGACATCCTTCTACATTCATCCCCAGAAACTACGTAAAGAGAAGTACTCTAATATTTATGGGTGTCAAAACAGAGGAAGTCCTCACTTGAAATGCGATCCTCCGACTTAAAGTGACTCGTCACGTCTCTCAATCAATTGCACCGCGTGTGGTGATTGAAGAGGAGAATGTGCAATTTTTGGATGACCTACGTCAATGCGCGGGTCTATAGTGTAGTGAAAGTAAGTCTGATTAACAGAACACGTAGGAATAATATTGCAGACGATATATCCAATGTTATAGTGTCTGAGATTAAATTACTTATCTCTCTCTGCCAGATTGGTTAAGATTTAGACATGTGCTTCTCTGAGAATCTCTGAAGACTTCATCAGCTCTCTGTCATAAAATAAGTATTGGAAGGAAAGAAAACACATTCTGGGGCATCTCTGCAAATCAGCAGAGATGAGCCAGAAAAGATGCGACACGCAATTCCCTCCCTGCCCCACCACAAATGCAAATCAGCAGGGATGCAACACGCAATTCCCTTCCTGCGCCACCTCAAATGTGTCGCATTTACAATGCGGCGCATGGATAGGGCGATGCGTGTTGCATCCTGTGGCATAAGGGCGGCGCATTGCTGGGGTCGTGTTGCAAGAGTAACGCAGCTTCAGCAATGCTCAGAGGCGCCCTACGCCTAACATGCTACGTCACTGGGTTTTGACGAAGCATGGGGCAGATTTACAAGCCCCCTTGGGCCTCTTTAACGCCAATGTTGCGTCAATTTTGTGACGCAGCGGTGGCAAAAAACGAGCGCCATGCTGCGGGGTATTTACAACGTGGCGCGTCTGTGAGATGCGTCACGTTGTAAAGCCCAGCGCCACATGCAGGCGTTCTGACGCAGGGGGGGGGGGGGGGCGTTCCGGTGCCTCCTAAAAGTGGCTGAGCGAAATCAAGATTTCACTCAGTCACTTATAGGGTAATGCTGCGTCAAAACCCTGCACCTCCTTGAAGCAGGCGTAAGGATTGACTCAGCATGTTACAGATAGGGCACCCCGAGCCTTGCTGGAGCTGTGTTGCGCTTGCCACGCAACTCCAGGAAAGTGCCAAATTTCCGCCAGGGATGCGTTGCGCATCTACCCATCCGAGCACCACGGTGCGCCACATTGTAAATGCGGCGCATCAGTGGTGGCGCACGGGTGGGCAGATGCGCCGCAACTCTTCTGGTGCATCTCTGCTGATTAGCAGATATGCGCCAGAAGTCGTAAATCTGCTCCATGTACGTAAAAGTGACTAAGAGAAATCTTGTAGATTTCACTGTGTCACTTTTACGAGGCGTTCCTGCGATGGAATGCCCACTCTGCCCCGGAACGCCTTCATGAAACCTAACGCAGGTTTCATGTAGTGCAGGGCTTTACAACGTGACACATCTCCCTAGATGTGTCACGTTGTAAATAAGGCACAACTTGGTGTATGGTTTATGCCGCCGCTGCGTCACAAAAGTGATGCAACAGCAGCGTAAATGTGGCGCATGGGGCTTGTAAATCTGCCCCTCAATGTCTTGTAAAGGGTGGTACGCTCTCTATAAAAACATATCTCATGATGTCTCAAAACACTGTTTTCACTTAGAAAACTGTATAGTTGAATAAGAATAAGGAAGTGTCAGAATATGAAGGGAATCACTTCCCAATGTCTTCTTTACTTTCCGCAGGTTTCAGTCAGTTGCTTCCTCTCCACACACATTTTTGGCCCTCCTGGAGAAGTGTTGATGGAGCAAGGTCTTTTTTTTTTTAACACATATTTATTTGTAAGAATGCACAAAAGTCGTGGGGCTCTGAACCCCAGAGGCCACTGCAGTATCAATTTATACATTTACAAGACAGCACCTGACTTTCTTTTACATCAAACAATTCAACCACAATGGTGAACAACCTTTACAACGCAACTTTTACCACTCAGTGCCTTTACAACGCGGTCATTACAACGCAAACCATTACAACGCATTGCGCTGGGGGGGGGCTCTAGGATAGGGAATACGTTTAATTTTCTATCCAACACCTTCCCTAGTGTCCACGGGGACTGGTGTTGGAATAGTAAATTAAACTTTTCACTATCCAGCACCCTAAAGCGCTATGCGTTGTAATGGTTTGCGATGTAAAAACCGGGTTGTAAAGGCATGCGTGGTAAAAGCAAGTGTTGTAATGTCATACATCCAACCACAATACGTGACTTAGAGTATCTGTTAGGATTTAAAGCCCCCCTCCCCAACTAACCCCCCCTACTTCCCCCCGAGTTGCACAAAGTCCACTGAGCCCAGTCCATATGCATAAGCAATCAGGCTAGAAAAAACAGTAAAGTAAAAAGAACGGTAACAGAAAAACCCAGTCTTGGTACACACACACCCCAGGCTACCCCTCAACCCCCCTCGTGCCAGATCTGACAGACCCGCTCCAGCCCTCATTCCACTGGAAGATCGTCCACAACATTTGGAGGCTCCAGTCACAAACCCCTATTGTCCGCACACCGCTTCCATATTTTGGAATGCTTACGGGGACATCCTGGACAACAAAGATTGGGTGTTCCAGCCCCATGGAGAAATCAAGGCCATTTTTCCAGGCTGCCACGAGGGGGCCCGTGTATCCTTCCACATCCTCGCTATATGACGTTTTGCCAATGTGAGGCCGAGCAGCATGAGGTGCCGTTTATAAACATTGCTCCCAATCCCTCCCATCACATGCAGAAGGGCGAATTGTGGCATGCGTGGAAGTGACCACCCCAGGATCTCCGATAAACAGGAGAATACCCCTCTTCAGAATCGATCGAGTGATGGGCATTGCCAGACGGTGTGCAAGAATGTGCCCTCCTCCCCACCACACTGGAGGGGGGCAATCAAACCTGCCCGCCATAGTCACACCTGAGTAAAGTAGACCCAATATAGGTATTTAAATTGTATGAGGTGAAGCCCCATTGCTATGGCCGCTGGGGGGGGCGGCTAAGGCCTCCTTCCAGTCCTCCTTGAGCGTACCCACATCCTCTTCCCATACCCCCCGAAGCTTCTCAAGCGTGGACGCGCAGTGGATGACCAGGGACTGATATATCTGTGAGATCTTCTTGGTTTCCATTCCCCCATAAAAAAACTTTGCCTCCACCGGACTAAACTTGGGTAGCGAGTCAAGGCCCTCTAGGCTAGGGGAAAGCGCAAAGCGGAACTGAAGGTACCAATAAAACTGGGACCGGGCCATGCACAATTCCACCTGTAGATCCCGGAATGACTCAAGGGACCCATCCCGCACTACATCCCCCAGGGTGGAGATGCCAATGGCATCCCACCCCCTAAAGCCCTGCAAGGCTGCCAGCTCCGGCAGGCACCCGTCGTGCCACAAGGGAATCTCTCCAGTAAGGGTATTCCACCACCCCATTCACTTCAATGACTGCTGCCAAACTAGAAAGACAACCTTTGTCACCTGTGTTAATGTACCACGCAGTGTCACTGCATAGAGAATCGTGTGAAGGGTGTGACACCCCATAAGGTGTCGCTCCAGCGCATGGGCCGGGTCCCCACTGTCCCCATACCAACACTCATTTAGAACGAATAGATGCGAGGCCTGGTAGTATGAAAGAATATCAGATGTCGCCAGCCCACCACAGTAGGTGGAGAGAAAGCAAGTGTGCAACGCTACTACCCACACCTGTCCCCCAACACGGAATTCACTAGCCTAAACCATTTGAGCGCGATCGGGTACGGGTGATCCTGCAGCTGGTACAGCAAGCGGGGGAGCACCACCATCTTGAAGATTGCTGACCTGCCATATATTGTTATGGGCATACGCAATCAGGTCTTTATATCCGCAAGAACGCGCTCCCAAACCGGCGCCAAGTTCCGCTCCTAAGATATGGCTGGCACATCCGACAGGAGATAAAGGGGCAAAAGGATTGCCCACACCCACCGCACAATTGCTGAGCCTCTCTGGCGTCGCTTTTAGCATTTTCCATTAAGGTTCTTTTTAAACATTATTTGCCATTCTTTTAACAGTCTCTGAATAAATCCATTAATCCACGTTAGTACATGCTTTATATCACTCCACACTCAGGTTTCTGCTGCAATTTTCAAGTTTCTAGTACGAATGCTGTGCCCATCCGGACCTCTTGCATAAGCACGACAGAAGCAACGGGTTCTTCCAAAAACAGCGTTTATTTAAAAAAACCAATGCATTTCGAGCATCAAGTGCTCTTCGTCAGGGTACGCTGGAAGTAATACAGAAACACAATATTCAGTAACAGCATAGCTCTGCTCAATAAGTGACATTTTTATATGTACTTAGTGCATACTTTCTCATTTGTGAGTCCCATTCATTTATATAAAAATCATTCTTTGCAGAACAAGTACAGACCGGTTTGTCAAATCATGTAAAACTCATCACTTTATAACATGTACAACCCTTATCATTAAAAAACTAACACGACCCTGTTATGTCCCCCAATCATGTGATTCTCTATGCTGTAGTTGCTACCTAAATTAGCGATCAGAATGCTTAGCATTACATGTCCATATGCTCCACTTCTTGTTCATTGCCCATATCTATCTGTAAATGCAAAAAACGTGCATTGTTCCCTTTAACTCTACACGCATTAACCGGACGTTCCATTCCCTTTATATATTATCACCTGTGCCTCACATTCATCTTTTTCCTACGTATTTCGAAAAAATTAATTAAAGGCAGTTGAAATTCTCTTGCTGAAACGCCCATTATCTACCCCTTTACGTGCTTACTTATGAGATGTCCTTCAACTGGAGAGTTACATAATCGTCATGTCGCACTATAGTTTCTTACACTTAAAAACCTGATGTTAGCGCTTCATACCTGTTCTGAACGTCCTCACCGCTACAAACGGCAGCTTCAATTCTATCACGCTCTGGTGAAGCCTCCTATATTTAAACCCCTCCCTTTCTAAACCACTCCTCTTCATTACGATTCTAATTGCTCCCCGGCCGTGGGGAACGTGTTAGTGTGTATTTGTTCCTACTTAACTGCTAAACCCACAATGCAACATTCCACCTTCAAAAATATATGTATACTAAGTACTGTGTAAGCAAATGCTGTGTTACGATGTTTCATGATTCCACAATATTATAAAATAAATAAATACTCCCAATGTCTGAATTCTATTTAACTCCGTTTTATCCAAGAACCCAGGTTTTTACTCCGTGTGTGTGTGATCAAATCTTCTGTGTTCCTTCGTCCGTTTTATAGTTCATCAGTCTTTTCGTGGGTGCTACCCCAAGTCGGGTTTACTGTGATAATAAGCTCATGGGGGGTTTTGGGGAGCACTCCATTTTACTCTGTTTTTCCATAATTTTAAGTCGGAACTACTCATGTTCCTCATTTGCGTGCAGGTTGGGTAAGTGCCTAAACCCTAAGGCACCAGTGAATAAGCAGATAAAGGGGCAAAAGGATTGCCCACACCCACCGCACAATTGCTGAGCCTCTCTGGCGTCGCTTTTAGCATTTTCCATTAAGGTTCTTTTTAAACATTATTTGCCATTCTTTTAACAGTCTCTGAATAAATCCATTAATCCACGTTAGTACATGCTTTATATCACTCCACACTCAGGTTTCTGCTGCAATTTTCAAGTTTCTAGTACGAATGCTGTGCCCATCCGGACCTCTTGCATAAGCACGACAGAAGCAACGGGTTCTTCCAAAAACAGCGTTTATTTAAAAAAACCAATGCATTTCGAGCATCAAGTGCTCTTCGTCAGGGTACGCTGGAAGTAATACAGAAACACAATATTCAGTAACAGCATAGCTCTGCTCAATAAGTGACATTTTTATATGTACTTAGTGCATACTTTCTCATTTGTGAGTCCCATTCATTTATATAAAAATCATTCTTTGCAGAACAAGTACAGACCGGTTTGTCAAATCATGTAAAACTCATCACTTTATAACATGTACAACCCTTATCATTAAAAAACGAACACGACCCTGTTATGTCCCCCAATCATGTGATTCTCTATGCTGTAGTTGCTACCTAAATTAGCGATCAGAATGCTTAGCATTACATGTCCATATGCTCCACTTCTTGTTCATTGCCCATATCTATCTGTAAATGCAAAAAACGTGCATTGTTCCCTTTAACTCTACACGCATTAACCGGACGTTCCATTCCCTTTATATATTATCACCTGTGCCTCACCTTCATCTTTTTCCTACGTATTTCGAAAAAATTAATTAAAGGCAGTTGAAATTCTCTTGCTGAAACGCCCATTATCTACCCCTTTACGTGCTTACTTATGAGATGTCCTTCAACTGGAGAGTTACATAATCGTCATGTCGCACTATAGTTTCTTACACTTAAAAACCTGATGTTAGCGCTTCATACCTGTTCTGAACGTCCTCACCGCTACAAACGGCAGCTTCAATTCTATCACGCTCTGGTGAAGCCTCCTATATTTAAACCCCTCCCTTTCTAAACCACTCCTCTTCATTACGATTCTAATTGCTCCCCGGCCGTGGGGAACGTGTTAGTGTGTATTTGTTCCTACTTAACTGCTAAACCCACAATGCAACATTCCACCTTCAAAAATATATGTATACTAAGTACTGTGTAAGCAAATGCTGTGTTACGATGTTTCATGATTCCACAATATTATAAAATAAATAAATACTCCCAATGTCTGAATTCTATTTAACTCCGTTTTATCCAAGAACCCAGGTTTTTACTCCGTGTGTGTGTGATCAAATCTTCTGTGTTCCTAATTTAGGTAGCAACTACAGCATAGAGAATCACATGATTGGGGGACATAACAGGGTCGTGTTAGTTTTTTAATGATAAGGGTTGTACATGTTATAAAGTGATGAGTTTTACATGATTTGACAAACCGGTCTGTACTTGTTCTGCAAAGAATGATTTTTATATAAATGAATGGGACTCACAAATGAGAAAGTATGCACTAAGTACATATAAAAATGTCACTTATTGAGCAGAGCTATGCTGTTACTGAATATTGTGTTTCTGTATTACTTCCAGCGTACCCTGACGAAGAGCACTTGATGCTCGAAATGCATTGGTTTTTTTAAATAAACGCTGTTTTTGGAAGAACCCGTTGCTTCTGTCGTGCTTATGCAAGAGGTCCGGATGGGCACAGCATTCGTACTAGAAACTTGAAAATTGCAGCAGAAACCTGAGTGTGGAGTGATATAAAGCATGTACTAACGTGGATTAATGGATTTATTCAGAGACTGTTAAAAGAATGGCAAATAATGTTTAAAAAGAACCTTAATGGAAAATGCTAAAAGCGACGCCAGAGAGGCTCAGCAATTGTGCGGTGGGTGTGGGCAATCCTTTTGCCCCTTTATCTGCTTATTCACTGGTGCCTTAGGGTTTAGGCACTTACCCAACCTGCACGCAAATGAGGAACATGAGTAGTTCCGACTTAAAATTATGGAAAAACAGAGTAAAATGGAGTGCTCCCCAAAACCCCCCATGAACTTATTATCACATCCGACAGGAAGACACCCAGGTATCTAAGACCTCCAAACGCCATCTGCAACGCCAACGCCTGCGTGCCCGCATTCCCCCGAGCTCCTATGACCCACAACGTGGACTTGCGGGGATTAATGTGCAGCCCGGTCGTTTCCCCGAATATTTGCATGATCTCCAGGATCCATGGGCCCGATCTATCTAAAGCGGTTTGCGAAAAAATTAACATCATCCGCTTACGATGCGATCCTATTGGAGAGAACCGGAGCCCACTCCAACCCCCTTAGCTGCGCATCGATGCGCACCCAAGCCGCCAATGGCACCATGGCTAAGGCAACTAAATATGGCAACAGGGGGCACCCCTGGCTGGTGCCTCGTCTAATAGGAAAGCTGGGCAAGACCGCTCCTGCCACACGCACCAATGCTCAATGTGAACAACAAGGACCCCCTGTTCAAATACTTGATTTGTAAAGCAGGGAAATAGACAATGTGTAAAGAGAATAACGCACTTGATGATATAACTAGGGAACAGACCAATATGTAAAGCACAAAAATCAATTTAAAATTTAACAAGTTCGATTTATTAATGAAATTACAATATCAATTTTTAAAAACACAATCAATACAATGTATCTATAAAAATACACAAAATTATGTATGAAGGAAATATTCGTGACACAATTATACAAAAAAATGCATAAAAAACATAGGTGGCAAACAATACAAATTATCGACGCGCGTTTCGGCGTTAACAGAACGCCTTCATCAGGAGCCACATTCAATCTAGTGAACACGAGATGGGTGTTCTCTATTGGTTCTGGATAACATCCGACATCTGTTTTCTTAGCGGTACTCTAAGTCACCTGGTTAAAAGTTTTGGTCATATATGTTCAAAAGTGTGTCGGTGTCGTAGCGGTCACTACCCAAAAATCCTCTGTAATGCCGGTGTAGTTAAAAACGTGCGAAAACAGTCGAAAGGCGAGCCGTGGCTTCAACCTGTCAAGCGCCAATAGGTCACAGTCTGTGGTAATTTTATAGCGTCTCGCAGCCGTTGGTATATATGTGTCGGTTCCGGGGATAAAAGCAATGCGAACCGTAACTTCAACCTGTAAGACGCCAGGGATATTTCCGTCTCTTTAGGTCTTTAGCGGCGTCTCACAGCCATTGGTTTGCACGTGCTTCTTCCGAAAATGGATAGAGTCCGGTCCGTGACTTCAACCTGCGGGCGCCGCGCCAGAGGTCTCGATCGGCGTCCCGCAGCCGTTGGAAAAGGATAGTAGCGAGGCCCGGTAGTATGAAAGAATATCAGATGTCGCCAGCCCACCACAGTAGGTAGAGAGAAAGCAAGTGTGCAACGCTACTACCCACACCTGTCCCCCAACACGGAATTCACTAGCCTAAACCATTTGAGCGCGATCGGGTACGGGTGATCCTGCAGCTGGTACAGCAAGCGGGGGAGCACCACCATCTTGAAGATTGCTGACCTGCCATATATTGTTATGGGCATACGCAACCAGGTCTTTATATCCGCAAGAACGCGCTCCCAAACCGGCGCCAAGTTCCGCTCCTAAGATATGGCTGGCACATCCGACAGGAAGACACCCAGGTATCTAAGACCTCCCAACGCCATCTGCAACGCCAACGCCTGCGTGCCCGCATTCCCCCGAGCTCCTATGACCCACAACGTGGACTTGCGGGAATTAATGTGCAGCCCGGTCGTTTCCCCGAATATTTGCATGATCTCCAGGATCCATGGGCCCGATCTATCTAAAGCGGTTTGCGAAAAAATTAACATCATCCGCTTACGATGCGATCCTATTGGAGAGAACCGGAGCCCACTCCAACCCCCTTAGCTGCGCATCGATGCGCACCCAAGCCGCCAATGGCACCATGGCTAAGGCAACTAAATATGGCAACAGGGGGCACCCCTGGCTGGTGCCTCGTCTAATAGGAAAGCTGGGCAAGACCGCTCCTGCCACACGCACCAATGCTGTCAGATCAGTGTAAAGAAGCATCAGATACGTCAGAAAACGTGGGCCGAAGTTAAGACGACATACAAGGGCAAACAGGTAAATCCAACTCAGGGAGTCGAACGCCCTGTCCATGTCCGCCAGCAGGAGTGCAGTCGGCTCCCCCATTCACCAAACAGCCGCCAGTGCCACGTGCGCCCGCCTGATGTTGTGTCGCGTCGCCCTCTGGGGCATGAAACCGGCCTGGTCCGGGTGTACCAAGGCCGATATGTGCAGCAGGAGGCGGTTAGCCAGCTCTTTGGCCAAGACTTTGACCTCCACATTAAGAAGAGAGATGGGACAGTAAGAGGCGTGCTGCTCCGGGGGCCGACCAGGCTTGTGGAACACCACCACCTCCGCATGTCTCCAATCCGGGGGGGAGCCGGTCGGCTTCCCTGGCCTCCTCCAACGACGCCCGGTAATATTAGGCTAACTGAGCGGTATACCGGCGAAAGAACTCGCTGGGGAACCTGTTGGTTCCGGGCGCCTTCTCAGAGTTAAGCTCTCCTAGGGCCCTACTCAGCCCATCGGATAGGGGGAGCTCCAATTGTTGGCGCGTCTCATCGGACACCGCTTTGGGTGGGACATCCGGAATAAATTTGTCGATCGTAGCCTCCAGCAGGCATTCCCGAGGGGCATAGAGGTCCGCGTAGTAGATGTCAAAGCTCTCCGCTATGACCTTAGGATCCATCAACGGTACCCCACCCTCATCATGCACCCCTGGAAGGTCCTGGTGATGTAAGGCACCCTGGCAGAGCCTATGAAGCATCTTACTCAACTTGTCGCCTAATTGATAGATTCTACTACGCGTTGCCAGCCATATCTGTCAGGCCTCGTCCATTATTCATAGGACTATTGTGCCAGAAGTAATTGTCGCATGGCCAGCCCCTCATCATCTTCCCGACACCGACGCTCCTGCGCTTCCACCTCTGCCTCAGCCCGAACCAATTCCTTGTGTCGCTTCTCACGGGCCTCCACACACCATGCTATGTCCACCCCACGTGGGCTTCAGCGCCTCCCAAAGTGTCCCGGCACTGGAGACCGACCCCACATTGGCGGTGAGGTAGTTTGCGACAGCCTTCCTCATGTGCATCTCGTATTCACCTTTCTACAAGTTCCATACAGCTAGGTGCCTTCGAAATGGCTGCTGCCCCCTGCCCATCTGCAACTCAACGGCCACCGGAGAGTGATCTGACAACCTCCGGGGGAGGATCTCAGCGGAGACCATATTTGCAACCATCGCCCGGGGGAACGAATACCCAGTCGGTCCTAGAGAATGACTTATGAACCGCCGAGAGGTTCGTATACTCCCTCCTGTCCCCGTGAGTGTGCCACCAGGTGTCCACCCAATCAAGTCTTGTAACCAAAGATTTTAGTTTTGTGGGCTGAGCGCCACCCCGGCCTCCACTAGGCCTGCTCCCGTCCCTACCCACATCCTGCACATCATTCCAGTCTCCACCCACCACAGAGTCCACGTCCGGCATGTCAGCCCACAAGGTAAGTAGCTGCTCTACCAAGGACCACTGTAACGTGGGGGGCATATACACAGCCCAACACTATAGGATCCTCCCCGATCGTGCCTCGGAGAAAAAGGTACCGCACCTGCGTATCCAGCCATTGCTGCTCATGTACGTATGGAACCCTGCGGTGTATTAAAATCGCTACTCCCCTGGAACCCTGTGTGAATCCAGCATGAAAGACCTGCTGAAAGCCAAAATGCTGCAGACACAGGACTTTGGACCCCATCAAATGAGTTTCTTGTAAGAAAAAGATGTCAGCTCTGGCCCTCTTAGCCTGGCGCAGGACAGCCCCATGCTTAATTTTGTCCAGTAGCCCAAACACATTTCAGCTGACAATGTGGAGGGTACCCGGGGACACCTGCTCAACTGCAGTCCCACTAGCCATCGAGCAGCATACAGTGATATAACACGGAAAAGGGGCCCGACTGTGTGTGTCTAAAAGTACCCAGTGAGATGACGCAACTCATACCCCAATCAAACACCCTCCCCATACCAAACCCCCCACCCCATACCTCAAAAACACTGAAGTACCAGTCGGCCAAGGAATCCCCAATTTACAGCGATAATTTTCAATGTTAAATCTCAACATTCTATTTTGAATAACTTTGGCGCCGGTTGACGAATCTGCCTGAAATTTTCAGGAAAATGGTCTCATGGCGGTCCGGTCCTTCCCTGAAAGTTTGGGGGGGATTCGTCAAGCGGGGGCCGAGATAAAAGGGGGGTCCCAAAACGCGTTTTCCCCATGTTAATTTCCATAGGGCGGTCGATTTCACTTTTAGCCCGAACGGCTGAATGGATTTCCACCAAACTTGGCAAAATTGTAGGGACTGGTAGCCCGATGTGCCTTTGCTATGTCTCAAGATATGTGCTCCAGTGGATTTTAAGTAATTAAGGTTCAAAAAAATATATATATCTATAGCCGCGCTCCCGTGCTATTATAAGCTTATTCAAATGAGCACTTACTCTATTTTGCCACCTATGAATATTAGAGTGCCTATCTTTACGTAGTTTCTGGGGATGAATGTAGAAGGATGTTTAATGTTTATAGTAACAGAAATAAAAAAATAACTGCTAATTATTAAAAGTGTAATTTGTTCAGTTAGATGCAAAGGATTTTTCTTCAGTGCAATGCATTATGGGCAGCCGGATATCCGGTCAGTTTCTGGCACATTGCGGGAGAATATATGATTTTACCACGATTACAAGTTCCACGCATGGCATTACCACGCGAATTTTAGTTCACAAGTGGCTTTACCACGCTGGAATTTACTAGGAAGGATTATACCACGCGTAGAAACGTCCATTAAGCACAAAATTACTTATTTACTACAAATTACCTTAGATTTATTTATTCTTTTATTTTACTGTGCGCTTAAATATATATATGTTTTTATTAAAGATTATTTTCTTACCTGACACCTTCCCGTCTTTCTCCAGCTGCCCTTACTTCCATCCCCCTTGGAAACAAGCGTCAAATCACGTCTACCAAAATTAAAAAGGACTGCTATTTTGACGTACACGGCACGTCTTTGGGGGAGGCACTTTCCTTTTACTTCAGTGGTACTGAAGTGCGTTTTTTTTTATTTAAGTAACCCGGTCCTTTGTTTTTGGTTTTTTTTGGGGGGGGAGACCCCCGAAAGCCTCCCTCTCCGAGCCCCCCCCCCCCCCAGCCCCCCCAAGCCCACGCAGAACGACTGGAAGGAATACCACGTCTCCCCCCAGCCCACGCAGAACGTACTTGCATGGTAAAGACGGTCGTTAAAGGCACCCACGTTGAAAAGACGTTTGCGTGGTAAGTGAGCCGTGGTAAACATTATTAGTGGTAATGCCTTCGTAGTAAATGATGTGTCCCATTGCAGGAAGTGCTTTCCTGGCAGCCTCGCTCCGTGAAAAACAAGGCAGGCGCGGTGACGTCACAGAGTTCATCCTTAAGGCGTCTCTGGTTCTCACTGTACAGCGTGGACGCCGACTGGAGTGGGACACCTAGTGACAAGCTGTGGTACTGCACCCTGCTCCACTGGAAGAGAACAAAACCAATGCATGACAACAATTTACAACAGTAAAGTGGAGAATAAATATACCAGAGAATGCAGGGGCATATTATCAAGGGGGTTTATCTCCGCCCTTTTGGCTTTAAAAGCCAAGAAAGCGGAGATAAAATTATCTCCCTATTACCTAGCTGTCGCTAACACCAGTTAGCGACAGCTAGTAGGAAATAGCGACGATCTTGGGCCCTGCTTATCATGTCAGTGATATTTATCACTAATGACATGCAAAGTGGGAGTGCCATAATGTTAGCGACTGGAAACAGTCGCTAACATCGCTATCTCCTATTGCCAACTTTTGGAGATATTCGCGCTAAGCGTAAATATCTCCAAAAGCTAACACCTGCCCTGAGCAGTTCTTAGCCATGTTATCCAATGGGAGGTGGATAACATGGCTCAGAGCATTAGCTCGGTAATGCATGAATATCGCTGACTTTTCAGCGATATTCATGCATTGCGGCCGTTTTTTATCGCATTTGCGATAAACCTTGGTAATACCAAGGTTTATTTGCAATAAAAATTGCCGCAGGTCAGCGATAATTTTTTGTCTCTAACCAAGCAATAGCGATAATTATTGCTATTGCTTGGTAATATGCCCCGCATTTCCACATTGACTTATAAAGCGTCAGAGAGCCAAAATAAAGTCATTTTTGCAATAAAAATTCAGTAGTCTCCCAAAATAAAGTCATTTTTGCAATAAAAATTCAGGGGGCATATTACCAAGGAAGGCGAAATAAAATTATCACTGCTTTTGCAGCCGTTTTCGGCCGCAAAGCGGCGATAATTTCATCGCCCTATTAGCAACATTAGTTAGCGACAGCTTTTAGTTGATAGCGAGCGGTTTGGGGCCCGCTGGAGCACAAACTGTTGCCTAGCGCCAACACAGGTGATAGAGCGTGGCAGTGCTCTAAAATTGTAGGGGTGAGCTATAATCACAGATAGTCTGCACCCGCATATATTCTTGTGTTGTATTAACTTTTGGTTATTAAGATTGTGATGTATTTAAAAAAATGTGCAAGTGAAGTACTAGAAAATGATTTTGTGTTATGCAAAGTAGAAATGAAAACAGTTATTCTTGATATTGTAACCTAAGTATGTCGCTGCTGTCTAATGAAAGTTTATATGTAACAAAATGCACTTTGATTTAAATGTGCACCATGATGAAGATTGCACGAAGAAAGAATGAGCCATGCTCAACATGTAATAATATTAGACGTTGTAGCAATGTATTATTAATGTGTGTAAACCCAGATGTGTAAAGGCCAAAATGAATGTTCACGTTTTGCAATGAAAGGCCTGTTTGTTTATTTCTTATGTTGGCTGAATTTGTAGGCCTGAAATGTATTTTCCCTGGTAAGCTCTCAATTTAGAAATAGTCAGCGAAATTCATGTGCACGCAGAAATGTTTGATTCTCACGTTTCAGCTGCAGGTGGAAGAATCTGCCTTTGTTAGAACGCCTTTTGTTTTAGGAGTTAGGGAGGAGAAATGAAACATTGTGGGGCATATTTACAATAACTGGCGCATCCCTGCAAATTAGCAGGGATACGCCAGAAATTCTGCGCCGCAGCTCCACCACCCATGATGTGCCTCATTTATAATACGGCGCACCATGGGGCAGAAACGGCACAGATGTGTCATGCATCTGTGCCGTAAAGGCAGCGCATTGCTGGACGCAGCTCCAGCAATGCTCTGGGGGGCCTAATTCTTCAAATGCTGCGTCAAGCCTTACACCTGCTTCAAGCAGGCGCAGGATTTTGACACAGCATTGGCCTAAAAGTGACAGAGTGAAATCTTGTAGATCCACTTTTAGGAGGCATTCCTGTGCTGGAACCCCCATTCCCTCCCCCCGTGCAGGAACAGTGACGCAACGGCGGCGTAAAATCGGCGCAAGGGCCTTGTAAATCTGCCCTTTAATATGTAATTTTGATAATTGGGAGCTGATGTTCTTTCTCGCTGAAGAAGGCCAGGGAACCAAGGTCGTCCACCTTCTCACGAGAAGAAGTGCGGAAGACGATGGAAAATTACCTAGGAGAAGTGGCCATTAGTATGAGGGGATCTGTGGGTCTGTGGGCGTGTTTACGTTTCTGTGATTTTGTATTAGGGAAAGAGCCCCGAGGGAGGAGGGTGCAGAAGAGGTTTGGAGAGAAGAAGACAAGTAGAGTTACGAGAAAAGTGTTAGGGAATCCATCTGGAAAGGGTATCTTAGAACGAACTTTGTAGCGTAGTCATCTGTCATCTGTAAATGTGCTTTTTAGGAAGCCTTCACAAGCTGACACCTTTTGATGGGTTTTGTCTGGGAGATGTCGCCATATTTAGTTGCCCTAGCCATGGTGCCATTGGCAGCCTGGGTGCGCATCGATGGCCAGCTAAGGGGGTTTGAGTGGGCTCCGGTTCTCTCCGAGAGGATCGCATTCTAAGCGGATGATGTTAATTTTTTCGCAAACCGCTTTAGATAGATCGGGCCCATGGATCCTGGAGATCATGCAAATATTCGGGGAAACCACTGGGCTGCACATTAATCCCTGCAAGTCCACGTTGTGGGTTATAGGAGCTCGGGGGAATGCGGGCACGCAGGCGTTGGCGTTGCAGGTGGCGTTGGGAGGTCTTAAATACCTGGGTGTCTTCCTGTCGGATGTGCCAGCCATATCTTGGGAGCAGAACTTGGCGCCGGTTTGGGAGCGCGTTCGCCTGGATATAAAGACCTGGTTGCGTATGCCCATAACAATATATGGCAGGTCAGCGATCTTCAAGATGGTGGTGCTCCCCGCTTGCTGTACCAGCTGCAGAATCACCCATACCTGATCGTGCCCAAATGGTTTAGGCTGGAGAATTCCATGTTGGGGGGCAGGTGTGGGTAGTAGCGTTGCACACTTGCTTTCTCTCCACCTACTGTGGTGGGCTGGCGACATCTGATATTCTTTCATACTACCAGGCCTCGCATCTATTTGTTCTAAATGAGTGTGGGTATGGGGACAGGGGGGACCCGGCCCATGCGCTGGAGCGACACCTTATGGGGTCTCACACCCTTCACACGATTCTCTATGCAGTGACACTGCGCAGTACATTACCACAGGTGACAAAGGTTGTCTTTCAAGTTTGGCAGCAGCCATTGAAGTGAATGTGGTGGTGGAATACCCTTACTGGAGAGACTCCCTTGTGGCACAACGGGCGCCTGCCGGAGCTGGCGGCCTTATTTATTTATTTATTGAATTTGTAAAGCGCTACAGCTACCCAAACGGGTTTCCCGGCGCTGATTGTCACAAGTAACCTGACACCCATGAAGAGGAAGAATCTACTGGTTAAAGAGCCAAGTCTTAACAGCTCTTCGAAAGCAAACATAGTTGACCTCCGCGCGGACAGCCAACGGGAGAGAATGCCACAGTCTGGGTCCCAAGTTGGCAAATGCACCGCCCCCCATTCTGGACAACCTATACTTAGGGGCACAGAATAAGTGTTGAGAGGAAGAACAAAGCAAGCGGGAAGGAGAATAGGGCTTAACAAGTGACTGAAGATAGAGGGGAGCCACACCCATCTTAATCTTGTGCATATAGCATAACGCCTTGAACTTTATACGGCTTTCCACCCGGAGCCAATGAAGTTCCCTCAGGCGTTCTGTAATGTGGTCTGATTTACGACATCCACAAAGGAGTCGCGCGGCCGCATTTTGTACTAATTGGAGACGGCGGGTGACCGCCTTAGTGGATCCCAGATACAGTACGTTGCCATAATCCAATCTGGAGGTCACCAAGGCGTCAACCACAGATTTCTGGGTGTCCGAGGGAAGCATCCAAATTTTTTTTCCAAACCACCGTAAGATGGTGAAGCAGGTGGCAGACACTCTGTTGGCTTGGTCCCTCATAGATAGCCCCCTATCAATGATCACTCCAAGGTTACGTACATACGCAGACGGATCTGGCAGTGCACCCATAGCTGAAGGCCAGTGACTCTGACTCCAAAGATCAGGTTTATTGCCCAAAACCAAAACCTCCGTCTTCCCACCATTTAATTTGAGGAAGTTCCTATTCATCCAGTTTGATATATCGCTAAGTCCAATTTCCAGGGGAGAAGGCAGGGCAGGGTCAGTTTGGGATAGGGAAAAAACAATCCGTGAATCATCAGCATAAGTGAATAAATTAAGACCGGCCCTTTAAGCGATATGAGCTAAAGGAGTAACATAAAGAATAAACAAAAGAGGACTAAGAATGGACCCCTGGGGTACACCGTGTGGGGATAAATAAACTTTAGAAGTGGAAGGGTGAGAAACAATTTGGAAAGTCCGGTCTTTCAAAAAAGGCGAGAGCCAATTCAAGGCCTTGCCACCAATACCGAGGTGTGTGAGGGATCTGTTGAGTATACTGTGTGATATATTATCGAATGCAGCACTGAGATCGAGCAATATCAGTGCAGCAGTTTCCCCTCGAGGCCTTGCAGGGCTTTAGGGAGTGGGATTCCATTGGCATCTCCACCCTGGGGGATGTAGTGCGGGAAAGGGTCCCTTAAGTCCTTCCAGGATCTACAGGTGGAATTGTGCATGGCCCGGTCCCAGTTTTATTGGTACCTTCAGTTCCGCCTTGCGCTTTCCCCTAGCCTAGAGGGCCTTGACTCGCTGCTCAAGTTTAGTCCGGTGGAGGCAAAGGTTTTAATGTGGGAATGATAACCAAGAAGACCTCACAGATATATCAGTCCCTGGTCATCCACTGCGCGCCCACGCTTGAGAAGCTTTGGGGGCTATGGGAAGAGGATGTGGGTACGCTCAAGGAGGACTGGAAGGAAGCCTTAGCCGCCCCCCGAAGAGGCCATAGCAATGGGGCTTCACCTCATACAATTTAAATACCTATATTGTGTCTACTTTACTCAGGTGTGACTATGGCGGGCAGGTTTGATTGCCTCCGTCCGGTGTGGTGGGGAGGAGGGCACATTCTTGCACACTGTCTGGCAATGCCATTCACTCGATCGATTCTGAAGAGGGGTATTCTCCTGTTTATCAGAGATTCTGGGGTGGTCACTTCCACGCATGCCACAATTGGCCCTACTGCATGTGATGGAAGGGATTGGGAGCAATGTTTATAAACGGCACCTCATGCTGCTCGGCCTCACATTGGTGAAACGTCATATAGCAAGGATGTGGAAGGATACACGGGCTCCCTCGTTGGCAGCCTGGAAAAATGGCCTTGATTTCTCCATGGGGCTGGAACAGCCAATCTTTGTTGCCCAGGATGTCCGCGTAAGCATTCCAAAATATGGAAGCGGTGGGCGGACAATAGGGGTTTGTGACTGGAGCCTCCAAATGTTGTGGACGATCTTCCAGTGGAATGAGGGCTGGAGCGGGTCTGTCAGATCTGGCACAGGGGGGGTTGAGGGGTAGCCTGGGGTGTGTGTGTACCAAGACTGGGTTTTTCTGTTACCGTTCTTCTTACTTTACTGTTTTTTCTAGCTTGATTGCTTATACATATGGACTGGGCTCAGTGCAACTCGGGGGGAGTGAGTAGGGGAGGTTAGTTGGGGAGGAGGACTTTAAATCCTAACAGATACTCTAAGTCACGTATTGTGGTTGCATTGTTTGATGTAAAAGAAAGTCAGATGCTGTCTTGTAAATGTATAAATTGATACTGCAGTGGCCTCTGGGGTTCAAAGCCCCATGACTTTTGTGCATTCTTACAAATAAATATGTGTTCAAAAAAAAAAAAGACCTTGCTCCATCAACACTTCTCCAGGAGGGCCAAAAATGTGTGTGGAGAGGAAGAAACTGAATGAAACCTGCGGAAAGTAAAGAAGACATTGGGAAGTGATTCCCTTCATATTCTGACACTTCCTTATTCTTTTTCAACTATACAGTTTTCTAAGTGAAAACAGTGTTTTGAGGCATCATGAGATATGTTTTTATAGAGAGCGTACTACCCTTTAAAAGACATTGAGAGGCAGATTTACAAGCCCCATGCGCCACATTTACCCTGCCGTTGCGTCACTTTTGTGACGCAGCGGCGGCATAAACCATACACCACGTTGTGCCTTATTTACAACGTGACACATCTAAGCCCTGCAGTACATGAAACCTGCGTTAGGTTTCATGTAGGCGTTCCGGAGCAGAGTGGGCGTTCCATCGCAGGAACACCTCGTAAAAGTGACACAGTGAAATCTACAAGATTTCTCTGAGTCACTTTTACGTACATGGGGCAGATTTACGACTTCTGGCACATCTCTGCTAATCAGCAGAGATGCACCAGAAGAGTTGCGACGCATCGGCCCACCCGTGCGCCACCACTGATGCGCCGCATTTACAATGCGGCGCACCGTGGTGCTCGGATGGGTAGATGCGTGACCCATCCCTGGCGGAAATTTGGCACATTGCGGCTGTCGCGTGGCAAGCGCAACACAGCTCCAGCAAGGCTCGGGGTGCCCTATCTGTAACATGCTGAGTTAATGCTTACCCCTGCTTCAAGGAGGCGCAGGGTTTTGACGCAGCATGACCCTAAAAGTGACTGAGTGAGGCGTTCCTGCACCAGAACGCCACCCCCCCCCACTTGCGTCAGAACGCCTACATGCGCCGTTGGGCTTTACAACGTGACGAATCTCCCAGATGTGTCACGTTGTAAATACCCCGCAGCATGGCGCTGGGGTTTTTGCCGCCGCTACGTCACAAAAGTGAAGCAACAGCGGCATTAAAGAGGCACAAGGGGGCTTGTAAATCTGCCCCTTGCTTCGTCTAAACCCAGTGACGTAGCATGTTAGGCATAGGGCGCCTCTGAGCTTTGCTGAAGCTGTGTTGCGCTTGCAACACGACCCCAGCAATGCGCCACCCTTATGCCATAGGATGCAACAAGCATCGCCCTATCCATGCGCCGCATTGTAAATGTGACGCATTCGTGGTGGCGCAGGAAGGGAATTGTGTGTTGCATCCCTGCTGATTTGCATTTGTGGTGGGGCAGGGAGGGAATTGCGTGTTGCATCCGTGCTGATTTCCATTCGTGGTGGGACAAGGAGGGAATTGCGTGTCGCATCTTTTCTGGCGCATCCTGTTGATTTGCAGAGATGCCCCAGAATGTGTTTTCTTTCCTTCTAATACTTATTTTGTGGCAGAGAGCTGGTAAAGTCTTCAGAGATTTTCAGAAAAGCAAATGTTCAAATTTTAATAATGATTTGGCAGAGAAAGTTAAATTACTTAATCTCACAAGATGATATTTGAAAATCAACTACAGCATTCCTATATCTTCTAAAGATCAAACATTACTTACGACTACACTATAGACCCAGTATTGACGTAGGTCGTTCAAAAATGAAAAATTTCCTAGCTAACGTAACGGAAAGTTTCAATTCTATTAAGGACAAGGAGGCGAGGATTATGCAGTCCTTTCTTCTCTTTATTATAATCAGCACTTTAAAGAAAAAACAATCAAAACGTTTTTATTGAACCACAACTCCCATGAGCACATGGGCTACAGTGCCCATAGTAACCAACAGCCAATGATGGATCCGTCCGCCGTATAACTAGCCATGACGTCCTCTCCTTTTCCTCGTCTTCTCTGTGAGGCAGAATTCCCGGAAAGACACTTCATTCTTTCTGGTCGTGTCCTAAAGCAAATAAGGAGACCGTTCTCCAGTTCTTCTTACAAGAAGTAAGGCAAAGGCAATACACAGTATGCATGAGAGACAATAAAGTTTGACGATTTGAACGTTACCAGATTGCAACAGGAATCTAAGACAACAGTGTTTCTTCACGATGCATTGCATTAATACACAGTTGAAATCCATCATAAAAGTAATACTTACTGAAGTACGAAGGTCTACGGGTGGGACTAGACCGCCCCGTCTTGGGAGGGATAATCCTCGCCTCCTTGTCCTTAATAGAATTGAAACTTTCTGTTACGTTAGCTAGGAAATTTTTCATTCTATGTCAGGACGGAGGCGAGGATTATGCAGTTTCAAAGCTTATCCACAACAAGCTCTGCTGCGCCATAGATAGGCTTGAAGTAAAACTTTTTGAAGGTAGACTCCGAGGACCAGTCTGCCGCTGCCATGATGTCCTCTAACCTACCACCTACCTGAATGGCCTTAGAAGCCATGGCACCTCTAACGGAGTGAGCTCCAAAAGTGGTCACGTCTATGCCCGCCTCGGTCATAAGCCAACGGACCCACCGAGCAATAGACGGAGCCGAAACCGCTTTAAAAGGTTTCTTCAGTGCAATGAGGAGCTGTCGTTCCCCAGGAGGGCGGCAATCCTCGGTCATATCCTCATACGCCTTGAGGCAACGCACAACACACAGTTTTGGATGGTCCGAAAAGGACGGGTATGATACTGACCTGATGCTAGTTTTCGTACGCCTAGCCACTGTGAACGTCACCCCTTCCGGAGTGAATACGCGTGCGGAGATGTCTAACGCACGCACGTCAGAAACTCGTTTACACGAGATCAGACACAGCAACATAGCCAGTTTAGCTGACAGTTCTTTCCTAGACAAATATCTGTTGTCACGCCAAGAGGTAAGGAACCTGAGGATGATGTTGACATCCCAGAGGTTGGAATATCTGGGCTCAGGAGTAGTGGAAAGCCTGGCGCCCTTCATGAGCTTGCAAACCCAAGGGTGTTCTCCCACCGGTCTTCCATCGACGTGAATATGCCCCACCGAAATGGCGGACCTGAAAGAGTTAATGGACGGATACGCCAACCCCGAGTCGGATAGTTCGGCCAGGAAATTCAGAATGAGGGTAACGTCAGCCCCCACCGAATCGGCGTGTCTTCCCAGACACCAACGACGCCACCGTTGCCAAGCCAAACGGTACCTCTTGACTGTACCAGTGGCCCAGGCCCTGCTGATGAGTTCCGCAGCGCCCGCCGAAAGGCGCCCGTCCTGCCAACGTCCCCGGAAATCCTCCATGCCATGAGGACCAAGGTTTCCTGAAGTACCAGCGGGTGCCCCTCTCCCAGAGGCCCCGAAAGTAGCGACGGGAAAGAGGGCAGTTGAATCAGACAGTCCCAAGACAGCTCCAGCAGCGAGGGAAACCAGGCCTGCGCCCGCCAAAAGGGGGTCACCAGGACCAGTGAGGCCTGTTGACGGCGAACTTGAGCCGCTACTCGAGAAATCATGAGGAAAGGAGGAAAGGCGTACGCCTGCTCCATCGACCAGTCCTGTAAGAAGGCATCGACCGCGACCGCCTCCGGGTCCGGTCTCCAGCTCACGAACCTCGGAAGTTGACGGTTGAGCCGGGAAGCAAACAGGTCCAGAGTGAACGGACCCCACGTCTCCCGCAAGGCCTGAAAGACCGCCGTGTGCAGTCTCCAATCGCTGAAGTCCAGGAAGTTTCTGGAATGCCAGTCCGCGATCGAGTTCTGCGTGCCTGGGAGATATTCCGCAGAGACTGAGATTTGTTTCTCTAGGCAATAGTGCCAGAAGTCCTTCGCCAGGTTCGCTAGTGCCTTGGACCGTGGTCCGCCCAGGCGATTGATATACTGTACCGCTGATATGTTGTCCATGCATAGCAGGATACAGCACAACACTTTGTTCTGAGTCAGGGACTTTATCGCAAAGGAGCCCGCCAGAAGCTCCAGGCAGTTGATGTGGAGTCGAAGTTCGTCCTCCGACCATCGGCCCCCCATCGTGACATCGCCACAACGGGCTCCCCAGCCCGCTCTGCTGGCATCCGATTCTATGATCAGGTCCGGGCTGGATCCGAAGATCGCTCTCCCGTTCCACGCACTCATGTGTTCTATCCACCATCTCAAATCCGTTATCGTTTCCTCCGTAAGGGAGATGAGTTCGGAATAAGTAAGCCCTTTCCGGAGATGTTGCACCTTCAGGCGTTGAAGTGCCCTGTAGTGTAACGGGCCCGGAAAAATCGCCTGGATCGAGTAGGATAGAAGGCCCACTATACGAGCCAGGTGCCGAAGGGAGATCCTGTCTTTCCTCAGAGTCTGAGAAAGTTCCCTGCGGATCTTGTTCACCTTCTGCTGTGGGAGGCTGAGGCTGGCCGAGTCCGAATCTATGAGGAAGCCCAGAAAGGAAATCTGTTTCTTCGGAAGAAGATCCGACTTCTGAGCATTCACCACGAACCCCAAGTCCTGGAGTGGGGCAATAGTCATGGTCAAGTGTGACCAGTAGACGGTCCGGCGACTGATCCATGATCAGAATGTGGTCGAGGTAGATGATCATCCGAACCCCTCTCTCGTGCAGTGTTTCCACCACCGGCCGAAGGAGCTTCGTAAAGCACCATGGGGCCGACGAGAGGCCGAACGGGAGGGCTTGGAATTCATAAACCTCCTTGTTCCACAAGAACTGTAGGAAGCGTCTGTGAGGGGGAAAGATCGGTACCGTGAGATACGCATCCTTCAGGTCCAGACGGACCATCCAATCCCCTTGTAGGAGAATGTCTCGGAGTAGATGGATTCCCTCCATCTTGAAGTGGCGGTAAATCAGCCACTCGTTGAACTCTCGTAAATTGATGACCGGGCGAAACCCCTTGTCTTTTTTCTGGACCAGAAATATGTTGCTCAGGAAACCCGCAGGATGAAGGCGTGTTCTGCGAATCGCGCCTTTCCTGAGGAGATCTGCGATTTCGTTGTCGATAAGAAGCTTGTCTTCTGAGGAAAAAAACCAAGGGACGAGGGCGAACCCTCTGTTGGGGAGTGCCATAGAATTCTATTCTGAAACCCCTGACCGTCTGGAGAACCCAAGGGTCCGAGGAGATTTTGCTCCAGTTGTGGAAGTGATCCCGAAGCCTCCCCCCCAGAACGGATGGGGAAAAAAGGGTAACACTCACCGGATGGGCCTCCCGGTGCATTGGCACCGCCATGGTAGCCTCTGCCGCGCCCTCGACCGGCGCCTCGACTAGGGTAGAAGTTCCCCTGGCGACCGTCATTCCAGCCGTTGTTCCGGCGCTGCTGGGCCTTGTTGTTAAGGCCTTGTTGGGGCTGGCGGCCGGAGGAGCGACCCCGTCCTCGTCCGGCCCCTGCAAAAACCCGTCCGGGAAAGATTTTCTTAATGGACGTTTGAGCTCTGTCGAGTGCAGAGAAAGTTGTCACAAACTTGTTCAGTTCTTTTATGAAAGGCTCCCCAAAGGGTTTGCCTTGTGCAATAGGGCCCGCCTCCAATGTGGCTAGATCTCTGAGTTTCGGATCGATCTTGATGAGGAGAGATCTCCTCCGCTCTGCCGCCAACGCACAATTCGCGTTGCCCAGGAAGCATAGGGCTCTCTGTGCCCAACCTGCCACGACCTCCGTGGACATCGGTGTCCCCGATTCCTTGGCCTTCTCGGCCAACTGGATGATCTGGGTCACGGGGCCTACGGCGTCCAGGAGCTTATCCTGGCAGTTGCGCCAGGAACGATCTATACCCTTCCTGGGGTCCTTCATAAATTTTGCGAAGAACGCATAGAGCTTTTCATCAATATCAGGAGTGGCCGCCACTCTGCCCTCCAGCTTAGGGAGAGGGCACTCACCCCGCATCCGGGTCCGAACCTCCTTTTCCAGAGGGTGGCGTACCTTACCAGCCACGTACGCCGCTACTTTGGGGTCTGGGGTCCATTCCGACGAACGCGGATGGTAGATCCTCGACGGATCAAACATATCCGGGACTTTATGATCCCATTCAAGCAACTCAGAGGAATGCGACGCAGGGCGCCAAGGGCGTCCTGAGCCCTCATCCTCATCGTCCGAGGAGGTATCGTCTGAGGTAACACCCTCTCCCTCCAAGGGGAAACCATCGTCCAGGTCAGAATTTGGGGCGACCTCGTTGCCATCATCTCCAGGGAAGAAGCCCTCCCGGCAGGGTAAATTTTTAAGCGTTTGCGCACTTTTTCGGAAGGAGTCCCTCAGGCGATCGAACTCCTCCAAGTGCCCCGTGGGACGCTTCGCCGACTTTCCCCCCCCCTGCGGGTCACAGGAACTGCGCCACGGAACACCCCGGGGATACTTTGAGTGAGGGCCTCCACACTCTTCTGCAAAGGTGCCAGTACCGAATCCAGCGCCTGCGACAGCGCGCGGCTAACCGCCGGCGGCAGTGGTTGGGAGCAGCCAGGTTCCTCCGTCCCCTGAGTGAGGGGAGTCGACTGTTCAGCAGCCTGCATTGTGCGAGGGTGAGAGCACTAAACACCTTGTACAAGTTACAGAAGGTAGCCCCCTCGCCGGTGCTCCGACAGTACCGCTGTCAAGTTTAGGGTGCGGTGACTGACAACCGCCACTAGATGGCGTCGCGCACGATGGGCGCGCTACTACACCGGTCCGGTGTCAGGCGAGGGTTGGTGAGTCAGGTGAGAAAACCTGCCTCAGCGCACCGACCCGAGGGGCAAGCACCGCGAGCGCAGCCTCATCCCAAACGGGGGCGCCTTACGGAGCTGAGGCGAAGCGAAGCCGCTCTCCGCAGAGCCCGCGCTGAGAATAACGGCAGGGACGGCGCAAGCAGCCCCTGACGCACGTCGAACTGCCGAAGGTCTGACAAAAGATCAAGCGCACCGCCAAGCAAGCGCTATTGTACAAGCAAACACAATATTCAACAAAAGACACCCAAACGTCAGAAAGATAAAAAGGTTTGACTTATCTGATGAGCAGAGAAGAAAGAGGAAAAGGAGAGGACGTCATGGCTAGTTATACGGTGGACGGATCCATCATTGGCTGTTGGTTACTATGGACACTGTAGCCCATGTGCTCATGGGAGATGTGGTTCAATAAAAACGTTTTGATTGTTTTTTGTTTAAAGTGATGATTATAATAAAGAGAAGAATGGACTGCATAATCCTCGTCTTCGTCCTGACAAAGAATTGCAATAACTTCTCTTCAATCACCACACGAGGTGCAATTGAATTAGAGATAAGACAAACTGTTAACAGATACTGTTAGCTTTAACAAATGAGCACTTACTCTATTTTGCCACCTATGAATATTAGAAGGCCTATCTTTACGTAGTTTCTGTGGATGAATGTAGAAGGATGTTTAACGTTTACAGTAACAGAAATAAAGAAATAACTGCTAATAATTAAAAGTCTAATTTGTTCAGTTAGATGCACAGGGTTTCTCTTCAGTGCATTGCATTATGGGCAGCCGGATATCTGGTCAGTTTCTGGCACATTGCATGAAGTGCTTTCCTGGCAGCCTCGATCCGTGAAAAACAAGGCAGGCGCGGTGACGTCACCGCGTTCATCTGTCAGGCGTCTCTGGGTCTCACTGTACAGCGTGGACGCCGACTGGGGTGGGACACCTAGTGACCAGCTGTGGTACTGCACCCTTCTCCACTGGAAGAGAACAAAACCAATGCATGACAACAATTTACAACAGTAAAGTGGAGAATAAATATTCCAGAGAATGCATTTCTTCATTGACTTCTAAAGCGTCAGAGAGCCAAAATAAAGTCATTTTTGCAATAAAAATTCAGGAGTCTCCAAAAATAAAGTCATTTTTGCAATAAAAATTCAGGGGGCATATTACCAAGGGGTGGGGTTTTTGCCGCTGCTACGTCACAAAAGTGACGCAACAGCGGCATTAAAGAGGCGCAAGGGGTCTTGTAAATCTGCCCCATGCTTCGTCAAAACCCAGTGACGTAGCATGTTAGGCATAGGGCGCCTCTGAGCTTTGCTGAAGCTGCGTTGCGCTTGCGACACGACCCCAGCACTGCACCGCCCTTATGCCATAGGATGCAACACGCATCGCCCTATCCATGCGCCGCATTGTAAATGACGCATTCGTGGTGGCGCAGGAAGGGAATTGTGTGTTGCATCCCTGCTGATTTGCATTTGTGGTGGGGCAGGGAGGGAATTGCGTGTTGCATCCATGCTGATTTCCATTCGTGGTGGGACAAGGATGGAATTGCGTGTCGCATCTTTTCTGAGGCATCCTGTTGATTTGCAGAGATGCCCCAAAATGTGTTTTCGTTCCTTCCAATACTTATTTTGTGGCAGAGAGCTGGTAAAGTCTTCAGAGATTTTCAGAAAAGCAAATGTTCAAATTTTAATAATGATTTGGCAGAGAAAGTTAAATTACTTAATCTCACAAGATGATATTTGAAAACCAACTACAGCATTCCCATATTTTCTAATGATCAAACATTACTTACGACTTCACTATATTTCTTTTTTTTTTTTTAAATGCGCAGCCAAAAGCTGGCACACTACCCCCATGCCAATCAGTGCCAATCCATGTAAAGCCAAACGGTATGCTCGAGAGCATCGTCTGCGAAACTGCTAACGAAGGCATCTCAGCCAAGTGCATTGTTGCCCTGTGAAGTCATCCTGCCGATCAGCCGGTTTTAATCACCAGCCTCCAAGCTGTCAAACCCCAAAAGACCCCATGCTATGCTCGAGAATATCATCTGCCATTGACGTAGTTCGTCCAAAAATTGCAATAACTCCTCTTCAATCACCACACGAGATTTTGTTTTTTGTAAAAACATACTTTATTTAAAATATTTGTCAGGTTTACATTTTAAGCAGGCAATTGTAATTGTAATTGTAATTGTAACGGTATTTGTAGAGCGCGATTGCTGCCCATGGGCGTCCAAGCGCTGATCTGACCAGAAAGTGACGGAAGGGGTGCTAGGGTACAGAGGATTTGTCAAACAGCCATGTTTTTAGGTTTTTGCGGAATGAAAGAAGATTTGAGTTGGACCGGAGTGAAAGGGGAAGGTCATTCCAGAGCCTGGCGGTATTCAGCGAGAACAGTCTTCCCCCGGCTCTGGCTCGCTTTACTCTGGGAACAACGGCAAGGAAGGCCTCCTTTGATCGCAGGTTCCTATTGGGATGGTAGGGGGTGACAAGATTTCTGTTGATCGCTGGGCTTGTGTTCCAAAAGGTGCGATGCGCCAGGCACAGTGCTTTGAAGGCTACTCTCTGCCTCACTGGCAGCCAGTGGAGACTTTTTAGAGCAGGTTTAGCAGACTGAGTGCGCGGGATTTCCAGCAGGGAACGTGCTGCACAGTTTTGAACAACCTGTAGTTTTCGGAGTGTAAACTCAGGTGCCCCCATGTATAGGGCATTGTTCGAGTCAAGGCGGGACTGGATAAGGCCATGGACCGCAACCTTTTTAGCTTCTAGCGGCAGCAGCGGAAGAACCTTCCTCAAGGTTCTCAGTATGCCAAAGCATGTGGCAGATAGTTTTGTGGCCTGGGTGGAGAAGGAAAGTTTGTTATCCAACCACACTCCCAGGCTCTTCACGCTTTCCTTGGGGGTGGGTGGGGGACCCAGTGCATTGGGCCACAGGGAGGTGAATTGAATCAGAAAAAAGACGAACTGTTAACATGTACTCTCAGGTATTACAAATGAGCACTTACTCTATTTTGCCACCTATGCATATTAGAGGGCCTATCTTTACGTAGTTTCTAGGGATGAATGTAGAAAGATGTTTAATGTTTACAGTAACAGAAGTAAAGAAATAACAGCTAATAATTAAAAGTCTAATTTGTTCAGTTAGATGCAAAGAGTTTCTCTTCAGTGCAATGCATTATGGGCAGCCGGATATCCGGTCAGTTTCTGGCACATTGCTGGAAGTGCTTTCCTGGCGGCCTCGATCCGTGAAAAACAAGGCAGGCGCGGTGACGTCACAGCGTTCATCTGTCAGGCGTCTCTGGTTCTCACTGTACAGCGTGGACGCCGACTGGATCGGGGCACCTAGTGACCAGCGGTGGTACTGCACCCTGCTCCACTGGAAGAGAACAAAACCAATGCATGACAACAATTTACAACAGTAAAGTGGAGAATAAATATTCCAGAGAATGCATTTCCCCATTGACTTCTAAAGCGTCAGAGAGCCAAAATAAAGTCATTTTTGCAATAAAAATTCAGGGGGCATATTACCAATGAAGACAAAAAAAAATTATCACCGCTTTTGCGGCCGTTTTCGGTTGCAAAGCGGCGATAATTTCATCGCCCTATTAGCAACATCAGTTAGCGACAGCTTTTAGGTGATAGCGAGCGGTTTGGGGCCCGCTGGAGCACAAACTGCTGCCTAGCGCCACCACAGGTGATATAGCGTGGCAGTGCTCTAAAATTGTAGGGGTGCGCTATAATCACAGATAGTCCGTACCCGCATATATTCTTGTGTTGTATTAACTTTGGTTATTAGGATTGTGTGCAAGTGAAGTACTAGAAAATGATTTTGTGTTATGCAAAGTAGAAATGAAAACAGTTATTCTTGATATTGTAAGCTAAGTATGTCGCAGCTGCCTAATGAAAGTTTATATATAATAAAATGCTTTTTGATTTAAATGTGCACCATGATGAAGATTGCACAAAGAAAGAATGAGCTATGCTCAACATGTAATAATATTAGACGTTGTAGCAATGTATTAATAATGTGTGTCAACCCAGATGTGTAAAGGCCTAAATGAATGTTCATGTTTTGCTATGAAAGGCCTGTTCGTTTATTCCTTATGTTAGCTGAATTTGTAGGCCTGAAATGTATTTTACCTGGTAAGCTCTCAATTTAGAAATAGTCCGCGAAATTCATGTGCACGTAGAAATGTTTGATTCTCACGTTTCAGTTGCAGGTGGAAGAAGCTGCCTTTGTTAGTTACAACTAAAGCCTTTTGTTTTAGGATTTAGGCCTGGAGGAGAAATGAGACATTGTGGGGCAGATTTGCAATAACTGGCGCATCCCTGCAAATTAGCAGGGATACGCCAGTAATTGTGCGCCGCAGCTCCGCCACCCATGATGTGCCTCATTTATAATACGGCGCACCATGGGGCAGAAACAGCACAAATGCGTCATGCATCTGTGCCGTAAAGGCGGCACATTGCTGGACGCAGCTCCAGCAATGCTCTGGGGTGCCTAATTCTTCCAATGCTGCGTCAAGCCTTACGCCTGCTTCAAGCAGGTGCAGGATTTTGACGCAGCATTGCCCTAAAAGTGACTGAGTGAAATCTTGTAGATTTCACTCAGCCACTTTTAGGAGGCGTTCCTGTGCTGGAAGCCCCCCGCGCAGCAACAGTGACGCAACGGCAGCGTAAAATCGGCACAAGGGCCTTGTAAATCTGCCCTTCAATATGTAATGTCGATAATTGGGAGCTGATGTTCTTTCTCGCTGAAGAAGGCCTGGGAACCAAGGTCGTTCACCTTCTCACGAGAAGAAGTGCGGAAGAATGAAGAAATGATTCAATAAATTTTCATTTGAACTCAAAACTGGTGGAAGTTTATATTGTGGATTAATGTCGATACCATGAAGTGAAGTCTCAGGGACAACAGGCTTCACCCCGCCCAGCTCCCCAGAGTTCTTTGGAAGTGCCTGCTGCTGTTTTGGGCCTTCTGAGGGACTGCGTGTCGCAAGGAGCTGGAAGGGCGACTTAAAGAGGAAGATGCGTGTTGCCGTCTCTACTGCTGCCGTCCCATCTCTGAACAAGAGTGTCGCCGTTGGAGCTGTCGTATTGCACCGCATCAAGAGAAGCATCTTGCAACGAAGAGGAAGTGTGTCGCCGTCGCTGATGCTGCCGTCGCATTTCTGAACAAGGGTGTTGCCGCTGTAGCTGTCGTATTGCACCGCATCGAGAGAACTGTCTCGCAACGAAGAGGAGGCATGTCGCCGTCACTGCTGCTGCCGTCGCATTTCTGAACAATGGTGTCAACGCTGTAGCTGTCGTATTGCACAGCATCGAGGAAAGCGCCTTGCATCCCCGGAGAAGCCCGCCACTGTCGGAGCTGCTGCGTCGCATTTCTGAACAAGGATGTCAACGCTGTAGTTGTCGCATCATGAGGAAGCTTACCGCAAACGTCGGAGAAGAGTGTTGCAGCTGAAGCTGTTGCCGTCGCATCGCTGAACAAAGGTATCACCACTGCAGCTGACCCATCGAACCGAGACTTCTCGCATCATCGGAGAAGCGCGCCGCATCTGGAAGATCTTCACATCTTTATTTCATTGCACCAGAACTTTGCCACATTTCCATCGCTGCAACATTACTTGTTATGGAAGTGCAACGCATTGTAAGGTACATTGACACGAAGTGTCGCATTTTAAGAACTGAACTAAGCTACAACTACCATTTTTAAGTATATTCTTGTTGATTATTGTCGTTTAATGATCTTGTGTTAAGTCTATATAAAAAAATACTTATCTATACTACTATTATAAAGAGAGAACTTGCACCTTTTGGCCAGGTAAACTCTGGAACCACAGCACCAATCACAACACCCAATACAGCATTGGAAAGGGCAGTTGCAGCAGAAGGACATAGGCTATGCAGACGCGCACCATATACATTTAAAATGTAAAAGAACCGTGCCAGCAAAGTAGTCCCTTGTGGGCGTGTCTGCATTGTGCTGTGGGTGTGTGCTGGGGGCGTGACAATCGCTGGGTGCATTCCGTCATGATTGTTGTTTTTTCTTCCCAGGTTCTATACATTCCTGCTCCCTTTAAATAATAATTCATTGGTGGTCCCATTCTCTTAGAACCACCCCAAGCACAGTTATGGGCAAAAATACAACTAAAAGGCCCTGCAAAGCATTATGGGATAAGCTTAGCATAATTTTTAGCATTCATGAAAGGGTTTCAATGTTTTTGAATTTTACTCATCAGGGACATCTTGGGACGACGAGGTGAACTGCAGCTTGATGTATAATATTTTAAATGCGATTGCATTTGCCTAATCAGGGACATCTAGGGACGGCGAGGTGAACTGCAGCTTGATATGTAATATTTTAAATGCTATTGCATTTGCATCATCAGGGACATCTAGGGACCATGAGGT
Source organism: Lissotriton vulgaris (assembly GCF_964263255.1). Classification (NCBI taxonomy): domain Eukaryota; kingdom Metazoa; phylum Chordata; class Amphibia; order Caudata; family Salamandridae; genus Lissotriton; species Lissotriton vulgaris. The sequence continues at coordinate 27,756,277 of NC_141696.1, forward strand.
GAACTGCAGCTTGATGTATAATATTTTAAATGCTATTGCATTTGCCTCATCAGGGACATCTAGGGACCATGAGGTGAACTGCAGCTTGATGTATAATATTTTAAAAGCTATTGCATTTGCCTCATCAGGGACATCTAGGGACATGAGGTGAACTGCAGCTTGATGTGTAATATTTTAAATGCTATTGCATTTGCCTCTTGGGGACAACTGGGGAGAACGAGGTGAACTGCAGCTCTTTGTAGAATTATTTGGATACTATAATATTCACTTCCCACTGCTAATCTCGTCCCATAATGGTTTGCAGGGGCTTGATCTCAAAATCATCACCCCTCTCACTGCTTGCTGGAAGCTAATTTCACTTTTGTGAAATGGCTATATGCATTTTAGCATGTAGAAATACTTGTTATTTTACCTTGAATATATGAGGTTTCTGTTTTAAGAATTGAAATCTGACGGAACGAAATATTGCGGATTTATTGTACCAAGTTCGCGCCAATTCCGCCCACCCCTACTTTAAATACCCCTGCACCCCATAATCATAACCCACCCTTACTCTATAAAATACCCCAACACCCTTAAACACTAACCCATCTTAACCCTATAAATATACCCTGTACCCCAAAACACAAACCTATCCCTAAACCCTAAAAATACCCCTGTACCCCAAAACCAAAACCTAGCCCTGAACCCTATAAATACCCCTGTACCTCAAAACCCAAACATACCCCTGAACTCTAAAAATACCGCTGTACCCCAAAACCCAAACCTACCCCTGAACCCTAAAATACCCCTGTACCCCAAAACCCAAACCTAGCCCATAACCCTTAAAATACCCCTGTACCCCAAAACCCAAACCTACCCCATAACCCTAAAAATACCCCTGTACCCCAAAACCCAAACCTAGCCCAGAACCTTAAAATACCCCTGTATCCCAAAACCCAAACCTAGCCCTGAACCCTAAAAATACCCATGTACCCCAAAACCCAAACCTAGCCCTGAACCCTTAAAATACCCCTGTACCCCAAAACCCAAACCTACCCCTAAACCCTAAAAATACCCCTATACCCCAAAACCCAAACCTAGCCCTGAACCCTAAAAATACCCCTGTACCCCATAACCCAAAACTATATCTGAACCATTAAAATACCCAAACTCCCCAAAACATATACCTCAGTACCCCAAAACATATACCCCTATACCCATACTTGCCTTATCCAAACATTTTTTTAAAACATGCTTTTACCATTCATGCATTTACAACGAATTTCGTTGTAAATGTATGCGTGGTAAAAGCATATAAAATGTAATGCCATGCGTTATAATGGCATTGCAGAGTCATGGTACTTTCGTAATGAAAGTATGCAGAGTGATGGTATGCGGAAAGAAATTTGCGGAATAATGGGTGTTTACCCTCCCCCGTAAGTACATTGGTGGCACGGCGGCCCACATCTCCAGCAACATACTCATATTTTTGTCACCACCAATTGGAAAAATGCACAGGTCTCTCTCATTGATGCCCAGCACCGACATACACTTTTAGACACACCTCCCACCACAAGTTCTAGAATTGCGAACTTTAGAGATGGGGAGCTACGTTAGAATCTCGGCATCAGCTCAATATCCTGTGATTCCAGGCAAATCGCTTTGTCTCCCCGTGCCTACCACAAATCAATGTGTTCTTCTGTAATGTAAATTGTGCTCATGCCATGTTGTCGAGTTCGCGCTATATAATATTGCAAGGAAAATAAAGTAGGGAAACTCGAGTTCACACACTACTGAACGCGCACTCTTAAGTGCATCAGCAGTGCACTGTGAATCGGAGCGTTTCACAGGCCTGTCACAGATAAGAAATGCTATCAAAATGAAATCCTACGAAACAATATACTACTGGCCGGCAGCAATTCATACCCGGACAACGTCGGGACGGGCTGCTAGTTTTTTATATAAACCTTGTGTGGTGTCCATTTGTAGTGTTGTCACTGGTTTACTGTATGTTGTCACAAATGCTTTACACACTGCCTCTGAGATAAGCCTGTCTGCTCGTGCCAAGCTACCAAGAGCAGGGGTTGTTTTAGAAGTGTACCACCTTACCCTGACTAGAGGCAAGTGTCCCTATTTGTCACAAGTACCTACCTGTGTGAACTAGAGAAACCCAAATCTAACAAGAACTCTTTTCGTTCTGCTGCACATCCTTACACTACACACCCAGATTCTGTCTTAGGTTCCTTATTCTTGCTACCTAATCTCCCCTTGCAGTTCTCTCCCCCACCACCTCACGCCATGTGGTAAATATGTCGCATCCCTGTGCTTTGAAAGTGACTCAGTGCGGCGCTGCCAAATTGCGTGCGGAACGCACTGAGTCACTTTCAATGTAAATCCGCCCCCCTGTATGTAACACTCCTACACAAACATAAAAGCCTGCAGCCTAAATACCCACGGCCAATGCTATTTCCTTTGCTCAGAAGTATCAGAAAAACTCACTGCTCGTACACACATTCTCTTCTTACATATTAAAGCACCATCACTTACCTTGCCCACGGGCTGTGCTGCGGATGCCTCCTACTGGTGAAGCCTCCTCTGCAGTGCCAGAGACCTCCAGTACACAAGTGCGCCCTGGCCACTACAGGCGATACCAAAGGCAGCATAAACCGGCAGTATGTAGCAATTCGTAGCCTGGACAGCTTGGGGGTCGAGCGGGCCACCTGTAGCTGGACCACAACTTCGATAAAGAATTGATCATTCCTTCCGAGGCACAGATGTTTACTTCTGGAGAGAATAGGGGCTTTTACAGTGTGGTTCATATAGCTAACCAATCACTGGACAAAAGGTGGTATATTCTCAAGCACTTATCGACGAGTTAACAGCACTTTATTCCAGCCAAAGTGGCAATAAATCTATTGCACCATTCACAAGCACAAATCACCAGTTTACTTGCAATAGCAGCCAAAAAGAAACATCACCAAGGATTACCCTGGCAACTAAAGCTAATGAGATGCAGAGTAGTCAGAGTAGGCATTCCCGTGCAAAAAGCAGTAAACACACCACTTCACAACATTCACAAAGAAAGATCGGCGGAGAGATCACAAATCAGGCGATAATGTGTGTTAGCACCAGGAAGTTAACACCTGGTGTAAAGTCGGAAGACAACCTGCACAACGAAAGGGAGCCCAGCCTGGAGGAACACATGAAGACTCTCTGGTGAATTGCCTCCTTCTTAACACAAGGTCGCTAGTTAAACACAGCTCGGAAATAGCAGAGCTAATCCAGGATGAGGATATAAAAATAGCATTTATTACTGAATCATGGACTGATGCAGCATCAGGTCCAGACATAGTCAAAGCCACCCCCCAGGATTTTGTTTGCCACACCCAAAACAGGGACAAGAGGAGAGGGGGTGGCCTAGCCATTATCCATCATAAAAACATCAGAGGCTCCTTTCAACCCGGTCCCGCTGGCCTTGATGAATCTCTGCTTTTCAACTTTACTCTCTCAGACCACCTGTCCTTCACTAGCTGCCTTGTATACAGGCCCCCAGGTGAGAAAGCCTGATTTCTAGTAGCATTGAGTAAACTACTAGAAGCGGCAGCATGTACCCAAAGGTTCACTCTTCTGGGTGACTTTAATTTTCATCTGGAATGCAATGCAGACACAGACACTCGAGAGTTAATCGACCTACTGCTGGGGATTGATATGATGCAACAGGTATCTGACCCCACACACAGAGCAGGACACACCCTAGATGGGATTTTCTCGAATCATCCCAGTCTAAAAGTTACTTCGGTTTTACCAGTCTCTTGGTCAGATCACTCAGCGATTCACTTTGCTATTCCCCTCACCACTCCAGAAAAACCACCCAGCACTAGAAACGTCCCGAGACAAGTTAGAAAATGGAAGAACATTAAAGGGGACAATCTGGATGACATATTAAAAAACTCCCTGACCCCTCTTCCTAACAACGTTGAGGAAGCAGCTAGGTCCTATACAGCCTGGTTGGACCAGGCTTGCTTACTCTTGGCTCCCCCCAAAATCACCTACTCCACTCGGGCAAATCCCGCTGCTCCCTGGTTTACAGAACAAATCAGGGAACACAAAATACGATGCAAAAAGCTTGAAAAGATCTGGCGAATGAATTATAGCGATTCAGACAAACAAATCCTCAATTCAGAGCAAAGACGTTATAAAGAAAGAATCCTACAAGCAAAAAAGGCTTTTCTTACAAAACAGATAGAAGATGCCAGCAATACCCCCAAAGAACTATTCCAAACGGTCTCTTCCCTAGCAAACCCAAAAACCACAGAAATTCCCTCTAGTCTTTCACTCTGTGAAAGTTTGGCCACCTTTTTTCGTGAAAAGGTTGAAAACATCTTTTTTTCCCTAGACAGCCAGGTTAAGACTTCTTCCTCGAGCGAGGACCCGGAACCCCTCAGACCTGTGGTAACACTTCAACACTTTCAGCCCATCACGGAAAAGGAAGTGGTGAGATGTATACTAAAAATTAAATCAGGCTCCCCTCATGATCCCTGTCCCACTGCAGTAGCCAAACTAGCCCCAGAGGCCATTGCCAGGGGACTCACTCCCCTTTTTAATCAGATGCCGGAGAAAGGGGAATATCCTTCCAGATGGAAGCGAGCCTCCATCCTACCCCTGCTAAAAAAACCTAACTTAGACATCACTGAGATGAACAACTATCGCCCGATCGCCCGACTCCCCCTCCCTGCCAAAATAATGGAAGGTAGCCTGAATGCACAACTAAGCGCCTTTCTAAAAACAGGGGATCATCTCAAATCAATGGAAGACATCAGGCAGGTGATGGATGCAGGAGGCATAGCGGCCCTGTTTCTGCTGGATATTTCCGCGGCCTTCGACACGGTCCACCACAATTTGTTGGTGGACCGGTTGAGGGCCTGTGGAATTCAGGGAAAAGCACTAAAAATCTTACAGGCCTTCCTGTCCGATAGAACCCAGTCAGTGGCACTAGGTGACCATGAATCGCATTCATTTGTATTACCCTGTGGAGTCCCCCAGGGATCTTCGCTTAGCCCCACCCTTTTTAATGTTTATGTGTCGACCCTCGCCCCGGTGATTCGATCGCTCGGTTTTCAACTCACGGCTTATGCGGACGACACACAGATTGTGGTGTCCCTCTTACCCGGCAATACTGATAACACAGCAGACAGATTCAAAAACTGTATGCACGGAATGGACTGCTGGATGGCACAAAGCTGCCTTAAACTGAATTCCTCGAAGACAGAGGTCCTGCTCTTTGGAGCTAGGGAGAACTTCTGGTCCCCGAGATGGTGGCCAGACGAAATGGGACCCCTCCCCACGCCGGTTGACAAAGTAAAAAACCTGGGCATACTGGTGGACAGCTCTCTGTCCTTTAAACCCCAGATTAATGCACTCTCTTCCTCTCTGCATTATACACTCAAAACCATCAGGAAAATTCTCCCGTATTTGGAGAAGAAACACAGGAAAACGATTGTTACAGGTCTAGTGCTTTCACGCCTGGACTATTGTAACAGCCTGATGTTAAACGCCCAGCAGAGTGTACTCAATAAACTTCAACTATTGCAAAATGCAGCCGCCCGCCTGATCACCGATACTCCTAAAATTGCATCGGTAACACAGGACTTGGTGGCACTACACTGGCTGCCAATTCGTAAGATAATTGCATTCAAGGCACTATGCATGGTCTTTAAAGCCCTTCATGATATGGGCCCTAGACACATGAAATTGCTTTTTCGCTGGCATAAACCAGCACGAACCCTGAGGTCAGGAGAATTGGCTCTAGTTACGGTCCCCAGAATTAAAAGAGCTCGCTGGGGAGGCAGGAGCTTCTCCCTTAGGGCGGCAGAGGCCTGGAACAAACTCCCACTTGTGCTCAGACAATCTCAGGACCTGATGGCCTTTAGAAGAGGACTCAAGACCTGGCTTTTCACTCAGTAAGCCTGCTCACCCACCCTAGCTCTATCATACCAGCGCCAGGACACCTCCGGGTAACAGAGCGCTCTACAAATGTGCTAAATAAATAAATAAAATAAATAAATGAAGAGCTTTAGATTACCAAACAAAACATTTTATTCAAAACAAACACAAAAATAATATTACGAAGAGCCATGGCGTGTCACCTCTGGACAATCTATGAGTCACAGCCAGCAAGACAAAATTAAAGATAAGGAGGTGCGTCATGCGCCCATCAAAGGACAGAGAGAGAGAAAAAGAAAGAAAGAGTGAGAGTGAGTGAGTGAGAGAGACAGAGTGAGAGAAAAAGAGAGAGAAAGATAGAGAAATAGAGTGAGTGCCGACACTGCGGACCAAGGCCTCACTGCTCACCTTTCCGCTACCGGTGTGTCTCCTACCACGTGCCGGTACACAGTGCAGTCCACCAGCTCCCTCATCTGAAACAGAGCCTAGAATTAGGACTGGCAGTGTACATACAACTGCACACACTTTCATTGCTTGCCTGCCTGTGCACACCCAGGCTGCTGCATCCCAGCCCCTCCCACTGCCCCGCGGTGTTTGCCCGCCCCTGCGCACCCAGGCCTGACTGCTCAACTTCCGCCACTGGCGTGTCTCCAAGAGGGCCCAACACGTGCCGGTGCAAGCTTCAAGAGCGGGGGCAGCGACTTTGGCAAAACAAGGTCGCACACTTGATTCTGGGTCTTGATTTCGCAATGGCCGAGTACATATAAATGCTGACTAGAACAAACCCGTATTAAGACAAAACTTATTGACTGGAGGGTCCTTAAATAATAACAACACAAAGAAACATGGGTAATCAGAATGTCAAGCACTATCCCAGGTTAAACAATGTATCCTAGTTAAAATTATATAAATATATAAACAAACAGGTAAACACACCAGTAGAATGAAAAGTATGAACACAATTTATTAAAATACCTCCCTATAAGGGTTACATTCTAGATAAAAAACATTAAAAGTAATCACATAAAGTGAAACAACGTAAAAAAAGGGGGTCAAAGTACAAAGGTCGACGCTGCGTTTCGGTGTGAGTTTCTAATATTTACACCTTCTTCAGGACACTTTGACAGTTCTCAAGTAATCTAAAAATTTAAAAACATCATTTTAGATACTCTTTCTTTACAACACATGATCATGCTTCTTACATTTAATATCCTAACTGGTGTACCTAGTGACATATCGCTTTTTCTACCTGTTATCCTAGGGATGTGCATCATGAAAACCTCTGTTTGTGCTCTGGCTTTACAATTTGACAGTGACATTTTACACATAAAAATCTGGAAGTGCCCTACTTTGTAAGGAAATTATATACAAGATAGTGAAAATTTATACCTGATATTATTGAAGTTTCTCTTTTGAACATTGAGAAAGACTCCAAAAACAATATAAATCATCTGTGCCTCCACTTTGCTCAATGGCCTTAATGGGGGAAGAAAGATATTGGATATATTTTATATAGTTGATACTGTTATTTAGTTTGCTCTTCATGCACCTATCATTTATTTATGCATATTACCTGGTCTAATTTGGGGTGCACGGTGAAGAACAACGGAGGAGCCACCGGAATTCTCAGGATAAAAATATGGGGGACTGCCTCAGGTCCTTTTTAAATTTAGGATCACACAGCTGTTTATCCACATTCAAACGCTGTGTTCTTTGGTTGGTGATTTGTAATAACACCTGTTAGGGTAAAGTGAACGTGTTTAAATAAACCGCTGAAAAATTGCGAACCACTCATGATTTTAAGACCTTTTTATGCTTATTTTCTGATTCTTAGCATAGGTGCAGTCAGATATGAGTGGATGCATTATTTTTGGACAAAACAAGTTCATCTGACTAATCTCTCTGTATTCTGATGGCCGCGTTACACTTGCGGAATACTAATCAAAATAGAAGGAGAGAATAAGTGCAGTTAGAAGCAAAGTACATTATGAGCTGTTACTAACTTTCTAAGATTTTTACAAATATCACGTTACTGCCTGAAAACCTTACCTTAGTCGACTACTTAAAGATAAAACGCTCACATTCACTCGTTCGCTTACCTAATTTGTGTGAATCGGCCTCCCTGCTCCTCCGTGTTCCGCGTCATCCGGGTAAGTAATTCACCAGATGCGGGACTGGGTTAAGTACTCGCACTTCCCAGGTTGACCCGGAAGTGGAATTTTGACAATATAAATTAGTCCGGTTTATTACGCATTCATATATCAATTCACTTCAGTTTATGAACCAGACGTGGGGGCATTGGTTCACATCTGAGGTTTCGCTACCTTATTTCGAGGTTTATTGGATTACGGTTTTACCGAGCATGCGTGACCCGGAAGTAGTATTCTTTCGGGTGCGCTCATGTTTTAACAGCTTTTCTGTTTCCTTCGCCATTGTTTAAATTAGACGGATTAGTGGGAAGGTTCATTAAATTCTTTTAACAAATATGCGAATATCCCTTGTACTTAATTATTTACGTGTATAAAGTGTTTATGGTCAACACGTATTCAGTTCCTAAAAATGGCGGCCATTTTAGATTGGGTAAAATTCAACTTTCCTATTGGCATCTAGTTCTATGATCTCGTTCCCAGCCTCAAGAACAAGTGTTTTTATGAAAAAACAATTATTGAGACCACCGTTTTTGAAATACATATTATACAAAAAAAGTTTTTGACATTGTGAAATACACTCTAAAATAGTACATCAGGCATATTGTTTATACACACCTTCTTATATTGTGTCCATAACTGCAAATAATCACAATGTTTTAAAAAATTATTTAAACAATTTCAATGTGTTAAAGAATATACCCAAATCACATACAACAAAAATTTAACATATTTGTAAACCCAATGCGATGTTTTGGACACGAAGTGTTCTATTGGGCACGTGTACAGATTAGGCCTGGGGGTTCTGAAGGATTACATAAGGCGCTCAGATAATCTAACAACTCTATAATGTTATATTCACATATAATCAACAGGTCCTGCCTACGGTATGTGATGGTATGGTCTACAGAGCAGGGAGACTTCGGATTTCGTTGGCTTTGCTGGAGCTACCTAATTGTTGTGGGTGGGAACACCTAACTTTGTAACAACAGTGTGTGTCCCTACACGATTAATTTTTCCCATTCCTCTCTGTTATTCAACCCTGTCCTAAATGTATTGAAAAGGGACATAAAAAATTGTTCCCTTCTTTTCCTTTTCATCTGTATGTCTCCTCCTCTCAGGGTTTGCTGTATTACCTCTATGCCACACCATTTAAGGTCTTCAATTTGGTGATTGTGGGACAACCAGTGTTCAACAAGGGGTGCTGTTTTTTTTTTTGTTCTTATCGCTGATTTATGTTCAGTCACCCTAGTTTTGATCTCTCTGGACGTTTCACCAATATAGGCTTTGTTGCATGGCAAAGTATAAAGTAAACTAAATTTTTGGTTCTGCAGTTAATGAAACTTTTTATTTTGTGTCTGATGCCATTATGTTCAATCATGTCCATTTTCATTAAAGTTGCACAATTTGTGCACATATTGCAACAAAAATTGCCAACGGGTAGGGTTTTTTATCCATAGTACGTTGGTTTTCAAGTTTATCGTCCCTAAAAGTATGGACTAGGCAGTTCCTCACTGTTTTGTTTCTACGGAAACTGAACATTGGTTTAGGCAGTTTTTCTCCATCATTGTTGCTTAAGAGTGACCAGTTTCTGTTAATTATATTCTTCACTTTTTTACTGGCTGTACTAAAGTTAGTCACAAATATCAGTCTGTTATTCGAATTGTCTTTCTGTTCCTGTTCTTTTAAGAATAAAGACTCCCTATCGTAGTATTTGGCACGTTTATATGCTTTTCTGACTAGGTGTTTAGGATATCCTCTTTCTATTAATTTGTCCGATAGGATATCAGCTTGTTTATTAAAATCTTGGATATCTGTACAGCACAAATTGTGCAACTTTAATGAAAATGGACATGATTGAACATAATGGCATCAGACACAAAATAAAAAGTTTCATTAACTGCAGAACCAAAAATTTAGTTTACTTTATACTTTGTCCATGCAACAAAGCCTATATTGGTGAAACGTCCAGAGAAATCAAAACTAGGGTGACTGAACATAAATCAGCGATAAGAACAAAAAAGAGAACAGCGCCCCTTGTTGAACACTGGTTGTCCCACAATCACCAAATTGAAGACCTTAAATGGTGTGGCATAGAGGTAATACAGCAAACCCTGAGAGGAGGAGACATACAGATGAAAAGGAAAAGAAGGGAACAATTTTTTATGTCCCTTTTCAATACATTTAGGACAGGGTTGAATAACAGAGAGGAATGGGAAAAATTAATCGTGTAGGGACACACACTGTTGTTACAAAGTTAGGTGTTCCCACCCACAACAATTAGGTAGCTCCAGCAAAGCCAACGAAATCCGAAGTGTCCCTGCTCTGTAGACCCTACCATCACATACCGTAGGCAGGACCTGTTGATTATATGTGAATATAACATTATAGAGTTGTTAGATTATCTGAGCGCCGTATGTAATCCTTCAGAACCCCCAGACCTAATCTGTACACGTGCCCAATAAAACACTTCGTGTCCAAAACATCGCATTGGGTTTACAAATATGTTACATTTTTGTTGTATGTGATTTGGGTATATTCTTTAACACATTGAAATTGTTTAAATCATTTTTTAAAACATTGTGATTATTTGCAGTTATGGACACAATATAAGAAGGTGTGTATAAACAATGTGCCTGATGTACTATTTTAGAGTGTATTTCACAATGTCAAAAACTTTTTTTGTATAATATGTATTTCAAAAACTGTGGTCTCAATAATTGTTTTTTCATAAAAACACTTGTTCTTGAGGCTGGGAACAAGATCATAGAACGAGATGCCAATAGGAAAGTTGAATTTTACCCAATCTAAAATGGCCGCCATTTTTAGGAACTGAATACGTGTTGACCATAAACACTTTATACACGTAAATAATTAAGTACAAGGGATATCCGCATATTTGTTAAAAGAATTTAATGAACCTTCCCACTAATCCGTCTAATTTAAACAATGGCGAAGGAAACAGAAAAGCTGTTAAAACACGAGCGCACTCGAACGAATACTACTTCCGGGTCACGCATGCTCGGTAAAACCGTAATCCAATAAAGCTCAAAATAAGGTAGCGAAACCTCAGATGTGAACCAATGCCCCCACGTCTGGTTCATAAACTGAAGTGAATTGATATATGAATGCGTAATAAATCGGACTAATTTATATTGTCAAAATTCCACTTCCGGGTCAACTTGGGAAGTGCGAGTACTTAACCCAGTCCCGCATCCGGTGAATTACTTACCCGGATGACGGGGAACACGGAGGAGCAGGGAGGCCGACTCACTCAAATTAGGTAAGCGAACGAGTGAATGTGAGCGTTTTATCTTTAAGTAGCCGACTAAGGTCAGGTTTTCAGGCAGTAACGTGATATTTGTAAAAATCTTAGAAAGTTAGTAACAGCTCATAATGGACTTTGCTTCTAACTGCACTTTGCCAGTAACTGGCACATTAGCTACAATTACATGGATCTCTCCTTCTATTTTGATTAGTATTCCGCAAGTGTAACGCGGCCATCAGAATACAGAGAGATTAGTCAGATGAACTTGTTTTGTCCAAAAATAATGCATCCGCTCATATCTGACTGCACCTATGCTAAGAATCAGAAAATAAGCATAAAAAGGTCTTAAAATCATGAGTGGTTCGCAATTTTTCAGCGGTTTATTTAAACACGTTCCTTTTACCCTAACAGGTGTTATTACAAATCACCAACCAAAGAACACAGCGTTTGAATGTGGATAAACAGCTGTGTGATCCTAAATTTAAAAAGGACCTGAGGCAGTCCCCCATATTTTTATCCTGAGAATTCCGGTGACTCCTCCGTTGTTCTTCACTGTGCACCCCAAATTGAGACCAGGTAATATGCATAAATAAATGATAGGTGCATGAAGAGCAAACTAAATAACTGTATCAATTATATAAAATATATCTAGGCTGTGGGGTTTTAGGTTTAAACCTATAATAACTGATAAAACCCCACTGAAAGAAAAATAGCCCTCAACGGTGAAAACATATAAACACTGAAAAAACACCTGCACAACCACAAATTAAATGCCATTCAAAGAAAGGAAAAAGAAAGTGAAAGTCATTTTGTTCTTACTGAAGGGGTCAATAAAATGTATCTTTGTTATATAAGCTAGCAGTAAGAAAGACTGGCTAACATTATTCTGCTTGAGTTTTGTTCTTTACGGGTGCCACTAAAATATTGTTTCTTCTTCCTTTTACTTTTTTCAGTTTTATGGCCTTTGGTCTAAAGATGCAGGGTTTAGTTTCACATTTTCAGGTTTAGTTTAATTATTTTATAAACTGTAGAGAATCAGGACATATCAAACTAACATTTGATATTTTGGCAGCATTTGATTCTTGCACTGATAGGTAAAATGGCTAGTTTCATAAAAATCTTTCATAATATGTGTCATCACACAGAGAATGGGTAAAAACCCTTAATACATCAGACCATAGTTTCTAGTGGGTCTGTATTGATAGTAGGTGAATTGCCAACACCTCAAGCTTTAAACATTAAATCTAAGCTATAGTGACAAGTATAAATATCACCAAGCATCTGGAATAGTGGTGAAAACGTGACACCAGACTTTTGAAAAAATATGGAACGCAGTGTCACTTGTTATGCTCTGCAAAAAAGGTTATTTCCAAGTTCAACAAAGATTGGAGTGATATTGTTTGTATTTTAGTGATTCAGCTACATATATAAAAAATTGTGTGATGACCTGTCAAAATTGATACCCGAGCTGTAGTGATTCCCTGTAGGAGATCCTTGCCACTTGTAAGATGGTATGGTGAAAGCATCTTTACAATCTTCAGAGTTAATGAGGGATGCTATTGACTTTTTAGTCCATTCTGGTGCACTGTTTTCTGATGCCCAGGAACTAAAATGCAAATGCTTATAATGTTGTGCTTTATGTGGCATCAAAGAAAGAGTCATCCAAACTGTGCTCCTTAGCTGATGGTTCCAAGCCCAAGGGGCTATTAATGCTGAGAGGGCCTTTTCACAGAAGTTTACATGGGTAGGAAAGTGCAAGCGCACATGACCAAAGACTCACTGAAGAAGTATTGTATGGTGTACTACAATAAGATTAATTTGCAAAAATCTCTTTGGACCTCATATACACTATACGTACACTGTCTATATAACATGTTCTTTCAGTGCAGAAAGCAAGCAATGATAAAAGCGAAACGTTCCATAAACACAGGAAAAACACTTTTTCTGTTGTTTTTAGTGGCGTGAAAATGTGTAACCACTGATAACAACTGTTTTTTAAGATATTGAAAACACTGAAAAAACCCCACCAGAATTTACCAAAAATAGAAACTGAAAACAGGACAGCCTAAATATATCCAATATCTTTCTTCCCCCATTAAGGCCATTGAGCAAAGTGGAGGCACAGACGATTTATATTGTTTTTGGAGTCTTTCTCAATGTTCAAAAGAGAAACTTCAATAATATCAGGTATACATTTTCACTATCTTGTATATAATTTCCTTACAAAGTAGGGCACTTCCAGATTTTTATGTGTAAAATGTCACTGTCAAATTGTAAAGCCAGAGCACGAACAGAGGTTTTCATGATGCACATCCCTAGGATAACAGGTAGAAAAAGCGATATGTCACTAGGTACACCAGTTAGGATATTAAATGTAAGAAGCATGATCATGTGTTGTAAAGAAAGAGTATCTAAAATGATGTTTTTAAATTTTTAGATTACTTGAGAACTGTCAAAGTGTCCTGAAGAAGGTGTAAATATTAGAAACTCACACCGAAACGCAGCGTCGACCTTTGTACTTTGACCCCCTTTTTTTACATTGTTTCACTTTATGTGATTACTTTTACTGCTTTTTATCTAGAATGTAATCCTTATAGGGAGGTATTTTAATAAATTGTGTTCATACTTTTCATTCTACTGGTGTGTTTACCTGTTTGTTTATATATTTCTATAATTTTAACTAGGATACATTGTTTAACCTGGGATAGTGCTTGACATTCTGATTACCCATGTTTCTTTGTGTTGTTATTATTTAAGGACCCTCCAGTCAATAAGTTTTGTCTTAATACGGGTTTGTTCTAGTCAGCATTTCCTGACCCTATAGAGTCCACCACAAAAAACACAGGTCCCCCCCTTTTTAACTGCAGCACTTTCCCCCTACCTGTGTTTAAGTAACCAGGGGAACCTTCCATTCAATTTTGTTGTCTATGTGTAAAGCTTGTTAGCTGGGAAGGATTAATAGCACGATTATTCTACATATCAGAATTAGAGGTGATTCCTAAAATTAATAAATGGACACCCTAAAAACAAAAGGTTTTTCAGAAGAGGAATTTAACAAAATTATAAATGGTACCTCTAAAAATTATTCCTCAATATCTACATCAAATGCCGATGAGGAAAAATGGCGTGAACTTTAGAACAATAAAAAGAAACTGGTTAGAACCGAATTACACGCAGACTTTCTAATCGATTACTGTAAAAAAGGCATTATTCCAAAAGGCTTGCAGGTTAAAAATGAACCTGGTATCTTTATACGCCACGCTAAATTTATTGAGAATTGGACCCTTATCGCCAATCGATGTAGTAGGGATTGGATGTTGCTCATCATTGAAACAGCCACCGCTATATTGATTATCGATAAAAAAGAAATTGAAGAACTTGAAACTAAACTACAAGGGAATACAGCCTTAGATGAAGCTAAGAAAAAACTTGAAGACATCCAAAAAGACGTCTCCGGCTACAAAGATTATCTTCTTAACAAAAAGTCAAATAAATTTAGAAAAGATGAGGCTACCTACAATATAGAAGCAGAATACCCTTATACCCAGAAAGATTTCTTCGACAGACCCAGAGAGGAACATTTTAATCCGAATCAATGGCAACAACCAAAAAGATTTTATCCCAAAAAAAGAGTGACCTTCTCAGATTCCTCTTATACCAGTGCTGAATCTGATAATGAAACAAACTCAGATAACACCAATAGCAACGAAAATCCCTCTAATCAGAGCTCCCTGCCTGTTTTAGATCACCGAGCCCAGAGAGGTACTCAAAATCGAGGGAGAGGCAGAGGGAGAGCGAACTTTTACCCTCAACCTCCACAGCAAAAGAGGCCGTACATGAAAACCAGGAGTCAATCCAAATGGGACTAAATAATAAAAAAGCTGCAATTATTAACTTATCAAACTTTGTCCTGACTCAAAATGAAAAATCAGTTTTAGAAAAGGGTCTTGGGTATGCTATAACTACAAGACTAGATAAATTTAATCTTGAAAGAGATCTCCGAGGCTTTTTTAGGAAAGTGAGGTTACATGATTTTTTTAAAAATAAAGAACAACCAGTTCGGACAATAAATAAATCAGGACTTAAACCAAAATCAGATTGGACCCCCACAATTGGTATGGTCAACAAACAAGTTGATTTGTTCGAACAGGTTGTAGAAAGTAATATATACGACTTACTCGGACAATCTATAGCCAGCAACTATAATCTTACCAAAGCTGAAAATTTGGCACTCAGGGACCTTGAAAATAACAAAAGCCTAACAGTAAAACCCGGAGACAAGGGAGGGAGCATAGTTCTAATGAACACCGAAGATTACAATAGGAGAATGATGCTCCTCCTGAACAACACTGAACATTATTGTAAATCAAACAGAAGTGAATGGAATGCATTGATCCTGAAAGTAAGCACCTTATTAGATTTTGCCAAGGATGACGAAATAATATGCGAGGATGAATTTAGATTTCTCAAAAACAAAGCTCCAATCATCCCGGCACTTTATGGACTGCCAAAGGTCCACAAAGATCTAGCAGATCCACCTATGCGGCCCATCGTTTCTAGCATCAATTCTGTAACAGAACCACTCAGTAAATATGTGGACAAATTCCTACAGCCCCTGGTTACTGTCTAACAGGCTTATATAAAGGACACAACGGGTATAATAGACAAGGTAGAAGGCCATCCTTACCATACCCAAAACCAATGGCTAGTGACGTTGGACATCGAAGCCCTCTACACCAACATCCCACAGGATGATACCATCAAGATGTTAGAGGGACTTCTCAATAATGAAACTGGAGATCTGAATAGTCATGCGTCATTTATAATTGAATGTGTGACCATCATTCTAAAAAATAACATCTTTCTGTTTAAAAATGATTTTTACAAGCAGGTCAAAGGCACCAGCATGGGAGCCACCTGTGCTCCTAGCCTGGCCTGCTTGTATGTGGCTGCATTGGAGAATAAGCACATCTTTAATGACGCAGCGCCATACTTCGAAAATATCACATGTTGGTCGAGGTTCATCGATGATATTTTTTTCATCTGGACTGGAACCATTGAGCACTCGACGACTTCAATAGTTGGCTCAACCTTGGAGATGTTAATCTCCACTTCACCTCTCAATACAACAAGGAGAGTATTGAATTCTTAGATATCAGGATTAAAGCCAAGAATGGGACTCTAGGAGTGGAACTTTATTCAAAACCCTCTGACCGCAATACTTTATTGCACTATAACAGCAACCACCCCAGGAGCCAAAAGGATAACATTCCTTTCGGTCAGTTCTTAAGAATAAGACGTAACTGTACAGATATCCAAGATTTTAATAAACATGCTGATATCCTATCGGATAAATTAAAATAAAGAGGATGTCCTAAACACCTAATCAGAAAAGCATATAAACGTGCCAAATACTACGATAGGGAGCCTTTATTCTTAAAAGAACAGGAACAGAAAGACAATTCGAATAACAGACTGATATTTGTGACTAACTTTAGTACAGCCAGTAACAAAGTGAAGAATATAATTAACAGAAACTGGTCACTCTTAAGCAACAATGATGGAGAAAAACTGCCTAAACCAATGTTCAGTTTCCGTAGAAACAAAACAGTGAGGAACTGCCTAGTCCATACTTTTAGGGACGATAAACTTGAAAACCAACGTACTATGGATAAAAAACCCCTACCCGTTGGCAATTTCTGTTGCAATATGTGCACAAATTGTGCAACTTTAATAAAAATGGACATGATTGAACATAATGGCATCAGACACAAAATAAAAAGTTTCATTAACTGCAGAACCAAAAATTTAGTTTACTTTATACTTTGTCCATGCAACAAAGCCTATATTGGTGAAACGTCCAGAGTGATCAAAACTAGGGTGACTGAACATAAATCAGCGATAAGAACAAAAAAGAGAACAGCGCCCCTTGTTGAACACTGGTTGTCCCACAATCACCAAATTGAAGACCTTAAATGGTGTGGGATAGAGGTAATACAGCAAACCCTGAGAAGAGGAGACATACAGATGAAAAGGAAAAGAAAGGAACAATTTTTTATGTCCCTTTTCAATACATTTAGGACAGGGTTGAATAACAGAGAGGAATGGGAAAAATTAATCGTGTAGGGACACACACTGTTGTTACAAAGTTAGGTGTTCCCACCCACAACAATTAGGTAGCTCCAGCAAAGCCAACGAAATCCGAAGTGTCCCTGCTCTGTAGACCCTACCATCACATACCGTAGGCAGGACCTGTTGATTATATGTGAATATAACATTATAGAGTTGTTAGATTATCTGAGTGCCTTATGTAATCCTTCAGAACCCCCAGACCTAATCTGTACACGTGCCCAATAGAACACTTCGTGTCCAAAACATCGCATTGGGTTTACAAATATGTTAAATTTTTGTTGTATGTGATTTGGGTATATTCTTTAACACATTGAAATTGTTTAAATAATTTTTTAAAACATTGTGATTATTTGCAGTTATGGACACAATATAAGAAGGTGTGTATAAACAATATGCCTGATGTACTATTTTAGAGTGTATTTCACAATGTCAAAAACTTTTTTTGTATAATATGTATTTCAAAAACTGTGGTCTCAATAATTGTTTTTTCATAAAAACACTTGTTCTTGAGGCTGGGAACGAGATCATAGAACGAGATGCCAATAGGAAAGTTGAATTTTACCCAATCTAAAATGACCGCCATTTTTAGGAACTGAATACGTGTTGACCATAAACACTTTATACATGTAAATAATTAAGTACAAGGGATATCCGCATATTTGTTAAAAGAATTTAATGAACCTTCCCACTAATCCGTCTAATTTAAACAATGGCGAAGGATACAGAAAAGCTGTTAAAACACTAGCGCACCCGAACGAATACTACTTCCGGGTCACGCATGCTCGGTAAAACCGTAATCCAATAAACCTCGAAATAAGGTAGCGAAACCTCAGATGTGAACCAATGCCCCCACGTCTGGTTCATTAACTGAAGTGAATTGATATATGAATGCGTAATAAATCGGACTAATTTATATTGTCAAAATTCCACTTCCGGGTCAACCTGGGAAGTGCGAGTACTTAACCCAGTCCCGCATCCGGTGAATTACTTACCCGGATGACGCGGAACACGGAGGAGCAGGGAGGCCGACTCACACAAATTAGGTAAGCGAACGAGTGAATGTGAGCGTTTTATCTTTAAGTAGCCGACTAAGGTCAGGTTTTCAGGCAGTAACGTGATATTTGTAAAAATCTTAGAAAGTTAGTAACAGCTCATAATGGACTTTGCTTCTAACTGCACTTTGCCAGTAACTGGCACATTATCTACAATTACATGGATCTCTCCTTCTATTTTGATTAGTATTCCGCAAGTGTAACGCGGCCATCAGAATACAGAGAGATTAGTCAGATGAACTTGTTTTGTCCAAAAATAATGCATCCGCTCATATCTGACTGCACCTATGCTAAGAATCAGAAAATAAGCATAAAAAGCTCTTAAAATCATGAGTGGTTCGCAATTTTTCAGCGGTTTATTTAAACATGTTCACTTTACCCTAACAGGTGTTATTACAAATCACCAACCAAAGAACACAGCGTTTGAATGTGGATAAACAGCTGTGTGATCCTAAATTTAAAAAGGACCTGAGGCAGTCCCCCATATTTTTATCCTGAAAATTCCGGTGGCTCCTCCGTTGTTCTTCACCGTGCACCCCAAATTAGACCAGGTAATATGCATAAATAAATGATAGGTGCATGAAGAGCAAACTAAATAACAGTATCAACTATATAAAATATATCCAATATCTTTCTTCCCCCATTAAGGCCATTGAGCAAAGTGGAGGCACAGATGATTTATATTGTTTTTGGAGTCTTTCTCAATGTTCAAAAGAGAAACTTCAATAATATCAGGTATACATTTTCACTATCTTGTATATAATTTCCTTACAAAGTAGGGCACTTCCAGATTTTTATGTGTAAAATGTCACTGTCAAATTGTAAAGCCAGAGCACGAACAGAGGTTTTCATGATGCACATCCCTAGGATAACAGGTAGAAAAAGCGATATGTCACTAGGTACACCAGTTAGGATATTAAATGTAAGAAGCATGATCATGTGTTGTAAAGAAAGAGTATCTAAAATGATGTTTTTAAATTTTTAGATTACTTGAGAACTGTCAAAGTGTCCTGAAGAAGGTGTAAATATTAGAAACTCACACCGAAACGCAGCGTCGACCTTTGTACTTTGACCCCCTTTTTTTACATTGTTTCACTTTATGTGATTACTTTTTATGTTTTTTATCTAGAATGTAACCCTTATAGGGAGGTATTTTAATAAATTGTGTTCATACTTTTCATTCTACTGGTGTGTTTACCTGTTTGTTTATATATTTCTATAATTTTAACTAGGATACATTGTTTAACCTGGGATAGTGCTTGACATTCTGATTACCCATGTTTCTTTGTGTTGTTATTATTTAAGGACCCTCCAGTCAATATGTTTTGTCTTAATACGGGTTTGTTCTAGTCAGCATTACCTGAACCTATAGAGTCCACCACAAAAATCACAGGTCCCCCCCTTTTTAACTGCAGCACTTTCCCCCTACCTGTGTTTAAGTAACCAGGGGAACCTTCCATTCAATTTTGTTGTCGAGTACATATAAATGCATAGGACATCATCGCAGGCTGCACACCTGCTCAGCCCTTTAGGTGCCACTAACTCTGTGAACCGCGAGGCAACGCCACATGGTGGAACGCCCGTGCTGGTCACTACACTATGGCCCAGCAGGGCTCAAACAAACCCTTACCAGTCCGGACCGCCAGTATGGGGCATCATTGCAGGCTGCCAACCCGCTCAGCACTTAAGGTGCCTCTAACTCAGTGCACCGTAAGCCACCATCCCGTGGCGGTGTCCTGTACGGGCCACAGTGTGACCGGTGCCACTAAGTCTTTTCCCCACAAGTCATGGACCCTCGATGATTGGGTATTGTGCTGCGGACCCCATCATGTAAGCTCTGGCCCTTGGGAATGTGAGGTGGTAGTGTCCTAGGCCCACATGCACGACTAATACACACATGGACACACCCAGATAGAGAGTGGAAATGGCATCCAGCACGTGTCCCCAGGCCTTTTTATTGGCAGGGTTGCGTGTCCTGTGATGCCTGTTCTGGATGGGTGGGGTGTGGGTGTAAACCAGGTGTGAGGGAGTGGCTCTGGCATGCTGACAACAAGAACTGTGATCAGCATATCACTACAAGGAAGACCTGGGACATGTAGCATTGTCGTCCCCTCTGTAAGCGTACGCGGAGTGGGCTGGCCTGGCGTAAACCAGTCCAACGTAAGGGTGTGAACAATGACCCCGGGGCTCTGGGTATGGTTCCGTCCTGGACTGTATGAGGAAGTAACTGATGCAGGTGTCCCTGTTGTGGTGCTGTCGCTGCCCGGACTGCAATTGACAATGTGTCACCCTGAGACCCAAGTCCCATAACATGAGCAGCATGGACGTAAGGGGAATCACTGACCCTAAATACATCCATACTTCCACACGTGAAAGATCATGCACATGACACATCTGTGTGAATATGAATGATTAATGCATGATTGTAGCAGGAACAGTACAGGGCCATGCAAACTCCACTTTACATTGTTGGTCCGTGGAGGACGAGCCAGAGTCCGTCAGGGAATGACCAGTCCAACGGACAAGGATGAGCTCAGTCTACAGTCTGAATGCTCTGTCATTGGAGACCAATGGAAATATGGCAGTCCATGTCGAGGTCAAAAGTGAGTGCCGCTGAGCGTATCGAGGTACAGTGGAGAATGATGATGCAGAAGGCAGAACTAGGCAGCAACAGTTCAAATGGTGGAGGTGATTGCTACTTGTTTTTTCTTACAAGGAGGTCATACTAATCATCATCTTCGTCCTCTGTTGTTTCAGGTGCCTCACGTGTGGGCCGTGGTATTCTGTCTCCAGCACTCTGTGGCGGGGGGGAGGGGGTAAATATGGCTGTGGTGGTAGCAGCAGCAGTCATCAGCACCACATATGTTGAAGCAATGCCATGAAGAGGGTATTCATGCCATTGTGGAACCAATCTATCTCCCGCTGGTGTGCGGCCCTGGCTGACGCTCTTTCGATCTGCATCCGCTCAATGTTCTCCATCAACCTCCGCATGTGTCCCAACACCCGGGTGACATCGCTGGAGCCCCTCGGACTAGACAGTTGTTCTTGTCTCCGAGTCAGGACTCCAGCAATGTCAGCCATGGTTCATTGGAGGGCATGGAGCTGACTGTGGGTGTCCGACAGGGACTATGAGAGGTCCCAGATGGGACACAGACACCCACGTATGGTATCTAGTTTGTCTGCCATGTGGTCAAACCCTACTGCAGCTGTTCAGCTAGCTGCTCCTGCACACCAACACATGCCGTTGGAAGGCCATGTGGTCTTCGTGGGGGTCCTGGGAGGCAGCCGTGGTGGTGGGTGGTCTATGCAGGGGGTTGGTTCTCCTCGTGGCAGCAGGGCTGCCTTGCACCTGGAGGTGTGCAGTGGAGGCTGTCCACGAACTGTAGGATGGCATTGTGGTTGAATGTCTGGTGGACCTCTTCGACATCAGAGAAGAGAGGGTCGGACAGCTCCAGAGGAGGCTCTGTATTTCCCTCTGCAATGTGATGGGGAGATGCGTTTTAACGTTGTGTTAACATGTATGTTGACACATTGTACATTACATTCAGACTGCATGACAGTGTACATTGCGACTGGGGAGAGCTGCCTATTTGATAGACGGTGGACATTCTGACACCATCAAGGATGTGGGTTTGTACTTGTACATCATCATCTCACATTTCCCTGCAATGCCAAATGTTATTGGCCAGTTTCTACACACAAACGGCACCTGTTGTGTCCTGAGTTCTGTTGTGTGCGTGTTGCGGTTTGTACCACATTGTAGTCAATGTTGATGTGCACTGCCTGTTATGTGTGTGCGGTACAAAAGGGGGTGGTGATGGACGGAGCATCTGAATCAATCAAACACTCACACCCAGTCAAAAGATCTGGGTTTAATCCATTACCGTTCTTTAGCCCACTCTGCCACCCCAGTTCAGACATGGCTATATGCAAATCAGTCTGACCCTGTGCCTCATGGGAACAGTCAGCCCAGCTGCCCTGATTTTGCTGCCCCTTCTCCCTTTCATGGGGTGTGCCTTTGATGTCTGTGCTTATACAGTGCTGAGAGGTTGCATGCTTGGGGACAGTGGTCTCTTGGTGGGAGTTGGGCATCTGGGGCATGGTTTGTCTGCAGTTGTGCTCTACTTATTTGAACATGTGTACCTTTATGCCCATCTCCCCCTGTCCCCCTAATTCCTGATTGTTACTCACCCTCGGTCTGTTGTGTCCAATCCTGTCGAGCAGCGTCTAGTCCCCAAACACCTTCCACCGTCTCCCCACTGATGACTATGGACACCATTTCCTCCATCTCGTCCAGGTCCTTCTGTGGCGATGGACTGCCACCTCCAGTCTGTATTGCTACATTCCAGTTGGCTGCAAGTTTGTTCTTTGTTTTCCGCTTCACACCATGCAGCACCTCTTGACGGTACAGAGCAGGAATATCGTCGTAAAAATATCGACTAACCTAAATATCGCTGCAAAAATATCTACAGGAAGAAATATCGATGACAAAAATATCGTCTGACCAGAATATCGACAGACAGGTAAGTAATATCGTTAACATTAATATAGTTGCAATAAATATCGTTTACAAAAACATAGTTTACAATAATATCGTTTTTTAAATAATTATAAGTAATGTAGTGTTTTTAATGAATATTTGTAGTCAAAGTAGTATTTTTAGTAGTATATTATTATTTAATAATGTATTTTCAGTTGAATTTAGTATTAATAGTTCCGTAGCGGGTTGTGGGTTTATAGGGGAGTAGGGTGGGAAGTAATTTAAATATAATGAAATAATACATAAATTAATGTTTTAAATGAATATAAATAGTGTAATAAATAATAGTTAATTAATTTCAATTAGTTAATTGAATAATAATTATGTAATTAATTATGTTAATTTTTTAATTAATTTTAGGTGTGTGTACAGGATTTTTTTAGTGAAAATGTTTTTGGGTAAAGGGGTATTTTTAGGGTTCAGGGTCAGTTTTCAGTTTTTGGGTAAAGTGGTATTTTTAGGGTTCAGGGTCAGTTTTCAGTTTTTGGGTAAAGGGGTATTTTTAGGGTTCTGGGTCAGTTTTCAGTTTTTGGGTAAAGGGGTATTTTTAGGGTTCAGGGTCAGTTTTCAGTTTTTGGGTAAAGGGGTATTTTTAGGGTTCAGGGTCAGTTTTCAGTTTTTGGGTAAAGGGGTATTTTTAGGGTTCAGGGTCAGTTTTCAGCTCTTGGGTAAAGGGGTATTTTTAGGGTTCAGGGTCAGTTTTCAGTTTTTTGGTAAAGGGGTATTTTTAGGGTTCAGGGTCAGTTTTCAGTTCTTGGGTAAAGGGGTATTTTTAGGGTTCAGGGTCAGTTTTCAGTTTTTGGGTAAAGGGGTATTTTTAGGGTTCAGGGTCAGTTTTCAGTTTTTGGGTAAAGGGGTATTTTTAGGGTTCAGGGTCAGTTTTCAGTTCTTGGGTAAAGGGGTATTTTTAGGGTTCAGGGTCAGTTTTCAGTTTTTGGGTAAAGGGGTATTTTTAGGGTTCAGGGTCAGTTTTCAGTTTTTGGGTAAAGGGGTATTTTTAGGGTTCAGGGTCAGTTTTGGGTTTTTGGGTAAAGGGGTATTTTAATTATATGTATGTATTATTGTTGTTATATAAAGTAATGTGTGAAATCAATTTATATGTCCACATTTATTAAGTTTATAATTAAAAAGTGTAGTACATTTTTTTGAAATAGTTAAAAAATAAAAGTAATGTAATGTATTTTGTTAATAGTACTTATATTTTTTTATTATTTAATGTAATTTTAATTATTTTAAAAAGTCGATATTTTTTACATCTATATTAATTACAACGATATTTTGGAGTCGATATTTATGTACTTACCTGTTTAAGTATAGGGTGTTGATATTTTTGTAAACGATATTTTTACAACGATATTTATGTTAGCTATATTTTTGTAATCGATATTTTAACACCCTACCCCTCTTGACCTCATCCATTGTCTTCTTCCGCACTCTGACTGCATTCACCTTGTCCACAATGGACTGCCATATTCCATTTTTAGTTGCCAATGACACAGTGGAGGTGATGAACAGTTGTTGATGGTGTTGCACCACCTCCGTTATCGGGATCATGCTTTCTTGCTGACTTTCTCGTTTCTTCCTACACTTCTTTGCCTTGGTCTTCCGTGACCCTGATGTCCCAGGCTGTCCCTACGGTGTGCTTGTGGGGGTCTGGTTGTCTCCTGGACTTGCTCCGTCTGCGTCCATTGTGCTTCGTTGTGGTTTGTCTTTTGTGTTTTTAGTTTTTTTCACTTTTATAGTTGTTTTTCCCGCCTGACGTCTGTAAATTGCAGGCCTGGGGACACTTCCAATGATTTTTTATCGCGGTTGGGCCCATCGCAACTTTTTATGCATTGTGGGGTTTTTTTTTTTTTTTTTTTAATTTTTGAAAACCTTTATTGTGCATTGAATCAGAACAAATACGGGCCTACAACCTACCGGCCGGCCACGGAAACAGTTAAGCACCAATGCAGCGTTACGGCGACACAGTAATACCCCTCATTTTGAGCAAGCATTAAAAAGTTACACTTTAATTACCTTATTACCATGTCCCAGAATCAGTGAAGGTTAATTTTAAAAGTTTTTGTTGCAACCATTAAGATCAGGTCATATTACTCCGTACTTATACTAATGAGAAAGAAGAAACTAGGTCCATGTAGGTGGGACTCGACAAGATACACCCTTACCGATCAGTACAATTCGCAACATGCAGGTCCCAACCAGAGGATGGCCACAAATTATTCACACCACGAGAAAATAGGCGCAACATCCCATCTATAACCGCGCTACCACCCATCCCCCAGTATGCCTAACACGGGCCAGAAGAGGAAGAAGAAATTATAAAAGAGCAAAAAAGGCGCCATAGAAAAGAACACAAACTAAAATTTACCCCCCCCACCCTACACACATGCAGAGGCTACGGCCTACCCCCCCCCCCTAGCAGAGTGTTTGTCTCCCCATAAACCCGAAATACAGCGAGAGAAGAGAAAAAATGAGAAAGAGAACAGGAAAAGGAAAAAGGAGAAGGAAGAAAGAATACAATTCACATAAGACCGGGGGAGGGCCAGTCAGGTATATCCAACACTATTAGCATACATTACCCTGGCCGCCCTTACCCCGACCCCAAAGACCAGTACAATACCAATGTTCAATATCCCCGGCAGTCCGTCAGCAACCCAGCAGTACAAGAGAGACAGTCCTGATTCAGGAGGGGACACCCTCAACCCTGTCCCCTACGGTGCGGTGTAACAACACAATCCAGCTGCACGATAGACATCTTGGAAGGAGGGACCAAACAAAGGGACCACAGCTGAATGAGAGGACGGCCACCAAAGTCCACCCAAGACGTAACCATGTGGTCCACAATCATAGAAGAAGATCCATAGCGCGACAATGGTCCGCCAAAGGCAGCTAGTCCACACGGTAGTGGCCGCTTCAGGATGAGAAACGGAGGTCCGCCAGTAGTCCACGAAGAAGTCACCAGGCGTGGTGTCCCGCGGCGTCTCCCAAGCCAGTTCGTCACCCCAGAGAGTTTGTGTCCCTTTGAGGGTGCTTCTGCCAGCACCTCAGCAATGACGGGAATCAGCTACAGGGTGTGGCGCAGCGTCCCGCTCGCGGTCAGACTGGGGGGCAGCAAGCAGTGTAGCATCCATCCGAGTCCCCAATTCACAAGCAACAGTACGCATGGCAGACCTGAGGTCATCTAGGGCGCTCAATATGTCACCAAGTTGCAATGGCGCCTCAAAGGGCAGGGACGCAGCTCCTTCCTGCACTTGGGTATGGCAGACGAGGGGATGTCCCGTTATCCGATCGTCATCACCCTCAGCAATCCTTCGAGCACCCTGCTGAGTCGAGGCACAATGGAGGCAGTCTGGGAGCACAAGGGCAGTGTTTTCCATCCCGGCACAGTTGTGAAGTGGCTCGGGCAGACGCCCGCGTCCGCACCGGCAGCCCTGGGTCCACGCTTGCAGGAGCCGATGGCAGGCAAGAAGATGGCGCTCGCAGCGGCGCTAGGGGAAACAATGTTGCGTAGGAGCCGTCCCGGGGCTGGAGAGCGGATACAATGTGTCTCCGGTAACGGCGGCGCCCAGAATCCAGAATCAGCGGAGCCAAATGCAGCGATTCGGTTGCAGCCGACGGAGTACAGCAGCCGGCTCTGTCCAACCTGTAATGGCCGCCGTCTTTGTGTGCAGGGCCGGTCGCTTCCGCGGAACAAAGACTCGGGCTGAGCTGATCGGCGTCTGGAGAAGGTGAGGGCGTTCCGGGGCTTCTACTGCCGGGATCGAGGAAAAAAGCACATCGGTATGACCGGGTTCGCCTCCCGGTTCCGCTGGTGTAGCGCAGTGCTAGAATAGAAAGCAGGATGATGCGGAAACCGGGAGAGTGGCAAAAGGGTCAGCGGAGCCGAGGAGTCAGGCGGCCATCGTGGTTGCGAGCTAGGCTCCTCCCCGTGGTTTGTTTTTTTATCGCCATCCTGGTGACTTTTAGGCTGACATTTTCCTTGTTATCGTGGGACTATCGCATGATCCTGCCGTGTTGTGAATTGTATGTTAACATGGCATTATTTTCCTTCAATATAGTGCGATATACTAAGTTGCGATAAGTAAAACTTGCGGTTATTAACACACGTTCTTGAGAATATACCCCGCAGTTTTTTTGTTTCAAATCAGCACTACATTAGCACATATTTTTAACACCTCGAGCAATTGAGATAAATGGCACTTGACTCTAGTGATTGGTAACTTTTGGTTGGCTCATATTCTAATAGACTGAGCCCTATTGCCTTTTACAAATACGTTAAAAAAGTCTGTTTTTCCCATTTTATTACCCTCCCCACGGTTCTCTGTAGTGGCAGAAAATTGTTCTTCTGTGTCAAGAGGATTTGCTAGAGCACTATCATTTCCAGTTGGTGGCATCCGTACTTGTCCCAGCTGAGTTCAATGGTGAATAGGAGTCCCTTTAAAGCCCTGTGAACTTGACATGTTCATTAATTCTGTCATTTTCGTGGGAAGAGTTTCAGGCCATAGTAGTTAAGAGGGAATCTTTTTACCACCATAACACAGGAAGGAATTTGTAAGCATTGCTTGAAGCCTGGGCTTTCTGTTGTGATTGCACCATGCATATTTCTTTCCCAGGTGTAGAGTGTGATATCAGCTGGCAATAACATTATTTTAGAAGTAATTCTTCCAGCAAAGTGCTGCTAGTGGGGAAGTGTAGTTTGTGTTTAAGCCATACGCTTAATCACATCGGCCGTGCATGCCCCTTTTAGAGATCCCACTTTTTTTTCATCCCACTTAACACCCTGATGTCAAGCTCTTACATTTATGTTGCTTTGCAGCAATTTTATAATAATAATAATAAGAAAATGTATAAAGCGCCTGGTTACACTAGGCTAGAGTGTCCCCGCGCTACAGTACAGGCCTGAAGCACCCTCACAGAAAATATAGACCCCACACAGATGCAACCCCCCTTAGTCTACTTGGAGGGAAAGAGATGAGTTTTCAGCTTCTTACCGAAAGTCACCTCCAAAGCCTCCATCCGGAGCCCCCACAGGAGTTTGTTCCACTGTTGTGCCGCCAAAAAACAAAAGGAGCGACCACCCATCCTTGCTCTCCTAATGGTAGGTATGCTGACCTATCCCGTCCCGCTAGATCTTAACTGACGGGTAGGGGCATAGGGAGTTAAAAGGTTGTGGAGGTAGGTGGGCCCCTTCCTCTGTAAAATCCAATGTCTCTCACAGAGAGCCTTGAACAGGATTTGCTCCCTGATCGGAAGCCAGTACAGGGTGGCCAGAGCCCTCTTGGAAGGGGCTCTCTTGGGCAGCATGAGAACTAGGTGAGCTGCCGCTATCTGAATGCGTTGTAGCCTTTGAATGCATTTGACATTAGCTCCCAGATAGAGGACATTCCCATAGTCCAGCCTCAATGTCACCAAGAGGTGGACCATGGTTTTCCTAGGTGTGGTCGGTAACAAGTCCAGGGTTTTCCTGAGGCCCCAAAGGACTCCAAAATATGTGCCTGCCACTCGTCTTGTGTGTTGTTCAAACGTGAGCTTGGTGTCAAGCCACACCCCTAAATTCCTAAACTGTTCACTAGGCTTGGGTGTAGGGCCCAATGTCTGTGGCCACATGCCGACATCCACACTGAAGGTGCTTTGCCTATGACCAGCACCTCCGTCTTATTTCCATTCAATTTGAGGCAATTGCTAGCTATCCAGGACGCCAATTCTTGCAGACATGTTGAAAAATTATTGGCTGCCTTCTCATCTGGCTGTGTAAGGGACACAACCAGTTGCTTGTCGTCAGCATAGGACATCACCTTGACCCCGAATGTTTCCGTAATCTCTGCCACCGTCGTGACATAGAGATTGAATAGGGTCGGACTGAGGGTCCCTGTGGGACCCCCTGTTTCAACTTGATGTTTTTTGACCGATGGGGTCCCTGTGCTACCTGGAAACGACGGTCTTTGGAGAAAAGATTCCATCCATTCCCAGGCTTTACCAGCCACCCCTCCCTTTCTGAGACACTGTAGCAGCGTGTGATGAGCCACAGTGTCGAATGCGGCGCTTAAATCTAATAGAATCAAGGCCGCCGTCTGTCCCTCATCCACATATTTCCGGATAGTCTCAAGAGACAGGAGCAGAGCCGATTCTGTTGAGTAAGATGCTCGAAAGCCTGATTGGGTTGGATGGAGAAGACTGTGTTTACTAATATGGGCCGTCAGTTGTGTGTTGGCTACCTTCTCTGCGATTTTCGCGAAGTAGGGTAGTAGCGAGATAGGGCTCAGATTGTCCAATTGATCCATGCTGACATTGGGTTTCTTCTTCAGAGGGAGAACAACAGCCTACTTCCATTTATTCGGAATGATGCCTGGGCTAAAAGAAAGCTCTAGAAGATGTCTTTATGTAGGGCTCAAGGGTCTCAATACTCCCTCTCAGCACCTTGGGCGATGCAGGGTCTCTGGGAGAACCAGACTTATTGTTAGCAGATATCTTGTTTAAAATATCATAAGATGGAACAGTGAAAGTATCAAGACATCCTGTCCCCCTTCTATTAGCAGAATCAATTAGAGTTCCCCGTTGATGAAATGGGCATAAGTTCTAATTTTTATATGTTTCCCTCATCTTCATTGTTTGATTTTGCACGAGAGAAACTGTCACTCATACTAGTTGAAATGTCACTCATAATTACACTGAAATTCTGAAAGTGTCACACATTGTAATCTGAAAACTTTTCAGCTATGCACTATGGTGCAAGGGTGCCTGTGTTGGCGCTAGGCTGCTAGGTGTAGCGCCAGCGCAGGGGGAGACGTGGGCTGCTCCATATTGTTGTAAATATGATGCAGCCCTGTGTTTCTGAAGTGGTTGGGTAAGGCGTTAAGCCAGGAAGGCTAATGCTTCACTCCGCCCCTCTCTTGTAAATATGCTCTTTTGTATTTATAGTCGATGCTTGTGAGAAGCAAGGCTGGCAGTAACAGCGCCTCTTTTACTGCCAGCCTTGCCTCTCGTAAGCAAGGATTATAAGTACAAAGGGGCTTATTTACAAGCCTCCTGCGCCACTTTTGCCGTAATTTTAACATGGGAAAAGTGACGTACGGGTGGAGCAAGGGGCTTGTAAATATGCCCCAAAGTGCGTGTTTGCATACCGCTTGCACACTTCCGAATGTGAGGCCTATTGCATTGCAAATGCTTGTTTTTAGGTCTCGCATAGCGTTGCAGGGCAACGCCCTGCTCGCTTTGCGAGGCATGCACTATAGTGGGAGAAATCTCTGCCCACTTTCCAGCCATATTTCTGATTGGCTTCAATCATAAATGCTGCATTTTGATTAGTTTTCGGCTTGTTAGTCCCTCCTCCTGACTACTGACGGCCATGTTGTCATTTATATCCTTCCCTGGCTATTGGCCCCTTTACTCAAAAAGTATTTATGGCCCTGTGTCCCCCCCTCCCGCAGTCCATGACTTTTCAGCCTCCCCTCATCCCCCCACTCCTGTTCCTCCCTTCCTGGACCCCCACCCTCCCAATTCCAATGCAATAGGTCTCGCATAAATATGAGTCCTATTGCATTAGGAAATGCTTCTTTGTTGTGGGATTGGCTGAGTGACCGCACTCGGTTTTGGTATTGTGCGACATTTTGCCTGACCAAAACATGGCAATGTACACAACACATGCACAAAACATTGCCTGTCCCCGCACGCGCTCAACATCTCCTCCTTTCAGTAATCCCCAGGAGAGCACACGATCCTACAGGGGTGATGACTGGGACCAGGCGAGGTCTCCAGAGGAGAAGCTGCATGAAGTGGGGATGGCGAGGTAAACACAGTGGGCCTGATTCACAGAATGAACTTAAGACTCAATCCTAAACTTACTACTATTTTGGTATTCACAGAATGCACTTACTAATTTTGGCATTCACAGAAGTTAGGATTTTGTCTTAACTTTGTCTTAAGACAAACCTAAGACAGACTTAAGACAGACTTAAGACAAAATCGTAACTTAAGTCTGTCTTAAGTCTGCTTTAAGACAAACTTAAGACAAAATCCTAACTTCTGTGAATACCAAAAGTAGTAAGTTCATTCTGTGAATGCCAAAAGTAGTAAGTGCATTCTGTGAATACCAAAATAGTAGTAAGTTTATGATTGAGTCTTAAGTTCATTCTGTGAATCGGGCCCAGTGTAACCTACGTAACCCAATCTATTTCTGTTTGCCCCTCTCTGATGGGGTGACGTCAAACATCACTAACACATCACATCTGCTTTCAGCCTCGACACCACTTATAACTGACATCATGCGCGATACACACTCGGCCCGTCTTAACGGTGTTAAAAAAATACTATATATATGAGCATTACTGTTCTGTAGCTTAACAGCAGCAAAATTTATTAACACAATTATGAAAACTTCATTTCTGTTAGGCTGGCATACGTAATCAGCTATAAACACCCGAATGTAACTCAAATACAAGGCTCCCTGGAAGCTCTGTACTAAAAGGAACAGTCGCTGTGTGAGTCTCACTGAAGCGTTGCGGGGAGGGTCACTGATGCAGGCTGCCCAGGGTCCACGAAGGAGACCCGCTAAAAGGGCGGCCTATTCAGTGCCACAAGAGGCATAGGAGTCAGCCTCCCAGTGTTTGGGACCCTCTGGGGTCCAGGTGTGCCACGTCTCTTCCGGGGAGAGGGGCTCAGGGGTGAGGTACATATACTTCTCCCTGCCCACCGGGCGCCCTCTTTGCCCACTACCCCGTAAGTCAGGGGTACGCGCGTTGCTTTTGCTGTTTTGCCAATCGCGCTAGTACTGCCCCCGGGTGCTCTCCCTCTCCATACGACCTCGCAGTGGCATATTTTCCCAAGTGTTTCACCTCGGAATCAGCTTTGTCGTAATATTCATGAATCGTTTGAGCTAAGTCCTGGAGAAGCTCTGCACTCGAGTCATGAAGACGTCGCGCTTCAAGGTCCCTGAGCCTGTTCTCAAGCAGGGACAGCCGGTCTCTGATTGATTTAAGGACACCTGCATGCTTAGATATGGCCACTCCGCGGATATATGCCTTGAAGGCCTCCCGCACTGTCAGGAATGAGCCCACCGAGCCTACGTTCTTGTCAAAAAATTCTTCAATTACGACAGCCAGCTCTTCCAGGAAGACCTCATCCAGTAACGAGTAAGGAGGAAAACGCCAAGAAAAAGGCGGGGCATCTCACCGGAGCAACAAGAGTGACCAGGACTGGGGAATGGTCAGAATAGGTGCGGCAACGTCATGCACGACTGTACCTGAGCTAGGAGGCGCGAGGTGGACAACCAATAGTCAATGCGTATATGAATGTCATGCGGGGTTGATAGGGTGTATATCCCCCCTGTGTCGGGTGTCCTCCATACGTCCTGCAAGCCCAGGCGCAACATTTCAGCCTCCAGTACTCTAGCAGCGGCCGAGGGACGTCTATCAGGGCCATCTGATCTATCCAGAGCAGGCTGCCGGACCACATTAATTCACTCCCCACAGAGTTTGCACACCTTAGAAGCCAACATCAAATAGAAGGTGGGGCAATCAAAGTTAGGGCCATAAGTAATAACTATGTGTAAAGTCATTCCTTTTCCAGCACACTTGGTGATGATATAGCGTCCCTCCACGTCAGTGGCGATCGGTGTGAGTGTCAATGAGGCCTTAGGATTCACTCAAGTCAAAACGCCCCTGGCGTGAGAGGTAAAACCTGCAGCATGTATGTTGTTGTGGAAACCCCTGCAGCGCAGTGTTGGGCTGTCAGAGTGCAAATGGGTCTCCTGTAGTAGCGCTACATCTATTGCATGCCTGGTGAGATATTGAAGCACCCGTCTGACCTTTCGGTGGTCGTTCAGGCCCCGAACATTCCAAGTCAGCAGTGTAATCGTGTCGGTGGCTTGATTCTGCTGTGCCATAACGGGGAGTATTGTATGTGTGAATGACCAAGTGTCACAGTCCATGCCTGTCGTAATCACACCTGTCGCTTCCTGTCCATGCCTTCAAAACTTACATGTGAACTAAAGACAAACAAACAATCCCCCCGCACATTCCGCTCTAGAACAATTCCAAGTAGACATCCCCCCTGTCCCACCCACGCCTGCCCATCCCCAACTCTGTCGCGGCCCTCCCCCCCACCCACCCGGATCAGCGCAACAAAACCCCTCATGACTCCAAAGCACCCCCCCTTCCACTTCCTGTCTCGCATCAACCTAGGGACCAAACCAAAGTGGGAAAGGAAAAAATAGAGAGGCCTTCACACAGAGGGACCGCTATTGGAAGGGTGTGTAATACCCTGGGGCGTAGGTAGGTCACTATCATAAAGTATAAAAACAATTCCACATAAATTGTCCCACCGCTTTGTCACACCGCCCGCCTCCTGTAAAAAAGAAAAAGTGAAAGAAAGTGATCGCTGACAATATGGCAATGCTCCTCAAACAACATAGTCCAACAATATACAATGCTTAACAGTGCCACCTCCCTTCCAATCACCCATCCCACGCCAAAATCAAGTCTAGTGCGATCAGTCTAATGTAAGAATCCTAGTGCTTCTCACCGCATACATAGCAGTCGCGGCTCCATAAAATCACATCGTCTATGTCTTCCCAAGGACTTAAATGGCAAAAAATGCTACTCAAATGGCGTATCCATCAGCAAACCACGCTCCCCCCATTCTCACCCGCCTCAAACATCCAGAAATCCAAAGTTATAGTGTGACACAAAGGGGAAAGGGCCACCATCAGTCGCTATTCAGACTAACAATACCAATATCGAATCCATTGGGTCATACATAACCAGTGTGCCGCATCGTAGGGCCGACTTGGCTCTCCTTCAAGTCGTGATCGAACGCCTCAGTCCTGCTCATTCAGGGAGCCGTCAACAGAGTCTGCAGGGCGTCAGCTCTCCGAAGATTATCTTGCATCCTTGTGCCACTCCTTAAGGGCTTTCTGCAGCGCCCTTGGGTCGGTGAATATCATGGACTTCCCTTGACGATTGACTCGGCGCTTGGCCGGGTATAGCATTGGCGTAGTCCGCACCCAGGTCTCGGAGTTGATGCTTCATTGTCACTAACTGCCATCTCGCCTCCTGTACTCTCGCTGTAAAGTTGGGAAAGAGAGAGAGTGCGTGGAACCCTCGTAGGTCAGCGGTTGTCTCTCTCTCGCCAGCTTAAGTGCCGTGTCACGGTCCCTGTAGTTAAGTAGTTTGGCTATAATAGGACGCGGAGGAGCCCCGGGTTTTGGTCTCAGACCTAGTGTTCGGTGAGCTCTCTCAATTACAAACATCCCCGAGAAGGCCGTCTCCCCTAGAAGTTTTTTCTGAAAGGATTCTATAAACAGTTTCATGTTCCCGGTCTGCGTACTTTCCGGTAAGCCTGTAATTCGTATGTTGCACCTACGAGACCGCGCCTCCAAATCTTCTGCCTTGTCTTGCAGTATTTGGATCACCCTGCCAAGCTGCTTAGGTTCTGTGTCCAGGATGGTCTGCGCCTCCTCCACTTCACCTAAGCGGCGCTTGGACATATCAAGGCGTTCTGCGTGTTTGTCTAGCCGCCCCGCCATCTGGTCCATACGGTACGTAAGGGCATCCATCTTCGTACTGAGTGAGGTGATCCCACCCTGCAGGTTCTTTTCCATGGCCAACAAAATACTGCTAATGTCGTGTTCCACCTGGTACCTCTCCGCAGCCGATTCAGCTCCGTTTTTCTCCATCCCCATTGAGGGATCGCTGGATTTGGACCTTTTCTTGTCAAAATTCAATTTGGGCTGGGTCCTATCCGGGCGCCCCATATCGATGCGATGTTACTCGTCTCTCTCCAGGCAAAGGGCACCTAGAGCTCCGAGGCCTCCTGCGCCCAATAACGATGCTCTCGGCACACCAAGAAGTAGCGCCCACCAGGCAATAAAGGGAAACTTCAACACCAATGCTCATTCAGTGGGTCCCTCTGATCTTCTCATGCATGGGGACAGGGGGGGGGGGCAGCTCCGCAGCACCCACTCAGTCTGCAACTAGGCCGCAGCACAGTGCAGTGACGACCAACACGTCTATTCTTGTAGGCCTTACCGGGGCATAGGTGCGGTAATGCGACCCCTCTTCGGCAGTCCAGGCCCAATCAGCTCCCCGGGGGCCCGCAGTTGGCCTCACCCGCCTCCGCAGGGGCGGCTAAGGTGGCTTTGATGTCCAACTCTCTTCGCGCCCTTGTCAATGGCACTCCCAGTCCCAAACGTGCCCCCCATATCTCGAAGGCCCTTCGGCGATCAGGTCCGTTTCAGCTGCGCTGGAGCCACCCAAGGCAGCAAAGACCGAGTCTGAAATGGGAGACGGTGTCGCTTCTCTTAGCAGTCCCCGACTCCATTTAGGGGGACCTCGGCTCCACAGTTTGTTACGTCTGCGCTCGGGGGCCCGCAGGCCCAACTGGAGCCGGGCGCTCTCGTGCTTCAACGTGGCCGCACCTCTCTGCCCTTCAGCACACTGCCACTGGCAGCCTGGGGGACGCCTAGTTGACTCACCCGCCTCCGGTCTTCACCACACCTCTCTAGCCGGCGGGAGCGTTCAGCCGCCCAGGGAGATCGCAGACAAATCAAGGCACACCGCAGTCACCACCGCACTGCGGCCCGTGGCTCAAGCCCTACCAGCCTCCACAGCGTTCACAGACAGGAAGGGGGGCTGGCAATCTCCCGATCTCCGGTGCGCGGGTCCGATAAACTGGGTCACGTATAGCACCGCTGTTAGAATCGGCTGTCTCTAGTTGGCAGAGGTATACACTTCTGACAAATAGGGACCCACCTCCTCTAGTCAGGGAAAGGGGATCACACACTCAGTTAATCCCTGCTCACCCCCTTGGTAGCTTGGCAAAGCAGACAGGTTTATCTCAGAGGCAGTGCGTTAAGCATTTATGACCACATACAGTAATAAAGTGAATACACTACAAATTGGCACGACACAGTAGTATTATAAAAATAAGGATGTTTATATAAGGCTTAGCACAAGACCAAATAACGACAAAAATATACCACAATCTTAATAAATACTCTTGGAAGGAAAAATAATAGTTCAAGTGTAGTTTCTACTTAGCACAAAGTCTTTAGCAACAAAAGCAACTCTTCTTCTTTAAATCACAGTTCTTGGCAACAAAGTAACCCCCACAGGAGTCACACGACATCGAGGCAAAGTTATTCCAAAGGTTCGGCCTCAACCGCGAGGAGCGCTACGTCGAGCCTGGAGTCGAAACAGACCCCCACAACACATTACCTTGGAAAATGAAGAAACGATGATCTACGACGTCGAGGTGTCCCGGCGTCGAGTCTTCGGCGTCGATCGGGCCTCGAAGTCGGGGCGATCTGCAGTGGCGATGACAGATGTCAGGCAGGAGTAGCGCTCACGGGTCGAAGCAGGATATGGTGTCGTCGTCAATGTCAATGTTGATGTTGCAAGAGTGAGCAGCGCTCACGGCGTCGAGAGGGCTCG
Source organism: Lissotriton vulgaris (assembly GCF_964263255.1). NCBI lineage: Eukaryota > Metazoa > Chordata > Amphibia > Caudata > Salamandridae > Lissotriton > Lissotriton vulgaris. The sequence continues at coordinate 27,792,771 of NC_141696.1, forward strand.
GTGTCGAGGCGATCGGTAGCGGCTTCGCTACTGGCGTCGATCGGGCCCGGGGGCCGGCGGCTGGCGTCGAAGGTGCGGGACACTGGAGCTGCACTCAAGATGTCGAGCTGGATTCGGCAGCGTCTGTCGGCGTCGAGATTGCTGGATTCTTTAGAGGTGCTGGACTTCCACGTTCCAGCAACAGACAATTTTTTAGCAAATGGTGAAATCCTTTAGTCCTATGACTTCAACAGGAGGCTGGCACTCTTCCAGCCCTTGGAGATTTCCTTGGCAGAGCTTGAGAATACACACTCATTTCCTCTCTCCTGGTTCCTTGGCAAAAATAAAGAAGTCTGCAGGATTCCCCCCAGCAAACAGCACACTGGCAGAAGGGGTAGGCAAGTCCTTGGATCAGCAGGCTTCTTGTCCTTGGTTCAGGTTTCCTTGTCAAAAGTGATCTAATTCTCTGGGGTCCTTATCTTATACCCCTATTCCGCTTTGATCCCTTTGTCTGTGCAGGGAGATCCTGGGTTTGTTGTGGGTATTGCCAGGCCGAGGCACCTGGCCTATTCACTGTGCAGGGCAGGGTCTTCAGCCGCCCAGCAGGAGGCGGAGCCAGGATTGTCCCTGGCAGGCACAAGGCTATCAGTCGCCCGGCAGGAGGTGGAGCCAGCATTATGTCAGGCAGGGCAGGCTATCAGGAGCTACTCTTCCCCTACTCTCAATGCAAATGCCTCACTCACCCCACACTGACACATTCAGACCTCTGGAGCCACCCAGCCCCTGTCACACGCACACCAAACCAGCAGAGACCAGTAGACAGTTAGACAAGAAAATAGCCACTTTCTAAAAGTGCTATTTTTAAAGACTAAGAATCTAAAAACCATCCACCCAAACGGATGCGTTATTAAACTCTGAGTTGAGGGATACCAAACTCGACATTGTACCATGTTCCCCGAGCCCGCTAGGATTATAGCGTTAATAATCCTGGCAGCCCATTCTAACTTATGGAGAGCAGGTAACCTTACACTAGTGAAAAACGAAGATGGCTGTAATTCACTATTAGGACATGCCACACACATCAGGGCTTGTCCTACCTTATGCTTACAATGCACCCTGCCCTTGGGCCTACCATAGGGGTGACTAACATGAAGTTAAGGGAAGGTTTAGGGACTGGCAAGTAGGTGTACTTGCGCAGTCCGCATGACAGTACCAGACTGCACGCAGGTCTAGCAATGGCAGACCTTTAGACATACATTTACTAGGCCGCTTCTGTGGGTGGCACAACACGTGCTGCAAGCCCACTAGCGGCATTTGTATTTACAAGCTTTGGCACTCCTGGTGCACATTACTAGGGACTGACAGTAAACCAAATAAGCCAAACATGGAATTCAATCAACGTATCAATTTCACATAGAGAGCACTTGTACTCTGGCACTGATCAGCAGTGGCACAGTGCCCAAAGCAATATTCCAGCAAAAACATCGTAAACAGAGGAGGCAAACAGAAAAAAATGGAGGAGAGACTCATGCCAATGATGCCAGGTCTAACAACCGCCACCCGCAGGACCGACCGGAGCCGGGCGCTCTCGTGCCTCTGCGGGGCGCAGGCAGGGGCTCCGCACCTCACGCCTCGGTTCTCACAGTCCTCCGGCACACTGCATCCAACAGCCTGGTAAGCGCCTAGCCAAATCGCGTGAACGTTAGCACAGACCCCCGCAGGCTCCTCCTCACTGCGTCCCGTAGTCAGGCCCAACGAGCCGCCGCAGCACTTTCCGGGGAATTGGGGGCCTGGAAATCTCCCGTTCTCCGCTCAGCAAACTCCAGAGCTTGATACCGATCAAATGGAGCACTTATGTCACCACTATCTAGAGGATAAATTGCAGGATGGTTTTGGAGGCGAGGGAGTCTCCGTCCTGACATAGAATCGAAATTTGCCTAGCTTAGTAACAGTAAGTTTCAATTCTATTAAGGACACGAAGGTGAGGATTATCCCTCCCGAGTTTCCTCCGGAAGACTTCCCACCCGTACTGCAGTAAGTAGTTGAATCTTGATATCTCTTATTGTGTTGAACTCAAAGTACAGTGATGCAGCATTTATGTGCTTTCAGCGTGTGGTTTTTCCGACGCTTACGCTCTTGTTTTTTTCCCGGTAGGGAATGACGGTCCGAAACAGGATCAATAAGATGGGAGCGTGACTCGCGCGAAGAAAGAGGAAAAGGACTCAAGATGGAGGGCCTATCTACATGTTATGGACACTGTCGAAGGACTAACGCTGGTCTCTATTCGTATGGAATGATGGGAGTTGTAGTTTCTCGGACATTAAAAGTCTGTATCTTTTGGCGTTCAATGATTTTTCCCTTGTTTTGGGTATATAAGCATTTGTTGAGCTTTTCTGGGCTGCTGTGAGTTTTGTAAAAATAAAGAGCGAAGAAAGAAAAAGCATAATTCGAAGCCTCTGGTCCTGACATAGAATTAATTAGTTGGCGGAGTTCAGCTGGCTCCCGGCCATCATGAGCACACGCCCACCCTAAATTATGACGGCCGGGAGCAGTCATGAGCACCACAGTGCCACGTCCATCCCCTACCCCCGCGCCACGGCGGAATTTGCGCCTCGTCGAAGGGGTTAACAACAGTTCTTGACAATTAGACTATTCTTGATAAAGAGATCAGGCTGTAAGTTTAATGTCCGATCCCATGCAGGGTCGAGAGAGGGCATGAACTTGTGCGGGAGGGTGGGGGGGGGAATATCGGCCTCATAACGAGGTGTCAGATGGGTTGAGAGAGGTGCTGTGGCAACTGCCACGCATGGGGTGTGAACTTGACCTGTGCTGTCTGGGTCTCTGTTGATGCCCAGGAGCTGGGCTACCCCTCCTTGGGAGAAAGTCCCATTTGTTTCCTTCAGAGAGTATTTAAAGCAGGACGAGGGGAAGGAGGGGCAGCAGAGAGACACCCCACTCCAGAGAGACAAGACCATGGTGAAGATCCAGCCGCAGGAGCGGAGGAGAGCTAGAAAGGTGTTTTTTTTTTGTTTTTTTTAATTTTTGAAACCTTTATTGTGCATCAGAGAAATACAGTTACGGGCCCACAACCACACGGGCCGGCCTCGAAGCAATTAATAGCACAAAAAGTAAGGATAGGGCAGTCCAGCAGTCCCAAACAACAAAATGCGAAAAGTGTCCAGGACATGGCATATGGAAAGAGGGACCGCCGGATAAAGGAGGAATTAGGTTAATTTTATATTTTGTAGAGAAGAAGGATCAGACGCGAACAATTTATCAAAGCAAATGGCAGGCAACGACCCAGCAAATCAGCGACAGTACGAGAGAGAATAATTGAAAAAGCAGCAAAAAATAATATGCTCCAGGATAATACCACGAACAAACAGTACATGCTGGCGATCGCCCGCCCACCGGACTCAGTACTCCCACATCCACAATAATAAAAGAATGAGCAGCAGAAAGAATACTCAGCGCTACCCCTAAACACCCGTCTGACCCAAAGAAAAAAGGAGAAAGGAAGAGAAACCAAGAAAAGGAAAAAAATCAAGGCCCATAGAAACTGAAACTAAACAAAATCCCCACCCCCAACCCCCCACCCTGCACGCATGCGGAGGCTACGGCCTACCCCCCCCCCCCCCCCCCCAGCAGTGTGCCTGTCGCCCAGAAATAGAACCCGAAATGTAGAACAGAAAAGGGAAAGAAGAAAAGAAAAGAAATAACGTAATTCACAGAAGACCGGAGGAGGGCCACAGAGATAAAACCAAAACTACCAGTACATATCACTCCGGCCGCCGGATCCCAGCACCCGCCACCAACACAATACCTATATTCAATGACCCCGGCAGTCCATCAATATCCCAGCAGTCCAAGAAAAAACAGTCCGAACATAAGAGGAGACAACCTCAACCTTGCCCCCTGCGATGCAAAGCAGCGACATAGTCCAGCCCCATGGTAGACATCTTGGAAGAGGCGAGCGAGCAAAGTGACCACATCCGAGCGGGGGGGTGTCCATCAAAGTCCATCCGAAACACAGCCATGTAGATGACAATGGTACAGGGACCACCCGGCCAGGGCAGTGGCAGCAGCTGCAGAATAACGTAGGAAGCATCTCCAATAGACCACAAAGGAGTATCCAAACATGGCGTCCGTAGATAAGACCCCATCCCCTGAATCAGCACACAGACATCCGACCGCTGCGTTTCCATCACAGACAGCATCTCGAGGATATCGGGATCACATACCTCCAACTCCTCCGAGCACCCCTGAGCCGGTAGTCCACTGAAGTCGGACACAAGATGCGGTGCAGCGTCCCGCACTCGTGAATGTGCCCGGTCTAGCAGAGGCACAACAGAGAGAACAGCATCTAGACGGTGCCCTAGGTCACAGGCGTTGTCACGTAAAGCAGTTCGAAAGGTATCCAGGGCTTCCAAAATGTCCGCAATCCGCACTGGTGCCTTAGGAGGGAAGGATGTAGCAATTCCCTGTTTACGGGGCTCGGAAACTCGTGGCAGCCCACCGGACTGGACACCCACGTCTCCATAGCAAAGCGGAGCACCTCGCCGGTGCCCTACATAGCGTCGCCGGGCCGGGGGCACAAAGGGAACATAGACCATCGTGCACTGTGCAGGTGTAAACAGAGCGTCAGCAGCGGCCGTGTCACCAGGTGCAGTCCGGGAACGTGAGAAATAAGTTGCGGTTGCTCGGTCTGCAAGATGGCTCCCACCGCATCACACAGCGAGGTAAGAGGCGAACAAAGGCATCCACAAGTCTGGGCGGTGATTCATTGTTGCGATTGCAGCCGGCATGCCCCCCGCGTAAAGAGGAGCAAAGCGAGGCAGGATACAAAATAGCAGAGTAAAGACCCAATTCAGCCGCTGCACTCCGTAGGCCGGCACGGCCCCGTCTACTGTGGCCGCTGTTGTTGTGGTGAAGGCAGCCGATCCCGGGGAACAAAGACCCTTCAGCGCCGGGCAGCGTCCGGGAGAAGGCGAGAACGCTACACCGCTTCCACCGCAGGGAGCACATAAAGAGGCACACCATCGGAGTCGGGGTCCTCTCCCATGCCCGAAAATTCGACTCAGGAGCAGGATGGATGCCAGGATAGGTCATGGGACGGGAGGAAAGCGGAAGGGTCGGTGGAGCCGAAGGATTAGGCGGCCATCATGGTTGCAGGCTAGGCTCCTCCTAGAAAGGTGTTTAAGGAACCAGTACTCTTGGGGTATTTATGGTTGCCATGTCTTGAGTTGAGTGGTGTGCCGTGTATCGCTTTCTGTGTTTCTGTCTTTCACTCTCTGCGCTGAACTACATACTTTTCCCATCTTTGAGAAGTAGCGCATGATCGCAGTCTGAAGGGGCTATGAAAGGACTCGCCTGGCAAGTCTGGCTTTGAGTGTGTCTGGTCGCTGTGGGTCTTAGACCCAGTATTAATTAAAAAACCATATATCAAAAAGGGTCCCCTTTGGGCCCTATAGTCATGTTCTAAAATTATTGATTCTTAACAAGGAGTGTCAAAAATGTTGATGTAACCCATGTCGCTCCTGCTTATAGTCTACATGCTTCACTTAATTTTGCATTCCTTGGGAGTATTTGCTTTTTTGAGGATGTTCCTGCGTTTTTTCAGTCTTCATGTTACTTTTGTCTAGTGCATATCTTGATTTGAGCAGTGGTGGCTGGTGCACTTTGCAAGTGGTGAGGCGTAAAATTATTGCGGTACTGCACTGAGGCGAGTGAGCACAGCAAGCTAGGCTGAACAACCTGTGGGGGTTTTGGGGGGTCCATTACGCTGCCACTGCGTTAGTTTCCTGCCGCAACCCGCCCCACTCCTGCCCCCCCAGTCGTTCGCATCTCCCTTACTTGAAATGGCAACTGCGACCCGGTTGTGCCGCTGGCGCGCCAAAGGCGCACCTAAGGCTAGCCCGTCTGCACCCGGACGACTGGAACACGCCCAGCACCAGACCCCCCGGCCCCCGCGACCACCACAAGACCTGACGCCGCTACACTGCAAACACCCTCCTCACACTCAACAATGGTCAAAATTCCACCTGCCTCCAGGCCACCCCGAAGCTCGCTCATGGACCCTTCAGCTGCCAAAACTACAGCTACATCAGCCAGTGCACCCTTGCACGTCCTGCACCTTACTGACGAAGACCTGGGCAAACACCTCCTCAGCGCCTGACATAGCTATAGCCATTCCGGACGGCTACAAGATCACATGCAGGGACCGAAACAACAACAAACCAGGGGGAGGAATCACCATTGTCCACATGAACACCATCAGAATCTCAAACAACACCTAAGACTCCACCAGCATGGCCGAACACCTACACTTCCAGATCCACGTCGATCACAACCCCACCCTCAGAGAACCCTCATCTACAGACCCCCGGTACCCCGACCACAGTTCCGTGAATCCATCGCCGACCTCCTCATTAGCACGCATGCCCTCGCATCTACAGACCACATCCTCCGCAGAATCCTGAACTTCCATCTCAAGAACGCCAACGACAGCAACTCCACAATGTTGATCGACAACCTTGCCAACCTCGGACTCAAACAACTCGTCACGACACCCACCTACTCCGCCAGACAAATGCTTGACCCCATCTTCTCCGCCAGCAACCACGTCACCTTCAGCCACACCACCGAACTCCACTGGACCGACCCCCACTGCATCCATTTTTCCTTCGAGAAACACACCGCACACAACCAACCACAACGTATCCCACACCGCAGCTGGAAAAAAGTCACAGAAGACCAGCTCATCACCACACTCGCCCGAGACCCTACACCTGAGCCCTCCGAGACCGACGCCTTAGCCAAGAATTTCAGACAATGGATCGACGACTGCACCAACACCCTCACCCCGATTAGAAAACCTTCCGACAGGCGCATCAACACAAGAGCCATCTGGTTCAACGCCGACCTCCAGAACTCCAAGCACACCTGTAGAAGACTCGAGAAGCAGTGGCGCAATCAATGACCAGACACCAGACAACCACGCTACCCTCATGAACGCCAGACGCAAACCCCACCAACTCATCTGTTCCGCCAAAAGAACGTCCTCCACGAAACGGCAATGCACACAACAGCAAAGAGCTCTTAAACATCATGAATGAACTCGCCACCCCCAGCTTTTTAAAGGATTCAAACGCAACTCAAATCTGTGCTGGACTTTAATTCCCTGTTCGTGCCTTTGTTCCCTGTTTGTGCCTCTGTTCCCTGCTTGTGCCCCTGTTCCCTGTTCGTGCCTCTGTTCCCTGCTTGTGCCTCTGTTCCCTGCTTGTGCCTCTGATCCCTGCTTGTGCCTCTGTTCCCTGCTTGTGCCTCTGTTTCGATGCTTGTGCCTCTGTTCCCTGCTTGTGCCTCTGCTCCCTGCTCGTGCCTCTGTTCTCTGCTTGTGATCCGGTTTTCGTGCCTCTGTTCCCTGCTTATGATCCGGTTTTCGTGCCTCTGTTCCCTGCTTGTGATCCGGTTTTACGTGCCTCTGTTCCCTAGGGCGTTACTGGGCAGAGAGCTGTGTGTGTGGCTCAGTGTGTGTGTGGCTCTGTCTGTGTGTGTGGCTCTGTTGTGTGTGTGTGTGGCTCTGTCTGTGTGTTTGTGGCTCTGTCTGTGTATGTGTGTGTGTCTCTGTCTGTGTGTGTATGGATCTGTCTGTGTGTGTGTGGCTCTGTCTGTGTGTGGCTCTGTGTGTGTGTGTGGCTCTGTCTGTGTGTGTGTGTGGCTCTGTGTCTGCATGTGTGGCTCTGTCTGTGTGTGTGTGTGGCTCTGTCTGTGTGTGTGTCTCTCTGTCTGTGTGTGTGTGTGTATGTGTATGTGTGTGTGTGTGTGTGTGGCTCTGTCTGTTTGTGTGTGGCTCTGTCTGTGTCTGTGGCTCTGTCTGGGTGTGTGGCTCTGTCTGTGTGTATGTGTGTGTGGCTCTGTCTGTGTGTATGTATGTGTGTGGCTCTCTGTGTGTGTGTGGCTCTGTGTGTGTGGCTCTGTGTGTGTGTGTGTGTGGCCCTGTGTATGGGTGTGTGGCTATGTGTGTGTGTGTGTGGCTCTGTGTCCGCTAATACTCTCTACTACGCTCTAAGGCTCACCTATTGCCATTGTAAATGACAATACCATTTATTTCTGTTTTTTTTAAAAATAATGAAAAGAATGCCATTTGCAATGCCAATAGCTCTAACTTTAACAAAGTCGAGACCATTGCATTGTAAACGCTTGTTTACACATGTTAACACTATGCGAAGAGTCTTCCACTGTGCAACCACCTATTACTGCATTTTTACTAACATTTGATCCTTTTTCTGATGGTTTTTGTAAAAATCTTGGGCCTCATTAATGAGAAATGACGCACCGCTGTGTGAAAGCAGCGATGCGTCACTTCTTAGTGCGCACTCCTTGCGACATTCCTGATGCCTCATATTTATTTATTTATTTATTTATTTATTTACTGGCATTTGTAGAGCGCAACCAAATACCCGTGGGTGTCTCGGCGCTAGACTGCAGTAATGTCTATCCTTAGAAGTAGGTACGGTGGGCTGAGTATGTGAGTTACTGGTCAAATAACCACGTTTTTAGTTGTCTCCTGAACTGTAGGAGTGATGAGCTGGATTTAACGTAGTAAGGTAGGGAATTCCTACATTTAATGTATGACACATCATGTCGCAAGGAGTTACAGATACATCAGTATTTCTGACGTATCTGTAAGCGCAAAAGTGACGCATTGCTTGAGTGTGTCATAAAAGTGACGCAACTCCAGCAATGCGTCCTTTCACATGGGGCAAGCCCCATGTGAGAGGGCCTGCGTCAGTCTTACGCCTGCTGTGAGGCAGGTGCAAGATTTTGATGCAACGGCGTCCTAAAAGTGACGCAGTGAAATCTCATAGATTTCACTGCGTCACTTCTTTTATGTTTGAAAGCTTTATTAGAGAAAAAATAAGTAGTACAATAAGGTGATATCAGCAAATATGAGAAAAAAGTTATAAACTGGGACAAGGTAAATAGAAGCAGCCAATATCACATTGAAAAACAAAGCATTTTAAGTTATGGGGAGGGAAGGAGGGAGGGGAAGGGAGGAGAAAGGAAAAGCAAAAACATGGTATTCATCGTAGAAGATGGGGAAGCAACAATAAGAAATACAGTAAATGGCAATCAAAAGTACAGTAAAAAACCATCGTATGAGTAATTGCATGAATGAAAAAGAAGTAGGAATGAGGTCAATATAAGCTAAATAATTACAATATTGAGATTGAAAAATAACATGCAGAAAAACTACAGGCAAGAGTACATGTGTTCAGGGGGGCTTGAAATTATCCGAGGATAGTGGAGAGTAACTTTTTTTCGCGGATTGATCGAGGTAGAGGGTAAGAGGTAACCAATAAAGGTCAACATTACGGGAAGGTTTACAGGAGGAGGCAAAGGCCACATCAAGTCTGTGTGAATGACATACAAGATTCCACCAACAATTGAGAGATACTTTGTTCAAAGATTTCCAATTAGAGACAATATGCTGTAATGCCAGAGCTAGCATAAGGTCAAGAAGACCACGAGAATGTGGGGGGAGGTCTATGTCTTCTGAAAGGCTGCCAAGAAATACTAAAGAAGGAGAAAATTGAATAGAGAGGTTGAAAATGCGAGAAAGGCGGGAGAAGAGCTGAGACCAGAAAATACGAGTTGAAGGACAGAGAAAGAAGAGGTGGAAAAGATCAGCAGAAGGGGCGTTACAGGTCCAACAATCAGATGTCGCATCAGGTTGAAAGCGAGAGATAGAAAGAGGAGAGAGGTAGAGTCTGTGATAAAAGAAAAATAGGGATTGAGTGAGAGAGGCAGTACGGGAAATCTTCAAGGATCGAGCCCATATTTTGTCCCAGAGAGAAGTCGGCCATGAAGAATGTAAGTCTGTCTCCCAAGACAATTCTAATTTTGATTTGAGACGATCTGGATTGGGGGCTGAAAAGTATCGGTATATGATGGAAGCTTTAGGAGTTGTGGAAAGGACAGTGAGTAGAGAAGAAGATAAGGTAGGTAGGTCTGCAGAGGGGAGAGAGTAATAACGATCTAGAATGGTTTCCATAAGGATAGGGAATTTCTTTGCAAAAGAAGGAGGGCAGTGGAACTGAGAACGAAATGCAGGAAATGAACAAGGGGATGAGCCATCAAAAAGATGACGTATCCAAATGATACCTTTCGCTCTCCATGAGGGCCATGCGATAGGTCGATTGTTAATTAATAGAAGTGAGTTGTACCATATAGGCAATAGTAGGAATGATTCCTGCGTCATTGAGGTAGGGGAAACTAAAGGGCGTAGAAGAGAAGAAGTATGCTTGAATAAAAGGGGATTAAGGCATGGGGCTTTAGAGGTAAAACGAATTACTTCCTGGAAAGAGTACGGAAGCAGTAATTCCTGTTCAACAGAAAGCCAGAGGGGAGAGAAAGGGGAGGGTTCCTGGGATAACCAGCGGGAAGCCTGTCGAAGGGAAAAGGACTTATGGTAGAGGCGAAAGTCTGGAAAGTTGGTACCACCATTAAGCTTAGATTTACGTAAGTTGAAAAGCGATATGCGAGCTTTTTTCTGCTTCCAAAGAAATTTAGACAATGTAGAATCAATGCGACGGAAATAAGAGGCTGGAATACGAAGTGGGAGCATGGATAGCAAGTAAATCAGAATAGGGGCAATCATCATTCTGATGGAGTCAAGGCGGCCCCACCAGGAAAGAAATAGTGGATTCCAAGAGGTGAGTAATGAATCTATTCTAGATATGACTGCATTCATGTTGAGTTGAATAGAGGAAGAAATAGAGCTAGAAAACAGAACACCGAGATATTTAATTTTCGTAGAATTCCAAGCAAAGCCAGTGGCCGTGAAATAGTGGGGGAGACAAAATTTTGTTAAAGGAAGGATCTCTGTTTTGTCCGAATTTATTTTGTAACCAGAAACCACGGAGAATTTCCGAAATTCGTCTAGTAAAGCAGGGACTGATGTGGGCGGATCAGAAATAAACAAAAGAATATCGTCAGCATATGCAGACAATTTAAGATGACGTTTACCGTACGGGAAGCCAGAAATGGCTGGATTATTGCGTATGGAGGTAAGGAAAGGTTCCAGCGCCAAAATAAATAAAAGAGGTGATAGGGGACAGCCCTGACGAACACCACGTTGGAGTGTGAATGGGGAGGTAAGTTGACCATTAACGAGAACAGAAGCTTTGGGCATAGAATAAATCAAAGAAATATAAGATATGAATTTAGGGTTAAAGCCATGCCATTTTAAGGAGGCCAGAAGAAAAGACCAGTCAACCCGGTCAAAGGCTTTTTCAGCATCCACAGAAATGGCTGCAAGGGGAATCGAAAGTGAAGGGGCTTTACTTAAAACATTAAGGAAGAGCCTAGAATTATCCGAGGTCAAGCGGCCCTTAACAAAGCCGCATTGTTCTTTCCCTATGAGATGTGGTAGGAGCGGGTCAAGGCGAAGAGCTAATAGTTTCGCAAAAATTTTATAATCTACATTAACTAGAGATATGGGTCGATAATTTTTACAGAATTTAGGGTCTCTACCATCTTTAGGGATAAGGCATATGGTAGCGTCCTGAAAAGAGCCTTGGGCTGAACCAGTGGAACAAAAAGACTGAAAGAGCGATAGAAGTTTGGGTAGAAGAAGGTCCGAAAAATGTAGATAAAATTCAACTGGGAAGCCATCAGGTCCTGGGGTTTTGCCTTTAGTGAGGGAGGATAGAGCAGAGGACAGTTCCGAAATAGTAAGATCAGAATCAACAGTCGAAATATCGAGGTGGGAAGTATCTGGGCGAGGTATGTTGTCAAAGTAGGATTGAATAAGCTCTGGGGTGGGAGGGTTTTCCGGAGTATATAGAGTCTCATAGAAAGCGTGGAATTGTTCCAAAATTTCTGCATTGGTATGAAGAAGTACATTAGAGGGGGAGTAAATAGAATCAATATTGGTACGTTCTTTACGAGACTTTAAATAGTTAGCCAACAATTTACCTGACTTGTTTCGACCTCCATAAAATCGCGCGCTGCTCCGGAGGAGAAAAGAGGAGGCAGAATCTGTGGTAAGTTTGTTAAAGGCAATCTTAGCCTTAAGCAATTCAGGGGACATAATCTTATCGGAGGAAGTGTAGAATTGATGTTCCAGAGATTTAATATGTGCAAGTGTGAGTTTACGTTTTTGAAGGAATTTTTTCTTCTTTTTAGAGACGAAATCAATAATAAAACCTCGGGCCGTGGCCTTGAAGGAATCCCAAAGAGTATGAGGTGGGGTATCAGGTGTAGAATTAAGATGAAAGAATTCAGAAGCAAAAGAGCGAAAAGAGGAGGAGAAAAGAGGGTCAGTAAGAAGAGAAGGGTTGAAGCGCCAGCGAGAAGATTTAGGAATAGGAGGAAGAAGGTCAAAAACAGTAATAATAGGAGCATGATCAGAGATGACAATCGGTTCAATAGAAGAAGAAATAAGGTGTTGAGAAAGAAATGAGGATAGAAAGATATAGTCTAAGCGGGAGAAGGAAGCATGAGGAGGAGAGAAGAAGGAGAAATCCATAACGTCTGGGTGAGTGAGTCTCCATGAATCTACAAGGTGAGCTTGGGTAATAGTGTCAAGGAATTGTTTATGTGGTTTATGAGGGGAAAAACGAACAGAGGATCTACGGTCTAAAAATGGGTCAATGATCTGGTTACAATCTCCACCTAATATAAAAGCATCATTTTTATGTTGAATACATTTGGCTGTAATGGAGGGCCAAAAAGAGGAATCAAAACATGTGGGACCGTACACATTGAATATTGTAAGGGGGATATTGTTAATTAGTAATTTAGCTAAGACCCAGCGTCCCTCATCATCCTTTTCCTCTAGAACGATTTTACATTGAAGTCGCTTATGAATCAAAATGGCTACTCCATTCTTTTTTTGAGAAGCGGGAGAAAATAAAACAGTTCCAACCCATAGTCGCTTTAGCTTTAAAGATTCAATGTCAGATAGGTGAGTTTCTTGGATAAGGACGATATCTGGGTTGTAAGAGGAAAGGTGGGAAAGTACTCTTTGCCTTTTGATAGGGTGATTAAATCCTTTCACATTCCATGAAACAACTTTGAAGGTGAAAGCTTAGTAAACTGTTCTAAATCAAGAATTACAAAAACATACTGTACATGAAATAATGCAAACTGTATAGAAATATTAACCATAAAATTCTTCAAAAAGGAAGAAGGAAGACCAGATAGAAAAGGGAGAAGAAAAAGGAAAAGGGAGTAGGAGAGGGATGGGAAAAAGGAAGGAAGATCAGTGGGGAAGGCAGAAGGAAGAAAAGAGAGAATGCATAGAAGACAGTACAAATCCAGAAGGATGACTGTATTAAACATACCTGAAAGGGAAAAAATACACAAAGGGAAGGTGGGGAGGTGGTGATGCTTTACAAGACGTACGGACCAGGATCAGGAGGAGAACCACATCGAGACCGCACAAAAGGAACATGGAATGGGACAAGGTGTTGAGAGGAGTATCCGATACATATCCGTCTGGGGAGGAAAGAAAAGGGAAAATTTTTTAAAACATACCGAACATGTCGACGTAACAGTAGAAGTCCAGAAAGTAGAAACAGAAAGTAGAGGGATATATAGAAGATGCCAGATACAGATGAAGGAAAAAGGAGATATGAGAAGAGAGTGTAAAGACTGAGATGAGAAGTAAGGAGAATACATGAAGTCAAAGACAAGCCATTAGGAGGACAAACAAGTCAGATAATAAAAGTCCAATTTCAGCCACTAGTCGAGGCAGAAGAAGAGGCATCCATCCCTTCTTCACTGTGCAGAAGCAGAAAGTTCCGTAATTCTCCAGGTTCCTGAAACGACCAAGTCTTTTCTCTATAGGTGACTTTGAGAGTACAAGGATGAAACAAGCCATATCGTGCTCCCAGGGCGCGCAAAGATGGACGCATAGCCAGAAACTCTTTACGTCTGGAGGCAGTGACGTTAGATACATCCTGAGATAGATAGACTCGTTGACCTTGCCAAGAAACTTGTTTTATACTCCTCGCAGCTGAGAGAATCAATAGAAGATCTGTGTATTTCAGGAATAAAATAATAACTCCACGAGGTTTTGAGGAGGAGCCCGTTCTGGCGCCTAGTCTATGGGCTCTTTGTATACTAATGGAGGTGGAAGGTGGTAGGTCCAGAAGCTTCGGCAAGAAAGTGGTGAAGAAAGTCACTGGGTTGTCCCCCTCAAGATTTTCCGGCAGATTGTAAATACGGAGGTTATTCCTCCTATTTCGGTTTTCCAAATCCTCTGTATGCTTTTGGAGTGAGAGGACCGTTTTTTCTAAAGAGTCAATACGTTGTGAATTGGACTGAACGTCAGGAAGGTGTTGTTCAACTGTAGAAAGACGGGCATCCATATTTTCCCATTTATCCTTTAAGAGCTGCATATCTGTACTCGTTTTTTCAATAAATGGGCGCAGCGCACGTAGTTCTTCGAGGATTTGGTCAGTAGAAGAATGCGAAGGATTGTCTTCTGGCGTAGGAGAGTTTTGTTTGAGGCGCTTGCCCGCCGGTGCGGGTGGGGAAGACTTACTGGTGTTAGTATGAGCCAATGATGATTTTGGAGTCGTCATTTTCGCAGATGCAGTGGCTCTATCTGTACCAGATGAAGAAGCAGCTCCAGAAGTATTCCCCGATGGTGTGAAGACAAATTTAGGTTTGCGTAAGTTGACCATAGAAAGAAATGAACGTGCGACAAACAGTCTCAAACCCCTGTGAGACGACTAAAGGTGCATGTGAAATGTTCCAGATATATGTCCAACGAGAAGATGAAGCACCTTGACGTAGCTCAACGGAAAAGGCAACAGGGAATAAGAGTAGGATAGGTAACGAGTACAGAAATGGAAGGATGACTAAAATGGAAGCACATGAAGGAGCATCCTGAAGTAGTTGAGGCGCAGGAGAACAGGTAGAAAGTCTCAGAGAACGTTGTTGTCAAAGCGCCATGAGGAAAAAATTGAGGAGAAAAAGTATTTCAGAGCACTGAGCATGTTTAGTGCGGGAAACATTCAGGTGTCAGGGGTGACAAGCCGTAAAAACTGAGTAATAGGACATTTCCTCAAATGTGGAAGATGAGAGAAAAAATGCAGGAAAAGCGTCTTGCACAATATATATAATTCTCACCCCTGAAACGGAGTCGGTGTCTGAAAAGTCGTTGGTGTCCAGTGACACGTCGTGTAGTGACAGCTCCTGTCAGCAGAGGTTTCGATGGTCGGAAGAGCTTCAAAATGGCGGCTCCGTGAGGGGCAGAAAATTCATCGCGGAGAAGGGCAAAAACGGCTCCACAAGCGGTGAAAAACTGCTCCGCTGATTCCGGTAATGTTCCGCCAGCCAAATTAGTCGACGGTATTCAGTAGCGTCTCGGTTACATCAGGAAAAATACTCCGTGAGGTTATCGATGCGGCGGAGCTCCGTACCTAGCCGGCCATCTTGCGCGGCATCCAAGCCACGCCCCTCACTGCGTCACTTCTACGACCCTTCCTTGCGTCAATACGCCCCCCTTGCATACATTATACCTGGCGCAGTTATAATGTGGCGCAGGGGTTTACAAAGTGACGCATCTACCTAGATGCGTCACTTTGTAAATATGGTGCAACAAGGCACATTTTTTACGCTGCTGGTGGGTCAAAAAAAGTGACGCACCAGCGACGTAAAAGTGACGCACGGCCTCATAAATGAGGCCCCTTAAACTTAGGCTGTAAATGATGGATTATATAGCTACGGTATCAAATCCATAATTATGCCTAAAACGCAGCAGCTTCGAATAAATCCTGTGGCCCTGGCTATAACACTGGTACCCCAAAGCGGTGTTTGGCTGCGTGACTGCCGTGTTGTGAGATAGTGATGTGTGTGATATTAGTGCGAGTGTGTTTGAGTGAGGAGGGCTGGTGTCTGTGTTTCTGATTATGTGTCTTGCTTGTGTCTGTGTCACAATCTGTGTGATTCAATCAGGGTCACTGGAATTGTGTGCCATGGGAGGACCACATTATGCAGAGGTGTTGGCTAAATGAAGCAACAAGAAATGACAAATTATGCCTCATAATGCAGCACATTCTGTTGTAGTATTATTTTGACATTTTAATACACATTTGACCATGCATTCATACAAATTCTGATCAGTATCTCTCCACCCCTTCCCTTTGTTGCATCCAAATCCAACTCTAAAAGGAAACAGCTTCCCAGCTCCCTCCGCGCTATACTAAACTATATCCCATATCTGCAACTACCTTCTGCTGCAGCAACTGTGTCATTCAAGCTATTCGAGTGTACCCTTAAAAATGCCTTGTACTCAAACTGTCCTCTATGCACAGGCTTCTTCTGTGTCACATCAGCAGGGGCACGTCTTACCTAGCATCCTTTCTTTGAAAACCAAGGTGCAAACACATCTTCATAAATCACATTAAGCATTACTCTGACAATCCTGAAGAAATAGAATTGCACTAGCTACAATGTTTTTAGCCCTAGACAACAACGAATCAGAATACTTCCAAAAACCCACCCTCCTGCTTCAGTCCCACGCACAGTCCACAATCTGCTCTGTCCACCATGTACTCCTGTCTCTCAATCTTGACTATCTGAAAAAGAATTAGCATCTGACATCACCTACAAAATTAACAGTATCAGAGAAATCTTTGCTACAGAGCCCAAGGCGTCTCTCAGGAAACCACCCTGAGCCTGCTATATGTCACCACGACACAGAAACAAGAAGGTGAACACAATCAGCGCTTCGCCTCTAGGCGCTATCTGGGCAAAAGGCCACCGCACAAGAGTGACTGTGCTAAACAGGGACTCGGGACAGATGTCTGGCGGGAAGGGGGGGTGGATGGGTAGTTGATAACAGTTTAGACAGCCCCCACCCCCATTAGAAGCAGTTCCAGGAAGTGCAGTTAGTGACAGTCCCTGACAGTCAGTGACAGTTCCGCCTGCACTAGTGTGACAGACCGTTAGCGACAGCTCTGAAGGTGGCTGTCCAGTCAGTGCCAGAGCAGTAAGTGACAGTTCCCTGCAAGGACAGTCCCATTTGTGGCAGAGCTGGAAGTAATAGACCTAGAAGTGACAGTCCAAAAGTGACAGCTACAGTCTCAGCTTGAGCCTTGTTAATGGCAGTCATGGCTGCACCAGTCCCCTTAGTGAGTGACTGCCCCGTTAAAGACAGTCTCAAGAGTTGCAGCTACTAGCCTAGCAGTCAGTGTCCTGGTAATGACGGGACGGACAGTGAACACCCCTTTACTGGCAGACTTGTCAATGACAGTCCCTGTCCCTGATGTCCCAGAAAAGAAAATATCTTTAATGACAGTACAGCCAGTTACAGTGGTATTACTGACTGTAGAAAGCGGGGGTCATGCCGGAGACTGTCTCAAAAGAAACCGTCTATGCATTTAGTGGCATCAGTGAGAACGCGATCCGTGGCAGGCCGCAATGTCATATCTCTAGTAGGATTCTGACCAACCCGTCATGGACAGCCTAGTTAGAGAAATCCTTGTGAGAGATAGTGCCTGGCAACCCTATCAAAGACAGTCAACTCACGACAGTCCCATGTAGAACCTTGAGAGTGACTGGGCCATTCATTTTTTTGTTTACATTTTTTTATTAAATTTTCACATATCACGCCCCCCCAAAAGGGGGGGTAAGGCAAAAAGAGAAATTGATTACACATTATCGCACACATTAAAGGGTTACATTTCAATGACTATTAGTACATGTAGCAGTCTACTAGTGACACGTAGTCACAACCTCCTCCGACTTGCCGCATATGATGGGTCCGTCAGCCTGTGTAGTGGAGGTCTGGGAACCCTGCGCTAGGGCTCTCGCCTCCGTTTCTATGACCTTGTGTGCCGGTGGAGGTGTGTGTGAGTATCGTCCCTGTGTATGTCGTTACAATTTGTAATCCCAGAATAAATCCTGGTGAGGGAAATGTACACCGGTCTCGGAACCGCCGGCTTGCAATTTGAAGAAAACATCGAACCGTGGGGGAAACTTTTCCTAGTGTAGTATACAGTGCTGGACGTGTGTGGTACACTAGTCGGGGTCAGTGGGCGTTGTACATATGGGGGCGATACGATTTGCTGGGGACAGCGCAACCTATCCATGAGAGGGGGTCTATAGTCGGTTTGTCTCGCTGTGCACGTGGGGAGTTCAGGTGTCAGGCAATGGATTGTGGTGACGCGGGGAGGCCTGGGTGTGCGGGGGAGATGGATCTGGGAGAACTTCCGGGGTTGTTTCGTATTTAAATTGTATGAGCAGCTGTGCCCATTCTGGTGAGATGGGGTTCTTTCGCATTCCTTTTACTTCCTCGTCCCGTAAAAGCTCCTCCTCTGCCGCCCTCCATTTATTTACAGCTCCTATCCAGGCGGCTTCCGGGGGGTCCGAGGGGGCCCTCAAGTGCATTGCAATGGCTCTTTTAGCTAGCAAAAGGGCAAAGGAAGCGGATTTCCACTGTAGTTTCTCCGACTTTTTCCTGTGTTAGGTGCCTAACGCAGTAACTTCCCAGGATTCGATTTGCGGGAGGTTAACCAACGTACGAGGGTGGCTCCAAAAAGAACAAACAGAAACAAAAACAAGGCCCAAAGACTCCCTGGTGTGGATACTGTAAGTCATTCTCTCACTGGTTTAGTGAGTGCACCAAGAAGAGCACAGCCACAACCACCATTGCCCCTAAGTCAACTGTTCCCCCTAGTCCAGCTGTTAGTGGTGGTTCTTGGCAAAAGAGTGTAGTAGGGTTTACCCTGAGAACTGAGATGGATTCTGGCCTAGTCAGAATACCAACTCAGGCTGTTCTTGTCTGTGATGGGGACATAGCAATGTCCTCTACTGTAAGTCCCAGTAATCTGAGCAAGTACAGGCAGACACCTTTAATTAATGACAAGATGGCTCAGGCCTACAGGGACACATGTGCCAGTGTCACCATGGTGACACCTAACTTTGTGGGCTCTGATCAGTTCATACTAGGTGAGAAGTACCTAGTGACCAATGCTAGCAATGCCACTACCTCCCATAGTGTGGCAGTTGTTAACTTCTCCTGGGAAGGGGTAACTGGCCTCAAGAAAGTTGTTGTGAGTTCAGACCTTCCAGTAGAGTGTCTGTTGGGAAATGACTCTGAAGTCTCAGTTTGGTCTGAGGTGGAGTATAGGACCCATGCAGAAATGCTGGGAATATCAGCACATGTTCTTGCTGTGACCAGGTCACAGGCCAAAAAGTGCTTACCTGAACAGATGCTGGATCCTGGAACAATGGACCAGACACCAACCAAGAGAAAGAGCAGTAGGGTTAAGGCAGTGCCTTCCCCCCTGCCTCAGGTTGAGGATCAGCCCTCTCAGGAGGATGATTAAGAGACCCAAGAAGAAACTGTCCTAGAAGAGCTTGAGCCTGACCAGGTTGCGTTTCTTGGGACAGGGGGACCTTCAAGGGCAGATCAGAGGCAGGCGCAATTAGACTGTTCCTCTCTTGAACCCCTCAGACAGCAAGCTGCTGCTGAGGCTACTGGGAATCCTCAGGGTACCCTTAAAGTGTATTGGGATGATGGGCTCCTTTATTCAGAGGCTAGAGACCCCAAGACTTGTTCTTCCAGGAGGTTGGTCATACCTCTGCAATTTAGGGGCTTCCTTCTTACCTTGGCCCATGATATTCCCTTAGCAGGACACCTGGGCCAGAACAAGACTTGGGACAGGCTTGTCCCTCACTTTCACTGGCCCCATATGTCAGAAGATACAAAGGAGTTTTGTCGCTCCTGTGTTACCTGCCAAGCCAGTGGCAAATCAGGTGGCACAACAATGGCCCCCCTCATACCACTACCTGTAGTGGGGGTACCCTTTGAAAGTGTGGGGATAGACATTGTTGGACCAATGGACCCCCAAACAGCATCTGGGCACATATTTATACTGGTGGTAGTGGATTATGCCACCAGGTACCCAGAAGCAATTCCCCTGAGGACCACAACAGCTCCTGTTGTGGCAAGGGGCCTACTTGAAGTTTTCTCCAGAGTGGGATTTCCAAAGGAGGTTGTCTCTGACAGAGGTGCAAACTTCATGTCAGGATATTTAACTGCAATGTGGAAGGAGTGTGGTGTCAACTATAAGTTCACTACCCCCTATCACCCACAGTGCAATGGGCTTGTGGAGAGATTCAACAAGACCCTCAAAGGGATGATAAAAGGTTTACCAGAAAAGGTGAGGCGAAGATGGGACATCCTTTTACCCTGCCTTCTGTTGGCTTACAGAGAGGTCCCACAAAAGGGGGTTGGCTACAGCCCTTTTGAGCTTTTGTTTGGGTATCCTGTAAGAGGACCCCTATATCTTGTGAAGGAAGGATGGGAGATACCTCTCAAAAAGCCTAAACAGGACATAGTGGACTATGTACTTGGTCTCCGCTCCAGGATGGCTGAGTATATGGAGAAGGCATCCAAAAACCTTGAGGCCAGCCAAGAACTTCAAAAAGCTTGGCATGTACCAGCCAGGACAGAAAGTCTGGGTGTTGGAGCCAGTGGCCCCCGCAGCACTCCAGGACAAATGGTCTGGACCCCATACAATAGTTGAACAGAAGGGAGAAGTCACCTACTTGGTGGACCTTGGAACTCCCAGAAGTCCCCACAGGGTGCTTCATGTCAACATGCATATGTCGACAGGGCAAACATGGGCTTGCTCATGGCTACAGATGAGGGGCAGGAGGAAGAGAGTGACCCTCTCCCAGACCTGCTTACTCAGAACCCTGATGATGGTTCAGTAGATAGTGTAGTCTTTGCTGACAGCCTCTCTGACCATCATCAACAGGATTGCAGACAAGTTCTTCAGTCCTTCAGACATTTTTTTCCCTGACCCCAAGTCAGACAAGCAGGTGCACCCATGAGGTGGACACTGGTAACAATTTGCCTGTCAAGAGTAAAATCTACAGGCAACCTGACCATGTCAGGGACTGCATAAGGACAGAGGTCCAAAAGATGTTGGAGCTGGGAGTTATTGAGCCCTCAGAGAGCCATTGGGCTAGTCCTGTGGTCTTGGTACTAAAACCTCACACCCAAGATGGTGAGAGAGAGATGAGGTTTTGTGTAGACTACAGAGGTCTCAATGCTGGCACTAGAACAGATGCCCACCCCATCCCCAGGGCTGATGAGCTCATTGATAGATTGGCTTCTGCCAAGTTCTTGAGCACATTTGACCTGAAATCAGGCTACTGGCAGATCAGATTAGCTGATGATGCAAAAGCCAAGACAGCATTTTCGACCCCAGGAGGACATTATCAATTTGTAGTAATGCCCTTTGGTTTGAAGAATGCACCTGCCACTTTCCAAAGGTTGGTGAATCAAGTTCTCACGGGACTGGATAACTATTGTGCAGCTTATCTAGATGATATTGCTGTCTTTAGCTTCACCTGGTAGGATCACCTGGTCCACCTGAGGAATGTTTTAGAGGCTCTGCAAAAGGCAGGCCTCACTATCAAGGCTACAAAGTGCCAGATAGGGCAGAGCAAGGTTGTGTACCTGGTAGGTGGGGGTCAGGTTTAACCACTGGAGAGTAAGATCCAGACCATCAGAGACTGGACTCCTCCAATCACCCAGACACAGGTCAGAGCTTTCTTGGGCCTGTCTGGGTACTACAGGAAGTTTGTGAAAAACTATGGGTCCATTGTGACACCACTGAATGACCTTACTTACAAAAAGATGCCAAATAATATTCAGTGGACAGTTAGTTGTCAAAAGGCATTTGATGACCTGAAGCAGGCCATGTGTACTGCACCTATTCTGAAAAGTCCAGATTACTCATAGTCCAAACAGATGCTTCTGAGTTGGGTGTGGGAGCTGTACTTTCACAACTGAATATAGATAGTCAAGACCAGCCCATTGCTTTCATAAGCAGAAGTCTGACCCCTAGAGAGAAACGTTGGTCAGCTATAGAGAGGGAGGTCTTTGCTGTGGTTTGGGCCCTGAAGAAGCTGAGGTCGTACTTGTTTGGCACTCACTTCAAGATTCAGACAGACCACAAGTCCCTCCTATGGTTAAATCAGATGAAGACTGAAAATCCCGAACTTCTTAGGTGGTCCATTTCCCTACAGGGGATCGACTTTACAGTGGAACATAGACCTGGGACTGATCATGCCAATGCAGATGGACTCTCCCGATATTTCCACTTAGAACATGAAGTCTCAACTGGTCAAGGTTAGTTTAATGTCCCTAAGTTTGGGGGGCTGGGTTGTGTAGGAGAGTAGGGTCTGCTTCCTATGGTCACCCCCACTTTTTGCTTTTGCTTTACTGGTTTTCGACCTAGATATGGCTCTGGGCCTGCTAATCAGACCCACAGCACAGATGCACTCTCTCTAAATTCAACCTGTACTCTAGGTACAACCACAATTGGGAATTGGTTCACCTTGTCAGCCCCTGTAATAAGTGAACCCTAGGTACTCAGGGCATAGGTGCAACCAAGGCCTACCAGGGGCTGCAGCATGTATTATGCCACCCCTGGCTGGCCACTCAATAGACACAACTGGCTGATCACTCAGCTGGGGCAAGGTCGTGTAATCACCCCTTGCTTAGGTATAGTATCCCTATACCTACTTATATATAAACACATAGTAACCTATAAGTCACTCCTATGGCAGGCCTTAACAATCCTGGAGGCAGAGTGCTTGGTTATATGTGGGATGGTGCTCTAGCATGAGCTGAGCCTGTTTGCAGCTTTCGGAACCATGTCCTTATAGCTGTTCTATGATATCGCCATACCATATACTTTCAAGTGCATTATAATCCTTGCGGTTAATGCTAACTTTGGTTTGGCTTTACCCAAACATGTCGTGTAAGGGGTCATATGCTTTGAAATACAGATTTCCTGCCTGGGGAGGTGCGAGCACCACCCCAGACAGGAGTTTGTGTATTGGACAGGGAGGGCTGAATAGATTGAGACACTGCATGAGGCACACTAGGTGCTTCATGCATACCCCAGTTCAAACCAGTTGCTGGGGCACTCCAGCCCCAGCTCTGGCTCGAAACTGAACAAAGGAGAGGGGGTGTAACCACCCCCTTCCTGGTCCCACCCATAGGAGGGACCTAGAAACTAATCCAGCCCCTTTTAGTTGTATAAAGGTAGGAGCTGTGTCCTTAGACTTTAGATTAATCCAGAACTGAAACTTGAAACGAAACTCTGGACCTTCGACATTCTTCTGAAGCTGAAGACTGAAGAATCTCCCTTGTGGCCGAGGAGTGACCACCCTGGGCAACCAGGCACCATCCAGCAAATCAACGTCTTGCTTTGTCGACGTTCCCGCCGGAACCTGAGCACAGAGCCTGACAAGACCCAGACTTCCAGACCTCTCTGAGACCTCTCTTCACGACTGCAGCATAGCTGAGCTCCGTGGAGGCGACAAGACACATGGGACCGGACATCTTGAAAAGCCCGCAACTTGCTAACTGTGCAGCTTCTGAGGCATCCTTGAAGCTGTGCACTGGGGATTGAGAAACCCCGAAACCGAGCTCCACCTGCACCGAAGACCAGCTCTCCGCACTCCACGAGTTCTGCGTGGGGCCCTTCTGCTTGTGTTCTGCTCGACGCGTTGTCCGGTTGCTGGGCCGTTGGCTAGTGACCTCTGTGATGGCAATCCTTTTGATCTACATTACTGGTCTGGTTGCTCCTGACTGACCCTTGCTTCCCTGCAAAGGCGAAGCACCTCAGACCTTGCTGGTCTTTTCCAAAATTGGTCTGTACCAGAAGCCTTTTGTGTATCCTGCGTGGTTTGCCTTTGCCAGGGCTTGTTAACTCCAATCCGGCAGTCGACCCCTCCATCTGCGAGAACCTTCGTGGGACAGCTCCTCTCCAGCACCTGGTCATCGTAGACACTTCCTGGTCCGCGTGGCTGCAAAGACAAGCTTCAAGACAGCACCTGATTGCTTCTCGACATCGTCTGGTTCCTTCCTGGTTCCACCCGGTCACTGGCTAGTGACCTAGACTCTGTCCCCTCTGCTTTCAGGTCTTCTTCATCTTCGATCCACCCGGACACCTTCCTCCTGGTCGCCTGCAGCATCTTTCTTCAAGGTTCCATTGGACTCAACGACGAAACCCGACACATCTGCACACCTATGCACCCGCCGTCCATGGGTGAGGTAACGCGAGTACTTCGGTGCTCCCAAGGGTATTGACTTTCCAAGTGTCTAGGTTTTTAGTTGTTTCCTCCTAGCTAGACCAGAAGTGTCCTAAATCCTTTTAAATCTAACTTTGAGATTCCCATCGACTTTGTTTTGACTCCTGGGTGTGTGTAAAGACACTGCACGCGCCGCCTGTGGGCCTCCTACTTCTAAACTAAGGTTCAGATAGTGTAGCCCCAGCGATTCCCTAGGCCCTAGGCCTTTCCTTTTCTCGTGACGTGGTACTTATACCACTTTCTTAATATATGGTTTTACGTGCCCCTAGGGCCTAACTGTAAATTGTGCTATTTAAAGTATTTCTTCTAAGTAACTTGTTATGTGCTTTTGCCTCTGGCCTCATAAAGTGTTCAGAGGAGTTTATTAGTAAATAAATACATATATATTTTCAATATATATTCTGTGTGGTGTCCTTTCATTTTGTATTCAAGGGGTTACATATGGTAAAACAGCTGGCCTTACACGTCCTCACGAGTCTTTTAGCCTAAGACAGTTCTGTCCACGCTACCACTAGGATAGCTGGTCTATAAGGTTGACTTACAACCAATCACCAAAACGGTTGTTTGGACTGGTGCAAGGTGATCACTAGAATAGTGAATATCATATACCAGGCCACCTTCTCACATCCCTCATTTTCATTGCTTGATTTCGCATTAGAGAAAGTGTCGCTCATACTTGTTTAAATGTCAGTTATAATGACACTGAAATTCTGAAAATGTCACACATTGTAATCTGAAAACTTTTCAGCAATGCACTATGGTGCAAGGGTGTCTGTGTTGGCGCTAGGCTGCTAAGTATAGCGCCAGCGCAGGGGGAAACATGGGTGGCTCCATATTGTTGTAATTATGATGCAGCCCTGCGTTTTCTGAAGTGGGGGAGTGAGGCGTTAAGCCAGGAAGGCTAACGCCTCACTCCACTACTTCCCTTGTAAATATGCTCCTTTGTACTTATAGTCGTTGCTTATGAGAAGCAAGGTTGGCAGTAACTGCGCCTCTTTTACTGCCAGCCTTGCTTCTCATAAGCAAGGATTATAAGTACAAAGGGGCTTATTTTCAAGCCCCACGCACCACTTTTCCGTCATTTTTAACATGGGAAAAGTGACGTATGGATGGCGCTATGGGGCTTGTAAATCTGCCCCAAAGTGCGTGTTTGCAAACTGCTTGCAGGTTTTCAAAACACAAAAATAAAAGACATTGTCATTTACAATGCCAATATTTCAAACACTGGCGAATGTGAGGCCGATTGCATTGCAAATGCTTGTTTTTTATGTCAATGGTTTTTAGAACTTGCCTGAGCCAGCGCGCATGCGCAGCCCTGCGAGGCATTTAGTAAGGGCTTTCTGCTCTGAACACAAGCTTGCCGTGTGCTTTTTTTTTTATTAGCCCACAAATTGGCCTGTGCATGTGTCTTTTTTAAAATCAATTTGTCCAAGGCGGTTGATTGTCCCGCCTTGTTTGTTTTATGCCGTAGGGTCCTCCGGAGCTAGCATTAATGCCATCTGTTTCCACTTATCGCGTTCACGTTAATTGGAAACAGGTGGCGTGATGGCGGTCAGAAATGATCGCACGCGCGCAATACTCCTGGGCTTGTCTGGTTTTAAACAGTGCCAGATGTCAAAAAAGCCACAAAGTAGCCTAGGCAGCATGTATGTATGACCCTGAAGCTCACCGCTTGATTCGGAGTATAATTGTGACAGACACTGTAGTTGGAGCTCTCCGACTTCAATTACTGAGTGTCCTCGAATTAGAACTTGTAACATTTTGCTGAGACGCCTCGGATGCCACCACACCTGCTGAGCAACACTTCACTTTCAACCAAAAGAAGCATAACAGAGCTCATATGAAGGAGGCTGCAGAACAGATGTTTGTTGTTAAAGAAAAAAAGGGAACTATTCCTTTGAACTTTCCTGAAAAAAAGACAAATACCCTCCGTGTACCTGCACGTGTTGTGTTCCTTCACTGCCATGGTCTGCATTTCTGGACTGCTCTCGATCAGCTTTCACTGGCCAGTGCTGCAACCAGAGTCTGACAGATTACACGCTGCAGGCCTTTACACTTTCCGAGCCATTGGTTTCGATTTTCATTACAAACTATGGTCAAGCAGAAGTTTTAACTAAGACTCCCAGAATGCATCTCTGTTGTGAACTAAGAGCACTCGATTTAACATAACAGTCACTTGGTATGCAGAGCTCTGAAGGTCTGCGTCGCAGGGTCACTTCAATGTACTATTGTGCTGGTCTTGGGACAAGTGCAAGTCCTCCGCACTGCCTCCAGCCCTAGCTGCATGAGACAAGCCTCTGGTGGGCGGGGCGGATCATGTTGAGCCTCACAAAGGTAGAAAGGTCAGGAGTTTCTCACTCCAGCCTCACAGGCCCCGGTAGGCATCTGCTAGGAGCAATTGCTCAGGCCGCGAGATTTGTCCGCAGAATAAGATGACTGCACGGGGCGCAGTATGATGCAAGCAGCATTTATGGACTGCTTACCCTGCAAGGTTGGCTGCCGTGCATGTTAGTAATATGGCCTACATGTAATGAGATTTGCGTTCATCATATAGAATTACTCCCTCTTTGGGATCATAGCTGCAAGATACTTAGGGGCAGATTTACAAGGACTGGCGTATCCCTGCATATCAGCAGGGATGCACCAGGTAAGATGCGTCATGCAAGTTTACCCTTGCACCACCACAGATGCGGCGCATTTACAATGCGCCGCATCATAGCACAAGGATAAACAGATGCATGCACATCTGATGGCGTAAGGGTGGCCCATTGCTGGAGTCGTGTCGCAAGCGCAACGCAACTCCAGCAATGCTCAGGGGCTGCCCATACCTAACATGCTGCGTCACGCCTTACACCTGCTTCAAGCAGGTGCAGGGTTTTGACCCAGCAGTGTCGGAAAAGAGCCTCAGTGAAATCTTGTAGATTTCACTTCGTCACTTTTCCAAGGCTTTTTCTTACCGAACGCCCACCTTGCATACATTAAACCTGACACAGGTTTAATGTGGCACAGGGCTTTACATCTCCCTAGATGTGTCACGTTGTAAATAAGGCGCAACATGGTGCATGGTTTACGCTGCCGCTGCGTCACAGAAGTGACACCACAGCGGCGTAAATGTGTCGCAAGGGGCTTGTAAATCTGCCCCTGAGCGTCTAAGTGCCTCATTTAACAGAGGTCAGTAGTTTGTAGTAAAAGTAAAAAGAAATAGTAGAAAATCTCCCCTATTCGAGCAGGTCTTGAATAAGGCTATCAAACACTTC
This sequence comes from Lissotriton vulgaris, assembly GCF_964263255.1. Taxonomy (NCBI): domain Eukaryota; kingdom Metazoa; phylum Chordata; class Amphibia; order Caudata; family Salamandridae; genus Lissotriton; species Lissotriton vulgaris. The sequence goes on from NC_141696.1 coordinate 27,820,151, forward strand.
CCCTTAAATATTCCCTGGATAAACCTCTAGTAGTCACAGGTGAAGCAATCTTGGCTTCCCATTTCCAAATCACAGAGCTATGGAGTTTCCTTTGTCTATGTCCGAGAAACGGTTCTAATCAGGGTCTCATTTAGCACACTATAAAATCAGGACTACAATTCCCAGAATGCAATGAAAAAACCTGCACTACAATCGTTACTTGAGCTCTGAAAACATTATTCAGATTCAGAATAGTTTTTCCTTAAAATTTGTATTGCTTCAGTGACTTTTGTGCCTGTATTACCCAATTAAAGAAAGAAGAAAAGGATATGAGATGTTCAATGCGTGTAGATATTTCCTAGGTAGAAAGACGTATATAATGAAGGTGAGCATGTATGCAGCAGTCCATGGAGGTTAGATCTGGGAAGGGGATTGGGACCTAGTGAATATGGACGGGTGGTGTAGTGTGGATTCGTGCTTGGTTTTGTGCCCCTACATGAAGGCATTTTACCACCAGGGATTACGTTCACCCATGTTCATTTGGTGAATTTCCTGGTAGCAGTCTTTCCACATTTTCCCTTAATTAAGCCATTACTAAGGTCTGGGAGGTGGGCGCTCCCTAGAGAGTCTCACTCACTCCTGTTCTCCCCTTCATACCACTTTCTTCTGCAGTCTCTCATTGTTAGACACTTACGACCTTTATCGCACAACGTCTGAAATCCTCCATCTGCATCTCTAACACATCATCTCCTTCTTCTTCATTGCAGTCTTTTCATTCTCCAGACTTTACTGTATGCTCCAACACCATACGCCACTCCACTCTATGCCACTACCCTCTACTCCACTCTGTGCCATGCCACTCTACGGCACTCCAGTCTACAGCACTCCAGTCTATGCAATTCACTCTATGCCATTCCACGTCACTTCACTCCACTCTACTCCACTGTACATCCCTACTTTGTACGCCCCTTCACTCTACTTCACTGTACACCCCTACTTGGTACGCCCCTTCACTCTACTCCACTGTACACCCCTACTTGGTACGCCCCTTCACTCTACTCCACTGTACACCCCTACTTGGTACGCCCCTTCACTCTACTTCACTGTACACCCCTACTTGGTACGCCCCTTCACTCTACTACACTGTACAACCCCTACTTGGTACGCCCCTTCACTCTACTGCACTGTACACCCCTATTTGGTACGGCCCTTCACTCTACTCCACTACACAGCACTCAACCAAACACCACTCTACTCGTCGACACTCCACAGCCCTCTACTACACTCTATGTCACTCCACGACACTAAGCAATACTACTGTACCCCACTTACCTTTACAACACTAACTTTTAGCCATGCTGAACAGCAGCCACACTGGTGTACAACATGGCAAAAACACATGGGTAAAGCCAATAGCTCTTGCATAGGTGAGACATATTGGCTTTGCCAATGCTTGTTCGTGTGGTGATAGATAAGATGTCAAAATATTTGTAGAGACTTTATCAACATTCTCAGGGGCTTATATATGAGCCCTTTCGTCACTTTTGCACTGCTGGTGCGTCCGATTTTGACGCACTAGCAGGGTAAAAAATGTGCCTTGTTGCAACATATTTACAAAGTGACGCATCTAGGTAGATGCGTCACTTTGTAAACCCCTGCGCCACATTATTCCTGCGCCAGGTATAATGTAAGCAGGGGGCGAGTTCCGAGGCAAGTAAGGATCATAGAAGTGTCGCAGTGAAATCTATAAGATTTCACGGCGCCACTTCTAGGACGCAAATGCGTCAATATCTTACGCCTGCATCATTATTGCGTCTAAAGATACATCAGAAATATGGACATATTTGTAACTCCTTGCGTCATGATGCGTCATACTGTGAATATGACGCATCATTAGTGTCGCAAGGAGGGCGCAACGAAGTGACGCATTGCTGTTTTCTCGCAGCGATGCATCACTTTTCATAAATGAGGCCTTCAGTTTTTAAAGTACCTGTGAGTGGTGCAATATTTTGTCTGTGTTTTTATCTTGGGGTCAGAGGTCGGGCTGCATTATGTAAACAGTATAGATTCTGTGATGCTTTGCACCAGAGAAGTGAGGTCAAAGGCTCCACAGGATACCAGGGTGCAGTACCGCACGTCATCACTAGGTGTCCCACTCCAGCCGGCGTCCGAGACATAAAAGAACAACTAGAGACGCGTGACGGGGTAGCGCTGTGACGTCACCACGCCTGCTTTGTTCATCCCGAGCGACGCTGAGCGAAGCACTTCCTCCAACGTGACAAAGTCGGAACGGATATCCGGCTCCCCATAATGCATGGCAAAGATGAGAAACCTTTTGCATCTAATTAAACACATTACACTTTTCATTAATCAGACGTTGATGTCTTTATATTCTTAACAGGACGATAATTATCCTTTTGCATCTATCCCTATTGACTGTGAAAAGACAGTCTAACATTCACCAGAGTTCTATCAGATAGGACATTTTCCACAACATTGTATATTTGAAGATAAATCCTCGTTGTGGTGGTACTAGTAGTAGACTACACGCTATTTTTGGCTTCAGTTGCACTTCGTGTGGCGGCTGAAGACCAGAAAGTGGCAATTTTTGGAGACCTTCGTAGGTCTACATGAAGGTGAAAAGATAGACTTCATAGGAACGAGAAATGATGCAGAGACATTGTGAGTGACTAAGTAGTGTCTATGAGTGACACTGTCTCGCAGGGTTTCAATCAAACAATGAAGAGAAGTGGCACTTATGAATATCAGAGATTCTACCCATTTGAGCAACGAGAAACAAGAAGATCTTAGAACTGCTGCAGGGCACCAGAAATGGAAGGGCACTAACCAGACACACACTGTGACTGCAGGCTGGCAGGTACTGCTGCTGCTCAGAAGATGATCTGTTCATGCCTGCATGCTACCCTAAAAAGCACATTTTATGGCATGGGTCAGCTTGTTTTTGAAACTCCCCTCACAACCCAACCCTTCTGCATCTCTCCCACCCACAAGAAAAATACCAGCTTTCTGTTCTCATTCTAACATTGTGCAAAGGGCCAGACACAATTCTTAAATACAACTTTACATAGCTGCCAATTTTTATAATTGCTTATGTGTGACATGTATATGTTTTTATTGTGTGAACTAGCAGCCCATCCCGACGTTGTCCGGGTATGAATTGCTGCCAGCCAGTAGTATATTGTTTTGTAGGATTTCGTTTTGATAGCATTTCTAATCTGTGACAGGCCTGTGAAACGCTCCGATTCACAGTGCACTGCTGATGCACTTAATAGTGCGCGTTCAGTAGTGTGTGAACTCGAGTTTCCCTACTTTATTTTTCCTTGCAATATTATATAACGCAAACTCGACAACATGGCATGAGCACAATTTACATTACAGAAGAACACATTCATTTGTGGTAGGCACGGGGAGATAAAGCGATTTGCCTGGAATCAGAGGATGTTGAGCTGATGCCGAGATTCGAACGTAGCTCCCCAGCTCTAAAGTTCGCAATTCTAGAACTTGTGGCGGGAGGTGTGTCTAAAAGCGTATGTCGGTCCTGGCCATCAATGAGAGAGACCTGTGCATTTTTCAAATGGGTGGTGAAAAAATATGAGTATGTTGCTGGAGATGTGGGCCGCCGTGCCACCAATGTACTTACCAGGGGAGGGTAAACACCCATTATACCGCAACTTTCTTTCCGCATACCATGACTCCGCATACTTTCATTCCAAAAGTACCATGACTCCGCAATGCCATTATAACGCATGGCATTACATTTTGTATGCTTTTACCACGCATACATTTACAACGAAATTCGTTGTAAATGCATGAATGGTAAAAGCATGTTTTTTTAAAATGTTTGAATAAGGCAAGTATGGGTATAGGGGTATATGTTTTGGGGTACTGAGGTATATGTTTTGGGGTGTTTGGGTATTTTAATGGTTCAGATATAGTTTTGGGTTATGGGGTACAGGGGTATTTTTAGGGTTCAGAGCTAGGTTTGGGTTTTGGGGTATAGGGGTATTTTTAGGGTTCAGGGGTAGGTTTGGGTTTTGGGGTACAGGGGTATTTTAAGGGTTCAGGGCTAGGTTTGGGTTTGGGGGAACAGGGGTATTTTTAGGGTTCAGGGCTAGGTTTGGGTTTTGGGATACAGGGGTATATTAAGGTTCTGGGCTAGGTTTGGGTTTTGGGGTACAGGGGTATTTTTAGGGTTATGGGATAGGTTTGAGTTTTGGGGTACAGGGGTATTTTAAGGGTTATGGGCTAGGTTTGGGTTTTGGGGTACAGGGGTATTTTAGGGTTCAGGGCTAGGTTTGGGTTTTGGGGTACAGGGGTATTTTTAGAGTTCAGGGGTACGTTTGGGTTTTGAGGTACAGGGGTATTTATAGGGTTCAGGGCTAGGTTTTGGTTTTGGGGTACAGGGGTATTTTTAGGGTTTAGGGATAGGTTTGGGTTTTGGGGTACAGGGTATATTTATAGGGTTAAGATGGGTTAGTGTTTAAGGGTGTTGGGGTATTTTATAGAGCAAGGGTGGGTTATGATTATGGGGTGCAGGGGTATTTAAAGTAGGGGTGGGCGGAATTGGCGCGAACTTGGTACAATAAATCCGCAATATTTTGTTCCGTCAGATTTCAATTCTTAAAACAGAAACCTCATATATTCAAGGTAAAATAACAAGTATTTTTACATGCTAAAATGCATATAGTCATTTCACAAAAGTGAAATTAGCTTCCAGCAAGCAGTGAGAGAGGTGATGATTTTGAGATCAAGCACCTGCAAACCATTATGGGACGAGGTAGCAGTGGGAAGTGAATATTATAGGGGCATATTATCAAGGACAGGCGATACATTATTGCCGCTTTTATCGACAGGAAACTGCCGATAAAGCGGCGATAATGGCCTTGATAATATGCTCTATGAATTCCAATCGAAGCCCATGTTAGATGTGTTCACATCTAACATGGGCTTCGATTGGAATTCATAGAGCATATTATCAAGGCCATTATCGCCGCTTTATCGGGAGTTTCCTGCCGATAAAAGCGGCGATAATGTATCGCCTGTCCTTGATAATATGCCCCATAGTATCCAAATAATTCTACAAAGAGCTGCAGTTCACCTCGTTCTCCATAGTTGTCCCCAAGAGCAAATGCAATAGCATTTAAAATATTATACATCAAGCTACAGTTCACCTCATGGTCCCTAGATGTCCCTAATGAGGCAAATGCAATAGCATTTAAAATATTACACATCAAGCTGCAGTTCACGTCATGTCCCTAGATGTCCCTGATGATGCAAATGCAATAGAATTTAAAATATTATATACTAGCAGCCCGTCCCGACGTTGTCCAGGTATGACTTGGTACCGGCCAGTAGTATATTGTTTTGTAGGATTTAGTTTTGATAGCATTTCTTATCTGTGACAGGCCCGTGAAACGCTCCGATTCACAGTGCACTGCTGATGCACTTAAGAGTGCACGTTCAGTAGTGTGTGAACTCGAGTTCCCTACTTTATTTTCCTTGCAATATTATATAGCTCGAACTCGACAACATGGCATGAGCACAATTTACATTACAGAAGAACACATTCATTTGTGGTAGGCACGGGGAGACAAAGCAATTTGCCTGGAATCACAGGATGTTGAGCTGATGCCGAGATTCCAACGTAGCTCCCCATCTCTAAAGTTCGCAATTCTAGAACTTGTGGTGGGAGGTGTGTCTAAAAGTGTATGTCGGTGCTGGGCATCAATGAGAGAGACCTGTGCATTTTTCCAATTGGTGGTGAAAAAATATGAGTATGTTGCTGGAGATGTGGGCCGCCGTGCCACCAATGTACTTACGGGGGAGGGTAAACACCCATTATTCCGCAAATTTCTTTCCGCATACCATGACTCCGCATACTTTCATTACGAAAGTACCATGACTCCGCAATGCCATTATAACGCATGGCATTACATTTTATATGCTTTTACCACGCATACATTTACAACGAAAATCGTTGTAAATGCATGAATGGTAAAAGCATGTTTTAAAAAAATGTTTGGATAAGGCAAGTATGGGTATAGGGGTATATGTTTTGGGGTACTGAGGTATATGTTTTGGGGTGTTTGGGTATTTTAATGGTTCAGATATAAGTTTGGGTTATGGGGTACAGGGGTATTTTTAGGGTTCAGGGCTAGGTTTGGGTTTTGGGGTATAGGGGTATTTTTAGGGTTCAGGGCTAGGTTTGAGTTTTGGGGTACAGGGGTATTTTAAGGGTTCAGGGCTAGGTTTGGGGTTTGGGGTACAGGGGTATTTTTAGGGTTCAGGGCTAGGTTTGGGTTTTGGGATACAGGGGTATTTTAAGGTTCTGGGCTAGGTTTGGGTTTTGGGGTACAGGGGTATTTTTTAGGGTTATGGGGTAGGTTTGGGTTTGGAGGTACATGGGTATTTTAAGTGTTATGGGCTAGGTTTGGGTTTTGGGGCACAGGGGTATTTTAGGGTTCAGGGGTAGGTTTGGGTTTTGGGTACAGGGGTATTTTTAGAGTTCAGGGGTATGTTTGGGTTTTAGGTACAGGGGTATTTATAGGGTTCAGGGCTAGGTTTTAGTTTTGGGGTACAGGGGTATTTTTAGGGTTTAGGGATAGGTTTGGGTTTTGGGGTACAGGGTATATTTATAGGGTTAAGATGGGTTAGTGTTTAAGGGTGTTGGAGTAATTTATAGAGTAAGGGTGGGTTATGATTATGGGGTGCAGGGGTATTTAAAGTATGGGTGGGCGGAATTGGCGCGAACTTGGTACAATAAATCCGCAATATTTCGTTCCGTCAGATTTCAATTCTTAAAACAGAAACCTCATATATTCAAGGTAAAATAACAAGTATTTCTACATGCTAAAATGCATGTAGTCATTTCACAAAAGTGAAATTAGCTTCCAGCAAGCAGTGAGAGAGGTGATGATTTTGAGATCAAGCCCCTGCAAACCATTATGGGACGAGATTAGCTGTGGGAAGTGAATATTATAGTATCCAAATAATTCTACAAAGAGCTGCAGTTCACCTCGTTCTCCCCAGTTGTCCCCAAGAGGCAAATGCAATAGCATTTAAAATATTATACCTCAAGCTGCAGTTCACCTCATGGTCCCTAGATGTCCCTGATGAGGCAAATGCAATAGCATTTAAAATATTACACATCAAGCTGCAGTGCACCTCATGTCCCTAGATGTCCCTGATGATGCAAATGCAATAGCATTTAAAATATTATATACTAGCAGCCCGTCCCGACGTTGTCCGGGTATGAATTGCTGCCGGCCAGTAGTATATTGTTTCGTAGGATTTCATTTTGATAGCATTTCTTATCTGTGACAGGCCTGTGAAACGCTCCGATTCACAGTGCACTGCTGATGCACTTAAGAGTGCGCGTTCAGTAGTGTGTGAACTCGAGTTTCCCTACTTTATTTTCCTTGCAATATTATATAGCGCGAACTCGACAACATGGCATGAGCACAATTAACATTACAGAAGAACACATTGATTTGTGGTAGGCACGGGGAGACAAAGCGATTTGCCTGGAATCACAGGATGTTGAGCTGATGCCGAGATTCTAACGTAGCTCCCCATCTCTAAAGTTCGCAATTCTAGAACTTGTGGTGGGAGGTGTGTCTAAAAGTGTATGTCGGTGCTGGGCATCAATGAGAGAGACTAGTGCATTTTGTAATTGTTGTAAATGCATGAATGGTAAAAGCATGTTTTTGAAAAATGTTTGGATAAGGCAAGTATGGGTATAGGGGTATATGTTTTGGTGTACTGAGGTATATGTTTTGGGGTGTTTGGGTATTTTTATGGTTCATATATAGTTTTGGGTTTTGGTGTATAGGGGTATTTTTAGGGTTCAGGGGTAGTTTTGGGTTTTGGGGTACAGGGGTAGTTTAAGAGTTATGGGCTAGGTTTTGGTTTTGGGGAACAGGGGTTTTTTAGGGTTCAGGGGTAGGTTTGGGTTTTGGGGTACAGGGGTATTTTTAGAGTTCAGGGGTATGTTTGGGTTTTGAGGTACAGGGGTATTTATAGAGTTCATGGCTAGGTTTTGGTTTTGGGGTACAGGGGTATTTATAGGGTTTAGGGATAGGTTTGGGTTTTGGGGTACAGGGTATATTTATACGGTTAAGATGGGTTAGTGTTTAAGGGTGTTGGGGTATTTTATAGAGTAAGGGTGGGTTATGATTAGGGGGTGCAGGGGTATTTAAAGTAGGGGTGGGCGGAATTGGCGCGAACTTGGTACAATAAATCCGCAATATTTCGTTCCGTCAGATTTCAATTCTTAAAACAGAAACCTCATATATTCAAGGTAAAATAACAAATATTTCTACATGCTAAAATGCATATAGTCATTTCACAAAAGTGAAATTAGCTTCCAGAAAGCAGTGAGAGAGGTGATGATTTAGAGATCAAGCCCCTGCAAACCATTATGGGACGAGATTAGCAGTGGGAAGTGAATATTATAGTATCCAAATAATTCTACAAAGAGCTGCAGTTCACCTCGTTCTCCCCAGTTGTCCCCAAGAGGCAAATGCAATAGCATTTAAAATATTATACATCAAGCTGCAGTTCACCTCATGGTCCCTAGATGTCCCTGATGAGGCAAATGCAATAGAATTTAAAATATTACACATCAAGCTGCAGTTCACCTCATGTCCCTAGATGTCCCTAATAATGCAAATGCAATAGCATTTAAAATATTATATATCAAGCTACAGTTCACCTCGCTGTCCCTAGATGTCCCTGATGAGGCAAATGCAATCGCATTTAAAATATTATACATCAAGCTGCAGTTCACCTCGTCGTCCCAAGATGTCCCTGATGAGTAAAATTCAAAAACATTGAAACCCTTTCATGAATGCTAAAAATTATGCTAAGCTTATTCCATAATGCTTTGCAGGGCCTTTTAGTTGTATTTTTGCCCATAACTGTGCTTGGGGTGGTTCTAAGAGAATGGGACCACCACTGAATTACTATTTAAAGGGAGCAGGAATGTTTAGAACCTGGGAAGAAAAAACAACAATCTTGACGGAATGCCCCCAGCGATTGTCACGCCCCCCAGCACACACCCACAGCACAATGCAGACATGCCCACAAGGGACTACTTTGCTGGCACGGTTCTTTTACATTTTAAATGTATATGGTGGGCGTCTTCATAGCCTATGTCCTTCTGCTGCAACTGCCCTTTCCAACGCTGTATTGGGTGTTGTGATTGGTGCTGTGGTTCCCGAGTTTACCTTGCCAAAAGGTGCAAGTTCTCTCTTTATAATAGTAGTATAGATCAAGCTGCAGTTCACCTCGCCGTCCCTAGATGTCCCTGATGAGGCAAATGCAATCGCATTTAAAATATTATACATCAAGCTGCAGTTCACCTCGTCGTCCCAAGATGTCCCTGATGAGTAAAATTCAAAAACATTGAAACCCTTTCATGAATGCTAAAAATTATGCTAAGCTTATTCCATAATGCTTTGCAGGGCCTTTTAGTTGTATTTTTGCCCATAACTGTGCTTGGGGTGGTTCTAAGAGAATGGGACCACCACTGAATTACTATTTAAAGGGAGCAGGAATGTTTAGAACCTGGGAAGAAAAAACAACAATCTTGACGGAATGCCCCCAGCGATTGTCACGCCCCCCAGCACACACCCACAGCACAATGCAGACATGCCCACAAGGGACTACTTTGCTGGCACGGTTCTTTTACATTTTAAATGTATATGGTGGGCGTCTTCATAGCCTATGTCCTTCTGCTGCAACTGCCCTTTCCAACGCTGTATTGGGTGTTGTGATTGGTGCTGTGGTTCCCGAGTTTACCTTGCCAAAAGGTGCAAGTTCTCTCTTTATAATAGTAGTATAGATCAAGCTGCAGTTCACCTCGCCGTCCCTAGATGTCCCTGATGAGGCAAATGCAATCGCATTTAAAATATTATACATCAAGCTGCAGTTCACCTCGTCGTCCCAAGATGTCCCTGATGAGTAAAATTCAAAAACATTGAAACCCTTTCATGAATGCTAAAAATTATGCTAAGCTTATTCCATAATGCTTTGCAGGGCCTTTTAGTTGTATTTTTGCCCATAACTGTGCTTGGGGTGGTTCTAAGAGAATGGGACCACCACTGAATTACTATTTAAAGGGAGCAGGAATGTTTAGAATCTGGGAAGAAAAAACAACAATCGTGACGGAATGCCCCCAGCGATTGTCACGCCCCCCAGCACACACCCACAGCACAATGCAGACATGCCCACAAGGGACTACTTTGCTGGCACGGTTCTTTTACATTTTAAATGTATATGGTGGGCGTCTTCATAGCCTATGTCCTTCTGCTGCAACTGCCCTTTCCAACGCTGTATTGGGTGTTGTGATTGGTGCTGTGGTTCCCGAGTTTACCTTGCCAAAAGGTGCAAGTTCTCTCTTTATAATAGTAGTATAGATCAAGCTGCAGTTCACCTCGCCGTCCCTAGATGTCCCTGATGAGGCAAATGCAATCGCATTTAAAATATTATACATCAAGCTGCAGTTCACCTCGTCGTCCCAAGATGTCCCTGATGAGTAAAATTCAAAAACATTGAAACCCTTTCATGAATGCTAAAAATTATGCTAAGCTTATTCCATAATGCTTTGCAGGGCCTTTTAGTTGTATTTTTGCCCATAACTGTGCTTGGGGTGGTTCTAAGAGAATGGGACCACCACTGAATTACTATTTAAAGGGAGCAGGAATGTATAGAACCTGGGAAGAAAAAACAACAATCGTGACGGAATGCCCCCAGCGATTGTCACGCCCCCCAGCGCACACCCACAGCACAATGCAGACATGCCCACAAGGGACTACTTTGCTGGCACGGTTCTTTTACATTTTAAATGTATATGGTGGGCGTCTTCATAGCCTATGTCCTTCTGCTGCAACTGCCCTTTCCAACGCTGTATTGGGTGTTGTGATTGGTGCTGTGGTTCCCGAGTTTACCTGGCCAAAAGGTGTAGAATTATTTGGATACTATAATATTCACTTCCCACTGCTACCTCGTCCCATAATTGTTTGCAGGTGCTTGATCTCAAAATCATCACCTCTCTCACTGCTTGCTGGAAGCTAATTTCACTTTTGTGAAATGACTATATGCATTTTAGCACGTAGAAATACTTGTTATTTTACCTTGAATATATGAGGTTTCTGTTTTAAGAATTGAAATCTGATGGAACGAAATATTGTGGATTTATTGTACCAAGTTCGCGCCAATTCCGCCCACCCCTACTTTAAATACCCCTGCACCCCATAATCATAACCCACCCTTACTCTATAAAATACCCCAACACCCTTAAACACTAACCCATCTTAACCCTATAAATATACCCTGTACCCCAAAACCCAAACCTATCCCTAAACCCTAAAAATACCCCTGTACCCCAAAACCAAAACCTAGCCCTGAACCCTATAAATACCCCTGTACCTCAAAACCCAAACATACCCCTGAACTCTAAAAATACCCCTGTACCCCAAAACCCAAACCTAGCCCTGAACCCTAAAATACCCCTGTACCCCAAAACCCAAACCTAGCCCATAACCCTTAAAATACCCCTGTACCCCAAAACCCAAACCTACCCCATAACCCTAAAACTACCCCTGTACCCCAAAACCCAAACCTAGCCCAGAACCTTAAAATACCCCTGTATCCCAAAACCCAAACCTAGCCCTGAACCCTAAAAATACCCCTGTACCCCAAAACCCAAACCTAACCCTGAACCCTTAAAATACTCCTGTACCCCAACACCCAAACCTACCCCTGAGCCCTAAAAATACACCTATACCCCAAAACCCAAACCTAGACCTGAACCCTAAAAATACCCCTCTACCCCATAACCCAAAACTATATCTGAACCATTAAAATACCCAAACACCCCAAAACATATACCTCAGTACCCCAAAACATATACCCCTATGCCCATACTTGCCTTATCCAAACATTTTTAAAAAACATGCTTTTACCATTCATGCATTTACAACGAATTTCGTTGTAAATGTATGCGTGGTAAAAGCATATAAAATGTAATGCCATGCGTTATAATGGCATTGCAGAGTCATGGTACTTTTGGAATGAAAGTATGCGGAGTCATGGTATGCGGAAAGGAAGTTGCGGTATAATGGGTGTTTACCCTCCCCCGGTAAGTACATTGGTGGCACGGCGGCCCACATCTCCAGCAACATACTCATATTTTTTCACCACCCATTGAAAAATGCACAGGTCTCTCTCAATGATGGCCAGGACCGACATACGCGTTTAGACACACCTCCCGCCACAAGTTCTAGAATTGCGAACTTTAGAGCTGGGGAGCTACGTTCGAATCTCGGCGTCAGCTCAACATCCTGTGATTCCAGGCAAATCGCTTTGTCTCCCCGTGCCTACCACAAATGAATGTGTTCTTCTGTAATGTAAATTGTGCTCATGCCATGTTGTCGAGTTTGCGCTATATAATATTGCAAGGAAAAATAAAGTAGGGAAACTCGAGTTCACACACTACTGAACGCGCACTCTTAAGCGCATCAGCAGTGCACTGTGAATCGGAGCATTTCACAGGCCTGTCACAGATAAATGCTATCAAAACGAAATCCTACAAAACAATATACTACTGGCCGGCAGCAATTCATACCAGGACAACGTCGGGACGGGCTGCTAGTATTTGATAAAGCCATTCATATAATTATGTATTTGGATTATATGCATCGATTCCTCGTGTGACTTGTGATGTTTTCCTGTATAGAACGCTATCACCTCTTGAGTCTTGCCAGTTTTATAAAAAAATTGCCAATAAATTAATACATTAATATTTAATATAACAGCCACACTATTCCCTTTCATGAGCACTCTTTAGACTTGGCGTGAATCCTGTCAAGGATGCCACGGTAGGTCTCTGAATCCATGGAGCAATAGTTCTCAAGCCTCCAGGTAGATCAAGCGATGAAAAACATTGGTCTCATGGGACATTGGATCTATACATGCTGCTATAAACATTTCTTACTGTAGGAAATATCAGCAGTGACACTTTCATACATACTGTAAACAAAGTGTTCCTAACCCTCACAGGATATCAGCTTTGACACTTCTGTAGATACTGTGATAAACTGTTCTGTGATTTCAGCCAAGACACTTCTATACCTACCATAATAAACTGATCTTACCCCTCACTGGATTTCAGTTGTGACAATTCGATACATCTATACTACTATTATAAAGAGAGAACTTGCACCTTTTGGCCAGGTAAACTCGGGAACCACAGCACCAATCACATCACCCAATACAGCGTTGGAAAGGGCAGTTGCAGCAGAAGGACATAGGCTCTGCAGACGCCCACCATATACATTTAAAATGTAAAAGAACCGTGCCAGCAAAGTAGTCCCTTGTGGGCGTGTCTGTATTGTGCTGTGGGTGTGTGCTGGGGGCGTAACAATCTCTGGGGGCATTCCGTCACGATTGTTGTTTTTTCTTCCCAGGTTCTATACATTCCTGCTCCCTTTAAATAGTAATTAATTGGTGGTCCCATTCTCTTAGAACCAAACCAAGCACAGTTATGGGCAAAAAAACAACTGAAAGGCCCAGCAAAGCATTATGGGATAAGCTTAGCATAATTTTTAGCATTCATGAAAGGGTTTCAATGTTTTTGAATTTTACTCATCAGGGACATCTTGGGACGACGAGGTGAACTGCAGCTTGATGTATAATATTTTAAATGCGATTGCATTTGCCTCATCAGGGACATCTAGGGACAGCGAGGTGAACTGTAGCTTGATATATAATATTTTAAATGCTATTGCATTTGCATTATTAGGGACATCTAGGGACATGAGGTGAACTGCAGCTTGATGTGTAATATTTTAAATTCTATTGCATTCGCCTCATCAGGGACATCTAGGGACCATGAGGTGAACTGCAGCTTGATGTATAATATTTTAAATGCTATTGCATTTGCCTCTTGGGGACAACTGGGGAGAACGAGGTGAACTGCAGCTCTTTGTAGAATTATTTGGATACTATAATATTCACTTCCCACTGCTAATCTCGTCCCATAATGGTTTGCAGGGGCTTGATCTCTAAATCATCACCTCTCTCACTGCTTTCTGGAAGCTAATTTCACTTTTGTGAAATGACTATATGCATTTTAGCATGTAGAAATACTTGTTATTTTACCTTGAATATATGAGGTTTCTGTTTTAAGAATTGAAATCTGACGGAACGAAATATTGCGGATTTATTGTACCAAGTTCGCGCCAATTCCGCCCACCCCTACTTTAAATACCCCTGCACCCCCTAATCATAACCCACCCTTACTCTATAAAATACCCCAACACCCTTAAACACTAACCCATCTTAACCGTATAAATATACCCTGTACCCCAAATCCCAAACCTATCCCTAAACCCTAAAAATACCCCTGTACCCCAAAACCAAAACCTAGCCCTGAACTCTATAAATACCCCTGTACTCAAAACCCAAACATACCCCTGAACTCTAAAAATACCCCTGTACCCCAAAACCCAAACCTACCCCTGAACCCTAAAAAACCCCTGTACCCCAAAACCAAAACCTAGCCCATAACTCTTAAACTACCCCTGTACCCCAAAACCCAAAACTACCCCTGAACCCTAAAAATACCCCTATACACCAAAACCCAAAACTATATATGAACCATTAAAATACCCAAACACCCCAAAACATATACCTCAGTACACCAAAACATATACCCCTATACCCATACTTGCCTTATCCAAACATTTTTCAAAAACATGCTTTTACCATTCATGCATTTACAACAATTACAAAATGCACTGGTCTCTCTCATTGATGCCCAGCACCGACATACACTTTTAGACACACCTCCCACCACAAGTTCTAGAATTGCGAACTTTAGAGATGGGGAGCTACGTTAGAATCTCGGCATCAGCTCAACATCCTGTGATTCCAGGCAAATCGCTTTGTCTCCCCGTGCCTACCACAAATCAATGTGTTCTTCTGTAATGTAAATTGTGCTCATGCCATGTTGTCGAGTTCGCGCTATATAATATTGCAAGGAAAATAAAGTAGGGAAACTCGAGTTCACACACTACTGAACGCGCACTCTTAAGTGCATCAGCAGTGCACTGTGAATCGGAGCGTTTCACAGGCCTGTCACAGATAAGAAATGCTATCAAAATGAAATCCTACGAAACAATATACTACTGGCCGGCAGCAATTCATACCCGGACAACGTCGGGACGGGCTGCTAGTACTGTAATAAAGTGTTCCTACCCATCACAGGATATCGGCTGTGACACTTCTATACATACTGTAAACACTGTTCTAGCTCACCACAGGCTGTCAGCTCTGGCTCTTCCATTTGTACTGCAGTTCAAACTATAATTCCCTGAATTTTCCCTACACAGGATATCAGCTGTGACACGTTTATACATACTGGAATAACCTCTTCTAACCCCTCCCACTTTATCATCTGTGACGCTCCGATCTATACTGTAGTAAACTGCTCTTACCCCTCACAGGATACAGGCAATGGCTCTTCGGCAAACGTCAGTTTGGTGAAAGTGTTTTCGGAGTGAACAACAAATACTCCACCTATGAGAACGTCTCCTTCCCTAGAATACACATCTTGCTTCCAGGGCCTAAATCCGCAGGCGGGCGGAAGAGATGCCTTAACACCATAAGGAAACAGCAGAAACATAAAACAAAGAACTGCATCCATGGTTTAAGCTCCTGCCCTGATTATATGTAAGGTTTCCAGCAATTCGAACAAAAATCAGTCTTCAGGAGAAGTAAAGTGAGATCTGGAACACAGTTTATGGGATCTACTGTCAGCTGGCAAGGGCCAGTGAACTGTTCCTTCCACACCAGTTACTTATACATTCTAGCAGCTGAAGCAAGATGAAGCAAACTATAATTTTCAACCAGATCATCCCTTTCTTAAACCATGATTGAATATCCCAAATGCACACATGTCATTGATGTAATGAAAGAGTGCAGCTCACCATTGCACTTAAACACAAGGTGTGACCTCTAGAGAGTAAGGGTCATATGTATCAAGCCTTTTTGGATTCGCAAAGGCCGGAATTCGGCCAATTCCGGCCTTTGCGAATCGCAAAAGGCTGCTTAGCATTTTTTTGCTGGATCTATGACAGAAGTTCGACAGACAGAATTTCGACCTACACAAATATCGGCGTAATTATATCGATAGCAAAAATATTGACGCCCTATGTACAACATGGTAAGTACCAAAATATCGAAAAAATAATATTGATGTTAAAAATATTGTTGTTAAATATATCGATTTTTTTTAAATAACATAAAAAATACTGTAAATAATACTTATCAATTACTTAAACATATTTAAATATATGTAATAATGGTAAAAAAATTAATAATACATATTTAATTTAAAAAATAATAATTAAAAATCATATATAATATATACTTACTTAACAATAATTACTATTCCCACTCCAGTGGGTGCAACAGTAGGAAAAACTGACCCTGAACCCTAAAAATACCCCTTTACCCAAAAACCTAAAACTGACCCTGAACCCTAAAAGTACCCCTTTACCCAAAAACTGAAAACTGACCCTGAACCCAAAAAATACCCCTTTACCCAAAAACTGAAAACTGACCCTGAACCCTAAAATACCCCTTTACCCAAAAACTGAAAACTGACCCTGAACCCAAAAAATACCCCTTTACTCAAAAACTGAAAACTGACCCTGAACCCTAAAAATACCCCTTTTTACCCCAAAACTAAAAACTGACCCTGAACCCTAAAAATACCCCTTTACCCAAAAACTGAAAACTGACCCTGAACCCTAAAAATACCCCTTTACCCAAAAACTGAAAACTGACCCTGAACCTTAAAAATACCCCTTTACCCAAAAACTGAAAACTGACCCTGAACCCTAAAAATACCCCTTTACCCAAAAACAGAAAACTGACCCTGAACCCTAAAAATACCCCTTTAACCAAAAACTAAAAACTGACCCTGAACCCTAAAAATTCCCCTTTACCCAAAAACTGAACACTGACCCTGAACCCCAAAAATACCCCTTTAGCCAAAAACTGACCCTGAACCCTAAAAATACCCCTTTACCCAAAAACTGAAAACTGACCCTAAATCCTAAAAATACCCCTTTACCCCAAAAACCAAAACTGACCCAGAACACTAAAAATACCCCTTTACCCAAAAACCCAAAACTGACCCTGAACACTAAAAATACTCCTTTACACAAAATTAATTAATATTACAATTAAATTACTTCCCACGCTATTCCCCTATAAATCCACAACCCGCTCCAGTAGTAAAACATATAATTTAGTTAAAAATAAACATAAATTATCAATTAATTATTCTATTCATCAATAAAAAAAAATTCATTGCCAATTAATATTTAATAGCAAAATAAATAAATCATTAAAAAATAATTATTTAATTACAAATAAATTACTTCCCACCCTATTCCCCTATAAACCCACAACCTGCTCCAGTAGTAAAACATATAATTTAATTTAAAAAATACATAAATTATCAAATAATTAATCAATTAATCAATTAAAATAATTCATTGCCAATTAATATTGAATTGAAAAATAAATTAATCATTGAAAAATAATTATTTAATTACAAATAAATTACTTCCCACCCTATTCCCCTACAAACCCACAACCCGCTCCAGTAGTAAAACATATAATTTACTTAAAAATATACATAAATGATCAATTAATTAATCAATTAATCAATTTAAATAATTCATTGCCAATCAATATTTAATTGCAAAATAAATTAATCATTAAAAAATAATTATTTATTTACAAATAAATTACTTCCCATCCTATTCCCCTAAAAACCCACAACCCGCTCTGGTAGAAAAACATATTATTTACTTTTATATATTTTTTATTTATAAAAACATATTAAACACATATTATAACAATTAATTTAAATACTTAACTAAAATTTCTAACACATATTAGTAAATCGAAATTACTTACATCAATATATATGCTATCGATATAAGTAATTTCGATATTACTTACCTTAGGGTCGATATTCTGGCCATCGATATTCTGGACATCGATATTCTGTCCCATCGATATTAGCAACTCGATATAAGTGTAAGTCGAAATTAAAAAATCGATATTTTGACTGTTTACCTTTTTTGCTATGTATGTAAAAATCGCATCATAAGGAATCGCAAAAATGTGCAATTCCCTATTTTGCTATAGCATTTAAGGAATCGCAATGTTGCGATTCCTTAAATGCAATGTATGATGCAATTTTCAATAGCGATTTTAGTTTAAGAAATCGCAATTTACCACTAACTTTCAATTGGTGGTAAATTGCGATTTCTCATAAAAATGCACAAATTGGCATTTTTAAATGTGGCATGTGACGCACATACATGCCCATATGGCGCACATACATGCCATAGGGCATGTATGTGCGCCATATGCACACACATGCTGATTTCAGGGGTGCAGCAGGGTGTTCTTGAGACACCCCTGCACCCTTGAAATCAATCTCATTCTACAAATTCACAAATTGCGATTCGGAAAATGAAATGCATTTCACATTCATTCCTATTGGCCTCCTGACCCATAGGAATGAATGGGTAATTATTCCTTATTTGCGAATTCGCAAATTGCGAATTCGCAAATAAGGAATAATTGGAAATCGCTAAAAAATAGTGATTTTCTACATACATATCCATTTTGCAATTTCTAAATAGCAATTCCTTAATAATCGCTATTTAGAAATCGCAAATAGTGATGATAATACATATGGCCCCATATGACATACTGTAAAGGAGCGTATACTGGTGTTGGAGAGTCATGGCATTACCTACAACACTGCCATGAGCAGGATGTCTAATTGTAATATTTGTAAGGCAAGAAAGGAAATTTTCACAAAGCTCCACATCGAATGCACATGCCAATGATCCCTACTGGACTATCCTTCAGATATATTGGGGCTCTGTACTTCCATTTTATATCCATACTAGCAGCCCGTCCCGACGTTGTCCGGGTATGAATTGCTGCCGGCCAGTAGTATATTGTTTTGTAGGATTTCCTTTTGATAGCATTTCTTATCTGTGACAGGCCTGTGAAACGCTCCGATTCATAGTGCACAGCTGATGGACTTAAGAGTGCGCCTTCAGTAGTGTGTGAACTCGAGTTTCCCTACTTTATTTTCCTTGCAATATTATATAGCGCGAACTCGACAACATGGCATGAGCACAATTTACATTACAGAAGAAGACATTGATTTGTGGTAGGCACGGGGAGACAAAGCGATTTGCCTGGAATCACAGGATGTTGAGCTGATGCCGAGATTCTAACGTAGGTCCCCATCTCTACAGTTCACAATTCTAGAACTTGTGGTGGGAGGTGTGTCTAAAAGTGTATGTCGGTGCTGGGCATCAATGAGAGAGACCTGTGCATTTTTCCAATTGGTGGTGAAAAAATATGAGTATGTTGCTGGAGATGTGGGCCGCCGTGCCACCAATGTACTTACGGGGGAGGGTAAACACCCATTATACCGCAAATTTCTTTCCGCATACCATCACCCTGCATAGTTTCATTATGAAAGTACCATGACTCCGCAAGCCCATTATAACGCATGGCATTACATTTTATATGCTTTTACCACACATACATTTATAACGAAATTTGTTGTAAATGCATGAATGGTAAAAGCATGGGGCATATTACCAAGCAATAGCGATAATTATCGCTATTGCTTGGTTAGCGTGAAAAAATTATCGCAGAGCTGCGGCGATTTTTATCGCAGATAAACCTTGGTATTACCAAGGTTTATCGCAAATGCGATAAAAATCGGCCGCAATGCATAAATATCGCTGAAAAGTCAGCGATATTCATGCATTAGCGAGCTAATGCTCTTAGCCATGTTATCAACCTCCCATTGGATAACATGGCTAAGAACTGCTCAGGGCAGGTGTTAGCTTTTGGAGATATTCGCGCTTAGCCCGAATATCTCCAAAAGTTGGTAATAGGAGATAGCGATGTTAGCGACTGTTTCCAGTCACTAACATCTTGGCACGCCCACTTTGCATGTCATTAGTGATAAATATCACTGGCATGCAAAGTAGGGCCCAAGATGGTCGCTATCTCCTACTAGCTGTCGCTCACTGGTGTTAGCGACAGCTAGGTAATAGGGAGATAATTTTATCTCCGCTTTCTTGGCTTTTAAAGCCAAAGAAGCGGAGATAAACCCCCTTGATAATATGCCCCCAAGTTTTTAAAAATGTTTGGATACCCTATACCCTATATGGGTATAGGGTATATGTTTTGGGGTACTGAGGTATATGTTTTGGGGTGTTTGGGATTTTTAATGGTTCAGATATAGTTTTGGGTTATGGGGTACAGGGGTATTTTTAGCGTTCAGGGCTAGGTTTGGTTTTGGGGTATAGGGGTATTTTTAGGGTTCAGGGGTAGGTTTGGGTTTTGGGGTACAGGGGTATTTTAAGGGTTCAGGGCTAGGTTTGGGTTTTGGGGTACAGGGGTATTTTTAGGGTTCAGGGCTAGCTTTGGGTTTTGGGATACAGGGGTATTTTAAGGTTCTGGGCTAGGTTTGGGTTTTGGGGTACAGGGGTATTTTTAGGGTTATGGGGTAGGTTTGGGTTTTGGGGTACAGGGGTAATTTAAGGGTTATGGGCAAGGTTTGGGTTTTGGGGTACAGGGGTATTTTAGGGTTCAAGGGCAGGTTTGGGTTTTGGGGTACAGGGGTATTTTTAGAGTTCAGGGGTATGCTTGGGTTTTGAGGTACAGGGGTATTTATAGGGTTCAGGGCTAGGTTTTGGTTTTGGGGCACAGGGGTATTTTTAGGGTTTAGGGATAGGTTTGGGTTTTGGGGTACATGGTATATTTATAGGGTTAAGATGGGTTAGTGTTCAAGGGTGTTGGGGTATTTTATAGAGTAAGGGTGGGTTATGATTATGGGGTGCAGGGGTATTTAAAGTAGGGGTGGGCGGAATTGGCGCAAACTTGGTACAATAAATCCGCAATATTTCGTTCCGTCAGATTGCAATTCTTAAAACAGAAACGTTATATATTCAAGGTAAAATAACAAGTATTTCTACATGCTAAAATGCATATAGTCATTTCACAAAAGTGAAATTAGCTTCCAGCAAGCAGTGAGAGAGGTGATGATTTTGAGATCAAGCCCCTGCAAACCATTATGGGACGAGATTAGCAGTGGGAAGTGAATTTTATAGTATCCAAATAATTCTACAAAGAGCTGCAGTTCACCTCGTTCTCCCCAGTTGTCCCAAAGAGGCAAATGCAATAGCATTTAAAATATTATACATCAAGCTGCAGTTCACCTCATGATCCCTAGATGTCCCTGATGAGGCAAATGCAATAGCATTTAAAATATTATATATCAAGCTGCAGTTCACCTCGCCGTCCCTAGATATCCCTGATGAGGCAAATGCAATTGCATTTAAAATATTATACATCAAGCTCCAGTACATCTCGTCGTCCCAAGATGTCCCTGATGAGTAAAATTCAAAAACATTGAAACCCTTTCATGAATGCTAAAAATTATGCTAAGCTTATCCCATAATGCTTTGCAGGGCCTTTTAGTTGTATTTTTGCCCATAACTGTGCTTGGGGTGGTTCTAAGAGAATGGGACCACCAATGAATTACTATTTAAAGGGAGCAGGAATGTATAGAACCTGGGAAGATAAAACAACAATCGTGACGGAATGCCCCCAGCGATTATCACGCCCCCAGCACACACCCACAGCACAATGCAGACACGCCCACAAAGGACTACTTTGCTGGCACGGATCTTTTACATTTTAAATGTATATGGTGGGCGTCTGCATAGCCTATGTCCTTCTGCTGCAACTGCCCTTTCCGAAGCTGTATTGGGTGTTGTGATTGGTGCTGTGGTTCCCGAGTTTACCTGGCCAAAAGGTGCAAGTTCTCTCTTTATAATAGTAGTATAGATTATAATCATGTTTAAATGTGACACAGAGCTATGAAACCACGTGCCAGAATTTACATAGCTGTAACGTGAAGTGTTATGAAAGTACTAATGCCAAGTTAACTTAGAAATATTGTTTGCAGTGAAATACTAATTCAATTAAAAGATACTTGATAAGTCATTGATGTATTTAATTACTTGTTTAGAAATTCATTATTGTATTCGTTTAACGACATAGAAGTGTTAAGTTAGAAAATGTACTCTTTTTGTTATAATGATGAAGGCCTAATGAACGGGAAAATGTTTGCCAATGTTAGGATGTGATATTCTGCAACGTGCAGAGGCCCAGGTGGGGAAAAGACTGTGTAGGCCGAGCTAAGAATGTCTCACTTAACATTAAATCATGGAAATGTCTTTCCTAGAAGGTTGCTTTAGAAAATTAATTGCAAGTAGCATGGAACTGTGAATCGATTTATGTGCGTTCCTTTGCAGGTGCAAGGTTAACTAAAGATAGTAGAGAAGGGCCCATTGTGTATGAGCGTTAGAATGGTAGTCCCAGACATGGAGGAGTGGCTGTGGAATTTAGGGAAGCAACTTCAAGAGGAGAAGACTCTGGGAACCAAGGACATTTTTCAATGAACAAGGATGAAGATGTCGTAATGGAAAAAATCTGAAAGTTAATACCTTTGAGAGGGGCGTACCTTAGGGCATGTCGCCCATATTGTGGGGTTTGTATTAGTGACAGCACCCCGTAGGAGGGCAGAGCAGATGCGCATGAGGGCGAAGAAAGATGCTGGGTAGGCAGAAAGCTTTGCTATGCGAGATGGGTTCCTAGGCTAAGTCCGAACAAAGTGAGTGTGCTTCTTTGGAAGTCACCACGGCTGACACCTTTGTTAGGAGGAAACTTTGTTAAGTAGGGATGTCACTTAGTATAGTGTAGGGACAGATTAATCTGGATTTATTTCTTTTTCCGATGCCTACTAAAACCCAGATCATAGCAATCCTTGCTAGTCTAGTGGTTTTGGAATTAGTACTTGTATTGTTTCTTAGTCGATTGAGACTTTTCCGTAGGATCATGTTTGTATTAGTGCCTGTTTATCTTCTGAATCTTATACTGAGGTGTTTATATACACAACTGCTTTTGGCTTTATAATAAATCTTTAAACTTGACTTTTTGTCAGTGGTTCTTCGGGGAGAACAATGGGGATGGTACGAATTGATACTACTCTGTTGAAATAGATTGCCTTCTACACTCTATGACAGGTAAAAAGGTCTAGTCGACCTGTGGCGGGATTCTAGAAATACTATTCTGATTCTAGAGATAAAATCCCACCTTTCCAGTTGGTAGCAGAGTAGGGTGGTTTATCTTCTGGAGTGAGGGTAATCTAGAGTAGGCTAAGATTCTCCACAAGGCCCACAGAGATCTGGAGATGTGCGTCCGCAGAACCGCAGACGGAAGATGGCATTCCACGGAAGATGACGGAGAGTGACGGTGCAGCGGAAAGCAGCAGGTCGTAGGAGAGTGAGTTTGAAAAGGGTCATGCGTGTTAGATTGCGGTGTGTATTGTGTTGTTGAAATTGTATTGTCTAGCGGAGTTGAGTGCCTGTAGTGTGAAAGGAGATCAGGTGGTGAGCGCGCGCAACCAGTGAAAATCTTAGACTCAAGGAGAGTTTAAGTGGTTTGGGTGTATCGAACACTCACAGTAATTGTCGACCATTGAAAGGGGATCATGAGGTACCATTGATCGCCCGCAGGACTGAGATAGGGGGAACGAATGTGTGAATGTGTGGGTAACGGACGCTGGTCGGAAAATGCTGTGTGTATGTAACCTATCAGAGAGGCGATTGTCTGGTCGTTAAGTGGACAGACATTTGCCAGTTCGGTGACAATTACAGTCAGACTGTGGACGTACAGTCAAGGAAGTGGTTGCTTGGTCGGAAGTGATCCTTTTCAAGTGTATGATTGGGACGCATGCATGAACGAGAGACGAGCGGAGAAAGGAGGGGAACTGCTGCGAAGCGGAGGCGAGTGACGTCAGAAAGAGCCGCGCTGGGATAGGACGGTTAGAGTGGAGCCAGGCTGAGATTGGGCGGTTAGCAAGAAGTGAGTGACGTCAGAGGAGAGCCGCGCTGGGATAGGACGGTTAGAGTGAAGCCGCGCTGTTATTGGTGAATTGTCATTTTGAAGTAAAACGAGCATAGTAAACAAGGAAACGTTGTGGGTTTCATCATGAAATGTTTAAAAGGATTACAAAGCTGTTTTTCGGGAGAAAAGAGTCTAGAACCTCGGGGTGGGGAAGAGGCTCCACCCGAGGATACGCCAGCTCATTACATGGCTACGAATGTTGGGTTACATACCATATTGTAGCTTGAGAATTGGTGTAAGATGACTGACAGGAGTGAGGAATTGACTTTCCCTAGGTACGGGACATTCAGATTAGAGGTGTTGTACCAGCTAAAAGCGACTATGTCTTCTTTGCGACCTTTGCCTAGACCAGGGGTCTCCAACCTTTTCTGTAGTGAGAGCTACTTCTGAGCAGTGAAAATCATTGTGAGCTACTGAAGGCTAAGCAACTCGCGTATTTTTTCAAGAGACACCCCCACGCCCAGTGTCATTCACTTTAAGCCTAATTTCTTCAGAGCCCTTACTGTGGTTTGAACAAAAGGGGCCACACTCCCTCTTTTAAAGCTACAGACAACTGCCGGTTGTGCTATCTAAGCAAAAGAGTGTCTTGCTTGGTAGCATTTCTGAAAAGTGTAACAAAATACTGCAGAATACAAGCCTATGACCTGCTTTTGTGATCCTTAAACCAAATTGTTCACACATTGCAACAGTTATACCTGAATATATATTTCTTACCAAATGTGAATTATTGAAGTCTAGCTTAGATGTGCAGTCACTTGTTTTAAAAAACAGATTCCTATTATGAACAACGTCAATTATTTCCGCTTCACCACATACTCTTTTTTATAAATTACAGTTTTGAAATGTCCCATCCGGTTTCAGATTTAAATAATTTTTAAATCATTATGATTAGGGGTTTTATTCTAATCTATTCCATACTATGTTCCATACTATGTTTTCTATCGGAGGATGAAAATTGATTTTTATTTATGCAGAATACATATTTTTCAACATAATACATGGCCCGATCAAGTGGAAGATTAACTGAGTTTGTGAAAAGAAATACAATTACAACACTCACAGATGCTCGGGGCCAATAGGAAGGTTTCCAGTTCTACATGTGGCTATTCTGTTTAGGCAGGTGGGTACCGTCCCATAGCTTTCTTCGTAAACAAGATAACTTCTCAGATAAATGCTATTTATCTGGAGTAAAAAAGAGTCTGAGATGCTACTTTATTTGAATGATTAGCAGAGTTTCACACGTTTATTTTTTGTTGGGAAAGCATTTAATGTGCAAGTAAAATCCACCTCACCAATGTAGCTGGGCAGGCCAGAGGCTCACAATGCATCTGTAAAACAATGCATCTGTAAAACAATGCATCTGTAAAACAATGCATCTGTAAAACAATGCATCTGTAAAACAATGCATCTGTAAAACAATGCATCTGTAAAACAATGCATCTGTAAAACAATGCATCTGTAAAACAATGCATCTGTAAAACAATGCATCTGTAAAACAATGCATCTGTAAAACAATGCATCTGTAAAACAATGTTGGGACCCGATTCTTCATGTAAGTATGTGAAACACCTGTTGCCTTATGTTTCATGCAACATCCATAAAGTTTCTTTTAGAATTGAGATCGAAAAAGGACATCACATATTATTTGCAGTAATGGCAGTGTGCTGCTGCTGTATTGAAAACACACATCCTTATCCCTGAATATTAAATGTAAACACATTTATAATTTTCCCGAGCTTGCCTGTGCTCTGTCAATGTCTTGTCCAAAGAGGATATGAAAGAGTTGAAACTAGTTTAGAAATTCAAAACTGTTCTGAAGAGTGAAACAATGTACATTCGTTTTAGGAGTGCAGACGGGGAGAGCTTTCTTTTTTGTTGTGCCTTCAGTAAAGTAAACTGACACTTTGCAACATCCTTCTTCTCTGGATGTACAACCCAGAGCTGGAAAGCGGGAAAAAATAAATTTTCACTTGTGTCTGTTAGTTGGGAAGCAGCCAAAATCACGGCTGTCCGGCAGTGTTGCTGAAGGCCTCCGTTGGGCCTCTTTCGCGCTTAAATCCCCAGAAATGTAGTTAGCGATAATATATTTAGCATGGATAGTTCAGGCGCAGATGGAGCAAGACGGGCTAAGACTTTGCTATAAAAAAGACCCAGTCCTTCAAGTGCATGTGTCATAAGAGCGGCTAGAGTATGTTTACAGGTCCGAAGGCACACATCACAAAGTCCGGAGAACAGAGCATTCAGAGGTTAAAGGCCAGCCCTGTGCTTACCGATTGATCTCTGCTCAAATATAATGTGGCGGGCAGAAAAAAGCAGGTGGTGCGGGTTCATAGCAGTTCAATACTGCTAGCTGCTAGCACCACCTGCATGCAAGCATGCTTTCCCAGGACATGCTGCTCCGCTCCGGCCCACCTGCTGCTTTGCACCGTCACACGTCTTACAGGATGAAGAGCTGCAGGATGAAGAGCGGTGCCAGGCAGTGAAAGGCAGGTGGTGTGGAGGCTGCAATAGCGTCATCATCTTTGGCCTGCCCCGCCCCAGCTAAGCTCTGACAGGCCGATCTGAGCTGTTGAGTTTGGTGAGGGCAGGCCACGGCTGTGAAAAAAAGCCTAAAAGAAATAAATGAGAATGACGGGCTACAAAATGTAGATTCACGGCGCGAGCTACTCACAGGGGTTCGGCGAGCTACCGGTAGCTCGCGATCGACCGGTTGGAGACCCCTGGCCTAGACCAACACAGTTTGAAGCATTGAATGCATGGATCAGGGCAGCCCACGAAAAAAACAGAGATAGGAGACAGGAAAGAGTGAAGAGATCAGTCAGGGCGGTACAGGATGCGAGATGGGATGCACTGGCCAAGAGGTGGAGAGTGCAGACCATCGAAGGAGACAGGTTATACCCATTACTGGAGAATGTAGGAGATGCCCAAAGAAAGAATACAGAAGATGATGACAGCGAAACAGACGACAGCCTGATAGAGAGACTGCTGTCGGAAAGACCACCTCCATATAACCCAGAAGTAGAAGGGAGGTCACTACCACCAACAGGAAGAGAGACATCTGTAGTAGACGGTGAAGTCCTAAGAGAGAGCGACTTGGGCCCAGTAGGGGACAGGTCCGGCTCGGTAGAAGGAGAGGGGGTACCTCAACAGACCCCAGAAGCGAGAGTAGTGGGAAGATTTACAGTACAACAGGTACATTGTGAAGAGGGGGCCAGCGCTCAGAGGCTACCTGATGCTCTTACGGTACCTGTCACCATAGGCCCCATAGTATCAGTATACAATCCGGAGCAGACACAAGGTGAGAGTCTGCCACAATTAGACAGAGAGAGAAGTACCAGCGAAGGTAGAAGTAATGTGGCGGACAGTGGAACCAATGGTTCAGACCTGTAGAAAGGAGCACCCCTTTGGCAGCATCGGCAGACTCATCCAGAGAACAGGGAGGTTTGAGAGGACCGATGGATCTGAGAGGACCACGGCCAAGGTCGATTAAGGAATTGAGGACAGATTTGAGAACCTGGGAGATGGTCGTGGATACCCAGAGCGACAGGACAAGGGAAGGTTATGGCAATGGAGGTCAGGACAATAGGGGGGTGTCTCACTGTTCGTCTAATGGAAGCAGACATGAATGGTGTTAGGCGGAGCACTATAGAGACGTCTCCAGGAGCTGGGTTGATGCATGCAGAAGCATACCCCTTAAGGAAAGTAGCTCATGGAGGATATGTGCATGTACCCTGGAGCATGGGAGATTTGGCTGCTTTTACAAATATATTTCCCAAGTTAAGAGAGAGCCCAGTAGAATGGTACAAGCAGGTAGAGAGGTTTGTCAAGATCTCGAAGGTACTGTGGGTTGATTTGAACACATTGTTTGACATTGTGGTTCCGGGAGATCTGTGGGTAGCATGTAAGATCAGTGTTGAATGGCCCACAGAGGAGCCAGAACGAGATGCACTCACGAATGGACCCTCACCTAGGGTGATGGTAAAGTACGAGCAGGTGATTACGTGGTTAAAACCCAAGGTGCCACCACAAGACATAGATTGGGTGAAAATCGATCTAACTAGGCAAGAACCGAAGGAGACAGTTCATGAGTACTATGAGAGACTGTTGCAGATATTCAAGCACTGCAGTGGTTTGGATGTGATGGACCCAAAGGACACGGGACAGTTTGTGTCCAAGTTTGTTCTGGGACTGAGACCCGAGATCTGTCTCATGATACAACAACATTTGATTTGTTGGCAGAACAAACCTCTAGATGAAATCCTGAGGTATGCAAGGTACTGCATGGATGAGATAGACTCTAAGACTAAGAAGCTCAAAGATAAGCTGATGCTAGTCCAGATGCAACCGGGTGGACAGGGTCAGTCTGGAAATGGAACATTAGGAAGAAGATCGGGCGGTCAGAAAAGAGACAGCAAGGATGGTCCAAGGCCAAAGGTGGACCTGGCGACTTTGAAAAAGACAACTAGGTGTCATCAATGTCATGAGATCGGGCATTGGAGGCGCGAGTGTCCCCATAACCCTGAGAATCAGGTACAGGAGGAGGAAGAGGAGAGTCAGGCCCCTCAAGTACCGAGAACAACAGTAGTTAAGTTCAAGGCGGCAAAAGGGGGAACTTCCGCTCCTAGAGCCCCAGTTCCTCAGCCACCGAAGATTGTATCAGGGAACAAGACTTATCAACAGATGCCTCTCCTGGTAGACGGAGATGAGTACTACCACTTTGACCCAGTGACAGGACGGTGCCTGAATGCAGGGGAAGATTGTACCTTAGGAGCAGTATTAGAGATAGACCAAAGAGGACCCTTTGTAGAAGCTGATGTAGCCGGACACCCCACCACCTTTCTGGTGGATACGGGTGCTACTCGCTCTACCGTACGGTCCGCAGTAGTTCCCAACTTGCCCCTTTCCGGACAAACTATCCAAGTTGTGGGAGTCGCAAATAGGAAGATGACAAACCCGCTGACTGAGCCGGTCCCGGTAAAAATAGGAAATTTTAGGGACAACTACCAATTCGTGGTATGTGATTCCAGTCCCGTATGCCTGTTAGGAAGGGAATTATTGTGTCAACTTAATTGTACCATCTACTGTACACCTAAGGGAGTGGAGTTAGAGACAAATGATAATGATGCTGCCATTAAGGTTGCAAACACACGTGTGTGCATAGAACTGTACCCTGCCCTAACGGTGGAGGAACTCCCCTGGGATTTGAGAGAGACAGTCAGACAGGAAGTTTGGGACTTTACAGGAGAGGAGATTGGATTGATCAAAGGAGTGGAGCCGGTTAAGATTCAAGTGAGACCTAATGCAGAGTTTCCAAGAACACCCCAGTACAAGCTGACCCCAGAAATAATTGCAGGAATAAAACCCGTGATTGAATCCATGATTAGGCAGGGAATCCTGAGGGAAGTAATGGGCAGTCCGTGTAACTCTCCGATCATGGGCTTGCAGAAGCCTAGCGGGAAGTTCAGGATTGTGCAGGATTTAGGAAAGGTGAACAACATAGTTGTTCCATGCTGTCCAGTGGTACCGAATCCATCAGTGATATTGTTTCAGATTCCGGCACAGGACGAGTGGTTTACAGTGATTGATTTGTGTCAGGCTTTCTTCTCAATACCATTACATGAGGAAAGCCAATTTCTTTTCGCTTTTAAGCTGGAAGATCGCGTGCTAAAATGGTGTCGTATCCCTCAAGGGTATACAGAGAGCCCATCGATCTTTAACCAATTGTTGAAAAGGAACCTTGAGAGTCTAGTACTGCCCCAGAACTCGGTTCTCGTACAGTACATAGACGATCTCCTTGTTGCGTCAGAGACAGAAGATGCTTGTAGAATAGACACCATCGCTTTGTTGAACCATCTGGCAGAAAACGGTCACATGGTATCTCCCAGCAAGCTACAGTACTGTCTGTCTGAGGTCCAGTATCTGGGACACAGAATAGAAAAGGGCAAGCGAAAGGTATCTCCAGATAGAATAGAGGCCATAATGAAAATGATGGTGCCCTCTACGCAGAGAGAAGTTAGAATGTTCTTGGGAATGGTTGGCTACTGTCGCCAGTGGATTGCTAACTTTTCCTTGAAGGCGAAGCCCTTGCAGAAACTGACACTCAAGGACGTGAGTGATCCGGTACAATGGGACACAGACTGCATGATGGCTTTCCTTGAGTTGAGAGAGGATTTGGGCCGTGCTCCGGCTCTGGAAATGCCTGATTACACCAAATTGTTTTCATTGTTCTGCTGCGAGCGAGAGGGTTGCGCGTTAGCAGTTTTAACCCAAGATCATGGAGGTGTCCGTAGGCCAGTTGCTTATTTTTCGGCTACCTTAGACCCAGTAGCCGCAGCGTTGGCCGGATGTCTCAAATCCGTTGCCGCAACAGGTGTCAGCATTGAGAGGTGCGAAAGCATTGTGATGGGACATCCATTGGTGGTACATGTTCCACATTCAGTAGAACTGTTAATGACCAGGACTAAAACGCAGCACCTGACCAACAATAGGCTCACACGCTACGAGCAGGTTATACTTGCCGCGGAGAATGTGACCCTAAAGAGGTGCTTGGTTTGGAATCCTGCTACGTTGATGCCATTGCCAAATGTCTTAGATGATGATTGTGAAGACCATGACTACCTTGAGGTGACGGAACTGTGCACCAAACCTAGACCAGACATTGTCGATAAGCCATTGGAAGACCCCGATGAAATTTTCTTTGTAGATGGCTCATGCATAAGAGACAGTGCTGGACAGTTAAGAGCGGCTTTTTGCTGTTTGCACGATTCATGGGATAGTCGAAGCTGCCTGTCTAGAAGGAGTACACTCCGCTCAGGTGGCTGAGATAATTGCGTTGACGCGTGCCTGTTTGGCAGCCAATAAAATTCGAGTCACCATATACACCGACAGCCGATACGGGTTTGGTGTGGTTCATGACTTCGGTCAGTTGTGGTCTCAAAGGGGTTACATGACATCGTCAGGTTCCCCTATCAGAAATGGAGAATTTGTCAGGTTATTGCTGGAGGCACTGCAGGGCCCAGCAGAAATTGCGGTTGTGAAATGTACAGCACATAGTAAAGGTGCTGATTTTGTGTCCCTGGGAAATCGTTATGCGGATGAAATTGCACGCTACTGTCCTGAACAAGCTTACTCATTTACTGACCAAGTTATCAAGGGGATGCATAGAGGGACTGAGCTAAACATGATACTTGAAGTAGCAGATACTAGGGATGAATTGAGGAAGATGCAGGAACAAGCGTCAGATTTTGAGAAAAGAGTGTGGGTGACCTCTGGTTGTACCAAAAGGGATCTGGACTTGTGGATTTCAGCTGATGGGAGAGCTGTGTTGCCAAATGAACTAGTGAGCCCGATGGCTCGACAGATACATGGTCCTGTGCATTTGGGAAGGGATGCAATGATACGAGTGTTTAGGCAGACTTGGTACAATCCCAAGTTTAGAACGGCTGCGGAAGCGGTGTGTCAGAGATGTGTTACGTGTCAACAAATGAATGTTGGGAAAAGGACACCAGTAACGTTAAGTCACGGTGGGATGTCTGGAGGGCCTTTCAACAGGATGCAACTGGATTTCATTGAGATGCTGAAGTGTAATCGCCTCAGATATGTCTTGGTGATTGTGTGTGTGTTTTCCAGATGGGTTGAGGCATACCCAACTCGGAGGTGCGATACACTCACAGTAGCAAAATTATTGTTGAGGGAGTTAGTGCCTAGGTTCGGGGTCCCGACCTCTTTGGAATCGGACAGAGGGACGCATTTTAACAGTGAAATTGTGAAAATGCTCTGCTCTGCACTGAACATTGACCAGAGACTGCATTGTAGCTATCGACCAGAGGTTTCTGGCATAGTTGAGCAAAAAAATGGAACCCTCAAAGCTCGAATGGCGAAAGTGTGCTCATCCACGTCCCTGAAATGGCCAGATGCTTTACCATTGGTGTTAATGAGCATGCGTAGTACACCAGACA
The DNA here is from genome assembly GCF_964263255.1 of Lissotriton vulgaris. NCBI lineage: Eukaryota > Metazoa > Chordata > Amphibia > Caudata > Salamandridae > Lissotriton > Lissotriton vulgaris. Next base: position 27,852,211 of record NC_141696.1, read on the forward strand.
GTATGACACGACTCTCACCACATGAGGTGTTGATGGGAAGAGCTATGAGATTGCCGTCCGTACCTTCAGCAGCCCTGCAAAATATCACAGATGATTCTTGACTACTGCAAGGGACTATCTGACGTCATCCATTCTGTGTCTCTTCAGGTGCAGACTGCTGAAATCCCGGCTTCTAGAGACCTTTGTCACGACCTATGTCCCGGTGACTGGGTCCTGGTGCGGAAGCACGTGAGGAAGAGCTGCTTGGATGTGCGCTGGCGAGGGCCGTTTCAAGTCATCCTGGTGACGAATACTGCCGTAAAGTGTGGCGGGTTGCCGAACTGGATACATGCTTCTCACACTCGGAGAGTCCCAGCGCCCCTGGAAGAAACAGCACCTCTCGTAGAAGGAAATCCAGCTGTGGAGGAAGATCCACAAGAGGGGACAAGTCAAGCTGTGGGGGCGTCTGAAGAGGCTGGCAACTCATCTGACCCAGCTGAAGGAGATCACGATGGCAGTGACACAGAATCTGCCTCCGAATGGGGAAGCTGCTGTGAAGGTGATCCCAACCCTGAAAGAGCTGAAGGCAGTGACGAGCAGGTTGTGCCGACGAGAAGCAGAGGAGTGAACAGCACAGAGGCAAGTTGGCCTGAAAGGCGGAAAAGGCTGAACGTGAGGCTGACCTCTGAAAGAGATCTTGCACCTGTATCTGAAAAATCAGACCCGGAAGGTAAAACAAAGAGTCAGAGGAAAAAGGTCCGAGGAGATCAAGGAGGTTGAGAATACCTTGTCGAAGATACGCCACTCCGCAGTGGACCTACCCTTTGACAAATGCCAGGTGTACTGAGATCCGGGAGGGTGAGGTCGGTGCCTGTGACCAATACGACCCCCAATGTTAAGTTGGAAGTGATATTGTTGGTACCTGGACTGGAAATTGAAGGTATACTGACAATCACGATTCCTAATCCTCCTTACCTAAGCAAGATAAATGACTTAATCCTGAATAGACTGGTTTTTGCTACATTTGGCCCTGAGATACCTGCTTATGAATCTATAGTCCTTCATATGGAACTCTTGGATTATGTGCTATGTGCAGTTGGAGATAATCTCATCATTGATCAGTAAAGACTTTGTGAATAGGTTGAATTTTATAAGGGCCGAGTGGAAGAAGAAGAAATTTAGGGACCTCCCTTAGAGGACGGAGAAGGGTCAGAGTCACCTGAATGCGAATGGAAATGGAGAATTGAAAGGAAGATCTCTGCTTCTAGGTGTGGTTCAAAAAATTTCATAAAGCCAAGAAAGAGACCTTGTGTTGCTGCTAGGAACGAATCACACTGTCTGAGACCATGGAGGCTGGGAACCCGACTCGTAGGGCAAAATGTATTATAGGCACACTTATAGGGTTAGTGATTTTCTTTACATTTGTAGTAGTTTTAGTTTCTTATTTAGCACCACAAGAGCAGGAAGCGGAGGTCGAGGGAACACCTACACCTACCACTCCTAGCCAGAAAGAGGTAAACATAGGAGCTGAGAAAGCTTTGCTAGCAGAAGAAAGCCGTAGTTTACATGCAGATTTGTCTAAAGGAAACGTTGGAAAGAATGCGTATGCGAAGTTGTTGTATGAGTATATTGATGCGATGGATGCAAAAGATTGTTATGTGTGTATGCAGTTGCCAGCTTCAGTAGACGAGGGTATTGGATACCATCACCTGCCATTGACATATGGAATTTCAGGTAGTTTGTTGCTTAGCATATTTTATGGGCGGAATCATTTTGAATATTTCTTTTCGAATTATGATGCTGTGCTACCGGAAATCCCAAATTATAAGCATTTGAACAAGTGGGACTATTATAAGTCAGAGGATAGACTTAGATACTTTTTCATTCCAACACGAGAAATAGACACCTCATATGCTCATCGACACAATTTGACCTGTTCATTGGCAGAGGTAGAGAAGAAGTTCGTAGAACAGGTAGAGGACAGGTATAATAATAATAATATTAATAATAATAAAGACATTTATGGAGCGCATGGAAAAAGTGCGCCATCTCGGCGTGTCCCCGCGCTAAGAGGAGGGGAAACTCATTTAGGGGAGAGGACAGTGCGAGGCATAGGGCATTAAGTAAGCTATATGGAAAACAAATGAGTTTTAAGTTGCCGTCAGAAAATAGTTTCTGAAGGCTCCAGGTGGAGATTGATGGGAAGTTTGTTCCATGCTATGGCACCCGCCACTCTGAAGGACCAACCTCCCATTTTTTCTCTCCTGTAGCGGTGGGTCACAAGTGTGCCCATACCGCCCGATCTAAGGGATCTGCGTGGTTCATAGCTGGTAACCAGACCTGTCAGAAATCCGGGAGCTTTGTGCCAGAGGATCCAATGACATATAAGGAGGGCAAAAACAGAAGCAGTTGCAGGCGTCAGGCCAAGGCAAAGTAGATTGGACTGATGAGGAGAAGTTGCATAAGACAAGGGGAAGCTATGGTCCGATAGCATTGGATGAGGTACAGAAAGGGAAGTTGTGCCTTCACAGACCAAAGACGTATTATGAAAATGTGTACGTGGGCCAGACAACTTGTGAACACACTTTCACCTTAGAATATTACACCAAGGATTTCCTAAAGAGTGTGATACAAGTGATCCCTACGGTGTACTTTGTCTGTGGGAAAAATGCATACGTGAGGTTGCCGGATAAGTGGTATGGGACATGTTACCTGGCGATTATTTTTCCTAAGATATACCACACCGAGGACTTTGCTCTGGTGGAAGGTGGACACTTGACGAGGGTGAAGCGAGGAGAGAGTGCTGGTGCAATAGTGGGGGATGTGTTTGGAGCTGCAATACCAATGTTGGGAGTGATCTTGAATGACGTAAAGATACAGCGGTTGGCAACTGTGCCTGATGAATTGTCAATGAGTACAGCTAAGTCTTGGTGTTGATTGAGGGTGAGATGTTGTTGATAAGGACGATGGTTTTACAGAACCGTCTTGCCTTAGACGTTCTTTTAGCGAAAGAGGGCGGAGTCTGTAAACTTTTGAAGGTTCAGGAATGTTGCACGTATATTCCAGATAATTCCAAGGATCTGAAGAAATATATACGTAACATTACCACAATTCATTACGAAATTGAGGATTTGACCCAAGAGAATGCATGGGAGAAAGTTGGTAAAGGATTTGGAAGTGTTGGAAACTGGTTTGCCAGCCTGGGAAGGAAATAGGTTGACAAGATCGATGAGAGTACAAGAGCAGAGAATGGAGAACTTGCAAGACAATCAATATCGAAGTCTAAGGGCATTAGAGATGCTCAAGCGAGGGAAACTTGCGACAAGTCTGTGTAGCTCGGTCCCTACCTTAAGGAATGTTGGGTTGGTGGTGATGACACAGGTCATCAAAGGGGGGACTGAGAGAGCCCAAAACTGATATGAAATTGTAGGGGTGCACCATATTCATGAGTAATCGGCACCCGCATATATAAAGGATTATGTTATATTCGCCCTTTGCTTTGTGTCACGATTCATGTCGTGCGCTGCACTCGCGCTGCTCCACTTTGTGACATGTCCTGTGTTCTATCTAACGGTTGGCGGTTGCCCGTTTCATCTTGTACACGATGGTTGGGTTTTCTGCTTCGCATCTTAAATAAATTGCCCTGAACTACACGACGCTGGTGTGCCGCTTCCAACTTTGTTTACAACATTTTTGGCGACTGCTGAGGGCGGAGGGTAACGTGCGGAAAATATCTGCTAGAAAAAACGAAGCGAGGAAAAGAAAACCCGACCGGAGGATTTATCTTCGAAGAATAAGCGGTTGAAAGTAAGCCTCGACGGAAGGTATGTCTTAAAATCACTCACTGTGAAGGGAAGCGTACCCAAGGCTTTATTCTCCCAAGCGCGACGGAGCGTTAACTGTTGCTCCTTGGCCCGTCGACGCAGACAACAGCGCCCCTTGCTGCAAGTGGTCTTAAAAGGGAAATCATTCGTGATGGAAAGGCTATACCAGTGAGCCCCACTGCTCAGAGGGCGGACTGTCTTAAAAGGGAAACGCACAGCCAAAAGGAAAGCGTTTTTTTTTAAATAAAATACCACCGCTATTCTTTCTACAGTGACACACTCACTTCCACGCAAGTTCGCTTTTGTGTGTCACGTTGATTTTAAGGCGTTTGCAATTAAAGACCACCGTCGTTGGTCAAGAGCAAATTCACAGTGACACACTCACTTTTAAATCGATCTCTACAGTGTGCCACTCAAACTTCAGTGACACACACACTTTAAGTTAAGACATTGCGAACATTGCTGTCTGTTTAAAATTTTGCCCGTTTAAGTTATTTTTATCGTAGATTGTGTACCACTGCAGAGTATTCACTATGAATGTGAGCAATGCTATTCAAGCGCCCGTTCCTTTCCTGAGTGCCCCTGGTGAACCCTCAATGGAGTGGGATGACTGGTGTGAGGCGTTTGAGAATTACATAATTGCTTTAGATGGTACAAAGTTCTCTGCCATCAGGAAGAAAGCTTTACTGCTGGGTGCTCTAGGCAAAGAGGGTCAAAGGGTATTTAAATACTTACCAAGTCCGCCTCTTGACATTGATGATGTTTACAAAGATGCTCTGTTTAGACTTTATACTAGGTTTGCTAAACAAGAAAATGTTGTAATGCGCAGGCACAAATTTTACACTGCCCCTCAGAGAGAAAGTGAAACTATTGAGGAATTTGTTTCTAGGCTGAGGGAACTCTCTGTGAAGTGTCAATTTGGGAATATACAAGATGAGATGATTCGGGACCAATTAATTGTACAATGTTTTAGCAAGAAAACACAGGAAAAGTTGTGGGCAGCTAAAAACCCCACCCTTTCTGAGGCAATTACCATTGCTAAAGTCGCAGAAGAAAGCGATAGGTGTATGAAGGAGCTTAAAAGAATACAACTGGGACACACTAGTTGTCAGGAAGTTGCAAGCCTACAGGCAGATGCTTCAGAAAGCATAGCTTTAATACAAGGGAGGCAAACAAATAAGGGGGGGAAACCCACAACCTCATTTAATAAAAGCGTGACAAGCAAGTTTAAACCAGCCACACGGTCTTGTAATAGGTGTGGAAGCCCGTTTCTTTTAGCTGACTCAAAGAATTGTACAGCTTTGTCCAGGGATTGTTTAAAATGTGGGAAGAAAGGGCATTATGCACGAATGTGTAGAACAATTGGCTCGAAAAAGGTTGCTATGGTTGAGGCTGAAGTTACTGATGATGAAGCAGAGGTTATGATGATTACGTCTGCTGGCAACCTGGAGTCAATGGAGAATGTTGTCTTATCTCGGCCTAAAGCGGATTTTGAATTGAATGGTGTAATTGTTAATTTAATGGTGGATACAGGATCGCTTTACACAATCATCCCTAAGATATTGTACAATTCATCTTGTTCTGGTTCAATTTTAGTGAAGTCTGATATCACATTAAGGGGTTACCAGGGTGTGAGCATTGGTGTCCTTGGATACTTTGAGGCAAGTATCAAGTTTAAAGGGAGGGTCACTCAGGGGAAGGTTTACGTGTCCCCACATGGCCCTGCAATTTTGGGGTGGTTACACCAATATGAACTTAACATAAGGGTGAACCCAAGAGCTGATCCACCTGTAATGTGTATTGACGTTGAAAGTGCATGTAATACAGTCCATGATAACTTAGAAACTATTCTTAAAAAACATGAGTGTATCTTCAATGAGAAGTTGGGGGAGGCCATTGGCTATCAGCACATCATCAAAACCAGAAGAGATATAGCACCTGTGAAACACACTGCAAGGAAAATACCCCTTTCTGCAAGAGATGAGGTCAGGAAAATCATCAAGCAGTTATTAGAGGATAATATAATTGAGCCTGTGGAGGCCACACAGTGGTTGAGTCCAGTGGTGATCACACAGAAACCGGACAAATCTTTGCGCTTCTGTGTGGACCTGCGGAGCCTTAACAAAGCGGTGATAATGGATAGCTTTCCGCTTCCGAACATAAATGAGATTGTCCTGAGTTTGGGTGGAGGAAAGGTATTTTCTAAGTTAGACCTTCGCAGCGCATACCATCAGGTAAAGCTCCATCCGGACTCAAAGCAGTTTACGTCGTTCATCACACCGGAGGGTACTTACCAATTTAAAAGACTCTCTTTTGGCCTCTGTTCTGCAGCCAGTGCTTTCCAAAGGATCATTACGGATGTATTAAAAGACATTGAAAGGGTAGTATTTTTCCAGGACGACATCCTGATTCATGGTTTGGATGTGGGTGACCATGATGTTATTCTGGACAAGGTTCTTTCTGCTCTTTCAAGGGCTGGTCTAACATTACGCAGGGAAAAGTGTGTGTTTGCTGTTAAAGAAGTGGACTATTTAGGGTACCACGTATCTGGCCTTGGCATACAACCCAAGAAAGACCTTGTAAGCGCAATATGTAATGTGTCTGAACCTGATGACAAAGACAAATTAAGGTCTTTTATGGGCATGGTTGAGTACTATGCAAAATTTGTAAAGAACTTTGCAGAAAAAGTCGAACCTTTACGTATTATCATGCGGAAAGGGAAAGGTTTCACTTGGGGTGCAGATCAGAGGAATGCCTTTCGATGGATCAAACAGAACATATTAGATGCTAACATTCTGTCAAGTTTTGTACAGTCTTATCACACCTTCCTAACTGTTGATGCTAGTTCCTTTGGGATTGGTGCGGTCTTAACACAGAAAGGGGGTGGCAAAGAGAACACCATTGCGTTTGCGTCACGTTCTCTGACTGAGACCGAAAGGAACTACTCAGTCATAGAGCGTGAAGCTCTTGCAGCTGCGTGGGCAACTCGCTATTTCAGGGTGTATTTATGGGGAATCACCTTCACACTCAGGACTGACCATAAGCCCCTATTGAAGGTTTTGGCCCCTGGTGGGATTAGGAACTGCTCTGGGAGGTTAGCGAGACTTGCTGTTTGTGTACAAGAGTTTACTTGTAGGGTAGAATATTTGCCCGGTTGGTGCAACAGTGTGGCGGACTGTCTTTCTAGATTACCTGACACCAAAGAACCGCCTAAGGAGTTAGTGACTGAAAATGTGGTCGCGTTTTTAGATGACTTGGAAAGTGATTTACCCGGCTCCATATCTAGCAGGGAGTGGATTGAGGAAATGGGGAAAGATCCTGTTATGGCTGGCTTAATCAAGATGTGCAAAGAAGGGGTGTCAAGGCAGAGCACTGTCTCACCTGCTCTTAGGCCTTATGTTCAGTTACAGGACGAGATTTCTTTACAGGGTGAGCACATCCTTGTGCGGGGAGAGAAGTATGTACCTCCGGCATCCCTTAGACCCCGCATCATTGCGCTGGCGCATGAGGGCCATCTTGGCCAAACCCTTACTGGCAAACGTGTCAAAGCGGATTTTTGGTGGCCAGGTGTAGATGCACAGGTGAAGGGTTGGGTTGAGCAGTGCCAGCCGTGCAGGGAGTCTGAAAAGAGGTTACAGGTTTGTGCTAGTAAAGAGGGCATGGGGAAGATTATTGCAGACGATGGTGTATGGCAGAAGGTCTGCATTGATTTCATAGGTCCTTTTCATGATCTGACTGATGCTGAGAAATTCGCCTTCGTTTTGGTTGACTCAACTTCTAGGTGGGTTGAGGTCGCCTTCATGAAAAGCATCACTGCAGAATCCACTATCAAGGTCCTTGATGAGATATTTCGACGTGAGGGCATTCCCTCAATGGTGTTAACGGATAATGGTACGCAGCTTACCTCTGCCATTATGGAGGAATATTTTGCTTTCCTTGGTTTGAAGCACTTGCGTACATCGCTCTACAACCCACAAGGGAATGGACTTTGTGAGCGAATAAACAGGCTTGTTAAGGGTACTATGCAGCTCGCTTTAGCGTCAGGTCGCCCTGTGCAGAAGGAGATCAAAGAAATGCTGTGGGCATACCGCACAACTGTTCATAGCAACATGTCTGTAACACCTTTTGAGCTCATGAGGGGGAGGGTGCCAGGCACTAAACTCATTCCTACTTGGCTACATGAGAAAAAAAAGGGTATGGGAGGCGACTTCATGGGGAAAGCTGTCTCTTCCAAAATAGCTGAAGGGGACCTGGTAAAAGTTAAACCTGGGGGCAATCAAAGGATGTTCAACAAATTTAGGGGACCCTACCAGGTAAGGTCCGTAGTTGGCAACTATGTTAAGCTACAAAATGGTCAGACGTGGAATCTCCGCAGGGTAGCACTTTACCAAAGAAAGCTTAAGTCTGTTCCTTCAGCTCAAATTTCTAAGGATGTGATTACTGATAGAGTTTGCAGACCTCTTCGCTGCAAGGTTGCTCCTGCCTATTTGAAGGACTATGTGTAACTTCGTCTGTTTAAGGGAGAATGTGGGGTTGAATGGCTTGTTTTATTTTGTTCTGCATTTCCCAAAACCAAGTGATGTGTTCAATGATGCTTTGTTTTTTTCTTGTGTTTCACCTTTTCTTTGTAAAGGGTTACTATGAGCTTTTGACTTACTTATGCTGTTGTATCCTTTTCTTTCTCCGTTTAAGGAAAGGAGATGTGTTATATTCGCCCTTTGCTTTGTGTCACGATTCATGTCGCGCGCTGCACTCGCGCTGCTCCACTTTGTGACATGTCCTGTGTTCTATCTAACGGTTGGCGGTTGCCCGTTTCATCTTGTACACGATGGTTGGGTTTTCTGCTTCGCATCTTAAATAAATTGCCCTGAACTACACGACGCTGGTGTGCCGCTTCCAACTTTGTTTACAACATATTATAATCATGTTTAAATGTGACACAGAGCTATGAAACCACGTGCCAGAATTTACATAGCTGTAACGTGAAGTGTTTTGAAAGTACTAATGCCATGTTAACTTAGAAATATTGTTTGCAGTGAAATACTAATTCAATTAAAAGATACTTGATAAGTCATGGATGTATTTAATTACTTGTTTAGAAATTCATTATTGTATTCGTTTAACGACATAGAAGTGTTAAGTTAGAAAATGTACTCTTTTTGTTATAATGATGAAGGCCTAATGAACGGGAAAATGTTTGACAATGTTAGGATGTGATATTCTGCAACGTGCAGAGGCCCAGGTGGGGAAAAGACTGTGTAGGCCGAGCTAAGAATGTCTCACTTAACATTAAATCATGAAAATGTCTTTCCTAGAAGGTTGCTTTAGAAAATTAATTGCAAGTAGCATGGAACTGTGAATCGATTTATGTGCGTTCCTTTGCAGGTGAAAGGTTAACTAAAGATAGTAGAGAAGGGCCCATTGTGTATGAGCGTTAGAATGGTAGTCCCAGAATTGGAGGAGTGGCTGCGGAATTTAGGGAAGCAACTTCAAGAGGAGAAGACTCTGGGACCCAAGGACGTTTTTCAACGAACAAGGATAAAGATGTCGTAATGGAAAAAATCTGAAAGTTAATACCTTTGAGAGGGGCGTACCTTAGGGCATGTCGCCCATATTGTGGGGTTTGTATTAGGGACAGCACCCCATAGGAGGGCAGAGCAGATGCGCATGAGGGCGAAGAAAGATGCTGGGTAGGCAGAGAGCTTTGCTATGCGAGATGGGTTCTTAGGCTAAGTCCGAACAAAGTGAGTGTGCTTCTTTGGAAGTCACCACGGCTGACACCTTTGTTAGGAGGAAACTTTGTTAAGTAGGGATGTCACTTAGTATAGTGTAGGGACAGATTAATCTGGATTTATTTCTTTTTCCGATGCCTACTAAAACCCAGATCATAGCAATACTTGCTAGTCTAGTGGTTTTGGAATTAGTACTTGTATTGTTTCTTAGTCGATTGAGACTTTTCCGTAGGATCATGTTTGTATTAGTGCCTGTTTATCTTCTGAATCTTTTACTGAGGTGTTTATATACACAACTGCTTTTGGCTTTATAATAAATCTTTAAACTTGACTTTTTGTCAGTGGTTCTTCGGGGAGAACAATGGGAATGGTACTAATTGATACTACTCTGTTGAAATAGATTGCCTTCCACACTCTATGACAGGTAAAAAGGTCTAGTCGACCTGTGGCGGGATTCTAGAAATACTATTCTGATTCTAGAGATAAAATCCCACCTTTCCAACAGCTAGAACCGGAATCCGTAATTATACGGTGAAGTCTGTCCTGCTATTACAGTATGCGCCTATACTAACTCTTTCCTTTACTTTCCAGGCTATGCTTAGATTGTTAGGTAGTATTGTGACTTTATAATATAATACTTTCTTTGTCTGTTATTGTGTAATATAGGGACCCCAGTTTGTAACAAACACATACTTGAGTATTGTTTCTATGATAAAGCTAACCTTTCTTTACAGCCAGGTGCTATCGTATGGAAGGATGGGCGATTCCCTTCCTACAGGTAACTGATGCGGGAGATTGATGTAAGTTTTATATCAGGGAATAATTCTTAAGTGTAACAATTTGGCAGTTCTTGTGCGAGAGGATCGGATCTCCTATCTGTCACATGAGGGATAACAATTTAAATAAGATAGAAGATACTCCCAGTAAATATTAGGTATTTAGCAACTTCCCCAGTAGAGAGAGAGAAGAAGGTATTAATAGGACAGTGAGATCGCTCAAGAATGGGCGTTAATGAGAGCACCAATTGGGATTGGTGTATAGTGAGATCATTCAAGATAGGGCGTTAATGAGAGCACCAGTTGTGATTGGTGTGTAGTGAGATCGCTCAAGATAGGGCGTTAATGAGAACACCAATTGTGGTTGGTGTGGTATAGTGAGCTGCTCTCCACTATGAGAAGGAGGGTAGAATAGCCGGGCCCGATTGTCGCGGGCTATAAGGTAAGATCATAGGATGAGATATGGAATTCCGTAGTTATTAATGACTATTCTTAGTAACCCCTTAGATCTAGCAGTGTTTTTAATGATATAAGCTTGTATATTGCGAGTGTCCCATTCCCAGGTAAGTACTCAGGAACCATTGTAAATAGGGTCCGGGAAGGGATACTACAATCTCCTTCACATTTAACCGGGGCTTCTATTGGAATTCCATAGAGCATATTATCAAGCCCATTAGCGCCGCTTTAGCTGCAGTTTCCTGTCGCTAAAACAGCGATAATTTTATCGCCAAGGTCTTGATAATATGTCCCTAAGTCCCCTATTCATTGCCCATCCAATATTCCCAATGTCATAGGCTGTGTAGATGGTACATGTGTGTCAATCTGCCCAACCTTCACTATTGACTTTCTATTCTACAACAGCAAAACGACTCATTCGATGAATATACAAGTGGTGTGTGATGGTTGTGCTGGGACGCCCCTTCACTGTGGCAGCCATGCGCATTACAAATCCAAAAATAAATAAATAAATAAATAAATAAGTGTGTGATGGAATTACAGACACAGTAGAACATTTCCTAGGACCACCTGTGATTCATTCATATTCAGACACAGTGGCATTTATGCAAGGCTACAAAGTGGAGAGTTTGATGACGTATACATTTTGGGTGATAAGCCTAAGGTACATTTTGATTTAAATATAAACCACAAACATAATAACTGTGATGTATAAAACTATACATTACTATTTCAGGTGATATGGCATATGTCAGACGCCCACGGATAATGAATCAGTGAGGCGCATAGGTAAACCAGAGGTGGAGCTGAGCACACATCTGGAATACTGAAGAGTGGTGGTGTGCTGCTGTACTCTCCAGAAAGCTGTTGAAAAATTGTAACCACAATTACAACTCTACACAATGCAGCAACTCGCAGATTGTGACTCACACATTAAACTTACATGATGCACCGGGCGCAGCAGGGGGCAGAAGGTGCCCTGCTACCATAACTGGTCATTATTTTTCTGGGTATATGAACTGTTGACAGGCTAATAATAAATCAAAGTCCAGGGCACGTTTGCAGGTAAGCATAAAGCAACCCTCACTCCAATGTTTTGCTAGGAAAGAAAGCATGGTTAATACAATGTCATCATGGCACAGTTGAAAGCATGAGGATGCCAGGCAGGGATTGGCATTTGTCGCAAACAGAAGTGTGATGCCGCATTTCTACTTGGAGCTTGACAGTAGCCTTGGCAACACAGATGTACCGCATGCAAGTCTGTTTATTGATCTTGTCAATCCATCTATGGGGCAGACTTTTCACATTCCCTCTGTCTCTGTCGTGAATGGTCACTATTTATATCTATGTATAGTGTCTTCATAGCGTCATATTATGTGGATTGTCAGATAGGGTTGTAGCAATGTTTTCTAATCCTGTGGTAATACTTTTTTTCTATATATATATGCAGGTTTTGTATTAACCAGCTTTATTTCCCTGTGTTGCAGGTGCTGACATTTGAGCATTGATGCCTCCATGCCACCAATCACTGGCACACTTTGCAAGATGTCGCCACTTTCAATGTTTGCATCGGGTGGAGTATTAGGCATTGCAAAGTGCAACATCAACATTTCCCCCCATGGTTTTCTTGGCTTGAAATCAGGAGCCTGGTCCACATTTTGTGTGCTTCCTGCACCGACTGCATTTGCTTCTGTGGGTGTACCTGCACTGGGGGACTCATTGGTTGCAATTGTGGGGCTTGTGTCGCTGCTCTCGTCATCCAGTGGCTCATCAAGGTTCATACCCATCGCCATCAGAAACATCTCTCCATTGTCTTGGTCATCTGCTTGAAAATGGCATCATTGTTATTTTCTGTACCATGCCTAAGTAACGTGTGTTTCTTTTTGTTGCGTTGCAACAAAACACTTTGCAAAAATCACTTCAGCCTATAGTGAATGTTCTGCATCTCCCATGATGCACTGTGAACGTGCAAAGGTTATTTAGTTCCACTGCAATTTTTATGTGGGACACATTTTATATGTAATTGTTGTTTGACATATACACACTTACACAATCTTATGCTATATTTATTACGTTTATGCAAAGCCTCCTAAGTAGTTGGTATATTTGAGTCTTGTAGTAAACTTGCCTTGAGAGGTACTGGGAATCCCTGATGTGTCGATTGTGGGAAGCCTTCCACTGGCTCTGGTTCTAAAGTTGTTTCCATGAGGTCCTCGAGTGCAGTGGGGGATGGGACAGCGGGAGACCTCCTCCTTGCTCTAGCCTCACTTAGGAGACTTGCTACCTTCTCCTTTGTCCTGGATTTGGGGTCATACCATCTTACAGATCTTTTACGGATTACCTCTCTGGATTTCTATGTGACTCCCACGCCATTCATTTTCTGCTGCATTGCCTTCCATATTTCTGGTTGAGAATCTGGCACTTCAAGGGATGCTTTTCCAAAGAAATCATCATGGTGGGAAACACATTCCTCGCGAAGTATCTCCAGTTCTTTTTCTGAAAAGCGTAGTTTTCAATTCAGGCCCCAGCACCCTTGTCTGAATACTTTCATGACATTTTAAAGAACTTTAGGGGTGTATGGCGAACCCTTAGGGAGCCTGAGAATGGATTCTCATACACACTCCCAGCATCAATGCTCTCCACTGATCACTGACAGACTGCTTCCTAGATGTGATATCATGAGATTGGAGCACAAGTATCATGCACTATTTGTGAGCCAATTTGCTCATTTGTGATTCCCTAAATAGCGTACTGAATGAATACCAACTTACGAATTGAACTGCAATTAATAATCTGCATCCCAACTCGCGATTGCTAATCTACTCCTGCAGTGTCCCGGGGTGCTCACCCCCGGGACACTGCTGTTTGCTATGTCAGCTCACGCCCTGTCATAGCAAACTTGGGGGCCGATTATGATAGCGGATAATCCGCATCCTCCGGGCCGGCGGAAGCCACCGCCGGCCCGGAGGATGCAGATTATCCACTGCGGACTGAGAAAAGACCCCCCACCAGATTAGGATGGCTGGGGCATCTTTTTTCAGTTCGCTGCTTTTCCGCCGCGGTCGCCTTCCGACCGCGGCGGAAAAGCTCTAACATGGCTGGCGGTGTCTATCAGACACCGTCAGCCATATTAGGTTGGCGGCGCTCCTATACCTTTCCATGGCGGCATTTCGCAGTGGAAAGGCATACAGTGTTTTCTTCGGAGGCCCATTGCGGGCCCCCAGAGGTGAAGGGTGGTGGGAGGTGCACATGGGGGGTACCTGTGGTACCCCCCCGCCTTTGCGTGCATGAAGCGGCAGGCACCACGCGGTGCCTGAAGCTTCGTGCATGCAAAGGTAAACATGCATTTTTTTAACATTGCTGCGGGTGCTGCTTCAAGCAGCACCCGCCGCAATGTTAAAAATACAGGATGTGACCGCCAGGGTGGCGGTCACATCCTAATTAGCACGGAGGGACCGCTGCTGCCCCTGCAGACGGTCCCTCATCCTCTGGGGTGGAGGACGGACACAGGTTCGTCATCCTAATAGGCCCCTTGGTTTGGATTTTGAAAGAGAGAGCAGGGAAAACAAATAGTGCTAATTTGCAACCGCCAATAGATAATTTGGAAAATGTATACATATGCCACAATGTCTATACTTTGAAAAGAAACTAATGACGTGACCAATGACGAGGCCTTATGCTCAGTCTAGCACAAAGGATTAATAAGGGATAAGCATGGCCTTCAGTGGAGCATGGTGAGCATCACCTATCAAAGCATCAATCAAGGGCTTGAAAGAATGACTGTTTTTACACCATAAACCCAACACACTTAAAAAGGAATGTTTGCACAGTGTAAAGAACCAAGGGGCATATTTGCAAAGGGCGTTATCGCCGCATTAGCGGCACTTTTTGCCAATAAAGCTGCAATTTTTTTATCGTCCAATTACCAAGCTGTCGCTAACAGCAGTTAACTAAAGCTTCCAGGTGATAGCAAGCTGTTTGGGTCCTGCTTTACTTGTCAGCGATTTATCGCTAATGACATGCAAAGTGGGCGTTCTCAAACTGGTGAAAGCAGTCGCTAACACAGGTATCGCCTATTAGTATTACCCGGGACGCGATAAAAAAAACGTGCGCTAACCGCGATTAGCGCCAGGATTTTACACCTGGTAAACACCTGACATAGCCATGACAGTCAATGGTAGGTGGATTCTATGGCTAAGTCCCCACCTGCCTATTAGCGAGATTTTCCTTAGCGATAGAATTTTTATCACTGGAAATCTCATGTTATAGATGGGATTCGCTGCTGTCGCTGGATTTTTTATCGCCGTGGAGATAAACGTTGGTAGTACTGCGTTATCTCCACGATAAAATCCAGCGATAGGAGGCGATAAAAAAATCACGCTAAGCGTGGTTTGCGATAATTTTCTCAAGTTTTAGCTAATATGCCCCCAAATAACCTGGCCTTGCACCCAATCCATAACAAGGGATCGAAAATATTTATGCAAGATGTGCTTTTCCATCAACCATGAACCAGAAACCATGGGAGGTTGTCCTTGTGCCTAACCAACCAAAAAGATCAGTCACTGCCAAAATGCCAGTTATGCACCTGAAATCACAGCCTAGCTCAGCCATCCACTTAACAGAGTAGAACATAATGTATGCACTGCATGATTTACCAAGCCCTTTGGCTCATAGCCTAATTGTCTTCTCCACCTAGCACACATATCTCTCAAGGCTATCCCAACCATGCACACCAAACTTCACCAACAATGCTCAAAACCATGGCAATGAAAGCCTGATCTGGAGCCAGCCCTAACACATTACAGGACCAAACATATGCATTATATATTTTACCCAATATCCTATTCTTTGGTCAGGCCTTGCACCAATGTACCACAATGAACCAATCATGGATATGCTGACCGTTTGGCCTGCATTCAAAACATCTCTGTTAATGTGGCAACCAGGATCCAGTAAGCCTGGCACGTAATATAGTGTATAATTGACCATGGGTGTACAACATTGTTTATCAGTTTTGTGGAAGCTATATCCATAATCGTGAACCCTAAAGAACTGCAAAATTCCACCCAGGTGTTTGAAACGCTCCAAGAATGACATTTGTTTATACAAATTTACTGTTTTGAAAATTCTGTGAACTTCAAGCACCTTCAGGCTGGGCCAGTAAGTCACACTATAATGCAAATCCTTCTAGTGGTTCATGAAACCCTTAAACCCTCAACAAGTTGAACCCTCGTGTCTAACAAGGTCCAAGAGTTTTTCAATACTGATGTAGTGGTTTGTGAAACCGTTAAACGTTGAGCAAATTTCCTTATCGAATGGTTAAGATCTTTAACTCCAGTGCCATATGCAAAAAGCTGCATTTTTCTTTAATTTTAGACTTAGACCTGGGAATCAAAATCCAGTCACCCTCCTCCCCTCGAGTGATCTTCAATTTTTAATTCACGGGACCTGGAAACAGAGTCCACGCCCTGCAATGGTGGCTCCAAGAGATCCTTTTCTCTTGTTGCCAGCCAATCAAGGAGCTCAGGTTTTCGGTCCTCACTTTTAGTCAATGCATCCGAAATGGACAATGTAAGGAAATGATCCTGCATCCAATCAGATCTCTTCATTTTTTATATTTGGGTCCTCAGTTAGTTTGTGAAGCCATACATGCAAACCTTCCACAAGAGAATAGATTATATATCTCTAAGTTATTAACCCTTTAAAACCTACCCAACACTTTTTTGTAAACACTAATTTCTCAAGAAATACTGAATGGATGCTCACCAAACTCACTAAAGATACTTTTTAGTGTAAAGTTTTAGGGGCATATTTGCGAGTTCTGGCGCATCTCTGCATATCAGCAGAGATGCGCCAGAACAAATGTGTCACGCAAAACTAAGCTCTGTCACGGCAGATGCGCCGCATTTACAATGCGGCGCACCGTGGCGCAAGGGTAGGCAGATGCGTGACGCATCTCGTGACGTAAGGGCGGCGCATCGCTGGAGTTGGGTCGCGCTCCAGCAATGCTCAGGGCCGCCCAATACTTAACATGCTGCGTCAGTCCTTACGCCTGCTTCAAGCTGGCATAAGGAATTGACGTAGCATCATCGCGGAAGTGCCTGCGTGAAATCTTGTAGATTTCACGCAGGCACTTTTGCGAGGCGCACATGCGCCGGAACGCCCACCCTGCGTGGGAACGCCCCCATTGTGGCGCAGGGCTTTATAAGGTGATGCATCTCCCTAGATGCCTCACGTTGTAAATGTCTCGCAGGGATGCGCCACGTTTTTGCTGCTGTTGCTTCAAGGCGGGGTAAACGTGGCGCACGGGGCTTGTAAATCTGCCATGCCAAGTTAGGTATAATTCTGTTCAGCCTTTTTTTGTAATGGAGAGCAAAGATTGCTATGGGAGTTAAAATTAGAAAAGTCACATAATTGTAATGAAAAATATATATTACATATTAAAAAATAAATAAAAGCAGTTAACCCCCGTTTAGCTACTAGCCCTCAATGTGCATTGGAAAATGCTGTGATCATTAGGTATTGGCTGCTTCCAGGTTTTTTGTTTTAACTCTGCCCCTCTCAGTGGATCTCATTGGAGCCTGAGGTCAGGCATTGGGCTTCATTCTCTAAAACACCGAGAAACTGTCTGCATATTCATGCAATAGAACCAAGACTATTAGCAAATTAACACCTTTCTAATACCCTTTAACAGTGCCTCCTGACAGACTAGCATGAAAGTCAAACATTAAGAGTAACCCAAGCCTGCTATCTGGTTGCATAGAGGTCCTTTTGAGTGTCCCAAAGTAATGACCTCATCAAAGATGTTTTAATTTTCTGTCCTCTTGAACTTTGCCCATTTTGTCCAATATGCATGAAACCTGAGATTTCTGCACTGGGTTCAGCTATCTAACTGCCTGACAAATTTCATGCAGACTCATTAAACATATCCAACATTTGTTTTCCCCTCCACATTTACGTATCGCATTTAGTGGACCCATGTGAAATGTATATGAAATGTGATAAGTGGAAAGAAAACTAATCTTGTGAAAAAAATCCAAATTTTATTTAGATTCATCAACACGTCATAATTATTAGAATTTGAACAATCATGACCCTCCTCTCCATTTAACTGTTCCCACCCTTGACAGATTTGAATGATTTAAAAATACTTCGACATTTTACCATTTCAATGCCCGCCCCACACATTTTTCAAATGCTGAGGCCACAAAAACTGTTGAACACATTTATACCAAATTATGCAAAGATTAGGATTTATATACTGTTCTATTTTGATGCAAAGTTTCATGTAATTCTGTTCAGAGGTTTTGGGCACAATTGGAGCCTGCATGTTGTTTGTTTATTCCGCTTTTAACATTATTTCCCTTGCACGCCTCTGTGTGACATATGTCATGCGCAAACAAAACATTTTGTGCTGACTCAGCATACAGTGACAATATAACTAACAGTTCAATAAGTTAATTTTCAATGTAATAGATATTCACTGAAAAAAACACAGTTAGCAAAAGGTGATGGGTGGAGCTTAAGGGAATTATTCTAACATATAATTAAAAAACCTTAGATATTTACTCAAAAAACCACAGCTGAACAAAGTTATACTTACAAAAGCATTAACTTTCTTTGGTTGTTGTTAGGTGAGCTACCCATAACTCTTATCATCATCATGTACTACTCTAGGCACCACTGAAGACACATTGCTGGGATTTCCTGAGGTGAAATATATAATGGTATGAATATTTCAAACTTGAAATTACAGACTTCCCGGTGGACCAGACCATACAGAACGTTTAGGAAAAGATCTCATTGACCGCACCAGGGACAACTATTCTTTTACTGAAAGCTTTGTCGCACAAGATTATCTACCCCAAAAAACCTCAAGCTGTTATTGTTTGTAAACAAGCCTTGAGAATGCCCCAGGTGCATAAGCGAGTGAGACGAAAGAAGAATTAATAGATTCATTTAATCCGACTGGCTGATGCTGTTCAATCATCCTATACGATGCAGCATTTGATACTCAACCTGTGCAAAGATGGAGCTCAGAATCAATAAAACAGGGATGCCCAACAATTGAAGTCCATTTCTTCAGGATGGAATACACAAAAATCAATACAATATTTTCCTACGGTACTTTTCTGAAGATAAAATAACTCTCTTAAACATTTCTGGCTGCATGACTGTAGAACTCTGAGTCTTAATGTGCCAGATTTCCTTCTACATTTTCTTTCTCAAAAACTGGGCCTCATTACCAAGGCCATTGCGTTGAACCACCAGATCAACACTGTATCCTTGGCCTGCTTCAACACACTAAGCATACTCCGGAAACTTTCAGATGGATCCCATCCGAATCCAGAAAAACGGTCACATACACCCTCATCACTAGCAGATTGGACTATGGCAATGCCCTCTGTGCCAGAATAAACAAAAAACTCCTTTGCAAGCTCCAGATCGTCCAGAACATTGCAGCCAGACTGATCCTAAACACCCCCCTCCCCAACCACATCACTCAACACCTCTGCGTCTTCTACTGGCTCCCCATCAAAAAAAGAATACACTTCAAGCTCCTTACGTACTTATACAAGGCCCTCCACAACATCAGACCAGCATACCTTAACAACTGCCTCTCCTTTATCTCACCCAAAGAAACCTTCAAGCAACCTCGCTCTGGCCACCATGCCACACAACTACAAGACCAGGATGGGTAGAAAGTCCTTATCCTACCTAACAGCCAAGACCTGGAACAATCTCCCCCTCCACCTTCGGCAAAGCCCTACACTGCTGCAGTTCAGGAAGGACCTCAAGACCTGTCTCTTTCGATGACCACAGCACCCTCAGGAGCCACCCCCCACTCTAGCGCCTTGGGAGCCTCACGGGTGAGTAGCTGCACTATACATAACCCCTGATTGCATCGCCAGTGTGTCACTTCTTTTGACACACCGGCCATACAGTATTATGGTATTCACAGAAGGCACATACTCTTTGATGAGAAACTTACTAATTGATGAGTAAGTGCACTTACTCATTTTGGTATTCACAGAAGGCACTTACTCTTTGATGAGTAACTTACTCATTGATGAGCAACTTATTCATTGATGAGTAAGTGCCTTCTGTGAATGCCAAAATGAGTAAGTGCCTTCTGTGAATACCAAAATGAGTAAGTGCCTTCTGTGAATACCAAAATGGTAGTAAGTTTGTTAGTTTTGTGAATTGTGCCCTAAGATCCAGAAGCCATGGGTGCTGTACTTCATAGATACAAGATAGGTTCTAACTTTTAACTAAGGTTGTGTGCCTGCATTTTTCTTTTGTGGAGGAGACGTCTGGGATAATTTAGTGGTATCCATGCCTGCAGGTCTTTTTAGAAGAATTTTGTTGTATATTGTATATAATATTGCAGTAGCATACCATTCTTTTTAGGTCCTGACGAAAGCCGGTCATTGTTACCTTTATGGCTGAATTCTTTCACGCTATCAGGTTGTTTTTGATCATGACAATTGGACGATCCTGAATAAACATATTTTTCACCCTCATAGTCATTTATATTTACCACTTTCACTTTGCACTGCACACCATCAGCACCAGTATTTTGAGAGCACTTCTGGCTGAGCCAACTATTGGACATAAGTCTAGTGTTGTACAGCCATCCTACAGGTACTGTGGCAACACAGATTTTACTCCTTCATCTCCCAGATGTAAATGTAAATTGATACTTGTATAGCGCACTACTCACCCGCAAGGGTCTCAAGGCGCTTGTACGAATACTGCTGTGGAACCCATCCTGGCTTTCCCTGTGAGGCGTCCTCTCCTGGGCACCCCCAAGGTGGAGGCCAGGCATCCTTAGCGTTGTGGGGCCGTTGTGGAGATTAAGCAAGCTATTGCCCAGAGTTGCAGAGTGGGTCTCCATGATTGGAATACGCACCGAGGCGAGAATTATCAGGTCCGTGGAATTTTGAGCCCAAGACCCGCCGAGGCGGGGAATTTAACCCTGGTCCCGGGCCAGACCTCTGCATCAGGGTCTGCCGCTCTAACCATTGAGCCACACTTCTCCAGATGAAGATGCTCCGCCGAAGTGGTAGGCTGATGGGATTTGTTTCAAATCCAGATGCTACCTAAATGATCTGTGATTGATGTTCTTCTCCTCCTGAACATATGTATTAGATTTGATACATTGACTGGTAATCCCTTATTCTGTTTTTTCTATACCTGACTGGGGTGTGGAGATTATCTGGTCGGTAAATATTATCCCCCAGACCCTCTTTCATAAAATTGTGTTTTCACTGTGCATGTGCTTCCTCATGATTTATTTGATTGTACATCTGGCTGGGGCTTAAAGGCTTTGCAGTAGATGCAGTTGCTGAATTGGAGCATTAAGGGACACTTGAAGATTATGATCTGGAAGGAAATAACTTGTGATGAGAGAGCAAGTGGTTTAAAGGTTTGAGTATTTAAAGTGTCCAAACATGTGCAGGAGGTAGGATTGTCACCCATCTGCTGGTGGGGACTTAACATCTGCGATCCTGATGGGCGGTAGTCCATCCTATTTCAATTTTTTTTTAATCCCCAAATAACGTACTTCGACCCTGATCGATTCTATCCCCACCCTAGGCAACTCAGCTTCTCTTTTCCCAGGCAGATGCCCCATGGGGAAAAGCTTGGATTTCCCGGGTTAAGGCACAGTACTCACAATTCCCCAAATTTCGTCAGCTCCGTGATACGCACTGCACAGCTTCTTCAGGGTGTCGCAAGTACACAAGTGTGTCTTCGGCGTACATAGACATCACATGGTTAGCGGCTCCCAGTCGGACTCACCAACTCTAGATTTTATTTCTTAGGGTGATCGCTAAAGGCTCCATCGTGATGGTGGAAAAAAGTGGAGACAGGGGACATCCCTGTTGGGTACCCCTCTGTAATACAAAACTTTCTGACATCTGGTCTCGGAGGCATACTCTCGCCATCGGACTAGTGTATAGTAATTCCATCCAGGTTATATATTTTTCACCTGGTCCCGGCTTCTTGAGTACCGCCCACACATAGATCTATTCCACTGAGTCAAAAGCCTGCTGTATATCAAGGAGACTCAATGCCCAATTTCCTTTTTCCAGAGTCAGTGTGTGCCACACGTGTGACAGCCTGCATAGATTGTGTGCGGTGTTTCATCCAAGAATGAATCCAGCTTGGTCTGGGTGGACCCATCGGGGCATTTAAGGCAATAGACGAGGTGCCAATATGCCGCTTAAGATTTTTGCATCTATGTTTAAGGGAGATCCGCCTGTAGGAGCTCAGGGAGAAGGGGGTCGCTGTCCGGTTTGGGGATCATGGACACCATCACCTCCAGCATGATTTTGGGCAGCTCTCTATGGGTAAGGGTATCATTAAATACATCAAGCAGGCGGTCGGCCAACTGCAGGGCAAATTTTTGGTAGCACTCCACCGAGTGCCCATCGCCCCTGGGGCATGTCTCCAGTTTCAGTTATTTTAGTCAATGCCAGTACTTCTTCTCTGCATCTAAGTTCATCCTAATTACAGAAGATTGCTGGCCATTGCTGTACGTTGAAAGGATCCGCCATCACAGCGATTCCCGTCAAGGTAGAAAACATTTTGTGGATGGCCAGCATTGAACTTGGAAAGCTTTTAAAAAATGTTGTCAAACAGCCGCGGTTGGCAGTAGGAGTTCCTGCAGGGCCGTGACGTGGGGAGGGGGAGTGGCAGGGTGGGGGGTAGTAATATATGGATTATGGAGTTTAACAGGTAAGTAAACATATAAATAAATAAAACAAATTTCTTTGTGTGCACTGCATCACCAAATGCAATACAGTGCACGCGATGAAATTAGTTTTATTTATTTATGTTTACTTACCAGTCTGATTTCTCAAACTAATGTTATTAACAGCTGTGAGGTGTCATTGCATCTTAACAGACAGGTGTGATGGAGAGAGGGTTCAATGACTTGGTGTTTTATCTGCAATGAGACTTTTGCCACATAGATGTCGATTCCGATTCGGGAAAATTTAGTCCGAATCGCCGTACAGATCATTTTTCCTGTATGAATCGTTTCCCAGACCATCCCTGTACGTACGATGTAGTACAATGTGCACCCAATGCAGTTCTCCGTAGGAATCGCACCAAGGACCGTACGACTCAATAATCCGTATGGTTGGCACTCGGTCCGCCTTCCTCCATTCAAGTCCGAGGCCTCGGAAGTCATCTGCGGCGTACCTCAAGGATCCTCACTCAGTCCCACCCTCTTCAACGTATACATGAGCCCCCTCGCGGCCATCGCCCGCCAACACAACCTCAACATCATCTCTTACGCGGATGACACTCAACTGATCCTTTCTCTCACCAAGGACCCCAGCACCGCCAAAACTAACCTACACGAAGGAATGAAAGAAGTCGCAGAATGGATGAAACAAAGCCGTCTGAAACTGAACTCAGACAAAACAGAAGTCCTCATCTTAGGTACATCCCCCTCTGCTTGGGACGACTCCTGGTGGCCGGAAGCCCTCGGAAAAGCACCCATCCCGACAGACCACGCACGGAACCTTGGCGTCATCCTGGATTCTTCACTCTCAATGAACAGACAAGTCAGCGCCGTATCCTCTTCCTGCTTCAACATTCTTCGCATGCTCAGAAAAACATTTCGCTGGATCCCCTCCAAAACAAGGAAAACAGTCACCCACGCTCTGGTCACGAGCCGACTGGACTACGGAAACACCCTCTACGCAGGTACCACCGCTAAACTCCAGAAGAAACTCCAACGAATCCAAAACGCCTCAGCCAGGCTCATATTAGACATCCCACGCAACGAACACATCTCTGGTCACCTTAAAGACCTCCACTGGCTACCTGTCAATAAGAGGATCACTTTCCGACTGCTTACCCACGCACACAAGTCACTCTACGACATCGGACCAGCTTGCCTCAACTCTCGACTGTCCTTCTACACCCCCTCCCGCCAACTACGTTCTTCCAGCCAAGCCTTTGCCACTGTACCTCGCATCAACAAGACCACCATGGGAGGCAGATCCTTTTCATATCTGGCTGCTAAAACATGGAACTCACTCCCCGCTTACCTTCGCCTCACCCAGAACCACCTAGCGTTCAGAAAGCAGCTTAAAACGTGGATATTTGACAAATAATCCTCCTCCCCTTCCTAAGCGCCTTGAAACCCTCTGGGTATGTAGTGCGCTATACAAATTTTATGACTTGACTTGGAACACACAGTACGCGATGTCCGTACGGATCGAAGCAGCTTTGCACAACCCAGCAAGTAAGATTCGTATCGACAACACTCCGTACAACTCTTTTGTTACAGGAGCTGAAAACGTCCAGAAAAGCAGATTTTGCCTGGTAATGCGTACAGAACGGACCCCCCGGGTACGGTGCATACACCCCATGATTGCAGGGGTTTGGTGCGTCGGTGTACGGTGCATACACCCCTCGATTTCAGGGGTATGGTGCGTATGTCCCCGTGCGTACACCCCATGAATGTTGGCGTACCGTGCATAGGGGTACGGTTCGTACCCCCCAAGTCCGTTGGTATACGGTGCGTACACCCCATGCATAGACCCCTTGGGTTTAGGGGCACGGTGCGTATGTGAATGTGTGGCTCTCCATACTAATTGCCCATACACAACGTGTTACGTACGAATGGTGTACTCATTACCCGTTCCGGATCGTACTTGGCGGGTCGTACGGCATGTTTACAAATCGTACGGTTTACTGTGAGAGTATATGTTGTACGGATTTAGCCTTGTTTTTCGTACGGTTCGCACGGATTCGGACGTATTTTTGACCTACGGATCGTACTACGCGATTCGGACGGATTTGTACGATTCGTACGGAAACGGCTACAAATACGAATCGTTGTACGAATTTGTTTCCCGAATCAGAATCTACCCCATTGTGTTTATGATTCTACCTGGCAGACAGTGGCCATCTAGGTGCACATAAAACTGCAGTATTGATTCAGAGATGTCTGATTTACAATATAATTAACTCCTAGCAACAGTCTAGTTTGGAAGGGTTACATGTATACAGGAGTGATCTGAAATTGGAGGCACACAGAAAGTCTAAAAGAAATGACAATAATAATTGTCT
Organism: Lissotriton vulgaris; assembly: GCF_964263255.1. Taxonomy (NCBI): domain Eukaryota; kingdom Metazoa; phylum Chordata; class Amphibia; order Caudata; family Salamandridae; genus Lissotriton; species Lissotriton vulgaris. The sequence goes on from NC_141696.1 coordinate 27,877,072, forward strand.
GATCTGGGTTTTGCGTTGACTTGGTTACTGTGCAGCAATGGGCAGCATATTATGATTTTGCAAAAAGCCTAGTACCATTTCTTTAAAGGTGCCCATGTAAAATGGTGAACAAGGTTACAATAATAGATGGTGGCTCCCAGGTTTACAGTGACAGAGAGGATAGCTTGGTGAATTCAACAAATATGCATACTAAAAACAAATTTAGCACTACAAATATGCACGTTATGTGCTGAAGATATGGCTTAATAAGTGTGCAGAGATCTCCAGAGATGCATCAACCTATGTTATTAATTTCTTCAAAAACTGCGCATCTAAGATTTAGACTTCTCATCGAAAGACTCCCTCTATTTTTTGACACATTCATCATTTATTGTAATGTCAACCTCATTTCATTTCCTATTTTCTCTCGCTAAAGGTACTTTACCAACTAGATATCCTTTTGTGTTGTTCTCAGGCCTGAACAGAATGATATAGCACTTGGGGAAGAATATACACCCCAGAAGTCCAGCACTGGAGCACAGGATGGCAAACACCTCAACAGCCACCATGTACTTCCCCCGCGTGCTCATATACGCTGGGATGAAGGAGATCCACACACTGACAAACACCAGCATACTGAAGGTGATCAGCTTGGCCTCGTTGAAGCTTCCAGGCAGATTCCTTGAGAGAAAGGCCACAATAAAGCTGACTGTGGCCAGGAGTCCCATGTATCCCAGCATGCAATAGAAGAAGATGGTGTTTCCTTCATTGCATGCAAATATTATCTTCTCATTATATGACTTCATGTTTAGTTCTGGAAAGGGGGGAGCCTTCACTAACCAGACAGCACAGATAAGGACTTGTAGCAGTGAGCAGGAGAAAACTATAGACCATGGTGTCCTTGATCCCAGCCATTTCCTGGCAGGACTGTATGGATTGGTCGCCTTGAAGGCAATGACAACTATGATAGTTTTAGCTAGAACAGAGGACACACTGATGGAAAAGATTATCCCAAAAAATGTCTGCCGCAGCATGCAGGTGAGCTTCTTTGGATGACCAATGAATATCAAGGAGCAGAGGAAGCAGAGCATGAGAGACACAAGGAGCAGGTAACTGAGCCCGCGGTTGTTGGCTTTGACGATAGCCGTGTCCCTGTGCCTTACGAAGACACCCAAGACAGAAGCAGTGAAGATAGTCAGGAAGATTGCAGAGATTGTAAGCACTAAACCCAACATCTCTTCATAGGACAGGAGTTCCATCACCTTTGGAATGCATCGATCATGCCTCTCATTGGACCACTGGTCATCAGGACACGGTTGGCACTGTAAGGAATCTGAAAGCATTGGGTTGTCACACATGTTATGGTTATAATGTCATGTAATTTACAATAAACTTTTAACATGTACAATGATTTATTAAATATCTTTGTGCCTGACACAAATGTTATCATTTCCTGTAATCAGTGTGCCAGTCTCAAGTAGAGATCAGCCAATAAGACATGGATTGATAAAAAAGCTTTGGGGACATTTATGATATTGTCGCGCAGTGCCCAAGTCTCCTTGCTGCACTGTGTGACAAGGAAATGGCAGGAGTGAGCAGTATTTAAAAGAATATGGAGCATTCCTGCCATTTCCTCGGCGCCTTTTTTGCTGTGTAGCACCAATGCAGGCCCCCTTTCACCATGGTGCAGGGGTGCATGCAGGATTGTTTTTGTGCAGGAAGGTACATCTGCCTGCACAAAACAATCCTGGGAGGGATATTCTTCTATCTGTGTGTGCTGATGAATGCCGAATGGAAGAGACATAGAGTAATAAAGATATTTCTCCTTGTTACACCTCTCCAGGGAAGGCACATCTGTTTGGTACTTTCACAGGTTTACTAGTTCAGGTGCATCTTGGAATGCACCAAAAGCCATGGGAGTTGCGTGGGTACACCCGTGCAATGCCCATGGAATGGCTCCCTGGCACAGAGTAAGGCAACACAGCGATGTACTTGCCGTTACTTTACTCAAGATTTATGAAGCCCCTCCGGGCCAAGCAAGGTGGCCTTGCGTGGCTTCAGAAATCACATTTCTGAGTTGCTTCACGAATGCACCATGTTGTGTGCTCCAAGAGTGTCCCAATGAGGCTCATAAATATGCCTCAATGTTCAATAAACAGAATATTGAAAATGACAATCTTTTGTGTGGCATTCCCCCCGATTTGTAACTTTGTTAGCTAAACCCATTTTAGTTGCCCATAGAGCTCTGTACTCTTGCTAAGTAGTGGAGACACGCTTCAGCAGAAAGGAGTCAGACCTTGGTGCACAGCTGGTGGAGCACACTGTCCATATACTTTAGTACAGCCTGGTGTGATAGCGCACAGTTAAATACAGGCAGCACATTCCATTGAAATGGCCACTAGATTTGGCCAGACATGCAGTATTACTGATACAATTATGGGGCATATTTACAAGCCCCTATTGCTACTGTGGTGTCACTTTTTTCGATGTTCCTGTGGCGATACGGGCTTTGCTTATTGACTAGGTGGTATTAAGCCACGTAACGTGGCTTACCGCTGCCTTTTAAATAAGGTACCCTTTCACGCTATACTTGGCTTGAAAGGGGTGGGCAATGGGTGTTGCGGTGGGCGTTCCACAGCAATACCCATTGATTTTGCCACTGCTACCTATTTGTAAGGGTGGCATAAGTATGAGACTGTGCTAAAATTGAGACAAAAAAAACCTGGTCTTAACATGACGAAAGGAGGAGAAATGCTTTATTTCTCCTCGTTTTTTCTGTTTCAATGTGTGCAGCATTGTGCAGCACACATAGACACAGCAAATCTCCATGCATGATTGGATATGCGCAGGCAGGTGCCCCTTCCGGCACAAAAACAATCAATTTAAAAAACGACGAGCTGCAACTTCTATGTGTGCTTGTAAAAGGGTGCAAAGACAACCAGTGACCAAAGACCCTTTTGTGTTGCCCGGCGGTGTCGCCTCTATTACCCACAAAGTATTAATCTATGAAGAAGCAGGCGCTGGAGACTGAAAGGCAGGAAACGAGGGTTTATTCTCTCCGGAGGAGAACACATCAATTCAGACAGCAAGTATCGTCACGAGGTGCTCTAACCGCATCTCTGAGGCCTGGCCTCTTATACTCAGGTTTACTGCTTTATTACATAAAACACATAGTCGTCAATACTTTGATGTTTGGAAAAGCATCCTAGGAATCCCCGCTTCAAGCCCGTTCCCACACATTTACAGTTGAAGCCCCCGCCCCGGTCACAACAGGGGATGGTTATCGTGCAGCTGGACATTCCGCCGATTCGCGGAATGGGTGGGGTTGGTCGGATCTCATGGGGTGAAGGGTGTTCGATCGACTTGAGGGTCCTTTGATAAGGGGAGGCTTCCTACTGTACGGGGTAATAAACAGTATCCGCAGGGCCAGGTGGTGGCTTGGGAACAAGGAAGACAGACGGGCACACAGGAAAGAGGGGGGGGGGGTTTGCATCAAAGGGCCTGAGACTATGAAAGGAATGAAGGGAGGTGTCGCGCTGGGAACAGGATGGGATTCTGCGGCAGATCTGCGCTGAAGAGGGGTTTATGACCCAAGGCATGTGAGAGCGAGGGGGTTATCAGCGTGCGGGGGATGCCTGTGAGGTTGAGAGAGAGAGAGAGAGAGAGAGAGAGAGAGAGAGAGAGAGAGAGAGACGCGCTGGCCATCAGCGAGGGGCAGAGGGGCCATGGTGCTAAAAATGGCTGCCGCTTACGCGCAAGGCATGTGAAAGCGGGAGTGATCAGTGCGTGGAGGTGTTTGTGTAGGTGGAGAGCCGTGCTGGGGGTCAGGGGTGAGCAGAGGGTGGTTCTGGTCAAGGCAGCTAAAGTGGTGGGTTGTGTGACGAAGAGTGCGGCATCGGGGCAAAAGGGAAGATGGCGTAGATAATGTTCACCAAACCGTATCAATTTTCCACAGTCCTCCCTTTAACATTTCTAAGACATCTTGCTGGCCTAATTCCTATCTATGTCTACTGTTATGGTCATAAGTAAGGAAGTGATAACCCAGGTGAAGGAACTGTACATAAACATTACATTTTAAAATCTTTTCATCTGCTGGGCGGGCTCATCGTTGAGCTTTGTTGGATGCAATATCAGACAAAAATTATGCAGTGAGAGCGTTGGGTACAGATCATAGATGTTTGTAGTCATTCGGAATAGGAGCCGATAGGTTACCACGTAAGTAAGTTCTTTTTGTACTCGGTTGGAGCATAGTCAATTCAATGGTGGTTGGGAGAGAAATGAGACATAGTAAAAACAATAATCAGGGTTCCCAGTGTCTTATGGTCGTGGACCATTACTAGTGAGTTCTCAGCATTCTTTGTCGCTTTCTGTTGGCACTGTTGAGCACCTGTACTACGATTCGTTCTTTAGCAGGAATGTCCATGTGGGTTGAGCCGTTGGAGGTCTGCGGGCAGGAGAGCGTCTTTGTTTTGTTTCGCCAGACCTCATGGGAGAAATGCGTTATGGTTTTGGAGCAGATGCATTTTCTTCCATAATCCAGAGTGTGGTCATTAGAAGGAGACAGAAAAGGATTGTGGTGAAGGGTGCAATTGTCTTTGAGTTGTGGAGTCTGTCTGTTCCTGGGTTTCTGTGGTGGGTATTTCCTGTTGCTTCCATCATCTTCAAGGTGTTCGGTATCGGGCAGAACCACATACTTCGTTTAGCTTCTTTTTGGGGTGACCCTTGGTGGTGTTTTTAGGTCACCGTTCTGAGATTTAACACAGTTCGTGGTCTACTTAGTCAGGGCTCCCTCCTTTTTGACGCAGGAAATACCCTTCTCCGGATGGCACAGTAGGATTTAGAGGATTTTGAAAGTTCAGGTGGGGGGGGGGGTGTGTGCGAATAGTCCTTATGGTAGGTCGGAGGAGGAGGGGATGGAGCAGGGCCAGATCGGGAACAGACCAGGGAGACGGAAAATTTTAGACAGGCGGGTCCATAATCACGTTCAGAGAGCGGGGACTTTTCGGCACACGTCGATCATAGAGCAGGGGCCTCAGATCAGCCCTTTCCTTTAGTTTTGGCGGAAACAGTGCCTCGTCCTGCGACTCCTTACTGTTGTGGTCTCGCCTTGGCCTCCGTTGCCGGTGTTCCACGATCGGCAGTCAGGCCGCATGCTCCCACATCCGGTCTCTTTTCTCCTCCGACAGTGGTACCCTTAAATGAGTTTGAAAAGACAGTCTTTAGAGGTTTTGCAGAGGAAGGTAATTACGTAAATCTATTTCTCTCCCAACACCAAGCAACTGGGGTAAACATCCGCTACATTGAGGTCTACAGCCAACGTATAAACAATTGATGATGGGTTTGCTGGGTTCCCAACAACTTCCCTTCGTGGCTATTTCTTTGGCGTTTCGTCGGTTTATTACATTCATTTGTCGTGGTACGAGGTCTGATACCCATTCATTGCATTTGTTTATTACAGTCATGTCAGTTCTCCTGGTAGAGACCCATTTCCCTAGTACGAGTCTTGCAAGGCTAGACCGGTCTTCAGGGCTTTGTATTTTACGGAAAAGTGTAACGTGTTATTCACCATAGTCTGATAGGCATCCTTCTGAGGAATGAACATAGGCTAAACGATTCTCCATTACATCAATGCGTCCTATCTTTTAGCTAAACATCTCATTTTCAACAAGGTTTACTGCAACAAGTTCTTTCATTTTTCGATCTAATTTTAACTTTGTAAACATTCTAATCTCTACATCGTTTCTTACAACCTGGCTACTTCATTAAAAACTCGGGGGGGGCTTGCGATAACCATTAAACTCATCTTTGGGGCGAGTGGGGTCTTATGGAAAACAACTAGGAACACAGTGAATTGGAGCAAGGGACATTTTTCAAATTCTCGTCTGGGGCAGCCGATACAAAACTGATGGTGTCCTGGGAAGGCGGGTATATCTCGATTGCCTTTGCTGATTGGGGCATGGATACAATTTTGGGACGGGGAAGGTCGCGTTACCAGAAACATTTTATCATGGATGCCACTGACAAGTAGTTCCCTTAAAATGGGTTAGATTAGAGAACCTTAGTCGTCTTACCTGTCCCTTTCTTTTCGGTCAATCTAGGTTTCATCAATATTTAGCAGAAAAGGAGAGGTATTAACATGGCATCAATGCAATTTTATTAAAAACGAAGTTTGTGCAAATACTTGTGGTATTTGGAGCCAATTGGGTGGTACACCAGGTTCGCCAATTAGGTGCCAGTCGTTTAGGGAGAGACAGAGAGAAAGTGAGGGAGAGAAAGATAGAGAGATAGATAGGGAGATGTGCAACGATAGGCTAAATGATACACATGTGTCCTGGGAGAGTGACTGTGTACCATTTAGGCTATTCAGTGCATTACCCAATATGAGACGTTTCGGGTCTGTGTTAGGATGTAGAAAGCATGCAGTTTGGGACGGAAGAGCATTAGGTCAGGTACAAGAAGGACGTGCATTGAGTTGGGCGCCCTTTGGTGTCATCTCGCAGCGTTAGTCCGTTTCATGTATCGGGCGTGACGTGGCTCCAGATCTGTTACGATACCCTAATCGTGATTCCATTGTAACCTGCAGAGGGAGAAAAAGAGGGAAAGGGAGGGGGAACAACATTCGAGCATATCAAATGTACGGGCACGAAAGTCCTTTACTTACCACATACCCGTCTTATCCCCTCAGGATATAATCCCTGGGGTCTCGGTTTCCGAAGTCAAAGGGGTGGGCAGTGTGGCAAGGGTGGTGAGCGATAGGTTGTTCATGGGGGGGACGGTCCGAGGGTGGCAGTATAGGTCGTGTGTGTGGGGAGAACGCTAAAAAGAAATCAGAGGTGCCTAGCGCGAGGTATCTGGTTTGTAAATGTGATGTTCTAGGGCATATCAGTTCTTCGGCTAACCCTGTCCCTTAGTACCTTCGATCATCATACCCTTATGACATTCTAACATTCATACCGTTTTGCTTTTACCCATTCTCCGAAGTCGGGGTCCTTCTTCATGCGTTAGTTCCTGAGCTTAGTCGCATATTTGGAGGCAGCGTATCATACCTTAGATTCGATCATAAATCCGGGGCCGAACAGCCATTTTTCTAATAACCTTAAAAAGAGATCAAAATGGTTGTGCACAAAATAGCCCTACCGCCGATTCCCACATTTACAAAAGTATGTGATACCCATTCATAGTTTGGAAAACCTTTATTTGCATAATCGTTCAGTACGTAAAATGTGAGAGTGCAATCATATTTTGGCTGGACGTGGCGATGGTGGAAGCACATACAGTAGGGGGGGTTTGTCGCATAAGAACATGTTAAAAAGGCCTAATTAATTATTTGCAAGTAACTAAAAACGTCTCGTTAAGTGATGAGGGATCAGGGGCATTTTAGTTCATAAATGGGAACACAGTCAAGCTCATTGTAATCACATTTCCTAGATGTATACCGTGGGTGTGCATCATAAGCGACATTATGTACCAGTTACAATAAATACCAAAATAAATCGTTCATTGAAATCAACATTTTGACGGGACCCCTTTTAAATGTTCGCCAAGCGAACCCTCCTCTCCTTTTCGTCAAGTGTGCAAAGGTTCACATATATATATCTTAGTACATCAAGTCTCATTAGCTAAAGAGCACCACGAGGTGTCCGTTAGTTCCTATTTGATACCGGCGCCATTTTGGGCGAGGCCGGTTTAGTCCGGAAGTAGCATCAGGGGAAAAAAATGTCTCTGACGATTGGCGGTTGGACCAGAGTCCCTTTCGGCAGTTCAAAAACCTGTGCTAACAGAGGGGCTGGTGGTGTGGACCGTCAATCAAAAAGGGGGGGAGGGAGGTAGAATCTTTCTTACCGGGTCACGTTGATGTTCAGCCGGAACTTACTTGAGTTCGTTAGCCCATAATGTTCCTGGGTGGTTCAGACTGAAGCTGGTGCAGACACGAGAGCACCACCATCTTGTGGCTATGTCGTGGTCGTTCCAGTTGTTCCTTACCGGAAGCCTGTAGGGGCCGAGGGCTTCTGGGACTCTGGTAGAATCTTCAAAGCTGTGGGGATGATGTCGGAGGTGGGGGCTCGTGCCCAGGTGGGCAAGTGCCCGAGTTGCAATTCCGGACAAAGTTACTCCAGCGGCCTAGACCCGCCTTCCAGAGGGCCCAGACGCCATTTTGAGACCCTGCAGCCGCCGCCCTTCGTCGTGTCTTTCAGGAGTGGAAAAAAAACTTCTTGTGGCGACAAAGACAGAACATCATGCTGTTGGAGCAGGACATTTGGTTCGGGGCGCCAGGGTGCAGCTGTGGAGCCTTCACCTGGGGAGGTGAGGGAGGCTCGTCCGTGCCGCCTCCCTCTCCCGGCGCATCCCACGCCGTCCCTTTGAATCAGGGGTGCACATGATGACCACCCTACACCCCTGACTCCGACTCTTGGGGGACCATTGTATGTCCGGTGCTGCACAAGTATGCCCGTCGGACATTGTATGTTCTGTGCTGCGAAAATAGTCCCGTTGAACATTGTACGCTCTGTGCTGCGGAAATAGATCCGTCAGGCATTGTACGTCCTGTGCTACGCAAATAGATCTGTGGCCCGGCTGGAGGATTTCGGCGCCGGGCCGGGGCTGGGAAACCTCCTACCTGTGGAGGTGGGAGAGGCTCGTCCGCGTCGCCTCTCCCTCCCAGTCCCCCTGCGCCAGTTCGATGGAGGAATTTGTGATGGCCGGACCAGGAGATACGAGGGAGGGGGTCATCTGCATCCGCCCCCTCCCTACTCGTGGCCCAGGGGACGTCACCCCAGGAAGGAGAGTATGGGAAGACCATTTCATGTCGGCCCATGGAGCCTCCTGTACCTTCTCGTCAGCGATTTCTTTTGGTCTATGGCTGATGGCTGGCCCCGCCCCACACGTGCTGTGTGTTTCACCTTCCGGATGGGCGGGACCGTTGACTTGTTACATTTTGAGAACTTCCGGAGTGAGCGTAATATGTTTTGTATTGTTCCTATTAGTACAGTTTACTTCAAAGAATGTTTTACTAGTTTTTCTATTTATCGTTGGTTGTGTGTTATCTTTATCGTAATTAAATCCTAAATTATATAACAGATGCTTGGTTTCCTTGAGTCCTTTTCTACGGGGGATTGTCTACGCAGGCCTGTAATTGCTTCTGTTTTTCAGAGTGGGGGTGGGGGGGCAACAGGGAGCAATCAGTCCCAGAACTCAGACATGTCGTTGAAATTGGTCTGACGAAATCTGTGCCATCGAGCATAATCAAACGTGGTGGTTCTATCCGTCCTGTCCGTGTTAGTCTGATTTGTTTTTATCTCGCGCCTTCTCCCTTTCTGCCGACCTGTTATTTCTGTCGACCCTCCGCTCTTACCTATGTTCTGTAGAGTCGGGCATTGGGCTTTCCAGTGCCCGAGACATTTACAAAAAGCACATTGGTTTTGCCTTAAATCTGTTCGTCCTGTGCATAGTGTCGGGGGATTACTTTTGGGTCGTTGTGCCTCGGGTTTGTCCTGTCGACACATCCCATTACACCGTTCTCTTTTTGTGTCTAATCCTCGGAACTGTGTCGTCGTTGGCCCTTCCTTTCGCCTACCAGGCGTTTGGAGGGTTGTCTGCCGCGTTTCTTTACCTACTCTGACTTCGTCTCTTTCCTTTCGTTGCGTAGCTTCTTTGCGCCACATACCGAGACTATCGAGCATAATAGGCGTTGTCTTATTATTACAAAGGGCTATTTCTACCGTTTCTATTTTGTCTAAATCGAAGGATCCTATCAGTGGCCATTGTTTCTCTTGGTTCGCTTTGGTATACTTGTGCCATAGCTTACTATAGGCTATGGTAATTAATCCATACTTTGTGAACATTTCTTTATTAGGGGTGCCTTCCAGCGGAGCTAGATGGTCCACCTCTAATAAACGGTCCGGGCTGAACCAGCTATCCATCAGTGGGGAGAAGACAGGCATGACGGATCACAATGGGGATAATAGTCAGCACTACCTATCTTATCACTGCGTGCAAAGACTAGACAGAATATTTCTATTCTACGTTGTTTGCACGCAGTGAATACCTCAAGAACCAATATCGGGCAATCAGTGTTTGGTCAATAAATACAAAATAAAAATGGTCAATGGGGAGAATAAGTAGGCCCGCAAAGGTCTGCGTCACCTACCCTTTCACTATCTGCAAAGAGGGGGACCTATTCTTTTCCTGTTTGCAGACAGAGAATCTCCAGAAAACAATCCGTAACAGTTAATCAATGGGGAGGGGCAATTGATCAGTGGGGGAGAAAGATAGGCACGACGGGTGCGTTACCTATCCTTCACTGCTTGCAAAGAGAGAGCCGGTTGTTTCTCCGTTTGCCGACAGCGAAACTCCAAATAAATTAACAAAAAGTAATACTAGTATTTTCCATCAATTATCAATCATTTCGCGATTTGTCGTGTTTACACGACCTTACCCGGACCGCATGGACAGTTTCTTGTCTTCCGAATCCAGCGCCCGATCGTCCTCTTCTCTTCGTACTCCTCGTGGCACTCCTGATGGTTCCCAGTCAGGACCGTAGATCACTCGAGAGAGGTCCGTTCGGAACCAGTGAAGTTCGGATGATCGGCTGTCAGACGAGGGTCTATCGGACAGGGTACCTTCCGATCGTTGCAGTCGTTCACTCTGTCGTCAGGACCTCTCCCACTGGATCCACGAGTCGCTGATGGGCCCCACGCTTGGGACGCCAATTGTAAAAGGGTGCAAAGACAACCAGTGACCAAAGACCCTTTTGTGTTGCCCGGCGGTGTCGCCTCTATTACCCACAAAGTATTAATCCATGAAGAAGCAGGCGCTGGAGACTGAAAGGCAGGAAACGAGGGTTTATTCTATCCGGAGGAGAACACATCAATTCAGACAGCAAGTATCGTCACGAGGTGCTCTAACTGCATCTCTGAGGCCTGGCCTCTTATACTCAGGTTTACTGCTTTATTACATAAAACACATAGTCGTCAATACTTTGATGTTTGGAAAAGCATCCTAGGAATCCCCGCTTCAAGCCCGTTCCCACACATTTACAGTTGAAGCCCCCGCCCCGGTCACAACAGGGGATGGTTATCGTGCAGCTGGACATTCCGCCGATTCGCGGAATGGGTGGGGTTGGTCGGATCTCATGGGGTGAAGGGTGTTCGATCGACTTGAGGGTCCTTTGATAAGGGGAGGCTTCCTACTGTACGGGGTAATAAACAGTATCCGCAGTGCCAGGTGGTGGCTTGGGAACAAGGAAGACAGACGGGCACACAGGAAAGAGGGGGGGGGGGTTTGCATCAAAGGGCCTGAGACTATGAAAGGAATGAAGGGAGGTGTCGCGCTGGGAACAGGATGGGATTCTGCGGCAGATCTGCGCTGAAGAGGGGTTTATGACCCAAGGCATTTGAGAGCGAGGGGGTTATCAGCGTGCGGGGGATGCCTGTGAGGTTGAGAGAGAGAGAGAGAGAGAGAGAGAGAGACGCGCTGGCCATCAGCGAGGGGCAGAGGGGCCATGGTGCTAAAAATGGCTGCCGCTTACGCGCAAGGCATGTGAAAGCGGGAGTGATCAGTGCGTGGAGGTGCTTGTGTAGGTGAGGAACCGTGTTGGGGGTCAGGGGTGTGCAGAGGGTGGTTCTGGTCAAGGCAGCTAAAGTGGTGGGTGTGTGTGACGAAGAGTGCGGCATCGGGGCAAAAGGGAAGATGGCGTAGATAATGTTCACCAAACCGTATCAATTTTCCACATGCTGCACTAAGTTCACATAATCAGTGAAAATAGAGTTCATGAATATTTTTCATGTGCGCCTCACCGAGTAAAGTGCCTTGATTTGTTTTAATCATACTAAATTCTAAATTTCCATCAAATTCAGAATTACAAAAATTGCCTGATTTGTACTTTGTAACTGCTGATGTAAGTATAATAATTTGTACAGTTCATTTACAGGTATTTAATTTGTTGTGTATTAAAAAATTTACATCCTAGAGGCTTCCTTTCACACGTGCTAAACCCCAGCGGATTGTCACATCATTCTGTACACAAAATGCACACACTTTTATGTCAGAGAAAAGGAAAATAGTCTCCATGATACAAAATAAGCAGTAATTTGAAGCCAGACATCACCCCACATATGTTCTTGTATGCACTGCATATGTTTAAACATAAAAACAACATTTAAAGTAATCCTTGTTTTCCTTTACCTTCTAAACTCCTGCATGAACTCTTCCTGTCCAGACCTACCATTGGAGGCGATCTCCCCTTGGGAACAAAGGACACAGTCGAAGCAGCAGGGGGGCTCCCCCTCTCTGGCCGCCTTTCTGTGCCCCGGAGGACAGCTCTCACTGCAGACAGACCGTGGTACCTGGAGGATTAACAGTGGCCATTAATGTAAAAGATACCAGAGACCTCAGAGAGAGTCAGCAGAGAGGTAAGAGCTAACCATATCAACCTCCAGGATGGCTCATTTTCATATTCTCCCTCACCCTGGCATCTGCACATTCCTTTCATTAGCCTGCCATCTGGCTGGTTTAAAATAGTAGGGGTATACATGAAACTGGTTTCTCCTGCTTGTCTCCTTCTATTAAAGATTATTTTTTAGGATCCCTCCCCCTGGCTCTGTCATTCCTATGTAGCAGACCCCTGACCTCCCAGAATCGCTCCTTCAACACTGGATTACTTAACACCTGTTCAATGCAGCCTGGCTAATACACTGAACTTTGACCAATCACGACAGAGCATTGGAAGGCTGAATGTTGGCTTACAGACAAGAAAGTCATATAACATCTTGTCTGCACACTTTAGGATAAATTCAACAATAGCTTATTGTTGGATCTATCAATACCATCATTCGGGTCGGCCTAGTCCTGGTAAATGGAGAGATTTATTACTTCCTGGCGGTAGGGGGCCCCCTCCCCCTGGCTCTGGAATTCCTATGTAGCATACCACTGTCCTCCCAGAATTGCTCCTTCAAGCCAGGGGCTATTTATTGACTAATGAAAGCAGCCTGGCTAATTCAATTAACTGACCTATCAGGAGAGAGTACTGGAAGGCTGTATTTTGGCTTACAGACAAAAAAGTCTCATAACTTCTTGCCTGTACATTTTAGGATCTATTGGACAATAGAATATTGTTGGATCTATGAATACCATTCTAGTAAGTCCTTGAATTATATTTTTATGATTCTCCTGCCAGGAATCATTAGATAACTTCTTGCAATGTTAACCTATGTGGCTGGGGATCTGCAATGGGGAAAATGAACTGGACTATCTATCCAACACCAGGGCTTATAAAACATCTTTTATTAGGACCCAGCCTATATCTACAGGACCCCCGACCCCTGGAACACCTAGGATGGACTTGGTTCTGAATATGTAAAACTATTGCAGATCCTTACTCCACAGTGCCCCTAGCATAAAAGTCGATTTTGGGAAGCACTTTACTACTGCGGGGAATGAGATTTTAATATCTTTTATGATCAATTTGATAACTTATCTCATTCGTCGAATTTGGATCGGTTATTTTCTGTTATTGAGTAAAAGTCAAACCCCGCATAGGTTAGATAAACCCCATAAACTGACGCAACTCTGAAGAACCACTTACAACTGGTAAAGTTTAAAAGGTTTAATATAAAATTAAGAAAAGTTGCAAATACAATCCTCTCAGGATAAGATTCAATAAGTATACAGGAACTAGAAGGAACATATATTCCCTAAAGAACCTCAGTCTACAAACGAATACAATTAAAGTCAGTTCGAGAATCAACAAATTAAAAAGCATAGATACAATGTGGTTCCGTTGCGTCATCTACAGAAGAGAATAAACAAGTTAAATCTGTCCCTACTCTATGCTAGGTGACATCCCTATTTCGCAAATTCCTTACCTAAAAAAGGTGTCAGCAGTTTGACTTCCAAAGAAGTTCAAACTCTCTTAGCCTCTAATGGTAATCTTAAGTTTAGAAAGCAGTACCCTCTCTGCCTACCCATCTGCTCTCTAAGGGTCCTCGGCCTACTGCTCTCTTGCGCTCTGATCTCTCTGCGCTCGCTCCTAACTTCTCCCTTGAGCTCTCTATGATGGCATCTGCTCGGAGCTGTTCGCTGTCTTCTCCCCGGGGTGCTGTCCCTAAAATACACAATCACAGTATGGGTGGAACGCCCCCTTCGACGCCCACCACGGACTTTCCCCATGATGTCATTTCTGGCTCTTTCCATAACTTCATCTCTTTACGTCTTCCGTTAAGTTGACCCTTCTTCTTAGACGCCATCTTCGTCTTCTTGCTGGTGACTTCACTTGACATTTCATTTGACACTTTCGGAGCAAAAGTCTATCACCTCATCAGAACTTTACTCTTTACGACTATATGCGTAACCTTTCTTGGTCCTGTGAATGGTCATTTCAAAACAAGACTCAAATTCCAAGCGTCTCCTCTCACGTTTAGGCCATAAACTTCGTCCGGCATTGTCACCTTAAATCTAACAAGAACCTAGACTCTTTGGCTCGCACATTCAGAACAAGGCTATTCACGACTCCTGTGAGCCCACTAAATTACATACAGCAGACTACACTCCTGCGAACCCTTGGTCAGTTAGGTTAAAATCACACATGACCTAACTCTTCTAACATTCCTACAACTTCTACACAGTACAACCTTTAACACACATTTATATATAATCGCATTTAGCAAATCCTTTGCTTATAAGTGAATACATTTTACATAGAATATAAATTACGTAGAGTACAACTTTATATTCTCATTTGTTACATCGGTATGTATGCTCTCTGCACATTCCTCCATGTTACATTTCTCGCCGTTTCTCCACTTAAAGTTACACACGTATATGAATTCTACTTTGCACGTTCTTCTGTTCGTAAGCATTTCTACACATTTCTACATTAGCCCACCGTGTATACGGGCTTCCTAATTCTAATGCATATTGTAGAGTAAATACAAAATACATTTCCTATATTATTCAGGTTACATCGGTTATCTTTATGCTACAAGTGTCAACTTCATGTTACCGTATACATTTCATTCCTACGTTTATACGATATGCTTGTAAATATGACTCGGATATACGTTTTATTCAAATTGCGCTCTCTCAGTTCCCCCCTTTGATGACCTTTAGGGGTCATCACTAAATGCAATTTGAATAGCACCTTTACACAGAACTAGTTACAACATTCCCTCTTTTTATCGTTTCGAGAGCTCTTAAACTTTTATACTGTTGATCTTGTAAAGCAGCTAATCTCCTTTCTTGTTCTCTCATGGATCTTTGTAACCGGTTCGACCTATACCATTTATTTAGCTTCACTAATCCTAACAATGTGATTATACAAATTAATACTATTAATACAGGTTTTAATATGTACCATACAATGCTTTTACCAAGGTTGGCAAACCAACTTCCAACCTTTCCTACTCCATGACCTACTTTTTCCCAAACATTTATTTTTGTCAAATCTTCGATTTCTTGATGTATCTCTGTAATGTTTTGTATGACCTTCTCAAGTGGTTTTGAATTATCAGGAATATAAGTACAACATTCCTGGACCTTCAAAGCCTTGCAAACTCCGCCCTCTTTTGCTAGCAGAACATCTAAAGCAAGTCGGTTCTGAAGAACCATTGCTCTAATCGATTGCATCTCGCCTTCTACTAGCATTAATGACCTTGCAGTACTTGCAGATAATCTATCTACAACTGTAGCTAGTCTCCTGATCTTAACATCGTTAAGTATTAAACCTAACATAGGAAACATCGCTCCAAATATGTCTCCAACTACTTCAGCATCTCCTACTTCTCTTTTCGCTCTTGTCGAAGCCTTTCCTTCTATGATCGCTAAATCTTTTGCATGATATATTTTGGGGAAGACAATTGCCAAGTAACACGAACCATACCAATTGTCAGGCAGTTTTACATAGGCATTTCTTCCACATACAAAATACACATTAGGAATAGCTTGCATCCCTTTCATGAAATCTTTCGTATAGTATTCTAACCTAAAAGCATGTTCGCAATTAACTTCACCTACAAATACACTCTCATAATATGTCTTGCTTCGAGTTAAACATAACTTTCCTTTCTGCGTTCTATCCAAAGCTATTGGACCATTGCTACCTTTCTTTTTATGTGCCTTTTCTTCTTCGGTCCAATCAGTCTTTCACTGTCCTGACATTTTTAGAATCTTCTGCCTTCTGTATCGGTCATCTACTTGTCCTATGAATTTTTTCTCTACCTCTGACACTTTGCAAGTCAGATTATTTCTGCGTGCGTATGATGTATCTAATGTATCCCAAGGAAGAAAGAATTTGGCTAGTCTATCCTCCTTTTTATAATAGTCCCACTTATTCATTTGTTTATAATTCGGAACTTCAGGCAGTACCGAATCATAATTTGAAAAGTAGTACTCAAACCCTTCTCTACCATAAAATATACTAAGCAGTAAACTACATGTTATCCCATAAGTCAGTGGGAGATGATGATATCTGATGCCTTCGTCTACTGAAGCCGGCAATTGCCTACAAACATAGCAATCTTTGGCCTCCATGGCATCGATATACTCGTACAATAGTTTGGCATATGCATTTGACCTAAAATTTCCCTGTGACTCGTCTACATGTAACCTACGAGCTTCATCTGCCAGTAACGCCTTTTCACGGATAACATTGCTCTCCTCCTTCTTCCCAACAAGAGCAGGTTTCAAAGTCGTTACAGGCTTTACATCTGCTATTTCTTTATCACCTTCATGTCCTACTATGTATGATATGGTCACTACTGTAATTATGAGAAAAATTACTAATGCTATTAGTGTACCTATTATGCATTTGGCTTTTCGTTTTGGGTTGCCGTTCTCCATGTTATCAAACAGTGTAGCTCGTTCTTTTTCGAAGAAAAGTTTTTCTTTTTCAGACTCTGTTTGCTTTGTTTGCTTTCTCAATCTGTAAAGTGCTCTTAATCAACCCTAACCCTTCTCCGTCCTCTAAATGTAATCCCTAATTTTATTCTTCTTTCCACTCGGCGCTAGGTTATCTTCTTCTTTATAGCTTAACACAAAAGTCTTTATGCATCTACAATTATTCTCGTACCTGCAGCTTTAATAACAAGTTCCAATAATTCAAAACGAACAACTTTTTCTTCTTCTTCTGGTATTTGATGACCAAAAGTTGGAAACTGTAATCGATTTAGCACTAGATCTTTAATCCGACTCAGGTAAGGGGGTATGGGAAGTGTGAAAGTCAGTAACCCCTCAGTCTCGAGTCCAGGCGTCAACATCCATATCTCCACCGCCACAAATGGATCGAGATCGATTACTTTCACTTCTCTCACTCTCCCAGATTTCTGTCCCCCAGACATCTGCTAAATAAGTCCACTCTGGGGTGGCGTACCTTCTGCAGGGCACACGTACCCTTCTTGATCTTCTCCGACTTTCTGTGCCTGAGTCTGTAGTTTCTTCTTCCTGACCCGACTCTTCAGCGATCGGGACAAGAGTTCTCTCCTGATGTTCTTTCAAGCTTGGCCTTCTCCTTCTCTCCGGCCAACTGGCTTCGTCACTCTTTGTCCTCCCGCTCCTTGTTCTTGGACTTGTTTCTAGGTCACTCTCAGCTTGTTCGGTATCTGATTCGATCTCCCAGTTACTTTCTTCTCCTGAGGCGACTTCGATCTCACTGGTGTCCTGACCGTCGTCGACCTGTTTCGACACAGGCTCAGCCTCTTCGATCACCTCTACAGCTTAGCTTTCCCCCTCTGTGGCTTCTCCGCTTTCCGCTGGATTCTCATCCGAGAGAGGAGCTGTTTCTTCCAGAGGTGTTGGCACTCTTCGGGTGTGTGAGGCATGTATCCAGTTGGGCAAGCCTCCACACTTTACTGCAGTGTTCGTAACTAGTATGACTTGAAATGGTCCTCGCCAGCGCACGTCTAAGCAGTTCTTCCTGACGTGCTTCTTTACCAGGACACAGGTCATGGCACAAGTCTTGTGCTGATGGAACCTCTGCAGCCTGGACCTGGAGGGATACAGAATTAATGGCATCAGATAGTCCCTTGCAGTAGTCCAAGATCAAATCGTCTGTGATGTTCAATAACGCTGCAGTCGGAACCGATGGCAATCTCATAGCTCTCCCCATTAGCACTTCATGTGGAGAGAGACCTGTTTTTCTATCTGGTGTGCTACGTATGCTCATAAGAACCAATGGAAGTGCGTCTGGCCAACTCAGGGATGTTGATGAACAAACTTTGGCAAGTCTGGATTTGATTGTGCTGTTGATTTGCTCTACAATCCCTGAAGCTTCTGGTCGATAACTGCAATGGAGCTTCTGATCGATACTCAAAGCTGAGCACAACATCTTCACTATTTCGCTATTAAAATTAGTTCCTCTGTCCGATTCCAAAGAGGATGGCACCCCAAACCTCGGTATCAATTCTCTAAGTAACAATTTCGCTACTGTAAGTGTATCGCACCTACGTGTAGGGTAAGCTTCAACCCACCTAGAAAATATGCAGACAATCACTAAAACGTATCTGAGTCTATTGCATTTAGGCATTTCGATAAAGTCAAGCTGCATCCTATTGAAAGGCCCCCCAGACCTCCCAATGTGACTCAATGTGACTGGTGTTCTCTTTCCTACGTTTAGTTGCTGACAGATCGCACATCGCTGACACACTGCTTCTGCCGCTACTCTAAATTTCGGATTAAACCATGTTTGTCTGAATACTCTCACCATAGCATCTCTACCTATGTGTGCTGATCCATGCAATTTCCTTGCCATTGGACTAACAAGTTCGTTTGGTAAAACTGCTCTCCCATCTGCAGAGATCCAAAAGTTCATTTCACTTCTAGTACAACCCGCTGTTTCCCAGCTCTTTTTCTCATCATCTGGTGCATTTTCCTGAACACATTTTAGCTCGTCCCACGTATCTACAGTGTCTAACAACATTGTTAACTCAGTTCTTTCTTGTATTCCCCCCACTTCTACATTAGTGTGAGAATATCCCTGTTCTGCGCAGTAACGCGCGACTTCATCGGCATAGCGATTGCCTTGCGATACAAAATCTACATTCTTCGTGTGCGCGGCACATTTGACAACCGCTATGGCTGTCGGGCCTTGCAATGCTTCTAACAATAGTCTCACGAATTCTCCATTCCTAATGGGAGAACCCGAGGAGGTCATGTAACCTCTTTGAGACCATAACTGCCCGTAATCGTGAACTACCCCGAAACCATACTGGCTATCGGTGTATATGGTGACTCGAATTTTGTTACCTGCTTAACAGGCACGGGTCAAAGCAATAATTTCAGCTACCTGAGCGGAATGTACTCCTTCCAGGCAGGCGGCTTCCACAACTCTGGTAATTGTACAAACTGCATATGCTGCTCTCAGCTGACCGATATCGTCTCTTACGCATGAACCATCAACAAAGAATATTTCATCGGGGTCAGTCAATGGCTCATCTACGATATCAGGTCTCGGTTTGGTGCATAGTTCAGTCACATCAAGGCAGTCATGATCTGTACAAATTTCATCATCAATATCATTTGGAAGTGGCATCAACGTAGCAGGATTTAAGACGGAGCATCTCTTTAGGGTCACATTCTCGGCAGCCAATATGACTTGCTCGTAGCGTGTGAGCCTGCTATTCGTCAGATGCTGAGTCTTAGTCCTGGTCATTAACAATTCCACAGAATGCGGTACGTACACCACTAACTGATGTCCCATTACCACACTCTCACAACGTTCAATGCTGACACCCGTTGCAGCTACGGATTGGAGGCATCCGGGCAACGCTGCGGCTACTGGGTCTAATGTAGCCGAAAAATACGCAACTGGCCTACGCGCATCTCCGTGTATCTGGGCCAAAACTGCTAAAGCGCAACCCTCTCTTTCGCAGCAGTAAAGCAAGAATGGTTTCGTGTAATCCGGCATTCCCAAAGCCGGGACGCGACATAAGTCCTCCCTCAGCTGCAAAAATGCCATCAAACAATCTTTGTCCCATGGTACCGGATCACTCACTCCTTTGTGCGTCAGCTGTAATAACGGTTTTGCCTTCAGTGAGAAGTTGGCTATCCACTGTCGACAATAACCGACCATGCCTAGAAACATCCTGACTTCTCTTTGTGTTTTAGGCGCGTTCATTTTCATGATCGCCTCTATTCTGTCTGGAGACACCTTCCGTTTTCCCCTTTCAATCCTATGGCCCAAGTATTGCACTTCAGTCATACAATACTGCAATTTACTTGGAGACACCTTGTGTCCGTTCTCGGCCAAATGATTTAACAAGGTGATGGTGTCTACCTTGCAAGCTTCCTCAGTTTCTGACGCAACTAGGAGGTCGTCTATGTACTGGACCAGAACCGAATTCTTGGGCAGTACTAGACTTTCAAGATTCTTCTTCAGTAGCTGGTTAAAATCGATGGGCTTTCTGTATACCCCTGAGGGATACGACACCATGTTAAAACGCGATCTTCCAGCTTAAAAGCGAAAAGATACTGGCTCTCTTCATCTAAAGGAATCGAAAAGAAAGCCTGGCACTAATCTATCACTGTGAACCATTCAGCTTGGAACGGTATCTGAAACAATATCACTGATGGATTCGGTACCACTGGACAACATGAAACAACGATATTATTAATCTTTCGAAGGTCCTGCACTATTCTGTATTTTCCACTAGGCTTCTGCAAACCCATAATCGGGGAGTTACATGGACTACCCACGATCTCTTTCAGTATTCCCTGTTTAATCATGGACTCGATCACAGGCTTTATTCCTGCAATTGTCTCCGGTGTCAACTTATATTGTGGTGTTCTTGGATACTCGGCATTGGGTCTTACCATGATCTTTACTGGTTCTACCCCTTTGATCAATCCTATTTCTTCTCCAGTAAAATCCCACACCTCAGCTGACACTTTCTCTCTCAAGTCCTGTGGAAGCTCCTCCACTGTTAAGGTAGGATATAGTTCCACGCATTCCTGCGAGTTTACAACCTTAAAATCGGCATCATCATCATTAGTCTGCACTTCTACTCCTTCAGGTGTGCAATATATTGTGCAATTCAGTTTACACAACAGATCACTTCCTAGCAAACACACAGGGCTAGAATCACAGATCACAAACTGATGTTCGTCACTGTAATTCCCTATCTTCACCGACACTGGTTCTGTCAGAGGATTCGTCATCCTCTTGTTTGCGACTCCTACCACCTGAATCGTCTCTCCCGATATTGGCAGACCTGGGACTACCGCTGATCTCAACGTGGATCTAGTGGCCCCCGTATCCACCAAAAAGGTCGTAGGACATCCAGCCACTTCAGCCTCTACGTATGGTCCTCTCTGATCTACTTCCAGGGCTGCTCCTAGAGTACAGGCTTCCTCCCTATTCACTCGTTGCCCTGTAAGAGGATCAACGTAGTAGCATTCTTCCCCTCCTACGAACAATGGCATTTGTCTATAGGTTTTCCCTCCATTTGTAATGCGAGGGGGTTGAGGAAACGGGGCTCGAGGAGTCTGAGTCCCCCCTTTGACAAACTTTCCCTTCGGGACTGCTGCTCCCTTTACCACATTGTTCTGTACCTCTTCCTCCTCCTGTTCTAATTCCCCTGTCTCAACATTGTAAGGACATTCGCGTCTCCAATGTCCCACCTCGTTACACTGATGGCACCTCGTTGTCTTTTTCAGTGTCGCGATATCTACTCTCGGTCTCGGTCTTTCTTCCTCATCTCTGCTTTGATTATTCTGTTTCTTTCCTGGCGTTCCTGTTCCCTGTTGCCGCTGTCCACCCTTTCCAGCTGATTGCATCTGTACCAGCATCAGCTTTTCCTTAAGTTTCTTTGCCTTTGAGTCTATTTCATCGCTACAGTACCTCGCATACCTCAGAATCTCATCTAGAGGTTTGTTTTGCCAACAAATCAAATGCTGTCGAATCATCATGCTTATGTCTGCTCTCAATCTTAGAACAAACTTCGACACAAACTGTCCTATGTCTTTGGGATCCATTACGTCTAACCCACTGTACTGTTTGAATGCTTTCAGTAATCTCTCATAGAACTCGTGAACGGTCTCTTTAGGCTCCTGAGTTGTTCGATCTATCTTAACCCAGTCTATGTCTTGCACCGGCACTTTCTCTTTTAGCCATGTTATTACTCTCTCGTATTTTTCCATGACTCTATCTGATGGACCGTTTGTCCGGGTATCTCTCGGAGGCTCGCAAGCGGGCCATTCAACACTGAGCTTGCATGCCGTCCACAAATCTCCGGGTACTACGATATCGAACAAGGTGTTCAAATCGACCCACAGCACCTTAGAGATCTTCACGAATCTCTCTACCTGCTTGTACCACTCCACGGGGTTCTCTCTAAGCTTTGGGAAAGAATTAGTGAATGCCGCTAAATCCCCCCTACTCCAGGGTACATGAACGTAGTTTCCGTTCGCGATTTCTCGCAAAGGGAAAGCTTCCATTCGCATTAGGTCTCCATCCTGGGACTTCACAAGTGCACTCCTTCTGACAGATCCCCTCTTGGACCATTTTTCCTCCCATCTATCCAGATCTCTCCATATTCTGATACACATGATTAGTTCCCTTATGTGTACTCTTAGCCCAATCGTCCTACGCTCATCTAGATCTCGATCCGTGCAATTCAGCCTATGGTTGGCCTGCAAAGCTTTAGTTCGTGACATGTCTATCATATACTTTTCTGCTAATTCAGATAATTTTTCATGAGCTGCCCTTGCTTTTCGAGTAACATCCTTAGATAAAAACAGTATTTCATCTGGTTCGTACAGCTCTAACCTCTCTATTGCCACTGTGCCGTCAATTATTTCATCCAAGTCTGATTTTAAACTCATTACATCAATCCGTCTCGCTTTTATTTCAGCTCTCAGTACGTCAGTCCTAGGTTGATCTCTTACATCCCTCTCACCTCCACTATGCGCCCTACGCCTAAGCACAGGTGAGTTATGAGGAGTTTTTCTTCCATCTCTTTGTTCCCACCTCTCTAGATCCCAAGCTTTTCCATCTTCCCTTGGGGTGTGGTGGAACGTTAATCCATTCCCCATCATTACATTCCGTCTTTTCGGCTCGGTTTCTCTAGATACAATATAGGATCCTCCATGCTGTTCTGTATCACTGCAACTCCCTTGCTGTCTGGTGTCGCTCAACAACCGATAAGGTCCTTCATGGCCATCCATGCTCCCGCGATCTCGTTCGTGATCACCGGATGCATGGCGAGACGTTTCGCGACTCCCTATATTTCCCTGACTTCGTCCGTGATCACCGGATGCATGGCGAGACCCTTCGCGACTCTCCATGTTCCCGTGATTCCAATGTTGCACATTTTCGTCCGGGGTATGGTGAGTGCATCTGAAAGTATTTCGGTACTCCTGCGTCCTTCGTTCTCCCTCACTAAAGGTGACGCGAGGCACTTCCCCACACCCTGCACTCCTGTCGTCGCACATTTGCCTATTGCCACTGGTAGTAGGGCAAGTATCTCCTCTGCTTCCTTGACTCCCTCTCTCCCACTCCGGGCTGCTTTCGCCAGCTCCACAATGAGAGAGGATCCTGTTATCCTGGTCTCTCCATTCTGCTCCTGTTTCTAATCTTTTATTCTGAGTCTCTTCGGCAGCATCCCATTCTCTCAAATATTCCCTTAATTCCTTATAGGATTTCGGTTTCGGTCCCCTCAAATCCATCTGTCCTCTTTGACCCCCTTGTTCTATCCAGGGACCCGTTGCGGAATCTAATGGGGTACTCCGACTCAGTGGTCCTAGCAACTGCCTCTGGGAATTGATCATATTATTCCTATTCTCCATCTCTGCCCTTTCCCTGTCCCATCGTGCCTGTTCCTCCTGCTGGACCCCCTCTGGGTTGTAGATTGACACTATAGGGCCTATGGTGACAGGTACTTGTAAAGCATCTGGCATTTGATACGACCTTGCATGCTGTGTTTCTGGCCCCTTCTGGACCACGAATCTTCCTACTACTCTCTGTTCGGGACTAGATTGAGGTACTTCCTCACCTTTCTTGGTATCCCACTCTGATACTGGGAGCGGTTTATATTCCCCCCATCTAGCTCCGTCCCCTTGCTGTAGTACGGGACTTTCGGCTTCACTGTTGTACGGAGGTGGTCTATCTGTTAATAGTCTCTCTATCAGATCCTCGTCTGGCTCGCTATCCTCATCCTCTTCTAGAGGTTTCTTTTCTCCCGTAGCTTCTATCATTGTGAACAGTTTGTCTGCTTCTATCTTTTGCACCCTCCACTTTTTAGCTTCTTCGTCCCATTTTGCATCCTGCATTGCCTTTACCGATCGTCTCACTCTTTCTTGGCGTCTACTCACGCTCTTTTCGTGTGCTGCTCTAAACCATGCACTAAGGGCTTCGAACTGTGTTGGCCTCGGTAGAGGTCTCGTTGCGAGCATTACCGCTTTTAGTTGATTTAATACTTCTAGCTTAAACGTTCCATATCTCGGAAACGTCAGTTCCTTATTCCCTTCAGTTAGCTTATTCCACTCGGAGATCCATAGTATCGAGTGTAAGCCTACTTTTACTGCCATATTATAAGCTGGTGTGCCTTCTGGTGGAGCTTCTTCTCCAGCATATAAGTTTCTTCTATCTCTCCTAAAAATCGCCCTTAAACGCTTAAAACACTTCATTTTCAAGATGTACGATTTTCTCTTATTCTCTTCCTTGTTTACGTCCCAGTGTCAAACCACCAATCCCTGTGCGACTCTCGCTAATCGGCCTATCTCAGCGCGGTTCTACACCAACCGACCAATCTCAGCGCGACTCTACGCTGACGTCACTCGTCCCCTCTGCAGCAGTTCCCCTCCTTTCTCAGCTCGTCTCGCGGTCTTGCATGCGTGTCATTCATACACCGAAAAATGACTACTTCCGTCCAAGCGATCACTTTTCTCTGACTGTACGGCCACAGTCTAACTGTAATTGTCACCTCAACTGGCGAGACGTCTTCCTCTTACGGTCAGACGCTCGCCTTAACTGATAGGTTACTTACACACAGTAAACGTACGACCAGCGTCCGTTACTCATACACTCACTCTTACGCTCCCCCTATCATCGGTCTGTCGGGCGATCAATGGTACCTCATGATCCCCTTTCAATGGTAGACAAATTACTCTGGGTGTTCGATACACCCGAACCACTTAAGTCCTTCTCTGGATCTTAAGATTTTATCCGGTTGCGCGCGCTCACAACCTTCCCTCAATCACACTACAGGCATTCAACTCCGCTTGACATTACAACACAAGTACAACATAAAACACCGCAATCTTACAACGCATGACCCTTATACTCACTCTCGACCGATTCTGCTGCTTTTCTCTCAACGCACCGTCAGCACCTTCTTCGGCAGGGATTCTTCTTCTGGTCGTCGATGACTAGGGACCTTGGGGTAATCTAAACCTGACCTAGGTTGTCTTCCTCAAGAAGAAAACCATCCTCTGCTACCAACTGCGGGGAATGAGATTTTAATATCTTTTATGATCAATTTGATAACTTATCTCATTCGTCGAATTTGGATCGGTTATTTTCTGTCATTGAGTAAAAGACAAACCCCGCATAGGTTAGATAAACCCCATAAACTGACGCAACTCTGAAGAACCACTTACAACTGGTAAAGTTTAAAAGGTTTAATATAAAATTAAGAAAAGTTGCAAATACAATCCTCTCAGGATAAGATTCAATAAGTATACAGGAACTAGAAGGAACATATATTCCCTAAAGAACCTCAGTCTACAAACGAATACAATTAAAGTCAGTTCGAGAATCAACAAATTAAAAAGCATAGATACAATGTGGTTCCGTTGCGTCATCTACAGAAGAGAATAAACAAGTTAAATCTGTCCCTACTCTATGCTAGGTGACATCCCTATTTCGCAAATTCCTTACCTAAAAAAGGTGTCAGCAGTTTGACTTCCAAAGAAGTTCAAACTCTCTTAGCCTCTAATGGTAATCTTAAGTTTAGAAAGCAGTACCCTCTCTGCCTACCCATCCGCTCTCTAAGGGTCCTCGGCCTACTGCTCTCTTGCGCTCTGATCTCTCTGCGCTCGCTCCTAACTTCTCCCTTGAGCTCTCTATGATGGCATCTGCTCGGAGCTGTTCGCTGTCTTCTCCCCGGGGTGCTGTCCCTAAAATACACAATCACAGTATGGGTGGAACGCCCCCTTCGACGCCCACCACGGACTTTCCCCATGATGTCATTTCTGGCTCTTTCCATAACTTCATCTCTTCACGTCTTCCGTTAAGTTGACCCTTCTTCTTAGACGCCATCTTCGTCTTCTTGCTGGTGACTTCACTTGACATTTCATTTGACACTTTCGGAGCAAAAGTCTATCACCTCATCAGAACTTTACTCTTTACGACTATATGCGTAACCTTTCTTGGTCCTGTGAATGGTCATTTCAAAACAAGACTCAAATTCCAAGCGTCTCCTCTCACGTTTAGGCCATAAACTTCGTCCGGCATTGTCACCTTAAATCTAACAAGAACCTAGACTCTTTGGCTCGCACATTCAGAACAAGGCTATTCACGACTCCTGTGAGCCCACTAAATTACATACAGCAGACTACACTCCTGCGAACCCTTGGTCAGTTAGGTTAAAATCACACATGACCTAACTCTTCTAACATTCCTACAAACTTCTACACAGTACAACCTTTAACACACATTTATATATAATCGCATTTAGCAAATCCTTTGCTTATAAGTGAATACATTTTACATAGAATATAAATTACGTAGAGTACAACTTTATATTCTCATTTGTTACATCGTTATGTATGCTCTCTGCACATTCCTCCATGTTACATTTCTCGCTGTTTCTCCACTTAAAGTTACACACGTATATGAATTCTACTTTGCACGTTCTTCTGTTCGTAAGCATTTCTACACATTTCTACATTAGCCCACCGTGTATACGGGCTTCCTAATTCTAATGCATATTGTAGAGTAAATACAAAATACATTTCCTATATTATTCAGGTTACATCGGTTATCTTTATGCTACAAGTGTCAACTTCATGTTACCATATACATTTCATTCCTACGTTTATACGATAT
The DNA here is from genome assembly GCF_964263255.1 of Lissotriton vulgaris. NCBI lineage: Eukaryota > Metazoa > Chordata > Amphibia > Caudata > Salamandridae > Lissotriton > Lissotriton vulgaris. Next base: position 27,904,085 of record NC_141696.1, read on the forward strand.
GCTTGTAAATATGACTCGGATATACGTTTTATTCAAATTGCGCTCTCTCACGACAATAGGCAAAGTGAATTATGCACTTTCACTAAACCACAGCATATACATCTATTTCATAGGGGAGATATGTAGTAAATAGGTCCACGATGAAATGTAGTTCCAAGTTTGATTTATTCAAGTAGAAGAACAACTTAACAACCACAGCAGACAACAGCAATAACGACAACCTTCCCTCAGTAACTCTCCTTCGCTCTGCCGACCCCGATATTCCACCATGACCACATAGATTCTAAATGACCTAACCATAGAATACCACACATCTCTCCCCTTTATAAAAAAAACCAAAAAAATAATTCCTAAAGAGAAGATAACAAAATCACCCGAAAAAAACCCCATTAAAAACGAACAAAATCCTTCAATTTCACAGGAGTATGTTTCACACGTGAACTTCTTCGTGCAAAAACAGAATCCTGATCACAATTAGTAGAAACATTGTCAGAAATATCATCATGAACAGTATTGTCAGTTATATTATCATTGGTTACATTTTCTTGAATGTTATTCTCACACTGAGAAGTAAGATTATCAAAAACGTCATGTGTACCTGAAAAACCAGAGTCATTATTCACAACTCGCAAATTCCCAGGGGACTCCAGACTAGAATGCTGTTGCATAGGCTTTAAACCATTGGATTTACATATTGAAATGCATCTAAGATTCCAGATTTTACCACCCTCAACTCTAACAGCCTTACTAAAAACCTCAGTAACGCTTACCAGACTAGACCATCTAGAAGCTCCCTTCCGAATTTGTCCACCAAACTTCACTCTAACAAGATCCCCTACACTCAACTTAGAAGTATTAGTTTTCTGTTTAGAATTCTGTGACATTTTTGCTTGGTATTTACCAACACGATCTCTAACACTTTTCAGAACCAATTCCAAATAATCACCATTCTTTGCTTTTAACCACCAAGGCATGAGTTTTGAACCCGGCTTCCTACAACGCAACATCTCGAAAGGAGATAACCCAGTCACAGAGTTGGGAGACATGCGATAAGTTAATAGAGTTGCCAGCAAAGCTTTTTTCCATTTTAAACCACTCCTTAAGGCTAATTGACAAGATTCCTTGATTACTCTGTTAAAACGTTCCACTTGACCGTTAGCTTGTGGAAAGTAGTTGGAAACTCTTTTGTGCACAATACCACAGCTGGATAGAAAAGATATAAAAACATCACTAACAAACTGCGGTCCATTATCAGAAATAATTTCTTCAGGCAGACCTTCTCTACAGAAAACTTTGTTTAAAAACTCTATAATAACATCAGAATTGACCTTTTCAACAATTTTCAGTTCAGGCCACTTCGAAAAATAATCGACCAGAACTAAAGCAAACATATCTTTCCCCTGATTGGTAATTAAAAGGACCAATAATGTTGATTCCCAATTTTCTCCACGAACTCTGGACAAACTCAATAGCGGTAACACCCACAGAAATTGGTTTCACAGATTTATCACTCAAGGAACAAGGGGTACAATTCCTAACCCACCTGTCAATCATACAATCCATAGTAGGCCACCAATAACATTCTTTTAGTTGTGGACATTCCCATATGGCCTTCATGTGCCAGATTGCAAATAGACTCTCTAATATCCTTAGGAGGAACAATTTTATCAGCTCTGAACACTATACCAACATTTTTCATCAATTCATCCCTAACCTTAAAGAAAGAGGCCAACTCACAACTCAATTTCCTCTCTTCTGGCCAACCTCTACTTAGAAAAACTATCACCTTCTTTAGAACTTCATGCTGTTGCATAGCTTGTGTCCATAAAGTTTCAGAAATCAATTTGGATTGATCATTCCCATTGATTAAATTTACATCACACATTGTAAAGGCAGCATCACATTCTTCAGGGTGTTTTACTTCAGAACTATCACTACTGGGAAATCGTGACATGCAATCCGCATGAACATTAAGACGTCCCGGGACATAAACAACCTCGCAATGATATTCCTGCAACTTTGCAGCAAGCCTCGCTAAACGAGCAGTGAGAGTCCTACCACCACCAGCCGACAACATACTAACAAGAGGTTTATGATCTGTCCTTAATGAAAATTTTGTTCCCCAGAGAAATTGGCAAAAATGTTAAGTCGCCCAAGTACAAGCAAGTAGCTCTTTTTCTATTGTAGAATAATTCAATTCTGCATCACGTAGAGTTCTTGATGCATAAGACACAACATATTCCCCATACTTGTCTTATGGGGACCTTCCCTCAGTAACTCTCCTTCGCTCTGCCGCCCCGACATTCCACAATGACCACATAGATTCTAAACGACCTAACCATAGAATACCACAGTACTCCTTATAAATACCTGACCCCCCACCACTGGAACAACTAGGGGAGACCCCAGGGGTTTTGAATATGCCATTATATTGTAGTTTAAACACCAACATCAAGTTGTGGCACAATTAGTGCACAGATAAAAGTGCAGAAAGGGCTGCTGGCATCTAAACTACCCTGCCTATTATATACTTGGGACTTAAAGGTTTTTATGACCCCTCTCCCCTAATATGTACTAAGGTCTTATAGGGGAGGTCATGCCAATCATAGGGGTACTCTAACCCTTAGTGTACGCTTGTGTGGTGTCTTCACTGTGTGTTTTCAACATAGCACTGGCCCTGGGCCTGGTCAGGCAGAGCCCAGGGTCATTCAGAGTCAGTTAACACTAGTACCAGCCAGCAAATAACTTGGGGGTGCCCAGGGCACAGGATGAATTTGCAACACATATCACTACATTTAATTGTACATCATCCATTGAGAAATGATACCTGATCATCATTTTATTTAATGCACTGCTATATGAATTATGCAAAAAGTGCCGCAAACCCTCCCCTTGCAGTTTTGCTAATCCACAGACCTCTTCAGGGAGAAAAGGGCATCTAGTGATATTAAAACTCCCCAGCCTCACTCATAAAGGTTTCATGGAACCTGGCCTGAAGTAAGAGATCTCAATCATTCTTCATGCTTAGGTGGCATCAAATGTATTTTTGCAATAATTTATCATTAAAATATCAGGGTTATCCTCAAAAGGCAATAAGACAGACTGATATTGTGGTTATCTACAAACATGTTTCTCACTTTAGATGCAAAAAAAATGAAATTAGAGTAAGAAGACCTCGCTTAGCCCTGCCCACATTGGGAGCTCATTGGCTGGGCCCACAATGTTCCATGAGCGCTCTAGGACCTCAGCGCCTTGGCCCAGGTTTGAAGTAGCGCCACAGAGAGCTGGACAGATCATAGCGCGACTAGCCTTCTCCAAATTATTCACAGACCTGGGGAAGGTGTGGGATATGTCCTTTCAGAGTCAAGGAATCAATCTACTTTCTCTGACGTGTCAAGAGGAGGAGCACCCTGTGGCTTATAGCAACAGTATCTCCTTGTTCAATGGACGCGCGCTTCCTTCAAATGAGGAGATGCTTTATTAGTTACTAATAATTTGGGCTAATAATAATAACCCAAGGCCAAAGCACCAGTTTTCTTTCTCTTATGGGAGGGGTCCATATTTGGATGATAGTCAATGTTAAAAGTATAAATCTGTCATTGCGGGGGCAGCAAAGCTTTATAACAATACAATCCCCCGCTACTCTTCCTGGATTTGCCAACACTCTTATACTTCTCACAGTTAAGATTTCATTTTCTAAATGCTGAACATTGCTAACCCTATTTTGGAAACCAATGGGCCACTTTATCTTTAGGACCCCTCCAAGTCGCAGAAAAGGTGACATTTGATGAGGGAACGCCCTTCAGAATAAAGACACAAGGATTTGCCCCCGGCAGAAGGTGCAGGATATCTTGGGGATAAGGGCCAGGGGCCTGGAGTAAATCATGGGCATTATTTTTAGCACCTCTCAGGATGTCATGAGTAGGATTCCACTTCCTCCTGAGCGAAATATTTCCTCTGATTTGGACCATCATGATCTGCACAGAATTTGAGATTATTGATGGACATTCACCTCACCGCATACAGCTCTCCAATGCTGGGGCCTGTCCTACTGGACCGCAGTAAAGGTGGCCATTGTTGGAAATTAACACACTGTGGCTAGTGAAACTAGTGGTATCTTTACTAAACAGCAGACTCGAGGAGCGCAAGTTTAAATTTTGCACCCTCCTAGTTCTCCAGACAGACTATCCTTGTTCTCCTGCTTTTTATCAATGGATGAGTTTATTTGGTCTTTTCCCTATTTCTCTCTAAGGGGCTCAGCTCAAATGTATGACGTTACAACGCATGCCTTCACAACGCAGTTTTTACATTGCAACATCCTTTACAACATACACAGTTACATCGCATTCACTACAACACATTTTTACAAAACTACCTTTCCAACACATTCCAATACATCGCATTATACCTTTGCAACGCATACCATTACATTGCATTTAAGGTAAGTATTTGATAGTATAGGGGTAAAAATTACTATTCTAACTCCAGGGGGTGCAACAGTAGGGTAAGTGTTGGATAGTGTAGTGGTTAAATTACTATTCTAACTCCAGGGGGTGCAACAGTAGGGTAAGTGTTGGATAGTGTAGGGGTAGAAATTACTATTCTAACTCCAGGGGGTGCAACAGTAGGGTAAGTGTTGGATAGTGTAGGGGTAGAAATTACTATTCTAACTCCAGGGGGTGCAACAGTAGGGTAAGTGTTGGATAGTGTAGTGGTTAAAATTACTATTCTAACTCCAGGGGGTGCAACAGCAGGGTAAGTGTTGGATAGTGTAGGGGTAACAAATTACTATTCTAACTCCAGGGGGTGCAACAGTAGGGTAAGTTTTGGATAGTGTAGGGGTACTATGCATTGTAATGGAATGCGTTGTTATGCCTGCGTTGTAGTGACATGCGATGTAGTGTCATGCGATGTAGTGTGTTGCGTTGTAATGCCTGCGTTGTAGTGACATGCGTTGTAAAGGATTTTGCAATGTAATGACTGTGTTGTAAAGGATGTTTCCCTCTCAGCTCTTTTTACATAGGGATGCATGCTTGGCGAAAGTGTGGGCTTGCTTTCATCGGGTAACTCTAACTTGTGTCCTTTTCTTTTTTAGATTGGGGAGAAGCAAGTGGGAGAATTAGAAGTAATACTTAAAGAGACATTCAAAACACACATTTCTATTGTTTGAAGAAATCATGCCACCCGACAGAGCACCCAACGATGAAACTTCTGAGTTAACCGTGGGTGGATACCCATAATGTTTTTACAAGCCTCCTTCACTGTTCATTGAGCGTCTCCAAGTCGGTCTTCAACATTAATCATTTGTTATTAACCAAGCCCACGGCTCCAGTAAGATCTTTTATAATTGAGCTTGAAGTAGCTCTTTCCTTACCATTTGCCCATTATACAGATTGCCTCTTTCCTGAGAGTTATGCTTGTGATGATAATTGTCTCAAGGCTGGGAAGATGTTAGAGAGGGCCAGATAGTGGGGTGGCACAGCCCAGCTCAGCCCCGACCGGCCATTCCCAACCCAGCCTCGGTCAACCTCGGATGGGTCTCACAGGCCTATAGAGTTGTCAGTCGAGGTGGGCTTACCCGCTTTATTAAGGACACGAGGGAGGGAATGTGTTTAAAGTTATGAACCCGGCAAGCTTACAGGGATTAGTTTAGCCTGACATCCTACTAATTATTGATTAAAAGGAAGGTCCAGTGCTAGTGGAGAAACATCTCTTGATCGTGTGTGCCTATCATTATTGACCATATGGGGGCCAAACTTCCCTTCACAAGGCCGTCTTGGTAGTTTTACCATTTTATGTTTCTGCTTCTTGCACTGTGAGAAGCAGAGGGGTGACGCTCCTCTGCCCTACTGGAGGAGCCGCCCTGAGCACACGGGACGCTGGAATCCACGAGAGAGTGCACACAAAGCATTTAGTGCACATAATTTATCCAACTGCAACATATAATCAGGGCACAAGCTGAGGTCACGAGCTGGAAGACGGATGGTATTTCCTAACTATTTCAGTAGGCTGGACACCGTCTACCATGTCAAGAGGTTGGGCCCAACAAACATATTTTAAACTCCTCCTCTTGTAATTTTCAGACACCGACACACTTTCAGCATTGCCTGTAGGTTGTCTGCAATTTGTTCTGAGCAGCATCGAGCAGGCAGGGAGGGGGCTTCTCAGATTCCAGCAGCACCCATAAAAAAGGCCCATGTTAGGGGGATATCAGGCCTCCTTTTAATGGGTACCTAGCTGGGAGCTATCAGGAGCCTCACATTTGCACGCAAAGGAGGGGAACCAAAGGCTCACATCTTATCACTTCACAGGTACTTGAGAAAGGCATGCCTTTGACTTTCTTCAGTCCCTGTATCTAAGAGATGTATATGCATGCACTGTAAGAATGTCAGATGTGTTGGTCTGCACTGGTATTTACACAAATAAAATTTAAATAGAACTATTTTGTTTTATTCTTTTCAGAGCGTGTTAGCACTACTCATCCCAATGCAGGATGTCATAGTGCTTTACATCACACATACACATTATACATTGACAATAAATGATATGTGTGTAAACAATGTACGGGAGGTTGTGTTACATAGGACTGTGAGGGTCATATGTTCTTCATAGCTCACTGTGATATATTAGAAGGATTAACATTTATGAACTGCAAGTAACAAAAGGATCTCTTTGTTAAAAGTAGTAAACCACTTACCCATTTACATGCAAGAAAAATGTGTCATCCGTGTCTTGCCTATTGTGCTTTGCAGGAGACATATTAACCCTCTAAACTACTTTCATTCAAATCTAGGACTAGACAAAACACAGATCTCTCCAGCAAATACGTTAACCTGCAGAGGTGTGTTACCATTATTATTATTATTATTACCTGAGATTGAGCTGGCACACAAATATCTTTGCAGCAGGTGCCTTAACCCCATAAAATAGTTTAAAATCCAGAATTTGCTACCAATTAAACAGAACAGATCTACTGCCACATTTCTCCTTTTTGTCAATTTCTTTGTGGCATGTTTTTTTAAAAAAAAGGTATAAGCTGAGGCCCAGATTTTACGTCGGGGTTGCATCAATTTTTTGCCACAACCCCAAAGCCAAATCTCATTTGTAAATTTTTGTAATGCACTCAAATGCACTCATGATAGACCTTCTAAACATATGTGAGGTGTTAAGAACTGATGTTGGTTCATGTGAGGCCATGGGTTGTGATATCACTTCATGTGATGTCAAGTGCGATGGCACGTGACGTGATGTCACACACTGTGATGACACACGCCATGATGTCACTTGCATACTGCCTAACTCCGTTAGTTCCTCCACTTCTTTTTTTAGGATTTGTGCCCTGCATATATTCAATTCTTTATGCGATTGTTGGTATCTGTTAAGAAGCATGAAGGGTCTGTCTATGCCCAGCGAAAAAATACCAATTTCTGCTTAATCAATGAGCTTGGCTTATTCTCTACACTTGCTCTTTGTATGGCCCATGGACATTTCACAACCCCTCTGAGTTCAGTGATGTAACATTAATAGCAACACCCTAGTCATAAAATAGTTTCAGCACTCCTGAAAAACTCCCTATTTCATTTAAGTTCCATCTATATCTCCTGCTGGTCTCATCTTCTTATCTAATCGTGGGTGCTTTGTTAGTCGCTTATGCATTGTCACCACTCGGTCTTTTGTGCCATTAGAATTTTCTCTGTACTTCCTGGTGGGTGTTGAGTACTGTCTGTGATATTGAGCTTGTAATTTTGTCTCCACCCATTCATGTCTTGACTATGCCATCTATACGTTCCTGTAGTACCGTATATTTGTGAAATTTAATATCATTAAGGTAAAGTGGTGCACTTAATAAAAATACTGAAGGTCATTTGCTGTAAATCCAGACATTTACGTGTGTGTATTCGAATGTTTTAATTATAGGGAACAAACTTGCAGTTTTTATATATATCTGCATTTGTGTGGTTTGAGTCATTTTGTCAACTCTTTTATGCTCACTTATTCATTTGAATAGTATCCTGCATTTATATAATAACTGTATATTTATCCATAGCCAGGCCTTTGAATGTGTATTGAAGTGTTTTGTTACATTAGCTTGATCAAAGGCCTTAAACATTGGGACTCTAATGTTTAACCTCCAATGTGAAAGTTTGTTCGTTTTCAATGTTTTTCTTTTCTCCCTGCTGGGGGACCTCACTTCCACCTTGACAACCTCCTAGACTCCAACTCCACCTCCCTACTGGACAACCCACACAACATCGGACTCAAACAGATCATACCAGAACCAACGCACTCAGCAGGCCACACCCTCAACCTCATCTTCACCGCAGGAAACTCAATTGCCTTCAGCCATTGTTGCATCCACTTCACCTTAAAAATTAACATTAACCGCAAATGTACTCACCAGCTCCACCGCAGGAATTGGAACAAGATCTCTGAAGACCAGCTCACCGCCTCTCTCAGCAGCTCTGCACCCACCACTACAGACGACGACCCAACCGCTGCCACCTGTACACTACACAAATAGATCACCGATTGTGCCAACACCATACACCATTGCCCCCCTCAAGAAAACCTCCAACCGGCATGCCAAGAAAGCCTGCTGTTCTCCATAGAACTCAGACAATCTATCCGAACCTGAAGGCACCTCGAAAAGCTATGGAGGAACTCCAAAACCACAGCAGTCTTCGACAGATTCAAAGAAGCCACCACCATCCACCACAAACTCATCAGAAGGAAGCAGTCCTGGACAGAATTTCTACCCACGTACACAACATCAAGGAACTTTTCGGCATCATCAAATAGTTTGCCCAACCCAACAGCAAGACTACCAACATCCCACCCTCCCAGGACCACTGCGACAGACTCAGACCTTTTTCCATCTCAAGATCAAGACCATCTATGACAACTTCATTGACAACAACCCACACCCACCTCCCCCTGCAACACACACTCTGCACTTGACAGCTGGACCGCCCTCCGCATTGGAGACACCCTGAAGACTATAAAGTCAACTCGCTCCGGGGCCCCCATGGACCCCTCTCCCACCAAACCTACCACAGAGCAGCAGACATCATTTGCCCTGAGCTGTGACATATCATCAACCCCTCCTTCGAGACTACCTCCTTCCCCGATGACTGGAAACATGCGGAGATCAACCCTCTACTGAAAAGAATTCTGGCGGACCCCACTGACCTCAAGAACTACAGACAGATCTCCTTTCTCCCTTACCCGGCGAAAGTCATGGAAAAACTGTCAACAGTCAACTCGCTTCCATCATAGATGAAAACAACATCCTTGACTCCTCCCAATCAGGCTTCAGGAAGAATCACAACACCGAAACCAACCTTCTCGCCGCAACAGACGACATCTACTCCTTCCTCGATCGAGGAGAGGCTGAAGCCCTCATCTTCCTGTAACCTCTCCACGGCCTTCTATACGGTCTCTCATCGTACACTAGCCCAGAAAAAAACACCATAACGCGGGAATCCGAAACAAGGCCCTCGACTGGTTCCGCTCATTCTTCAATGACAGAATGTATTGAGTAAGATTCCCCCCTTTCCTCTCTGGACCCACACAGACCACCTGCAGAGTTCCCCAAGCATCCTCCATCAGCCCGACCCTGTTCAACGTCTACATTGCACCGCTTGCATCCATCATCAGATCACATGGACTCAACATCGTATTGTACGCTGATGACACCCAACTCATCCCCTCCCTATCCAATAAACCCAACATCTACATACACAACTTCCAAAAAGGAATGGAAGCAGTCACCAGGTGGATGAAGAACAGCTGTCTATAACTAAACATGGACAAAACTAAAGAACGCATCATGGGCCCAGACCCGGATGCCTGAAACAATACCTGGTTGCCCACACCCTCTGGAACTCACCCTCCCTCATGGACCGCACATGCAACTATGGAATCATTCTGTACTCCAAACTCAAAATGGACCGCCAGATCAACGCTGTCACCTCTTCCTGCTATCACTCCCTCCGCCGCCTCTGAAAGACCTTCAACTGGAGTCCCCTCAAATATAGGAAAACAGTCAGCCATGCCCTCATCAGCAGCAGACTGGACTACAGCAATGCACTCTATGCTGGGATCAACAAGAACCTCACCCGCAAACTCCAGAATGTCCAGAACTCCGCCGCCAAACCAGAACTCAACCTACCGCACCGCTGCCACAGCAGCCAGCACCTACGGAAACTACACTGAATCACATTCATGCTCCTCACCCACGACAACAACGCCCTCCATAACACTGGACAAGCCTACATGAACCACCACCTCTTGTACCACGGACCCCAAAGATACCTCTGCGTGGCCTAGCTCTCTCTTGTGACAGAACCCGCATCAAGAAGACTAAAACATGAGGACGCTCCTTCTCCTTCCTCGGGGCCAAGGCATAGAACACCCTCCCTCTCCACCTCCGACAGACACGCTCACTCGCCAAGTTCCTGAAGGGACTCAATACCTAGTGTTGCGCACTCGCAAGCCCAGCGCCTTGAGACCTTTTTGGGTGAGTAGTGCGCTCTACAAACCCCTGATTTATTGATTGCTTCTTTGCAGGTGCATTCATTTGATACAATAGTTAGTAAAAGGCACATTGTGCATGAGAGACAGTGAGTCTCGGAAGGATAACCCTTGGCAAGGATGAGAGGCACTAACTAACAAAGGGAGGAAATCTATTCATTCTATATCTATAGACAGGAGGAATCCAAGGACATCCTGTTGCTCAGACCATGAAATGGGAGTATCGAATAAGATTGCCAAGTTTTACTGTGAGAAGGTAGAAAAGTACCGGGACACACGATGTGGGATTTTAATTTTTTTTAAATTTTAATTTTTGTCCTCATTCTGCAATAGTATGTGTAAGGAGTTGTCAGGGACCCGCGTCTCCTTCTTCTAGTCCTTCACTACCCATTTTTTCAGAACTTGGCTGGGGAGTCTCCCTTTGAGTTTGTTTTGGAGGGGGTCCCTTTGTTTCCATTAATGTTTCCGGTGGGGAGGAGCTAGCCATCCTGGCTACTCAAACGGGCATTCTGCCTGTTTATATATAGCTATCGCATAATCATTGGACTTTGAGCAGAATGGAGCAAATTTACAAGAAAGCTACAGATACTAATTAGATTGGTGGAAGTCCTCCCATATTTCCCAAAAGTTGTATTTCCTACTGGGTTTCCCCTTCCTGTCCAGTTTATTTATTCTAAGAATCAAGGCCAGCCATTCCCTGTGAGTAGGTGGTACGGGACTTACCCATTTGATAAATATTTCCCTCCTTGCCAATAGGATTACCAAACAGAGTAGATTCTCTTGATTTTTGGTTAGTTTATCTAAACAGTCTGATCTGGCCACCCCAAATATAACAAGATCTATACTTAAATCAGGTGGTCTTCTCAGTAAGGTGCTTAGGGCCAGATGTAGGTAAGTAACATTTACCGATTCTTAATTACCGAAAATTACCGAATTTTTACCGATTCGGTAATTAGGAATCGGTAAATGTGAGGGGTGGGTATGTAGGGAATCCAGATGTTCTCTTTTACCGAATCGGTAAAAGTCGGTATTTACCGATTCGGTAAATACAGAATCGGTAAAGTCTATTGATTCCTATGGGCTTCAAAGCCCATAGGAATCAATTGGCTTTACCGATTCGGTATTTACAGAATCGGTAAATACCGAATTTCACAAGGGTGCAGGGGGTGTCACTTTGACACCCCCTGGCACCCCCTAAACAGGATTGGGTGCCATGTGGCAGGCATACAAGCCCTAGGGGCAGGTCTGCCTGCCACATGACATAGGTGTGCATGCACACATGTGCATGCACACCGGAATCAGTATTTTACCATGAAGTTGGATTTCATGGTAAAATACCGATTCATTAAGGCCTTTGGGACTCAGAAGAGTCCCACCTACATATGGAATTTACAGAATCGGTAAAATTACCGATTCGGTATTTTACCGAATCGGTAATTTTACCGATTCTGTAAATGTAGATTTACCTACATGTGGCCTTGGATTTAGGCCCCTACATACCGATTGGCCATTTACCGGTCGGTAACGGCCGAAATCGGCCGTTACCGGTCGGTAAATGGCCTGAAACGGCCACCTACATCGGGCCCTTTGTGTCTTACCCACTTCCTGCCCGAATATGTCGAGCTTGGGGCGCTGCCGAAACATATGCAGGTTGTTGGCTTTCTCCAAACTACATTTGGGGCAGTTCTTTATTATGACCCATTAATCTTTGATAGCCTCTTCAGAGTCCAGTAGGGTCTGTGGGTTGTAAACAAGAGGTTTCTCCTTAAGGCAGCAGATTTTAAAATGGACCAACAGTTTTCCATAGATACTTTCCATATGTTTTGTGCATCCAGCGTCGGCAGATCTTTCTCCCGCTTCCGGGATCAGGAAATCCTCCTCCCCTGCTAATATGAGGGCTGTTGGAATTGGGGTAGCCTGGCCTAGGGCAAGACTAGCATAACAGAGGCACAGTGTAAAGGTTGCAGACCACCCAAAAGTAATTCCATGCAATAGCACTCAAAAAGAAAACACTACACCAAAATTGTGTGAAAATACGTACTGCTTTATATAAAAATAATATACTCTCTGTTCTCAAATATAAATAGCTCAGAACATTTCCAGACACTTTAGTTTCAGCAATTATATTACTAAGCTGCTAAGCAATTAATCAATCAACTTGTCAGTACTCTTACACATTTTACTCTAGGATACACAATTCAATTACACTGCAGATTGTGTGGAATAAAGCAGAAGTACTTCCCAATTCTAAATCCTAATGACCACCAGCATTTATAGAATAGATAGATCTCTTAACCCAAGACTGGTAGGTAACTCTGACACTTGTTTTGGCTCAGTTAGGCTTCTACTGTACTCTGTTTAATGTATAACATTTCTTATCACTGTATTATTTCGTATTTTTGGTCAAATCAGCACTCAAAACAGATTAGAACACATTTTCTTTTACAGGGATAACATTACAGTCCTCACTCTATTCCTGTTCAGGAAGAAATCGTTTAAGCACCACTTCAGACACCTTTCTATAGGACTGTTGTAATTAGAATGAACCCTGACAAGGATTCCTCATAGACGCCGTACTCCCAGAGTCAGAGTCTTAATTTATCCAATAACCTGTGGAAGCCAATCCCCCACGCTTTCTCCTTACTTGTGACTGTTGGATAGTTCTGCACCAGCTGCAGAGGGTTAACAGGCGTGAGGGCCCGGGGAACCAAGGCTGAAGAGGCTCTCCCTCGCCTCAGGCCGACTCCTTTGCGCTGCACTCGCGCTGGAAATGGACAGGGCGGCACCACAAACCCCCAGATCCCTGCCGGTACCTTTCTACCTCTTCCTCCCTGCCCAGGCTGGCTCCTCAACGCGGCGCTCGGGCAGAAAGGAGCGCGCCGACTCCTCAGTCAGCCACAGAACACTCCGGCGCCTCTTCTCAGCGCTGGTCTCCGCAGCCGCTTCTCCGGCGGGCATGCGCGGAAGCGCTCTCGCCGAGGCCGCCTCCCACGGGTCCTGCTCCAGGGAGAGACGCTACACGCTCGGGCCTACTCACCTCATGGCCCCTCCTTCCGGGGATAGCTGCACAGACGGGGCGTGCGCAGTAACTCCTCCAGTTCCTTCAGGACAAGGTCGCTACCGGCAACGCGACTCCAACGCGATCAGCGCCCCTGGGGTCCCGCTCACAGAGGGAAGCCTCGCCAGGCTTCCCAGGCTCAGTGGATCCCGGGAGGGTGCTGGCCCAGAGCGCGATCGGTGTTAACAAGGTCACAGTTCACCTCACACCTTCTACTCAGCAGGCAGAGGGGTTGGTCACACGCCACAGGACCAGTCAATGGTAGGGAATGCTGTCAGTTGTTCAATGAATTTATTCCCTTTCTTCACCAAAACGAAGAGGAGGGGAGGGGGGCTCCTTCAGGATAAAGCCAGGTTGTACTTTCTTAGCACCAACCCCCTATTCCTCCTTACTGGGCAGACTAGGGGCACAGGGGAACTCTCAGCTCAGCTCCCAGGACTACTAGAGTTAACCCCTTCACCTATCTGTCCAGGATCAGCAGGATGAGCTAACTTGGCTAGGACAACAGGACAAAGGAGGTGGGAAAACCTTGACAGAGGGCTACTCTTGTAGAGGAAACCACCCTTCAGAATCCTACCCCCACTGGACCTCAGCCTTCACTCTAGCTGCTCCTCACTGACAGACAAAATGGCTGTCCAGCATTCCGCCTTATATAGGCTGCCCTCTCAGTGGTCCAGAATGGACCAGAAGGTTCTGGAGTGCCCTATGTTAGGCTACGGCCAAGTTCTGTTGGTGACAGTTGGGGCAGTTGGTGGCCACCATTTTAGGTGGTGCCAACTTTCCTGTCAGAACAGGCCTCTGGGCCTGAGGTAAAAGATTACGAGGGGGGAAAAGAACACCTATCCCCCTGGCCAACACCTACATAAAGTCAGTAGACACAAAAATTAATAAGGGTATGAGGGGCAAAAAGGGGACAAAATAAATAATTATTAGGAGGGTCTTCGCCAAAAAGCCAGACAGGTCTAACACGCGTCCCCCCCAGCTGAAAGTGGGGAGAACTACCCAACCCCTTGGGAGTCCTCATCACTAAGGCGGAAATACCTGGAGAGACCGTCTGCATTGGCGTGGTCAACTCCAGGCCAATGTTCCACCCGGAAGTCCATTCCCTGTAGGGAGATGGACCACCTCAACAACTTGGGATTTTCCACCTTCATTTGCATCAGCCAACGAAGGGGTCGGTGGTCCGTCTGAACCAGGAAGTGCGAGCCAAAGAGGTATGGCCACAGCTTCTTCAGAGCCCACACCACCGCAAAAGCTTCCCTCTCAATGGCACTCCACTTCTGTTCCCGGGGAAGCAATCTCCTGGATAAGAAGACTACGGGTTGATCCAGGCCCTCTTCATTCAGTTGCGATAACACTGCCCCAATGCCATGTTCTGATGCATCTGTTTGGACAATGAACTCCTTGGAGAAGTCTGGGGCCCTCAGGACCGGTGCCGCACACATTGCCTGTTTCAACTTTTCAAAGGCTTGCTGACAAGCCTTTGTCCAAACTACCCGTCGAGGTTGTTTCTTGGAGGTGAGCTCTGTGAGGGGCGCTACAATAGTGCCATACCCCTTCACAAAGCGACGGTAGTATCCTGTGAGGCCCAGGAAAGCTCAGACCTCAGTCTGTGTCTTGGGGGGTTCCCAGGCCATGATTGCCTCAATATTCGCCTGCAGGGGCTGCACAGTCCCCCTACCCACCACGTGTCCAAGGTACACAACCGACCCCTGCCCAATCTGGCATTTGCTGGCTTTGATGGTCAATCCAGCTTGTCTCAGGGCCTGGAGAACGGCCTGCAAATGCTGCAGATGGTCCTCCCAACTGCTACTGAAGACAGCAATGTCATCCAAGTAAGCAGCAGAGAAACTCTCCATTCCAGAGAGGACCTGGTTCACCAGCCGCTGAAATGTGGCAGGGGCGTTCTTGAGCCCAAAGGGCATCACACAGAACTGGTAGTGTCCCTCAGGCGTGGAGAAGGCTGACCTTTCCCTTGCTCCATCTGTCAAGGAGATCTGCCAGTACCCTGAAGTGAGGTCAAAGGTACTCAGATATTGGGCAGCTCATAGCCGGTCAATCAATTCATCCGCCCTAGGGATCGGATGAGCATCAGTCCTTGTCACTGAATTCAGTCCTCGGTAATCCACACAGGACCTCAGTTCAGGTGTGGTGCCTGGGGGTGCGGCTTTTGGCACGAGCACCACCGGACTGGACCAAGGGCTGTTGGAAGGTTCAATTACTCCCAACTCTAGCATCTTGGCAACTTCTCCATGGATGCTAGCCTTCACCTTGTCAGACAGCCGGTAGGTCTTGGACTTCACTGGTGGGCTGTCTCCTGTGTCCACATCATGGGTACACAGGTGGGTCCTTCCCGGGACAAGGGAGAACAACGAAGAGTACTGCTCCAGGATCTGGCGGCAGTCCTCCCGTTGCTCAGGAGTTAGAGTAGGAGAGAGAATCACTCCCTCCACTGACCCATCCTTCTCTTGGGACGAAAAGAGATCTGGGAGAGGTTCACTTTCCGCTTCCTCTTCCCCGTCAGTCACCATCATCAGCATGACTTCGGGCCTCTCATGGTGGGGCTTGAGTCGGTTGGCATGCAGCACCCGTAGGGGCTGTCGAGGGGTCTTTAGGTCCACCAGGTATGTGGCCTTACCCTTCTTCTCCAACACCTCAAAGGGGCCTGTCCAGCGATCCTGGAGGGCGCTAAGCTCTCCAGGCTCCATCA
Organism: Lissotriton vulgaris; assembly: GCF_964263255.1. Classification (NCBI taxonomy): domain Eukaryota; kingdom Metazoa; phylum Chordata; class Amphibia; order Caudata; family Salamandridae; genus Lissotriton; species Lissotriton vulgaris. The sequence continues at coordinate 27,920,386 of NC_141696.1, forward strand.
CCCACACTTTCTGTCCAGGCTCCAGTTCCACCTGGTGAGCATTGTGGTCATACCACTCCTTCATGACTGCCTGGCTGGCCTCCAAGTTGTCAGAAGCTTGCTTCCACAACTTCGCCATTTGGCTCCTGAAGGCCAGCATGTAGCTCACCACATCCTGGGGGGGTTTCCTGGGAGATTTCTCCCAACCATCCTTCACGCCTTGACGCCCATTGGGCATAGCTGCGCAATATAAATAATGTTTCATTCATTCATTCATTCACCAGGCTGAGAGGACCGCGTACAGGGTGCCCATACAGAAGCTCAAAGGGGCTGAAGCCCACTCCCTTCTGGGGCACTTCCCTGTAGGAAAAGAGTAAACAGGGTAGGAGGACATCCCATTTCCTCCGCAGGCTCTCGGGCAGACTTCTGATCATGCCCTTCAAGGTCTTATTAAACCTCTCAACCAGTCCATTCGACTGGGGGTGATAAGGAGTGGTGAACCGGTAGGTCACTCCACACTCCTTCCACATTGCCCGCATGTAAGCTGACAGGAAGTTGGTCCCCCTGTCGGACACAACTTCCTTGGGAAATCCCACTCGGGTAAAGATTCCCATTAGGGCTCTTGCCACTACAGGTGCAGTGACTGTCCTCAGAGGTATGGCCTCTGGGTACCGTGTGGCATGATCCACCAGTACCAGGATAAACCTGTGACCAGCTGCTGTTGGTGGATCCAAAGGCCCTACAATGTCGATGCCCACCCTCTCAAAGGGGTGCTAACGACTGGAAGTGGTTCCAGGGGAGCTTTTAGCTTCACCCCTGTTTTCCCACTGGCCTGGCAGGTTACACATGTCCTACAGTATGTGTTGGACGCCACTTTCATCTGAGGCCAGTAAAAGTGGAGGACAAGCCGTGCAAAGGTCTTATCCTGGCCTAAGTGTCCTGCCAGGGGTATGGCATGAGCCAATTCCAAAAGAAAGGCTCGGTACTGTTGCGGGACTACCAAGGCCCTCGATGAACCAGGCGAGGGTACCTTGGGTTCACTGTAGAGGAGTCCATCCTCCCAGTAAATATGGTAATGTCCCGTAACATCACCTGCTGCTTGGGCTTCAGCCTGTCGCCTCAGTCCCTCAAGGGTGGGGCACTCCCTCTGCCCCTTACAGAATTCCTCTCTGGTAGGACCTCCCTCCACATGCCACTCCGCAGGGATGGGTAAATCCTCCAGTGAGTCTACTTCCCCCTCCACGGACTCCTGGTCCACCACCGCAGGTGGCCGATCTGTCTCATGGGGTGTGGAAGCCGGAGCAGGCTTTCTCTGTCTCCGGGTCTGTCCCTTCTTAGCAGCGGGTTGGGCCATTGTTCCAGGCTCCAACCCAGGCGAACTCCCTCTCCGGGCAGTCGCAGACCGTGTGCTGACACAGGCCCAGTCAGGTGTACCCAGCATCGCAGAATGCGTCCGGTATTCCACCTCTCTCCAAGTGTTGTGTTCCATGTCATTCCCCAACAGACAATCGACTGGCACGGCAGGGCTTACGGCAACTCGAAGTGAACCTGCAACCCCCTCCCACTCAAAGGGAACCTCAGCCACTGGATAGTGGCCAATTCTGCCGTCAGCCATCGCGGCGGGGTGGAGTACATTAGGAACAACCTGCTCTGGGGACACCAGCTGACTTCTCACCATAGTCATACTGGCTCCTGTATCCCTCAGAGCCTCCCCTCTCTGGCCATTGATGGTAACCCATTGCCCATACTTTGTAGTATTTGGGGGCACCTGGATCTTTGGCACCATCTCCCGCTCTCCCAGGGACACTAAGGTGACACCCGCCCACTCACCCCCCTTATCTAAGGGCAACTCCTCCCCGAGCGCTACACTAGCTACTCCCGGTGACTTTCCTCCGGTGGGTGGGGGTTGTCTCTTTGGGCATCTGACATCTCCCTTATAATGTCCAACGCCACCGCATTCAAAACAGTGGAGAACCCTGGGCTGCTGGCTTTGGCCAGGATGAGGGTTCCGGGGCGGGTTTGCCCTAGGGGTGAAACCTGCTCCCTTCCCTTGGAAATTATTTTGGGGACCTTTAGAGAACTCTTTCTTTTTCTCCCCCCCCTCCTTCTTCTGGGGGGCGCCCTGTCCGGCTTTTTGAGATTCCCCTCCAGTCCCCTTGGAGGACACCCGGGTACTTGTCCAGATGTCCGCCTCCTCTGCAAGCTTCCGGGGATTGGTCAGCTTGCTGTCTACCAGGTGTTGGCGCAGCTCGGGAAAACATTTCTCGAGGAGGTGTTCTCTCAAAAACAGATTGTACAGCCCCTCATAATCTTTTACCTCACTGCCCTTGATCCAACCCTCTAAGGCCTTTCTGGCGTAATCAAGGAAGTCCACCCAGTTCTGAGTGCTCAACTTGTGGCTCCCCCTGAACTTCTGTCGGTACCTTTCTGGGGTGAGCCCGAACTTCCTCAACAACGCCAGCTTCATGGTGGGGTAGTTTGTCTGTTCCTCTGGATCCAGGACCAGCAAGGTGTCCCGACCAGCAGGAGGCATGTACTTGTACAAACTACCCCCCCAGTGCTTCTCCTGCACTCCATGAACCTTCAGAGAAACCTCATAAGCGGCCAGCCACTTAGCTACATCGTCCCCCTGACTGAAGCTCGCTATCAGGTCCTTTGGTATATAGGGTTTGGTCTCCCTGGCTGACTCCTTTGGTTGGCTGCCACCATTCCTATCAGGAGAGGACCCCCGTCGCAGACTTTGGAGCTCCAGTTCCTTCAGTCTAAACTCGTGGACCATCCTCCTCTCCTCTTTCTCCTGCTCCAACTTAGCCAACTCCCACCTTAACTGTCTTTTCTCCCTCCTATCGGTGAGCTCGGCTTCCGTTAGGCTTCCCCCAGAGATGCTACTGCCCCTTCTGGAGTAGGACACTGGTCCGGTGAGTACGTTTTCCCCTTCAGTGTGGAATAACTCTTCTACCCCCCCCACCGTGTCCTGGTCGACCCCTTCATCCTCCTCCTTCTTCTCTTGGTGTGCCTCCACCCAAGCCCTAAGACTGGTCTGGAGCTCCCCCTTCCTGGCACCATGTTTGAAAAAGACCCCCATCTGTTGGCAGAACATTTTCAATTGGGACACGGAATAGACTTCCAGGTTTTCCACAGCGAACTCCATTGTGAGTCAGGCAAACCTGGATACACACCAGAAATTTCAGAGTGGCAAGGGCAACCTAAAGCCAACTCCACCCACTACCAGGAATAAATTTAGAAAAAACAAAAAGACTAATTGGGAGGGCCGCAAGGAGAAAACTCCTGGTGTAGGTTGGGTGTATTACGTCAAATTACTAGTAAGTAGCTGCAACCAAGTCCGTAATCCCACCGCTAGGCACCAATATGTTGGAATTGGGGTAGCCTGGCCTAGGGCAAGACTAGCATAACAGAGGCACAGTGTAAAGGTTGCAGACCACCCAAAAGTAATTCCACGCAATAGCACTCAAAAAGAAAACACTACACCAAAATTGTGTGAAAATACGTACTGCTTTATATAAAAATAATATACTCTCTGTTCTCAAACATAAATAGCTCAGAACATTTCCAGACACTTTAGTATCAGCAATTATATTACTAAGCTGCTAAGCAATTAATCAATCAACTTGTCAGTACTCTTACACATTTTACTCTAGGATACACAATTCAATTACACTGCAGATTGTGTGGAATAAAGCAGAAGTACTTCCCAATTCTAAATCCTAATGACCACCAGCATTTATAGAATAGATAGATCTCTTAACCCAAGACTGGTAGGTAACTCTGACACTTGTTTTGGCTCAGTTAGGCTTCTACTGTACTCTGTTTAATGTATAACATTTCTTATCACTGTATTATTTCGTATTTTTGGTCAAATCAGCACTCAAAACAGATTTGAACACATTTTCTTTTAAAGGGATAACATTACAGTCCTCACTCTATTCCTGTTCATGAAGAAATCGTTTAAGCACCACTTCAGACACCTTTCTATAGGACTGTTGTAATTAGAATGAACCCTGACAAGGATTCCTCATAGACGCCGTACTCCCAGAGTCAGAGTCTTAATTTATCCAATAACCTCTGGAAGCCAATCCCCCACGCTTTCTCCTTACTTGTGACTGTTGGATAGTTCTGCACCAGCTGCAGAGGGTTAACAGGCGCGAGGGCCCGGGGAACCAAGGCTGAAGAGGCTCTCCCTCGCCTCAGGCCGACTCCTTTGCGCTGCACTCGCGCTGGAAATGGACAGGGCGGCACCACAAACCCCCAGATCCCTGCCGGTACCTTTCTACCTCTTCCTCCCTGCCCAGGCCGGCTCCTCAACGCGGCGCTCGGGCAGAAAGGAGCTCGCCGACTCCTCAGTCAGCCACATAACACTCCGGCGCCTCTTCTCAGCGCTGGTCTCCGCAGCCGCTTCTCCGGCGGGCATGCGCGGACGCGCTCTCGCCGAGGCCGCCTCCCACGGGTCCTGCTCCAGGGAGAGACGCTACACGCTCGGGCCTGCTCACCTCATGGCCCCTCCTTCCGGGGATAGCTGCACAGACGGGGCGTGCGCAGTAACTCCTCCAGTTCCTTCAGGACAAGGTCGCTACCGGCAACGCGACTCCAACGCGATCAGCGCCCCTGGGGTCCCGCTCACAGAGGGAAGCCTCGCCAGGCTTCCCAGGCTCAGTGGATCCCGGGAGGGTGCTGGCCCAGAGCGCGATCTGTGTTAACAAGGTCACAGTTCACCTCACACCTTCTACTCAGCAGGCAGAGGGGTTGGTCACACGCCACAGGACCAGTCAATGGTAGGGAATGCTGTCAGTTGTTCAATGAATTTATTCCCTTTCTTCACCAAAACGAAGAGGAGGGGAGGGGGGCTCCTTCAGGATAAAGCCAGGTTGTACTTTCTTAGCACCAACCCCCTATTCCTCCTTACTGGGCAGACTAGGGGCACAGGGGAACTCTCAGCTCAGCTCCCAGGACTACTAGAGTTAACCCCTTCACCTATCTGTCCAGGATCAGCAGGATGAGCTAACTTGGCTAGGACAACAGGACAAAGGAGGTGGGAAAACCTTGACAGAGGGCTACTCTTGTAGAGGAAACCACCCTTCAGAATCCTACCCCCACTGGACCTCAGCCTTCACTCTAGCTGCTCCTCACTGACAGACAAAATGGCTGTCCAGCATTCCGCCTTATATAGGCTGCCCTCTCAGTGGTCCAGAATGGACCAGAAGGTTCTGGAGTGCCCTATGTTAGGCTATGGCCAAGTTCTGTTGGTGACAGTTGGGGCAGTTGGTGACCACCATTTTAGGTGGTGCCAACTTTCCTGTCAGAACAGGCCTCTGGGCCTGAGGTAAAAGATTATGAGGGGGGAAAAGAACACCTATCCCCCTGGCCAACACCTACAAAAAGTCAGTAGACACAAAAATTAGTAAGGGTATGAGGGGCAAAAAGGGGACAAAATAAATAATTATTAGGAGGGACTTCGCCAAAAAGCCAGACAGGTCTAACAAGGGCCCAGTACCAACAGGAGATTTCTTTATTTATGGGAGCATTCCTGATCATCTCTGTCTCTAGAGCAGTGCTGCCCTTTTTGTTTTCTTTTAATGTTTCTGCCCAGCTGGTGAGTTGATAGAATTTGAATTTTGCCAGGAAAGCGTTTGTTATTGTTGTCAATTGGTCTCAGTCGACTATGATGTTCTCCGTCATCAATTGGCCCCACTCCAGAATACCTTCTGTTTTTAACGGGATGGCCAGGCTGTCTTTGAGGCAATCTGGTGTACTTGGAGATTCCCATATGGGGCAAACTCGCTGTAATATGGTATATTCAGAGTGCTCCTTACGTGGTACCATAATTTTGCTGCAGATTTGGAGACCTTTAAGTTCACCTTTTTAAAAGTATTTAGGGTTGCCGAATTTGTATAGGAAGTGTCCTACTCTTGCTCATAACTTTTAAGTAAGGACCTTGTGCTTTTGAATTGGAAGGCTCTATAATATTCTAGTAAGTCTGGACTCGCTATCCCCCCTTGTTCGTTTTTCCTCCTTAGTTTGCTCCATGCTATTCTTGTTCCTTTTGATGACCAAATAAAACTTGCTAGTTCCCCTTTGAGTTTCTTTATCGACTCACTCTTAAATTCTTACGGAATAGTGCTGAAAATGTACATAAACTGTGGGAGGATAGACATTTTAATTATGTTTGATTTTCCAAGAAAGCTCAGAGGGAGGCCTCCCCATACCTTTAATAGTTTTCTGACCTCACCAGCAACTCTGTTGAGGTTTATCTGTGTCACTTTGATACCTAGATATCTTGTTTTATCTTTTGTGTAGGGGTTGTTAAGTTGGATGTTCCAGCTCATAATTTCCGTTTTTGCCTGGTTAGTCTGATATCCTGATACCCTCCCAAAGTTAGTCAGAGTTTCTTCTATTGATCTAATGGAACCTTTAAAATTGCTTGTGAAAATCATTAGATCGTCTGCATTCAAAACAACCTTATTCCCATCCTAATTATGTGAAGGGAGATATATTGGGATAGTTTCTGAGGCTATTTGCCAGGGGTTCAATATATAGGTTAAAAGTTAATGGAGACTGCGGTCACCCTTGTCTTGTTGCTCTCTTGATCTCTATGTTTTCCATGAGGTTTCCATTAATTAGAACCTTGGCCCTTGGTATTCTATAAAGCCCCTTAATCATTCCTTGGAAATTCTCTCCCAAATTATATTTATCTAATACCTTATTTAAATATGCCCAATTCACTCTATCTAATACTTTTGCTGCATCGAAGGTAATTGTGGATAAGGGCGTTTTTTCATTAGTGGCTATGTCTATTGCTCCAAAATGTTTGTGGGTTAAGTCTTGTATCTGTCTGCCTTTCACAAATCCTTTCTGATCAGTGTTGATCAGAGTTCCGGCTATTCTCCCTATCCTTTTTGCCATGATCTGCGTAAATATCTTATAGTCGCAGTTCAATAGGGAAATGGGCCGATATGACTCACATTTCAACTGATTTTTCCCTGCTTATAAGTAGTCTGAAGATCGCCTTTTTCTTCAAAGACTGTGTTTAGCAGATCTGTTAGGGGAAAAACCAGGACTTCTCTTAGCTTAATGAAGAACTTGTTTGGTAGGGCGTCAGGGCCTGCTGCTTTCGCTGTCTTTAGACCCCTTATGGCTTCTTCTACGTCTTTATTCGTAATTTTGGCATTTAGTTCTTCTTTTCCCTCAGTTAATAGTGCCGGGAGGGCCTGACCGTCTAGACAATCCTTAAATTGTTCATCTGTTGGAATAATGTCCTCGGTGTATAGGTCTGCAAAGAAAGTTGTGAATTCCTGCATAATCACTGAACCTTCTGAGCTTGGTTCTGAAGAATTCTGTGGCTGGATGCTAACTATTTTGTTTTTTGTTTGGTCAGTTTTTGTTTTCCATGAAAGCATCTTGCCGCACCCCTCTCTCCGTATTCGTAGTGGGACAGTTTACTGTCCTCCCATTTTTCTCTCAAATTGCTCTCTAGGATTCCTGTGAGCAAATCTTTTTGTTTTAGCCTGTCAGCCTCCATTTTCTCCTTTTCAGCCGGTACATTTTCTGCTGCTTTTTGTATGTCCAATGATTTAATGGTACTTTCGAGATGACCTATCTCTTGTTTTGTTATCTTTGATTTATGTACTGCTAGGCCTAGTAGTCCCAGGCGACTTGTATCGAGTTGGCAGTTTTGTTATTTTTGAACAAAAATTCTGTCTCTAGTTTAAGTAAAGCTATAATTTACGGGTCTGATAGGATAGTGCGGTCGATAGTCCATCTTGGGAGGGTGTTGTTTTTTCCATTTGTATTTTTAATTGAATCGCTGAGTGATCTGATAGCTGGGCTGGCAAGTGTTCTACCTTCTACGTGTTTTCTACTAGGCTTATATCCACTAAGAAGTAGTCAATTCTGGACTGGAGTTCCTAGTTTTTTGTTTTGAAATGTGAAGGCTTGCTTTTTATCACCTTTCTCTTTCCAAATATCCGCAAGGTCCAGGTCTTTTATACAAAGCACCAACCACTCCCTCATTTTTGGCAGGTTTACTTGTTTCCTCTGGCTAAATTGGTCCACCTTAGGGTCTATGAATATATTGAAGTCACCCCCTAGTATTACCGGGGAGGTTGCCGATAATAGTTGTGTGTACAGCTTTTGTAAAGGAGTTGGGTCGTCCGTATTAGGGCTGTAGTAACCCACGATGGTGTACAGTTTGTTGTATATTCTTACTCTGGTGACTGCCCGTCTTTCTTTTTTATCTACTTATGCGTCCACCCAGCTCATCCTCTTTATAATTTCTTCCCATTCCTTTTTTAAAAGATACCTTTCTTGCAGTATTAGGATTTTGCTATCTATTGTTTTTAAGTACTCAAGTATTCGCCTTCTCCTGCTTAGGGTTCTGAGGCCATTGACGTTCCACGGGTATATTAACTGTTTTCTGGTCCTTCTTCAATTTTTCCGTATTTTCTTGGGGATCTCCTGATAAGATTTGACAGTTCTGTTCTCCCCTTTTTTACTCCTTGAGGAATTTTTTGTTTTTTTCCCAGTTTGCTCCCCACCCCTGTGATTATATTTTTGTTTTGTTTTGTTTTTTCTTTTGTGCATATTAAAACATCCCTCCCTGGAGAAGCCTCCCTTTTCTCTTCTTTGGGCTGTATTGCTAGCCCACTTTGATCTCTGGGCTCGCCTTCTGGGTGTGTGACATCTTCTATTGCTTCTATTGCTACTACTGCTGATCTCACATTTGGTCCTTCATTTGTTCCAAGAAATGCTCGATCTCTTTTGGTTCCCCTATGTTATACATTTTATTTCTCCACATAATCCTGAGGGCTGCTGGAAACTTCATCTGTACGGAAGCCTCGAGGGATTTTAGTTCTTGCATCTGTTGTCCTAGCTCCCATTGTCTATCTCGGGTTGCCTTGGAGATATCCGACCGGATTCTAAATTACAATTCTCCCTTGTTGTAAGATCCCTTCTTTAGAGCCTCACTCAGGATCTTTTCCTTAAGGGTGTAAGTTTTAAAATGTATTAGTATTTTTCTCGGGTTCCTCCTCTCTTTATTTTTGCCAAACGGGTCTCAGTTTACCCTCTGTATGTCTTCTTCCAATCCTGCTGCTTTTATCCTGGGGAAGTGCTCCTCGAGGAGTAGTACTATGAACTTTTTAATGTCCCCCCCTTCTTGGCCCTCTGGTACATTCAGGATTCTCAAATTATTCCTTCTTGCCTGGTTTTCCAGTGACTCCAGTTTTTCATTAATGCTTTTATCATTTTCTCTCAGAACCCTAATCTCCTTTTGCTTTGACTCCACTTTTTTACTCAGAACCCCTACCACTGCCTCCACTACTGTGACTCTTTCCCCCAGTGCATTCAACTTAAAGTCTAGCATATCGCAAGCCTCTTGAATCTTGCTCTGATTAACTTCTGAGACAGCAAATTTTGCCCTCATTTCTTCTAGGATCTGGTCTGTTGAGTTCTGGGCGGAAATTATTGGATGTGTGACGTGTTCAGCACTGCCCAGGCTATCATTGTCTAGTGGTATTATTGCTTGTACAGTGGGTTGCCCCTCAACTGAGCTGTTTGGTGGTCGTTGTGACGCTAGCTCTGTGGGATTATCCATACTTTCCTTTTATCCCTTTCTCGTGTCAGTGTTAGTGTTGACTGCTGTGAGAGTAAGGTCTCGGGTAGATTGTGGTTTGGCCTGTTGCACCTGTGTCTGTACCTTAAAGAATGATCTGAGGGAAGGGTTAACTTTAACTTTTTGTTCTGGACCCCCCAGCAGCTTCCTTCTTGCTCACAAGCTTTCTTTTGGCTCTGGGCATTGGTGTGTCTGCCTTTGCCTGTCTCTTGGCCTTTCTTTTGGTACTGCGGGGGGCAATACTCTGCTTGAGGGCTGCTGGCTGGGTGTGCTTAAAGAACGGCCTATTCCTTAGGCAATAGCTCGAGCGCCTGTTCTGCTCTCCCCCCTGTCTGCCGCAGTTTTTGCTATCTCGGGGGAACTGGAGGTATATGAGGACCCCCCCCACTCCTCTCCAGATGCTGCAGAACTGGGCCCCTCCTTATTATATGACTGCTCTGCTCTTCTGGGAGTACTATCTCCCCTTATGCCCTTGAACCCCTCAGACCCCCCTCCACCCTTCTTACCCTGATTATATGTTGTGTTGCTTCAGTATCCCTGGCTTTCCTGGCTTTCTCCACATCTTTGGGTGTTCTGGTGCCTGAACAAAATGCTGGGAATACTGGGGATGTTGGGAGTGTTGGGAGCACTTGGAGCGCTGGAAAAGCTCCTGAAAGTGCTCCTGGTGATGCCGCACGGGGCCCGCTTGCAGCGCTCCAACCTTGTTGTGCCCTCCTGCAGGTGAAGCTCTCTCGACCGTCACTCTCTGAGTGCCACTCGCGCTGCTCTCATTCCCCCGGAAAGAGGAAGAGAATCCTGCTGGCTGCCCTCCGGCAGTTCTTCCGCACTTCCGACGCAGACGCCCACAATCCATCATACGTGCCGTGCGCTCTTTCAAGGTCGACCTCGTCTTTCCACTCGTCCGTGGTTCGTCTGGTGCTCCTGGCGAAGTAAGTCTGTCTCTCGCGATTGCAATAGAAATAACATTCCGAAATTGCATTTCCCTTTTCTTTTTCAAAAGTGGGTCAAAAATGAATCAATTCTGGAGTACTTATGGGGAATAATTATTTTGTGGGTTGAGTTGAGTCGGCCATTCTTTACGGCGATAATCTTTTTGGAGAGCACGGAGCTCCTGACCGGACTACCTAGCCGGCCGCCATATTCCCCCTAGGTGGGATTCTCGATTGTTCTGTCGAGTTTTTATTGGTGGTCACACTTTTGTTGTAGTCAGATTCCTTTTAGATTCAGAGGGTAACAGTTGTCTTTGCTATATTTCTGTTGTGCAGCTTTATGCTATGCAATACTCCTGATTATGGAGAACTTCTACAGAAGTCTCCAATGCTGACACCTTTTTGCTTAACTCGATCTAATTTGGGTTTCCTTAATTAATGCCTAGCTCAAGCTTAGTTTAGATCATTTAAATGTACTCACGAATAGGCAAGAGTACCGGAAATCATACACTTATCACCATATTTATTTTCTTATTTTCTGCATTGCTATAACTGAATTCCTTGTATGATTTATGATTTTGGCACTTAACTTTGTTAGACAATTTAGACTGCCAGGATTGATTCTTCATTTGTACAATATTTTCTTGAGACATGTATACATCAATTTGTAATAAACCTACATTTGATCCCAATTATCTACTTTGGGTCCTCACTGCATAGCCAAACGGGCTGCACTGTAAATTCAATTATTGATGATATTAACTCCTCTTTATTTCTCAGGCAGCTAAAAAGGCCCATAGCAGTGACATTTGGATATTTGTCTCACGGTTTTGGCCGATGTGTACATTTAATGCTCCATGTATGCCATCTGCAGTCCCAGAACTATATCTGTCTGCAACTTCCTGTCTCCACCTCCTCCCTCATACCAACTGAAGATGTTTATGGAAGGCCTTAATGTGCCTTCAGCAGAACCCCCCTTAATCCCTCAATGACTTTCTCTTTTTCTTTCTCCTACTCTCTCTCTTTCTCTTCATCTCTGTTTTGCTCTCCGAATTTCAGCCGTATTGAATTTTGGAGAAATAGTACTTTCTGGGAAATCATTGTGCTATGGTTCACAGTCACTGTCATGCTCTGGGGTGGCATCCTGCACCTCATTGGACAGGAGTGCCCTCCTGTGTGACCCCAGAGAACACTGAATACGTATCTGAGAGGGGCAGTGCCTCTCAAATCTGCTGCTTGAAACTACAAAAAAAGAAAAAAAGAACTACAGCCCTGTGGATCAAACCTGCTTCAAAAGGACTAAAGAGTGTACTCCATGCAAGCTACAGGTTTACAGAACTAACCTGGACCATCACCACCAAGAGTCCCCAGGATACCAGTGGATTTGTAAGAGATTTGTCCAAGTGAATTGTGTGAATTGCAGTCCCAAACTTTGAAGGATGATCTTGTAGCTTCCAAACCCTTGGCGTAAGTTTTGGACACTTTGGGACCCTCAAAGGCAATTCGGGAAGAAGTTCCAGAAGTTTGAAGAAGTTTTGAGCACCTTTTGAAAAAAGCTCCATACATGGACTGACTCAATCTGGCCAATCAAGTCAGAGACCCTCAACTGTGAGCCGGCCTGCCCTTAAGTTTCATCTCAGTGAAAATCTCCGGAGGTCTAACTGCTAGAGTTTGACTGGGAGTTGGTCAAAACCCAACCTGGCGAACCCTCACCGAATCTGGCCTGGTGAAGAGCATCGAAGGACCCCAGGAGAATTAGCTCTATAAAAGTTAATTAGTCTGAATGCAGAAATGGTGACCGGGACCAACCACACGAGCCAAGTCACCCACCTTCAACTGGGAGCCGGCTTATCCTTGGTTCGACCTGCTGGAAAGCTCAGGAGGTGTGACTTCCATGAGTTTGATGGGGAGCTTATCACAAGGAAATCTGGTGAACCCTCACCGAATCCGGACTGGCTGAGAGCTTCTAGGGACCCCCAGGAAGAAAAGCTACAGAAAAGTCAGCAGTTAAAAACTTTGACCGGCAAGGGGTAGCCACGCAGGGCTCCATCGCGGTCAGCCTGAAATGTTGACATTGTCCTGGTCTAGCGTGACCAGATGTCCCAATAGGGTGTATGAAAATGTTCTAGCTTTGAAGAACAGAAAACTATAAGAAGAGGCTTTAAGCCAATTTGATTTGAGTATCTGAGACTAAAGTCTAACACTTGGCAGAATTTTTATTTTGCCAGCGGAATCACAGAATGTTGGCGACTGCATGTTACTTTTGTAACACAGAGTTCATGCCAAAATCCAACAATCGCCTTGTGGTGGTATTTCTTTCCTATTTGAGCAAAGTGATGACAATGGTAACAATGCGGGCTTCAGAATACAAGCTGGCAAGCTAGAGTTTGGTGTCCTCTAAAGTGATTCCCAGTCACTAGTAGGACTTCCAGTGGGATTTATGAACAAGGGTGGTCGCAGTCAGAGGGCTGGTCCCCGAGTTGTTTTCTACTTGAGCAGCAGCAAAATCCGCTTGAAAATACTTTTTCGGAGTAGATATATGAATGGATGGCTCAGGTCGTTTTTATTTAGCTTGAAATGCATTTTCTTTATTTCACTTTCTTTTTTAATAGGAAGGAAGTGCCACAGAGACTCCAATTTCCTCTTCCTGTCTAGAAGGGACCTCCAACTGCTTTGCCCGACCCTTGGTCACTTCTCATTTGGATTTGGAGGGAAAAGATCACCTTTTTCTGCAATCCCTAATACATAAATATACCATTGGATGTTAAGGTTGGTTGTGAAAATCAAGTAAATTAAAGAACATTTGGATATGTTTCTTATTTGATGGATTACATGCACTAGTATTTTATTTACTTATTTTCTTAAATTTTTTAAATGTGAATCTGAGTACCCTGGAGTAGGAGTAGGGGCATATTTTGTATTAGCTTTTTTAGTTTTTTCTAAGAGAAATGTTTTGCACATTTTTGGGAGGGCTGGGGGCCTGGGTTTCAACTACTTTTCTCCATTTTCTTGTGTGTTGTTCGGAGTACCAGTAGCACAATGTGCATTTTCTTCTCGCTGGCGGAACTCGGCAGACAGAATCTTGCAAAAATAAATACAATTCTGAGTAATTTCGTAGAGTAAAATTCAGCCCAGGTCTAATAAAGACATGTCCTATTTTTTGGAGAACCATAAATACACCCTTCCTCAGAGATAACATTGCCTTAGCCTAGACATGAAAACACATTTTCGTAAATTACTGTGTTTACCATTTTGCTGTCACATTCAATCCTTCAGATGTTTGTGGTACTTTGTACTTTCCCTAACAATAAATGGGTATCCTTCTTTGACTCTGTTACATTTACCTTGGAAGGGTTCATTTTGGTATTAGATAAGAGCATCAGGAGGAAGGTTTCAGTACCTGACAGTGTCCTGGTGGACACTTGTAAGCATTTACCTTGGTTTTGGGCCCTTCTTCTCACCAGGTATTAAACGAGTCTGGAGTAGGATATCTTCCCTCATTGTGGTCTGAGACAGTTACTTTCCCAATCTTCAAGAAGGGTGGTAAGAGTGACCTTAGGGTAGGCTTATAACACTCTGAGACTCATATGCAAAGCTTGTGGGTAGAGTTGTAGTGGAGAGATTGGGGCACTGGGCAGGAGAAAAATCTATACTGGTCAAGGTACCTCACTACAGTGGGTTGGTCTAAAGCAGCCTTCACTTCTGAGGGTTGGATATCCTGCCTAACACATGGATAGGGAGGGGAGTGAGTTCTCTTGCCCAACACATAGCTAGGGAGGGGAGTGAGACCTGCCGGAACTTTGTATTCTCCTCTTATTTGGACTACTTGTCGTCCTCCACTTCTGACTAACAGCGAGGGAGGGGAGTGAGAACTGAGATTCCGTCCCCTTATACACCACTTATTGCTCTCCTTTAATCTGACTTCTTTACCTCTTCTATTTACTAGTGCTCTCTTCTTGAAGGCTATTCCCCCACTATTTCTAATACAAAACTTTGGAGGGAAGTGAGATCCTTGATTCCGGCCTCCTGTGTCATCCCTGAGTGCTCTCCTTTAATCTGACTACTTTACCTCCTCTAGTGGCAATTGCTCCCCTTCTAGACTACTTTACTCCCTTTATTTCTAGTGCTCTCCTCTACTTGGACTAGTTCACCTCTTTCGAGTCACTTCCCTCATCATGGCTCAATGTACCTCTCGCTCCTCTGACCTCCTTGCTCAGTTAGGACTGAATTCTTGTAAGATCATCTACCCCGCCAACCTATTTTTGAAAGTGAAAAAGACCTACAAACACAATCTCCTCAAATGATGTCTGGAAACACTTATCTCGGACACATTTATTTCTACTAAGGGCTCTGTGGTGACACACCTTATGTTTTTTACACTAACAGAAGAGCCCAGTGGAGAAAGACTTTAATTTCAGTCTACAAACTAAACAACTGCACAAAACACCTCACAGCTTCTGCTTAATCACTCTACCCTCCCTTGCCCTCAAGGCAGATTTGATCATTTCCTTATGCAATAATGGGATCATACTTATTCACGCCTCTCACCGGAACCTCAAACGCTTTGACAGTATCTTCCTGATGATTAAAAGTGCCCTTAATGACTCGATCTATTACCAGGCCTCTTCCACCGTATTCAGTTACCAGAGTCACATCAGTCCGCAGGGTCCCATGGATAGGCAAAGAGCCCAAAAGAACCCAGGGAGACTGGGTCATCGTAAATTTTGAGGATCCGATCAGAGTTGAGCATATTTGCTCCTGGGGTACGCAATTAACCAACGACGGGATAGATACCAAAAGACTTTCTTACTTCTACCCTCCGACACCCAGATACAACGACGGTCCAGATGGGAACTGGACCCAAGATGGAAACTGGGATAGAAGACGAGATTGGGTTGACTGGCCAGGACATGGAGGTAGAGACGCTGCTCCTTCCTTTGGATGAAGAGGTGTTCCACTAACAAACAGATATGATTGCTTGGAAATGGTGGATTGACCACCAGCCGCCATTAATCAGGATAGCACAGGTCTTACCTTTCACGAGGCAAAAATATTGCATCCAGCCTATTTCTCTTCGACCCCACAATGTACGGATGGTAGCGTAGTCTCAACAGCAAACTTTAGACCAATAATACCACCATCTATTGTAGAATTGGCCCTCGAACCATCAGCTCCCCGTAAAGTAATAGCATTGACGGTGCCCCCTAGTGTTACCAGGCAAGTACCCTCCCTAAGTTTAATAGACCTAGACTTAGTACTAGATAATCCCTCTGGACCCAATGAACAGTTGGTACCTTATTCTCCTGTTCCAACAACACACACATTCTTACGTTCAGGAACCTCATCTCATGACGTCCCTTTGAGTACATGTAACACAGTTACCTCTAACCGCTAGCTATCTGTTTTATTTTGGAACGTAGCAGGCCTCCGTTCTATGATAAACCTTAAACCATGGTTGGATATTGTGAACGCTCACCAAATAGTATGTCTACAGGAAATTTGGGCCATCTGGAGTTCTGGACTTTATTACGGTTCAGAGGTGTCAGGGATAACACCCGAAGACCCCTGAGTTCTACCTGTCTCGGTGCACAAATAAACAGAAACACGGGCTTCTCGATGGTGGCGTCAGAGACCAAAGGTTTATTACTGTAGGGATACAGAAGTCACAGAAGCTACACACGGGCAGATTCTAGGAGCCTGTTCGATTTGCACTAAGTGGGTTGCTCCTTAAATACACGTTTTTTAGCTGTGGGCAACATTCTTCACATGCTAATACATTTCTAAAACATTGCATCCTAAACAATAAATATTTGGCATCAAACAGGAATTGTCAACGAATATCTGATGCTAAACATTACGAATGAGGGGTTCCCACTTGTTCAATCACAATCCCATGTCATCTTTTCATTCAGGAGCCGGACCGCCTCATCGTAAATTTCGTTACCTCCCCCTAATAAAGGCCCAGAAGGAAAGGAGCAGAGCCAGGTGTAGAAGATAGAAAAACAGGATAAGAGATGTTTGGGGGTCGTAAACGGGCAAGGCTACCAACTTCGGCCGCCTAATCATGATCAGGCCAGCGAGCACGAGAACCAGTATAGCAGGACTGGCCTCAGGCAGAGGAGGCAGTTTCTGTCGAGTCATGCGGCCACAGCGTTTCTGACCCTTAAGGTGTACGTGTCATTTAGCAAGGTGAATCGCCGGCTAAAGCCTACGTGTCCTTTAGTGAAATGAATTGATCAGAGGTCACTGTTTGTCCATTGACTATGTGAGGGCAAGAATACAAGATGGATGCCATAGTCTAAAATGGATGCCATCGGTGTACCGGAAATGTGCTCATAACAAGAGTGCTCTTGCTCGTAGCATAGCAAAAACACCAGGATATACTGTATGGATCATTTACGGTTCACTGGTACCGAAATTATGGGTTTACGACGATGTCGAAAACACGGGTTCGAATCGTCATGGATCCTCAGTCCCTCCTTTTGCCCTTACATAGGCAATTACTCACTCTATGTCAGAGTCTATCTCGATGTTCATCAGGTCAGTGATATGTTGTTGTAGCATTATTCTTTCTCGTACCTTGTCTCCCAACACAGGCGGTTTCCTTAGGCAGGTTGCAGCACAGAGGCTACACAAGGCGGGACCACACTGGATAATAAGACAGCACGAGAATAGGAATACTAAGACAATACCAATAACCATCAGAACCTTCCATCCCCACGCTGATAATAGAGTCCCAAGCCATTCCATAAGCGACCAATTTCCCTTGTCTACATGAATAGAGTCGGAAACCTTGTGTAGCTTAGAGATCGCTTCGTACACTGTCGGAGCATTATTGGGGATATAAACACAGCAGCTCGATTGGATCATTCTGCATACCCCACCTCGATCTGCAAGTATTACATCAAGAACCATACGGTTCTGTAATGTCATGAGACGATCCGCCTGGAGCTCAGCTGTTAAGTTACTAAGGGCACCAGCAGTTTCTGTAATAGTAGATTCAACTACCCGTGTTAGCTGACGTAGATTTCTACTATTGGCCATAGGCCCCCAAAACGGAAGGAAACCTTTGAAGAAGTCTCCGGCTTCCTGACCAGCGGTGTCTTCCTTGCTGAAAACACCTCTTACTACTCTGGTTTTGTGATAATTTGAGGCAGCTGTGTATGTCGGAGGCAACAGTCGAGCAATATAGCATGAACCTGAAAAGTCAGCAGGTAACCATGTATATGCCCTATCCCGACAGATGAAGTAGGTACCCTTAGCAGTTAGGAAGGCAGGGGAAGAGTTTGATGGATACACGTAAGTTTCAACACAATCACTCTTCCCTAGCCGAGCTCTTGGATTTCTCCCATTACCTTGCAAGCAGAATGGACCTCGGTGAGGTACGACCCAAACTGGAGTGGAGCTCTTACGCTTGCTTTCACCCAAACTAATGCTATACTCCGTAGCATTCCAACTCAAATAAACTCGTAGCTCATCCTTAGGTATGAACGGGGAGTTATTGACGTCTTTAATCATGTCAGTTATTCCCTTTAGCAAAGCTTTATTAACGGAGTTATACTTGGTGGAACGTGGAGGACGCGGGGGATAGGTCTCAAGGGCATAGACAAATACAGTCTGGAAGGCCCGACATGATCCATTATAGCTAAAAGGCAAGACCAGGTAGGGGATGCCTTTATCCATAGTGTGTGGTATCAAACCGCACACCCAGCAGTCTGTTGTGTTAACTACCAGTTGGTGTTGGTGCAAGAGCTGTACGAAAGTGTTATTTATGAACTCTGAGCGTCGAGCTTGCTCATGTTCAGGAAACGAATGAAAGGAATGGGGAGAATCAATAGTAGGAGAAACAAGAACAGGGGGAGGTACTGCAGTTGTGATCGGTGCAAAAATTAAATGTATACCAAAGGCAATTCCACCCACCAACGTTATTAAAATAATCAAAAACATAATTGCACATTGCATCAGAAAACATTTGTTATGAATAATTTTGTATAATCTGTTTCTGCGAACATAAAATACATTCTCTCGGTGCAGCCCAGGAAGCAACTGGTAATCAAAAGAGAATGGACACTAGTTTCTGCAAAAAACCAAATAGTTTTTTATCGAGAACCCTCATAGACTTCCTGGAATTTTATCGTAGCGGTATATCTTTTTTCCGCCCCATCAGGAGTCATGGCATAGTCATTGGGTCAACGATTAACGTGCAGGATGCCTGCCTCACCGGAGGTTACTTCTGGTATTTACAGAAGTGTCCAGAAATAAAAAGTGGGTTTGAAAAAATTAAAAAATAATGACTAGGTCAAAACTATACACTTTAATATCAAACAGGAGACTAGTCACTATAATTAAAAACCGTTGTGATATGAAGGTAGTCGAGTTATTGGACTACCATATCGTTTTCAAAAAAGTGTCGACATGTTTCAGCTCTCGGGGCCCTACAGGGTCAGGGGAGCTTTCGTCAGGACAAGGACAAGTAACAGACATACAAAAAAGAGAGCACACACAATTGTTGTGTGGTTCGAACAATTGATGAATTGGAATTTCCAAGCTGTATTCAAGAGAAAGAAACCAACAAACAATGTATAAGTTGGTTTGTATGTGAGGTAAGGCATTCTGATGCACACATTATGTACAAAGCATAATTAACACTAGACAAGACTACCCTTATTGTAGAGGTAATCTAGGGAAAAGGAGAAAAATGGAGAAACGGAAGGTCTAAAGGGAGTGGGATACAGCCAAATGGCCGTCAAATGATCAATGTCTTAAAGACGGTTGTCATGCAGAAGTCTTTATATGATGACAGAGTTGGGAACAGAACATTGGGTAGTGATCATGATCAAAGTTTTTTTACACATAGTCGCTGTTCTGTAACCACACCATACCTCAGGCAATCAGTGACTGTTTTTACCTGCCGAGAAGAACGTATCCAAAGGATACCCATGCATTCATTAATGTTTTACCTTGTTAGTTGAGTTTTGTGGCATCAACAGGGACTGGGAGTCGCTTCTGGAGTATTACTGAGTGGGAGACAACAGAGCGTCTATGGTTATTAGCAGAGGCGTTCTTACCTGATCACTGCAGGAAACATCAGGAAACGCCATTCTTACCCATGCGGCGCAGATTTCGTGCCTAGTGCTGACTCTGCCCCTGGTTATGGGTGGGTCTTAACTCTCTGTGCTTCTATACTGATCACAGACACTGAAAAAGGACTAATGTCTGGTTAATCAACAGGCACCGTAAGATGGTGGACTCACTGGTGAAGTATTACGGTATCCTATGGGTATATTGATTGGGTCCGTATGATGATCTTTCCTACGGCTGGAAGGATTAACAGAACTGATGCCATGGAATGTGGTCATTCATACCTACTATGTCGGTTCTCAAGCGATCGACCCATCTCTGCTCTTTGTTAAACAGGACTTGCTCAGCATTTTGGTCTTTGAAGTCTAGCATTTCCAGAACTGTCCATTTTAGTTCATCGCATGTGTGGCCAGCTTCTACAAAGTGGGCGCACAGTTTGGTTGTGTTCTTTTTCAACCTAACATTGCTCCGGTGCTCTCCTATACGGAGTTTGACTTTGCGGCAGGTCATGCCGATGTATTGTTTTTGACAGGGGCATGTGATTAAGTAAATCACATGTGTGGAATTACAATTTGTGTGACTCCTTTGGGTCCAGAGTAGGTTGTCATTCAATTGAAGGGTTTTAGTGCTGGAGGTAAATTTACAGACCCCGCATGTACCACAAGGGTAATGTCCAGTAACTGGCATCATATTTATGTCTCTGATGTTCGACCTGGATAGCGGTTTTTTCGGTCTGGTGTGGACAAGAACGTCTTTTATGTTTTTAGTTCTTCTGTTTGCAAACCTTGGTTTTGGCCAATTTAAGTTTCCAGAGGTGAGTATTTGCCATTTCTTCTTTATAAGTTTTTGGACTTCATAGGTGGCTGGGCAGAAAGTTGTCACACAGGTCACGAGATCTTTCACTGGTTCTTTATAGGTGCTTTGTAGAAGGCACTCTCTCGGCTGGTATTTTGCTCGTTTCTCGCACTTCCTTATTATTGCCGGTGTGTAGTTTCTTTTCTTCAATTTGCGACTGAGTTCTTCAGCTTGTTTTTTGTAATCCGCTGTTTTGCTGCAGTTACGTTTGTGTCTGAGAAATTGGCTGTACGGCAGGTTGTCTCGTAACGGCCGGGGGTGGTAACTGTAGTATGACAGTAAGCAGTTCTTGGCCGTGGGCTTCGTGTAGGTCTTAGTTTCTAGTCTTCCATTCTCAGAAAAAATGGTAAGGTCCAAGAAATCGATTGTTGTTCTGTTGGATGTAAAGGTGAATTTCAGCCAAGGGTCTCTGCCATTAAGCCAGTCTATGAAGATGGTAAGATCAGATTGTGTGTCCCATATGAGTATGACATCGTCAATATAGCGTTTCCAATATTTGATACTGGAAACGTAGGGGTTGGTGTTATTCAGGATGCATTCCTCTTCTAAGCGGCTCACATAGAGTCCCGCTACAGATGGCTCAAACGCACTCCCCATGGAGGTCCCATGGCATTGGAGAAATAGTTGGCCGTTGTACTCAAAGTAATTCTCTTGCAACGCCAGTCTGCAACATTCCAGAATGAAGTGGCGGGGGGTCTTGTATGTCCAATCTTGCATGAAAAGAAGGTCCTCCAACATCTTAAGGGTGTCTTCTTGTGGTAGACTGGTGTAAAGGGATTCCACATCCAGTCCCACTAGCATCATGCTGTCGTGATCGTATTCCACATTCGTTATCTGGCCCAGGAGGTCTCTCGTGTCCTTGAGATATGTGGGCGTTTTTTGGACCAGAGGTTTCAGATATTCGTCTGCAAATTTCGACAAAGGCTCCAATAAGGACCCAATACCCGAAACTATCGGGCGTCCTGGAGGAGGGAGTCTATTTTTATGAGTTTTTGGCAGCGAGTAAAAGAATGGTATTTTGGGATTCTTGGGTGTGAGGTATTCTGCCTCTTTTTTCGATATCCAACTATTCGCTTCTGCCTCATGCACCATTATTGCGATCGTATTGGTCAATCTCTCGGTGGGGTCAGAGTCGAGTTGTTTGTAAAAAGTTTCATTCGTCAGGAGAGCTAGACACTGTTCGCAGCCCAGGAAGCTCCATCTTCTACAACCGCTCGCGACCACTGATGATATGTACGTAGTTGAAAATGCCTCTATCAGTCCTGGGAGTTCCCAAAACTAACAGAAAGACCGACCTTGTGTCTGGCCCCCGCAGATTCAACTAGGCACAAAGCCACGACCCTACGGCGACCCAGACGGCAAGGTAAACAACAGAAATAAACAGTGAAATACAAAATATTCAGCAAACTTCCTGGCTGGAGGCAATGTAATGGATCAAGTATGAAAAATAGGCAGTTTCCTGTTTTATTAGTCCTTAGAATGAGATCGGAGGTTGTATCTCAGTTTTCCTGGCGTTGTTTGATCCGGGAATAATCTGTTTCCAGCAGGGACAACAATGTTCGAATTTTCAGATGTCAAATGTTCGTTCGATGCAGTGTTCTGGTCAGTGATCAAAGAAACAGCTTCAGGGGGAGAGTCAGAGTTCGGTGAATCAGTTGTCAGTTCTGCATCACTGAAAGGAACATATCTAGGGACAGGTTCTGTATCAGAGGCACCAATTCCTTGTCTAACCCAGTTATCATAAGGGAGTGGAAGGTGTACACGCTTAGTGTGGGTAGCGTGAACAAAATTCTTCCTCCCAGCCACACGTACAGCAGTCCTCGTTGCCAAAAGTACTTGGAAAGGTCCCACAAACTTCGGTTGGAGATTCCTGATTCGTCCGAAGTTCCTGATGACTACAAAGTCACCGGGTTTCAGCTGGTGACCTGGACTCTCCGGAAGCTTTGGCAATGCATCGAAAACCTGTTGGTGAATGAGACTCAATTTAGCAGTCAAGTCAAAAAGGTAATCAATTAACATTGGGTACTCTAGCTGTTTGAACTCTCGTGGTCTTGGTACCCCCCAGACATTTGTAGGGCGACCGAACACAATCTCATAGGGGCTAAGCCCTACTCGAGAATGCACAGTTGCTCTAGTGGATAACAAGGCCAGTGGTAGTGCATCTGGCCAGGACAAACCCGTGGAGGCTTGGATCTTAGCGAGTTTCAGTTTAAGTGTACCATTGTACCCTTCAACTAAACCTGCTGACTGGGGGTGGTTCGCACTGTGAAATTTTTGCTTAATCCCTAAGCCTGCACATACACTCTGCATAACTTTCCCTACGAACTCACTCCCATTGTCTGACCATACAATCCGTGGCATGCCATATCGGGGAAAATATTCCTTGAGGAGGATTTTTGCAGTGGACAAGGCAATGTTATCCTTAAGCGGATATGCTTCAATCCATCTTGAAAAAGCACAGACTACCACTAGGACATATTTAAGGTTGTTACATCGATCCATGTGGATGAAATCCAACTGAATCACTTCAAAGGTGTAAGAAGTAGGAGCGAAGTGTCCAGTGGGTGTGGGGGTTCCCTTGCCAGGATTATGCATCAGGCATATCATACAGTTTTTAACCACTCTTTCTGCACACTTACTGATTCCATCATTCTTCCAGACTGGGGCCAACATTTTACAAATCCCTTTAGAACTGATGTGCGCTACCCCATGCGCCATCGTTACCACCGCAAGCACATACGCATCAGGCAACATCCAATGCTGATGCTCTGACAAGTCAATCCAACATCCACTCGAGTCAAATCTACCCGTTTTCTCTTTCCATGCAATCTTTTCCTCTTCAGTCGCTTCTTCCTGAATTGCTTTCACACTTTCCACTGTATTCTCACACATTCCCGAGTCAGCCACTCATCTCGCAGACTTAGCAACATACATTCCACTCATCGTATTCCTAGCTGTCTGTTTAGCTATCTCATCAGCAAAAGCATTTCCACGACCAACATCATCCGTAACCGCTCAATGAGCACTGCACTTCACAATCGCAACTTCAGTCGGTAAGGTTAGAGATTCCAACAGGTCATTGACTAGCTGACCATGCTGTATCTTAGTCCCATGGGACGTAATAAAAGCTCTTTCCTTCCACAGTCGACCAAAACTATGCGCTACGCCGAACGCGTACTGACTATCTGTGAACACATTCACTCTCTTTCCCTTTGCTAAGACACACGCTCTAGTCAATGCAATTAATTCTGCAGCTTGGGCAGAATTCTGACTCACTCTTGCAGTCTCCACAATCGTACTCAAAGTCGTTACTGCGTAGGCAGCTGTTACATCACCATTCTCCAATTTAAAACAAGATCCGTCAACATATAACGTGCCATCTGGATCTGGTAACGGAGTGTCCTTAAGATCAATCCGTCCTTTTGTCTCTTCCTCGGTTCTAAAACAACAGTCATGGGGTTCAGAATCACTCGACTCATGGTTAGTCGGCAACAGTGTTGCTGGATTCAGTACATTGCATCTTGTAATCTGAATATGACTCGCTAGCAGTGTTAGCTCGTAGCCTGATAATCTAGCACTGGTGAGGTGCTGCGTCTTCGTTCGTTTCATGAGTGTATCCACAGCATGTGGAACCATGACTACTAGCATATTGTTCATGACCAAACCAGCAGATTGTCGAATGGACACTGCAGCTGCTGCTGTAGCTCTTAAGCAACTTGGCAACGCTCTGGCTACCGGGTTTAATGTTGATGAAAAATACGCACAAGGACGTTGTTTATCACCAAATCGCTGCGTCAAAACACTCAATGCACAACCTTCTCTCTCGTGAACATAGAGTGTAAATGGCTTACTGTAGTCAGGTGTACCCAACACCGGAGCTGAACACAGTGCATTTCGTAACTCAGAGAAGCTCTGCTGACATTCGTCAGTCCATGGCACTGGATTCGGAACACCTTTTCCAGTCAAGGCCACCAATGGTTTTGCCAAGAGAGAAAAATTTGGGATCCATTGCCTGCAGTATGAAGTAATACCTAAAAACGCACGTACTTCTCTCTGTGTGCTAGGAACATTCATCTGTGTAATTGCTTTTATTCTCTCTGGGGTCAACCTTCTTCCCTCCTTTGACAAGAGATGACCTAAGTAGGTCACTTCTTGGCAACAATATTGCAGTTTGGAAGGTGACACCTTGTGATGTAAATCAGACAAAATGATGTAGTAGGGAAATTGTAGCTGTTTTGCAAGTTTCCTTGTCATCAGCAGCCACTAGAAGGTCATCCACATATTGCACTAAAGCAGAACCAGTAGGAAGCACGAAGGAATCTAGCTGACTTTTTAATGCCTGGCTGTAGATGGATGGGCTTTCACAATAGCCCTGTGGAGCGCGTTTAAACCTGAAACTTCGGCCTCCTAGGGAGAAGCCGAAAATATCTCTGCTTTCCTCTGCTATCGGAATGCTGAAAAAGGCATTTTTCAGGTCAATCACTGAAAACCATGTGGCTGTAGCAGGAATCAACGTCAACAATGCAGTAATGTCTGGGACCACAGGAAACTGCGGAACCACAATTTTGTTAACCTCTCTAAGATCGATTACAAATCTGTAAACTGGAGGTTTTGTAGGATCAGTACGTTTTAGAATCGGCAGGACAGGACTGTTACAGACATTCCCTCTAGTTTCTTCTATTACGTCTTTCTGAATCAAATCTTGCACTATCAATAGAAGCGCACGTTCACCTTCACTAGAAATCCTATATTGTGGGATTCGTGGGAATTGAACATTTGCTTTCAGACTTACTACATAAGGAGGAATTTTTAAAAGACCTACATCGTTAGGATCAGTCGCCCAAAGAGTATCAGGGAGAGAACGCAGCTCCAGTGGGAGCGCATCCATTGACAAGTACATCGGGGAGATGACTCTCTTACCCAACGTAAGCTGTACTCCAGACGGAGAACAGTACAATGTTGCATACAGGCGTTTTAATAAGTCTAAACCAAGCAGATTTTCATTGCAACCAGTTGTCAAAATCAGGGGTACTTTCAATTGACGAGGCCCCACAGAAATAGACAAAGGACCAGAAACAGGGTTGTGAACAGGGGCGCCTGAAAAACCTACTGAAACATGTGTTAAGCCAGACAAAGGTGCGCCAGGGAGTTTAGCATGCATGATAGAACTTTTCGCTGCACCAGTATCCAACAGAAACGGTTCGACTACACCTGATGTAGCTACTGCGACATAAGGCCCACTCTGATCTACTGGAACTGATACTACTTCCTCTCTTTGTCCATGGCTGTACTAACCTCACAGGGGTCTTCAACAGGGTACTGTTGAGATCTACCTGGCTGTGCAGATTGTCCGTTTCGCTGATCAAAATAATTAGAAGGACGATCATTAGTCTGCGGAGGCAAAGTACCTCGTCCTCTACCTCTAGAGGCTTGTGTAAAGTTACCACGACCTCTCTGAGCTTGAGCATTATTATTTTGTGCTAAAACTGGACACTCATTCTTATAATGGATCTCCTTTTTGCAGTAGGCACACTGATTCCATTGATATTGCGGTCTCTGGGAACCGTAATCGGTCCTCTGATATGGCCCTTGCTGTGAGTTTGTCTGATTCGTACGAGGCGGATATGCCTGTTGCAAAAGGACTTTAGTTTTTAAATCTTTTGTTTTCTTTTCTGACTTTTCTTTCTCTTCTTTATCCCTATTCTCATAGTACTGAGCAGTCGCAAGTATTTGCGCAGTCGTAGAGACAGCCCACGCACTTTCAGAATCTTTCAATTTATTACTAAGCTCTGGTAACAAATTGTGCACAAATTTATCGACGAATAATCTCTGACCTCCCTCCGTGCTCATATCCTGACCACTGTGATCTATGAAAGTTTCTTTAAATCTAGTGAAGAAGTCGGAGACGCTTTCGTCTTTCTTCTGCTTGCATGCGGACAGTTTGTCCCAATTAACGCGCAATGCTGGCATCAAAGTTTTCATAAAATCAATTATCCTACGAGGTAAATTAGCAATTAGAGGTTCGGGCTTAGAACCACCAATTTGTTGACCATCTGCTGCTACTATGGCTGGCCAATCACCACCAAGGGCAACTGGATGATTTTCGGTACGAATTTTAGCCCAAATAGGTTGTGGCACTACATTGCCAAACAGCATGTCAATGTCTGCCAAATTCATTACGCAAGCTTGAACTGTTTGAGTTAACTCTTTATAATATCCGGCAGGATTTTTACGCGGATCTGGCAAGGCCTGTTTTACTGCTCACACTTCAGCTCGTTTCCACGGAATGTGTATCCACACTCTCTGGAACTGTGCTGGAGCGGCCGCAATATTATTCACTGCATCAGCTTGAACGGCTTCGCGCCATATCGGCGGAACCTCCCTCATAGGATATTGACGACCTTTATTTGTGCTACGTTTCTCTAAGTCCCTTGGTGAACTGAGGGAAGGATCAACCCTATAGCTTAAGATCAGTTCCATTGCTTCTTTTATATCCTTGCCTACTATCATACCTGCAGCAAATTTTTGTTGAACATGAATTAATTCATCCAGAGCTAATTCAGAGTCATCCTCCTCCTCCTCCTCCTGCAAAAGGGAACACATTACATCGAACACATAACGCTGAGTCGGTTCATTCCATTGCATAAAGGTATCTAGTACATCTCGTACATCATATCTTCCAACTTTCGAAATCCACCTAAGGGCTGTAGAATCTAATATTCCTCGTTCTTCGACACTAGGAAGCTGACTACGTC
The DNA here is from genome assembly GCF_964263255.1 of Lissotriton vulgaris. NCBI lineage: Eukaryota > Metazoa > Chordata > Amphibia > Caudata > Salamandridae > Lissotriton > Lissotriton vulgaris. Next base: position 27,947,610 of record NC_141696.1, read on the forward strand.
TCTGAGTAGATTCAGAAGCAGGACTTCTAATTAGAGTTTTATAAAAAGGAGATAGAATATTAGAGACAGATTCAGTGATTCTCCGACGAACAGAAAGCGGAGTCATATAGCTTGCAGAAGTTTTGAGTAAAGTAGTAGTCGGAACAGATGAAGCAGCAAGAGTAGGGGTAGCAGGCAGAGTAATTTGTGAAACAACAGGTAGAAGCGAAGCAGGCATAGGCAGAGGAACGGTCAACCCTGGAAGAGGGGGTGCCGGAGGAATATTGTTAACCACGGGAAGTGCAGGAGCTAGATTCAAAGGAGCAGGAGCAGGCATCCCAGGCTGTCCAGCAGCCGGTAACACAACATTTGGTAAACGTGGAGCTGTAGCACCCTGTGCATACGGTGGAGGTGATCTCAACAAGTAAGACAACAGGGGATCCTTTTCAGGGTCCTCTACTGACTTAGCAACACTCGAGGGCAAGGCAGGGTAGCACTTGTCTATCGCTAAACTACGTTCTCTATCAGCTATCTTTATTGCTTTCTCAGTTTCATTGAGTTGCAGCTGCTTAGCAGACTGTTCTAAGGTCAACTCTTGCTCTTTTTGCTCTCTCTTCAACTTTTTAATTTCTCTTTGTTTGGATTCTTTCCGCCAAAAACGAAAAGAATCAAACATTGCCGGCCGGGCTTTCTTCTTAAACAGTTTCGCTTCCAAATTGTCAAGAATTTCAGGTTCAAAACTACCATGTAGTGGCCAACTAAGGACACCATCCTCTTTCGTGTAACGAACCCACACCTCATTATAAGATATAGGACCCACACCATGCTTGCAGTACAGTTCGTAAATGGGAGTTCCAATCGGAGGAACCAGACATGAATCCTCCAACCGGGAATCCCTGTTGCAACCGAAACATGAAAACATACAATTTTTCCGACTTACCATTTTACAAACCGGAACACAGAACAAACACAAACAAAGATGTGCACTCGAACTAGAACTTAGGCCTACCAAATGAACAAATGTATCGATACCCAAACTAAACCAAAGATTATCTTGAGGAGAACAACCAATGATAATCTACAAAACCAAGTCAAACCAAAGAACTAGAAGGATAAATCCTTACGAAATAACCAAGAACAACTAGCAACCACTTAATACTTAACTGAGGCACTGAAGACGTCACCAAGGAGAAACCCGTCTACGTCTTGCCGTACTAAGGTCTGCACCTCGGGTCCAAGACAGGGCGACAGTCAAGGCAGCGGACCACTGCAGCCGTCTGAACGGGAACCCTCGTGGAAGAGAACGTCGGGCCACTTTTGCGATATGCCGGGATCGATAAAGTGGGGCGCCTCCCTCTGGAATCTTCACACGAAGCTTCTCGAACTCTTCAGGCTTTTGGACCGGTACCGAATGACGTCGCCCCACGTTGGGCGCCAATGGAGTTCGTGACTTTATTACGGTCCAGAGGTGTCAGGGATAACACCCGAAGACCCCTGAGTTCTACCTGTCTCGGTGCACAAATAAACAGAAACACGGGCTTCTCGATGGTGGCGTCAGAGACCAAAGGTTTATTACTGCAGGGATACAGAAGTCACAGAAGCTACACACGGGCAGATTCTAGGAGCCTGTTCGATTTGCACTAAGTGGGTCGCTCCTTAAATACACGTTTTTTAGCTGTGGGCAAGATTCTTCACATGCTAATACATTTCTAAAACTTTGTATCCTAAACAATAAATATTTGGCGTCATACAGGAATTGTCAACGAATATCTGATGCTAAACATTACGAATGAGGGGTTCCCACTTGTTCAATCACAATCCCATGTCATCTTTTCATTCAGGAGCCGGACCGCCTCATCGTAAATTTCGTTACCTCCCCCTAATAAAGGCCCAGAAGGAAAGGAGCAGAGCCAGGTGTAGAAGATAGAAAAACAGGATAAGAGATGTTTGGGGGTCGTAAACGGGTAAGGCTACCAACTTCGGCCACCTAATCATGATCAGGCCAGCGAGCACGAGAACCAGTATAGCAGGACTGGCCTCAGGCAGAGGAGGCAGTTTCTGTCGAGTCATGCGGCCCAGGCGTTTCTGACCCTTAAGGTGTACGTGGCATTTAGCAAGGTGAATCGCCGGCTAAAGCCTACGTGTCCTTTAGCGAAATGAATAGATCAGAAGTCACTGTTTGTCCATTGACTATGTGAGGGCAAGAATACAAGATGGATGCCATAATCTAAAATGGATGCCATCGGTGTACCGGAAATGTGCTCATAACAAGAGTGCTCTTGCTCGTAGCATAGCGAAAACACCAGGATATACTATATGGATCATTTACGGTTCACTGGTACCGAAATTATGGGTTTATGACGATGTCGAAAACACGGGTTCGAATCGTCATGGAACCTCAGACCCTCCTTTTGCCCTTATATAGGCAATTACTCACTCTATGTCAGAGTCTATCTCGATGTTCATCAGGTCAGTGATATGTTGTTGTAGCATTATTCTTTCTCGTACCTTGTCTCCCAACACAGGCGGTTTCCTTAGGCAGGTTGCAGCACAGAGGCTACACAAGGCGGGACCACACTGGATAATAAGACAGCACGAGAATAGGAATACTAAGACAATGCCAATAACCATCAGAACCTTCCATCCCCACGCTGATAATAGAGTCCCAAGCCATTCCCAGAACCCCCTCCAAGCCCCTGCTGCGAGAACTGCATTGGTTGCCAATACGACAACGCATCAAGTTCAAGATCTGTTGCATTGTCCACAAATGCCTGTTCGGGAAAGGCCCCAACTATCTGACCCAAAAGCTACCCCTCTATAAACCTGACAGAGCCTTACGGTCAAGCAACCAACTGCTAATAAAAACTCCACTGGTAAAAAAAAAACAGACAAGGTGGCAGAGCCTTTTCTCTGGTAGGGCCTAAACTTTGGAATAACCTACCCATCGGCATAAGACAAACCTCCAATCATTCCTCCTTCAGGAAGAAACTAAAAACCGTCCTATTCCAGGAAGAATAAACAATCTACCATTAGTCGACAACCACAACATCTGGTAACACCTGCTATTCCATCCTGCGAGCAAAGCGCGGAGATACCTCGGAAGGGGTCGATTCTTGCGCTATACAAGAATATAAATAAATAAATAAATTCCATAAGCGACCAATTTCCCTTGTCTACATGAATAGAGTCGGAAATCTTGTGTAGCTTAGAGATCGCTTCGTACACTGTCGGAGCATTATTGGGGATATAAACACAGCAGCTCGATTGGATCATTCTGCATACCCCACCTCAATCTGCAAGTATTACATCAAGAACCATACGGTTCTGTAATGTCATGAGACGATCCGCCTGGAGCTCAGCTGTTAAGTTACTAAGGGCACCAGCAGTTTCTGTAATAGTAGATTCAACTACCCGTGTTAGCTGACGTAGATTTCTACTATTGGCCATAGGCCCCCAAAACGGAAGGAAGCCTTTGAAGAAGTCTCCGGCTTCCTGACCAGCGGTGTCTTCCTTGCTGAAAACACCTCTTACTACTCTGGTTTTGTGATAATTTGAGGCAGCTGTGTATGTCAGAGGCAACAGTCGAGCAAATATAGCATGAACCTGAAAAGAGATATATGATGTTACAACGCGGACTTTTACAACGCATACCGTAACAACGCGGTATTTACAACGCGGATACTGTAACAACGCATGTATTTACAACGCATTTTTTTACAACGCAGGTACATTTACAACGCAGACCATTACAACGTAAGTATTGGTAAGTATATAGTTATATTAATATTATAATGGTAAATTAATTGTAAAAAATATGATTTAATGTAATTTTATTTAATTTAATTTCAATTAATTAATTTAATTATAAAATAATATTACTTTATTTTTACCCTGTACCCCTGCACCCCAGAAACTCAAAACTGACCCTCAACACCTATAATAAATTAAACTGATTTAATTTAATTTAATTCCAAATAATTAATTTAATTTAAATTAATTTTACTTTATTTTTACCCTGTACCCCTGTACCCCAAAAAATTAAAACTGACCCACAACCCCTAAAATAATGTAATGGAATTTAATGTAATATATTTACAATTAAAATTTACCCTGTACCCCAAAAACTGAAAACTGACCCTGAACCCTAAAAATACCCCTTTACCCAAAAACTGAAAACTGACCCTGAACCCTAAAAATACCCCTTTACCCAAAAACTGAAAACTGACCCTAAACCCTAAAAATACCCCTTTACCCAAAAACTGAAAACTGACCCTGAACCCTAAAAATACCCCTTTACCCAAAAACTGAAAACTGACCCTAAACCCTAAAAATACCCCTTTACCCAAAAACTGAAAACTGACCCTGAACCCTAAAAATACCCCTTTACCCAAAAACTGAAAACTGACCCTGAACCCTAAAAATACCCCTTTACCCAAAAACTGAAAACTGACCCTGAACCCTAAAAATACCCCTTTACCCAAAAACTGAAAACTGACCCTAAACCCTAAAAATACCCCTTTACCCAAAAACTGAAAACTGACCCTGAACCCTAAAAATACCCCTTTACCCAAAAACTGAAAACTGACCCTAAACCCTAAAAATACCCCTTTACCCAAAAACTGAAAACTGACCCTGAACCCTAAAAATACCCCTTTACCCAAAAATTGAAAACTGACCCTAAACCCTAAAAATACCCCTTTACCCAAAAACTGAAAACTGACCCTGAACCCTAAAAATACCCCTTTACCCAAAAACCCAAAACTAACCCTGAACCCTAAAAATACCCCTTTACCCCAAACATATAACAATTAAAATATAACTATATACTTACCAATACTTAAGTTGTAATGGTATGCGTTGTAAAGGTACCTGCGTTGTAAAAAAATGCGTTGTAAAAACATGAGTTGTAACAGTATCTGCGTTGTAATGGATGCGTTGTAACAGTAGTGCGTTGTAAAAAATGCGTTGTAACAGGTGTACACCCCTGAAAAGTCAGCAGGCAACCATGTATATGCCCTATCCCGACAGAAGAAGTAGGTACCCTTAGCAGTTGGGAAGGCAGGGGAAGAGTTTGATGGATACACGTAAGTTTCAACACAATCACTCTTCCCTAGCCGAGCTCTTGGATTTCTCCCATTACCTTGCAAGCAGAATTGACCTCGGTGAGGTACGACCCAAACTGGAGTGGAGCTCTTACGCTTGCTTTCACCCAAACTAATGCTATACTCCGTAGCATTCCAACTCAAATAAACTCGTAGCTCATCCTTAGGTATGAACGGGGAGTTATTGACATCTTTAATCATGTCAGTTATTCCTTTTAGCAAAGCTTTATTAACGGAGCTATACTTGGTGGAACGTGGAGGACGCGGGGGATAGGTCTCAAGGGCATAGACAAATACAGTCTGGAAGGCCAGACATGATCCATTATAGCTAAAAGGCAAGACCAGGTAGGGGATGCCTTTATCCATAGTGTGTGGTATCAAACCGCACACCCAGCAGTCTGTTGTGTTAACTACCAGTTGGTGTTGGTGCAAGAGCTGTACGGAAGTGTTATTTATGAACTCTGAGCGTCAAGCTTGCTCATGTTCAGGAAACGAATGAAAGGAATGGGGAGAATCAATAGTAGGAGAAACAAGAACAGGGGGAGGTACTGTAGTTGTGATCGGTGCAAAAATTAAATGTATACCAAAGGCAATTCCACCCACCAACGTTATTAAAATAATCAAAAACATAATTGCACATTGCATCAGAAAACATTTGTTATGAAGAATTTTGTATAATCTGTTTCTGCGAAAATAAAATACATTCTCTCGGTGCAGCCCAGGAAGCTCCATCTTCTACAACCGCTCGCGACCACTGATGATATGTACGTAGTTGAAAATGCCTCCATCAGTCCTGGGAGTTCCCAAAACTAACAGAAAGACCGACCTTGTGTCTGGCCCCCGCAGATTCAACTAGGCACAAAGCCACGACCCTACGGCGACCCAGACGGCAAGGTAAACAACAGAAATAAACAGTGAAATACAAAATATTCAGCAAACTTCCTGGCTGGAGGCAATGTAATGGATCAAGTATGAAAAATAGGCAGTTTCCTGCTTTATTAGTCCTTAGAATGAGATCGGAGGTTGTATCTCAGTTTTCCTGGCGTTGTTTGATCCGGGAATAATCTGTTTCCAGCAGGGACAACAATGTTCGAATTTTCAGATGTCAAATGTTCGTTCGATGCCGTGTTCTGGTCAGTGATCAAAGAAACAGCTTCAGGGGGAGAGTCAGAGTTCGGTGAATCAGTTGTCAGTTCTGCATCACTGAAAGGAACATATCTAGGGACAGGTTCTGTATCAGAGGCACCAATTCCTTGTCTAACCCAGTTATCATAAGGGAGTGGAAGGGGTACACGCTTAGTGTGGGTAGCGTGAACAAAATTCTTCCTCCCAGCCACACGTACAGCAGTCCTCGTTGCCAAAAGTACTTGGAAAGGTCCCACAAACTTCGGTTGGAGATTCCTGATTGGTCCAAAGTTCCTGATGACTGCAAAGTCACCAGGTTTCAGCTGGTGACCTGGACTCTCCGGAGGCTTTGGCAATGCATCGAAAACCTGTTGGTGAATGAGACTCAATTTAGCAGTCAAGTCAAAAAGGTAATAAATTAACATTGGGTACTCTAGCTGTTTGAACTCTTGTGGTCTTGGTACCCCCCAGACATTTGCAGGGCGACCGAACACAATCTCATAGGGGCTAAGCCCTACTCGAGAATGCACAGTTGCTCTAGTGGATAACAAGGCCAGTGGTAGTGCATCTGGCCAGGACAAACCCGTGGAGGCTTGGATCTTAGCGAGTTTCAGTTTAAGTGTACCATTGTACCCTTCAACTAAACCTGCTGACTGGGGGTGGTTCGCACTGTGAAATTTGTGCTTAATCCCTAAGCCTGCACATACACTCTGCATAACTTTCCTTACGAACTCACTCCCATTGTCTGACCATACAATCCGTGGCATGCCATATCGGGGAAAATATTCCTTGAGGAGGATTTTTGCAGTGGACAAGGCAATGTTATCCTTTAGCGGATATGCTTCAATCCATCTTGAAAAAGCACAGACTACCACTAGGACATATTTAAGGTTGTTACATCGATTCATGTGGATGAAATCCAACTGAATCACTTCGAAGGGGTAAGAAGGAGGAGCGAAGTGTCCAGTGGGTGTGGGGGTTCCCTTGCCAGGATTATGCATCAGGCATATCATACAGTTTTTAACCACTCTTTCTGCACACTTACTGATTCCATCATTCTTCCAGACTGGGGCCAACATTTTACAAATCCCTTTAGAACTGATGTGCGCTACCCCATGCGCCATCGTTACCACCACAAGCACATACGCATCAGGCAACATCCAACGCTGATGCTCTGACAAGTCAATCCAACATCCACTCGAGTCCAATCTACCCGTTTTCTCTTTCCATGCAATCTTTTCCTCTTCAGTCGCTTCTTCCTGAATTGCTTTCACACTTCCCACTGTATCCTCACACATTCCCGAGTCAGCCACCCATCTCGCAGACTTAGCAACATACATTCCACTCATCGTATTCCTAGCTGTCTGTTTAGCTATCTTATCAGCAAAAGCATTTCCACGACCAACATCATCCGTAACCGCTCGATGAGCACTGCACTTCACAATCGCAACTTCAGTCGGTAAGGTTAGAGATTCCAACAGGTCATTGACTAGCTGACCATGCTGTATCTTAGTCCCATGGGACGTAATAAAACCTCTTTCCTTCCACAGTCGACCAAAACTATGCACTACGCCGAACGCGTACTGACTATCTGTGAACACATTCACTCTCTTTCCCTTTGCTAAGACACACGCTCTAGTCAATGCAATTAATTCTGCAGCTTGGGCAGAATTCTGACTCACTCTTGCAGTCTCCACAATCGTACTCAAAGTCGTTACTGCGTAGGCAGCTGTTACATCACCATTCTCCAATTTAAAACAAGATCCGTCAACATATAACGTGCCATCTGGATCTGGTAACGGAGTGTCCTTAAGATCAATCCGTCCTTTTGTCTCTTCCTCGGTTCTAAAACAACAGTCATGGGGTTCAGAATCACTCGACTCATGGTTAGTCGGCAACAGTGTTGCTGGATTCAGTACATTGCATGTTTTAATCTGAATATGACTCGCTAGCAGTGTTAGCTCGTAGCCTGATAATCTAGCATTGGTGAGGTGCTGCGTCTTCGTTTGGTTCATGAGTGTATCCACAGCATGTGGAACCATGACTACTAGCATATTGTTCATGACCAAACCAGCAGATTGTCGAATGGACACTGCAGCTGCTGCTGTAGCTCTTAAGCAACTTGGCAACGCTCTGGCTACCGGGTCTAATGTTGATGAAAAATACGCACAAGGACGTTGTTTATCACCAAATCGCTGCGTCAAAACACTCAATGCACAACCTTCTCTCTCGTGAACATAGAGTGTAAATGGCTTACTGTAGTCAGGTGTACCCAACACCGGAGCTGAACACAGTGCATTTCGTAACTCAGAGAAGCTCTGCTGACATTCGTCAGTCCATGGCACTGGATTCGGAACACCTTTTCCAGTCAAGGCCACCAATGGTTTTGCCAAGAGAGAAAAATTTGGGATCCATTGCCTGCAGTATGAAGTAATACCTAAAAACGCACGTACTTCTCTCTGTGTGCTAGGAACATTCATCTGTGTAATTGCTTTTATTCTCTCTGGGGTCAACCTTCTTCCCTCCTTTGACAAGAGATGACCTAAGTAGGTCACTTCTTGGCAACAATATTGCAGTTTGGAAGGTGACACCTTGTGATGTAAATCAGACAAATGATGTAGTAGGGAAATTGTAGCTGTTTTCAAGTTTCCTTGTCATCAGCAGCCACTAGAAGGTCATCCACATATTGCACTAAAGCAGAACCAGTAGGAAGCACGAAGGAATCTAGCTGACTTTTTAATGCCTGGCTGTAGATGGATGGGCTTTCACAATAGCCCTGTGGAGCGCGTTTAAACCTGAAACTTCGGCCTCCTAGGGAGAAGCCGAAAATATCTCTGCTTTCCTCTGCTATCGGAATGCTGAAAAAGGCATTTTTCAGGTCAATCACTGAAAACCATGTGGCTGTAGCAGGAATCAACGTCAACAATGCAGTAATGTCTGGGACCACAGGAAACTGCGGAACCACAATTTTGTTAACCTCTCTAAGATCGATTACAAATCTGTAAACTGGAGATTTTGTAGGATCAGTACGTTTTAGAATCGGCAGGACAGGACTGTTACAGACATTCCCTCTAGTTTCTTCTATTACGTCTTTCTGAATCAAATCTTGCACTATCAATAGAAGCGCACGTTCACCTTCACTAGAAATCCTATATTGTGGGATTCGTGGGAATTGAACATTTGCTTTCAGACTTACTACATAAGGAGGAATTTTTAAAAGACCTACATCGTTAGGACCAGTCGCCCAAAGAGTATCAGGGAGAGAACGCAGCTCCAGTGGGAGCGCATCCATTGACAAGTACATCGGGGAGATGACTCTCTTACCCAACGTAAGCTGTACTCCAGACGGAGAACAGTACAATGTCGCATACAGGCGTTTTAATAAGTCTAAACCAAGCAGATTTTCATTGCAACCAGTTGTCAAAATCAGGGGTGCTTTCAATTGACGAGGCCCCACAGAAATAGACAAAGGACCAGAAACAGGGTTGTGAACAGGGGCGCCTGAAAAACCTACTGAAACATTTGTTAAGCCAGACAAAGGTGCGCCAGGGAGTTTAGCATGCATGATAGAACTTTTCACTGCACCAGTATCCAACAGAAACGGTTCGACTACACCTGATGTAGCTACTGCGACATAAGGCCCACTCTAATCTACTGGAACTGATACTACTTCCTCTCTTTGTCCATGGCTGTACTAACCTCACAGTAGTCTTCAACAGGGTACTGTTGAGATCTACCTGGCTGTGCAGATTGTCCGTTTCGCTGATCAAAATAATTAGAAGGACGATCATTAGTCTGCGGAGGCAAAGTACCTCGTCCTCTACCTCTAGAGGCTTTTGTAAAGTTACCACGACCTCTCTGAGCTTGAGCATTATTATTTTGTGCTAAAACTGGACACTCATTCTTATAATGGATCTCCGTTTTGCAGTAGGCACACTGATTCCATTGATATTGCGGTCTCTGGGAACCGTAATCGGTCCTCTGATATGGCCCTTGCTGTGAGTTTGTCTGATTCGTACGAGGCGGATATGCCTGTTGCAAAAGGACTTTAGTTTTTAAATCTTTTGTTTTCTTTTCTGACTTTTCTTTCTCTTCTTTATCCCTATTCTCATAGTACTGAGCAGTCGCAAGTATTTGCGCAGTCGTAGAGACAGCCCACGCACTTTCAGAATCTTTTAATTTATTACTAAGCTCTGGTAACAAATTGTGCACAAATTTATCGACGAATAATCTCTGACCTCCCTCCGTGCTCATATCCTGACCACTGTGATCTATGAAAGTTTCTTTAAATCTAGTGAAGAAGTCGGAGACGCTTTCGTCTTTCTTCTGCTTGCATGCGGACAGTTTGTCCCAATTAACGCGCAATGCTGGCATCAAAGTTTTCATCAAATCAATTATCCTACCAGGTAAATTAGCAATTAGAGGTTCGGGCTTAGAACCACCAATTTGTTGACCATCTGCTGCTACTATGGCTGGCCAATCACCACCAAGGGCAACTGGATGATTTTCGGTACGAATTTTAGCCCAAATAGGTTGTGGCACTACATTGCCAAACAGCATGTCAATGTCTGCCAAATTCATTACGCAAGCTTGAACTGTTTGAGTTAACTCTTTATAATATCCGGCGGGATTTTTACGCGGATCTGGCAAGGCCTGTTTTACTGCTCACACTCATTTTATTTTATTTATTTATTTTATGTGCTTCTATAGCGCCTGACTAGATCCCCGAAAGGATATCTCTGCGCTTAACTTCAGCTCGTTTCCACGGAATATATATCCACACTCTCTGGAACTGTGCTGGAGCGGCCGCAATATTATTCACTGCATCAGCTTGAACGGCTTCGCGCCATATTGGCGGAACCTCCCTCATAGGATATTGACGACCTTTATTTGTGCTACGTTTCTCTAAGTCCCTTGGTGAACTGAGGGAAGGATCAACCCTATAGCTTAAGATCAGTTCCATTGCTTCTTTTATATCCTTGCCTACTATCATACCTGCAGCAAATTTTTGCTGAACATGAATTAATTCATCCAGAGCTGATTCAGAGTCATCCTCCTCCTCCTCCTCCCGCAAAAGGGAACACATTACATCGAACACATAACGCTGAGTCGGTTCATTCCATTGCATAAAGGTATCTAGTACATCTCGTACATCATATCTTCCAACTTTCGAAATCCACCTAAGGGCTGTAGAATCTAATATTCCTCGTTCTTCGACACTAGGAAGCTGACTACGTCTCTGAGTAGATTCAGAAGCAGGACTTCTAATTAGAGTTTTATAAAAAGGAGATAGAATATTAGAGACAGATTCAGTGATTCTCCGACGAACAGAAAGCGGAGTCATATAGCTTGCAGAAGTTTTGAGTAAAGTAGTAGTCGGAACAGATGAAGCAGCAAGAGTAGGGGTAGCAGGCAGAGTAATTTGTGAAACAACAGGTAGAAGCGAAGCAGGCATAGGCAGAGGAACGGTCAACCCTGGAAGAGGGGGTGCCGGAGGAATATTGTTAACCACGGGAAGTGCAGGAGCTAGATTCAAAGGAGCAGGAGCAGGCATCCCAGGCTGTCCAGCAGCCGGTAGCACATTTGGTAAACGTGGAGCTGTAGCACCCTGTGCATACGGTGGAGGTGATCTCAACAAGTAAGACAACAGGGGATTCTTTTCAGGGTCCTCTACTGGCTTAGCAACACTCAAGGGCAAGGCAGGGTAGCACTTGTCCATCGCTAAACTACGTTCTCTATCAGCTATCTCTATTGCTTTCTCAGTTTCATTGAGTTGCAGCTGCTTAGCAGACTGTTCTAAGGTCAACTCTTGCTCTTTTTGCTCTCTCTTCAACTTTTTAATTTCTCTTTGTTTGGATTCTTTCCGCCAAAAACGAAAAGAATCAAACATTGCCGGCCGGGCTTTCTTCTTAAACAGTTTCGCTTCCAAATTGTCAAGAATTTCAGGTTCAAAACTACCATGTAGTGGCCAACTAAGGACACCATCCTCTTTCGAGTAACAAACCCACACCTCATTATAAGATATAGGACCCACACCATGCTTGCAGTACAGTTCGTAAATAGGAGTTCCAATCGGAGGAACCAGACATGAATCCTCCAACCGGGAATCCCTGTTGCAACCTAAACATGAAAACATACAATTTTTCCGACTTACCATTTTACAAACCGGAACACAGAACAAACACAAACAAAGATGTGCACTCGAACTAGAACTTAGGCCTACCAAATGAACAAATGTATCGATACCCAAACTAAACCAAAGATTATCTTGAGGAGAACAACTAATGATAATCTACAAAACCAAGTCAAACCAAAGAACTAGAAGGATAAATCCTTACGAAATAACCAAGAACAACTAGCAACCACTTAATACTTAACTGAGGCACTGAAGACGTCACCAAGGAGAAACCCGTCTACGTCTTGCCGTACTAAGGTCTGCACCTCGGGTCCAAGACAGGGCGACAGTCAAGGCAGCGGACCACTGCAGCCGTCTGAACGGAAACCCTCGTGGAAGAGAACGTCGGGCCACTTTTGCGATATGCCGGGATCGATGAAGTGGGGCGCCTCCCTCTGGAATCTTCACACAAAGCTTCTCGAACTCTTCAGGCTTTTGGACCGGTACCGAATGACGTCGCCCGACGTTGGGCGCTGTTATGTCTGGATTTTCTGAGTAGGTGGGATCAGCCCCCAGGGGCCCCTCCAACCCAGCCAGAACGTACTCACCTTCCCTCCTCAGGACTCCTCTATCCAGGCACCTGGTACCTACCTGAGGATGGGGAACTCGCAATATACAAGCTCATATTATTAAGAACACCACTAAATCTATAGGGATACTAAGAATACTCACTGATTACTAGGGATATCCATACCCTACACCACACTTATTCACATCAGTTGGTCTCGCGGCCACCCTGACCCAGACCGTTCTACCCTAGGGCAGATCTGACATACAATCTGGTGCGTCTACACACGGGCCTGCAGAACCCAATGCTCCCTTTTCCAAAGTGTTCGCAATCCTGCGAAACTACACACTAGTTCAACTACCTAGTGCTCTCATTTACTCAAGCCACAATCCTGTGGGTATCCACACTGGTTCGACCCCCCAGTGCTCTCATTAACGCCGCATATCAACGACGACCACATTCCTATGAACACCTATACACATATATATATATATTGGGAAGTCTCTTCACTAAGAGTCTGCTACTACAATAATATTAATATCTCAGTTGTCTACTCGGGATGAAACTACAATAATGACTTTGAATATAGTTCCAGATTATATAGTGTACTCCCTGCTCTTGGCATCAAAGGTCCACTCACTCCCTATTTATGTGACCACTACTTACCTGATTGGGATTACTCATCCATTCACATACCTAGTACTCACCTAGGAGGTACATTTACCTTCAGTGAACAAGAATAGGGGCTACACACCAGTTTGTTATAAACTGGGGTTATTTTATTACAACAATATAAACATTTACACATATCTGACAAAGCCTATAGGTAGAACACACCGCTTGAAAGAGAAGGATTACACATAACAGGAACACTCCGCTGAAAGGGAAAAGATTGGACATAAAGTGTAAGTGTAACTAATTCAGACTACCTCACCTATTAGAAGGAAGATTTCTCTCTCTGCCTCTGGTGGGATTAGGGCTCTCTCTCTGCCTCTGGTGGGATTAGGGCTCTCTCTGTCTCTCCCTCCTTCACCACATCACCACGCCTCTGGTTCAGTTGCTCCAGCTGACAGCCTTCTTTGATGCTCTCTGCACTGCTTTCTCTCTCCTCATCTTCAGCAATCGTCTGCCTTCTTTCTCCATTCAAGAACTGCACTCTATTCTGCAGCTCCCAGCAGTTCTGTGCTCCAAGCTGTTCTGAGCACCACGCTGAACTGCACACCACGCTGCACTGACTTCCAAAACTGAACTGACCACTCCTCCTCTCCTGTAGCTCGCTATTATGGATTCCTCTCCCCTCATGGAAATTTCCACCGGAGGGCTGTCTCCTACCGAATTCCTGTGCCAGCTCCCAGGCTTCCACGCAACCGCAGTGGCCATCTGCTTGTTACGTCTGGGCCCAAGAGAAAAACACATTTCTCGGATAAGAAGCAGTCCTAACTGGATTTTCCTCTAGCAAAAAACAGCCTTAACTATAAACATTTGCCTTTGCCCTGAAAAGCCTCCCAGCTTTCATCAAAATGGAGTCCCTCTAGCTCTAGGCCTGTAGGCCTGAAAGGGGTGAAATGCTCCTTAGCTCTGTCAGAATACCTACATAAACCATACCAATATGTCTAATATGTCAAAGCCAATAGGCAATAGACAGGTTAAAGTCAAGAATAAAGGCATATTAAGCAGCTATCCTCTTCTAGGTCTGGAAAAAGGGCTTAAAAGGGCCAACACAGGCTAAGAATACCTATACTAGATGCGAGCAAGACTAATGATCTATATCACTGCTAAATAAAGCCAAAAACTCTGCCATTACAGGCGCCAATGGAGTTCTGGACTTTATTACGGTCCAGAGGTGTCAGGGATAACACCCGAAGACCCCTGAGTTCTACCTGTCTCGGTGCACAAATAAACAGAAACACAGGCTTCTCGATGGTGGCGTCAGAGACCAAAGGTTTATTACTGCAGGGATACAGAAGTCACAGAAGCTACACACGGGCAGATTCTAGTAGCCTGTTCGATTTGCACTAAGTGGGTTGCTCCTTAAATACACGTTTTTTAGCTGTGGGCAACATTCTTCACATGCTAATACATTTCTAAAACGTTGTATCCTAAACAATAAATATTTGGCGTCAAACAGGAATTGTCAACGAATATCTGATGCTAAACATTACGAATGAGGGATTCCCACTTGTTCAATCACAATCCCATGTCATCTTTTCATTCAGGAGCCGGACCGCCTCATCATAAATTTCGTTACCTCCCCCTAATAAAGGCCCAGAAGGAAAGGAGCAGATCAGGTGTAGAAGATAGAAAAACAGGATAAGAGATGTTTGTGGGTCGTAAACGGGCAAGGCTACCAACTTCGGCCGCCTAATCATGATCAGGCCAGCGAGCACGAGAACCAGTATAGCAGGACTGGCCTCAGGCAGAGGAGGCAGTTTCTGTCGAGTCATGCGGCCACAGCGTTTCTGACCCTTAAGGTGTACGTGTCATTTAGCAAGGTGAATCGCCGGCTAAAGCCTACGTGTCCTTTAGCGAAATGAATTGATCAGAAGGTCACTGTTTGTCCATTGACTATGTGAGGGCAAGAATACAAGATGGATGCCATAATCTAAAATGGATGCCATCGGTGTACCGGAAATGTGCTCATAACAGGAGTGCTCTTGCTCGTAGCATAGCGAAAACACCAGGATATACTATATGGATCATTTACGGTTCACTGGTACCGAAATTATGGGTTTACGACGATGTCGAAAACATGGGTTCGAATCGTCATGGAACCTCAGACCCTCCTTTTGCCCTTACATAGGCAATTACTCACTCTATGTCAGAGTCTATCTCGATGTTCATCAGGTCAGTGATATGTTGTTGTAGCATTATTCTTTCTCGTAGCTTGTCTCCCAACACAGGCGGTTTCCTTAGGCAGGTTGCAGCACAGAGGCTACACAAGGCGGGACCACACTGGATAATAAGACAGCACGAGAATAGGAATACTAAGACAATACCAATAACCATCAGAACCTTCCATCCCCACGCTGATAATAGAGCCCCAAGCCATTCCATAAGCGACCAATTTCCCTTGTCTACATGAATAGAGTCGGAAATCTTGTGTAGCTTAGAGATCGCTTCGTACACTGTCGGAGCATTATTGGGGATGTAAACACAGCAGCTCGATTGGATCATTCTGCATACCCCACCTCGATCTGCAAGTATTACATCAAGAACCATACGGTTCTGTAATGTCATGAGACGATCCGCCTGGAGCTCAGCTGTTAAGTTACTAAGGGCACCAGCAGTTTCTGTAATAGTAGATTTAACTACCCGTGTTAGCTGATGTAGATTTCTACTATTGGCCATAGGCCCCCAAAACGGAAGGAAACCTTTGAAGAAGTCTCCGGCTTCCTGACCAGCGGTGTCTTCCTTGCTGAAAACACCTCTTACTACTCTGGTTTTGTGATAATTTGAGGCAGCTGTGTATGTCGGAGGCAACAGTCGAGCAATATAGCATGAACCTGAAAAGTCAGCAGGCAACCATGTATATGCCCTATCCCGACAGATGAAGTAGGTACCCTTAGCAGTTAGGAAGGCAGGGGAAGAGTTTGATGGATACACGTAAGTTTCAACACAATCACTCTTCCCTAGCCGAGCTCTTGGATTTCTCCCATTACCTTGCAAGCAGAATTGACCTCGGTGAGGTACGACCCAAACTGGAGTGGAGCTCTTACGCTTGCTTTCACCCAAACTAATGCTATACTCCGTAGCATTCCAACTCAAATAAACTCGTAGCTCATCCTTAGGTATGAACGGGGAGTTATTGATGTCTTTAATCATGTCAGTTATTCCCTTTAGCAAAGCTTTATTAACGGAGTTATACTTGGTGGAACGTGGAGGACGCGGGGGATAGGTCTCAAGGGCATAGACAAATACAGTCTGGAAGGCCCGACATGATCCATTATAGCTAAAAGGCAAGACCAGGTAGGGGATGCCTTTATCCATAGTGTGTGGTATCAAACCGCACACCCAGCAGTCTGTTGTGTTAACTACCAGTTGGTGTTGGTGCAAGAGCTGTACGAAAGTGTTATTTATGAACTCTGAGCGTCGAGCTTGCTCATGTTCAGGAAACGAATGAAAGGAATGGGGAGAATCAATAGTAGGAGAAACAAGAACAGGGGGAGGTACTGTAGTTGTGATCGGTGCAAAAATTAAATGTATACCAAAGGCAATTCCACCCACCAACGTTATTAAAATAATCAAAAACATAATTGCACATTGCATCAGAAAACATTTGTTATGAAGAATTTTGTATAATCTGTTTCTGCGAACATAAAATACATTCTCTCGGTGCAGCCCAGGTAGCTCCATCTTCTACAACCGCTCGCGACCACTGATGATATGTACGTAGTTGAAAATGCCTCTATCAGTCCTGGGAGTTCCCAAAACTAACAGAAAGACCGACCTTGTGTCTGGCCCCCGCAGATTCAACTAGGCACAAAGCCACGACCCTACGGCGACCCAGACGGCAAGGTAAACAACAGAAATAAACAGTGAAATACAAAATATTCAGCAAACTTCCTGGCTGAAGGCAATGTAATGGATCAAGTATGAAAAATAGGCAGTTTCCTGCTTTATTAGTCCTTAGAATGAGATCGGAGGTTGTATCTCAGTTTTCCTGGCGTTGTTTGATCCGGGAATAATCTGTTTCCAGCAGGGACAACAATGTTCGAATTTTCAGATGTCAAATGTTCGTTCGATGCAGTGTTCTGGTCAGTGATCAAAGAAACAGCTTCAGGGGGAGAGTCAGAGTTCGGTGAATCAGTTGTCAGTTCTGCATCACTGAAAGGAACATATCTAGGGACAGGTTCTGTATCAGAGGCACCAATTCCTTGTCTAACCCAGTTATCATAAGGGAGTGGAAGGGGTACACGCTTAGTGTGGGTAGCGTGAACCCAATTCTTCCTCCCAGCCACACGTACAGCAGTCCTCGTTGCCAAAAGTACTTGGAAAGGTCCCACAAACTTTGGTTGGAGATTCCTAGTTCGTCCGAAGTTCCTGATGACTACAAAGTCACCGGGTTTCAGCTGGTGACCTGAACTCTCCGGAGGCTTTGGCAATGCATCGAAAACCTGTTGGTAAATGAGACTCAATTTAGCAGTCAAGTCAAAAAGGTAATCAATCAACATTGGGTACTCTAGCTGTTTGAACTCTCGTGGTCTTGGTACCTCCCCAGACATTTGCAGGGCGACCGAACACAATCTCATAGGGGCTAAGCCCTACTCGAGAATGCACAGTTGCTCTTGTGGATAACAAGGCCAGTGGTAGTGCATCTGGCCAGGACAAACCCGTGGAGGCTTGGATCTTAGCGAGTTTCAGTTTAAGTGTACCATTGTACCCTTCAACTAAACCTGCTGACTGGGGGTGGTTCGCACTGTGAAATTTTTGCTTAATCCCTAAGCCTGCACATACACTCTGCATAACTTTCCCTACGAACTCACTCCCATTGTCTGACCATACAATCCGTGGCATGCCATATCGTGGAAAATATTCCTTGAGGAGGATGTTTGCAGTGGACAAGGCAGTGTTATCCTTTAGTGGATATGCTTCAATCCATCTTGAAAAAGCACAGACTACCACTAGGATATATTTAAGGTTGTTACATCGATCCATGTGGAGGAAATCCAACTGAATCACTTCGAAGGGGTAAGAAGGAGGAGCGAAGTGTCCAGTGGGTGTGGGGGTTCCCTTGCCAGGATTATGCATCAGGCATATCATACAGTTTTTAACCACTCTTTCTGCACACTTACTGATTCCATCATTCTTCCAGACTGGGGCCAACATTTTACAAATCCCTTTAGAACTGATGTGCGCTACCCCGTGCGCCATCGTTACCACCGCAAGCACATACGCATCAGGCAAAAGCCAACGCTGATGCTCTGACAAGTCAATCCAACATCCACTCGAGTCCAATCTACCCGTTTTCTCTTTCCATGCAATCTTTTCCTCTTCAGTCGCTTCTTCCTGAATTGCTTTCACACTTTCCACTATATCCTCACACATTCCCGAGTCAGCCACCCATCTCGCAGACTTAGCAACATACATTCCACTCATCGTATTCCTAGCTGTCTGTTTAGCTATCTCATCAGCAAAAGCATTTCCACGACCAACATCATCCGTAACTGCTCGATGAGCACTGCACTTCACAATCGCAACTTCAGTCGGTAAGGGTAGAGATTCCAACAGGTCATTGACTAGCTGACCATGCTGTATCTTAGTCCCATGGGACGTAATAAAACCTCTTTCCTTCCACAGTCGACCAAAACTATGCGCTACGCCGAACGCGTACTGACTATCTGTGAACACATTCACTCTCTTTCCCTTTGCTAAGACACACGCTCTAGTCAATGCAATTAATTCTGCAGCTTGGGCAGAATTCTGACTCACTCTTGCAGTCTCCACATTCGTACTCAAAGTCGTTACTGCGTAGGCAGCTGTTACATCACCATTCTCCAATTTTAAACAAGATCCGTCAACATATAACGTGCCATCTGGATCTGGTAACGGAGTGTCCTTAAGATCAATCCGTCCTTTTGTCTCTTCCTCGGTTCTAAAACAACAGTCATGGGGTTCAGAATCACTCGACTCCTGGTTAGTCGGCAACAGTGTTGCTGGATTCAGTACATTGCATCTTTTAATCTGAATATGACTCGCTAGCAGTGTTAGCTCGTAGCCTGATAATCTAGCACTGGTGAGGTGCTGCGTCTTCGTTCGGTTCATGAGTGTATCCACAGCATGTGGAACCATGACTACTAGCATATTGTTCATGACCAAACCAGCAGATTGTCGAATGGACACTGCAGCTGCTGCTGTAGCTCTTAAGCAACTTGGCAACGCTCTGGCTACCGGGTCTAATGTTTATGAAAAATACGCACAAGGACATTGTTTATTACCAAATCGCTGCGTCAAAACACTCAATGCACAACCTTCTCTCTCGTGAACATAGAGTGTAAATGGCTTACTGTAGTCAGGTGTACCCAACACCGGAGCTGAACACAGTGCATTTCGTAACTCAGAGAAGCTCTGCTGACATTCGTCAGTCCATGGCACTGGATTCGGAAAATCTTTTCCAGTCAAGGCCACCAATGGTTTTGCCAAGAGAGAAAAATTTGGGATCCATTGCCTGCAGTATGAAGTAATACCTAAAAACGCACGTACTTCTCTCTGTGTGCTAGGAACATTCATCTGTGTAATTGCTTTTATTCTCTCTGGGGTCAACCTTCTTTAGAGCCCATGCACATTCAGGGTTACAAAACATATCACGTCCCAGCTAGCACTGCAACACATGGTAGATAAAAGGGAGGCCTAGTAGCATATTTTTCAAATAACTTACCCTCAATGAACATAACAGTCTTGCTTATCAATGTGAGTTTCCAAATTATAATGGTTTCATTCAACAAGTACATGTCACATCTGTTATAAATTTTTACAATAACCTCCACCCTGTTGATTGTGTTAAGATTTTAACTGAAATTACTTCTTTTATAAAGGAGCAACGAAATAAGTACCCCCCTCGTGTTTGCTATGTGATTTGGGGGGGGGATTTCAATGTTCCTTTGTGTTACAAATACAAGAAAGGCATTTGTGGTCTCCAAGACGAATACGGCTGCCCCTTGACCCATTTCACACATTCACACTTAGGCAATACCCTGAATGACTGTCTTTTCTCGCTGGAGCTGGAATACGCCAATGACCTTGCGGACCCACCTGTTGAATTTAAGCCCACATTTCACTGCAGGGGTCTGTCAAGTCTCATTGACTATATTCTATGCTCCCAAATACTGAAGGGGCAAGTGCAACTATCCACTACAGGTTCTGATATCTCCAGCGACCACTTCCCAAACAGTATCACCCTATCAATTAACATCCCTTTACCTCAACCCACCAAGATCAGTTTATTAAATCAACAATCTTTGACCATGGATAAGGTAAACGGCTTCTCAGTAAAATGGTCCAAAGTCGACCCTGAAACAATCACTGGAAAAGTTATTTCCAAAGCCCTCCCATGGTTGAACAACTGCCTGCCAGAGGATTCCACCCCTCAGTGGATTATATCCAGCTTTTCGGAGATCTTAAAAGTCATACGGGCAGAATTATTCCGTCATCATAATCCCCTTGAACAAGATTCCATAGGATGGTTTAATTCTACCTGCCGTAAAGCACAAACTGCCCTAAAAAAAGCCCTCCACAATCGAAATAGAGATCGAGTTGCGATTGCCAATCTCAGAAAGGCTTACAAATTGGCACAATGCAACCGAAAAAAGAAATAAAGAAAAATCTTTGGGCCCAATTACATGAGAGCTGTCTACGTAAAGACAGCTCCCTGTTCTGGCGAATAGTTAAATCTCCCTTTTTGGTTGATACCACAGCCTCTCAACATTTAAACGTGGCTGTGTCGGCTGACGAGTGGGTGGCTCATTTCTCAAAGATATTTGGTGGTTCACCCACCGACGCTACAACTGTGGCCCAGATGGGCAAGGACAGTGTCAACGATCCAGCATTTCCCATTGACCTCTACTTCGACCTAAACGAAGTTATTAATGCACTAACATCCTCCAAATTAGGTAAGGCCCCCGGCCCCGACGGAGTCCCACTCGATATCTTTGTAAGTAACTTAGAACCCTGGGTACCCCTCGTCACCCAGGTAATGGCAGCAGTGTCAAAGATAGGCCTAATAGATTCCTGGTCTTCCTCTATTCTGCTTCCTATCTTTAAAAAA
This sequence comes from Lissotriton vulgaris, assembly GCF_964263255.1. NCBI lineage: Eukaryota > Metazoa > Chordata > Amphibia > Caudata > Salamandridae > Lissotriton > Lissotriton vulgaris. The sequence goes on from NC_141696.1 coordinate 27,969,260, forward strand.
GGTGACCGCAACAATCCAGCCTGTTACAGGCCTATCTCCCTCCTGGACTCCTTGGGGAAAGTCGCAGGACGCTTGATCCTGGAACGTCTTCAGGATTGGGCGTTGGGGAATAACATCTTAACCGATCTCCAGTATGGATTCCAGGAGGGACTTGGTACTGTTGAACAGGCACTGAATCTCACCCTCTTAATAGGCAAGTACGTCGGGGCAAAAGGAGGTAATCTGTACCGAGTTTATGTCGATCTCACCGCAGCATTCGACTGCGTGATTCATTCTAGGCTGTGGCTCATTCTTAGTGAACTAGGGGTAGACCCCCCACTTATAAAAGTTCTCCGCAAGCTTTATTCTGATGCTACCGCTTGCGTGAGATATGGGATCGGTGGCGAACTATCTCCCTCATTCCCAGTAACTAAAGGAGTCAGACAGGGCTGTGTCCTGGCCCCCTTTTTATTCAATCTGTATACCAACGGGCTGGAATTGGCCATGTTAGTAGGGAGCCAGGACCCTCCGTCTATTAAACACCGCCCTATTCCTGCTCTACTATATGCGGATGATTGAGTCATCTTAGCAAGAACCCTAATACAGTTACAAAGACAACTAGACAAATATTGCCAGTTTATGCTTTCCCTGGGGCTGAAAGTAAACAAAAGCAAAACATTTGTTATGCATATTGGGCCCAAGGCGAGGAACCCCAAACCTGTTTTTATCGAATAAGTAAGATTGGACGGTGCCAGGGAATATCCCTATTTAGGTATTCTAATGGATGACTAATTATCCTGGAAACAAGCAGTGTCTAGTAAAAAGTTACTCTATCAGAGAGCAACTTCTGCTCTTGTTTCCTTTTCAAGCAAATTGGGTAAACCAGCCCAAGCCGAGTTGCTTAAAATTTATCACGCTAAATGTCATAGCGTAGCAACTTACGGCGCAGGTGTCTGGGGCTATGCTCCTGTAGACGACCTACAAAAGGTCCAAAACGGGTTTTTAAAATACATCTTGGCACTCCCACAAAGTGCCCCAAATTACGGTTGCCATATCGAGCTCGGCATCGACCATTTAATCGATAACATCAGATGTCAACCGATCCTCTTATGGCACCGTATTTGGAATAAACTGCAATGCCATTTAACCCGTTCATTAATAACCAACTGTTTATACTTGGCCTGTTGGAGCAAAATCCCTTGGCTCCTTTATGTCTCGAATTTTTTAAAGGACTTGAACTGCACATCTTACTTCTCTGAGCCCACCTCAACATCAGACACTTCAAGGAGTGCCCTGAAAAATCTCTGTTTAAACCACCTCAGAGATTTGCGACTTTCTCCAGAAGTAATTAAGCCAACTAATGTGCAGATCTTAATGGTCCAGACCTCCCCTTGTATCCAGCCATACATAACTTTTTTCTTATCTAATTATGAAAAATTTGTTCTAACTAGGTTTCGTTTTAATTGTTTCTTTCGTCTTGTTACTTTCCCCACTGTGCATAACTGGTCTCATGAATTGATTAAATGTCCATATGACGGAATTTCACCTCAGTCCACATTACATGTAACTTTGTTTTGCCGTTACTATGAGCAACCCCGCAAGCGCTGGATTATCCCCCTTCTAACCATAGTTTTTAAGCCAATCAGTTCTTATCTGTATCATACACTGTGATTCAAACATGTACTGTAATTTTATGATGTACTTTTTATGATTTTGCTAAATGCTAATCGAATAAAAGTTTTGAAACGACTCGATCTCGGCTACTATCCACCATAACAGTCTCCACCCTATTTCTTCACCCCCATGCCTTTTGCCCCTTCCTCCCCCAATCCTGTGTCCCAATCCCTACCTAGGTGTCTACCCAAAATAACTGACCGCAATGTACCTTACGACTCTTCTTCCCCCAATTCCACGTCCACATATTTACATATGAAGTGCTCTGCTCTCTCCAGCAACTCTGAGGCAATGTATATCTCTCACACACTCCTTTCACAGACTTACCGGTTCTTCCTCCCTTGGGCCTTGGTAGTACTGATACGATGGTCCGCCACCTAGTGGCTGCCCCAGTAACTCCCAACTCTTCCCACTACAACAACTAATTTCGTGCCACCCTCTTTTCCTACTTGCCATTCTGTTAGCTCCAATAATTTGAGAGATGAGCATCTCACCCCCAGCTCTACTACCCATGACTACCCTGTTAATCTTAAACTAGGTTCAGGAACTACCACATCAAGGGCTCTGGACCTAGCTCGTGGGCCCATAACACATTCCCACCTACCTCACCGGCAAATGATCAAAACAATCCACCAAGAGTCTTTGGTGGTGGGGACAAACTGTCCTCAGCCACTATCAGCCACAATCTAATTAGGTCCAGTTGGAGTTCTAGGCCTCTCCCTAACCACACCAGGCATTGTAGGTTTCATCCTCAGTTGTCGGCTGAGGACACCCTCACTCATTTACTCTCATACAGTGGCATGGGGGTTTTCACCTCCTCTAACTACTCTATCAATATCCCTGCTATTTCCTCCGACCCTGACAGGGAACCAAGGGTCATCCTCAGATCGGTTAATAAGGAAAACCTGCTGCAAATAACTACAGCCCATCATGAAGTGGTCAACAGCCACCATAACATCAAATTGATGCTGCTCATTACCAGATCGGCTGTGAAACATGCAGCTGACATTTCTGCACTGATCATTTCACAAGATTTGGACTTACTGATTGTCACTGAAACCTGGCTCAACAATGCCTCCTCCCCTGTTCTTGACATCTTAATCTCACCTGATTATGTCATTATCAGATGCAATTGTCCTGTTAAAGGGAGAGGGGCATTGCTTGCATTTATCATTCCAACTGAACTATAAAGCAATCTCATATTGCTATGCTATCTTCTCCTAGAATGGTAATCAGTATGTCAGGGCGCTCTGCTTTAGTAAAAGGGAATGTTACCAAAACTGAACCTATTCCAAGATGGTGCCTGCGTTTATCTGGGTATTTAAGGTTACACTAAGATGGCACTGGTGCAGAACGCCGGTTGCAGATATGGGATGTTTCTGTTGAAGTACTCGATTAATGGTGAGTTCCCCTGTTCCGTATTAGGTAACTATGGGGATTCTGATTTGATTTTTTGAGTACGAGTAGTATGAGTATTATAACATATCATGCGATATTGTGAATTTGCTCGTATGGGATATGGTTGGGTTTCGGTGTACAGACCGAGTACCGGATTTAATAATGATGTTATATGGGTATTGGAGATGTCCTATGTATAATTTTTTAAATCAGGATTTAAATTGTGGAGTAAACGAGTAGAATATTATCCATTTACTCCTTAGATGAATAGCGGTCGGAGAGATTTAATACAGACGTGGGATATTGGAACAATTTCTGATTCGGGATTGTTTTCGTAGGGGTGAGTAGTTACCTTATGTTTTTTGAGCAGGTACTGTTGTAAACACGTACTGGTTATAATATAAATTGAAATTTAAAATGTTTTTTTTAGAAACGTCGTGATAGGCGGAGACAGTAGAATATTGGTGAATATTGACTAAGATTAGACATGGATAAGGAGTGATGGTGATGGAACCAGAATTACGGTATGGATGTATAGATTTGATCTTTACTAGATGAAGCTTATCAAGAGCTGTTGGGAGTACCGATGTAACATTAGTATATTGTAACTTACAGATGGAATAAAGCGTTTACACTCATGTATATACGGAGTAGTGAGACGAGTGTGTAGAACATGTGATTTTAGAATTCTCCTATACTTCTTTTTTCACACTTCTCGTTTTACCCTTACAATACATACACTTTAATATTTCTAGTGGTGTTTGATTATACACAGTATGATTACCTTACACATTTGGGTGACTGTGGGAATTGGTCCTATCCTTTATTTTGTTCTTTCTGAGCACGGGATTCCAAGAACACAGTGTGTTATGGTATTTGTATGGTGCAATGAAATATTATGTGGTACCCTCATGGCAAGTGTATAATACTTATACACTATTTCTTTGGGTTGTAGCCCTGAGGAAGTCATAAGTGCATTAACCACTTGGCTGCTAAGGCAATATTTTTCTTTTCATTGAATTTCCATTGAAATCAATGAAAAGAGCATGACGAGTTACCCTTGTCATTAGCGGCGAAGAGGTTAAGAGCACGACGAAACACGTTTTTAAGATTTCAAGTGAATGAATAAAATCTGACTGAAAAACAAGGACCATTTATTTACATCCCAACAAGGATTTCAATTTATTGTCTTCCTGCATTTTGAGAATTATATGATTTTACGGATTTATAAGACATTACTAAACATTTGAGTGCTCAGGGGGCATTATTATTTGCTATGCTATCTTCTTATGAGAAAATAGTTCAGAAAATCTGGAATAAGGGCACAATTGTCTGTGTGATAATCTGCTCTTCATAGAGCAAATCATTGAGGTCATGAGTTTGTGTTCAGATCAACTATACCATATCTTCCTCAGAGACTTTAACCTCCATTAGAATGACACCAATGATCTTGTAATCAGCTCCTTTAAAGCTTTCCTTTCTGATCTCAACTTCTCTCCGGTCTGTAAGGGACCTACCCACAACAAAGGGGCCACCCTCGACCTCATTATTGCCAAAGACAATATCATACAACTGGGTGACATACTACCATGTGACTGGTCCTATCATCATCAAATTTCCTTCCACATCCTGGAAAAGGTCACGTGCAGACAGGGCCAACCGCTCAAAGTTAAACAACTGTCTCACAACTTGAGAGACATCAACATCAATGCTCTAAATTCCATCAACAAGAATAGACTTCAACCTCCCCCCAACATGACCAACCTCGATGTTCTTTCTGAACACTACATTATCACGGTGGCTAATATTTTTTGCACTATTGCACCGAAGCAACTCAAAAGGATTCCATTCAAACATTCCAAACCTTAGTTTAAAGATGCCCTAAATGATGAATATTTAAACTTAGGCTCTCAGAGAGGCTCTGGAGAAATGCCCCTTCCACCACAAAGCCTCACGCAGCTAAGGAAAATGAGAAGTACCTACAACAAACACATCTGCATTGCTAAAACTGACCATATTATGGCTCAGCTGGACAGCACTAAAAATAGACCCAAGAAGCTCTTTGGAATAATCAAACATCAAGAAAACTGCTCTTCCAACCCTACCCTGACTCCCATGACTCTGCTTCCAAGCGGTGAGGACTTTTCAGTGCACTTCCCTGAAAAGAACTAGGAAAATTGAACTGGAGCTGCAACCTGACACTCCCATGGGGCGGCCTGAAAACTACACTGCATCATCAGCGGAGCTTGCGGATCAGTCGTCAATGTCCTTACTCTTTGGTTGTTCTTCCAAAAAACAATGCTTCATGGAATTCCTTTACCCTGCCAAATTTCATGGAGCTACTCCACGATTTGGCATCACTAAAACCTTCCAATCATTCCAGTGATCCACCTCCTGCTAAATTTTTAAAGAGCCTAATTCGGCCATTCTACATCTTTGGTCCAGAGTTATTCATGAATCTCTTATGCAGGGGAGGAACCGTGATTGCCTCAAAATAGGGCAAGTCACTCCCATCCCTAAGAAGGCCAACTCTGATTTATCTAATCCTAATAACTTCAGGCCTATCACCAGCATTATGACTTTAGCCAAATTGCTCGAGAAATGCATCCACAAGCAGCTTTGCAACCATATAGAGAAATTTCAGCTCCTTGATTTCTACCAGTCGGGTTTCAGAGCTGGGCACAGTACTGAAACAGTAGTAACTCAAATTGTGGATGACACCTTGTGATCCCTTGATCAAAATGCCCGTGTCTCTTGATCCTTCTTGACCTGTCCTCAGCATTTGATAAAATCAAACATGAAAACTTGCTTACTCTTCTTCAACATAGAATGGGTCTATCGGGCCCAGCCCTAAAGTGGTTTGCCTCTTTCTTACATAACCGCACACAAATGATCAAAGTTAACCATTCCCTTGAAACGAGTACCCCTGTCAGGATTGGAGTGCCTCAAGGATCTGCACTCTCGCCTACTCTCTTCAGCCTCTTTATGGGACCACTTACCGTTATTCTGAACCATTCTAACATTCATTACCACCTGTACGCGGATGGCACGCAACTATACTTGAAGATCTCCTCTCCGGATGACATTAAAACTCTAAATGAGGCTTCTCTCACAAACTCAACAATGGTTAGCCCAGAACCATCTCTTGCTAAATATTCTCAAAACTGAATTCCTGCTGATTGCCCCCAACAACCACTCTGCACCTACCCTGGACTGGGATAAACAACTCACATCTAATAACTGCACCCCTCAAGTCGTTGACTCTGCTAAATCATTAGGCATTACCTTGGACAAATACCTAAATATGCAATCCTGCATCACTGCTGCTATCAGGGGAGCTAACCTTCAACTTAACACCCTTAAGAAAATCAAGCCCTTACTTCCACCTGAAGACATAAGGCCTGCAATACAATTCCTGGTTATCTCATGACTGGAATATGGTTTGGCAACGATAGTGGGACTTCCTAAAGCGAGCATGGCCCCACTCAGAGCAGTTCCCAACGCATTGGCCAGGCTCATCACAGGCTTCAAGAAACACGATCACATTGCACCTGACCTTATGCAACTTAATTGTCTGTCTATTGAAGCTAGGATAAGTTTTAAGATAGCTTGCATAACGCATAAAGCGTTACATCACAACACTTTGGTTTATTTGGCGAACAAGCATGCACTTTCTGGCTCTCGTCGGAACTTCAGAAGTACTGCCACCCTACTTTTGAAACCTCCCAAATTCAGAAAGAAAAATACTTACAATTGTCCCTTTTCCGGTCTCGCTCCTAGAATTTGGGACGCTCTTCCGACCAAGATCCGAGCCAATCCTTTCAAAACCCTTTTCAAGAAACAGGTCACAGAGTTTTGGTACGTGGAACTCTGCGAAGTTGCAAAAAAATAGAGAAAGAGCAACAGCACCTCTTCCTCCGCGTTTTCCAAAACGCGGAGGAAGAGGTGCTGCTGCTGTTTCTGTACCTAACTAAAGATACTGGGGTGTTGAATGATGTTGTTTAACACACAACGGCATCACAATTGATGTCGAGGATTTGGGCCACTACCTAGGTTCCATTGTGGGGTATTGATCGAAGTCGCGTAATTTACCAATTCATCATAATAATTACTTGAGATCTCAAGATATATTCTATTTTTGTGCATTACGAGTTCTTTGGTTCGATAACATAGGCAAACCATGCCTTGATCCAAATAGTTAAGCCCTGATGAAATTTCAGCTGTGGAACAAAATGCGTTGGCTGACAATAAAGATACTTTCAAATACACTTGCATTTGGTCAGTCACCGATAACGCAGGATGGATGCCTGCTTGTTCTTCGCAGTACTGAATTCTCCTGTACCTCTGAAGAAATTCAACGCCCGGGTCCACCCTAATACCACCGCCAGGCATAATTTGCTGCTCACGTATCCAGGACTCTGTCTGGTCTACATTGGGCTGTCATTGTCCTTCCCCCATTTTGTCCTGATGAAGACCCAACGTAACTACCCAATGGAGCACAGTATGGGTTGAAACGTCAATGACTACACAAGGCATTGATTGACCAAGGCTCTGCATACCCAAAGGAGCATTATCAGCTAACAGTGCAATTGGTTCGACACACCTGTCTGTCCTATTCCCCCCACCCATTTACACAAGTTCTGACCACTCTGTATATATTGCACACTTTTTGAGCACTGACCACATATGTCACATGATCACCATGTATGTAAATATTGCACCATATGTTGACATCCTTGATCTACTGCATATGTGAATATATATGAATGATTTAATTCTGATAAAACATAGACAGTACCCACTGTTATCGAGTCATAGCTTTTATTGTTTGCAAAGATTCTTTATTCAGGCGGTTGAGATACTGATGTGAAAGGTAAAATTCGAATATGCATGTGAAATTAAGTGTGCTGAAAAGTAATTTACATAAAACCGACAGAACCACTCTGTTTACTCATTTATTCCCAGGTTCTGAGGGACACAGGGTCACCCCATTTTTGTTAAACTTTCTAAAAGTGGCAATTTCAAACACACAGTGTAAAAACCATCTCCCTAAAATGATGTGTTATTAATATTCTGAGTTCAGAGAGCCTACACTCCATTTCTCTATCTACTGGAAAGTATACGTGTAAGATGTTACAAAATAACCCCTATGTTAGCCTATTGGACAGATAGCCTTTCAATAGTGAAAACCTAAATTGGTAGTATTTTACTATCAGGTAATGTAACACACACCAGGACATATCCCACCTTTCACATACTCTGCACCCTGCCCAGGGGGGAACCTGGGGCCTGCCTGAGGAGTGCCTTACATGTAAGAAAAGTGAAGGTTAGGGCCTGGCAAGTGGGGGCACTTGCCAGGTCGACATGGTAGTAAGAACTGCACGCAGACACTGAAGTGGCATGTCTGAGACACCTTTGAAAGGCTGCTTGTGTGGGAGTCACAATCTGTGCTGCAGGCTCACAGCTGAATTTGATGTCCAGGCTCTGGGCACACACAGTGCACTATACTAACAGCCACATGCATCAAAGTCCGGTTTTGCGATTCCTAATTTTTGATTTTTACCGAATCGCAAATAAGGAATCCCAAAACGGGATGCATGATTGAAAGTGCATAAAATTTGCGATTCGGTAAAAATCGCAATTTTTACCGAATCGCGAATATTATGCGAATTCCAATTTGTGATTTCGCAATTCTCATTGTTTCCTATGGGCCAAAAGGCCCATAGGAATCAATGGGATTTGCGAATTCGCAAATTATAATTCGCAAAATGTTGATGCATTCCATGGGTGCAGGGGGGGTCCTTTGCAATCGCAATCGCAATTTGAGAATTCGCAAATATTTGCGAATTCTTAAATTGCGAGGGCCTTGAACCTTCATGCATTCCATTGAGAGGATTTTGCGATCGCAAACGGCCGATTTTTGCGGTTCGCACCGTTTGCGATCGCAAAATCCTTTGATGCATGTACCTGTTAGGACTTAGCAGTAAATTAAATAAACCAAACATGAAAACACCAATCCATAAATACAATACAATTTACAGTAGGAGCACTGAGGCTCAACAACCAATAGAGGTCCAGGTAAAAATTCTCAATCAAACACCAGAGGAAGGATATCACGAGGAAGCAGATCAGAATATCAAGGTACTAGAAAAAAACATACAATCTGTAATATCATCACCATTTAAAAAATTGCCTAAAGGCGAGAATCTGAGTCAAAGCTTTGAGACCCACACTCCAGCACTAACAACCCAAACAGGTCCAGCAACCGACTCAGGGACAATATGGGGCATCTTCTCAAAACATCACAACTCACTCTGGAGGCACTAAATTACCATTCAAACAAGATGGATTTTCAAGTAGACCTGCTAAACATCATGGCAAATGCAATTACAGGGATTAACCAAAAATTGGCTGACCTCAACTCTCTAATCAGCACAGGCCTACGTGACCACATTAAATACGGATTGTGCGTGTTGCCCAACAAATGATAAACTGGCAACAATTCGGGAAGTCCTGACTACCCTCATTGAGGACTTAAAGACCAGGGTAATTATCGATAGCAAGCTCAATATTATGTTAGCACGGCCCCAGAACACCAATAAAAAAGTGGAACCAAATAAGCCAAGGCTAGACTCAGACTCAGCACTGGCCAATCAATCGATAGTTACCATAGAAAATTCAAATTTGGGGAAAAAGCAAGGACCTTTAACCCAACCAACACAACCGAACATAACTAGAGGTATGAAGAAAAAATTACAAAAACAAAAAAAGGCTAAAAAGACAACACAACTTAGAAGAAGCTGGGGACAGCCAACACACAGCTCTAATAAACCAGTAACAACATTAAACCAGACACAGGACCAGCAATCAAATAAAAAACCATATCCAATTTTTTCCAAACAGATAAAAGCAAATAAACAATTAAGAAATGGTACTGTGACAGTGAAAAGTCCACTTGAATGAGCTACCAGACAAAAGCAGAAGAAAGTTGAACAATTGGCCATCAGAGAAACTCTGAAGAAATCTGAGCAAGAGAAGGTACCAAATAGGGATTCAATGGACACAATAACCATTTGCTTGGACAAAATACTAAATTAACACCCCAAAAATAAAATGGGGGAAGGAAAGACCCAACCTAATGGGGATACATCTAAGTTTCCAGGTGAGCCAATGTCCGATACAACTTAATCCCAGCACAACGCAATTTACAACAATTGCTATCTGGCTGATAGAAGAGAGGCAAGACTAAGGGGGTCATTAGGATGGCGGCGGACTTAGACCGCCCGCCATCCCATCGGTGAATGGGACTGCCCGCCATGAGGGCGGGGGTCCCGTGGGGGGCATTAGGATGCCCCCGCCACTGTGGCGGGCGCATCCTTCATGTTTAGCATTGTGGCGGGCAGTGCACTCTGCCCCACCCGCCACAATGCTAAACATGCTTGTGACGCATTTGCATAAGCAAAGCAGCAGGCACCGCTCGGTGCCTGCCGCTTTGTTTATGCAAATACGGGGGGTACCCCAGGTACCCTCGTGTGCACCCCACACCCCTACTTCACTTTGGGGGCCCGCAGGGGGCCCCCAAAGTGAAGATCGCATGCCTTTCCATGGCGGCATCGCCGCCACAGAAAGGCACCTATCCTGGCCCATCTCAATATGGCTGGCAGTGTCTAATAGACACCGACACCATATTAAACCTTTTCCGCCCCGGCCACAATACGACCGGAGCGGAAAAGCGTCGGACGGTCTTTCCGTCCGCGGCAGTCCCCCCGCCATACTAATATGGCGGGGGGGCATTCAGGAGAGGATGTCAGGCCAATTGCCCCCGCCAGGCCGCAATCATGACATCATAAGTAGGGGCAACCTATTAAGGCTCCTCCAACATATTCCATCTTTGTCTAACATAAAAAGTGCAGACATGGAGAGAGTTCACTTCGAACCAAGGGATGAATACCCCAACCAGGAAAACACGGTAGTGACCTGGATAAATCATTACATCGCAGAAGCTGTGCTCTTGGAAACGGAAACTTTCAAAAATTGGGGTATAGCAGTCATGACACCTAAGCAAGAAAAATATCCACAAATTACAAAATTACTTGAACTATCAAACACTGTCAATGATATAAGAAAAGTAAAGCAACACCCTCTTAGCATATTGAAAGGTACCTCGAATAAACAACCAGATCAGACCTATAATACTCTAAGTATCATTGTAAGCACCCAGGAGGAAGCAACCGCATATAGAATAATAAAAGCAGAGGCACCATGTTGGACAGGCCATGTGAAGGGCTTGCTCCCTCCCCGCATGACAGGGCCCGAGCCCCGGCCCTCCAGGTGTTACCCACAGAAGCAACCCGCACCCCGTCTCATACGGGACTCCTGCCCCCGGACATCTCTGCATCATGGGGCCGAATCACTACCGGCTCCCTCGCCCGGCCCGGCCGCCATCTTGGACACTGCACCACGAGGCCGCGTGGCCTTAGATCGACCCTAACCCTGGGCCTGGCCAGGCCTGACATCCCGGCACCACTATCCACCCAGGAGGTGAACGGCCCACTTGGCAGGTCAATGGGAGAAAGAAGTGTTGATGGCTCTCCCCCGCCAGGTGCCGATCGCCCCCCAGCTCCCCCGGGCGCTGGCTCCACCCCCCTGCTGGGTGTCTGGACTCCCTCATCCCGGACCTCCCGACCTCCAAGTGCGAGGGTCCGGACATCAAAGGGCGCCAGACCTATAACTGGGGCAGCTCCAGAGCAGGAAGGCAGTTGTATCCTGGAGTCGAGAGACGCAGTGAAGAACTCATCCTTGACGGACTACTGGCGCTGCCGTAGTCCTGCCTTGCGAACTATTGTCTTGCCTGCTGGCGCTGCCGCAACCTTCTGAAACCTTCATCCTCATCGGGACCTGCTGGCGCTGCCGCGGACCGTTGTAACCACCACCTTCACCGGGACCTGCTGGCGCCGCCGCGGACCGTCGCTACCTTCGATCATCTCGGGACCTGCTGGCTCCGCCGCGGCCCGACCATCTAGAACGCCGAGCTCGAGGACTGTGAGCTATCCATCTTATCATCGCATCTACCAGATTGGTAACAAGACTGTCCCGCTACCCCCTTTTCCCATCCAAGAGACTAGAACCGAGGGGACCCCTGAGTCCAGACCTCCTTGTACCATTCTACCGTACTTAAAGATTGCTTATAAAGAACGTTAAACCTTATCTTTGTGTGGTGTACATCTGTGGGGGGGAAGTTACTCATCTGTACGATCGCTGGAGACGGCTCTCCCCGGAGACCTCTCCCCTTGTCCTCGGCCGACCCTCCAGGTCCATCTAACATTGGTGGCCAGCGGCGCGATCCGAATCAACGCGTAATCGTACAGAGAGTAGCTCACCCCACGACGAAAACACAATGACAACCAAAGAAAGCGGATCCACCGAGAAATTCCAGATGGAGAAATTGGAAGAATACAGCCATCGTGAGTTGAAACAATTCTGCATTGAACTAGACATTGCTACCACCGGTCTGAGTACTAAAGACGATTTCAAGCACGCCATTGAGTCGTGGGCAGAAACCGGGGCCGTCAGACCCTCGGACCAAAATGTTGCAGCATCAGAGAGGAACACCACGGCTCCCGAGGAGCGAAGAATGGGTCTCTCGCAGGAAGAGATCCAAGAGAGAGAAAAAAACAGAAATGGCCCGGCTCAAAATGGACGGTGAACTCAAATTAGCCGAACAAAAACTGAACCTAGAACATCTGCGGCTCCGAGAAGAACGGGAAGAAAAACAGAGACAAAGAGAACTCGAAGAAAAGAGACTACCGTATGAACACGAACGCAAGCTAGCAGAAATAGACTTACGTAAGCAGAACAAAGAACTGGGGGTGCCCGAGCAACCGCGCACCGCAGGAGCGACAGAAAAGAAAGTACACATCCCGAAGGATGTCGTTCGAGAGTATTTCCGAGATGACGACATACAACAGTGGTTCAAGGCCTACGAGATCGCCATGACCTCCCACCGGATCGATCGATGTGACTGGGGAGCCGGTCTATGGGGGAGGTTCGTCAATGAGGGCCGCGATGCCCTGTTACAGCTCCCAGACCACCTGATGACCTCGTATGACCACATGAAGGCTGCCCTCCTCACCCGATATGGGCTCACACCCGAAATGTACCGCCAGAGGTTCCGAGACCGCACCCGGATCCCGGGTACAACTTGGGTGGAGTATGTAAACTATTTCAGCCGAGCCTTCGAGGGTTGGATCAAGGGAAGCCATGTAACGACCTACGAGCAACTTTTTAATCTCATGGTGTGGGAGCACCTCTCTAACAACTGCTTCGTCGAGCTCAGGCAGCACCTCCTCGACAGTAAATTGACTGATCCACGGCAGCTCGCCGCCGAGGCTGACCGGTGGGAGATTACCCGAGTAGGCCGGAATGGGCCGCACAAACAGAACCGGAACAACCAAGGTCAGCACCGTCCCCGAGGAGGAGGAGGAGGCCAGGGACGAGGAAGAGACACCGCCCCGGCCGCTCCCGCTGCCAGCACCCCGCCCCCGGCCAACCGGGGCAACCCCCCGGCGCGCCCGGGGTACAGAGCCAATGTCACATGTCACCGATGCCAGCGAGTCGGCCACTACGCAAATGACCTGAACTGTCCACAGAACCAGACTCCGAGACCCCGCCAGATGGCTGCCGCCGCCCTGGGGGAAGAACAAATCTCCGCAGAACAAGGGGAATGCGAGCAAGAACACCAGGAGTGGGAACCGGCCGCCATGGTTCTAGCGTGCCTAGGGGGAAGAGACCTGGTCCCGCGGGCTCCCCTACCCGCCAACACCAGAAAATATAGTCAGTGGGTGAACATTAATGGGCGCAGGGCCGAAGCCCTACGTGACACAGGGGCCAGTGTGACAGCCGTCCGCTGTCACCTGGTGACCCCAGAACAGATCCCGCCGAACATTCTCTGCCCTGTCCGTTCAGCCGACAATTCGGAGAGTCTATGTCGGATGGCCTGCGTCCCCTTCGAATGGGGAGGAGTCTCCGGCATGTTGAAGGTGACGGTCCAAGATGATGCCCCCGTGGACTGTCTCCTGGGGAATGATCTTGAGAGTTCCCCGTGGGCCGCCGTAGAGAGAAGAGAGCACCTGGGGATGTTGGGCCTCCCGGACTGGGCGTGCGTAACCACCCGGTCCATGGCTGCCCGTACCATCCCCCGACCCGAAGAACCTGAATGGCCAGCACCTCCTCCCCCGGTCGCTCCAGTAGAAGACATCGACCGTGCCGACCCCCCAGAGCAAACCCCCGGAGGGGTTGCTCAGCTCCAGGACCTTCCCGACCTGGCTCAGTGGCGTCAGGAAGGGGGCCCACCCAGGAACAGTTCCGTCAAGAGCAGAAGACCTATCCCTCCCTCGAGGGACTCCGCCAGCAAGCCCTCGCCCAGAGCGCAGGGGATACCTCCGGAGCCCATTGGATCTATTGGGACAACGACCTGTTGTACAGTGAACAGAGAATCACGGAGTTAGGGGCAAGTCGAGTGCTAGTGGTGCCCCTCCGCTTTAGAGACTTCTTGCTAAACTTGGCCCACAATGTCCCCCTGGCTGGTCACCTGGGTCAAGACAAAACCTACAGTCGCCTGGTGACCCACTTTTTCTGGCCCAAGATGAGAAACGACGTACTCAACAACTGCCGGTCCTGCCACACATGCCAGGCCAGCGGGAAGAGCGGCCGCAAACTTAAAGCACCTCTGCAACCTTTCCCAGTTGTCACCACCCTGTTCGAGAGGGTGGGAATAGACATTGTGGGGCCCCTGGACCCCCGTACAGCACAGGGACATCGGTTTATCCTGGTACTGGTGGACCACGCCACCTGCTACCCCGAGGCTGTTCCCCTGCGAACTGTGACAGCCCCGGTGGTCGGCCGGGCCTTGATGGGGATCTTCTCCCGGGTGGGCTTTCCCCGAGAAGTCGTCAGCGACTGAGGCACAAACTTTATTTCAAAATATATGAAATCCCTCTGGCAACAGTGCGGGGTCACCTACCGATTCACGACCCCCTATCACCCTCAAGGAAACGGACTAGTCGAGCGGTTCAACCGCACGCTCAAAGGGATGATTGGGGGGTTGGAAGAGCCCCTCCGTCGCCAGTGGGATGTGCTACTGCCGTGCCTCCTCTTTGCATATCGAGAAGTCCCCCAGAAGTCCCTCGGCTTCAGCCCGTTCGAACTCTTATACGGACACCCTGTGCGAGGGCCCCTCAGCCTAGTCAAAGAAGGTTGGGAGATGCCCCCCCTAAAGACCCCTCCAGATGTCTTCAAGTACCTCCTGACCCTACGCAATCAGACCAGGCGATTCAGAGAAATGGCAAAAGCGAACCTTGAGGCCAGTCAGGAGGACATGAAGAAGTGGTACGATCAAAATGCCTCCTCCATCGATTTCGAACCTGGCCAACAAGTGTGGGTGATGTCCCCCACCGAACCATGCGCCTTACAGGACAAGTGGACGGGGCCCTTCAAAGTGGTCGAGTGCAAGAGCCCCGTCACCTATCTCATCGATATGGAATCTTCACGGAACCCCCTCCGGGTCCTCCACGCCAATAGACTCAAACCCCACTTTGTGCGCTCGGAGCTCAGCCTCCTCATGGCTACAGACAGCGGAGCCGAAGAAGACTCCGAGCCCCTCCCTGATCTCCTAAGGACCCGGGAGAAAGATGGTTCCGGGGACGGGGTCCTTCACCCCGGAACAGCGCCAAGGTGCCGGGACCTCCTGCTGCAGTTTGCAACTCTGTTTTCCCTCACTCCAGGGGTCACCCCCTGGTGCTTGCACGACGTGGACACTGGGGACAGTCCCCCTATCCGACATCGGCCCTACCGCGTACCAGATCGGGTACGGGCCTGCCTCCAAGAGGAGGTGTCCAAGATGCTCACGCTCTGGGTCATCGAGCCCTCAGACAGCCCCTGGGCCAGCCCAGTGGTACTGGTCCCCAAAGCTGCCGCCCCCGGCACCACTCCCGAGCTCCGATTCTGCGTCGACTACCGGGGCTTGAACGCTGTCACCAGAACCGACGCTCATCCCATCCCCTGAGCGGATGAACTGGTCGACCGCATGGGAGCTGCCCGCTACCTCAGCATCTTCGACCTGACAGCGGGCTACTGGCAGATCGGTCTCACACCCCGGGCCCAAGAACGATCCGCCTTTTCCACCCCTGATGGCCACTACCACTTCAAGGTCATGCCATTCGGCATGAAGAATGCCCCAGCTACTTTTCAGCGACTAGTGAACCAGGTCTTGGCGGGACTCGAGGAATTCAGCACCGCCTACCTGGACGATATCGCGGTGTACAGCCGCCACTGGTCCGACCACCTCCACCACCTCCGAGAGGTCCTGCAGGCCCTCCAACGGGTCGGCCTCACGATCAAGGCCAGCAAATGCCAAATTGGTCGGGGGTCCGTGACCTATCTCGGGCACCAGGTGGGAAGCGGTCTGGTGGCCCCTCTTCAACTCAAGATCGCTGCCATCCAGTCCTGGCAGCCCCCCATCACACAGACCGAGGTCCGCGCCTTCTTGGGGCTCACAGGCTACTACCGGCGGTTCGTGAGGGACTATGGCAGCATTGTGGGGCCCCTCACGGAACTCACATCCAAAAACCACCCAAAGAAGGTCAACTGGACCCCAGACTGTCAAGCGGCCTTCGAGAAGCTGAAGGCCGCCATGTGCTCGGCCCCTGTGCTCCAGGCCCCCGACTACAGTCGGGAATTCATCGTCCAAACGGATGCCTCCGACCATGGCATTTGGGCAGTCCTTTCCCAGTTGAACCCCAAAGGACTTGACCAACCAGTGGCCTTCATCAGCAGACGTCTCCTGGCCCGAGAACAACGCTGGAGCACCATCGAGAGGGAGGCCTTCGCAGTGGTGTGGGCCCTCAAAAAGCTCCGGCCTTATCTCTTCGGTACCCACTTCCGGGTGCAGACAGATCATCGGCCCCTGCAGTGGCTAATGCAGATGCGGGGGGAAAACCCCAAACTATTGCGTTGGTCCATGTCCCTACAGGGGATGGACTTCACTGTGGAACATCGACCTGGGCAAGACCACGCCAACGCAGATGGCCTGTCACGCTTTTTCCGCCTCAACGAGGAGAGTCCCCAAGAGGATGGGTGACTCTCCCCGCCTTCAGCTGGGGGGGACGCATGTTGGACAGGCCACGTGAAGGGCTTGCTCCCTCCCCGCATGACAGGGCCCGAGCCCCGGCCCTCCAGGTGTTACCCACAGAAGCAACCCGCACCCCGTCTCATACGGGACTCCTGCCCCCGGACATCTCTGCATCATGGGGCCGAATCACTACCGGCTCCCTCGCCCGGCCCGGCCGCCATCTTGGACACTGCACCACGAGGCCGCGTGGCCTCAGATCGACCCTAACCCTGGGCCTGGCCAGGCCCCGACATCCCGGCACCACTATCCACCCAGGAGGTGAACGGCCCACTTGGCAGGTCAATGGGAGAAAGAAGTGTTGATGGCTCTCCCCCGCCAGGTGCCGATCACCCCCCAGCTCCCCCGGGCGCTGGCTCCACCCCCCTGCTGGGTGTCTGGACTCCCTCATCCCGGACCTCCCGACCTCCAAGTGCGAGGGTCCGGACATCAAAGGGCGCCAGACCTATAACTGGGGCAGCTCCAGAGCAGGAAGGCAGTTGTATCCTGGAGTCGAGAGACGCAGTGAAGAACTCATCCTTGACGGACTACTGGCGCTGCCGTAGTCCTGCCTTGTGAACTATTGTCTTGCCTGCTGGCGCTGCCGCAACCTTCTGAAACCTTCATCCTCGTCGGGACCTGCTGGCGCTGCCGTGGACCGTTGTAACCACCACCTTCACCGGGACCTGCTGGCGCCGCCGCGGACCGTCGCTACCTTCGATCATCTCGGGACCTGCTGGCTCCGCCGCGGCCCGACCATCTAGAGCGCCGAGCTCGAGGATTGTGAGCTATCCATCTTATCATCGCATCTACCAGATTGGTAACAAGACTGTCCCGCTACCCCCTTTTCCCATCCAAGAGACTAGAACCGAGGGGACCCCTGAGTCCAGACCTCCTTGTACCATTCTACCGTACTTAAAGATTGCTTATAAAGAACGTTAAACCTTATCTTTGTGTGGTGTACATCTGTGGGGGGGAAGTTACTCGTCTGTACGATCGCTGGAGACGGCTCTCCCCGGAGACCTCTCCCCTTGTCCTCGGCCGACCCTCCAGGTCCGTCTAACACACCCCAAAGAACCCAATGGAGGGGGAATTTTAAGGGGAACTACAGTGATACACAGAGTTGCATTCACCATACCTGACGCAAAAGAGTGCACTGCAGACTTTTCGGGAGACCTTCGAGCAAAGTCCAGAACACATTTGTCAATAGAGGAAAACACTGGCATACCAGGTCAAACGCAAAAACCATACCAAAGTCTCAAACTCGTCTCCTGGAATGTGGCTGGCTTACAAGAAGCCCTTACACAAGTGACTATTAGGAACTATTAGGAATATAAATACCAACTCAAACATGTTACAAGCACTGCTAATGGAAGGAAAAAGCGCCAAGGAAAACATTGTCTCGTTGCTTGTAATTAATGTATATTTAAAGACATCAGCCCAATGGATATTAAAGGTCACAAAATCGATGATTACAACAATACCGGAAATCCTATGTACATACCGGCGAAAAGGCTTGTGGGCAATTTCAATTTGCATCATTTAGGAACAAAAATTGCAAAAGGAATAACCTGACTTGCGCCAAAAGAATATTTAATAATTTTCTACTAGATTACGAACCTAATTCAGCTGAGTACTTACAAAAAAGCTCAGACCCAATCAATCAAGGGAGAACCACATTTATAGAACTGCTCCACAATTGATTATATTTGTTTATGCAATCAGCTTGCTTGCAAAGTTGAACATTTTTAAATCAAAACAGACGACACAAGTGATCATTCATTACTCCAGGTAGAACTCAATGTCACTACCAAAGAAAGAAAAAGAATTGTAACGGCCTCCCAATCAACAGGCAACAAAGAACACGCCCTGGTGAGAAGAATAAAATGGAACATTAACCAGGTGACGGCTCTACAACATTGGAAAGAAAAACAAGAACACACAGGGAACAAACCTGGTGTTGCGCCCAATAGGGAAAATTGGTCAGAGTGGACAAATGACCTGAAAACATGCCTGAAGACAGCTGGGCCCAATTCTAAGGAGATGACCATAACACAATCCACAGACAATTATAAAAAATTGATTGATATAACTCGCAACTTAAAAAGGGCAAAAAGAGCATATAAGAACACAGGCTGGAAAAATACACAGAACAAGTACAATGAATTGCACAAAGAACAGAAACCACTGCTCTGGACAATCAAGCAAAATAGGCTTGAAGAAGAGTGGATTAAAATCCACGAATTAACAAACCCTCACAAACAAAGACAACTCTGGCACTATATAGCGGAATTGGATAATAATAAAGTAGTCCGGAGTAATGCCGTACACGCCGACGCATAGGTGAGATATGTGGACGCAATATACATGGATAAGGAAGAGTTCATTAAATGTGGAAGTTCCATGGTGTACATAGAGAGCACAAACAATGATGCGGAACCCACAAACCCCACAAACCTAGATATGTTTAAAGACCAGGACAAAGAGTCGTTGAAAAAGTGATCAAAAAGATAAGGAAAGATAGGGCACCAGGACCTAACCGACTGCAGGCTGCGATGTTCAGGGAAGATCCAACTTATTGGAGGAGAGTCCTATCCGGCTTATTCACCAAATGCCGATTACAGGGCAAGGTGCCAGACTCGTGGCGCGGGTCAATCCTACAACCCATATCCAAGAAGGGCGATAACACAGAACCCGGAACTACAGATTAATAGCACTACTGGACATCGAATGGAAAACCTGCTGACAGAATTAACCAGATGGGTCGAAGAAAACAAAATTCTTCCCTTCTATCAAACAGGGTTCCGCAAAGGCTGCTCGACAATCGACAACATCACAGCAGTATCATATCTAGGTCAGCAAGCAATTGCAAGGATAAGAAACCAGTCTATGCCTGCTTGATAGATTATTCAGTAGTGTTTGACGGAGTGCCACGTTGCAAGCTTTGGTCCAAATTGCGCAAATGGCAAATTCCATCGGGCCTCCTCAATGCCATTATCTCACTATATAGCAATACCTGGATCAGAGTCAAACTGGTGAACAACATTACAACAAAAAAGTGTTTTACAAACCGGGGCTTAAAACAGGGATGCGTACTTGCCCCAAAACCTTTTAACTTATATACAGCGGACCTGGGTAAGACGATCCAAAATGCTAACCTAGCAGTTCCAAAAATTGGTGTCATCAAAATTCAAATTTTACAATATGCGGATGGATCACACAAAAACAGGTTTACAAAGGGGCCTCAATGCTCTAAATGATTACAACCTGAATAATGAATTAATGATGAATCCGGAAAAGACCAAAGTATTGATCTCTGGGAACTTTAAAAAAAAACTCCTACAATGGCATGTGGGAAAATAGACAATAACCGTCTTAAAGTTTTACAACTACCTTGGGTGCTGGCTGAGCGACACAGAAAAATCTACTATGCATTTACATAAAATGAAATCTAAGGTGACGTCCACAATAAATGCTTTGTGCAAGCTACAAGAGAAATTGCAGTGCCCCACCACCATCCCAATCAGAAAGGTGCTACAATCAAGAATAAGGGCAGTCGTGGGATACGACCAGCAGGTTTTGTCCGGCAAAATGAGCACAATGATGGACAAAGCACAGTGTCGGGCGTACAAACGTATTTTCAAACTACCGAAATACACCCGCAACAGTGGGATTCGCGTGGAGTTCGACTTGGTGCCCCAGAGCAGAGAATGCCTAGGTGTGCATGCAAAATACTACTATTCAGTACTCAATGCGCTGGCCGGGAGCTTGAAGAGGAGGTTGAAACCCATTTATGATGGCTTACCCAACCCATGGCAGGCTTATCCGCAGGAAGCAGTAGAAGTTTTGCACTTGGTAACACAAAACTGGAGCCAGGAAGGCATAACCTACCCGATTATTAAAAAGGCAATAAACAAACAATGCTGTTGATTGTCAAGCGAATTCGATTTAACATCTCTTTAAAAAGGAAGAGGTCAATCTGGGGTGATAGCAACTTACAAGGACCACAAATCCCAGGGTTATCTTGATCAAGCACTGGGGAGAAAGGCCCTAAAAACATTCAGTGGGCTAGACTTGAATTTCTCCAAATTAAAAGAAGTAAATCCGGGCTGGAAAACCTTGGAAAATAAAATCTGCTGCAGAATATTTGCTACACCTGATGTGCTGCTGCACGGGGCTCTCGTTGGAAGCTACTAAAGCCAATATGGCTACGCAAAGGTGTTCGAACAAGAAAATAAGCAGTTACAGCCATATTCTCTTGCACATTAACAACTGATCTGGCCGGAAATGGGAGATACATGCAGGACGTTCAATCCAATCTCGACAAAGACAATGAATCAGACAATTAAACAAAAATAGTCTCGATGTACCCAAACGAAGTGACAATATGGTGATAATGTCTTTTTAAACCTAATTAACTTTTTAACTTTTATACTATGTCTATATTGTTTTATGTTCTTCTATGGAAAGAAAAGAGTCATACTTGTCATTAAATCCCCTCCTTTCTTATCTTGCTATATTGCAAATGGTTGTAAGTAACTGTGCAAATAATACATTTTTGATTTTTGATCAGTAGGAGCACCTGCACTTTAACACTAAACAGCAGTGAGAAAGTGTCTAGAGGCCCTAACCCAGCAAAATGAAGTCCAACGTACCATTGAATACAGGAGGCCAGAAAGCAAAAAGATAGGGGAAACAAGCCAAAAGATGCCACGTCTAACAATCCCTCCGTTGCTTTTTTCTTACAACCCTCCACAACGACACAGAGGGGCATATTTACAAAAGAATGGTGGAGCACAGTGCTAAGCCAAAATGGCTAACACCGCACTCTGCCTTTTTTACAACAATACTGTGCATCCCTGCATTTTCCCTAGCGCTGGCGCTGAACTCAATGCAGGCACCCTTGCACCATAGAGGGAATGATTGTTTATGGAATAAGATCAGGTTTTCCCAGGTCTTAATTTTGGCAGGGCCTCCTATTTAAGCGACCTCTGTAAATAGGGGTGACTGCAAAATCAATGGGTGTTGTGGTGAAACGCCAACCACAACACCCATTGCACACTCCTTTGGAGCCTTATTAACAAGGCGACATTCCTGTGGCAATAGGGGCTTGTAAATATGCCCCAAAAACTCAACACTCTATTAACAAGCAGTTTCACCCCCCAAAAAAGGCTATAACAATTGTGCGAGTACTTGTTCTTTGTTATTTTTCCTCATTCTCCTTCTTCTCTTTGTTTTATCTTCGCTTAATATTTTTCTCCCTGGCTCATATTTTAGCCAGGACCAATATTTCAGGAATTGAGAAATCTGTTTACTTATTTTCACCTCCAGATTTAGGATTTCCTTTAATGGTTGACCTAAAAGTCAACTCTTGCCTTTACCTGCTTCATCATTTTTCAAATGTAGCTAACTGGAGTTGTGATAAAATGTCATCTTTCTACAAAAACAGAGGGGCATATTAGCAACAAATAGCGATAATTATTGCTAAATGCTCTTCGCGCATTGTGTTTTTTTCGCCGCCCATCGCCGGATATTATTCCAGAGATAACGTGCTATTTGCAACGTTTATCTCTAAAGCTATAAAATATCCGGCGATAGCGGCTCAATGCGTGAATATCGCTGGAAATCCAGCGATATTCAGGCATTAACGCTATTGGGGACTTAACCTGAATATCCACCTCCCATTGGATATACAGGTTGAGTCATGGTCTTAGCAGGAATTAGGTTCTGGCAATATTCACGCTTAGCACAATTTTTTTTATCGCTTCGCCTGCCTTGCTAATAGGCGATAGCTGTGTTAGCAACTGCTTTCAGTCACTAACAGGTTGGGCACGCCCACTTTGCATGTCATTAGCGATAAATATCGCTGACATGCAAAGCGGGCCCCAACCTGTAGTTATCGCCTATAAGCTGTCGCTAACTGCTGTTAGCAACAGCTTGCTAATAGGGCGATAAAAATATTGCCGCTTTAGCGGGAAAAAGTCCAGCTAAAGCGTCGATATCGCCCTTGCTAATATGCCACACAGAGCTGTGAATCTAGTAGTAGAACTAAAGAGGTTCACCACCCGCCCCATTCATATTACAACATGTCTGGAGGTTTAGTATAGTAAATATGTCTCCTAGGTTACTAAAAAGAGCTAATGTATACAATAATGATACATTCCATCTGGGCATTGATCCGGTAAAGACACAAGGGTTATGTATTATTGACAAGTGACAGGTATTTCTCTCTCACCTGGGAGCCTTCGCTCCACAAGACAGCGCTCATATTGATAGTGACCTCTTCTCCTTGTCGAGGATCGAAGTATCCAACCTTCACCAATCGCAGGTCCTCAACGGTGTCCATCCGAGCAGTGCGGATGTCATAGGCACCAGGTGCATACCCATTCGCTTCAAAAAATATTCTTTCTCCATTGTTAATATGAAATGTATTCTTTTTCACATAATAGAATACCTGGGGTTTGAGAGGCAAACAAAAGGTGAACAGTAAAAGAAACTTCAATGCAGAAAGATGTGTAACATAGACTAAAGTCTTAAACCAACTCATCCTTGTTCACAAACAAAATACAAGATTTGGAAGTCATATGTGGAATTGGTTGCTTTGCTTTATCCAGTAAATTAACAGTGCCTCAGCGTCCTGTTGTGATCACATGTGGACATCAAAAGTGCAGCGTGGACCATAAGACCCAAGCTTTACTTCACCTATGGGACCTAAGTAGGCCAAATCAGTTTGGTATTGCTTGTGCTCCCTTTCAGAGTCATCCTGGGCCAGTAGCACGAGCAGGACTTTCCTTATTGAAACAAGACCAATGCTGATCTTTCCTTAGAAAGGCACAGTGGTCAAACATATTATTGTTTGTTGAAGTTGCTGCAATTGAAAGCTTTGTAAATGATAATAAGGAGCTTGCAAGTTGAGTGAAATAGTTTAACATGTTTCCGCTACAGCTGAAAGAGGGGATATCTACCCAAACTCTAGAGATTTCTCATCACTAAGGTGGAAAAACCTAGCAGACTGTCAGCATTGATGTGGCCTACCCTTGGTCTGTGTTCGGTCCTGAACTCCATATGTTGTAAGGAAATAGACCACCTTAGCAATTTTGGATTCTGGCCACTCGTTTGCATGAGCCACCTGAGGGGCCTGTGGTCAGTCTGAATCAGGAAATGTGTGCCAAACAGGTATGGCCTAAACGTCTTCAGTGTCCAGACCACAGCAAAAGTCTTTCCCTCTATTGCATTTTACCTCTTTCCCCAGGGTAGTAACATTCTGGAGATGAAGGCTGCAGGTTGGTCCAGGGCTTCCACATTTAGCTGTGATAACTCTGCCCCTATGCTATGTTCTAAGGTTTCTGTTTGAACAATAAACTCTTTGGAGAAGTCAGGGGCCATGAGCACAGGAGACAACCTCACTCTTAAGAATACAGTTTGTTGGCTAAGGTAAGTGCTAGCATCAAGAGTGAAGTCTCTAAGATGTTGGAGTTGGGGGTGATAGAGCTCTCCAATAGCCCCTGGTCCAGTTTTGTGGTCCTGGTACCAAAAGCTGCCCCACCAGACACCACACCTGAACTGAGGTTGTGTTTAGGTTATAGAGGGCTAAATTCTGTGACAAAAACTGATTTTCATTCCATCCCTCGGGCTGATGAGCTAATTTACAGGTTAGGGTCTGACCAGCACTTAAGTACCTTTAATCTTACATCAGGGTACTGGCAGATCATCGAAGGTGCCAAGGAGAGGTCAGCCATATCCACTCCAGAGCACCACTAACAATCTCATGTGATGCCCTTTGGATCCAAAAATGCCCCTACCATCTTCCAGAGGTTGGTGAACCATGTACTTTATGGTATTTAGGCTTTTCGGATGCCTATCTGGATGACATAGCTGTCTACAGTAGTAGTTGGAAGGACCACATTTTTTACCTCCAGGTAGTACTTCAGGCTCCACAACAGCCAGAGATTACTGTCAAAGCCAGAAAGTGCCAGATAGCTCAGGGGTATTTGGTGTACTTGGGACATCTGGTGGGCAGGGGTAAGGTGCTGCCTCTCCAGGCCAAGATAGAGAATATCATGTTATGAGAGCCTCCAAAACCCAGACTGAGGTCAGAGCATTCTTGGGCCTTACTAGGTACTACGTTGTTGCAGTGTGTAGAGGCAAACGTCTGTGCCAATCAACGCTGTTGATGGAAGCTTCGTAAACCAAACCCTGTAGGATGCAGACACTACATCATCGTTGAACCATGTTGTCTATTGTCGGTGAGACGAGATCGCTGTAGAATTGCTCTTGCCCAGTGACTGCTGAGTCGGCTATGAAGGTGATGCATTTGTTTTGATTAGTGCAAAGTTGCCATTGCCTCGGCGTCAATGTCAGAAAAGCTGCAAAAAACCAACTTCTGAGGCCCGGACTAAAATGGGCCCCTCAGGAAGAGGTCAGATTCATAGATGACAGAGTCCAGCAGCACCAGGAGAGTCGTAGGAAGTATTTGATGACCCTGAGTCTTTAGAAAACAGGTGACAGCCAGCAAGTCCTTATAGTCACTGTGGGTTCAAGTGAGTTGGCACCACTACTTGTCCTCAGCAGGGCAGAGATCAGCAAGCAGTAGAGCCACTCAGCACAGCAGTGAAGTGATTCCTTAGTCAAGCAGAGTGGCAGTCCTGGTAACACAGCAGTCCTTACTCTTGGCACAGTTCTTCACAGGTCCAGCAGTGTACTGTCTCGGTAAGGTCAGAGCCCCAGTAATTATCCCCAAATGTGGCTTTTAAGTAGGGGTGACTTCAAAACAGCTGTGTGAAGTTCACAAGTCCCCTTTCCTCCCAGCCCTGTCTGCCAGGCTAACTATGGAGGTTTACCAACCCTTTGTATGGGACACAGGACACTGCTGAGTCACATCCAAGAATCAGCTCCCACTCTTACTCCCTGTCCAGTAAGGCTATCAGAATGCAGATGAGTCCTCAATCATGCTCATCCTTGCTGTGTTTGTGGTTATCGAGAGTGACTGCACAAAGTGTAGCTGTCACCCAGCCCCGGCATGTATTTGAGACAGGATGCAAGGCACACAGAGCAGTAACAGCAGAGGAATGTCCACTTTCTAAAAGTGCCATTTCTAAAATAGTAATGCTCAATTCAACTTTACCAGTAAAGAGGTTTTATCATTACCATTCTAAACATATGGTCATGATGCAGCCACTCCTTCCTAATCAAGAATTACAGCATAAGGTTTTTTAAGGCATTCCCAATACTATAAATAGTAAAACATGAATTTAGCTGTTTGTCAATGCCAGGAAATGTATAACTCAAAAGGACATGCCCTACCTTTTATTTGCACAGCACCCTGCCCTTAAGGCTACCTAGGGCCACCTTAGGTGTGACTTATGTTTAATAAAAGGATAATTTAAGACTTGGCAAGTGGTTCTAAATGCCACGTAGAAGTGGCAGTAAACTGCACACACAGCCCCTGAAAGGCAGGGCTGAGACAGGTTTGAAAGGCTACTTGTATGGGTGGCAAAAGTTGTGCTCCATATTTAGATTGCATACACTCGGTATATGGTATGCAACTTTACAAGGGACTTACAGGTAAAATAGAAATGCCAATCGCTACATCAAGAGACTTGGCGACTCTCGTCAGACATGAATTTTCAGCACACTACCACTTATTTTGATCACTATTCTTGTTTAATGCGCTTTTATTATATAATGAAATATTCTGTATTTTTTAACAGAAATTGTCTTACTATGTATATCTTTTATGATCTTGTGATCGAAATAAAGATTTTTGGAATGGAATGGAAATGCCAATCAGGTTTACAGCAATGTCACCATATTTAGTGGAGAAGCACATGTACCATGACACTGGTCAGCAGTGGTAAAATCCTAAAAGTCCTATGGCCAACAAAAACAAAAAGTGGAGGTAAGAAGGAAAAAAGGGCATGGGAAGACCACCCTAAGGGTGATAGGTCTCACAATAATGAAGAATAGAGCAGCTTGTAAATGGGTTATTAAAACTACGAAAAATATATATGGATACAGTCAATGTATCATTTTCCATAAGTGCGCAGGGCGATTTGGTTATGTGGTCGTCCCTCTTTTAGTGTGGTATGTATGCAGTTAGCAGCAATTAGCAGCAGGTACCCCTTTAACAAAGTTCCCCAATCCCCTGCAAAGTCACATACTGGACAAGGACACATTTTACCAGTTACAGGGTAGAGGTAGTACACCTCCTTAAGTAAACAATATTCCTTATTGTGACCGTGGGGTCCTCGCAGGAAGCAACTTATTTCACAGTTTTTGAGGTGGGCATCCAGAAAGGTCAGTGCTAGAGCTCGTCTCTCTTGACCACGTCCCTTGGCAGGCCTCCACAGCTGCCACATAGGGAGTCAGCATGCACAGTGTGCGGGGACAGAGGTGCACTATCTCTGCTTGAGCCTCTGCTGCCCCATAGGGTTCACCTGTCATCTCTGCTTAGGGTCCCTGAAGGACTCACTGCTCAGTTGCCATATGGAACAACTCTCCCTCTCGCTTGTTGTCACTGCACCTGCATTCCTTAGCGTAACCCCATATAACAGCTGAATTCAGGTGAAGATTTTCCACCCACATTCACGGGATTGCAGCAGGTAGCCCTGTGGAGCACTAGCTTGGCCACAACTGAGGCCAGAGTTTTGGGCTTAGTCGTCCAAGACCATCTTGGGCTTGGCCATGCCCCGAACATGATACTTAGCCACATGCAGGACACTTAGCTTATCTGTTCCCTCGCCCCATTTATTGGATGTTACCCTATTTTTACTGGTATCCACCCACCTAACAAACAAGTTGCTTCTAAACACTTTTATGATGTTAGCCTTTTTTAAACATTGGACACCCTCCAAAAAATGTTCATACTGTATTCACCTTAATAAAAGATCATCCTCTTAAAGACTTCACATAACCTGCAATATTAAGTGAAGAGTTTGCATTTGCCACTGATAAGACACCTTGTGCCAGCACTATGGGCAACACTCCATAGTTTTCTAAAGTGCTTTACAAACATTCCTGAGAAGAGCATAATGGCATACGGCCACTGTATGAGTCAAGTTATTTATAAGTAGGTCACTCTTACATTCAACAACCTGCAATGCCTCAAAAACTTAAGCAAAATTATGCAAATAAATATCTACATCTTATAAACATATTTTATGTATAGACTAGCAGCCCGTCCCGACGTTGTCCGGGTATGAATTGCTGCCGGCCAGTAGTATATTGTTTTGTAGGGTTTCGTTTAGATAACATTTCTTATCTGTGACAGGCCTGTGAAACGCTCCGATTCACAGTGCACTGCTGATGCACTTAAGAGTGCGCGTTCAGTAGTGTGTGAACTCAAGTTTCCCTACTTTATTTTTCCTTGCAATATTATATAGCATGAACTCGACAACATGGCATGAGCACAATTTACATTACAGAAGAACACATTGATTTGTGGTAGGCACGGGGGGACAAAGCGATTTGCCTGGAATCACAGGATGTGAAGCTGATGCTGAGATTCTAACGTACTTCCCCAGCTCTAAAGTTCGCAATTCTAGAACTTGTGGCGGAAGGTGTGTCTAAAAGTGAATGTCAGTGCTGGCCATCAATGAGAGAGACCTGTGCATTTTTCAAATGGGTGGTGAAAAAATATGAGTATGTTGCTGGAGATGTGGGCTGCCGTACCACCAAAGTACTTACCGGGGGAGGGTAAACACCCATTATTCCGCAACTTTTTTCCGCATACCATCACTCCACATACTTTCATTACGAAAGTACCATGACTCCGCAATGCCATTATAACGCATGGCATTACATTTCATATGCTTTTACCACACATACATTTACAACAAAATTCGTTGAAATTGCATGAATGGTAAAAGCAAGTTTTTAAAAAAATGTTTGGATAAGGAAAGTATGGGTATAGGGGTATATGTTTTGGTGTACTGAGGTTTATGTTTTGGGGTGTTTGGGTATTTTAAGGATTCAGATATAGTTTTGGGTTATGGGGTACAGGGGTAGTTTTAGGGTTTAGGGATAGATATGGGTTTTAGGGTACAGGGGTATTTTTAGGGTTCAGGGCTAGGTTTGGGTTTTGGGGTATAGGGTTGGTTTTAGGGTTCAGGGGTAGGTTTGGGTTTTGGGGTACAGGGGTATTTTAAGGGTTCAGGGCTAGGTTTGGGTTTTGGGGTACAGGGGTATTTTTAGGGTTCAGGGATAGGTTTGGGTTTTGGGGTACAGTGGTATTTTAGGGTTCAGGGGTAGGTTTGGGTTTTGGGGTAGAGGGTTATTTTTAGGGTTCAGGGCTAGGTTTGGGTTTTGGGGTTCAGGGGTATTTTTAGGGTTCAGGGGTAGGTTTGGGTTTTGGGGTACAGGGGTATTTTAAGGGTTCAGGGCTAGGTTTGGGTTTTGGGGTACAGGGGTATTTTAGGGTTCAGGGGTAGATTTGGGTTTTGGGGTACAGTGGTATTTTTAGGGTTCAGGGCTAGGTTTGGGTTTTGGGGTACAGGGGTATTTATAGGGTTTAGAAATAGGTTTGGGTATTGGGGTAGAGGGTATATTTATAGGGTTAAGATGGGTTAGTGTTTATGGGTGTTGGGGTATTTTAAGGAGTAAGGGTGGGTTATGATTATGGGGTGCAGGGGTATTTAAAGGGAGCAGGGTGGG
This sequence comes from Lissotriton vulgaris, assembly GCF_964263255.1. NCBI lineage: Eukaryota > Metazoa > Chordata > Amphibia > Caudata > Salamandridae > Lissotriton > Lissotriton vulgaris. The sequence goes on from NC_141696.1 coordinate 27,999,126, forward strand.
ATTAGCACACGATATCAGACATGGCATGAAGGGCGGAACGTACCACACGCCCCCAGCGTTTGTCACGCCCACAGCACAACGCAGACACGCCCACAAGGGACAACTTTGCTGGCACGGTTCTTTTACCTTTTAAATGTATATGGTGGGCGTCTGCGTAGCCTATGTCCTTCTGCAGCAACTGCCCTTTCCAACGCTGTATTGGGTGTTGTGATTGGTGCTGTGGTTCCTGACATTACCCGCCTCAAAGGTTTGAGCTCTCTCTTTATTATATTAGTATGGATTTTGTCTATTGCACTGTCTAACAACTATTTAACATGGGCGCATGCCCATACTTCAACTGGTGCATAATATATTGTGAACGGATGCTTTGTGTTATCTCACCGTTTATTCAACACATGCTTCGGTTTTAAGCCACAACCTACTGTAAAACATGACTCTGCAACTACATCAGGTTTGTTCCGGCTTTACTACGTTTAAATTGAGCACTGCTTGCACCTAAAACTTTACTGATTTCAAAATGGTGTGCAATATAACTTTCAACATTGAGAGCATCACCTGCTTCCGGGCTTACACTATTTCCATTCTATGCACCCACACAAGTACACACAGTAACTGTATGTTGTATCTGACTATTAGGACCTTTACTAACAATTTTATTTTTAACATGATTTAAGGACAAATGGAGTAATGTCAATAAGAGTACCAAGGATGTAGTAATTTTTGGTGATGTCGTCAGTTAATTCATTTATCACGTCATTAGTAATTAAATATGTAAGGTAATATGTAGTGTACAATGGGGGCCCAATTCAGAGTTAGTTCACTAAATTTCAGGGTTTTCATTTTTTAAAATGTTAGCTCTCATCTCATTTCAACACCCATATAATTCTAGTATCACTTTGACTATTTTTTTCAGTATGCTTCTGTTTTTACTATGTGGCGAGGGTGCAAGGTACAGTTACCTTAGCGCACCAGTTATAGTTCAGTGAGATAACTGAAGCTGGTGAACTTCGGTAGTTGTGTTTGTTTACAACAGCACATTCTAACTGACATTTTCACCTTGCTCTAACATTCTGTAGCATCTTGTATATATATTTATGCTTATCCCCTGTTGTTTTGGCCTCAGCTGTTCAGACAATGTGAATGTGCTGAGTGGAATGTTGGTGTGGTGGTGATGAATGGAATGTTTAGGAGCCTGTGAGGTGAGGTGAGCTGAGGTGGGACAGATGGTTTATGGGCTGAGCAGCAGGCAGGCTGCTCCTGGTGGGCCTGCTCTATATGGAATTACATGCCTGCAACTGAGACTAAATAAATAGGATAAAACTACACTTCGGCTACATGGTCATCATTATGACACATTCCTTTAACCATTGTTTTTTTCATAAATTTCTCATTTAATTTTTTTTATATAGGATATAATTACAATTCCTAACTATAGTCTCACTTCAACTTTTGTTTTTTAAGTGAATTTTGAAGATTTTTTAACATAAAGCAATATGTTATCAAACTATGTCAATCCAACTAGGCGTAACATAGGTCTCCAGTCATGTGTGGTGGGAGGTTTTCCACAGGGCCTGGCCTGTGGCCGGGCCCTGCTGTCATCCCCACGCAGGCTGACAAACTGACCCCAAACCAATCCCACATGCCTTTGGCTAACCGCCTCACTGTTATGTTACGTTAATTACATTTTTTATATAGCGCACCTGTTGAGACCATTTTAAAATCTCCCATCAGTTGGTAGCGGAGCCTTCCCTAACCACACTCCTGCAGACAGGGAATGCATAATTGCTCCTAACCATGGGGTGATTTAAAAATGCTCTCACCATGTGGAATACAACATATGTTTCTCTCCCGTGCTGATGCAGGCAGTGAAACTAATGTGTCCCAGGTCCAGGCTCACCCGGACACAATCTGTGAGCTGAGTTCGGGAGATGGGCTCTTCCCTTTAAAGTTGTGTTCGGCCCGCTGGATTGGATCCCAGGGGGCTTTTAGGGCACAGGGAGGAGGTGTGGCAGCGGCCAATCAGATCTCTCCATGGGATTTGCCAGCCCTGCGGATCATCCATGGCATGAAATACGCAAAGTTTGTGAGCATTAATTGCAAAAACTACTGAACAGATTTACAAAGAATCACAAAAAGCTTTCTTTCTGGACAAAGATCTAGCTTCATGGTAAATGTGGTGTATATTTGTTCAGTGAGACAAGGCTGTAGTTTGTCTAAAGTTCCCATGGAAAAATCAATGTGGAATACACATTTTGTGACCACTCTCTTTGACTTGGTCCTCGCTTGACGGATTACCCCAAAACATTTCAGGAAGGAGCTGTGGTGACTTTATTTTTAATTTGTGAAGATTTTCCAAATGGCGCTAAAGATATAAGCAAAACAACAACTGCATTCCCTATGGAAACACAATTCAAAAATATAACCACCGAGTGACCACCAACACACATATAATCACCGAAATAAAGGTAAAGGAACACTTTAGTTAGAACATCCCATTTTAAACGAACCACTGAATTTCACCGGTTATATTTTTCTCTAAGCATGGGCGAATTTTGCGAATTCGCAATCCGCGAATTTGCGGATTTGCGAATTCGCAATCCGCAAAATTCACGAATTCCTGCGAATTTGCGGATTTTTTTATTTTTGCGTGTTCGCTGGTGTTCGCGGGGCGCTTTGCGTATTCGCGAGGCGCTTTGCATTTTCGCGGGTTTTTTTTTTGCCTGGTTAATCACTGCCACCCTATTGTTTTTTATGCCCATCTGCCCTCTGTACCACTCGTTTCTGTGCCCTTCTGCCCTCTGCCCCACTCATTTGTTGTCCCCTTCTGCCCTCTGTCCCACTTTTGTGCCCTTCTGCCCTCAGCCCCACTTAGAATGGCGCCGGCAAGCTGCCAGCGCCATTCTAAATAGCTACAAATAGCTTCAACAGGAAGCACTAAAAGATAAAGTAAAGCAGGTGCTCGAGTTGAAGGTCAAATTAAGTTACACAATCATTAATCACCCCAAGTTTGGGGTGATTAATGATTGTGCAACTGAATTTGAGCAGCACCTGCTTTACTTTATCTATTAGAGCTTCCTGTTGAAGCTGACTTTTGTAACTATTTTAGAATGGCTCTGGCAGCTTGCCGGCCCCATTCTTAAAGAGTTACAAAAGTCAGCTTGAACTTTTGACCCAATCCGTTCCGCTCGCGGATTTTGCGGGAAATTCGCGAATCTCGCGGATTGCAAATTTACCGAAAATCCGCAAAATCCACGAGCGGAACGGATTTTCCGCCCATACTTATTTTTCTCAAATAACCAATATTTAACCACTGGGTTAACCACTAACCGTGGATTCCGGAGAAGTGTACTACACTCCGTAAAGTGCTTCAATGCCTCTTCAGGAGGTGTCAGTGCTATATCAATAAAATTACAACTTGTTTCCAACAGTAGCTATAACTCGCACCTCAGCCCTGCGCTGTGTTTTCATCAATGATGGCACATCAGATGTTGTAGTGACATGATAAATGATGTCATAGAACATGTCAAGAGTGATGTAATATGTGAGATAATTAGCAGTGCATAGCCGGGTGTGTGTTATAGTTACTTTAGGGCATGAGTTATAGTTACTTGAACTAACTGGTGAATTTCAGTGTTTTTTTCATTTAAAACTGCATGTTTTAATTGATATTTTGACCTAACTATAACGTCCCTTCAATCTTTGTCTTTTTCAACAAATTTCTAAGGATTTCTTACAATGTCTAACTATAATGTCCCTATAACCTTTGTTTTTTTCAGTGATGTTCTGTGTTTTTTTAATGAAATGTCAATCCCCGTGCTACTATGAGATATTTTCGGTCTTCAGGTGGTGCGGGGTTGGTTGGAGGACACAACGCAGGCGTATACTTCTGACTATGTCATGTAACAATATATAGGGTGTCATTTTAGGTAAGGTGGACCAGCTGCCATTGTCAAGGAGCAAAACACCAAAACATTAAAAAGTAGCTGGCCTACTTGGTTTATCAAGTGGTCAGCACATCAACATATACAAAGCAGACCTATTGGTTTAGTCAAAAAGTGCCCACTAACTATAATCAAATATATATTTTATAGATTCACATAGTGCAGAATTTAATGATAGTGATTGTCTCACAATATTTTTAATAAAACATTTTTAAATAATAACATTAAACATGTCCTTGCGTCTTTTTTTTTAAACATATTCAGGCCACAAAGTGCATTCATAGAACTGTCCACAAGGGGTCCTTGATCACCAGTTGAAGAACGTACAACTCCAGTTTGGAATGTTTTCAGAACACATTTACTGTATGTTTCTTTAATGTTGCCGGTGGCCTGCTGTGCTCCCTGCAGACCTCTACAACATAAAAAAAATATTGTTGGTGCCCAATTAGGCGGGAACAACTTTTCTCTGTTTTCATGAAGAGTAGAAGCAAAGTTGTGTTCCCAGTCTGGGAGAGTGTGGGCAGGGAATTAGATTTATTTTCCCTCCCGCACTCTCCTGGGCAGTAAACACCAGTGTCTCATTGTTACAGAGATTATATTTAGTCTCCATTTTAGTTTTCCTTATTAACTTAGCTGCTTCATAGGAAGGCGGTTTGCACATGTTTTTCACTAACATGTGAGAATGACATACACATTTGGTAAACATTGTTATTCTGTAGTGTGCAATGTTATTTCCAGGGACAAACATACTAGAACCCTATGCCCTTGCTTTATTATGTGCTCATAGGAGACGTCTCTTCTTCTCCAGACTAAGTAAATATGTTTTTCTGTTTCACTGGCAGAATAAGATGAGGGTGGGGTTTTATCATTTAAACATCTGTTTTGAAATCTGGGAGGGGCACTTCACATCGGAATTATGAATGATGCAGAGAGTTGTGAATGAGTGCAGTTTTACAGGCCCCACCATTCATCCTAAGATGTAAGATAGCCACGCAAGCAAAGATGTGTGCAGGTTTGCACACTGAGATGGATTTAATGTACTAAGGCCGATTTCCAGAGACAGTATACCGAGTCATGGGGTTAAAAATATTCCAACCGGGTGTGGCAGAAGGGTACTTCCACAATGCTCTCACTAGAGTAGGGGTGTTAGTGAGAAATAGGAGTAACTTTAGGAACAATTAACATTGTTGAATTGCACATGGAGCAGCCTCTGCCCTAGATTTGGGAATGAAACTCATTGGCAATTTTACCACAGTGTCTATAATCTTTTTAAGTATTTCATTTCATTTCAAAATGCTTTATTCGGTTTGTTTGAATACAACCATATAGCAACAACATGAATGCGAATACACTACGCATTTTTGTACCTTTTGATTAGCTAAAAAAAGTAAATGTTTACTATACTCATTACAACATGTCACATGCTTAGGTCAGTAGATGTGCAAAATTGGCATAATAAAGTGCCAAGTGACGATCATGACCATAGTGTACATTTTTTTGCAGCTATTCATCATAAAATTGCCATGTGCAAATTCGCAAATTAACAATATAAAGTGCAAAATAATTGACACTCTGTCATGTCCGTAGAATATGGTTAGCAGCTTATTTCACTATATAAGTGAGTAACATGTGCAAATTCGCAATATAAAGTGCAAAAAGGCAATATAAGTAATAGTAATAGTAGGTACACAGTTACTACACGTATGTAAACATTTAGCTAACATGACATATTGCTCATCTAAAAAGAGGTTGGGGCAATCAGTAAAGTGCCTTAAAGGGAAAGAAGATCATACAATGATTGATTTCCTTACAGAAATACATTTTAAAATATATGTAGCCACATAAAAACACACATCTGGGGTCTCTAAGTTAAACATCAGTTGCATCGCTGTTTTTGTACTGCGCATGTTATATTTTAGGAACAATTGTTTAAGATAAAACTTCCTGAGTGAAGTATAAAAGTTACAAAAGAGTAAAAAATGACAACAGCTCTGTTTAGACTTGCCATCGCATGGGCACAGGCATGTCCCGGGTTTTTTAATTGTGGGGAATGCCACTAAATGATGCACTATTCCCAACCGCAAACGAGTTAAAACGAAGCGATGGGAGTTAATGCTAACAATAGTAAGATAAGTTGGAAAACCTGCATTGGAGTTGTATTCCATGTATAAGTTGAACGTACTTTGTCTCGCGTATTTATCAGTTCTAGTCCCATTTGCATAATCAAGGTATGTGATTTTGAGCTCACGCTTTGATAAAACTGTCTCAGATAAAACATCTTTGAAAATATCCTGACCATAAAAAGTCTTATACCAAAGTTGTATATGGCTTAACCATGGTATATTTGAATGATGGTCAAGCTTTATACAGTCAACAATCACATCCTGGGTGAACTTGCCCATATTGAGTGCCATAGGGACAGGGGTCGTAGGGCTATTAAATCAGTAACATAATTTATTCCAAGCTCTCTGTGTCCAATCTCATTTGAGGCTGCAGCTGGGAGACAGAGCAAACGTTTTAAAAACAAATTCTCCTCACTCTGGATTGACTTAGCACTCTGGGAGTTGTAACCCCATATCCCAGCTCCGTATAATGCTGATGTCATGCATCTTGAGTTAAAAATTGAGAGCATCTCACAAATTCTACGGCCCCCTAATTTGGCAGCAAATCTAAATATAAAATTTACATTCCTGACCATTTTAAAATCAACACTTGCTTGTTCGTTAACCCATCTCCCATCACCAGAAAAGGTGATGCCTAGGTAGCAAAATCTTGTAACAGCTTCCAGTTTGTCCCCATCTAAGAAAAATGACCTGCACTTTTTTGGTTTCTTGCCACATGTCATGGTCATTGTCTTACCCTTGTTGATTTTCAATTTTCTGCCTACAATAAAAGTATGGAACCTATCGATTAATTCTTGCAATCCGTTTTGGGTCCTAGAAATCAGGACCGCGTCATCCGCGTATAAAAGGATCGGTATTCGGTTACCATTAATAGTCGGTGCATCTGCGTTGGTTTCTCTTAAGATTTGATCGACTTGGTTTATAAAAAGGAAAAACAAAAGTGGAGCAAGTACGCATCCTTGGCGGATACCTCGCTTAACTTTAAAAAAGGGAGTGCACTCACCATCTGCTCCGAATCTGACTTTGCTTGAGAGGTTGTTATACAGCCTGGCCAGAAGGTGAATAATTTCAATTGGAGCACCCATGGCAAGGAGGGTTGGCCAGAGCAGTGCGTGTTCCACCAGATCAAACGCTGAACTCAAATCGGCAAAACACATAAATAAATTGCCTTCCTTAGCTTTAGTGTACTTGCCGATAATGAGTTCCAGGTTCACGCACTGCTCCAAGGTTCCTAGTCCCTTGCGGAACCCGTACTGCACTGGGGATAAAATGTTGTTTTCCTCGACCCAGGCTTCCAATCGCACCAGAAGAACTCGACTCAAGATTTTGACTGACGAGTCCAAAAGTGAGATTGGGCGGTAATTTTGTGCTTCTGACCTGGAGCCCTTTTTAAAAAGCGGCTCAATGATTGACTGACCCCATGTAATTGGTAAATTATCTTCTATTGCAGCATTAAAATAGCGTGTCAGAATGGGGGCCCATAAAGTCACTTCATATTTGTAAAAATCCATGGACACCCCATCTGGCCCAGGGGCTTTCCCTCCCTTACTGTTATTAATTGCTTCAATTACCTCGCACAAAGTCACAGAGAACAGTATTTTCTCCCATTTAAAACAAGGTGTCACCTCATTATTTGTATTTAAAACATCTATGTTAAAATCAGAATAAAAAATCCCAGTAAAATGCGCTATCCATGCGCGGCAACTGACATGTGAACTGAGTTCAGGGATATTGTCATTCTTTAGAAAAGGGCTGTTTACAGTTTCCCAGAAAAGTTTGTGGTCTTTTGTTTCTGCAGCCTGGTCTAGTTTTGCCCATGCCTCATTCTGCAGCTCCGTTTTCCTGGCTAAAAGTGCAGTTTTGTAATTAAGCCGCTCTTCCCTGATTTTTCCAGCGTCTCTTGGCTTGACATCGAGCGCTGTTTTTAACTTTTTTAATGACTGGGCACAGTGCTTATCGAACCACACGGCCTTGTCTTTCCTTGGTCTCCTATTTCTACATGTCAAGGAATTCTCAATTGTATTTGTTATCTGTAAGAAATTAGATAATAAAGTGGGCGGACATACACAGGTAGAGAGACAGTACTCTATCTCGCTACTGCATTTTAAAATCACATTGGCCATGAATTGAGTTGGGTCAATTTTTTTTTTTTTTTTTTTAAACCTTTATTCAAAAAAGTAAGGAGATACATGCGCAGGCCCACAACCATCATGGCCGGCCGCAAAGACAGTCAATACACGAGAAATTTAGGCCAATCAGCAATCAGGATATGTTAAGGTACACCAGACATGGTTGTGAGGCTCGCAACACAGGATGTGAGGTTTTCATTTTTAAATTTTAAAGGAAGATTAGGGGCTGCAACAACAAGGACATAACACCTTACATGAGAGATACACAGAAGAGACGAGGGGGACGTACCCCAAGTACAGTCGGAGATAGTTTATGGCTACAGCAACTATATAATCTAGACAGCCGCGGTGGTAATACTGGACAATAGGCAATATTACAGTAAACAACATTCCTAAATATCACCCCAGAGAGCCCACCCCCAAGAACAGAGAAACAGAGGCATGTTGGGATGTCGGAAAATGAAAAAAAGGTGAAAGACCAAGAGACAGCCAACCCTACTAAAGAGGAAAGAACCCTCCCAAAGCCGGAAAAGAGCGATAGGGACCATAGAACAAAACAAACTAAAATAACAAACCCCCCCCGCACCCGCCACCCTGCACCCCTGTAATGGCTACGGCCTAACCCACTAACAGAGTGCCTGTCGCCCCAGAACTGCCCCACAGAAGGGAAAAAGATACAAGAAGTGGAGGAGGAGAGAAACAGACACACTCCCGGACACCCGGTACCCCCCGCCGGCAGTGACCCCCCCAAGACACCTTCATCATCAATCAGAGCAAACAGTCGACATGATCACGGGGAGGACAGTCACCAATAAACCCCCCCCCCCACGCACCCCTGGCCCGGTGAGATACTCTGTGCTGTCCCGGCAAAAGTGAACTAAGCAATCACAGAAAGGTAAAAGGCAACCCTGCAAGCTTCACGAGGAGATCTATCGCCAAAGTCAGAACAAATGCAATCAAAGGGAGCGTCTCGGGTGGTCCGAAGCAGTGGCGAGGAACGAGATCAACTCAAAGTCAAAGTCAGCCCTGACCAGTGCGAGTCCATACCGGAGCACATTTCGACCAAGCCACATCCATCCAAAGGCAGACAAAGCGTCCATGGCAATCCGAGGCATTGAAGGTGGAACAAAGTTCGGACACAAAATGGCGGCCTCCGTTAAACAGACGGGCCGGAACAAAGAAAAATGGCAGTCCCCATCGACAGGACCCCGAGACTCGGCATTGACGAACAGGACCTCCAGCGACGATACACCATCGGATGGGAAACTTGAAGGGAAGACCAGGCACGGTAGTAGATGAAGGAGAAGTGAGGCCGACTCCCCATGGAGCGAAGTCAGGCTGCCGCCCGGGCACCGTAAGATGGCGGGTCAAACCGCTCGACTGGACCACAAACTGCCGTTCAGGTGTTGCGGCGTCAATGGCCGGTCGCGAGCAGACATCATCCAGCTTTGCCGCCAGGGAGACACATGCGACGGTGAATTGCGAGCGGAGCGCCCCAATCGCTGCCATTGCGGAACTCAATGAATATGTGTTATCCATCCCCTCCATCCCGGGGCCCATGGGATGGAGGGGGACACAATCTCCAGCCCACATCGCCGGGCTCCGAGCACACAATTAGCGATCCCAACAACAGGGGCGCCCCGAACTGGCACACTCGACACAGTCACCGGCCGTGGGTGCAGCCCGTCAGCCCCCGGACCGGGAAACGAGGGTCGGGCACACAGCCCCCAGCCACGGTGCAGGAGGATCGCAGCACGTCACAATGTGTCTTCTCCGGCACCATCCATCGACGAGGTCAAAAGCAGAAAGCGGAAAGAATTATTCAAACCTGGAAGACCGGCCACAGTCGCAGTCCCACAGCCGATGTTGATCAGTTCCAGCTTGGGTAGTTCAAAAATCGAGGTCCCGGCGTCAGCCCGGGAGTAGGCCGAAAATGGGACACAACATTACTTCGTCGCAGAATAAGGTAGGAAGTCCGGGACAGCACTATTGGCATCAGGCAACCTTCAAACATCCAGGCACAGGGCGTGGGTAGAGGATAAACAACAGGATAGACGAGCCGCCAGCGGAGGTCGACGGAGCCGGGAGCTTATGCGGCCATCTTGGTTCGCAGCTTAGCTCCTTGAGTTGGGTCAATTTTAATCCATTTCTCCCTCATTCCATTAGGTCTCTCAGCCAGGATGCCTTGGATCGGTCTTCCGTATACATTTGTTTTAGCGCCCCATCCCATTAGTTCCACTGATATATTATTATGGTCACTCACTGGCTGTTCTATTACCCAGACATTGGTATAGGCTATACAACTAGATAACATGATGTGATCGATGTTTGATTGAATATCTCTCCCCCTAAATGTTGGGCAATTCTCGTTATTTTTATTCTTATTACACTCTAGCAGTTCCAGATCGTATTTGGCTGCCAGATTGTTCAGGGCGCTACCATAATTATTGTGTGGGAAATGGTTGAAGATACTGATATCTCCCCCTGGATACTCCTCCCGATGTCCACAAGCCCCTTTGTGTGCATTACTACATACTTTGATATTAAAATCACCTACCCAGAGGATTGCGGTGTATTTGCTTGATAATGCTAGGATCTCCTCAATTGCTCGCTCTATGTCTGAAGTAATAGCTCCTCGTTTGGGCCCCACTATATTGTTGTAAAAATTCACTACAACTAAGTCCCTACATCTGCCATGAACCAGGCGCAGAACAGAGGCGTACTGTCCCACTTCCACATAACCACCAGCACTAAATTCCGTCAGAGCAGTAGACACCAAGGTCAATAAACCCCCTTTAGCTCTACCTGCTTGGGATGCTACAGCGTTCACACTGTAGGAAGTGTATCCTTCAACCTGTATTTGGGCCCTATGCCATGTTTCCTGCAGACATATAATGTCATAGCCCTGTGTGATAAAATCTTCCCAAAATGGGGTGGTTAATTTGGCGGCTATCCCTGCTATATTCCAGGTAGTGGCCTTTAAATAATCAGCTGGTTTTACTTGTGAAGGATCGATGGTGGTGGCAAATGGTGGTGTTTTTGAGGTCACAGACTGGTTTATGTCAATTAAAGTGATTACATCTGGCAAGATTATATCATTAAATTTGGGTATGACAGTGTTGAACATAATTTCATCTTCCGTTCAAATTTGACACACTGGCCCCCCGTACATTTGTATCTGCCCCACCAGGTGCGCCAATTTCTACTGGCGTAGCAGCAGGTGTTGCCTTCAGTCAATCATTTTCATCTAATGAATTAAATAGCTGAAATCTATTGGAAGTTCGAATTGTGTAATCATATGGATTGTATAGTGGACCTGATACATAGGGAGTATCAGGATGGTTAGAATGTACTGTTCTGAATTGATTAAATGACTGCAATGGTGCATAGTGAGCATTAGAGTCATAAGTAGCCCTTGGGTATTCCATTGTTTGTACTGGTACGTGTTGGGCAGTTGGGTGTGTTATATAAGCAGCTCTGGGATGTTTAAAGTTCTGCACAGGAAATTTAGTTCCTGCCAGGTTCCTATAAAAGTAGTCAAGGGGAAACAGGGTGCTGTTAAAATCGTTGTTAGATGGTATTGGTGCATTCAGGATCGAATCTCTTGCCCATTCAGTGGTCCTGTAGTTTATGACTATGCAGTCTCCACTTATTTCCTTATTGCTTGGACCCACCCACCCTACCCTTTGTGTAGATATAATCTGGCTTGCCCCTCTTAGTGGAAATCCACAATTATTGACAAGCCAGTACAAAGTTTTGTTTTTTAGGGTTTCGTTGTTTTCAAATTGGGTAGGCTTCAATTTGGGGACATTAGCAAGTATTGCCACAAACGGTCTACTTTCTGGGGGAACGTTGATCTTTGCAGGTATGATATTATTATATCGACTGGGTGCTGGTTGGTTCTTATTGTTGGAGACATGGCCTCCTATATCTCTTCGTCTCTCATCAGTATTCCCACTCGTTACTGTGTCTTGACTGGGGGTATATGATTTTTCTGACCTACCTGTCGTTTCTACTGAGTCCATCACCCTAGTGGGAATGCTTTGTATTTTTGTTATGTTACTTGGTGCTGAGCTACTCACTTTCCCAGTGGGTACACAAGTTAGAGATGACTTATCCTGAGTACCCAGATGTTCTAAAATGTCTAGCTTGGCAATACCCAGTTTTTCCAGGCTTTCCACTTTTTTACTGATCAGTTCTAACTTTTTGGTAATTGGTACGATGTGTAATTTTATAATGTTTTCAAGGTGGGACACTAGTACCTCTGCATTAATTATGTTCGAATTTTCCCTTGATAGTATATTTGTGCCATCTGACAATGTCTCTCCACCATTTTCATGAACTGATGGCAACAAAGTTGCCTTCTTTCTCCTGCACTTATATTTCTTGCCCAACCTACTTGATATCAGTAGTTTCCTGCTGTGTGCCAGTCTAGGCCTAGAGCGGACAGAACCATGACAAGTCACGCTATCTTTGTAGCTGGGATTAGATGAGTCAACAATAGATGTAGGATCATTAATATCACAAGCATCCGGCCCCATGGTAACGTTAGACACCTCATCCATCTCATTCGTCATTACATGTGTGTCACTTATTATTAGATTGGGGGTTAGGGACATCCTACTTTCCCTTTCTGGAAACACATTAGATTCTAAAGATCGTTCAGCCCCCTGTTTTAACTCGGCCCCTGGAAGACCCGTGTATGATTGTAATAGTATAGAATCATTTGACAATGTTGTCACATTAATGGTGTTTACAGGGGGGTCTTCGATTTGTGGTGACAGAAATACACGGCACACACTGGGTGGTAAGGATAAACGCCTCTCGGTATTTTCGATTGCGTTAGCAACAACACCAATTGTCTGTTGCAGCATTTTGTCAATGGCAATCAACGAGGGAAGTGGGGTTTGTGCAGTAGCAACTTTCCTGGTCGTCGAGCGTGTATGCATGGGCGTTTTTATGACCAGGGTCTTGCTTTTAGTTTTTGACTCCATTTACACTAGTCTCTGTTGGCTGTATTCGAATGAAGGGGTAATTACCTTCTGGAGGGCTGCTGTCAGTTCCAGGGGGGTGGCCCAGTCCAGTCTCCTCGGGCCTCTGAGGGCCACAGAGGACCCGCCCTTTGCCCGGGCTTTGCCCCGGGCGCTCCCGCGCGCTCACGCGACGCGGTTGTACCAATGGATTTATGGCGCCTCCTGGCGCGCAAGATGCCGTGGCGCCGCTCCGTTGGATTTGCGGCGGCGGGAGGACTACCGGACACTGGGGCAGCTGGGCGGGTGAAGGTGACGACAGCAACGAGGTGCAAGGGCTCCGCGGGTGCAGGTGACCAGCTGCTGCGTGATGCAGGGCTCCGCGGCTGTTACAAACAATGAGCACACTCGCTCCCCGGTGCACCAATGGATTTATGGCGCCTCCTGGCGCGCAAGATGCCGTGGTGCCGCACTGCCTCCTGGGGATGGCAGTCCTCCACTCGGCGGCCGCTCCGTTGGATTTGCGGCGGCGGGAGGACTACCGGACACTGGGGCAGCTGGGCGGGTGAAGGTGATGACAGCAACGAGGTGCAAGGGCTCCGCGGGTGCAGGTGACCAGCTGCTGCGTGATGCAGGGCTCCGCGGCTGTTACAAACAATGAGCACACTCGCTCCCTGGTGTACCAATGGATTTATGGCGCCTCCTGGCACGCAAGATGCCGTGGCGCCGCACTGCCTCCTGGGGATGGCAGTCCTCCACTCGGCGGCCGCTCCGTTGGATTTGCGGCGGCGGGAGGACTACCGGGCACTGGGGCAGCTGGGCGGGTGAAGGTGACGACAGCAACGAGGTGCAAGGGCTCCGCGGGTGCAGGTGACCAGCTGCTGCGTGATGAATCATTTTAAGTAATATTCAGGGGGAGGCAGCATCACTGGCAATACGCCAACGGCTTGAATTGGTTCCTGCTGTGGATCAGTTACGAGAGCTACATAAAATAATCTATGAAACCTACACTTTTATTGGTGAATATAGTGTGGGATTCAGGTCTAATAAGCCACAAAATAAAGGTAGGTAAAAGCTGATACTACCAAGCAGTCACCTGAGTAGTCAAAAAAACACTGAGAAAAAAATAAAGAAAATGCTAGAACTAAAACAAAGACTGGATGTCCTAAACCAGAGTATTCCAGGAACTGTTATAATTTGCATGATCATGATAAAATTAAACAGCCTGATCAGTGTCAGTGGGCCCGATTCACAAAACTAACTTAAGACAACATCCTAAACTTACTACGATTTTGTAATTCACCTTAGGCACTTACTCATTTTGGTATTCACAGAAGGCACTTACTCATTTTGGTTTCACAGAAGGTGTTGCAGGGATTCTGCTCTTACACAGAACTAAGCACAGAGACCCAGGGCCTCAGTGAATTGTGGTGGACCAAAACTCACCTCAGTATCTAGAACCCCTAACCGACTAGCATCAGTGTCTCATTAGCTCTTCATCCTATAGCAAAGTTACCAATGATTAGACAACCCAGAACATGAGACTTAGGTTACTCTCCGGAATGGTGGGAATCAAGAACACTCTTTCGTTTGTTATTCTCAGACCAGTCTACAACGTGAGTAAATAGAGACACGGAAAAGTTTAAAATGTATTATTACGTGCTCTAAGATGCAGTATTTTTGCTAACATAAGCAGGCATTTGATTAAAAATAATACAATCAGCATTGTTACAATTCCATAACACACAAAAGGAGAAATCTCATAATGATAGTAGAAAAAGGTTCTATAGTGCCTCGTCTACCACCCTCCCTTGTTAGGAACTAGGTTTTATAAAATATTAGAAGGTCTCATAGGCTTGAATGGGGAACCCATACCTCTAAGAATAGTAGAGATGAATCACATTAGGATCTGCAAATGCTCTCTATCTCTGGAAACAGATTTTCTACAAGTGCTCAAATCATGCATGCAGTGCAATATTAAAGGCGCTAGAATTCCAGTTAGCTGCAGCTGCGTGGATGTTGTGTCTGGAGCGTGGGCCGATCGGCCCGAATAACAGCTAGCATTGTTATGATAACCTTGGTGGCTTCAGCACTCACTGTGTAGACTAAGGTCGCGATATACGTTTAGGGATGTTGAAAACAAGCCATTCTCATGTGAAGAACTGCACGCAGCCTAACTTACAATAACAGTTACGTGCAGTGTCATGTCCAAAAGCAGCAAAAAGGTAAAATGGCGTTTAAACTTCTAATAAGCCTATGCTAACATAGCAATGTGCGCAAGCAGGGCCCTGCCTTCACTACAAAGGCACTTACTCATTGATGAGTAAGTGCCTTTTGTGAATACCAAAATGAGTAAGTGCACTTACTCATTTTGGTATTCACAAAAGGCACTTACTTGTCAATGAGTAAGTGCCTTCTGTGAACCAAACTGAGTAAGTGCCTTCTGTGAATACCAAAATGAGTAAATGGTAGTAAGGTTACTATTTTGTCTTAAGTTAGTTCTGTGAATCGGGCCCAGTATTCTTATACACATCCTTCTGGTTCCATACAGGACTCTCCAGACAAGCGGTCAAAGAGAGTGTGTTGAGATCCCACAGACAGTAGTATGTGAAACCAAAGATTGGCTCACAACACTCCTCTGATGTCCTTAAAAAAAGAAGATAAACTTCCACGACAAAAATCAAAGTTTACAAAGAAGAAAGTGATGGGAACTCCCACAAAAAAATGCCACAAATGCTCAGAACTATTCTTAAGGACGATACGTGGATGAGAACTCCTCTCTACAGCGCAGCAGAGGCCACAATAGTTCACCAGACCCTTCAAGAGCTCCGGCGGCGAGTGTGACTGATAAATATGTGCAGGTTGAAACTCAAGATCAGCAGCTTAGCCCTCCAGAATTTATAAATTGGACATTCAAATTGAGGGTGACATACAGCATACTATTAAAGCAATATTCTGGAAGAACTTTACTGCTGAAAACAACATTCTCGTGACTGAAATTAATTGTCCATTGGAATTTTTTAGAAATGTTTCACAAGGGGAGGATGTAATAATACCTTCCTTTTCTGTTCTTGTTCCAGAGCAGGTAAAGGCAGCATATGCTGCAGAACGCACTATATTTTTATGGGACAGAGCAGGCTCAGCTTTATATAGGAATCAAGTGGGTTTGGATAAAGACTCACCTTATCCAGTTATATCAGTGGCGGCTGGGGCACTTCAAAATTGGTGAGGCATAAGTCACTGCCTCAAACTACACTTTAAGAGAGCAGAAGGAGGTGTCAACCCAAGAAAAATTTTAAATTAATGTGTCCAAATGGTGAATTTGGAGTATGATTATTTCAAACAGGCACAAATATTCAGGTTTTCAAAGCAAGTCTGAAAGATCACTCATAGAATATTCAAAAGCACAGTGTGGCAACGAAGACCATCTCATCCCTGTGATGACTGCACACTTTTTTCCCAGTAGACTTTTGAAAAATGGAGACAAACAATAATTCCATAGCATCATTTCTAACCCTGGGCGTAGTTTGTGAAGTAGTGCTACGCGTAGCTATGCGAAGTGCACTTCACACTGTGCGAGCTACGTGTAGCACTACGCGAACTGCGTAGTACCCTGTTTGCACTGTGCAAGATGCCGTTTTCAATGATTGCATAGTGCGGACAAGCATCCGTCACTTTGCAATCATTGAAAACGGCATCTTGCACAGTGCGAGCTGTAGTTTTCTGCCGCTCGAGTAGATTTTTACTCGAGCAGCAGCTTTCCCAACGTGGACTGGTAGTTTCACATCTCTAGCGGTTGCGAGCATACGCGACCACTCACAATCAGAAACCTGACCTCCCCGTGTTGAGAATGTCGCAGGGAAGTTTATTTTCCATGCTCACGATCTGCAACTTGATGTTGCTGATCGCGAATGAGGAAAAAGTCTCGCCGGGAAGTCATTTTGCTTGCTCACAGTCGCCAACTTGACTCTGAGGACTGCGAGCAAGCAAAAAATGACCACTGCACTACGCTACGCATGTTTGCACTGTGCTTCATGCAGTTCGCGTAGTGCGAAGTAGCAGAAACTTTGCAAACTACGTGAGCGTAGCAAAGTGCTTTGCCCAAGGTTACTCATCTCCCCAAAACAATTACTTCAAACCCACAGGTAGTGGAAATAATTTATAGACTGTCCCTTGGCAGGGCCTGCAATCGTTTTTGAAAATTTCGAAAGCATCTCCCTATGATTTTCCCTTCCTGTTTTTCCACATTTGTTATCAGTCATGCAATGACGGACAATTTTATTGATAAGCACAAGATGGTACACTATGAAGAAGCCACACTCTCATGCCTTAGACAGCAGATCTAGCTCCCAAATTATAAATATGTTACACACTATGACAAACGAGGATCCCCATTACAGTAGTTGATAATAGAAAATACTTAAATAGTAGTTATAACTAATGACAGCAAGGTCATAAAAAGCTTCAGTACATATTTTTAAAAATGAATCATGAGACATTTGACTAAACAGTAACTTCCACCAAGTTTGAAATGCACTCAACAAAAGATAGTGGATTCTTAAACACTAACTTTACAAACCAGTATGAAACATTTTACAAGGAGGTAGCTGTGCCTCAAATATTGGAAGTTCAATGGTGGATAGCAACAATGCACATTGCTAATTACAAATATATACAACACAGGCAACGGCAAAGGTAACTTTCCTTACATTCAGAATAGGTCACAAGGAGTGCCAGCTTAGTAAAGTAAACTTTTTTTCCAAATAAGAAAGGAGTTTGCATTGCATACTGCATTTATTTCCTGTAACGGGTGACTGAAATTCTTCATAAGAAGCAATGCAACTCTTTGATGGTAAATCATGGGTTTTTAATTTTGCTTGTCTCGATCAAAGTGTTTGGTCCGAGATCTTAAAGTTCTTTGTTACACCACAAAAAATTATCGTCAGCTTACACAACCAAAAATGACATGCATACCCTTCTTGGTGCTAGCAGTCAAGTCTGTCTGCAAATACCACGTATCCTTTATTTCACATACACATCATTTTTCACCTACTGCTCTTTTGGTGAAGGCTGCAAGGATCTACTGAATTCCATATACAGGATAAAAATGAGATATTTCCACCTCTCCATTTCCTGTTGCATGCATACCAGATGTATTACTTTGAATGAAATTGAAATTACGGCATCAATCAATTAATCAATCCATTTGTAGAGCGCGCTACTCACCCGTGAGGGTCTCAAGGCGCTGAAGGGGGGTGGGGGGTGCCTCATGAAACTCCTCATCTGTTCATGCTCATTTCCCTAGCTTGACACATATGTGAGGATGGTTACTGAGTGTTACTAACAGAATGGAAAGGGATGGGTTATAGAAGTGAAAGAAACGCAGCCAAATGAATGCTTTCTCATTCAAAGCAGAGATCTCTTCTCTTGCACCCGATGGAGGATTATAATTGGAGGCAATGAGTGTACCTGCAGCTCAAAAGATTTTAGCAAGAGGATCCCCTGCTGTTGTGCACTTGAAACTGAGTGGTCAACAGAGGTGAATGCTCCAGACATGCGTAGGATTACTGCATGTGAAAACACTTTGCAAATAAGGAACCAGCACGGAACAATTTTACAACGGCAGAAATATTTACTCCTCGCTCCTGTCAAATGCAAGTTGGAGGGCATGGCCCCAGTTCTCAGGTGAAGCAGCCGCCCTGACCTATACGGTCCAACCTGCAGGTTCTATCATAATTTCCTATTTAATATCAAGCTAAACGCGTATTTATGGACATTCTACCACAATAAGAATATCAAGGTGTGATTGAGCCTTGTGTCGCCCCTATGAATAATTCATTATTTCTTGTGATTAAACCTGATCATTCTTATCGTATAGTCTTAGACTATTGACATTTAAACAATCATACCAAGATTTTTGCTGTACAAAATCCTGACAGCACGGGCGTAGTAAATAATATAGCTCGTAAAAAATACAAAACTACTTTGGGCATTTCCAATGTTTTTTACTGCCAAAATACAGCATCTGAAAGCCGGAATTTGACCTCTTTTCCTTCAGTGGGAATGCATTTAAGGTTTTGTTGCCTCCCACAAGGCTTTAGGAACAGTTGAGGTCGGTTTGGTGCTCGAATTATGTACATTTTACAAGAAATTTACTCAGAAGCATTGTCTTACATTGATGACATTTACATTAGGGACAATAATTTAAACACACAATTGGGCAGAGTGGATCATATAATTCTGGAATTCACTGACAATGGCTATAAATTCCATTTTCTAAAGTCTATAAAATTGCTTTCCTCAGTATCTTCCTTTTAAGATATGAATTATCGAATAATCCCAAAAGTATAGTACCACATTTCTTAGCAAAATATGCTTTATTACAACCACCAAATAGCTCAAAAAAGCTTCCAACTCTTTTCGGATTTCAGACTTTTCGTGAAACATACATACCAGATTATGCACAATGGATTAAACCACTGTACACTTTTATTCATCCTGATTTCTTCAAATAAACATTGAACTGCTGAACAGAATCATATTCTCCTAAATTTACACGGAGACATGCTTGAATCTAAACACCTACATACTCGTGCTAATTTAGTGATCCGCATAATTGCGGGTTCTAGTTTTCACACATATATTTTATTTAATGAAGGAGAAACAGTGCTATTACTTGTAAATCACATTTATATTCCAACGTGGAAATGCATTTTGCATCAGCTGAACTTTTTTTACTGCAGTTCAGACAGCTGTTCTGCAGGAACGTCCATTGGCTCAGGGTAAATGCATAATTGTGGTGTCTCCTGTTTCGGCTTTAGATGCCATCGCCAATGTCAGTGTCCCAAACATGGAAGCCTTGCATCCTGCATGGATCCAGTGGGTCTCTTCCTTGACAGCTACTGATGTAGATCAGATTTTTTACCTTAATTTGAGAACACAGGCCTATCTCCGGTAGGAACAGGATTACCCCATTTCCAATGCAATTTAGCCTTTAGGGGCCAGATGTAGGTAGCCCTTTACCGATCGGAATCGGCCGAAAATACAGATTTTCGGCCGTTTCCGATCGGTAAAGGGCTATTGAGATGTAGGGGCACATATTCGGTAATTTTACCGAATCGTTATTATTACCGAATCGGTAATATTTACCGATTCGGTAATATTTACCGATTCGGTAAAATTACCGAAAATGCAATGTGGGTAGCCAATGTTCCATTGGCACATGCCTTTCAGAATCGGTATTTTACCATGGAATACAAATCCATGGTAAAATACCGATTCCTGTGTACATGCACATCTGTGCATGTACACATGTGCCATGTGACAGACAGACGTGCCCTTAGGGCATGTCTGTGTGCCACATTGCACACATGCCCGTTTTGGGGGTGCTAGAGGGTGTCAAAGTGACACCCCCTGCACCCTTGACAAATTCGGTATTTACCGATTCGGTAAATACCGAATCGGTATTTGAATTGAATCCTATGGGCTTCAAGGCCCATAGGTTTCAATAGCAAATACCGATTCGGTATTTACCGAATCGGTAAATACCGAATTTCAAGGTATCGGTAAAAAATCCAGATGTTGGTACCTACATCCCATTTACCGATTTTGAAATACCGAATCGGTAAAATTCGGTATTTCAAAATCGGTAAATGGGATTTACCTACATCTGGCCCTAGGTACTTTATTGGAAAAACAATATTGGTGGCAGGGTCTTCATCAGGAGATCAGGAAGTGTGTACTTTGTTGTGATATTTGTCAACAAATTAAAGGTTCTATCATTGCTCGACCACTTCAGACACCTCTTTTACTTTTATATAGACCTTTATAATGTCTCTATTTAGAATATTGTGGCCCACTCCATATGGATGGTGTCTTCAAATATAACTTTGTGGCTGTTGATTCTTGTTTTTGATTTCTATGGGTGTGGCCACAGTGATTGGTTGATGCTCAAACTGTTATTAAAAATTAGCAAGTCTTTTTCGGCAATTATGTATTTGCAGTATTCCACTTAGACCAGGGTCCGGTGTTCTCCTCTAGAACATATCAGTAAACTATGGGCTCCCTGGGTGTTTGTGTGTATTATTCCGCTCCCTATCATCAAGAGGGATATTTGATAAAACAGTAGAACTGTGACTTAAAGCAGTCCTTAACAGTTAGAGTAGTATGCTCAGGTCGTAGTTGAAGTACTTACCTGGATAGTGCTCAGAGAGCTTTAAATAATCTGCCTAGATGAATGCTGGGTGGTTGGACTACATATGAAATAATGTTTGGGATCCCAATGCTCATACCTGATCTTGATAACTCTGGCACAGTGGCAGAGGATTCACACTTTGAGATCAATGAGCGTTTCGCTGTCTTACAGAAATTGCCAGACTTCCGAGATCAACATTCTAATTTAAGTTCTAAGCAATCTACCACTGATTAAGTGAAGGTTCAACCAGCAGTTGCTGGCTTGATTCCTAAAGTTGGGGATCTAATCTGAGAGAAGATTGCAAGTAAAAAAGTTTGGCACATCATATTGCTTACCACTGCCTGTTCTTGCCATCCAAGGTACTGCAACTATTATTTTGCCACTGCTTGCTTGTTGTAAACAAAAATGACAAGCTTCAAAGTATTTAATCAAGTTACACCATGTGGCCAGTTCTCCACAGTAATTCACAATTTATTTATGGGTAATTCCTTCTCACCTCTCCCTGTACATGCAATAAGTAGTCATATTCTTTCTACTCCCTGGCTGGGGTCTTTGGGTGCTGAACTTTCAATTCAATAGATTGATAATTGAAACAAAGGGAGGGAGATTCACAAGAAAGTGATGCATCAGTAGAGATGCGTCACTTTCCCTGCGCCACCCTGAGAAACCCTTGCCCCACCCTGGAGGCGCCGTATTTACAATACAGTGCACCATGGCAGAAGGATTGACAGTTGGGGTAAAAGTCACGCATTTCTGGAATCGTGTCGCAAGCACAACACACTCCTGCAATGCATTTTGACCCCTATTCCCACTACAATGGGTCACTTCTTACGCCTGCTTCAAGCAAGGTTTTGACGCAGTGGCATCCTAGAAGTGGCCGAGTGAAATCTTGTAGATTTCACTGCGTCACTTTTACCAGGCTTTCTGCGTGGGAACACCCACCCGGCATACATTATACCATAATGTGAGGCAGGGCTTTACAATGTGATGCATCTCTCTAGATGCATCACGTTGTAAATGGGCCACATTTTTTATGCCACCGATGCGTCACAAAAGTGACGCAACGGCAGCACAAAAATGACGCAAGGGGCTTGTAAATTTGCCCCAGGGTGTGTTTCTGGCATGAGTTTGCTGTTTTCTACTGCTGCTCCTTACAATTAATTTATGTATTATCAAAAGCCTTTGGAGTTATCAACCTCCTATACTGTGGTCCCTGTTTTTGGTTAAAATGCCTCTGGCTACTTTATCAACATTGATGATTTTTCTTCAGACTCTTTGCATACCTCCTTGCGTGGTGTGCGTGGGCTGTTCCTTTGATTAAAAAAGACTTACCTAATTGCTTCTTTTTCCTCTCGTTGGATTTTCCTTTCATTATTTTTCCTCATCCTTTCAGATTTGATTTGTTGCAGTCTTCTTTGTATTGTTGAAAGGACACTATCTCCCTGATCGTACTTCTTCCGAACTAGTAGCTGGGGTGTAAACAGCCCATTCTTCCTCACATAAGGTGCAAAGAATCACATCCATTGTAAACATTACTGCATCCCTGTCTGTGAAGATATTATATGCCCTAAGTGAGATGGGTATACCTAGACGTGGGACCCTTGCTCACTGTGCCACTGGATTCAAGCAAAACCTCTGTTTTTTCTCATTTCTAACTATGCCCAGAAAGGTAGGACATGTGCAGAAATAGGAAGAAAGGCACAGAAAGAAGCTACAGGAGTGCAGAAAGAGGCAACAGAAGTCCACAAGGGGGAAGAAAGGTGCAGAATGAAGCAAGAGATGTACAGAAAGAACCAACAGAGGTGCAGAAAGAGGCCTACTTTGACTGTACCTTACAATAGACTCATACAAAGTACCCTAATCACTAATCCTTCCACGAAGATGTTGTGAAGCTCAGTTTTCTCTTGATGGTTAATCGACTACTCAGAATATTAGGCCTACCAAATATAAAACAGCAGTCCTAAGCATATCACTTTTGTAAGCCTGACCAGGTTTTTGAAGGTATGCACGCATGTCTATGCTTTTACCTAGTGACATGTTAAATGAAAATAAACTTACAAACACTTGAATACCTGTGTTTCAAACATCATACTCTGTAAATTTGTGTAGAAAAGGTGTATGCATTTCTTTCTGCTCACAATACAGGGCATACTGGTATTCAATTGAATATTTGAGGGGATCTATGACACATATTTACATACGACATGTCTGCCTGTGCAACCAAATGACAGAGCGTAACTGAGAAGATTTGATTACCTATAGGAGAAGTTAACCGCTTTTGTTACCCGCTTTTTAAGCTACCATCTTCAAATGCATAACACATGTAAGAATACAACAAGTAGACATACTCCTCAGTCATGAGAGCACGCAGACCTTTAAACTAGACAGCTTGCACTTACCATTTGATTACAGAAAGAGGCGAGAGAAGTTCAGAAAGAGGGAAGAGAGTTGTAGAAACAGGCAAAAGAGGTGCAGAGAGAGGGAACATGGGTGCAGATAGAGGGAAGAGAGATACAGAAAGAGGGAACAGGGGTACAAAAAGAGACAATACGGTATAGAATTTTGTAAGATAGGTGCAGAAAGAAGCATGAGCAGTGCAGAAAGAACGAACATAGGTGCAAAAGGAGGCAAGAAAGGTGCAGAGAGAAGCAAGATAAGTGCATAACGAAGCAACAGAGATGCAGAATGAGAGAAGAGAACTGCAGAAAGAGGAAAGAGAGTTGTAGAAACAGGCAAGATTGGTACAGAAAGAAGGAAGACGGGTGCAGAAAGAGGCAAGAGGAGTACAGAAAAAAGCAACAGAAGTGCAGAAAGAAGCAAGGGAAGTACAGAAAGAGGTAACAGGGGTGCAGAAATAGGCAAAAGGGGTGCAGAAAGAGGTAAGTGAAGTACAGATAGAAGCAACAGAGACACAGCAGGAGGCACGAGAAGTGAAAAAATAGGCAAAAGAGGTGCAGAAAGAAGCAAGAGCAGTGCAGAAAGAACTAACAGAGGTGCAGAAGGAGGCAAGAGGGGCGCAGAAATTTCAGAGAGAGGTGCAGAAAGAAGCAACAGAGGTGCAGAAGAAGCCAAGAGAAAAACAGAAAGAGGCAAGAGAGAGTTGCAGAAACAGGAACAAGGGGTAAAGAAAGATGGAACAGGTGGGCAGACTGAGGCAGGAGTGGTGCAGAAAAACAGAAGAGGGTTGCATAAAGAGGCAAGAGGGATGCAGATAATTAGAACAGAGGTTGAGAAGGAAGCGAGAACAGTGCAGAAAGAACAACAGAAGTGCAGAAAGAGGCAAGAGTGGTACAGAAAGAGGCAAGTGAAGTGCAGAGCGAACCAAAAGAGTTGCAGAAAGGGGCAAGAGAACTGCGGAAAAAGGCAAGAGAGGTTTAGAATGAGGCAGGAGAGATGCAGAGGCAAGAGGAGTACAGAAAGAGGTAAGAGGGGTAATGAAAAAAGCTAGAGAAGTGCAGAAAGAAGCAGCAGAGGTGCTGAAAGAGGTATGTGGGTGCAGAAAGAGGTAAGAGAAGTTCAGAAAGAAGCAACAGTGGTACAGAAAGAGGCAGGAGAGGTGCAGAAGCAGACAAGAAAGGTGCAGAAAGAGGGAACAAGGGAACAAAAAGAGGCAAGAGGGATAGAGAAATTTGCAAGAGAGATGCAGAAAGAAGCAAGAGCAGTACAGAAAGAAACAAGAGCAGTACAGAAAGAAGTAAGGGAGGTGGACACAGAGGGAAAAGGGATGTGGACATTTTCAAAAGATGTGCAGAAAGAACCAAGAGCAGTACAGAAAGAACCAATATAGGTGAAATAAGAGGCAAGAGGTGTCAGGCTTTGACTAAACGGAGTCTACCATGTGTATAGCGCTGAGGCAGTTGGGAGAACTGCATCTCCCAGAAGGCCATCCCACTGGGAGGGATTCACCAGCAGTGAAAACCACGCACGGTGCATAGAGAGTCATGCATGATTCTTTGTTGATCAGGAAGTCTTTGGTTCAGGGCTGCGGCGCTGAATTCTGTTTTGCCAATATCCTGATGGGGAATTAGCCGGGAACGCCACCCTCGGGACCGGTCCTGCGTGGGATATGCGGACATTCGTTTTGGTACATCCCGCTCGGATGAGCGAGGATGTCTTCGATGTGTTTCCTGTTTAGCGGCTGCAGCAGAAGGCACCCTGTTTATTGACACACACAAGGTTAGAATTCTAGCATTCTCTTTTGGCATGGATGTAATTACCAGGAAAGTATCTTGGCAACCAATAAGAGTAAGTGGGGACCCCTAAACTTCGGAATCGGGAGCTTTGGGAGACTTTTGGGGGAAAGTATATTTTGTTTGGAACTGTGCACTATTGTTTTTGGCCCCCATTGCAATGAGTCCATTGTCACAGACCGAATTACAGGCCTGGATTTGAGAGCCTTTCGAGACTGTTTAGGATACTTCCTTTCTACTGAGACTTGTTTTCATTTTTTTGTGTTTTTTTTCTCATTGCTTTATTGGGAAGGGAGCATGGTGCGATGGGTTTTCCTGGTCCTACTGCATACCAGAAGTGAATGTGGGAATAGGTTGGTTTATAATTGTCATGTGCTTTGTTGTAGGAGATATATCCTCAGAGTAAGAGAAGGTATCTTGCCAATTAGAGAGGATGTTCAAAGCAGACAAGGGAGACACATCACAGGTATGGGCTTTTTCATTAGCGAGAATATATGAGAGTAGTCAGATTGTTCATGATACTAATGTGTGCTTTTTGTTACAGGTATCCTTTTCCCAGCTATACCTATCCTTTCCTATCCCTTGCCTGTTCCCCTCAATACTCTGGTTATTGTCTAGATAGAGATGGGGATGTTAGGTAGTGGACCACTTTGAGCCTCGCCCAGATCCTGAGGAGTACTTGGATGTGACAAGAGGGGTACAAAAAGGGGTAGGAGAGGTACACAAAGAGGCAAGTGGGATACAGAAGAGGCCAAAGGGGTACATAAAGAAAGAAAGAAGAGAAGTGTAGAAAGAAGCAACAGGCACGAAGGGTGCAGAAAGATGCAGAAGAAGTACAGAAAGAAGCAACAGAGGTACAGAAAGAGACAACAGTGGTACAGAAAGAGGCAAGAGTGGTGCAGAAAGAGGAAAGAGCGGTGCATAAAGAGGCAGGAGAATTGCTGAAAGAAGCAAAAGAGGTGTAGAAAGAAGCAAGAGAAGTGCAGAAAGAAGCAAGTGAGGTGCAGAAAGAGCCTAGAGAGGTGCAGAAAGAGGGAAGACAAGTGCAGAAAGAGAAAACAGGGGTGCAGAAAGAAGCAAGACAGGTGCAGAAAGAAGCATGAGAAGTGCAGAAAGAGGCAAGAAAAGTGCAGAAAGAAGCAACATAGGTGAAGAAGGAGGCTAGAGAACTGCAGAAAGAGGCAAGAGAGTTGCAGAAACAGGCAAAAGAGGTACAGAAAGAGGGATCAGGGATGCAGACAGAGGAAAGAGAGGTACAGGAAGAGATAGGAGGGGTATAGAACAAGGCAAGAGGGGTGCAGAAATTTGCAAGAGAGTTGCAGAAAGAAGCAAGAGAGGTGCAGAAAGAGGCAAGTGAGGTGCAGAGGGAAGCAAGTAAACTGCAGAAAGAGGCAAGAGAGTTGCAGAAACAGGCAAAAGGGGTGCAGAAAGAGGGATCAGGTAGGCAGACTGAGGCAAGGGAGGTGCAGAAAGAGGGAAGAGGGGTGCAGAAAGATGTTGCTAAAGCTTTCAATCGGGTCAATTGGTCTTTCCTGTTTAAGATAATTCAACTCTTTAATTTAGTTGAGACCTTTTTGTTAGCAATTAAAGCCATTTACAAAAATCCCTCAGCTAAAATTCTCATTAACTAGGTCAATTCAAATAGGAGAAGGGACCAGACAAGGTTGCCCCCTTTCTTCATTACCATTCAATATTTATATTGAATCCCTTGTGTGAATTTGAGAGCCTGCCAGAACATTATTCCCTTTAGTTGCAATGGATCGGAGAAGAAAATCAGCCTTTACACAGATGATCTTATAATAATCACTGGTAATCCAGAAAGATCGACTTCAGAGATATGGTCAGTGTTAGAGAGCTTTGGAAAGGTTTCTGGCTACTTTATCAATCAACAAAAAAACAGAATTAATGAAATGGAATTCCAATTTTAGGAGCATTAATCACAAAGAGGGAAATTATATATATTGGTATCCAGATAGTGCAAAATAGTGACAAAATAGCCCTGGTCAATTTTGAAATAGTAACAAAAAAAGTTAGTTCACAATTTCAATCATGGGGGGTGCTTACACTTTATTTTCTGGGTAAATCAAATATATAAAAAATGTCAATTGTGCCAAAATATACGTTTTTGTTTAAACTATCCCTCTAGACATCCTAAAAATGTGGTTCAAGAAGGTGCAGGGGCTTTTTTTGAACTTTATATGTGTAAACAAAAACCCAAGAATAGCTCTAAAGAAACTTAGAAAGAAAAAAGCTTTTGGAGGTTTAGCAACCCCTGACTTATATCTGTACTTCTGTGCCTTCCAATTAAAACTACTGAAGGAAAGTTAAACTTTTTCTACACTCAATGGGGCAGAATTATGTTGGGAATGCGCCACGTTTGCGTCACGCAACTGCAGCGTAAACGTGGCGCATCCCTACGACCCATTTACAATGTGACGCATCTAGGCAGATGCGTCACGTTGTAAAGCCCTGCGCCACTTGTGGGCGTTCAGGCGCAGGGTGGGCATTCCGGGGCAGGTGCGCCTCGCTAAAGTGGCTGAGTGAAATCTATAAGATTGCACTCAGTCACTTTCAGGCCAATGCTGCGTCAAAACCCTGCGCCAGTTTGAAGTAGGCGCTGGTCTTGACGCAGCATTGTAAAGATGGGGCACCCCCGAGCCTTGCTGGAGCTGCGCCGTGCTTGCGACGCAACTCCAGCAATGCGCCACCTTTACGGCACAGATGCGTCACGCATCTGTGCCGTTTTTGCCCCATGGTGCGCCGCATTGTATTGCCATGAGTGACGGAGCAGCGGCGCAAAATAACTGGCGCATCAGTGGGGATGCGCCAGTTATCATAAATCTGCCTACTCAACAAGCAGGATGTTTCCTTCTAAAATTTGGCCATCCAAAATATTTTAAGAAGGTCAAATTGAAGATTCTGTTAACAGCCATGAAGCAATGGTTACAGGTGAGACGCCTTCTGAAAATTCCATATTACAATGATGCTGCACCAATCTGGGATTTCCCAGGTACGCCGTTATGTCTGGAAGATACCCTTGCGATCCCGCTTCGTGCCTGCGGCAATAACACATGGGGGCAAATGATTGTCGATGCGGAACTTATCTCATGGCCTCTCTCGGCGGTATGTGAGAACTCGGTGTCGAAGTTTAAATATTATCAGTTGTCAAGCTGGGCAAAATCAATAAGTAAAGAGCTAAAAGGGAATTCTGACTTAGCATTAAAGATATGCTCTCGTCAAACAAAAGTGAAAGAAGTGGCAGAGTGGTATTGGTTATTAGTCCAGAATGGAGAAGAGTCGCAGGCCTCATTCACTGAGATATGGAAGAAGGACCTGCCGGAGGAAGATCTTGAGAATATAGGGCAAGTATCTATGTCTTTTCGATTTTCGTATGTGAATGCTGCACCTTTAAAAAATAACCACCTCTTCACAGTTCACAAAGCCTATTGGACACCTCAGAAGATAGCAAAAATGGGGAGTCAAGAAACTAAGAAGTGTCGCAAATTTGGAGAAGACAAGGCAAACAAGGTCCATATCTTCTGGAGCTGTCCGGTAATACACTCTTATTTGCAGAAAGTGGGTAAGACCATTTCAAATATTATGGGGCTTGAAATAAAACCAACAACCCTGTCTATAATTTTTGGGACACTACCGAGGGAACTGGATGGTCGACCTCTAACAAAAAGACATAATGCGCTTTTCTTCATCCTGATTTTGTTAGCTCGTAGAGAGCTTTGCATTAAATGGATTTTACCCTGTTCCCCTACAGAAGAAGAATGGATTCAATCCATCCAGAGTGGGCTGAGGTGGTTACTTCCATTTTTTTAAGTTTTAAGAGTATACATAAGTCATCAGGCCTCTGCTTTCGCAGGTTTATTGGTATTTCCCCTTTGAAGACTCCTTTTTTATTGTTTTCCCTGTTTTCTGGTTTTTGCTTTCTTGGTTGCATGATTAAGAATATGCTCTAAACTGAGCCCTTCGGTGGGGACGTCACCACCTCTAAATAGGAGGTAAAACATTGATAGGACAACAGAATCAAGATTAGGGGTTGGGCGCCACACAAGAGACCGAAGGTGTGGCCCCAGAGATACTTGGTGTCTTTCTCTCCCTTGTGGAGTGACCCGGCCCTTAAAATCCATTTAGGCCTCTTGAGATGGTGGGAATACTCCCTTCTTGAATTCATAGCATATTGTGGATAAATACGGACTTAAAAAAAAACAAAGTGAGGTGCAGATGGAGGCAAGAAAACTGCAGAAAGAGGCCAGTGAGTTGCAGAAACAGGCAAAAGAGGTGCATAAAGAGGGAACAGGTGGGCAGACTGAGGCAAGAGAGAGAAATTTCCAAAATTTTCCTTTAACAAAACCTAGCTTTAAACAGAAAAAAGACTCTACCAAGTATAAGGCAAATTGTCCATTCATCATCAAGACAGCTTCATTGAACGGGTGCCCGCGCTAGTGTGGACACAGCTGCCGCTCATTACCCAAGTAACGAGGGTATAAATAGACACGCGCGCTGTGTGTCGGTACCTCCGTTCCTTCTCGGACGCCGGCATCGAGGTACCGACGGATAGGTATGGCACCACACCATCCTCTGTTGTTGTTATAGGGCGAGGTATCTCAGCGCTCGCTAGAATCCATTATGGAGTGGCTCTGCCCTACAAACCTTGGGTAACTAATGCTTGTGAAGTTGTCAGCCATTTGCCTAACATTCGGTTGCTGACAGCGCTATTGCCTTTTCAAGTCATCTTAGCGCTAGCCAGAGTCCCCTAAGGAGTGGCTCTGCCCCTAAACCTTGGTTAACTTGCAGAGTCTTCAGCAATTTGCCTTATACTTGGTAGAGTCTTTTTTCTGTTTAAAGCTAGGTTTTGTTAAAGGAAAATTTTGGAAATGGTAACAATTATTGTTCTTAGTCCCTTTGCTATTTCTCAAAGGTTCTTTCTCTTCCATTTCCCCCCTTAACTAGAGCGGGGCCTCCCTTTTTCCCGAGTGGGTTCCAGGTGAGGTGAGGCGTACTCCCACATAATGCTGGGTAAGTTACCACATTTATCCCCATTTGCGTGATTTTATACACAGATTGAAACATAGTAGTATAATTAGCGGGGAGAGATTGTCTCCATCGCTCTGTTTGTGTGCTTAGCAACTTGTTCTTGTTTTCCTAATTCTGTTGTACACTACGTGGTTTTTGATTCACGCTTATGTCTCTTCCTTAGGAGATACATAAAGTTCTGGACTTCCTACAGTATTCATCTGGGCTCAGAGGAACTGGTAGGACTTATCCAATGTACATTAGCGTGCATCATTATATATATTTTTTGATTTGCAGTCGCAGTTTCCCAATGGTCCTGAAGAAAGCTAAGACCAACAGTCAATACAGCTGAAACATGTCGACCTTCACTCACTTTGCCCACATATAGTTATTATTTCAAACTATTTTGGCAATTTTAATCTTGACCCGAGCGCCATACTGATTAAAATTATTTTTGGCCTTTGGAGTCAATTTTATTTTCACGGTTTTCACTTCAAATTTTTTGCACTGCACCCCATTAGCATCACCAGTGAAGCCCAGTGGTCTGTATCTACACCATGGTAATCCATCTCTGCACCATGACTAGGTGCACTGTTTGAGAATTGGATTGGTAATATCTCCCACATGACGACATTCCACCAAATGGGTGGGCTGATGGGAATTTTCTTAGCAGACCTGGGTCATCACTTCTAGTGTTACTAATGGTCTTGGGGTATTAGTTCAGTTGCGGCACACTTACAGGTTTTTGACCAGGCCACTTTCTTGTTTGTTGACAGTCATTCTCAGGGCATGAGTGGTCTTGGTCGTTAAATATAGCCCTATTTGACCCTCCTTACGTTTATTCTTCGCATTGTAATTACCCCTGTGGGACCGCTGCCTTGTAGACGGGCGGTCCCAATCCCCAATTCGATGTCGTAACTAGCCCCATAGTAACAACATCTTTCTTTTCCTTTCTAAGTAGTCATTTCCTAAAACTTTAAAAAACACCGGAATAATTAATGTATTTGTTTCTTATATCCTTTATCACACATCAGACAACAGCGATAAGTTAACTTGTCACATTTACAGAAAGAACAGAGTAGCCCACTTACCTGCCATGGCTGAAGGTTCTGAATGTTTCCGCATGTGCCCTTAATGAAAGGTCCTTTCCCCTGTTGGCACGACACCAGAGAGTGTAAGGCATGAGCAAAGGCATAGACTGCCAGGTAGATATGGTAAGTGTAACTCATGTCATCCACCTCAAAAAAAGACATGTCCAGACCTTCCATGGTCTGATTCTCTGCACAAAGTACTGTCTTCTTAGTAGGATCTTCACTGTTAGCGGGCCCTGTCTCGTTGAGACCTCGCCATTTACAGTTAAATAGCTTCTCCCAAAACATGTTAATGAAAATATCACCTGGCAACCTGGAGGGATGGAGCGAGTGAAGAATCCTAACAAATCCTGGCATGTCCATGGCATGGGGGGAGAGCGCAATGGATCCATTGAATATTCTCCAGGCTTCCTTTCTGAAGAGGCCGGGGGTCAGTGTGAAGGATTCTGAGAACACCAACACTTTGTCTGTTACATTCTGTGATGCAAGTGTCTCCAGAAACATCTTGGTGTGAACTTCAGAGGTGTTAATTATTATTATCTTGACATGGAAGCTGCGGATCATTTCAACCAATCTGTAAACCTTCTCAGTGGTGTAGCTCAAATGTATTTTTTCCATAAATGCCACGCAGCCACCATTTCTCTCAATCTCTTTCTTTATGTCCTGGCCTTCCTGCACACCAGCATCATCATCAGATGTGACCACTGAAACCCACGTCCAACCAAAATGTTTCATTAAGCGCCCCAGGGCAATGATCTGTAATGAGTTGGAAGGGACGGTGCACATGAAGGAAGGAAACTGAAGCTTGTCGCTGAGTGTTGTGAGTGTAGAACCATAGCTGATCTGCACAGAAAATTGAAGATGAGCAAAAAATGTTACTATAGGGGATGTTAGTCGAGCAAACCACTTTACTAAATTGTTAATTAGAATTTCCAACAGAGATATTTGATGGAACGAGTGCACATTTTTCAAAACAAAACTTTAAAAAATCCTGTGAGCCAATGTGGGGTTTACCATCTGACCTCTCCAACCAGGTCTCACCTAACAGGTGAAACAGACAAGACAGGGATGCTTAATATTATAAACTATTTGGGACAGAAAGGTTTTAGGGGCAAAACTCTATACTTACAACCTCTAAAACCTGCTTCATCCAACCCACTGCCTTAAACACCCTTCCTAAAATTCCAGAAGGGACTTCAAAAACCCTTGGTCTGCAGAGCCTTGAGGTCCCTCTAAAGGTAATGCAGCAACTAGCTTGGTGTATCTGTGATGGATCTCCTGTATACTGTTTAGTCATGCATGCAAGGTGCTTTGCCACTACCTAAGGGCAGTGCCTGTGCAATATGAAAACAATACGTAAAGTAACTGAACAATATGCTTAGACTCTGGGGCAAGTGTAGTAACCACGCTATGCTGGTATAATGTAAACCAAGTAGGTTTATTCAGAAGTAAGTTAACAGGTGGTAAAAAGTCATGTAGATGGTAAATCACAGCCCCACCAGGAGCCTCTCTGACCAACTGTCACAGTTTATCCAGTCTACCAGGCATTCTAGTGAAGGTCCACTCACCAACATTCCATACAGAGGACACACACACAGGCTGAGCAGCTAGAGTGAAGAAACATATGGAATGAAACATCATGTGAGAATACTACAGTATGTTGTAAATATAAATAGTAACATAACTAAGGGCCATATGTATCAAGCCAAATTGACTTCGTAAACGCCGAAATTCGCAATTTGGCCTAATGGTATGTATCAAGGAAATCTGCTTGCAAAATAAGGAATCGCAAAATTAGCGATTCCTTATTTTGCGATTGCATTTAAGGAATCGCAAATTTTGCGATTCCTTAAATACAATGTAAGAAGCCAAAAAAATTCGCAAATTGGCCTTAAGGAATTGCAAATTACCACCAACTACTAGTTGGTGGTAAGTTGCGAATTCCTTGAAAAATGCATATTTTTGCATTTTTCGAGTGCCATGTGACGCACATACATGCCCTTAGGGCATGTATGTGCGCCACAGGTGCACCCATGCTTATTTCAGGGGTGCAACAAGGGTGTCCTTTGGACACCCCTGCACCCGTGAAAATATTCTCAATTTGCGATTAGCAAATTGCGAAATTGCACATTTCCCATTCATTCCTATGGGCCTCCTGGCCCATAGAAATGAATGGGAAAGTATTCCTTAATTGCAAATTCGCAATTTGAGAATTCGCAATTAAGGAATAGTAAGAAATCGATGTAAAATTGCGATTTTCCTGATACATAGCAATTCGCGATTCTGAAATAGCGATTTCTTAAAAATCGCTATTACAGAATCGCTAATTGCTACCTTCATACATATGGCCCTAGAAGATCATGTAATTAATCAGTGTACACACATACACACAGATATACTCTATCTCTATCTCTCTCTCTCGCCCAATTTCTGTCTCTCTCTCTTCATGGGATACATTATATTCAGGGTCACTGGAATTATGCAATGCTGCGGCTTTTTTGCTTATTTATTGATTTGCAAAAGACACACAATTGATGGATGGAATGCAAATCAAAACATTCACACCCAGTCAAGAGATCTGGGTTAAATCCATCATTCTGTTGCTTACCATGCCACCCCATTTGGACTTGGCCATATGCAAATCATTTTTTATCCTGTGCCTCAAGGAAACAGTCCAGCCCAAACTGCCAAGCCAGGTCATCCCTGGACCGGAAACAAGCATCCTAAGAACGGTTTGAGGTTTCACCACTCTTCAGTCAGGATAGCTTGATTCCAGTGGCACAGTGAGCCTAGGACCCACGTCTGGGCATACCTGTCGCACTTAGGGCAAGAAAGCAAACGACACACAATTGATGGACAGAATGCAGAACGAATCAAAACATTCACCACCAGCCAAGAGATATGGGTTAAATCCAACATTCTTTTGCTCACCATGCCACCTCAGTTTAGACCTGGCCATATGCAAATCAGTCTCGACCCTGTGCCTCATGGGAACAGTCCAGCCCGAACTGCCAAGCCAGGTCCTCCCTGGACTGGCAGCAAGCATCCTAAGACCAGTTTCGGGGCTTCACCCCTCTTCAGCGAGTATAGCTTGATTTCAGTAGCACAGTGAGCCCAGGACCCAAGTCTGGGCATACCTGGCGCACTTAGGGCGAGAAAGCAAAAGACACACAATTGATGGACGGAATGCAGAACAAATCAAAACATTCACTCCCAGTCAAGAGATCTGGGTTAAATACATCATTGATTTGCTCACCATGCCACCTCAGTTTAGACCTGGCCATATGCAAATCAGTCTTGACCCTTATTGATTTGCAGCATTTATCCACATTATCCATCACATTTTACTGTGGAGAAAGACATAAGGTACCTGTGGTGCTGGGGTAAGGGTGTCAGAATAGTTTACTTCACAATTATTACCTTTCCATCAAGCATAGAGTGGGTAGCTTGTAAACATATGTTTTTTTTATTCACAATGACCTCAGTGTTGTCTCCTAGAAGAGCAGGATTCTCTGTCATCCATTTATTATCCATTCCTTAAACACACAATAATTTTCAGCCCTGAATGTTGTTTTCAAATGTCCTCAAGGAAATAAGGAATCCAGTTTTCCCACAGCCCACAGCCCACAATAATGCACAAGCAACAGATCCTTGATTACCTCAACCCTGATTTTATTCTGGGATTTCTGTTAATGTTTTGTTGCCTGATTAAGCCTGGGCCAGCCTTGAGATGGAGCCGCACCAAAGGATTCAACAATCCTGAGTACCCTTATGTCTTTATTCTCAGTACGGTTCTTGAATGACGGATTTTATGATGGTCTTCTTGTCTTGAATCTGCTGGATATTCTAACATGGACATTTGTTCGTTTGTCTGCACTAAGGAAATCTTCATTGTGTCATGCAGAAGCCTGTGGCAGATCATCTCTTGAGCCTCAGACCTCTCATGCCTTGATTCGAAGTACCCCAACCTTCTAGTTTTGACGGATTTGCAACTAAGGGGAGTAGGGCCTCCTTCAGTGGATAAGGCTGTTTTTTCCTGAGGTTAATACTTGATTTAATCTTCCAACATTACTTCAGTGGGAATGAAAAATTTATGAGTTTGATTATTCACAGTTTAACTTGAACCTACCCTATTCTCTTTACGTTCCAATTGTTTTGTGAAAATATACAACAAATTTGCACCCAGAATATGAGAAAGGCAGCCTCTATTTGCCTTCCCCAAGCCCTGTGCTATAATTCCTACCTATAAATTGCGTGCTTTGTGGTTCCATACTTGTGCTTATCAGCGCATCTGTATAAAAAATTGTACGTTGTAAAATTGTAAATTGATACTTGTATAGTGCACTACTCACCCGCAAGAGTCTTAAGGCGCTTGTACGAATACCACTGTGCAACCCATCCTGCCTTTACCTGTGAGGCGTCCACTCCTGGGCACCCCCAGGGTGAAGGCCAGGCATCCTTAGCATTGTGGGGGCCATTGTGGAGATTAGGCAAGCTATTGCCCAGAGTTGCAGAGTGGGACTCTATGATTGGAAGAGGCACCGAGGCGAGAATAATCAGGTCCGTGAGCCTAAGATCCGCCGAGGCGGGGAATTGAACCCTGGTCCCGGGCTAGACCTCTGCATCAGGGACTGCCGCTCTAACCATTGAGCCACACTTCTCCTAAATATCCTTAGGGTGCCAAGTTCTCACATAGTTACAGCCCCACCTTAGTTCTGTGTAGATTAACACAGCTTTGGTTTACTCTTTGCGTCATTGAGAGTTGTCTGAGACCTCACTGGAGAAGAGATGAGAAGGCAACTCTAGATGCTTGCATGGGCCTGTGCTACCAGGAGAGTCACCTGCCAGGATTTCTGTCCTGCTTCTGACTGGTGAATCATTCCTGGTGCAACTGTCTGGAAGCACAATGAGGTGGAACTGCTGTCGGGCTTCCAGTGCACCATGAGGAAGCAGGAACTATTAGCATGGAGGAACATTCGGGGAGTGACTTACAGCAAGCCGCTCCATGCCCAGAGCACTGCTTGGCTCGCTAATTTCTGTGTACTTTGTTTGTCTGATAACATATACATTATAGTGAAGCAAATCTATTTTCCTGGGGACGGTCAATTCGTTTCCCCTTGAAGGAGACCATTTTATGTGAATTACAGCAGACATCTTCATGCTATGACTGAATGCTTACTCCTATCTAGAGGCATTAACCTATGAACACCATGATGATTGAAGTTGGAGTTATAATGCCCTCTATCCTAAAAGCATGTGGCTATCTCAAATCGAATGTACTGTATGCCCTCTTGAGAAGTTTTATAAATTAATGACTTCTCACTGATTTCAATGTACTTTTTATAGGCTAAATTCTTTGGATTATTGATCAAAAAATGGACTGTATCCATGCACACAACTCTGAAAATGTATAAGAATTAATGGCTTTTTTTAATCATATTTTTTAAAAATATTTGTTATTAGAATGCTTTTATGGTCATGTATAATGTACAGAATAAAGCTTTTTGAATTTGAATTTGACTGAATGTTCTTGCCGTGGGCACATAGAATTTGTTTGACCCGTGTGCTGTGCACTGATGATGATGAGCTGCTGAATCAATCAATCAATCAGGAGTTTGTGAACTGCAGCTACTACCCCGGGAGGGTCTCAAGCGCCGTGGGGGGAGGAGGGGTGGCTTGCAAGCGGCACCTATGCCCTCTTGGAGAATCATCAGATGGCTACCGTAGACAATAAAGGAAGCAATCTGAGCGTCCTTCCATAGTCCAGAGCTTATCTAATGGGGTTAATGGGGGGGTGAGGCAGAAGCCCCAAATCACTTGCCCTCAAATGCATTAGCTTATCACAAGATGTAATATTGGGCCACTAAACTCTGCCTCTTGCCAATACCAAAGAATTCAGATTGAGAACATATCCGTTTGAACACTGCACCCTAAATGCGGTGAGATCTTCATATATTGTGCAACTGTATATGAAATTTTAGATGGGTAACGGTGAATTACCCGGATGTTTTTCACTAAGCTGTTCTGATTGACATCAAATAGACAACTCCAAGCCACATTTATGTATGAAGAGACCTGGATAAAAATGTGCTCAGAATTAGTATGCATGCGCAGAGACATAGCATCCATGCAGTTTCCTATTGCATGAGGTATTCTCTTCTAGATTTCCAGATAAAAGTACAAAACAACATTAAGTGCCTTACAGATTCTGAGCCCCGAATTCACATCCGCAGGTAAGTGAGAAACTTCCATCCTTTTTAGGTCGAGCATTTCCTCTTGTATATAC
Source organism: Lissotriton vulgaris (assembly GCF_964263255.1). NCBI lineage: Eukaryota > Metazoa > Chordata > Amphibia > Caudata > Salamandridae > Lissotriton > Lissotriton vulgaris. Next base: position 28,037,075 of record NC_141696.1, read on the forward strand.
TTTAGTATTTACTTATATGTGTATGTACTTTGTGGGCTCGGGAGATCAGCCCTAGGACTTGTCTGCTCCTGCTTATGGACTTTTTTTCTGTTCATCTGCCTCTATTTAACTGTCTTGATGAAAAATGGCAAGCAGAGGTCAGTAAAATACCAGAATTGCTTTTTGCTGAGGGACTTTCCTTTTAAAAAAAATATTTCTGGCAACTGCCTCTACTTAATTTTCTTGATAGAAAACGACCAGCAGAGGTCAGTAAAATACCAGAATCTCTTTAGCATTCTCTAGATTCCAGTCCTTAGGAATTGTCTTCCACGAGCACCTGTAGACAATAATATTTTTTTCAAATCTTGAATTCTAAGTGGTATGACCACTGAAGGCCCTGATTTCATATTAAAACAGAGCTTTGGACTATACCATTTCCAGCTGAAAGGCAATATTTCTCTCCATGTGTTCCCATGCCTGGTGTGCTCCGCAGTGTGGTGCTTACTTTCCCTCCATGTTAAAGATCAGTAGATGGTTCGGCACCCAGGCTAATGTGCAGCATAGGTAAATACATATAAGGTGCCAAAGGAGAGACCGATAGCATTGCAAATGCTTGTTCCATGAGCTAGTAGACTGTTGTACTGGCAGAGTCCCTAGCCTGAAATGAATATAAAGGGATCTTCTGAGAGATGGATTGAGCATATCCAGGTATGGTTCAAAATATGAAAATAGGCTTGGGAGCACTAAGCTGGTCTATCTTTTTCCCTGACTGGTTAATGGCAATATGTTGCCAAAATCCACCGTGACTGAGTCTAAGAGCTCACTGTAATAGGCAAAGAGATTGTGTCCCAGGGAGTATTTTTTGGTTGGGACAGCTGCCATGACTCGCCCGTCTCTACATAAGTAAGTAAGTAAGTAAGTAATTTTTTATTTGCATAGTTAATTAAAACCATTGCAATTTCTCCATAAAAAAAATAATCTACACACAATACATTTTTCACCATAATCATAAAATTACATCTACATAAAAAAGATATATATTCTATTTCACGTTTCCTATTTAAATCATGAAAAACAAACATTATTAAATAAGATTCAATTTGTTTTTAATGTCCGTGGCTTAGTGATGGTGGTCGAAATCCACCATCCTCTTTTCCACCACCTTCATAGGTCTAATCCTTTTTAGACAAACATTATTAGATATAATTCAGCTTGATTTAATAACCTCTAAGAGCTTTGTAAAGGGTCAAGTTTATGCATCTTTTTTTCCACCCCCTTCATGAATTTCACCAGGCTACAGTTCAACTGCGGGTCATTGGGTGCAAAACAGGCAAGAACTGCATGTCGTGGTGAACGTATTCCTCGCTGGTTAAATTGAAATTTCAACAAACATTTCCTTTCCTCCAGCAGTTTATCGCAGGAGCACAACAAATGTGGTATGTCCTCAGGTACCATGCCACATAAGCGACAAAGAGATCCCCCTTTATCCTTTAGCCAGTGTGGAAAATGACATATACAAGGTAACAGGCCCAATCTGTACTTTAAAAACTTCAATTTTGTAGTTCTTGAGTACCCCAAGTCAAGGTAGCTCTGTTGACCTTGTTTAGAATAGGAGTTTAGGATAATCCATCCATGGGTCCTCTTGGCAGCAGACGCCTTATCTTCAATCCATGAAAGATGTTTTGTTATTTTCTTTACTAATCTTTTGACCGTAGTATGATCAGTAGGGGTATGCCACAACTCATGTAGTCCTAGTTTCGACAAGCTTTTTTTCAAATATTAAGCAGATGGCGAAGCTTGATTCCCCTCTAGTTCTGACCATAAGAAGCCATTTAAGGTTCCCTTTTTGACCTTCCGGACTTTGTCCCACATGGTTATGTAAGCCCCCTGTCTTGCTAGAGACTGCATCTGACCGCCAGCTTCTAGCCTAAGTTGAGCCGGGGAGGTGTATTTAGGGAGGCTAAAGATGATCCTGTATGCTGTTGTCACAGTTTTATCCAGAATCGCTGAGTCTTTCCCTCTCTGTACTTCACTCCCATAAGTAATTGTGGGTAATAGTTTGGCTCGTATAACTTGTACCAGGGGCAAAAGAGATGGACTGGTGAGTCTGCCATTTAATTTTTTGAGAGAGATTGCTATAGCAATGCCTTTTCCTCTAATGCTGGCTTTCTGAGTGATAAACTGGCTACTATTGTCAATTTTAACTCCTAGATACTTGTACACTGTTGTATTTTTTATACGGATGTTGTTCCAAAACCAGCCATGTGGTGTTTTCCCTTTCTTGTTGATTGACATTGTTTCGGTCTTCTCTAAATTTATCGTCAATTGGTTTCCATCAGAATACCTCTGCGTGGCATCCACAAGATTTTGCAGCCCTATTTTTATATGACTGATTAGAACTATGTCATCCGCATAGAGTAACGTTGGCAGTATTTGACCTCCTAGTTTTGGTGCGTGAGAATTACAATTATTAAGTATCGTTATAAGATCTCCTAAGAACAAATTAAAAAGCGTTGGAGCCAGAACACATCCCTGTTTAAGACCCTTATTGGTTGGGATACGTCTTGACAAATGAGAGCCGTCGCCCAGCTTCATCTGTATCCATGTTTCACTATGCAAGTTAATCAGCAGGTCTAGCAATGGTCCTGGTATCCCCCACCTCTTTAGTTTAGACCATAGAAGATTGTGATTGATATGGTTGAAAGACGCCTTGTAATCTATAAAGCACAAGTGGATTGGCATTTTAGTCATTTTGGGTTTATCAATTAGCAGACCGATAGCCAAAATATTCGGTGCTGTCCCAACCGATTTGGCAAAACCTGTCTGATTAACAGGAATTAGGGAATTTTCTGTAGCCCAGGCCTGCAATTCCTCCAAGAGGATCCCAGCAAAATACTTTGCCTCGTTATCCATAAGGGCAACCAATCTGTAATTGTGTGGTAGAGATTTATCCCCTGACTATTATTATTTTATATTGGAGACATTTTATATATTTTATATTGGAATATTGGAGAAATAATAGTGCCCTTCCAGGAACCAGGTAGTATGTTAAACTGTTTAATTTCTAAGAATATTGGCTTAAGTGCTACAGCCCATTCACTTTCTTTCTGTTTGTAAAGAATGGGAGGGATTCTATTCGGGCCTGGTGCCCCCTCTCTTCTTCCTTTTTTGATTTGGCGCATAAATATCTTTTGTAAGTTTATCTCTTCTATGTTTGTAGTTGTAATACGGCCTTCTTGTTTATAGTGAATTCCACACAATGGCTGTAATTTGTTATCGTCATTTTCTGTCTCCAAATTGGAGTCTCTATGTTGTCTGAAGTGATCTTTAAGATGGTTTGCCCAAACTTCTTCAGTGATATTTGAGGAGACTCCGTCATGCCTAGGGTTTATAAAGGAATTGATAGTTTTACAGAAACTGGCCCCGTCATCCTGCTGGTATCTGCATGTAATTTTGCCCACAAGCTGTCCTCCATTGCTCTATTCGCTTCCCCTTTTGTTTTTTTCAAGGATGCCTTTAGTTCTCCTAGAAGGTAACCTTTTGCTGTATCTTTCGGGTGAGACCTAAGTTTACGCAATGTTTGAAATATACGTTTTTTGTGCATTTTATCTTCACTTTGTATTCTTTTGTGAAGGAAGTCGTATTGCTATCATTCCGTCCCTTTTGGAGCTTTGGAGTTATGGAGTAACCTGCCATGGTTGTTATAAAACTCTCCCATTTCTCAACTTCGCTTACTCCAGTTCTCCCCTCATAGTGCAGCTTCACCATTTCTTGCAGGCCTCCATCATTCACTGCCGAATACTTAATCCTTTTATAGTTTATTGTATAAATTAAATCTTTAGGTACCAGGTATTGCTCAAATTTAGACTTGCTGATGTTAAGTATCATTGTCTGCGGGCAGTGGTCACTATCAGCTTTTTCCCCTATTTGAAATGAGGCAGTTTGGTGATATAAGGATAGTGACATTAAAGTATAATCCAATATTTTGCTGAATCTTGTTGTATGAAATGTACACGATGGTGAATTATCTCCAATAAATCTCCCATTATCAGCCCGATTCATGACCCTAAATTGCGCTCGCAAGGGGCCGGATTCTGAGAATCCGGCCCTTTGCGAGAGCGATTTTTGCATTTGGGATTCAGCATCCCAAATGTAAAAATCGCTAATTGCGATCTCGCAATTTTGCGAGGAATGACATTTAAGGAATCCCTATTTGAGATTCCTTAAATGCTATTCAACATCCTATTTAAATTTGCGAAATCGCAATTTCTAGGCGCAATTTACCGCGAGGTCAGACCTCGCGGTAAATTGCGAAAACTCAGAAAAATGCATTTAAAAGCATTTTTCTGAGTTGCATGTTACACACACACATGTCCTTTGGACATGTGTGTGTGCAACACCTGTGTGAAATGTCATTTGAGGGGTGCTACAGGGTGTCCTGTGGACACCCCTGGCACCCTTCAAATCGCAATCTTATTTGCGATTAGCTAATTGCTAATCGCAAATAAGGAATACTCCCCATTCTTTCCTATGGGCCTTTTGGCCCATAGGAATGAATGGCGAGTTATTCCTTATTTGCGATTAGCAATTAGCTAATCGCAAATAAGGAATTGTAAGGAATCGCATTTTTTTTTGCATATTCCTACATGATTACCGTTTTGCGAGTCCTTAATAGCGATTCGCTATGAATCGCTATTAGGGCCTCGCAAAACGGGAGCCTGATGAATCAGGCGGTTAGTGCTCTGATGTTATAGGATTCGAGATTCTCGAACACCTGCTTATCTAGCTTGGAGTGTTTGGATATTTCTGAAGTCTCTTGGTGTGGAATATTTAAGGCTATATTTTGATAATGGTTCTCATCCTCTGTCGAGGTTCCCATCAGGTTAAGATTAAAGTCCCCGGTAATCATAAAATCTGTTGTCGGTGTATCGTTTATAATATCCTCCAGATGTTTACATAATTCTTTTACTATCTTTCCTTTCCTTTTTGGATGGATATAGACTTTGATCAAAACTCGCCTGTCTCTACGGCTAAATAGGAAAGATTCCTTAGTTTACTCCGGTGTCCCTAACACAGGGGAGTGTGATATCTGTTTTCAGTTTGTGGAAAATTTCATACATTTCATGTGTTTATGTTAGCTCCTCCTGGAATGCCCTCACGTTCTTCATGGCCCAAATAAGGATGCAATGTAGTTGAAGACCCACTATCAGACATAATTGCATAAGCCTAAAAACTTTTGGATACCCTTTTTTGTCCTTGGTGGCTCCATAGCCCTGAGAGAGGTGCTATTGTGAAATGTTGTTCCTGCCATGTTTTCAGTACTGCCATGGGAGACGGTGCCTTATTCCCATATTCCTTTCTAACTTGGATGGAATCAGTGAATACAATCTCTGAGGCCCCAGGGCACTCACGGACCAACTTGTCATTGGCTATATCCCGGGTACTGAGACGGGCGTGATGATGATGTATGCTCAGATTGTACCTGCTTGGTTGTTTGCCAACGAGACCCCATATCTGAGCCATATCTCCACAGCCTGCAAGCCTTGGTGGCCCACATTGTGGCAACCTTCCCTGCAGAACACAAATGTATGGGCAACTGCACCTTGTGACCTACCAGCTCTTGTTTGTTAGCAGTGAGGGTGAGGACGGCCCTAGTGAAAGCTGTCAGATCAGGGGGCGTCACCCTTTCCTGCCTGGTTGTGCAGTGTGTGTGAATTAAGGACAGGAGTTTTGTCAGGGCAATCCCGGGGGTTGAGAATGTAACTGTCCCAAGTTTTTGAAAAGTGAATGGTTATATTTAGTTAGGTCATCAGATCTCTACCTAGGAGATTCGTTGGGATGATGGGCGGCATAGTAGTCGCCCCTTTGCACGGTTACCTCCTATGTGTACATTTTCATGAATGGAACCCAAGAACATCTGTGTGTCCAGGGAGTCTTTGGACAGGGGTTCAATCCCTTTTTTAGACAGGACTTCATTGTCCCCATGTCAATCATGAAGCTGAAGGGTGTGATGTATATCAGTATCGTCACAGTGAGCTCCTTATTGGATTCATGGGTCACCAATAATATGGGACATGTGAGAACTGGGTTGTGGGTTTTGCCCAACGCCAGCGGGGCTGACCCGCATTGACCCTGCTGCTTAATGGGGTCTATGATGGTAGGCGAAGATGTGATTTGGCCCTGGCCTTGGCGTTTCTCTGCATAACTTCCTCAAACTCTGTTGCTCCATGCTTGATCCTTCCTCAACATCTGCAGTGGCACCTTTATTGGTGCTGTTGCCTTCTTTGCCATCGCAGCTACAGCTGTTCTGATCAGGATCCCTTGCTCCCTGTTCAGGGAGACTGCAGTGGTTTTCTGGTCCAGACCTAACCTCTTTCTACTTATTCTCCTTTTCCGTGAGGGAATATATTCTACTGCATGGTAGCGTGGAGCTGGGTATCAAGTCTATCCTGCAGTCGAAGGACCGATGTGGGGGCAAGGTATTGGCTCCTTTCTTATCGAACACCTCCAATAGGTCCTGATAGATATCGGGTACTTCTGCTATGGTAACCATCCCCATGCCTTGCACGGGCAACGAGTGTGCTTGTATGGTACTTATGCCTGGTAGGCCGTCCTCGGTGTAACAGTTCCTGCAGCAGTGTTCTGAATACAGGTTGATAATCCTAGACACCCAGTCAATTCGGGGGTTGTGGTGTACCAACCATGGCAGGTCCAAAATGACCCTGAACTGCGGTGCGTCGATTACATCAAAGCTGACGGATTCAGCATGGTCATTCGAGAAGATCATGGTCATGTCCTCAGTTTGATGCCTAATAAGGTCGGAAGTCAGGTTTGTTCCGTCAACAGCCTTGACCATTTCTGGTTGTGCTTTTGACACCGTGCTCATGCCCAGAGTTTGAGAGTAGACAGTATCAATGAAGCTTCCGGTAGCACCGGAGTCCAACATAGCGGTCACCAGCCAAGCATCGCCTATCTGATTCTTCAAGGTCACTTCCACTCCAATGTGGTGGTTGCCGTCAAATACTGCAGGGATCGCTTTGCTGCAGGAAGAAAATCCCAGAGGATGGACCCCTTTGTCTACTGGGTTGTCTCGTTTCCTGTCTTGTTTCCTTTTTAGATGGGTAACGCGAAAGGCCGGCTGTTCCTTGGGCATGTAGGTTTCACCGGACACTCCCTGACGAAATGTCCGCTCTTGCCACAATATAGACACTGGTTTTGCTTCATCCTCTTTTCTCTTTCTTGGGTGGTCAAGGGCCCTCTGATGCCACCTATCTGCATAGGTTCCCGATTATTGCCTGGAGGAGTCGTTTATTCTTTGCTTTTTTCCGTACCCTTGTCCCCGAAGGATAGGAAGCAGTTATCGCTGTTTTTCCCTTTTTCGGTTCTCCGTTCCTGCAAACGGAAGTTCATTTTGACAACCAGGTTTATGAAAGGGCCTATTTCGTCAGGCAGATTGGGTAGCTGTGTTATGAGATCCTTAAGATCATCTCGCAGTCCTCTGTAGAACACCGATACCTTCTTGGACTCGGGCCAATGGGCCTCGATGACGAGTCTACTGAACATTGTGATGTAGTGCAACAAGTCATTGTTACCTTGCTTTAGATTGAGCAACTCGTTGTCTGCGGCTTGCACAAAAGTGTGACGGGCGAACATCCATCGCATGGCTTCCTTAAACGTTGGCAAGACATTAAGCATGGGGTCGTCGTTTTCGACCAGCGAGATGGACCACTGAGCGGCGTCCCCACCCATGTACGACAATATATGAAATCGACCTTGGACGCATCTTCGGGAAAAGCTGACGATCTGGCCATGAAGTGCGGATGGCACTGATGCATGAAGACGCCATATTTGGTGCTGTCGCCGTAGAAGCGTTCGGGTGGAGCCAGCTGCACCGGGTCGGGTGTGACTACTTGTATAGCCGTTTCCTGATCGGTGGCGGTGGAGGACCCCCCAAAGGTGAACGTAGGCTGTCCTAACAAACCCTCTTGTCTGACTCTAGGGCTAGGAGTGGTTCCCCAAGGACTGGTGATGCCGGCCGCCATTTGACCCTATATAGCAGTCATGTCATGGCGTAAACTGAGGTTCTCTGCCTGCATGGCATCTAGTAAGGCTGAGATGTCTTGCAAGGTTACCTCCGGGTCACCCATGTCATCTGGGCAGAATGTGTTACGTGGGCTTCGGATTCTGTCGGATGCCCCACAAGACTCACCTGTGCTTGTGAAGCGATTCCGCAGAGACGACAAGAGCCACCGCCCCTGTACCCACCTTACTCGTGTAGAGAGTGACAACAGCAGGGATGAGATGGAACTAGGGATGGGAGCCAAGAATAAGTGAAGAGGTCTTGGTGTAGGTGGAGTAGGCTAGGGTCGCGGATTCGGGTAGGACCCTGGAGAAACAGGAGAAACAAGAAAGCCACAATTAGCACGGACCTCTATTCCCTCCTCAGAGCAGACCACCAAACACATGTAAGAAGGAGCTTATTATTCCAATGTACTCACCCCACCTGTGTGCTCTGGAACCAAAGAAAGGACCACGACAAGCGCCCATGCGCTGTGGAAAAAACCAAGAGAAAGCGCTCCTGCGCTATGTAGTACAGTCAAAAAACACAACGCTCCTGCGCCATGTTAGTGCAACCAAGAATAACCACCAAGAACTAAGCGCTCCTGCGCTATACAGCACAGTCAACCACACAGCGCTCCTGCACGGGGACTCATGCAAGTTGATAACAAAATAGCGCTCCTGCGCGATGTCAGTTAGGTAAAAACCAAAAACAAAGAAATGAAACACTCCTGTGCAAAATAGCTGAGTACTGAAATGTACCGGGCAGGCTCTGCAGGGCTACGGGGAAGGGTCAGGAACAACGCTCCTGCGTGATGACCAAAAGCTACCAAAAGAAACAAGCGCTCCTGCGCGGTTCGATCAAAAGTTAAATGTCAAATGCAAGCACTCGATATCCCACGTTGGTAGTCAGGTAAACGGCGCTCCTGCGCGGTTTGAGCCACTAGGGTTAAGTTCAAAGAACCACTCAGCGAGGCGGAGTGCGAAGGCAGGCAAACATCCCGCAGCGTCTCTGTTATCCAAGCAGGTTCCGGCAAAGAATCCGAAGCACTGAGCCGGCGGGAAACGCAGTGTTTAAGAGTTTCCCCTGGAACTGTTTCATGCCGCAAAAAGACTAGACCGGGCTTCCACTTCCACCCGGAAGTGAGGATCCCGATGTGTTTGGCAGCCGCTCGAGACAGCAATAGCCGCAACATGACACCTTGGCCAAGATCAAGATGCACATTCTTTTCCAAGGTCCAATTTTTTCCCTAAAGTCCTTATTATACCCTTTGTCACACCCAGGGGTCCGGCTTACCGGCTGTGTCATGCCCAGTGGTCCAAGCAAACAACACCTCTCACTTCTTTCAGGTACTACCAGTGTTAAGAAACTGATAGCACTAAGAAAACTCCTTTAGACAAAAAAAATTAAGATCATGATGCCTGCTCTATATCACGCCCAGAGCCTATGCGTACCTTTTGTGTCACACCCAGTGGCCTGAGCGGCAGTGTATCACAGCCAGAGATAAGCGTACCCTCTGCGTCTTGCCCATCAGTCCAAGCGGTCCCTGTATCACACCCAGAGACAAGCATACCCCATGTGTCACGCCCAAGGGTCCAAGCAAATAATACAACTCTCACCTTTTCTAGCATGCTAACTATTAAAAAAATGTGATCTCCGTCCTATTTTGCCATAGTCAAATGCTGGGACTAAGGATCAGATGTAGTCTCTTATCCACTGACGGTGGCTTCAGGGTGAACCTCTGGCCCGCGGATTCAGCAGAACTTCCAGTTAATTGCGAGGTCTGCTCACTGTTCTTGCTGAGTGGGTCCGTACGGGCTGGGTCCTAATCCTTAGGCTGCAGTCGGGCTGGGAGAACCAATCTCTCCTGGCTTGCTCAACAAAATGTTGCTTGAATATGTATTTACCCTGACAAGAGGCATTTGGCAAAACAGGAACAGTTGGTTTCATTAAACACAGCAGCTAGGAGAGCAGGCAACAGAGTCGGAGGCCTGAAGACTTTAGAGTTGGTTATCTTTTAATACATTTCACACAGTGCAATAAATTGATTTGGGCATTCTTTTTAGAACAGGAATCTGTGCCTTGTCATGGAGTCATAAATCCGGCTACTTAATAAGAAACGCAAGTGGGCTTTGACCCTGCGTTTGGGACAATGCAGCGCTAGTTGCTATGTGTCCAGATGCCCGACATGGAGAGCACGTGATCACTATGTATAGTGTGTGTGCTGTGTCTTGATTGACTGAATGTTCCTAACCTGGGGGCATATTATCAAGGACCGGTGTTAAAGTTATCGCCGTTTTATTGGCAGGAAACTGCTGATAAAACGGCGATAATGGGCTTGATAATACGCCCTTGTTAATTCCCATAGAAGCCCATGTTCTGATGTTAACATGGCCTTCTGTGGGAATTAACAAGCGCGTATTATCAAGCCCAATATCGCCGTTTTATCAGCAGTTTCTGCAGATAAAACAGCGATAATATTAATACCGGTCCTTGATAATATGCCCCTGGTGTGGCATCTGACTTTTTGGTGTTTTGGGAACACGGTCCCTTCCGGCTAAATGTTTTTTATTGGGGCCAATCTCCCGAGACCATTGTGGTGCCGCTGCCCATCTGTCGGCTCAATCTGGGTTTTTGTGCTCTCGCAATTGTCTACGGGTCACATGTACCCCCACCTGTGATCTGTCAAACAGTTGGTTTTGGCCTAGGTCTCAGGACCTTTCTGGCCACTTATTTCTGATTTGGGTTGAGGAGAGGTCATAGGTGAATTTAACAACAGTGAGGGAGGTTTGGTATTATACATACATATGTCATGCATATCGCATCGAATGTATCAATATTAACATTTCTGATATAGCTAAGGTGGCTCGCTTATGCTCTGGGTTAGGGTGTGGTCAAATATTGAGGCAAGTTTTGATAGGAATGTTTTTTTAGACAGTCTTCATGGTTGAAATACGTCTGTAAGTCCACTACTAATATCTTTCTTCCTGAAATGTTTACTGCACCGGCCACTGTAAGAAAATCTGGCAAGAGGCTGATGATGTCCCACCATGTAGAGTTTTGACTCTCCCAAAGAACGGAGGAGGTTTTAAGTAAGGTGCAGTGGGGTGACTAGTGTGTTTTTTATTTGGGGAAAAGCACTGTGGGGGCAGTTTATTGACCTGTCCTTGCAATAGGTTGAAGGAACAATCTTTGCTGCATTTTATGTTTTTTTTGTTAATTTTATAGACCCTTTTTTATGTTTTCTTAAACACATTTTAAAACATCTTGCTTTCCAGAAATGTAAAGATGCCTCATTGTACCTACAACTGTTAGGCAGCTCAGACATTCCTAAAAAATTCAGTAAGAAGTAGGAAGACTATGGATAGCTGATGGGAGGTTATGAGGATATTCCTAGGACTTGTTGCCTTCATTCTAGTGGAGGTGCTTTCTGTAAATGCACTGTACTGCAGAGGTTTTTATTGAACAGATATGTGATTTTTCACGGATTGAATGGAAGTAACAAATTGTATTCACCATTTTTTATGTATTTTATTTTCATATGATGAATTCTATTGTGCTCTTTTATGAATTTGGGCCAGATGCAGGTCGCCCAATACCGGTCGGTAACTGCCGAAATTACCAAATTTCGGCTGTTACCGACTGGAATTGGGTTTTTGAGATGTAGGTGGCATTTTTTAAGGATTAGGGGGCATATTACCAGGCAATAGCGATAATTATCGCTATTGCTTGGTTAGAGACAAAAATTTACAGCTGAGCTGCGGCGATTTTTACCGCAAATAAACCTTGGTATTACCAAGGTTTATCGCAAATGCGATAAAAATCGCCGCAATGCATGAATATCGCTGAAAAGTCAGCGATATTCATGCATTACGGAGCTAATGCTCTTAGCCACGTTATCCACCTCCCATTGGATAACATGGCTAAGAACTGCTCAGGGCAGGTGTTAGCTTTTGGAGATATTCACGCTTAGCGTGAACATCTCCAAAAGTTGGTAATAGGAGATAGCGATGTTAGCGACTGTTTTCAGTCGCTAACATCTTGGCACGCCCACTTTGCATGTCATTAGTGATAAATATCACTGATATGCAAAGTGGGGCCCAAGATGGTCGCTATCTCCTACTAGCTGTCTCTAACTGGTGTTAGCGACAGCTAGGTAATAGGGAGATAATTTTATCTCCGCTTTCTTGGCTTTTAAAGCCAAAAAAGCGGAGATAAACCCCCTTGATAATATGCCCCTCAGTATTTTACTGAATCAGTAATTTAAGGATTCAGTAAAATACAGAGGGGCATATTATCAAGGGGGTTTATCTCCGCTTTTTTGGCTTTAAAAGCCAAGAAAGCGGAGATAAAATTATCTCCCTATTACCAAGCTGTCGCTAACACCAGTTAGCGACAGCTAGTAGGAGATAGCGACCATCTTGGGCCCCACTTTGCATGTCAGTGATATTTATCACTAATGACATGCAAAGTGGGCGTGCCAAGATGTTAGAGACTGAAAACAGTCGCTAACATCGCTATCTCCTATTATCAACTTTTGGAGATATTCGCGCTAAGCGGGAATATCTCCAAAAGCTAACACCTGCCCTGAGCAGTTCTTAGCCATGTTATCCAATGGGAGGTGGATAACATGGCTAAGAGCATTTGCTCGATAATGCATGAATATCGCTGACTTTTCAGCGATATTCATGCATTTCGGCCGTTTTTTATCGCATTTGCGATAAACCTTGTTAATAGCAAGGTTTATCTGCGATAAAAATCGCCGATGTGCGGCGATAATTTTTGTCTCTAAAGAAGTTAGAGACAAAAATTATCGCTAGTTGTTGGTAATATGCCCCAGAATTCTTAACATACCGATTCGGTAAATTACCGAATCCAGGATGTAGGAAGCACTCAACTTAGTGCATTCCTCAGTTAAGGATTCGTTATTTACCACCAACTAGAAGTTGGTGGTAAATAATGAAAACCCTTGAAAAAGCATTTGTTTTGCTTTTCCAACAGTGCCATGTTGCAGACATACCTGCCCTTACTCAATTGAGGGGTGCCACAGGGTGTCAAAGTGACACACTGCCACCCTTCAATGTTTCCCCCATTTACCGAATCGGTATTTACTGATTCAGTAATTGACATTCATTCCTATGGGCCTCCAGGCCCAAAGGAATGAATGGCAATTACTGAATCGGTAAATACCGATTTGGTAATTACCGAAACTTACAGATTCAGTAATTTTTTAGGAAAAATTACCTACATCCCATTTGCCTGTTCTTAAATACCGAATCGGTATGATTCGGTATTTAAGAATCGGTAATCTGGGATTACCTACATCTTTTATATATAAAATCGAATAAAGATACACAGATACTGAAACCGCAGAAGGGTTATCCCTATATAATAGTTTAAATGCTGAAACTAATTTCGCTGGACACCCCTTAGCTGATAGAGTTTGCCACAGTACCTCACGGTTCACAGTATTGATGGCCTATTTTAGATCAATGAAGGACGGTGTAATGTTGATTCTCTGATGCTAGTGTACTTCAGGTCATTGTTAAATAACCGCGGAGCCTGGTCAATGATATGGTGAATACAGATTTCAGGTCAAAGTGATCTCAAATTCGACGTATTAAATTTATGAAGACACCTGGATCCATAGGACTCCATGACATAAAGTTCATTAGTGCCCTTCAGCAGTGGGTGTCACCCTGACCAGAGATGGTACCTCTCCATCATATAAACTGCAGTACTGACAGGACCCCCTGCTCTCCAGAGTCCATGCCATGTTGTCATCAGACATGTTCATAAGGCCAAGGTGATGCCCCCAGGCAGGAAATGAGCCACTAATTTGTTGCCACAGTGATGATCCTGAGGGTTCAACACTGCTCACTTTAAGGCTGACATATTGCTGATACAGACAGTCATTATTTGCGGAGGGTGGCAGTGTTTCAAGCAGTGGTCCTGTGTCCTGTGTGAAGTGTACCACATGCTTCCCCTGGCAGATAGTGTATGTTAGGTAGACATGAAGCTGTGCCTTACTACTTCCCTCTGTCCACTAGCCTCAGGATCATTGGGTCCCACTGCATGACTTATATTCAAACAATCAGTAACAATCATGCAGCAACAATGTGTCCATAAATGTATCCTTGCATTCTTTAGTGCTACACATGTGTCTGCTCTACCTGTGGGAAATGATACAGCCCCAGAATCCTGGCCATTGGGACAGATATGTAGGACATCAATTCTCCTATTACTCCGGCCGGCAACAAACGGTGCCCGCAGCTGTAACCAGGTACTGGACCTTGTGTACCGGAGAGCAGATCAATGATTCCGCGAAGAGACCGGCTCTGTGACATGCAGGAGTCGAGGATCCGGAATCCAAGGGTGACGTTTGGGAGCAGGTCTGGAGTTTGGTTAATTTCTTCAATTGCAAAGACCATGGCCAGCACATCCCGGTAGTACCGGATATGGAACCTGTAGGGTTAAGAAACAGTCTTTAATTAACAAGCCACAACTGCCATAAACACATTTACTATATGCTTGCAGACACATATGTACAGGTGTGCAGTTGTGCATGCCTGTCTCTGCATACTTTAGATCAGTTCTTTCTTTTCTTAGAGCTGCTTGGCAATAGAACTATCGTATATTCTTCCGCTTTTAAAAAGAAGATTTTAGTAGGTAAGACAAACACTCTGCTTGGGAAAAACTAATTTGAAATGTAGTGTTAGACCACAGTTGGTTTGCAACATAATAGCTTGCCAAACATGGTTGGCCCAGGGATGCAAGTCAGGTCCCTGACTCTTACATGTAGATTCTAATAACGTTCATATTATCCATTTCCCTGTTTCTTATAGATAATAAACGGAGGTCCCCATTACCTTTCTACCCTGGTTCCACTACTATTGGATTATTGTCCTCATTTTTGGATGTAAGTGACAGGTTCTTGTCTTCTCATACATAGTGTTACACCCAGCATGCCCTCCCTCAAACCCGGAACATGCCGGTTTCTTTCCACCAGCTATTAGTGGGTTTACTGGCTTCTTGTGTCTATTCTATAGGTGGCTTGAACACAAGATATTGAAACACCTCATATTATTGGTGCGATCTGATTGCAGTTGATTCTCTAACACCGTTTATCCAATTGGATAGATTTCTAAATAGACATGGTAGGTGGAAAGTTTTCAACTTCACCCAAGCCAATAGACTCACTATTGGCCTCTTATGAATGTGCTCACATGTGGCTTTTTTCTTAATCTTAAGCCATTTTTCTCATCAAATGACCTCTCATTGATTACTTCTAAATGCTATCTGATGCTTAACATAACTACTCGGGCATATTCATACATCCCTTAACAACGGTCCAGGAACCAGGGACATCATCGCCATTGACTATCCTGGTAGGATTGCTCCTCCTTTTTCTTAATTTTGTGCATAACACACTGTCACGAAGCCGAGCTCCCTGACTTAGACGAGCTTCCTGATTCGGACGGACGGGGTGTCCTTGCTAACGTTTCTTCCTTTTCACCCCGTCCGCAGGATCCTTTGGACGTTTCCTGGATTTGCCCGGCTCTACCTCAGGGACGTGCACCTCTGTATCCAGCCTCTGTGACGCTGGGGGCATGTTCTACAGCGATCGCCCAATCAGGTGAGACGACGTCACCTGACACTGACCAATCAGAGCAGCTGGGGGCGTTTAAGGAAGCCCTGTTTTGGACTGTCGGCGCGGAACCTTCGGAACGCCAGCCGAAGCACGAGGAGGACGCCACGGAAGAAGACGGAGGAACTGTCGTGGAACCGCTGCTAGGACCCCTGGAGCTGAGTGACGACAAGCCAGGAGGCCAACGATACCACGAGCCGCCCCGCCACACTTCCAGGGGAGAAGTGTGGCTCCACAAGGTACGAGGGCGTTTTCAAGGGTTGTTCAAATCACGGGGTGGGACGGGGTAGCCTGAGGGTGGTCACTATCGTCGTATCTTGCCGGCCGTCTACACTCCCAGACTGATAGGTTTGGTGGTAGCACCCTGGTGAACCCTCACTACCCTACCCTCCTCTCATTTGTTGTATAGTCGAGCCCAGCCCCTAACGTGGCTGTTTTTCTTTTCCTTTTCCCCGAGTGTATCTCCGGACCTGTGGTCACCTCCAGCTGCCTCAAGACTGGAACAGAAGACCTCGGAAGTTTTCCCAACGGAGAGGATCCTCGCGTATTATTTATGTTCCCCCAGGACACTGTTCTCTAAAGTCTTTGAACCTACCTCGGTGTTGTCAAACCGAAATAAAACAGTTAAAGACAGACTCATACTCGTGGCGATTCTCATTCTCCCGACCCCTTCCCCACAAGTGGTGCCGTGACTCGGATCAACCAGTGAACCACACCATCCGATACAGAATGGAGGAACTTTTGACCCAAATGGAAGCAGACCGAACTGCGTTTTCTCAAGCCATCCAAACGCAGTCCGATAGCATTCTAAAATTAACGGAGGGACAAACACAATTGATGACTGTAATAGGACAGGAAGGGCTACAGCTCCACCTCCGGGCACTGTTGTTCCGTTACACAAATTTAGCCCAGGTGAAGACCCCCTTGCTTTCTTTTTGAACTTCGAAAGAGCGGCAAGAGCTAGTTCCTGGCCTGGCGATAGGTGGCCCTTCTATTTGGCGCCATTGCTAACCGGTGAGGCCCAGGCAGCTTATCAGACAGTAAACCAGGATGGAACAACTGCCTATGCGGTTGTGAAACAGTACATCCTCGATAGGTTGGGGGTAGACGAGGAAACCCATCGACTACGGTTTCGGCAAGAGAAAGGGTCACCCGGGGATTTACCCAAAACCTTGTTTTTCAAACTAAAGGAGTCTGCGGACTTATGGTTAAAGCCCCATGAAGGAAACATCGACGCCATTATGAATAAAGTATATCTTGAACAGTTCATCGAAGCTCTCCCCTATAGTACCCAGAGGTGGCTTAAGCAACATGCGGGGTTAACCTTGGAACATGCTATAGAAATGGCTACTTGTTATGCCCGGGCTCAGGGTAAGCCGTATATAAAGGAACCCGAAAAAAACACTAAAATCATTCCACCTGTTAAAAATGAGAAAAGGTTCCAAAAACTCGTTCCCGAACCTCCGAAAGTCCGGTTCCAACGACCCGAACTTCCCAATTCAGGGCCTCAATGCTATGACTGTGGTGAATGGGGGCATATTGCTCGGTTTTGTCGGAAAAAAAAAGAAAGAGAAGACGAACCTATGGACGTGAGCTATGCCCCAAGGTCTATCTTATATGCACAAGAAACTGGAACCACTTTCTATGTACGTGTCTCTTTGAACGGTACTAGTATAAGAGCATTGCTAGATTCCGGTTGCAAACATTCAGTAATAAGGGAAGAGCTGGTAGACCGCAACTCTCTCATTCCAGGGAAACGGGTCAGTATCCGTTGTGTCCATGGGGACATTAAGGAGTATCCTATAGCTAAAATCACACTTCACACACCTTCAGGGAAGAATATGGAAGTTGTTGTGGGAGTTATGGCTGGTTTACCTGAACCCATAATCATAGGGACTGATAATCCTTCATTTAGTACTTTGCTATTGGATACCCTACAACACCTATCCCTTCCCCATGATACCTTGTTAGCCGCAGAACCCTGGGCCAGGGATACCCATTTTAGGACTGCCCAATTGAACGATGCAAGTCTCACCAATGCATGGCAGGTTGCACGAAACGGACAGGATCCGACCACTAGGACCTATCCCACTTTTAAAATGGGTTGCTTTATAGACTCGCCAAGGCTGACGCTGAACCCCAACTGCTGGTCCCGAATGACTTTCGCGAGCAGATATTGTTCTTTGGTCATGCCCATTTGTTAGCTGGCCATTCCGGGGTAGGGAAAACGAGTCAATCTATATTGCGGAACTTTTTCTGGCCCGGTATTTACGCCCAAGTACAGAAATATTGTCAGGAGTGTAGAATATGCCAGAAACGGAATTCCTACACTCCACCTCCTGCCCCTTTGGTACCCATGCCTATTATAGGGGTCCCATTTGATCGTATTGGAATGGACCTAATCGGGCCTTTACCGAAATCATCCCGAGGACATCAATACGCCTTGGTCTTGGTTGATTACGCCACGCGGTATCCCGAGGCCTTTCCTCTCAAATCAGCCACTTCAGTAGCAATTGCCCAGAGGTTAGTTGAAGTGTTCTCCCGCATGGGTTTTCCAAAAGAGATCGTTACCGATCAGGGCACCCCTTTTGTTTCCCGTTTGATGCAACAGGTATGCAAACAGCTAAACATCAAACACATCAAGACCTCTGTGTATCACCCACAAACAGATGGTTTGGTGGAGCGATACAACGGCTCCCTTAAGCTAACCCTAAAAAAATTGTTGTCGGGTGATGGAAAGAACTGGGACCAGTTGTTACCCTTGGCTCTCTTTGTACTTCGTAGCCAGAAACAGTCCAGTCTAGGGACCTCCCCATTTGAATTGCTCTTCGGGAGACCCCCTAGAACACTCCTGGAGATCACGAAGGATAGCTGGGAAACTGAGGGAGCACAAGAAGCTGAAGCCCTGTTGGATTATACCAGACAACTCCAGAGCAGGCTGCATAAACTCAGAACACTTGCTCACGACCATTTAGCGGTAGCTCAAACCAAACAGAAAACCCTGTATGACCGTGGTACAAAGTGGAGGGTGTTGGATGTAGATGACTGGGTTTTGATTCTATTACCCTCTTCTACGCATAAAATGAGGAAGGAGTGGCAGGGACCCTTCAAAATCCTGAAGAAAATAGGACGTACTACGTATCTAGTACAGTTAGGAAGAGGCAAAACCCAGATGTACCATATTAACATCCTAAAAAAATGGTTAGGTCCACCCCCCCAGACAGTCAACGTGGTGTCTCCTGTACTCAATACAGATCATACAGTCAGTGCTGCTCCTGTGAACCCTGACTTATCGTCGAGCCAGCAACAAGAAGTTAGGAAACTACTCTTATCTCATTCAGTAGTCTTCTCAGATCAACCCGGCCATACCCACTTGGCAGAACACAGCATACCTACTCTCCCAAATACAATGGTAAAACAGAAGCCCTACCGAATCCCCGAGGCAAGGCGGTCGGCATTCCAAGCCGAGGTAGACAGCATGCTGAAGTCCGGGATCATAGTCCCTTCCCACAGCAACTGGTGCTCGCCGGTGGTATTAGTACCGAAGCCTGATGGTAGTATCCGCTTTTGCATCGACTTCAGGGCTGTTAACCGGGTGTCTAAACAAGATGCATACCCTCTACCTAGGGTAGATGAGCTACTGGAACGCCTTGGGGAGGCTCGGTATATTACCACCATAGATCTCACCAAGGGGTATTGGCAGATTCCCCTTGCTTCCAAAGACATGGAAAAAACAGCGTTTTCAACCCCATCTGGTCATTACCACTTCACAGTACTTCCCTTTGGTTTGCATGGGGCGCCAACTACATTTCAGAGGGTCATGGATACACTGCTGGCACCTCACCTACAATACGCGTCTGCCTATCTGGACGATATTGTAGTATTTAGCAAATCCTGGGATGACCATTTACATCACCTTGAAAACATACTGACCAGTCTAAGGGAGGCCAATCTCCGCATTAATGCAAAGAAGTCCCGATTTGCTTTCCAGCAGGTCAAATATCTGGGGTATCTTTTGGGGGATGGACAAATTAAGCCTCAGACTGAGAAACTGGAAGCAATCAAAGCTTTACCTTACCCCTCTTCCAAAAAAGAACTCAGGGCCTTCTTGGGATTGGTGGGTTATTACCGCCGATTCATTGCTCAGTTTGCTAGTCTGGCCGCTCCTCTCACCGACCTCCTTGGGAAGAACATCAAGTCTGCTGCACTCCCCACTCCCTCTCTAGCACAGTCTTCGGCTTTCCAAACCTTGAAGGACGCTTTGACTTCCTCATCTGTCCTCATTTCCCCTGATTTCCTTAAACCGTTCATCCTCCAGACGGACGCTTCTGGGGTTGGCATTGGTGCGGTCCTTTCCCAGGAAGATGAGAATGGGGCTGAAAGACCTGTGCTCTTTATCAGTCGCAAATTGTTTCCTAGGGAGCAGGCGTATTCGACGATTGAGAAGGAGTGCCTGGCTGTCCGCTGGGGTGTGGAAAAACTGAGGTACTATCTTGAGGGGAGGCCGTTTGTGTTGTACACGGACCATGCTCCCTTGACTTGGCTTCAGCGTAACAGGGGGAACAATGATCACATACTGCGTTGGTTTTTGGCCCTGCAGCCCTTCCAGATCGAGGTCCGTCATCGAAAGGGTTCCCTAGAGGGGAATGTTGACTTTCTGTCCCGCTATCCGATTCCCCCCGATCGGGTCAATCCTGGGGGTGGGATGTGTCACGAAGCCGAGCTCCCTGACTTAGACGAGCTTCCTGATTCGGACGGACGGGGTGTCCTTGCTAACGTTTCTTCCTTTCCACCCCGTCCGCAGGATCCTTTGGACGTTTCCTGGATTTCCCCGGCTCTACCTCAGGGACGTGCACCTCTGTATCCAGCCTCTGTGACGCTGGGGGCATGTTCTACAGCGATCGCCCAATCAGGTGAGACAACGTCACCTGACACTGACCAATCAGAGCAGCTGGGGGCGTTTAAGGAAGCCCCGTTTTGGACTGTCGGCGCGGAACCTTCGGAACGCCAGCCGAAGCACGAGGAGGACGCCACGGAAGAAGACAGAGGAACTGTCGTGGAACCACTGCTAGGACCCCTGGAGCTGAGTGACGACAAGCCAGGAGGCCAACGATACCACGAGCCGCCCCGCCACACTTCCAGGGGAGAAGTGTGGCTCCACAAGGTACGAGGGCGTTTTCAAGGGTTGTTCAAATCACGGGGTGGGACGGGGTAGCCTGAGGGTGGTCACTATCGTCGTATCTTGCCGGCCGTCTACACTCCCAGACTGATAGGTTTGGTGGTAGCACCCTTGTGAACCCTCACTACCCTACCCTCCTCTCATTTGTTGTATAGTCGAGCCCAGCCCCTAACGTGGCTGTTTTCGTTTCCTTTTCCCCGAGTGTATCTCCGGACCTGTGGTCACCTCCAGCTACCTCAAGACTGGAACAGAAGACCTCGGAAGTTTTCCCAATGGAGAGGATCCTCGCGTATTATTTATGTTCCCCCAGGACACTGTTCTCTAAAGTCTTTGAACCTACCTCGGTGTTGTCAAACCGAAATAAAACAGTTAAAGACAGACTCATACTCGTGGTGATTCTCATTCTCCCGACCCCTTCCCCACACACACCCTTGGTATTCTCTCTCATTTTCTTCTCTTTCTCTCAATTTTGGGCCGCCGTTTCTGAGATCTCGATGGGGAATTATGAATTCGAGTGTAAAGTGGTAATCAAATATATGGAGAATGAGATGCAGATTCTAGCATAATGTTGTCATGAGAGAGTGAGAAATAGAAACATATATAAGAAAAAGTACTGCAGTTCTCTTTGCAAATGGTGAAAGACAATAAGATTACAAATGAGAAGAGTAAATGCAACTTGATACCACTTTCAAACCAGACAGAAAAGTTCATTGAATGTGAACCAGACAGAAAAGTGTATTGAATGTGTGTCATTCTCTTGTTCGCAATAATATGTTAACAAACTTTCTGTCTAAGATAATCAAGTTAGCTTTAGGTATACCCTTATTTGTTGGCATCAGGAATTTAGAATCTGATCTTTATTAAATCTTGTTATGTACTGTTGATGAAGCCTGGCACTATCTGTATTAGCGTAGTCGCTGATTTTTAAAAACAAGAAATTTTTTTTAACTTCAAAACGTTTTAAGTGTATGTCTTGTATATTGTTTTTTGTTTTGTAACAGCCCTGAAGAAGTCCCTTGTGGACGAAACGCGTCGGCTGTAGATCCTGTATATTTTTTTACCATCTGAACTAAATAAAGAACTCTCAAGATTATAAGAAGAAAAACTTCTTTGATGTGATCATTACTGTTTACCTTATTGAATATATTAGTTCCTCTAAATGTTGAAGTGGTGCACCTTGGCCTTTTCTCAAATCTTTCTATAGTTCATGTTTTGAACCTACACTGTGACAGTGGGTGTTTTTTGAAGTGTGCACACAGACTGCCCCATGTACTAGAGGGTGGGCCCAAAAGAAAGATATTTCTTGGAGAATATTTGACTAGGTGCTGTTCTTTTGGGAATCCACCACTGTTGCTTTCCTTTTTGAACAAATCAGTAAAGGATGTAGTCGGTCTCAACAACAGAAAGGCAACTTGCAGTTGTGAGTCCAGGTATTCCCCCCAATTTTTTTCACTGCATTCTTCCAAGATCCTGGAATTGATTATTGGACTATTTTCTAACGTGCCTAGGGAGATCTTTGTGGGTGTTTGTGTGTATCAAAGAAGCCAGAGAATTCGAAATCAGAAACAACCTAAATGCACTCAATATATAGAAATAAAAAGGGAAAGTAGTCCAATGAATCCAAATTTAAACAATGTATACAATTGCGTGCAAAAGGAAAAGGCCCTGCAAGCCTGTATTCGTACAATGAGAAAGTTCACCAGACACTGATCTGGACAGCCTAATGCACTGCTCTAATCACTCAGAGGAGTGTAAATCAATGAGTCTTTGGTAATTGTCAATAAAGTTAAACAAGTCAATCGATGAATAAACACGATGTATGGACAACATCAAAATAAACAACGTCAAATTCTTGCTTTTTTCAGTAGTATTTCTTTATAAGAAATCAAAAGTTATCCAAGGAAAATGTTCGAGGTTTACATAATCCCAACGTGGAGTGTTGAAGCAATTCTTCAAAATCAATTCAATTTAAAAATCCCAATGCATTTCGGGCTAAAGGGACAGCCCTTCATCAGGGAAATCTAGGGAAACAATACCATGTTTAAATAAAGGTATATTGGATGCAGACATTTGATCAACACAAAAGGATGCGAGGAAGAAAAATGTATGAGGCAAAGAGTGAGATAAGATAGGATGAGTAAGCTTTGGAAGTACAAAGGCGGATAAACGAGCAATGAAAACTAGCAGGAAAAGTAGTGAGCGAGCAGTGAAAAACTTTATCAGCTCCTTGAAATGAGCAACGCAGCCTAGAGGTGCTCTGTGATGCATAAGTGCAGTAGTAAGTGAAAGAACTAAAAAGTGCAAAAGCGGGTGAACGAACAATAAGAATCTAGTGAACGAACATTAAAAAACTTTATCGATCCCTTAGAGTGACAAAAGCGGATTAGTGGTGCTCGGTGATGGATAGACATGGAAGCGAATGAAAGCCGGTGGAAAAGATATCATGCACCTGTGTAATTAGATATTATAAGATATTGGCATGTATGTTAACTTACTTAACTGAGCGGAATGCTCATAGTATCAATGCCAAACGGTCAGCCAAGAGGAAGGCGTAAATGCGTGGTCTAACAAAGAAAAAAGCGTCAATCATAAAAGGACGCATATCGGCAAATGAGCGGGGTAAGGTGAGTGCTAAAACGAACAAGAGCTTACAAAAAACGCTCTTCGTTGAGGCACAAAGTGAGTCGTACTCGAAGGGGAATCTGCACTGCACTGGAATAAATGTGCAAGGCATAAGAATAGAGGAAAAACATACTGTGTGGAATAAAAAGAGAAATAAAGCGGCTCACCAGTGACTGTGTAGGAAACGACGTGCCGGGAACCCGGTGATGACAAGGTCAGAAATGCGGAAGCTGTTTCTGCAACGGTCCGTACATGCAGACGGCGCCGTAAAAAGTAAAAAAAAGACACAGAAAGTGGACTATGACCCGAAAAACGGTGTCGGCCATCTTGAAGTATTAGAACTCAGGGTCAAAAAAGGACAGCTTCCGAAAGAAGTGTGTAAGAGTAAGACAAAGGAAAGAATTGAAGTGAAAGTCCAGTAGGCAACAGATAAAGTAAAGATTACATAATGCTGACTTGAATTACAATGGAGAAAACAGGAAAAAATACTTACTGTTACTGTTGTCTCGATCTGGGCATTGTTCTACAGTCTCAAGTACACCACATTTAAGTTGCGCAATGTTGTGTCTCATGCTGCGCCAGTGTTGTGCTATGGGTGAGCTTGTGGTATTTGTGCTCGGTGATGCAGGTTCGTAAGGCTCTCTCTGTTTTGCCTACATAGAATAGATCATATGGACACTGAATAAAGTAGACTAAATGATGACTGTTGCAAGTCGCATTGAATTTGAGATGAATAGGTTTCCCTGATTAACCACCCAAAATAGCACAACACTGGCGCAGCATGAGACACAAAATTGCGCAACTTAAACGTGGTGTACTTGAGACTGTAGAACAACGCCCGGATCGAAACAACAGTAAATTCTTGTCTCAGCGTGAAACATACTGGATTTGGTTTATGCAATCACTCACCCCGTTAGGATTGAATGACAAATTTGAATTAGCATGTTTTCTCTAAATGATGTATCTGACCTGTTCTCATGTTAACTGAAATGTACAGTATATCTTTTTGACATACGTATTTGGCACTCCACTAATCTATAACAAGACGGCAGCCCAGATAATCTGATGTTGTTCATAGAGAGTGGGGTGTGGGCATACCACATTCATGACAAGCAACCCACATACCTAGAAACAGACAGGGGGCCCTTGCATGGCCCTATTTAATGCAGCTGAGCAACAGGCGTGTGCCATAAGCATGCTGGAGGCGCCCACAGAGACGGCTTCCAGCTGATTTGGGAGCAGCGGATGCTTCCTGGCAGTGCAGAGCTACCCACAACCCCCACAGATTCGCCCCCTAGCCTCCTGGTAGGGGTCTGCCCTTGACACTGGAGAGCAGTTGCTAAAAAGTTTTACATTTGCTCATGTGTGACATATCTATATATGCAGGGTGCTTATGTGTGATATTTGTGGCTTACGTGTGACACTTTGTGGAACAGCTGTTGCTGGTCATAACACACATTAAATTAGTTATATATCAAATATTACCCTAACGAGTGCAATGTAACAGTCTAAACATGACTTTAAAATAGCACCAGCCCAACTGAGGAACTTATACAAGGTCACTGATCTACATCCATTTAGTAATATCTTGTGTTCTGGAACCTTTGAGCTGAGTCTTCATTGTAAAGATCAGCGGTGCACTGGGATATCAAGACGGGCAAGTTTACAAATGCCTGTTCCAGTGCTTAGTTTGAGCCGGTGAATTCCAATGCTCAGTCAGCACCGACACTTATGTACAAGAACTGCCGCTAACTAGCAATGGCGGCAGTTTTCCTTACGCGGCCTATCACAAAAAACACTATCGCCCAGTTAGCAAAGTATTTATAATACGTTGCTACATGGCGATGGTTTCAGGTTGCCGCGGTGAAAGCAGCTGCTAACAATAGTGTGAAGATGATACAATTTCTGACAAAAGCGGGAAAAAACAAACAAAAGGTCAGTCTGTGGGCAAAAAACCTCATGTTGGTCAACAGAACTTCAACTTTTTTGCATCCGAAAGCAAAAATAGCCAATAGGTCCACCTCCAATCCAATCCAAAAAATAAAAGAAAAACAATGGAATGCAGTATGGAGCAGCCAGGGACAAGTGCAGCATAGATCAACAACTCCCCAAACCCCCCAACAGCCAGGATGACCAGCCAGAGCCCTAGAAGAAGAGGAAATGCAGAATCAGGGCTACATATGTGAAAAGAGGCACATCGCTGGGGAAAACCTTTGATGCATCACTTTTCATAGCACCCTTCTTTCGACACCATGGCAGCCAAAACCTTAAAAGCGCAGACAGTCCGGGGGGCCCAGAGGCCTCACTGTGCCTGTGTCTGGGACCCGGAGTGGGATGTGGAGGTGCTGTAGAGTTGCTGAGCCGTGGTGGTAGAAATTGAGGCATCAGTAGTAAAGGTTCTCAGGTCCCATGGAGACACGTTGCTGACCTGTGTGAGAAGACTGCCTGGTAGCCTTTGGAGCTGTGAATAGTAGAGGCACTCCTGCGCACCAATGTAGGGAGGTTTGCATTGTGTACAATATGCCACCCCTACATTGGGGTGCACGTAGGGGATTACCAATGGTGGGCTGCGCCTCTCTGTTTCAAAGGTGGGAGAATGATGCACTGGCTGGACTCTGTGGAGGGCAAGACCCCTGAGTTGTGCCGAACTTGTGTGGTGGGACCACTGCAACTTCACGCATAAGGGGGCGTGTTGCATCACCTGCATCGAGAGGTTCCCCAGCAGACTTGGAGGTGACTGCTGTACCAAGGCTTCTGACATTTCTCCTGACTGAGGCTCCTGCTGGCTGAGTCACAGATTTGGAGAGAGTGCAGCGGATTGTGCCTCAGTGTCAATGTCCAGGTGAGGATAATCTGGGATGTGTAGCGGAGGAAGCCCAGGGGTCCAGTTGGGCCCAGACCTAGCGCCTCAGGGGTGACACACCCCCAGAGCGGCTCCTCTGCTATGTTGGAAGAGCGTCACCCCACTGCTTTAAAGCAGTGCAAGTAAAGGAAACATAGCATGGTGATAACTTTCTTATATTCTCATGCGGTTTCTTTTGCAGGTGGGAGGTGGGGCTGCTTTACTCACAAAGCAGGACAGGGGCGGAGTGGTATACCTACTCAAGTGCGCAATGACTGTTTAATCGGCCCTCTCAGGCCACCCAAAGCAGTACTGAGCACTTCCCTGTTCGCAATGCAGGCTGCATTACAGCCTGCATGGAGAACATGCCCACCGCTCCACCCCTGCTGCTGAGCCCTTTTTTGCTTGTAACACACCACATCTATGCAGGGACACACAACTCATGCAAAGCAAGCATGCAGTTTCATGATCATCACTCTGGCTGGTCTGCACTCTATGTGGAGCTGGAGGACCCACAGAGGGCAACACACAGAAGCGTCACTGGTGGTAAGGTCTCTGCGGACATCTTCAGGGCACAGAGTGTCTGCAGGCGAGGCCACATTCACATGAAGCTTCAGCTCACTAGGGGACCACGATTTGCAATTTCACAATAAAATTAATTACGGGTTACTGTGTCCCGCTGGAATATAAATACCATAAGATATAATAGGATTCATATTTTGGCAGACAGGCTATCCATGACCGTTCCAGATCTAATTCAGGCCCTAATGTACCACACCAATTCTTTTTCTGATCAACCACACATAAAACA
The DNA here is from genome assembly GCF_964263255.1 of Lissotriton vulgaris. Classification (NCBI taxonomy): domain Eukaryota; kingdom Metazoa; phylum Chordata; class Amphibia; order Caudata; family Salamandridae; genus Lissotriton; species Lissotriton vulgaris. The sequence continues at coordinate 28,064,215 of NC_141696.1, forward strand.
GCTACATGTGAGAAGTATGTACTTAGTTACACCCTCCCTTACAAGAAGTACTGTAAGAAAAGGGTAAAGGTAACCCAAAGTTTTCAGTTTGAGTAACTTCATAATGAGAACTTTCAGGATCGTAGATCCTGTCGCCACACAAGGAAGACCTCAGGCTTACAGCTGTGCTGGCAGCTGTGGTGTGAGGGCTGACACGGAAATTGCCGATGGACAGGGCCTGAAGAAGGCAGCCAAACACACACACAGCCTGAAGGTTTTTCCCCCACAGAGGAAAGCGCTACCCAGTCCCCGCCTCTTTCCTCTTGCTTTCAGTTTTAAAAGCTTCTGTTGCTCTTTGGTCTGACTGCAAGTCAGAGTGCCTGGCTGTAGTCTTGGCAACCAGTACTGCGCAACCCTTAGGCAACAGCTATATGCTATATAGGCTATCAAGGTCCCTGCAATAGGATGTTGACACTTCGAATGATTTGACAGAGTTCAGAATGAGCAGTTTACTTTGAGTGACAATTTGATGGGATGAATCAATTATCAATTTGGTGTTAATTTAATCCCTGCTGAGTGACACTTAGGAAAGCAGGGGGAGGTGAAAGCAGTAGCTGTGGCTCCTCCACTGTGGTGGAGGAGCATTGCCCCACCTGCCAGCAGCCAAAAAAATGAAAAATAAAATAATATTAAACCCTTGTTTATTGTTGTGCTTTTTCTCTTGGAGCCTAGGTTTTGGGGCGGGGCCAGGGTGATGGCAGTTTTGCACTGCTATTCAGTGCACATGATGGCCATCTCAGGCCGGCCGAACCCTCATGCTTACTGGATCTCTCTCCAAGCGGAGCTGAGCTGCTGGGTTGGAGAGAGCAGACACAGGCTCCCTGTCTCACTGGGAGTCAAATTCAGAGCGCTCAGGCCAATCCTCACACCGCTTTCAGCAACATGAAAGCAGTGTCAGCATGGGCCGTAGTGCATTCTGAAAGCCTGTGCCTGCAGAAGAGAGGGGTGCGATGCAAGGAAGCAGGTCAGTGTTTTTAAAAATTATTTTATATCCTTCTCTTACCCATGCCCCCTCGGACCTACCCGGCACTCCACTCAATCAGCACACCTGCCGCTACTGGGAAGCTGTGGCTTTGCTGGGCACCAGCATCTCTTGTGGCCCTTCCTGGATGGATGGAGACTCTACGCTGAGCATAGAAGTTAACCCTGCTCAATTGATTTGCCCTCTGGCCTGCTATGGAGGGGCTCCCTTGGCATTGTGGAGAGAGGGACATTGCATTCATTGAGCTAAACAGCTACACTTGCAGCCCCTCCTGGACAGAAGGAGACTTGCTGCTCTCCCCCTGGGGGGAGAAGGAGGAAAAAGCATCTGGCTAGTGCTGATCATCTCATGACTTCCAAAATGGGGGAAGGCCCCAACAACTTTGTTTATAGGCCCTTGTGCCAAATATTGGGCTGTGGAGCTTAGGGAAGTGGAGTTCTGACCTTGTGGATTTGATAATGCATCAGACTGTATTGGCTGCTCCCCACCGCTGGCCTGGATAGGACAGGCATTGCCTCCCTGTGACTGTGACTAGGGGTGAGTGTCAGTGCTCCGTCCATCATCTCCTTGTGTTTGCTTTGTTCCCCCTCAGTTGGCAGGGTATGCCCAGACGTGGGTCCCCTGCATAGTTTGCCACTGGATTCAAGCTGGCCTGTCTGAGCCCAAAACTGGTCCCAGGATTCTTGTTTCTGGTCCAGGGATGACATGGCTTGGCAGTTTGGGCTGGACTGTTCCAATGAGGCACAGGGTCAAGACTGATTTGCATATAGCTGTGTCTGAAGTGGGGTGGCGAAGTGAGCTAAAGAACGATGATTGTTTCAAACCAGATCTGTGACTGGGGGTGAGTGTCTGAAAGATTTCAGCGCTACGTCCATCATCTCCTTGTGTTTGTTTTGTTCACCCTTAGTTAACAGGGATTACCCAGACGGGGGTCCCTTTCTCACTTTGCCACTGGATTCAAGCTAGCTTGGCTGATGAGGGCTGTTAGCCCGAAATCGGTCCCAGGATGCTTATTTACGGGCCAGGGTAGACATGGCTTGGCAGTTTGGTCTTGACTGTTTCCATGAGGCACAGGGTCAGGACGGATAAGCGCATAGCTGTGTCTCTAACTGGGGTGTTGTAGGTAGCTAAAGAAAGATGATGGATTCAACACAGATCTGTGATAGGTGATGAGTGTCTGAAAAGTTTCAGCACTCCATCCATCATCTCCTTGTGTTTGCTTTGTTCACCCTCATTTGGCAGGGTATAATGGGCCTCCCTGAGCACTAGGAGGGCTCGGATATGACACTTTACCTCAAAGCAATGTCTCTAGTGGAAGGTGTGCCCTCATGGCCTCTTCCCACTGTTCGGCATTGAAAGCCTGCACCACTAATCAGCCCGAAGACCTACACCCTGGGTCGCTCCAGAACGATTGTTGATAGACCCCCCCAAATATTGCGATTGTAACCTTTTCATTGAAAAGGGCTGCATTCGAACCCTTGTCCCAAGTCCAAGCAAAAACCATTATCTTCCCTGACTGCATGATGGCTGTGCAACATTAAGGGGACTCTTTCTTACATTGTAAAGAAGCCTCTCAGAGAAGTGAGCCTCAAGCATCCACTCCTGTTCCTTCCCAAAATAAATAACATAGCCTTGAGCTGCAGCAACTTCTTTACAACTCCAGAAAGTACCTGGGACTGGCAGAGCAGCATAGTAGAAAACTGCTGGGGTCACTGGGCAGGTCCCTAAAAGAGGCCACAAACATACCAGGAGAGAGGCAACAGCTCAGTTGAGCTCAACAAAGACTCACCAGGACAGGCCCATCCATGGACAGATCTGGGATGGGAGATTTGCAGCACTGGAAAGAGCATCCTCACTCTGAAACCCCGCCTTATCTCTTCCATGTGTGTACTCTGCAGGGGAGGGCTGGGGGACTCCAATTATGGTTATGATTCGGAGGGATGACTCCCATTGGTAAGACATAAACAGCGCATTAACTCATCATCTATTGGGATGCTTTATCTCTGAACTCTTCTACTGACTTGAAAAAAGGATGCTGGCCTTATGATCCCACCAGTAAGTATCGCCATGGAACATAACACCATAGAACCATTGGAGGGCAACCAACCTGGGCTTGCACAGAAGCTTGAAACCTTTATCACTGGAATAGAGCACTGTGATAGACGGCAGAAATAAGTTTTGCATTACACACTCTGACATTAATCCCTGATAAAGTGTCGGGCCACTTCCGGAGAAGGACAGAGTGCACCACTCGGTCGTTGATTGAGCACCCCTACTTAAGCAGCTGCCACACCATTGTTTATCTGCCTCCAAATTGTGGTTGTTGGAAATGGGATCTCCTTAAACAACAAATATGGTCCCCTGAGAGCTTCGGGCTCTAACAACAAAAATGCCCATCTTGTTGGAGTCCCACTCGATGCCCCCCGAGCTCTCTGGGGCTGGAATGATACTGCGGCCTTTGTAGCACTGCGGGCTCAACAAAAATGCCCCGGAGCCTCTCAGGACTCTATAACAATAATGCCCTAGGGTGCTGTGGCGGAACGATGGAGTGGCCCTCTGCCATCCGGGGCCGCTCTAGAACCACTGCTGAGCCCCCCCAGATGCCTATACTCACCGGGCTGCTGTGGCGGGGGCTCCTCGTCATTCCCGTGCTGCTCCTCTATGCGGCGGCTCCCTTCACTGGCTGCGGGGATCTCCCTTTTCTCTGGGGGCCTTGTGGCTCTCGCGGCAGGACTTCTCTCTCTCCCCGGGACTCTCCCTTGCTCCTGGGTGCCCGGCTGGGGGAGAACCGACAATGCTGGCTGCTGCAGTGCCTGCGGCCGCACCTCACTTCTGCACCGGAGCGCGGGGTGAGCACCCCCCCGCTTCCGGTTTTGGGGGCGAGTAACTCCGGGTTGCCGCAGGCAGCGCGGCGGCCCCTTTCAGGGACTTGTAGGCTGGGGGATAATCAACCGAGGGGTAGGCTCCCTCGTTAATTTAAATATAAAGCTAAGTGCCCAGAGCGGCATAAATGTGAGGTGGGCACTCGCTAGGGGGCCCAACTACAGCGCTCCCAGGCGCTAGAGGAAAAGCGCACCCAGGCGCTATGAGGACAAAATACAGCGCTCCCAGCGTCAGGACAATATAAAACTCTCCCAGGCGCTTAGAGGGGTGAATACAGCGCACCCAATCGCTGTGGCATAAGGAGGATAACCGAGAAGCGCTCCCAGCGCTAGGGGGGTAATTACAGCGCTCCCATGCGCTGTAGGCATAAAGTTCAGCAAAAGTCCTCCCTGGAATGCAGCAAGATGAGGGGGGCAAGGCTGGGCCCAGGGGCCAGCTAACTGGTCCCTCCAGGCAGGAAGGTGGTCCTAGTGTCGGTACCTCCTAGTGCCCAGCAGCAGCAGCCCCCCTCAGTAGGATCAGGAACAGAACATTTGTAAGCGGACACAGCCCCTTTCTATACTGATAAATCCTTTGTCTGGCTTCAGGGTTTAGGGGAAAAACCAGTCGCAGCTGGTTTGTGAGCACTCTTGATGTGCTCAGCCCCTCACTCTATTCACTGGCAGGGCTAGGGACATTAGACGCACCACAGGGGGCGGAGCCAGCATTGTGTGGGGAATGCACAGCCCTATTCAGGACCCAGGGGCAACCCTCCCTCACATCAGCATGCTAATCTCTCCATTCACCACCGGGCAGACCCATCCAGACTCCTGGAGCCAGGCTCACCAGCCAGCTCCAGCCAATCACATGCCAGCACACTCACTGCACACGCACACCCATGTCTAGAAGTGGCACTTCCACACTAGACACACTCACGCCGCACACATCATTGCACAGCATTCAATCACATGAGTCCGCAAATACCAAACTCGAGCCTGCACACCAGGAACTACCAGGGACACAGACATTCCCCATGCATTCCTATGGGAGGGCAGGCCAACCGTACTCCACGCACTCAGAGTGCGCACGCACTTTCCACTGGGACACAGTGAAAGTGCGCAGAAACCAACAATCACTACCACCAATTCACATTTAAAAAGCAAAAGGTTTAGGGGTGAACCGGCCAGAAGGGCCAAGTCCAACAGTAGTTCACAAGTTGATCTACTTGCTGGGCTACTTAGTTGTTGGTTAACACACCCATTAGTGACTGACAAGGAATTGTATTTTTTTTCAAGAGGTTATAGGGTTAAAACCAGGAACCATTGGTCCCAAACTGCACTAAATTTTTTGACAACATAGCACACAACATTATGACAAGTTTAGTTGTGCGCAGTGACTTTTTCCTCACCCTCACTGTGCAACACGTGGTAACAAGGCACAAAGATAGATATCAGTTCACTACCTGGGACGCCAAAGGGTTGGGCTCAAAAAAGAAATGTTATATAGCTCTGGCTCAGCTTAGCTGGCAGGGCACCTACATAGCATTCTTGTTGAATAAATCAATCAGGGAATTGTGAAGTGTGCAAGAGGGTCTCAAGGCGCTAGGGGGGTGCAGCTCCGGGTCAGTCGAAGAGCCAGGTCTTGAGGCTCTTGCTGAAGTTGTGCAGGGTGGTGGTGCATCTGATGTTAAAAGGGAGCTGGTTCCAGGTCTTTGCCGCTACGTAGCAGAAGGATCTTCTACCTGTACTGGCTCTGCAGAGGCATGGGGTTGCCCCCTCGGACCTACCCGCCCTCCACTCAATCAGCACACCTGCCGCTACTGGAAAGCTGTGGCTTTGCTGGGCCCCAGCATCTCTTGTGGCCCTTCCTGGATGGATGGAGACTCTATGCTGAGCATAGAAGTTTACCCTGCTCAATTGATTTGCCCTCTGGCCTGCTTTGGAGGGGCTCCCTTGGCATTGTGGAGAGAGGGACAATGCACTCATCGAGCTAAACAACTACACTTGCAGCCCCTCCTGGACAGAAGGAGACTTGCTGCCCTCCCCCCTGGGGGGAGAAGGGCACACAAAAACCCAAATCAGGAAAAAGAAGCTGGCTGGTGCTGATCATCTCATGACTTCCAAAATGGGGGAAGGCCCCAACAAATTTGTTTATAGGCCCCTGTGCCAAATATTGGGTTGTGGAGCTTAGGGAAGTGGAGTTCTGACCTTGTGGCTTTGATAATGCATCAGACTGTATTGGCTGCTCCCCACTGCTGGCCTGGATAGGACAGGCAGTGCCTCCCTGTGACTGTGACTAGGGGTGAGTGTCAGTGCTCCGTCCATCATCTCCTTGTGTTTGCTTTGTTCCCCCTCAGTTGGCAGGGTATCCCCAGACGCGGGTCCCCTGCATAGTTTGCCACTGGATTCAAGCTAGCCTGTCTGAGCCCGAATCTGGTCCCATGATGCTTGTTTCTGGTCCAGGGAAGGCATGGCTTGGCAGTTAGGACTGGACTGTTCCCATGAGGCACAGGGTCAAGACTGATTTGCATGTAGCTGTGTCTGAACTGGGGTGGCAAAGTGAGCTAAAGAACGATGATCAATTTAAACTGAATCTGTGACTGGGGATGAGTGTCTGAAATATTTCAGCGCTACGTCCATCATCTCCTTGTGTTTGTTTTGTTCACAGCTTAGTTAACAGGGATTTCCCAGACTGGGGTCCCTTGCTCACTTTACCACTGGATTCAAGCTAGCTTGGCTGATGAGGGCTGTTAGCCCGAAACCGGTCCCAGGATGCTTGTTCACGTGCCATGGTAGACATGGCTTGACAGTTCGGGCTTGACTGTTTCCATGAGGCACAGGGTCAAGACTGATTAGCATATAGCTGTGTCTTTACTGGGGAGGTGAAGTGAACTAAAGAACGATGATGGATTCAACACAAATATGTGATAGGTGATGAGTGTCTGAAAAGTTTCAGCGCTCCATCCATCATCTCCTTGTGTTTGCTTTGTTCGATCTTATTTGGCAGGGTAGAATGGGTCTCACTGAGCACTAGGATGGCTTGGATACGTCACTTTACATCGAAGTAATGACTTGAGTGGAAGGTATGCCCTCAGGGCCTCTTCCCAATGTTCAGCATTGAAAGCCTGCACCAGTAATCAGCCTAAAGACCTACACCCTGGGTCGCCCCAGAACGATTATTGATAGACTCCCCCAAATATTGCGATTGTAACCTTTTCATTGAAAAGGGCTGCATTCGAACCCTTGTCCCATGTCCAAGCAAAAAACATTATCTTCCCTGACTGCATGATGGCTCTGCAACATCAAGGGGACTATTTCTTACCTTGTAAAGACGCCTCTCAGAGAAGTGAGCCTCAAGCATCCACTCCTGTTCCTTCCCAAAATAAATAACATAGCCTGGAGGTGCAGCAACATCTTTACAACCCCAGAAAGTACCTGGGACTGGCACAGCAGCATAGTAGAAAACTGCTGGGGTCAGTGGGCAGGTCCCTAAAAGAGGCCACAAACATACCAGGAGAGAGGCAACAGCTCAGTTGAGCTCAACAAGGATTCACCAGGACAGGCCCATCCATGGAACAGATCAGGGATGGGAGATTTGCAGCACTGGAAAGAGCATCCTCACTCTGAAACCCAGCCTTATCTCTTCCATGTGGGTACTTTGCAGGGGAGGGCTGGGGGACTCCAATTCTGGTTATGATTCGGAGGGATGACTCCCATTGGTAAGACATAAAACAGAACATTAACTCATCATCTATTGGGATGCTTCATCTCTGAACTCTTCTACTGACTTGAACAAAGGATGCTGGCCTTATGATCCCACCAGTAAGTATCACCATGGAACATAAAACCATAGAACCATTGGAGGGCAACCAACTTGGGCTTGCACAGAAGCTTGAAACCTTTATCACTGGAATAGAGCACTGTGATAGACAGCAGAAAGTAGTTTTGCATTACACACTCTCACATTAATCCCTGATAAAGTGTCGGGCCACTTCCGGAGAAGGACAGACTGCACCACTTTGTTGATGATTGAGCACCCCTACGTAAGCAGCTGCCACACTGTTGTTTATCTGCCTCCAAATTGTGGTTCACAAGTTGTTCTACTTGCTGGGCTACTTAGTTATTGGTCAACACACCCATTAGTGACTGACAAGGATTTTTTTTTTTTAGAGGTTATAGGGTTAAAACCAGGAATCATTGGTCCCAGATTGCTCTATCTTTTTTGACAACAGAGCACACAACATTATGACAAGTTTAGTTGTGCGCAGTGACTTTTTCCTCATCCTCACTGTGCAACACTTGGTAACAAGGCACAAAGATAGATATCAGTTCACTACCTGGAACACCAAAGGGTTGGGCTCAAAAAAGAAATGTTATATAGCTCTGGCTTAGCTTAGCTGACAGGGCACCCACGTAGCACTCTTGTTGAATCAATCAATCAGGAAATTGTCAAGTGTGCAAGAGGGTCTCAAGGCGCTAGGGGGGTGCAGCTCCGGGTCAGTCGAAGAGCCAGGTCTTGAGGCTCTTGCTGAAGTTGTGCATAGTGGGGGTGCATCTGATGTTAATAGGGAGCTCGTTCCAGGTCTTTGCCGCTACGTAGCAGAAGGATCTTCTACCCATACTGGCTATGCGGAGGCTCCGGGTTCCGGCAAGGATGAGGTTGGCTGATCAGAGGTTTCTCTTAGGAACGTGGAAGAGATTCTTCTGTTGAGATATTGGGATCCGGTGTTTTGTAGGCATTGTAGGCATGGGTGAGTATCTTGAAGGTTACTCTCTTCTTGATAGGGAGCTAGTGGTGGATTCGCAGTTGTTGGGTGATGTGTTCATGTCGAGGGGTGCCAAGGACAAGCCTGGCTGCTGTGTTCCATTTTCTATGGAGCTTGTGGAGCAGCTTGTGGAGCAGGGATTTGTTGATTCCGGTGTAGAGGGCAATCCCATAGTCCAGTTGGCTGGTTTTGATTGTGTGGGTGATGGTCTTTCTGGATTCGGGGGGATCCATTGGAAGGTCTTGCAAAGGAGTGTTGAAACAGGTGGGAGTGACTGCGTATAGGTTCATAGTGAGGGGGGGATGTGAGTATGATGCAGAGGTTCCGGGCATGGTCCATGGGGCTGCGCGTGCTGCCAAGGGCATTTGGCCACCAGGTATTGTCCCAATTGTCGCTATGCCTATTATTTTAACGCCGTGCATCGCCTATTTTTATCGCTTAGGACCCTTGCTATTATCAAGGTTTATCTCCTAAGCAATAAAAATTGGCCGAAATGCATGAATATCACTGAAAAGTCAGCAATATTCATGCATTACCAAGCTAATGCTCTTAGCCATGTTATCCACCTACCATTGGATAACATGGCTAAGAACTGCTCTGGCCAGGCGTTAGCTTTTGGAGATATTCGCGAATATTTCCAAAAGTTGGTAATAGGAGATAGCGATGTTAGCGACTGTTTCCAGTCGCTAACATCTTGGCACGCCCACCTTGTATGTCATTAGCGATAATTATCGCTGACATGCAAAGTGGGCCCCAAGATGATCGCTATCTCCTACTAGCTGTCGCTAACTGGTGTTAGCGACAGCTAGGTAATAGGGCGATAAAATTATCGCCGCTTTGGCGGGAAAAATTCCAGCTAAAGCAGCGATAAGGCCCTTGGTAATATGCCCCCTGGTCGGGTGGTGTAGGGGTCCTAATTTTTTTTGGGAAAACCTTTACTGTTCATTTTAATAACATTACAGGCATGAGCCTACAACCACTGGGGCCGGCAGCTAATCAAAATAGGAGCAAATATATTGCGGTATGCCACAGCTCTTCAGCCGACATCCCTACGGTCCGGCAGCGATCTAGGATAAAGTTCGTATTGAACGCAGAAATACGTCACAGAATTAAATAGAGGTTTTATCTTTTAAATTAACTAAATAAGCGTATCGGGTGCCACACAATCGAAAATACTAATACGGTAGCTAGGCAGAGAAACAGGATATGCAGATCAGGAACAGCTATAATTGAGACGCTGGCGTTAAAGCATACTATTCAGGATATAAAACCATACAATGCACAGTCTACATAAAGCACCAGTCCACAGAGCCCGCCCACCCAAAGATCAGGATAATAAAAGAAGCAAGAGCACCCGATACGGATCCAAGATACCAATCAGAACGTTTCGCCAACTATACTGATAAAAGGAAAGAATAGGAAAGGAAAAATAGGCCATAGAAACAAAACAATGGCAAAACAAAAAAAAAAACCTCCAGCTCCCCACCCTGCACCCCTGCAGTTGGCTACAGCCTAACCCCCCTACCAGCGTGCCTGTCGCCCCGAATAACTAAAACCCTAAAAGAAGGAAGAAGTGGAGGAGGAGGAAGCGTATGAGCACCCGGTCTCCTTCTCCCAAGCAAGACACCAACCACCCCTGCGATAGCACAGATAATACCAGGAGATATGACAGTGAAAATACAGGGGAAACACTAAACCCCGCTCGACCTCACTCTAATACCCAGATCCAAGTCCCATGTCCGCCGAGGCCCAAAAGTCAAACCCATCGGAGCAGTCTCAACCTTGGCCCTTCTGATCTTGCACGCTAACACCATCCAGCAGCTGCACAACAATCGTTGTAGATCCAGGATACAAGAGGAGTACCGAAGTGGATAGTCCACAGAAAGCCCGAAAAACAAAGTCATTACCAGCCTCGATCATCAATAGGCCCTCTATCATCGGCACCCTGAACAAGTGATGTTCCCTCCACGGAATCGGCAAAGCAGATGGGGGAGGCAGAGATGTTGTGGCAATCCAGTCAACTCCAGGATAAAGAGGCCAAGTGGAACCACCCCAGGCGACAACCATGGCGGGTGCGACCAACACTCCGGGGAACTAAGTTCGCTACTCTTTGACGGTACACGACTCAAGGGCTGCACCAGATCGTTTTGCCCTGGGCGGTCGTCATTGGTCATCCCAGACCTCACGGGAAGCGTCGATATTGGTAGACGTAGTGGAAGATCAGAGCCCGGTCCCAAACAGTCCACGTCAGGCCCATCGGCAAGCATATTATCGAGTCGAGATTCAATGTGCGCTTGTAGCTCCATGATGGCTGCCAACACGGTCCGCAGTGTCGGCTCTTTATTCGTCAGATCCGCCTCTGCTCTTCCGATCACAAGCATAGTGGCAGTCCCCGAGGAGCCCGGTCCTCCCGGGGGGGCAATGACAGAGCGGAGCGGGTCGCAACTGAGGGCGTCCTGTAGACAAAGTGGCCCTGGACAGCGGGCGAGGGCCCCACCCCGGCGGACTCTGGCGATGTCTAACCGGGTCCCCGGGCCAGGAGTCCCAGAACCTCCACAGACGATCAGGTCAATTGTCCGACGACATCAAGAAAACTATGTCGATCGCCATCAAGAAGAGATATGGAGACTTCCACTGTTGAGACCGGACCCTGTCGCAGTCACACGGCCAATGTTGTTCAACTACATCCCGGCTGGGCTCAAACTCGAGGCCCCGGCTTACAAGCTGCGTTAGGCCAGGATCCAGAAGATGACATAACTCCGTCAATTCTGGCAACAAAGGACTGGGGATTGAACCAAACGATTCAGCAAGACTTCATCTCCCGGGAGGTCGGGCATGATTTCAGGATAAGTTTCAGGATCATCCGGCTGGAAACAGAGGTCAGCGGAGCAAGGCGCCTAAGCGGCCATCTTAGTTGGTGACGTAGCTCCTCCAGCGTGGGGGTCCTTGTTGAGGGAGAGGATAAGCTGGGTATCATTGGCATAGGATACTATGCTGAGTACATGCTGTCTGACGATGGTGGCAAGGGGGGTCATGTAGATGTTGAAGAGATTGGGGCTGAGGGATGTTCCCTGGGGCACTTTGCAGTTGATCTCTGTGGATTCGGAGAAGAAAAGCATGAGTCTGATTCTATGGGTTCTGCCGGTAAGGAAGGAGTGGAGTAACTTGAGGGCTGCTCCCTCTATGTCAGCGTCATGGAGACTGGTGGTGAGAGTGTGGTGGGAGATGGTGTCGAAGGCTGCAGAGAGGTCTAGCAGGATCAGGGCCGCAGTGTGGCCTTGGTCGAGGAGGGTGCGGATGTCATCTGTGGCAGGGAGTAGGTTGGTCTTAGTGCTGTGCTTTCTGTAGAATCCGGATTGGGAGGGGTCGAGGATGGAGTTCTCTTCAATGAAGTTCGTTAGTTGGGCGTTGATGAACTTCTCGGTGACTTCGGCCAAGAAAGGGAGTAGAGAGATGGATCATAGTTCTTGAGGTCCATAGGGTTGGCGGAGGGATTCTTGAGGGGACTTGACTTCTGTGCATTGCCAGTCATCAGGGAAAGTACCTGATTCAAAGGTGGAGTTGATGGTGTGTCGTATCTCGGTGCTATGGTAGCGGCAGCTCTGTGGTAAATGTACAGAGGGCAGGGGTCCATGGGGGCTCCTGAGAGAATGCCTTTCATGGTTGAAGTGGTGTCTTCCGTGGTGACTCAGGTCCAGAAGGAGATGGTGGGCCGGCTGTAGTTGCTGGGGGGCTGAGGGGGTTTGGTGTCTGGAGACTGGTCATTGAAATTGTTGTAGAGGGATCTTATCTTCAGGTGGAAGTAGGAGCCAAGTCTGTTGCACAGATCCTGGGAGGGTGTGATGTCTGTGGCTTCGCTGGGGGGCTGGTGAATTCCTAAATGATGCTGAAGAGTTTCTTGGAGATGCTGGAGTTGACATGGATTTTGTTTCGGATGAAGGTCCTTTTGGTGGATCTGATGAGTTGGTGGTATTCCGTTATGGCTTTCTTGTAGGTGGTACGGTCTACCAAGGTTTTGCTGTTTCTCCATAGCTTCTTGAGACGTCTGTGGGTGCGTCTGGATTCTTGGAGGTTGGCGGTGAACCAAGTGGCCTTGCTGGAGTGCTATCTGTTTGGGTTGGGGACGGGGCGAGCTTTTATGCACAGTTGGCAATTCATCTGAAAAGTTCTTTGGCTGGGGAGTTGGCATCGGGCAAGCCGGGTGCGGTATTGTGGAAGAGCAGCAGACTGCAACAGAAATGGAGAGGCGCGTTGCAGCATGATTATACCTGGAGTGCCTTCTATGCTTCATGACACACAAATAGATCCCAATGGTCAATATGTATGGATCAGAGGGAACCTAGATGGTCACCCCTCGGTGTTCAGTATTGTATATTCCCCTAATGTACACAAATATCTCTACCTTGAGTCCCTGCCCCACATTCTGGCAGATTGGATATCAATGCCTTGGATCCTTGCATGGCATTTCAGTGCAGTCCTGGACACAAGCCTCACCCGCTCGCACCAGTCATTCCCCAGCACACCGCATTGCACAATGCTAAAGACCTCATAACATGGTTATGGCCCTTTGGATTAGTGGACTCCTGGAATCCTGGAGGGAGAGAATTCAGGGAATAATACTCATTCTATGCCCCCCAAACCTTTAGGTAAGTGTAGACCACATAGTCTGCTCCATACACCTCCACACACAAGTACATCATCCCTCTTATATAGACAAGACATTTTCTGATCATAACCCGCTGGAGAATGGCATTGAATGGGGATGAATCCTCACCCAAATTTCGACCTGGAAGTTCTAAGCTGCATGGCAAGACTGTATGTGATTACCTTCAGGTAAACAAGAAACCAGCATTCTCCTGCTGCCTGAATGGGAAGCCTTTAAATTGGTAATGCATCAAATCTCTATCACATCCACAGCAAAAGTCCGGATAATGATTAGTAATGAGTTTAAAAATGTAGAAGACCCCCTGCCTGACCTCGTAGGAGCCAACGCCAATGACCCAACACAGTTGACCCCTCAGACAGAGAGGGCAGCAACACATTGGGGCAGATTTACAAGCCCCTTGCGCCACGTTTAGGCCGCCTTGCGTGACGCAACAGCGGCGTAAACATGGCGCATCCCTGCAAAGCACTTACAACGTGACGCATCTAGGGAGATGCGTCACGTTATAAAGCCCAGCGCCACAATGGGGGCGTTACCACGCAGGGTGGGCGTACCGGCGCCTGTGCGCCTCGCAAAAGTGCCAGCGTGAAATCTACAAGATTTCATGCAAGCACTTCCACAACGCTGCTACGTCAATTCCTTACACCTGCTTGAAGCAGGCGTAAGGACTGACGCAGCATTTTAAGTATTGGGCAGCCCTGAGCATTGCTGGAGTTGCGTCGCGCTTGCAACCCGACTGCAGCGATGCGCCGCCCTTACGTCATGAGATGCGTCACGCATCTGCCTACCCTTGCGCCACGGCGCACAGCATTGTAAATGCGGCGCATCTGCCTTGTTGCAAGGGAAGTTTTGCGTGACGCATTTGTTCTGGCGTATCTCTGCTGATATGCAGAGATGCGCCAGAACTCGTAAATATGCCCCATTGTGTATTGTTGGAGTGACTCTATGGGGCTTTAAGCAGGTTGCACATGCAGCAAAAGTCCATGCTGATCCAAAACCAGTTGCTTACTGGTGTGGCTCATTTCCAACCATTATAACTCAAGAGGGTTGCTGGGCCACACACAGAGTGCATTTAGTGAAGCATTCAAGAAGTACTATGCCCAATCATACTCTGTTCTGCTTGTTGAACAGGTCTCAACTGCAGAAGGGGTTCTTACTAACATTTGTATTCCCCATCTGCAGCCGCAGAGGGCTTGACAACCGCAGTATCAGAACAAAAAATTAAACAGGTCATTTGTTCGCTAGCTAGAAATAAAACACCCGGATCTGATGGATTAGCAATTGAATTCTATGCTAACTATGAAACGCTCTTAGTGCCTAAATTACTCAAGCTTTATAACACAGCAAAGGTGATGGGGCACCTCTCTCCCACAACAAATAAAGCAGTGGTCACTTCAATCCCTAAATTTGGGCGGCCCACACCGAATTTATCATCTTACAGGCCACTCTCCATGCTGAACACCGACTATAAAATACTCCAAAATGTTTTAGCCAAAAGGTTCCCCCCATTGCTTCCAGCAGTGGTATGTGCAGACTAAAATTTCTTCATCCTGTGTAGAAACACATTCCTTAACATTAGACGTCGCAGACTGGATGAAGAACAGCCGCCTTAAACTGAACTCAGACAAGACGGAAGTCCTCATCCTGCGATCATCACCCTCCTCCTGGGATGACTCCTGGTGGCCCCCGGCCCTGGGCACTGCTCCCAACCCAACGGACCACGCATGCAACCTGGGCTTCATCCTGGTCTCCTCCCTGTCGATGCCCAGACAAGTCAACTCCGTCTCATCTTCGTGCTTCAACACCCTGCGCATGCTCCGCAAGATCTTCAGATGAATCCCCACTGAAACCAGGATGATCGTTACCCAGGCACTCGTCACCAGCCGACTGGACTACGGGAACACCCTCTACGCTGGAACCACAGCCAAACTTCAAAAAAGACTCCAACGCATCCTGAACGCCTCCGCACGACTCATCCTGCACATCCCCCGACACAGCCACATCACCGGACACCTGAGAGACCTGCACTGGCTCCCCGTCAGCAAGAGAATCACGTTCAGACTCCTCACCCACGCACACAAGGCTCTCCACGACCTGGGCCCCAAGTACCTCAACGACCGCATGACCTTCTACACGCCCACCCGCCAGCTACGATTGACCAGCCACGCCCTCGTCACTGTACCACACATCCGCAGAGCCACCGCCGGAGGAAGATCCTTCTCCTACCTGGCAGCGAAGACTTGGAACTCCCTCCCCACCCACCTTCGGCGAACCCAAGACCATCTATCCTTCAGGAAGCAGCTCAAGAGCTGGCTGTTTGAGCAGTAACATACCCCTCTCCCCCAGCGCCTTGAGACCCTCCCGGGTGAGTAGCGCGCTTTACAAATGCCGTGATTGATTGATTGATTCATTGATGTCTTTACCAACTCTTAGACGAGGCCCCTACTAACTGATCAAATTTTCCCAGCATTCCTCTCGATACAAGCATTCCATACATTGAGTTGGATATATCTTATGGGCTTCCTCTGCGCCTTCAGCCTCAGGGAACAACTGATTGCCTAGACCTAGTGCCAGGGCAAAGACTGGGAGAGATATCTCGGGTGGGTATGCTGTGGCCAGTGGCACAAGACAGAGGTGCCCACTTTCTCCTCTGTGATTTTCTCTGGTCATTGAAGGATTGGCTATCCATCTTAGAACGTAGGGACGACCTGGCAATTCATGCTCTATCATGATATGCGCATAACGTGCTCCAGAATATCCAAGACATAGCAGCCAACCTCAGCACCATAACTGACAGGCATAGACAAGTTTTATAAAATATCTGGCCTGCATGGTATTGGTGTCTCCACTCTTGTAAACAGCAATGGAGAAAAGGATACTGCTGGGAGTGCACCTGCTACAGTGAGCACACTACACCTTACGTTATTTAGGGATCAAGAACCTCAGCGAACCCAACTCCACCACCCTCCTGGACAACCTGGACAACATCGGACTAAAACAGCTCATCACCACACACACACACAAAGCAGGACACACTCTCGACCCCATCATCGCAGGAGGTAACATCATCTATTTCAGCCACACCACACAATCCCCATGGATGGGCCACCACAGCGTACACTTCCACGTCAACAAACCCACACCATCCAATCCTACACAGTGCCTTCCACAAAGGAACTGGAACAAAGTCACGGAGGAGCAGCTCAACTCCACCGTCAACCGCAACGCTCTCACCACCTCGGCCAACACCAACCTTGCAACCAAAGAACTTCACAGGTGGATCTCCAACTGCGCAGACGAGCTTGCACCCCTATGTAACTCCAACAGAAAGCACCCCAGGAAGGCCACCTGGTTCACCGACAACCTCCAAGAATCCAGATGCACCTGCAGACTTCTCGAGAAGAACTGGAGAAACAGTAAAACGTCAGAAGATAGGACCACCTTCATAAATGCCATGACGGAATACTACCAATGCATCAGATCCACCAAAGATGACCTTCCTCCAAAACAAAGATCCTCGCCAACTCCAGGAACTCCAAGGAATTCTTCAGCATCATCCAGGAATTCACAAAGCCGCCTAGCGAAACCACGGACATCACCCCATCCCAGGACCTCTGCAACAAGCTCAGATCCTACCTCCATCGGTAAATCAAGGGCCTCTACAACAACTTCAACGACCAGACACCCAACTCCGAAACACTTTCTTCTCCAACAACGCCAGCCAGCCCGCCATCTCCTCTTGGACCCTAGTCACCACCAAAGACACCACTGTGGCCAGGAAAGGCAACCACTCAGGAGCCCCCATTGACCCCTGCCTGGCGCACATCTTCCACAGAGCTGCTGCCGCCATCGCTCTCAAACCACGATGCACCATCAACACCACCTTCAAGACCGGCACCTTTCACGATGAGTGGAAATGCGCAGAAGTCAGACCTCTGCTCAAGAAGTCTTTCGCTGACCCCACAGACCTCAAAAACTACCGACCCATTTCCCTCATCACCTGCACGGCCAAAGTCACAGAGAAGACTGTCAATGTACAAATAACCAAATTCATCAAAGAAAATTCCATCCTAGACCCCTTTCAATCTGGATTCCACTGCAACCACAGCACTGAGACCACTCCACTCACCACCACAGATGACATCTGTACCCTCCTCGACCAAGGACACTCCGTGGCCCTGATCCTACTTGACCTCACTGCAGCATTGGACACCATATTCCACCCTACACTCACCACCAGACTCCACAGCACTGGCATACAAGGAACCATCCTCGTCTGGATCCGCTCGTTTCTCACAGGCAGAACCCAAAGAATCGCACTGCCACCCTTCCTCTCCGAACCCATGGAAATCAACAGCGGCGTCCCTAAGGATCATCGCTCAGCTACACGCTTTCCAAAATCTACATGGCCCCACTCACTGCAAACGTCAGACAGCATGGACTCAACATAATATCCTATGCCAACTATACCCAGCTCATCCTCTCCATCACCAAGGACCCTATCATCACCAGACTCAACTTTCAGGAAGGAATGATGGACGTTGCATCCTGGATGAGCAGCAGCTGCCTGAAGCTCAACTCAGAGAAGACTACGGTCCTCATCCTCGGACTCTCCCCCTCTGCATGGGACAACACATGTTGGCCTACCACCCTTTGCAGCCCTTCTACCCTCAGGGACTGCGCCTGAAACCTCAGCATCATACTCTACTCCTCCCTCTCAATCACCCGACAGGTCAATGCCGTCACCTCCAGCTGTTTCAACACCCACCGCATCCTCAGAAAGACCTTCAAATGGATCCACACTGAATCAATGAAGGACGTCATCCACACACTCATAACCAGCAGACTGGACTACACCAGGATCAGCAAGTCTCTGCTCCACAAGCTCCAGACCATACAGAACACCGCAGCCAGACTCGTCTTTGCATCACTCAGCACAAACACATCAAGCAACACCTGTGGAACCTCCACTAGCTCCCCACTGAGAAGAAAGTTACTATCAAGATACTCATCCACTCCTACAAATGCCTCCACAACACTGGATCCCAATACCTCAAAGAGAGAATCTCCTTAAACTTACCCAAGAGAACCCTCTGATCCGCTGAGCTCGCCCTCGGCAAAACCACACGCATCCGCAGAGCAGAACAGGTGGAAGAACCTTCTCCTTCATCACAGCCAGGACCTGCAAGGAGCTGCTGAGCGACAACAGATGTGCCCCCTCCTTCAGAAAGATGCTCACGACCTGGCTCTTCGACTGAAAGGAGCTGCTCTCCCCCGCCAGAACCTTTAGACCCTCACGGGTGAGTAGCACGCTTACAATTCACCTGATTGATTGATTGATTGTACATTTACCACTACAGTAGTGACTTGTTAGACAGGAGCCTGTGCAGAGTGCTGAATTGTTAAAAGCACAGGTTGTCTCCTGAACTTCACTATCACTTGCGGTCCATGGTAAAATAGCGATTGCTAACATGGTCATGCTCCACCGCCAATTCCACTATTGCACTAACCGTGCACTGCTTATACCGTTGCCGTATAGTAAGCTTATGTAATCTATTCTAATTGATCTCATTTGTGGTAGTCAATGACGGTGAATCAGCCAAGCTAAATTACAACTACTACCTAGTAAGGGATACATGGGTGTATCTGACTTTTGTGGGTATTTCTTCCTTGCTTAGGTACAGTGGGAAACCTACTAGATGGTGGGACACCACTTGGCTGAGACAGCCCTAGCCGGTGAATAAGTACATAATAGAAAACTTTAAGGCTTCCTCTTTCCGAGCACCAATCACCCTTATCGGCTACAAATTCTAGTACAAATGGAGTCCCTGGTACTTGGACACCGCCCCCAGAACACACACTCAGCAGCCCCATACACATTGGTTCTCCTACTAAATGATTGCCCACAACGACTGACCCGTTGACAGTCAAATAATTAAATCAATGGGAGTCTCCAGTTACCAACACAGGTAGTAGGTGACTTTTACATTGAAGGGGCAGTTATAGACTTTCACACATTGACAGATGATCCTCCTGGACCTATTGGCAGCTTTTGACACAGTTGATCACAATCTACTCATAAAGGCTCTCCAAGACAGAGTGGGTGCGGACAAGGGGGTCCTACAATGGTTCTCCTACTTCTTACACAACTGCTCCCAAAGGATAAAAATCAAAACCTTTATGTCTGACCTACACTCAGTCAGCAGAGGTGTCCCCCAAGGCTCAGTGCTCTCCCCTCAACTGTTCAACATTTACATGGAACCCCTCACCACCCTACTCATAAAAGCCAACATCCCTTTCCACCTATGTACAGATGACACCCAGATCTGCTTGGAAACCTCCTCCATTAATGACATTCTAAGACTCAACAACACTCTTAGAGAAGTTCAACACTGGCTATCAACAAACCACCTTAAACTCAATCAAGACAAAACCGAAATCCTCCTCATCTCCAACAAATAAGAAAATCCTCAAATCGTACAGTGGCGGAAAGCAATCGATGCTCTCAATGGAAATATCACCTTAGACCCTAAAATGAACATGACCAAACACATTAGGATCTCAGCGAAGAGTGCCTTCCTCAATCTGAAGCTTCTCAACAAAATTAAGCCCTTCATCCCGCCCAAGGACCTCAAACAAGCCACCCAATCACTGGTGCTATCTAGACTCAACTATGAGAACCCAGTCCTCACCGGTACAGCTCGAGCCCACCTAGCTCCCCTCAAAACCATTCTGAATGCAGCTGCCAGAATGGTCACCGGAGTTAAGAAATATGACCACTTATCATCGGCACTCAGAGAACTATAATGACTCCCAGTCAAAATACGTGCCAGCTTTAGAACTGCCTGCCTCACAGAGAAGGCCTTGCGCACAGGGAAACCGGAATACCTGGCCTCAAAACTCAAGAAAGCCTGCCAGACAAGAAACCTCAGGAGCTCCAACACCCTGCTACTCATCCCTATGAAAACACCTAACAAAAAACGCTGCACGATCTTTCACTGGAAACGCACCCAAAATCTGGAACTCCATCCCAGCTGATATCAGAACTATCCCTTCCTTTATAAAATTCAAAAGACTCCTAAAAGACCTCTACCTCAACCATGCCTTCCCAAACTGAGAACTGCAGCCGGAACGCACAAGCCTGCACTCTGCAGCCCATTGACAATGTTCCACCACAACCTACCTCTTCCTGCACTCTGCAGCCACTTGACAATGCTCCACCACTACCTACCTCTTTCCCTCTCCCCGCTCTCCTCCTCGTTCCCTCCTCACCGAAATGAGGTTTAGCCCAAGACATTGTGCACTCATGGAGGCTATCTCAGGACCTCCCTACCTCAATGACGCACAGCACTACTGGGTCTTCCGAACATTTATGTTAACCTGTGCCTTTTTATGTGATTTCTGTTTTAAATCTGTTGTAAAGCACTCCGATACCCTCGGGTCTGGACAGTGCTATATAAAACTTCTAAATAAATAATAATAATAAATAAGATGAACCAAGGCTGGGAAATACTTAATTTCTGCATGTTGGAGAATGATGCATGCACTCAGTAACAATAAAACAAAGATGGGATGGAGCCTCACACACATGAGGTTCTACACAGAATGCACACAATGGGAGATAGACACAGATTAATTACATGGCTTTAGAAAGATATCATTGAGTATATTTGATCATCGCTGGAACTCCTTCAGGAGCTTGGGGAAGAGGGCTCACAGAGAGACACTGAATGGATGTCAGAGCCCCTTTCAGAGACCAAATATGTATTTTCCCACCCACTCAAATGGAACACCTACAACTGGTAGAAGCACTAACAGTGCCTTAGTCTTCCCTCCTGTCATACCACTCATCTTGTAAGCTGGGAAACTTCTACGGAACCTCTCTGTGTCTCTGAGTATTCCTGGACATCAGAACAGAGGGTTCAACCTATCCTGGGTTTTTCTAGTCCTCAAATGTGTGGATAAGGGCACTTTATTGTCCAATGACAACAGGAAGATCCTGTGCACTAATGCAACCACTGGCCTCTTGCTAGTTCCTGGCTGTGGATGGACTAGCTTGGGGCTTTAAGGAGGCTCCCCGTGCCATTGATTTGCTTAAATCACCTTATAAACAAGGCGGCTTGGGCTTATCCGATTTCAGAACATACTTTTGGGCAGCGTTTGCCGGGTGCTTTCGTAGCCTTCTCGGGGTTGATCAGCAAAATTCTTTATACAAATTGATTCTAGTTGATGATAGTTTATTTTTTTAATATAGTGTTAATGACCTAAATTATTTTAAACGTGTTAAGTTCAAGACAATCAGAGATAGTGTCTTCATATGGCGGGCGATGGCTGCCAGAAGCAACTTGTTGGTAAAACATACCAGGCTTCCACTCTGGGGTAATCCAATGTTTCCTTAAATATTTCAAGATCATAGTTGTAGATCGTGGTTTAAACATGGGATCTTATGCCTAGGGGATCTGTTCGCGGTTAGCGGAATCAAATCATTTGATGCTTTACAATTACAATAGAAAAAACCTATTGCCTCTTTATTTAAATATCTTCCGATAAGGAATTATCTGGGGAAGAACTTGGATCCAAGTGCGATTACTAAATCTCCTATCTGGGATTTCTTATATTTGGAGAAAACCAGATCTCTCATAGGCAATTTGTACAAACAGTTGGCCAGTCTCAAGGTAGGTGGTTCTGTAAAATTAGCGACACGTTGGAGTCAAGTGTTGAATACAGTCATAACACCTGTTATGATCACTCAGGCTCTGGGTAACATAAGTGACTCTGTCCATTCTGTTAATTTACGACTACAACAATTTCGCACAGTTGGCATGTTATATTATACACCAGAGAGGATCGCCAAATCGACCAAGTGCCCTAAATGTGGGATTAAAGCTGCAAATCTAATTCACATGTTTATAGAATGTTCAGAATAAGGGACCTATTGGCAGAGGATTGGTCAAGTGTTTTTTAGTAAGCTCGATGTGGGCCCTTTGTTTGCGGATGCAGAAATGATGTTAGGCTACAAAGCTGATAAACCAGTTGTCGCACGGTCTTTCTCAATAATGATGGGGGCAGCTGGACTAGCTATTGCTCGGAAGTGGATTTCACCACTACTGCCAAATATTTGTGTTTGGTGGTCTATATTAAAGAAACCCATGGCTTGGAAACTGCTCTGGCTAAGACTAGGGGATTAGGATCCATGGTTAAGAATGAGAAAATTTGGGGTCTTATTACCGCGATATAGATCAATTTAGACAAATAAATGTATTATTTGTATATAGGGTGGATGGGGTATAGTAAGAATGATTATTTATTGTGTATCGTAACTATTTTTGCTGAATTTTTGACGATCAACTGTACCAGATGTTGATCCTGATTATATTTATCCACTCTGATGTATTGAATGCACTTTAATGATGATGGCTATTACTATTCGTTGTGATTTATGTTATGAATTTATGCAAATAATATCCTAATATGATGCCAATAAAATAAAAATATTAAAACAATACAATAAATCACGTTTTGCATGTCCTGATAGTGAAAAACACCTAACATTTATGTTTCACTATTGTGAGGCCTACTCCTCCCATTGGTTAACATGGGGAATTCCTTAATAAAGTTTTTTGTAGCAAATATTTTTATTGCCATGAATATTAACTAAGAAACAACAACAGATACAGGGTCATGCAAGTCCAACATAGATCCATACTAAAATACAAATGTTGAGTGTGATACGTGCAATGTTGCCAAATATTACAAACGTATGAAAAAGGTGAGTTAGAGGAAGTTACTACAGAAAGAGCAAAAAAAGGAGACGACAGGAAGAGGGGCAGAAAAAGGAAAAGGAAGGGAAGATGAAAAACATGAAAGAAGGGGGGGAAGCATCAGAGGGAGGGATGGCTGGCAGGTCAGGTGGAGCCCAAGTTTATGTGCAATAGAGAGGGGGAGGAGAGGATGGATGCAACAAAAGGCTTGCGGCCGGTGGTGTGGCGAAGTCAAGAGTCAGGGTCAAGGTCAGGGCGAGTCGTCAGTCAGAGCGTACTGTAAAAAGAAGATCCTATGAGAAGGAAAGGCTCTGCCTTGTCCATTAAATTGTGATTTATATTGTCATAGAAAGTAGCCTTATACGTAGTTGTGGCCAATCCTTAGGGGACTGCACTTGTGAGGAGTGCCAATATCGCAGTATACAGATCTTGGCAGCCAGGAGGGTGGTGACTAGTAGGCAGCAGGCAAGGCGAGTTAGTTGGGAAAGGTCCTCTAGGTTATGAAGGACAATTAGGGTATCCTGGAGTGGTGAGGGCAGATCTATAGATTCCCGGAGTGTTGATCCCACTACTGTCCAGAAGGGGAAGATGGCAGGCAATCCAGTAAGATATGAACAATATCACAGCGTTATAATCACACCTTCAGCAAGCAGAGTGAGGAAGCAGTCCACAGCCTGAAGTCACACTGGGGTCCAATGCCAGCCTTGAAGAATATTTTAAAAAATGAGCTTGATATGGGCCACCCGAACTCCCCGGTAAAGGCCTTCCAGGAGTTCTGCATAGCCCTCCTCATCATACGCCACCTGCAGGTTAGCCTGTCAGGTGGTCCTGAGGCTGGAAGTAGAGGTGATGGACTACAAGGTTGTAGAATCCAGACATCATTCCCTTAAACTGTCCTGTGAGAAGTTGGCCTGGTATATAATGCTCACTAATTCTAGTGATCACTTTGTACCATGCCAAGCAACCCTTATGATGATGGTTGTAATTCAACCTTGTAGACCAGTTATCCTAGTGGTAACGTGGACAAAGCAGTCTTAGGCTAAACTCTGAAAGGCATGTGAAGCCAGCTGTTATACCATACACAACCCCCTTGAATACCAAATGAAAGGGACACCACACAGATATATATTGAAAATATATATTGATTTATTAACTATTAAAATCCCCTGGACTCTTTATGAGCACAGAAGCACAAGCGTAAAATCACAAGACAGTTTAAAATACACAAAAGTTGCACAATATGGATGAGCCCTAGGGGCCACCTAAACCATATACTAAATAAGTGGTATAAGAGATACCTAAAGGAAAGTGAAGAGGCCTAGGGCCTTGGGAATCGCTGGAGCTATTCGAGACTGGAGTTAACTAAGTCGGGAAAGGCCCACGGGACTCGGGTGCAGTGTTCAAAGTGCACGCACTTCTCAATACAAAGTCTATGGTGCGTAAAAAGCACAAAGTTAGAAAGTTAGGAACCTTCCGAGTGACCTACGGAGCTGAAACTTAAAACACAGGCCCTTGGGATGTGTACCAGTGCAGGAGCACCGGCGGAGCTGAGTTACCTCACCCACAGGAAGCGGGTGCACAGGGTCGAAGATGTGTCGGGTTTCGTCACGCTGGTCGATGGTGCTTGGAGCTGATGATGCTGCAGGCGACTCGATGAGAAGAGTTCCGGTGGATCCAAGGGTGGATCAGAAGAGTTGAAGACCTGAAAGCAGAGGGGACAGTGTTCAAAGTCACTAGCCAGTGACTGCCCTGGAACCAGAGTGGAACCAGGCGATGTCGGGTGCAGACAGGCGTTGTCGGGTAGCTTCTTTCTGCAGCCACGTGGATACCCGGGGTCGAGGACGTCCAGGAGTCGGTCACGAGCTGTTCCACGTAGGCTTCTCGCTGTTGGCGGTGTCGGCGACCTGATCGGAGCAAACAGGCCTTGGCAAATGCAAGCCACGCAGAAGTTGAAAGATGCTGTTCACTCGGACCAGCAAGGTCAGAGCGGGTGCTCCTTTTCACAGGAGCTTGGGTAGGTCTGGAGCAACCAGACCTGCTGTTTAAATCTTCGGGTTCGTCGCCAAGGTGGCCGCTGACCACGTGGCTAGTGGCCGGGATGGCGCGTCGAGTGGCACAGTGCAAAAGGGCCCCACGCAGATCGTGGAGATGCTGGGGGGCTGATCTTCGGTGCAAGGGCTGCTCGGTGGTGGGGGTTCTCAATCCCCAAAGCACAACGTCGAGGATGCCTCAGAAGCTGCGCAGTCAGCTTTTTGAGTGTCTTCCAAGAGGTCCGGTCCCACGTCACTCGGTGCCTCCACGGGTCCCTTCTTCGCAGGGACTGTGGATCGGGCTCTGAGAGGTCTGGGAGTCTGGTTCTTGTCGGGCTCTGGGCTCGGTCTCCGGCGGGAGGCGGCGGCAAAGCAGACGTCGGGTCGCTGGTTGGTGCCTGTGTTCACAGGGTGGTCACTCCTTGGCCACAAGGGAGATTCTTCTTCAGTCTTCTGTGCAGCAGAATGTCGAAGTCCAGTCTTCTTCTTAGTTTTAAGTTGATTTCGGGATGATCTGCTGTGCAATGGCACTGCTCCCCCTCTTATTCCCAAACTGGGGGTGGATCACCTACTAGGTCCCTCCTCTGGGAGGAACCAGGAAGGGGGGCGGTTACACCCCCTTTCCTTTGTCCAGCTCCGCGCCAGGACTGGGGCTGGAAGGCCCCAGAACCGGTTTGGACTGGCCTATGCACGGGGACACCTTGTGTGCCCCGGGCATGTCTGATTCTTTTCAGCCCTGTCCTACCTAATACACAAAATCCTGTCTGGGGTGGTGCTCGCACCTCCCAAGGCAGGAAACCCTTTGTCCAGGCCACCATCTGCCGAGTTTCGGTCAGCAGCAGGAGGCCAGACTTGTGTCTGTGGTGGCAGCGTCCATTTTGTGAAGCTGAGGCTCTGTTTAACTTTAACCGGGGTTAAGGCTACACACATGTCGTGTCCCCCTAGAAGGGTGGAATGCTATCCCCGTCGCCAGAATTGGCGAGGGGATAGTATTCCAATTCGTATGACACCTTACTCGACATGTTTTGATAAAGCCAAACCAAAGATAGCATTTAACCGCGAGGATTATAATGCACTTAAGAGTATATGGTATGGCAATATCCCGGAACAGCTTAGGGAGTTGTTCCCGACAGCTGCAGACAGGCTCAGCTCATGCCAGAGCACCATCTCACATATTTCCAAGCACTCTGCCTCCAGGATTGATGAGGCCTTCTATAGGAGTGGCTGATAGGAACATATGTGTCCAGTTTAGGGTTAGGCACAGACATACTGTACCTAAGTAAGAGGTGGTTACACCGACTTACCCCAGCTGAGTGATCAGCCAGTTGTGTCAAAGATGGAGGCCAGGCCAGGGGTGGCACAATACGTGCTGCAGCCCCTGGTAGGCCTTGGATACACCTATGCCCTGGGCACCTAGGGTGCACTATTACAGGGGCTCATAAGGTGAACCAGTTCCAATTCGTAATGCACCTAAAGTGCATTGGCATCAATTTAGAGAGAGAACAGCAGGCTGTGGGTCTGATTAGCAGGCCCACAGCCACATTAAGTCAGAAACCAGTGAAGCAAAAAGCAAAAATTTGGGGTGACCATAGGATAGCAGACCCTACTCTCCTACATAACCCCCCCCCCAAACGCAGGGACATTAGACTAACCTTGACCAGTTGTGTCTTCATGTTCTAAGTGGAAGTACCTGGAGAGACCATCTGCGTTGCCATGGTCAGTCCCTGGGCGGTGCTCCACTGTAAAGTCCATCCCCTGTAGGGAAATGGACCACCTGAGTAGTTTGGGGTTTTCACCCTTCATCTGATTAAGCCATAGGAGGGGCTTATGGTCGGTCTGAATCTTGAAGTGAGTGCCAAATAAGTATGGTCTCAACTTCTTCAGGGCCCACACCACAGCAAAGGCCTCCCTCTCTATAGCTGACCAACGTTTCTCTCTGGGGGTCAGCCTTCTGCTAATGTAAGCAATGGGCTGGTCCTGGCCATCTACATTAAGCTGTGAAAGCACTGCTCCCACTCCCAACTCAGAAGCATCTGTTTGGACAATGAACTCTCTTGAGTAGTCAGGACTCTTCAGGATAGGTGCAGAGCACATGGCCTTCTTCAGGTCATCAAATGCCTTTTGACAGATTTCTGTCCACTGAACCTTTTTGGGCATCTTCTTGGATGTCAGATCATTAAGAGGAGTCACAATGGACCCATAGTTCTTAACAAACTTCCTGTAGTACCCAGTCAGGCCCAAGAAAGCTCTGACCTGAGTCTGGGTAGTTGGAGGGGACCAGTCCTTGATGGTCTGGATCTTACTCTCCAGTGGTTGAACTTGGCCTCCACCTACAAGGTGGCCCAGGTATACAACCTTGCTCTGCCCTATCTGGCACTTTGTTGCCTTGATAGTGAGGCCTGCCTTCTGCAGAGCCTCTAGCACTTCCTTCAGGTGGATCAGGTGATCCTCCCAGGTGGAGCTAAAGACAGCAATATCGTCCAGATAAGCTGCACAAAAGTCATCCAACCCAGTGAGGACTTGGTTCACCAACCTTTGGAAGGTGGCAGGTGCATTTTTCAAACCAAAGGGCATCACCACAAACTGATAATGCCCACTAGGGGTCGAAAATGCTGTCTTGGCTTTAGACTCCTCAGCTAACCTGATTTGCCAGTAGCCAGCTGTCAAGTCAAATGTGCTCAAATATTTGGCAGAAGCCAACTTGTCAATGAGCTCATCTGCCCTTGGAATAGGGTGTGCATCTGTCCTGGTGACAGCATTGAGTCCTCTGTAATCCACACAGAACCTCATCTCTCTCTTGCCATCTTTGGTGTGAGGTTTGGGGACCAGAACCACTGGGCTAGCCCAGGGGCTCTCTGAAGGCTCAATGACACCTAATTCCAGCATCTTTTGCACCTCAGTCTTTATACAGTCCCTGACGTGGTCAGGTTGCCTGTAAATTTTGCTCTTTACAGGAAGACTGTCACCAGTGTCCACCACATGTGTACACCAGTTAGTCTGACTGGGTGTCAATGAGAACATATGCCCGTATGCCTGTAGAACTCGTCTGCAGTCATGTTGCTGATGTTCAGTGAGGCTGCCACCTAAGGCCACACCATCAACTGAGCCATCCTCAGGGTTCTGAGTGAGCAGGTCTGGGAGAGGGTCACTCTCTTCCTCCTGTCCCTCATCTGTAGCCATGAGCAAGCCCATGTCTGCCCTGCTGACATATGCCTTCAATCTGTTCACATGGAGCACCCTGTGGGGGCTCCTGGGAGTTCCTAGGTCCACCAAGTAGGTAACCTCTCCCTTCTTTTCCAGAATTGTATGGGGTCCAGACCATTTGTCTTGGAGTGCTGCTGGGGCCACTGGCTCCAACACCCATACCTTCTGTCCAGGCTGAAACTCAACAAGGACAGCCTTTTGGTCATGCCAAGCTTTCTGTAATTCTTGGCTAGCCTCAAGGTTTTTGGATGCCTTTTCCATGTACTCTGCCATCCTGGAGCGGAGACCAAGTACATAGTCCACTATGTCCTGCTTAGGCTTTTTGAGAGGTAACTCCCATCCTTCCTTCACAAGACACAGGGGTCCTCTTACAGGGTGCCCAAACAACAATTCAAAGGGGCTGAAGCCAACCCCCTTTTGAGGGACCTCTCTGTAAGGGAACAAAAGGCAGGGCAGAAGGATGTCCCATCTTCGCCTGAGCTTTTCAGGTAATCCTTTAATCATGCCCTTTAGGGTCTTGTTAAATCTCTCAACAAGCCCATTGCATTGTGGGTGATAAGGAGTGGTGAACTTGTAGTTTACACCACATTCCTTCCACATAGCTGTCAAATATCCAGACATGAAGTTGGTACCTCTATCTGATATTACCTCCTTAGGAAACCCCACTCTGGAGAAAACTCCAAGTAAGGCCCTGGCCACAACAGGAGCTGTTGTGGTCCTAAGGGGAATTGCCTCTGGGTACCTGGTGGCATGATCCACTACCACCAGTATGAATCTGTGCCCAGATGCTGTAGGGGGATCCATTGGACCAACAATATCAATCCCCACTCTCTCAAAGGGAACCCCCACCACAGGTAGTGGTATCAGGGGGGCCTTTGTTGTTCCACCTGCTTTACCACTGGCTTGGCAGGTTTCACAGGAGCGACAAAACTCCTTGGTGTCTTCAGACATGTGAGGCCAGTGAAAGTGAGGGACAAGCCTGTCCCAAGTCTTGTTCTGGCCTAGGTGTCCTGCTAAAGGAATATCATGGGCCAAGGTGAGTAGGAAGCCCCTAAATTGCAGAGGTATAACCAACCTCCTGGTAGCACCAGGCTTGGGGTCTCTAGCCTCTGAATAAAGGAGTCCATCGTCCCAATATACTTTATGGGCACCTTGAGCATTCCCAGCAGCCTCAGCAGCAGCCTGCTGTCTGAGGGGTTCAAGAGAAGGACAGGTTAACTGAGCCTGCCCCAAGTCTGCCCTAGAAGGTCCCCCTGTCCCCAGAAACTCAACCTGATCAGGTTCAAGTTCTTCAGGGACAGTTCCTTCAGGGGTCTCAAGATCAGTTTCCTGTGAAGCCTGATCCTCACTTGTAGGCAGTTGGGAAGGCGCAGCCTTAACCCTCCTGTTCTTCTTCTTGGGAGGTACTTGGTCCATTGTTCCAGGATCCAAGACCTGAGGTTCAGAGAGGCACTTTTTGGCCTGTGACCTGGTCACAGCAAGGACATGTGATGATATCCCTAACATCTCTGCATGAGTCCTGTACTCAACTTCTGACCATAGAGAGTTCTCCAGGTCATTGCCCAACAAACATTCTACTGGGAGATCAGCACTAACCACAACTTTCTTTAGGCCAGTTACCCCTCCCCAGGAAAAGTTAACAAGTGCCACACTATGTGTAGTAGTGACATTGCTGGCATTGGTCACCAGGTAATCATCGCCTGGCATGTATTGTCCAGGGTCCACAAAGTTAGGTGTCACCATAGTGACACTGGCACATGTGTCCCTGTAAGCTTGAGCCACTTTGTTGTTAATCAAAGGTGTCTGTCTGTATTTGCCCAGATTACTGGGACTTATGTCAGGGACCAAATCTAGGTCCCCTTCACAAACCAGAACAGCCTGTGTAAGAGTTCTGACTAGGTCAGAATCTCCTCCAGTTCCCAAAGTGATTCCCACTAAACCCTTGGCTTGAGGACCAACACTGCTAACTGTACTAGTGGGTGCAGGTGCCTTAGGGGCTGCAGTGCTGGGGGCTCCACCCTTTTTACACTCACTTGTCCAGTGAGAGGTGTTTTTACAAGTTTTACACCAGGGTTTCTTCTGACCTTCTTTCTTCTTCTTCTTGGAAGTTTGGGACCCACCCTCTGTCTCAGTTTGGGGCCCTGTTGAAGACTTCTGGTCTTTAGTTTTCTGCTCCCCACCCTTCTGGTCTGTTTTCTTCTGGTCACCACCCTGGTTCTGATTCTGGTTCTTTTGCTTAACTCTGGTTCTTACCCATTTATCTGCCCTCTTTCCCAATTCTTGGGGAGAGGTCAAATCTGAGTCAACCAAATGTTGATGCAACTGCTGGTTCTGACAATTATTTAAAATTTGTTCTCTCATCAGCAAATTGTACAATCCTTCATAGTCTGTAACCTTGCTTCCCAGCAACCATCCCTCCAGAGCCTTAGTGGCACACTCAACAAATTCAGACCAGTCCTGAGTCTGTGTCTTCTGGGTATCTCTGAACATTAACCTGTACTGTTCAGTGGTTAAGCCTAACCCATCAATCAGAGCACTCTTCAGGACCAGGTAGTTTCTAGAATCCCCATCACTAACTGTGAGGAGTCTGTCTCGGCCTCTACCTTCAAAGGAGAGCCACAAGATTGCTGCCCACTGCTCCTGAGGGATCTGCTGTACTCTGCAGGCTCTCTCCATTGCAGTAATCCATTTATGGATGTCATCCCCAGCTTTGTAGGGGGGCACAATCTTACTCAGGTTTCTGTTATCAAAAGACCTGTCTTTATCCTTGTGGATATTGCTGCCACCAGTGGGTTCTATTACCCCACTCTCTCTAGGCTGTCTTGCTCTAGCAAGTTTCTCCTTAGCCAGGGCAACCTCTAACTCTTGCCTCTGGATCCTAAGCTCAGCCTCTCTCATCTTGGCCTCATGTTCCCTTCTCTGAGGGCTAGTCATCTCCTTTCTGGAGTGACCATGAGAGCCTCTAGAGACATGGGAGGTATTGGATTCACCTGAGTGATGCCTTCTCCTCCTATGGCCCTGGTTAAGTCCACCTGGGGGTCTGAATGGGTTGTTACCTGATTCATTCCCAAGTTGACTTAAGTTAGCCTGGTTCAGTCTACTGACCAGCACCTGACTATCTCTGTCATCATCTGACTCACTGCTTTCCACCTCCTCCTCCTCTTCTTCTTCCTCTTCCTCTACATCTACTTGAGGAGCTCCAGTAGTGGAGGCTTCCTCATCTACTAGGATGATAGGGGTAGGGGTGTCTACAGTGTCATCCTCTGAAGGATGGCCTCCTTCAGCATCCCCTGTGGGGTTTGCTTTAGAGGTCTTTAGAGCCTCAGACTGATCCAAGAGCTCTCTTAGGTGGTCTGTAGTAGGGGAAGGCCCTGTCTTCAGACCCCTTAAGACACAAAGCTGTCTTAATTCCTTAAAGGGAAAAATAGCAAACTGGGATGGTGCCCTTGGAGGGTCACTCTCAACAGGAGTAAGTCCACTGGACCCCTCTGCTCCAGACATTGCTCTAGTGTGGGTGGATGTGTTGCAATCTACCTACACTGGTGTTTACCTACTAAACCTATCTAGTAGTTGTAGCTAGGGTGTGCTACTCCCTTTGCTCTACAACAACTAAGTTCAGTAGAACTTATGTATACTAGTCTTGTTTTATATGTACCTAGCAGGTACCTGTATGATCTTTCAAATGATAATCTCAAAGATTGTAATGGTAAAACAACAGCAAGCTCAGATCCCAATCCGCTGCTCACCAATGTGAGAAGTTGGCCTGGTATATAATGCTCACTAATTCTAGTGATCACTTTGTACCATGCCAAGCAACCCTTATGATGATGGTTGTAATTCAACCTTGTAGACCAGTTATCCTAGTGGTAACGTGGACAAAGCAGTCTTAGGCTAAACTCTGAAAGGCATGTGAAGCCAGCTGTTATACCATACACAACCCCCTTGAATACCAAATGAAAGGGACACCACACAGATATATATTGAAAATATATATTGATTTATTAACTATTAAAATCCCCTGGACTCTTTATGAGCACAGAAGCACAAGCGTAAAATCACAAGACAGTTTAAAATACACAAAAGTTGCACAATATGGATGAGCCCTAGGGGCCACCTAAACCATATACTAAATAAGTGGTATAAGAGATACCTAAAGGAAAGTGAAGAGGCCTAGGGCCTTGGGAATCGCTGGAGCTATTCGAGACTGGAGTTAACTAAGTCGGGAAAGGCCCACGGGACTCGGGTGCAGTGTTCAAAGTGCACGCACTTCTCAATACAAAGTCTATGGTGCGTAAAAAGCACAAAGTTAGAAAGTTAGGAACCTTCCGAGTGACCTACGGAGCTGAAACTTAAAACACAGGCCCTTGGGATGTGTACCAGTGCAGGAGCACCGGCGGAGCTGAGTTACCTCACCCACAGGAAGCGGGTGCACAGGGTCGAAGATGTGTCGGGTTTCGTCACGCTGGTCGATGGTGCTTGGAGCTGATGATGCTGCAGGCGACTCGATGAGAAGAGTTCCGGTGGATCCAAGGGTGGATCAGAAGAGTTGAAGACCTGAAAGCAGAGGGGACAGTGTTCAAAGTCACTAGCCAGTGACTGCCCTGGAACCAGAGTGGAACCAGGCGATGTCGGGTGCAGACAGGCGTTGTCGGGTAGCTTCTTTCTGCAGCCACGTGGATACCCGGGGTCGAGGACGTCCAGGAGTCGGTCACGAGCTGTCCCACGTAGGCTTCTCGCTGTTGGCGGTGTCGGCGACCTGATCGGAGCAAACAGGCCTTGGCAAATGCAAGCCACGCAGAAGTTGAAAGATGCTGTTCACTCGGACCAGCAAGGTCAGAGCGGGTGCTCCTTTTCACAGGAGCTTGGGTAGGTCTGGAGCAACCAGACCTGCTGTTTAAATCTTCGGGTTCGTCGCCAAGGTGGCCGCTGACCACGTGGCTAGTGGCCGGGATGGCGCGTCGAGTGGCACAGTGCAAAAGGGCCCCACGCAGATCGTGGAGATGCTGGGGGGCTGATCTTCGGTGCAAGGGCTGCTCGGTGGTGGGGGTTCTCAATCCCCAAAGCACAACGTCGAGGATGCCTCAGAAGCTGCGCAGTCAGCTTTTCGAGTGTCTTCCAAGAGGTCCGGTCCCACGTCACTCGGTGCCTCCACGGGTCCCTTCTTCGCAGGGACTGTGGATCGGGCTCTGAGAGGTCTGGGAGTCTGGTTCTTGTCGGGCTCTGGGCTCGGTCTCCGGCGGGAGGCGGCGGCAAAGCAGACGTCGGGTCGCTGGTTGGTGCCTGTGTTCACAGGGTGGTCACTCCTTGGCCACAAGGGAGATTCTTCTTCAGTCTTCTGTGCAGCAGAATGTCGAAGTCCAGTCTTCTTCTTAGTTTTAAGTTGATTTCGGGATGATCTGCTGTGCAATGGCACTGCTCCCCCTCTTATTCCCAAACTGGGGGTGGATCACCTACTAGGTCCCTCCTCTGGGAGGAACCAGGAAGGGGGGCGGTTACACCCCCTTTCCTTTGTCCAGCTCCGCGCCAGGACTGGGGCTGGAAGGCCCCAGAACCGGTTTGGACTGGCCTATGCACGGGGACACCTTGTGTGCCCCGGGCATGTCTGATTCTTTTCAGCCCTGTCCTACCTAATACACAAAATCCTGTCTGGGGTGGTGCTCGCACCTCCCAAGGCAGGAAACCCTTTGTCCAGGCCACCATCTGCCGAGTTTCGGTCAGCAGCAGGAGGCCAGACTTGTGTCTGTGGTGGCAGCGTCCATTTTGTGAAGCTGAGGCTCTGTTTAACTTTAACCGGGGTTAAGGCTACACACATGTCGTGTCCCCCTAGAAGGGTGGAATGCTATCCCCGTCGCCAGAATTGGCGAGGGGATAGTATTCCAATTCGTATGACACCTTACTCGACATGTTTTGATAAAGCCAAACCAAAGATAGCATTTAACCGCGAGGATTATAATGCACTTAAGAGTATATGGTATGGCAATATCCCGGAACAGCTTAGGGAGTTGTTCCCGACAGCTGCAGACAGGCTCAGCTCATGCCAGAGCACCATCTCACATATTTCCAAGCACTCTGCCTCCAGGATTGATGAGGCCTTCTATAGGAGTGGCTGATAGGAACATATGTGTCCAGTTTAGGGTTAGGCACAGACATACTGTACCTAAGTAAGAGGTGGTTACACCGACTTACCCCAGCTGAGTGATCAGCCAGTTGTGTCAAAGATGGAGGCCAGGCCAGGGGTGGCACAATACGTGCTGCAGCCCCTGGTAGGCCTTGGATACACCTATGCCCTGGGCACCTAGGGTGCACTATTACAGGGGCTCATAAGGTGAACCAGTTCCAATTCGTAATGCACCTAAAGTGCATTGGCATCAATTTAGAGAGAGAACAGCAGGCTGTGGGTCTGATTAGCAGGCCCACAGCCACATTAAGTCAGAAACCAGTGAAGCAAAAAGCAAAAATTTGGGGTGACCATAGGATAGCAGACCCTACTCTCCTACATGTCCCCAGTTATTAAAGTATGAGAGCACCAGAGAACAGATGATGCTGCATGGCAGGAGACACAGCTGGCTCACTTTTAAGATGTAATTTCTCATTAGAAAGGAGTAGCTGTGTCATGTTTTATATCTCCGAAATGGTAATGGTAAATCCTCTTTACTGCTGAAGTTGGATTACACATTACTATTTTAGAAAGTGAATTTAAATGTAGAACAAAAATAGCCCCAACACCGTTAATGTGTATTGTATTTCATGAAATGTGCATCCTACACACGTCTGAGTGGAAATTCAAGCCCCTGTTATATAACTTAGCGTGTTCCCTACCCCAAAGAAGCTCTAGGGAGGCAATATATCTTGTATAGATACAAAAAAGAAGGCCGAAGAGTGTACCCACACTTACAGCGAGTCCACACAAATAGCCAAATTCTAAACAAGAAGAGACAGATATGGGGGAACATGATAGAAAGATTAGCCATATAGCACAATAGGAAAGACTATTTAGACTCAAAAGAGTAAGAGCACCAAAGACAGAAAAAACCTAGGGGCATATTACCAAGGGCATCATCGCCGCATTAGCGGGACTTTTTCCCGCTAATGCGGCGATAATTTTATCACCCTATTACCAAGCTGTCGCTAACACCAGATTGCGACAGCTGGTAGGCAATAGCGGGCATTTAGGGGCCCACTTTGCATGTCTGCGATAATTATCGCTAAGGACATGCAAAGTGGGTGTGCCAAGATGTTAGCGACTAAAAACAGTCGCTAACATCTCTAACTCCTATTAACAACGTTTGGAAATATTTGCGCTAAGCGCGAATATTTCCAAAAGCTAACGCCTGCTAAAAGCAGTTCTTAGCCATGTTATCCAATGGAAGGTGGATAACATGGCTAAGAGCATTGTCACGATAATGTATGAATATCGTGGATTTTTCAGCGATATTCATGCATTTCGCAGGATTTTTACCGCTTTTGAGATAAACCTTGATAATATCAAGGTATCTCAGCGGTAAAAATCCTCGGTGCTCGGCGATATTTTTTTCCCGCTAACCAAGCAATAGCGATAATTATCGCTATTGCTTGGTAATATGCCCCCTAGGGGCATATTATTAAGGGGGTTTATCTCCTCTTTTTTGGCTTTAAAAGCCAAGAAAGTGGAGATAAAATTATCTCTCTATTACCTAGCTGTCGCTAACACCAGTTAGCGGCAGCTAGTAGGAGATAGCGACCATCTTGGGCCCCGCTTTGCATGTCAGTGATATTTATCACTAATGACATGCAAAGTGGGCGTGCCAAGATGTTAGCGACTGGAAACAGTCGCTAACATCGCTATCTCCTATTACCAACTTTTGGAGATATTCGCGCTAAGCGCGAATATCTCCAAAAGCTAACACCTGCCCCATAGCAGTTCTTAGCCATGTTATCCAATGGTAGGTGGATAACATGGCTAAGAGCATTAGCTGACTTTTCAGCAATATTCATGCATTGCGGACGATTTTTATCGCTTAGGAGATAAACTTTGATAATAGCAAGGTTCCTAAGCGATAAAAATCGCCGCAGCTTGGCGATAAAAATATCCCCACTAAACCAACATAGCGATAATTATCGCTAGTTGTTGGTAATATGCCCCCTAGTGCAATAAACATGACCAGACCTCAGCAAATCACCTGGCAATAGGATGCAGACACCAAAAGCCTAAAAAAAATGTAAACATGTATTTAATCCATGAATCTTCATTGATTATCAATCCATGTAGCGATGTGTCCTTTGAATTTACCTGTGGTATTTGGATTAAGGGTGGATAAGGCACAAGCCAAACTAATCATACAAGTATAGTTATAGCGAACATATTCAGGGGATAAAATGCACCTTTTTTATGTTGAAGATTGAAAAGTGTGTACTAAACCCATGTGTATATCAAAATATATAATTCATACAGACCAATGCTATTGTATGTGTGTCACCCCACTTGTAGATATTAAGAAATTGAGAGCCCAGAAAGGATGAGTGTAAATTCCATACTGAACCACGCAGAGCGGGACATCAGGTTATAGTATAATTTCAGACACATTTATTTTGTGTCTTACAATAACGGTATAAATATTCAGAGTATCCCTGCAGTCACACATTGGTTAATACAAATATTACTAATAACCAACTCTGTTCCTGCCCTTACATTAGTCAAATACAGGCAAGAGCACGTTCTATTCTATGGCAGGACCGGATGCTCAGATTATGCTTCTGTATTTCTTTACTACTCCAAACAGCAGCCAATGAGAACACAGTAAAATAGAAAAAACGGATGAACATACTACATGTCCCATGAGGATTTAAACCATGCCTCCAATAAAAACCAATGAACAGAGTCCAAAGTATACAAATTAAGAAGGCACCAACTCGACTGCCTCTTTCTTTGCTGCTCCGCAGTCAAGATAAGTTCCTTGTTAATTTGTCTCCATTAATGTTCAGTTTCGTTTTAACGCTTATTTGACTTGAATATGATTGATTATGATTAATATGTACTTGATTGTTTGTTGTTAATAATGTGCTTCCTGCTGTGTTGCTCGCGCGCTTATTGGTGTTACCTCAGACTCCGGCAGTGCGTGTTGTGCTGTCCAACAGTCAGTAGGCAGTGTTTTCATTATCCCGCTAGTGTTGGTTTAATTCCCCTTTTCTGTTTATTGCCCAGCGCCATTGTTCGCTCGCTCCGCTAGCCCGGAACTGTGCAAGTGCACGGCGTGCACACTCAAAGGGGACTGGCCCCTCCCCACTCAGGGAGTGAGGCGCACAACAGAAACCTGCCCGGGCTCCTACGTGCATACGGGAACCTGCACGCAACTGTGCTTGCGCTCCAGGTTCCCTCGACACGCTGGTGAAGCTTCCCCATGGCTGAATATTTGTGGGTGGCAGCGGAGTAAGTTTGAGCCGGTATCGGGCCTGGTACAAGATTATTTTTCATAGCGCTTGGTATTTTTTGCATATTTGAGCCTTTCTGAAAGGTCTGCAGTGCAGATATTTAATTTTCGTGTGCCCTGCCTTAGGCTGGTAGGGTTTCTTGCCCTCCATTAGTCCTAACTACAGGGACTTTTGGGGTACTCTTGGCTCTCAATGCTCCAGCTAATTGGCTCCCAATCGGCTCCCGATCGACACCCTTTCTCTGAGAGAGTTAGGGTTGGAAATTAATAATTGAGCTTCTCCCTGGGGAGTGTTGAAATGAATATATTGATATTCACTGCATGATGTCAGACTCTGAGGTCTCCGATGAGGAAAAGGCTGCTTAAGGTCCTGATGAGGATGATGGCTGCTATTATGATGAGAATTCTCTAGATAAGAAATTGGATAACGTGCTCTCCTCAGCCTTACGACCTATCTCTCAATGTCTTGATAAGTTAATGCCCCCCCCCCTTCTCCCCCTCTCGGGGAACCCAATGTCATCCCCCCTTCCCTCTCCTAAGCCGCCTGGCCTTCTAAACTCAAGAAGGCTCAAGATATCCCAGTTAAGACTGACCCAGGCCTTTCTTCCCCAACCCCTCTCCCTCTGTCCCCATTTCATTTACAGACACAGACACTGATACAGATACATCCCAAGAGTCACACCCATGGAATCGTGGAAAAAAAGCACAAGCATTCCCAGTCCCCCGTCCAGCTTTCCCCTTTCACTTTCGATCCCTCTGCCATAGTTCACCCTCACTCCTCTGATTGGGTTCCCGCCCCAGCTGTGGTGGATTATATGCAGAATAATCTGCGTAAGAGTTTTGACAAGGAGGTTAGAGCCCGCCTCTGTTCAGAATGCACTCGCCCAATCTCGCCAATAAGACAGCTCTTACACCTGAAATAGAATCTTTAATGCAAACTTTCCTCAAAAAGTACAAAAAAGATCCAAAGAAAGGCATTGATCATGCCCTTAAGGCATGCCTGGAGAAACTCCTGGATGTGTCCGGCCCACTGGCTAAGATTTTGGAATTAGCACAAGAGAACGGAGCTGCGATTCACTTGGAGGTCCTAGCAGGGTGGACGCAGTGTGCAATCTGTCTATTAGGCAATGCTAATCTCGCTTTGTCTTTGGAGAGACTGAAATTAGTCCTCCTTCTAATCGACCCACAGTTGGTGGAGCTCGCCTCAGCAGAATAGGCCCCTTTGGCCGAAGGGCAATTGTTTGGAGACATTGCCAAGTTCGTGAATATCTATACTTCACTCAAGAAATCACAATCTTCTCTAAAAAGGGTGCTACATTCCCTCTCTGGCAGGGCCAGTCATGGCAGAGGACGCTCGACCGGCCGCTTCACCCCACAAGGCCCTCGACGTGGATACGCTCCCAGGCGTAAGGTTACACACAGGTACACACAGGAGCTGGAGCAAGCAGGGTTTTATCCTTCCAGATCCTGTGGTTTCATAGGCAGATAGAATCGTGGAATCAACAGGGGCTTCAGAAATAACGATGCCCAAGCCTCAGGTAATTGTCCTGCCTTTTCCTACAGTTCCTCTGGGGGGCATTGTTGCATTTTCTGATCAATTGGCGCAAGTTCACATCAGATGCGTGGGTTTCATACACGGTGCATGGTTATCAGATAGAGTTGGTTGAGGTACCTGTTCAGATCTCCCCTCCTCCCCCTCTCCTTTTTTCCCTACGAGAGCAAAATTTTATGGTCTCAGAGTTTCAAGAACTCTTGACCAAGCAGGCCTTTGCTGCGGGGCCCTTCGAGCCAGAAGGTTTTTGCAGCAACGTCATCTTGGTGTAAAAGAAAGGAGGAGGTCAGAGGTTAATTTTAAACCTCAGAGAATTCAATCCCTTTGTGGTCTACCGACATTTCACAATGGAAGGGATTCACCTGCTGAGAGACCTGTTTTTGGAGGACGATTGGATGGTTCGGTTTGACTTAGAAGATGATTATCTCACAGTTCCCATTTGCCCCTCCGATCAGAAATTTCTTCAATGTCAATGGAAAGGGTAATGGTTCCGGAATCTGTCTCTTCCCTTCGGCCTATCCTCAGCCCCTTAGGTCTTCACAAAACTCATGAAACCTGTGGCCATCAGCTCAGAGAAATGGGTGTTCGCTTGATCATCTATCTAGACGATATGCTCCTTGTAGCGCAAGATCCGGGGTTCCTTCTTACACATTTCAAATGGACGATGTCTCTCCTAGAAGACCTCGGTTTTGTTATAAATCTAAAAAAGTCTGTGACATCCCGTTACAATTGATGGACTTTCTGGGCTTTCAGATAAACTCAGTGTTGGCGCAATTGCTTCTTCCACCTTCCAAAATAAAATCAATCAAGAGAGAAGTTTGCTCGACATTGTCCAAGCAGATGATCTCTTTTCGGCCCCTTGAGAAGATTGTGGGTCTTCTGGTGTCGTCAATTCAGGCCATCTTTCTGGGCCCTCTGCACTACAGAGATGATGCATCCCAAATGCAAAAATACCGGGAGCAAAGGGGCAGATTCTGAGAATCTGCCCATTTGCTCCCAGTATTTACTTTGATGCATCTACCAGTTTGTCTCTTGCCTTAATGCCCAGCTTCCAACATCGATTTTTTGACCTTCTGGTGGCGGAATGTGCCACAGCATATTTACAAGGCCACAAAAAACCACTCTACGTGTCTTTTTATGGCCTCGTAAATATGTGCCACTTTCACACAGAAGACTGCATAAACGGGGCGTTCCATGGGTGTTTTGCTGTGGGTGTTCCCACGCAACACCCACAGAATCAGAAGCATTCCCAGATTTACTAGAAACCGTAAACCTTGGAATGCGTCCAAATCTAACGCCACACCAGGGGTGGCTTTAGGAAGGCGCAACAAGGAGAAATGTTTTAATTTCTCCTAGCTTTTTCCTTTTTCTATGTGTGGTGCATTCCGTATAACCTTGGCTAATGGTGGCTAATTTTCCGGTCAGCATGAAACAATCAAAAGGAAAGGATTGGCCTGAGAAACATCTCTCAAGCAGCTAAAATACAACTTGACAGGCCTGCATTCTCTCCTCTACTCCAGGTCGCTCAATACAAAATATTACCCACCATCTCATATGGGAGCGAAGCCCTGAGAGGAAGAGATTCTAAAACCCTGGAAAGTACTATCACCAGAACCTACAGAACCCTGTTCAATATACCAACCTATCCTTTGGCGGCTCAGATAAAATTGGAATTTGGGCTCACCGAACATCATCTAGCGAAACAGGGGGTGTACATAAACTGCTGGCACAAAAGCAAGAATGCCCCCATGAAGACTTTAAACCACCTACTCTCGAATGAACTACAGAACAGATCAACATCGCCGCCGGAAACTATTTAAAAAATAGTCTGGAAACAAAAGGTCTTTCCCAAGCACTATTCAAAATAATAGTACGAAAGACCATTAGGAGCCTCTCTTTAATAGGTGATAAAGTCACCTTTTCAAAAAAGGAGCCATGCATGGATGAGCATCAATGGTTACAAAACACTCAGCCCGCAAGCTTACTTCTGCCTGGGGTACTCGAGGAAGTCAGAGAAAAATTCCTTAACCATCGACTGGGAAAACCTCCTGCAATCCTGCACCTTCCACCATGGCTGAGGGGGCAAACCGCACAGAGTTGTTGCCTGTGTAGCAACGGAACGGAGCTCAAGGCACACTTGATTTGTACCTGCAGTCACTTTAAGGAAGAAAGGGCTTGGCTGCTTAAACCACAATTCAACCTCTGCAGAATTTGTACATGGAGATAGGCTGAGATAGCATGTTTTAAACCAGATGACACCCGGCTGAACTGCAAGCTGGTGAAATTTATAACCTTGGCAAAAAAAATGGAAAAAGCTAGCAGACATGGAGCCCTCTCAGCCAGCCCAGACTGAAGGAGCATGCAGTCCCGCCCCCCAAAAAAAGACTAGATTAAGACAGCTGTGTTAGACCGACAAAACACAATTTTCAAAATGTTAAATTTCATGGCTGCTGAAGATGGCCGCCTAATCTGTGAGCTCCATCATGAGAGGGGCTTCAAAAGGAGCTGGCTCCCATTAAATGAGAGACCTTTGACATAATTTCAGCATTAGGAAGGTCATGACGTCAACGAGGAACAGGTGTGCTGGTTTTCTTCAGTGTGGGTGACTCTGTTCCTGAGGAATGGAAACTGCGCATTCTTGACACCGGAGCTCCGTGCTGAGAGGATGTGTGGCTGTTTTACTTTTGGCGCCAATATTTCTGCCTCTGACAGGAACCAGCTGCCCCTGCTCGTGCCCTGTGAGAAGCAATTCTGAAGGAAAATAAGCTGAATGGATTCGTGCCTCTTGAAATACAGAGACTGAGAGAGAAAAAAGCACCGGAGCCTTTCATTATGACTCATGACTTCAGCTGACTTCAGTCAAGGTCTGTAAAGTTCATTTGGAGTTCATATGCTTGCTCTTTGAAATAATTACCTCAAGAAGTGGGGGGGGCTTTAGCTGTGAAGGGCTTCAGCTGTAATCACTCCTGTGAAGTCTGCCTACTTCTGAGGAATTAGATGTGGCTGTTTTGTGGTGCTGAATTACCTAATTGTAGTAAACAAAGGCTTTACCCTTTTGTGAGGAAAATCTGAGTATTCTGCGCACAGTCTGCAACATTGTATACCAAGGCTTGCATTTTTGCACTGTGAAGTGCTTGGTATGTCGACAGAGGATATTTGGTGGAAGAGATGGTGATGAACAATCCCAGCTGAAATATAATTGTCATTGGAGCGGTTCATGTTCTATTTCTGGAAAATATCCTCTTAAGCCTTAACTAAATTACAAGGTTTTGTGAAGTTTATGTGTTGCTGCTACGGCTGCCCTATGAAATTAAGCTGTAGAGTTGTTCAGCACACAGTTTAACTGAACAAATGCCCAGACTGCCTTTGCGATTCTTTGGTTGATATATGTGCAGTACTTAACTTTCTCTAATACATCTTGCTTTTTAACTTATATGCTGAGAGACTCTGGTCCTGTCAGCCTGCCTACAAACTTGAGCCTTGAGTTCCACAGCTTCCCACTTGCAAAGTGCCACTGGTCACATCTGAGCTTCCTGGTTTTTTCTCATGCACCTCAGTCTGCTCACCACACACACTTATTTGCTGACTGCTGTGAGGTGCTTCAAGAACACACTTTAATCCAACATTTTGAAAAATAATAGCTTTACGGTGGTGATACTTCTGAGGGATTCTGAGAGACTAAGCAGAAACAAAAATGTCTACTGCCAAACATTGAAATAAACCCTCTAAGCAGCCTCTTTTCTCGAATGTACTTAAGCAGTCACAAAATACAACTGCCAACAGCTCTTCCTCGACAATAGACAATTCTATACAAACTAACCTCACCATGCAAGGGCAAACCATGGATCGCATCCTACAAGAAATATCAGCGGTCAGTCGCAGACTTGAAGGCATGGATTCAAATATTTCCTCATTAACAGCAGAGACTAAAACAATACGAGCAGACATTGCAGGATTTCAAGCCAAGACAGAGGAGCTTGATCACAGGCTAATGAATGTAGAA
Source organism: Lissotriton vulgaris (assembly GCF_964263255.1). NCBI lineage: Eukaryota > Metazoa > Chordata > Amphibia > Caudata > Salamandridae > Lissotriton > Lissotriton vulgaris. The sequence goes on from NC_141696.1 coordinate 28,107,483, forward strand.
ACTCGCCTAAACTCAATACAAAACAGAGATCAGGAGCTTTTATTTTTACAAAGTAAGTTAATAGATTTGGAAGACCGAAGCAGGAGGGATAATGTTCGCTTTTTGGGTTTTCCGGAAAAGATTGAAGGTTCAAACGCTAGAACATTTCTACAAAATATCCTTCCAAAAATTATGGACATTGCTTTTGACCCTCCACTGGAGATACAACGCGCAAATCGAATTGGTCCATTACGTAAAGAATCTGCAACAAACTCACGTCCCCTCATCGCTTGTTTTTTAAGCCATGAACAGACCAGGCAAATATTAATATCAGCACGTACTCATGGTCCATTCTCATATAATGGGTATGAAATTCGTATTGCAGCTGATTTTTCCAGAGATACTAACGAGAGACGCAAGGCCTTCCTTTCTTTTAGACCTCAATTACATCAGCTAGACATTAAATATGGTCTATTTGATCCTGCTCGTCTCCGAATTTCTAAGGATGGAATATCTAAAGACTTCTATGACCCTGAGGACCTCCGTATCTTTTTAGACAATTGGAAACCGCAATAAATGGAAACTCAGCAGTCCACTCCAGATCTGTCACATCACGGTTCTTTTCCTCAGTCATCGAGCAATCCACAACGTAATGTCAGCAGTCCTCGACAGAGAGGCAGAGATTTTGAAAGAACTATTCGTGGTCATGAGGACAAGAATGCTGCTGTTCAAACCGTATCTGCCTTCACTAAGGAACAGCATAGGGATAAATCCCGATCGCCACTAAAATCCATTTCGAATGCAGAATATGGATGACTCAATACTTCTCTACAATTTTGATCAAATTAACCTATGCTCATACTTGTATCTTTAAATGACTAACCACTCTTAATGATCTCATAACATACAAGAACTGAAGCTGTTATCTTACCTGCGGACAGATGAGTATTAACATCTAATTTGAACCAGAATGTGGATGATTTAATGTTTTATTATACTTTTGTTCAGATTTAGCTCTGTCTTCACACCCATTTTCTTCTAGGTGTTAGATCAAACTTAATGAACTCATGATATAAATGGGGAGAAGAAGAGATATTGTCATCAGTTTGCTGAGTAATATAGTTATTGCACTGTTCTTTATTGCTCTTCTTTTCTTTTCTCTCTTTTTTCTTTTCTTTTTGTTTCATCACATCTATTATATTAACTATATTGCCTTCAAATACTGGGTCTATCCCGCTCACTGTTTTTACACGTATCTGATTGATATTCCTGGTATTTATCTATTCACTCTAGGATTGTGGTTATTATAACTCTTCATGCTGATACTCCCAATCTTTTAATTCTTCAGATATTATTTAATTATCTACAGGGTTACAACTCCACCTCTCTCCTTACCTTATCTTTATTCTATTCTTTATTTTCAATATAATACTCTAATGGTTTAACAATGTGTTTCGCAATTATATTATAATGATATGTTCTTTAATATTACTATGATACGTCTTCATATGAATTATAATAATTCTCCTGCTTCTGCATCTATCATTCAATGCAAGAGCCTTATGATTACTGATAGGTATATACTGATTCGTTTTTTTTGTTTATCCTTTTAGTGATTACGTAATGTTAGTAATACTGTTTTTTACTACCAAATTTAATGTTTATCTTCTCCCATTCATATGGTAAATATTCTCTGTATAAATCAGTCACAGGTTTCAATGTTACTGTATTACAATTTATTGTTATATTTCTTATTAATTGTAGGAATACCTGCTATTATAAACATTTTAAAGACTTCTTTGGATTTATATTTGTCAACCACTGATTCACTCTCCTGGTGGGGCCCCTCCTCGTGGCGGAGGTCCATTAGTGTTTAGACGCGTGGTTAAAAGTCCTGAGATCCCTTGTGCCATTTTATACTTGGCACTCTTTCCTCCCTACCTTTCCCTTTGTCATTTATACTATATATTACTCCATCTGTTGCATACACCTCTACCTATATCCACACATATATTCTTCCATCATCAAATAGCAATACCATTTGATCCATTTATTATTTACCTGATCTTTGTTACGGTCCAAGGTCCCTTTTTATCCTCTTAATTTTATTTATTTATTATTATTTTTTTTCTTTCCTTTCTCTTCTTTCTTTCCTATTCTTATCTGACATGGCCACTTCACACAATCTTCGAGTAATAACATGGAATGTTCATGGATTGACACATTATATTAAAAGAAAAAAGACACTCTCTTATTTACAGTCCAAGCAAGTGGACATAGCTCTCCTCCAAGAAACCCACCTTGATGCTAAAGAGTCTGATAAATTACGTAGAGACTGGGTAGGTCGGGTTATACACAGCAGCGTGCAGAAGAGAACGGACCCAGATGCAACACCAACCCGCAAATGTGGAGTTGCGATTCTTATCCGTAAATCCTTACCAGTGACAGTCTTGAACTCATGGATAGATCCGGATGGTCGATATGTCTTTGCCAAACTTCGCATCGGTGAAACACACATATGCGTTGGCTCCATTTACGCTCCAACTGGAGCAAAACGATCATTCCTCCTTCAACTAAACCACCTTTAAACTGAAATAGGTGCTTCCCAGTTTCTTATCGGTGGAGATTGGAACCTAGTGCGTGACCCTGTCCTAGACAAAACTGGCCCTCTAGATAAGGCAAATGCAGCAGATAGGGCTCTAATGGATGATGTGGTGACAGATAATGGTTTGGTAGACCATTGGCGAATTTCTCACCCGATGGATAAGGACTACACTTTCACTTCCCCTACGCATGGCACACTCTCTCGTTTGGACTATTTTTTAATCTCCCAAAATGTAGTTCAAATAACACAGGACTCTCAGATACTGGAGGCAGCGATCTCTGATCATTCTCCAGTTCTACTTTCCTTACAAACTGGTTTATCTAAGCCTGGTCGCAAACCCTGGCGTTTAAACATTCAACGTTACAGGGCACCCAAAAACAAAATTTTATTACAATCCCATTTTCAAGACTTTATGTCAGTCAATCAAGGGTCCGTTGACTCTAACAGAACTCTCTGGGCGGCGGCAAAAGCCACTATCCGTGGGCAGCTTATGAGAGATGCAGCTCATTTTAATAAACAAAATGCTAAAAAGCAGCAAGAATTGGAGCGAGATATTGTGTCTTACACTCGCTTATACACACTTAATCCAACGATATCACATCGTAAATCATTGGAAAAAGCTTGTATGGCTTTAAACAACCTTTTTACCTCTAAGGCAGAATACGCCCTACATAGAATGAAAGGGAGACATTATGAGCAGGAGGTAAAAGCGGGAAGATTAATGGCAGCCCAACTACGTCAGCAGCAAGCAGCTATGGCTATACCAGCCTTTAAGTCAATAAATGGTGTTACCCTAACTAAACCCCAAGATATTGTAAACGAATTTGCCCAGTATTATCAATCTCTTTACACTGCTGAAACTCAACTTGACACTGACAAATTGGTTTCTTTCCTTACAAATGTAACCTTACCCTGTTTGTCAGATGATGGTAGAAACTTATTGGAAGGTGAAATTACCAGGGACAAAATATCGTGTGCAGTTGCTGGCTTGCCATACCATAAGGCCCCAGGAGAAGATGGCTTTTCTGCAGAGTTTTATCGTTGGGCAGGAGTTGATGTGCTTGACTCTCTTTTACTCGCATTCCATGGGGCAGAGCATGAGGCCTCCTTGGGTCTCATATCTAATAATGCTATTATTGCTGTGTTACCTAAACCTGGTAAAGATCCTCTATTATGTAGCAGCTATCGGCCCATATCTTTATTGAAATGGGACATTAAAATTCTGGCTAGCATTCTGGCCTCTCACTTGCGTAAGGTTATCCCATCTCTCATACACTGTACCCAAGTAGGATTTGTTCCAGGGCGTTCCTCTAGGAACGATCTTCGCACTCTTGCCCACACACTATGGTATGCCAAGAATCTTCCTGATGACGCTTTGGCCTTGTCGCTGGATGCAGAAAAGGCATGCGATCGGATTGAATGGGACTATCTTTTTAGGGTGTTACAAAAATTCGGCCTGGGAGACCAATTCATAAACAAAATACACTTGTTATACAAAAATCCCTCGGCACAGGTAAATTGTGGGGGCTTTATCTCAGATCCATGCCCTATCAATCGAGGTACACGTCAGGGTTGCCCCCTCGCCCCGTTACTCTTTCTTCTAGCCATGGAACCGTTAGCTGCCTCCTTAAGACAATCTACTTATATTAAGGGCATTTCTCTTCCGACAGGTGAATCCAAAATGTATCTCTACGCAGATGATATTCTTCTTACACTCACAGATATCTCCACCTCTTTACCATCTGTGTTAAAAATAATAGATGACTTCTCCTCCCTTTCTGGGTACAAAATTAATTGGAACAAAAGCGAAGCGCTACCCATCTCAAACGGGACCACAATAGCGGCCATTCAAGGTTTTTCCTTGGGCATACTAGTGAACAAAGGTCAAGAGGGCATGGTTGCGGATAATCTCAATCCCCTCATTGCTCAAATCCAACGTGATTTTGAAAAGTGGAAGGCATTAGGTCTCTCAATGTGGGGCAATGTTCAAGCCATGAAAATGGTTACTCTTTCTCGTTTTCTATATGTCCTCGGCATGCTCCCTATTCAGGTCCCTTTAACTACGTTACGTTCAATTGATTCTAAGATAAAATCTTTTATATGGAACTCTGCCAAACCCCGTCTCTCAGCTTCAAAACTAAAGGCTCATCGATCCTACGGAGGAATAGGTCTACCTTCAGTGGAACATTATGCTTTGGCATTACAACTTTCTCAAATGTCATATATGCTTCCACATTCATCGGATACGCCACAGTGGGTACATCTTGAACACTACCTTTCATTAACAAAAGCAGGTCTTTCTGTTTTATATGGCTCTGAATCTCGTCTCCGAGACTCCACTAATCCTATTTTGTCGGCCATGCGCACCGCTTGGCAAAGGGCACACTACTTACAGGGCTCACATCCTCGTCTCCATAGGAAAGCACCATTATGGAATAATTCTGCAATTCGTATTAATAGAAAATCAATTTTTTGGCCTATCTGGGAATCAGCAGGTGTTTCCACCCTAGATCAACTTTTTTCAAATGGTGATATTAAATCATTTTCCAACAGCAGGAAGAATTTCATTTTCCTGATATTCAACTTTCAAAATATAACCAGTTACGGCAATCCTTACGAAGAAGTCTAGGACCCCCACCATGGCTCTTGCCTGACTCACCAATTGTGACATATCTCCACACTTGGGGTAAGTTGAAAGGAGCTACATCTGGATTCTGCCAAACTCTTACTTCGCATCTTTTTTCTCAACCCTTATCGCAAACTCTACGTACTAAATGGCAAACTTTATTATCGGTTTCTTATACCGATGATGAATGGTCTGACATTCTTAACAATCTCAATAAGGGTGCTCGTGAAGCACGATTGAAATTTTGCCTATTTAAAATTTTACATGATTGGCACTGGTCTCCAACAAAACTGCATAAAGCTGGCTTGCTTCCCCATTCTAACTGCTGGAGATGTGATAGTACGTCTTGTAACATTTCTCATATCATCTGTGGATGTCCTGTGATCCAACCCTTTTGGAATTATGTAGGTAAAACCTTGCGTTCCACTATGCCTCTACAAATTCCACTTTCGCATGCTACCATTCTTCTGCATGATACACGTCAATCACAATCACTTTCTAAGCCACAAGCCCACATTTTACACACAGCCTTAGCTACAGCAAAATTTGTATATTACAGCAATGGAAATCGCCTCAACCACCATCACAAGAAACATGGATGGTGGCCATGATCCGAACAGCTTCCTACGAACGTATGATATAAAACCTACAGGATCAAGCTGATCTCTTTCTTCGAATATGGTCACCCTTTCTAGCTTCAAATACTGATGCTAACGCTAATGGCCCTTCTACGCAGCAATTTACCTTCTATTTCCTCTTATTCTCATTCATTATTCATTATTGGTGGTTATAAATCTCAACACATTGTATTTATGCCGTCCTGAGCACAGAAGAGGTTATGCACTATTTGTTGTTGTTTTTAATAGCTATTCACCAGAACTTTTACATGTAATTCTATATCTTTTAATATGAATATTTATACATGTGTGTCTCTGCTTACACTTACATTCTCCACGATATACCTATTGTTTTCATTTATTGTTCGTACATTTCTCTATATTATCCATTTCACTCTCTTTTTCCATCTTCATCACGTATTTCATTTTTCTACCTCATCTCCCTTGGTTCCGTAACAAAATATTCATACACCTGTAATATAATGTAATTTATTTAATTTTGTTTAAGTCACAGAATATTATTATATATATTTTTTTTCTCTTTCTTTGAATCAGCATAATTAATCTATGTTATGGTAAGTATTTATCCTATCGTATCGTACTTTATCTTACTTTATCTTATCTTATCTATCTTTTAGTATGTCCTCTCATACATTTATATATATATATATACCTTAAATGAAATTACTTAACCCGTATATTCACCTCTTACCTATTCGCATTGTCTTTTGTCTATTGTCTTTTTCTCCTTGGAACTCTGGGCCCGATTCACAGAATGAACTTACTACTTTTGGCATTCACAGAATGCACTTACTATTTTTGGTATTCACAGAATGAACTTACTCATTTCGGTATTCACAGAAGTTAGGACTACTAACTTTAGGACTCCTAAATGCCTTCTGTGAATACCGAAAGTCTTAAAATTAGGATTTTTCTCTATTTAGTAGTAGTAAAGTTAGGACTCCTAACTTTAGGATGCCTAAATGCCTTCTGTGAATACCGAAAGTCTTAAAATTAGAATTTTTCTCTATTTAGTAGTAGTAAAGTTAGGACTACTAACTTTAGGACGCCTAAATGCCTTCTGTGAATACCGAAAGTCTTAAAATTACGAATTTTTCTCAATTTAGTAGTATTAAAGTTAGTAGTCCTAACTTTACTACTACTAAATAGAGAAAAATCCTAATTTTAAGACTTTCGGTATTCACAGAAGGCATTTAGGCATCCTAAAGTTAGGAGTCCTAACTTTACTACTACTAAATTGACAAAAATCCTAATTTTAAGAATTTCGGTATTCACAGAAGGCATTTAGGAGTCCTAAAGTTAGTAGTCCTAACTTCTGTGAATACCGAAATGAGTAAGTTCATTCTGTGAATACCAAAAGTAGTAAGTGCATTCTGTGAATGCCAAAAGTAGTAAGTTCATTCTGTGAATCGGGCCCATACTCATATTGTATTATGCTTCATATTTGTACATTTTTCACTTACCGATTTCTTTTGTGATCCCTCCTTTCCTTACCTCCCTCTTCCCCCCTTCCATTAATTCCATTTTATATGGCCTCTATATGAATCCAAATATTTGTCCTTGCGCTTATATGTTTATGTATTTATTACATTATATAATAAGATTAATTATTCAATTTCTTTTTACTATATGCTTATATATAACAATGTTTTTATATATTTATTGTTTGATAATACATACAGTTATCATAATATATGTATTTTTTCTATTTATAAATTTCAATAAAAAATAAATTTATGGCTCTTTAAATATTTATAGATTAACCACTTTTATGAACTTTTGGTGTACTGAATGATCTCATACAACTGAGTTATTTAAAAGGAATTTTGTAAACGGTTTTAATTAACCATATACAACAAAGGTTACTTACCTACTAGAAAGAGGAAATCACCTGAATTGATTATTGTACACGAAGGTAAAGAAAGTGCACAAAATCAATCTGTCCCGCAACGCAGACCCCTTTGAACTATGGTGCAAGGGTGCCTGTGTTGGGGCATGGGAGCCCATTGTGCGCCGGCACAAGAGAAAATGACAGGAATGCACAGTATCACATAGATACAGTGTATTCCTACCCTTTCTTTTGTATGAATAGCAGCGCAGCAAGGATCCTTGCGGCGCTGCCCTGTGCTAAAACCTCACATACATGGCCCCTAATGTATGGTAGGGCATCTAGGTTTACAGTCAGAGCACCTTTAAGGCACTTACATGTTTTTAGACCTGTCAGCCCTAGGGTGGTCTTTCCCCGTTTTTTTTGCCCTTGCCTTGTTTTTTCCACCACCTTTTTTTGTTGGACCTACGTCTCTGGGCACCTTACTACTCCTACCAACATGGTTGCCACAGGCCCCTGCTATTGCGGAGTTGTCTTTTTAGTAGCACCCTAGTAGCCAGGAGCTGGCTGGGACATTGAGATACTGTTGCAACACCAGCCCGCCTTTTCCGCCTTTAGCTTAGACTGTGGAAACTCCTGGAACCTTCCGGAATAGGGGAGGGGTCACACTTTGCCACCTTAGAGAGTGGTCACCTGACCTAGGGGTATTTAAGGAAAGGAGGGAAACCTTTTAGTCAGTTGGGGCATCACTGGACCTGGGGGAACCTACGTAGGAGTATTAGGCAGTAGGGCCTAGGGGAGTAACATATACCACTGGAAGTGACTGGGCCTAGGCACTGCCTCCTCAGTTGAGTAAGGGACTACCAAACCCACTGATCTGGCCCAGTGTGGGGGGAACCCAGGGGACCACCTGCAGTGATCTACAGGAACCAGCCTGAACTTAAGCCACAAACTCAACCCACCCTTATTACCTATCAACCCGTGGAACCACCTGAGAAGGGCGCAGAAGCCATCAAGCGCCAAGAGAAACCCCTATTTACAAGAAGGACTGCTGGGGGATCAACCAGGTATTAGCGCTGTACCATCCACGCGCTCCCCTGCTCAGCCTGTGCCCCCCTGTGCTGTCCTGCCGCAGTTGTCTGCCTAAATTGCCTAAACTGCCTGAACTACCTGAACTAACTGAACTGCCTTCCCAGCACTCTCCTGCTGTGGCCCCTGAGAAGCGCTGTATCTGTCAGAACTGCTGCTGGCCTAAGCGCTGTGAGCGCTGCTGTGATCCCTTAAAGCGCTATTTCTTTCACAGCTGCGGCCCAGGGTTACTTTTTCTGCCCTGCGCTGCCTGGAAGTCCTCTGGGGGCCGGGGAACACCGCCGCCGCCTGGGCGCCAAGCGGAGAAGTTGCCACTATCACCGCCGCAGCCCGGGTATTGCTGGTGCTGCCCCCTTGTCAATCGAGCGCCGTCTGGGCCTCGTGGACACCGCCGCTGCCTGGCGCTTGCTTGGAGAGGAACCCACTCTGAGGGGCATTGTTGTGGCCACCCGCATCACGTGACGGGGGCGTCATCACGGACTCCGCCCCGGCCAGCGCGGCACCGTGATTGGCTGTCCGGCCGAGCCCCTCGTGAGCGAGTCTCGAATTGGCTTAGGGGCCCGGCCGACATCAGCCCTGTCCTGCCATTGGTGGAGGCTGCCGAGCCCCTTGTTCACTGCATCCTTGCCAGTCCCGGGGCCCAAGGAGCTATCGGAAGGCCTGGGAACGGTCTCCCCAGCAGCGCACGGCCCGCAGGAGGGTCGGAGCCCCTCCCACCAGCAGGCAACCACCGCAAGGGCTCGTTGGAGCCAAGGAAGCAGGTAATCCCCCCGGGGAGGACGGCGGAAGACCAAAGAGGAGAGCGGGGCCCCCGAGGAGCAAAGAGGGAGCCCCATGGCCGCTCCCCCCCTAGCAGGAGTTCCTGTGGTTGGGCCCTGTTTGCCCCTGAACCGAAAGGTGATCGGGCAAAGGCCCACCAACCCCCTGGACTAGGCCAGAACACTGGTTGGGCATGTGATGACTGCTTTAGTTCAAGAGTTAACCCCTCGTTAGGGGTCTGTTCTACACAACCTGCCCTTATGTAAGCACTGAGAAGTAAATGCTGAATAGGCCCTAGTGTTTTTATTGGCTTTGCTTAGGGCCAATGTGGAGGTTATGCCACATAGGCTATTGTGGTAATTGCTATTGAGACCTGTTTAATGAAATATTGATTGAGTTCTCCTTTAATGAATTCCTTACCTGTGCTCTTATGATGAAATGTTGCCTGAGTCCTCAGGAAGAAGGTTTACATGTGCCTATAATGAAATGTACTATTGAGTTAATGCTGAATTGATTAATTGATTGCAATGAATGATTTGCCAGCCCTGAATTTGGTCTAGATAAAAGTGTATGGATATTTTCAGACCAGCTGGTGTAGTGTCAGTTATTGTGTGCGTTTTCTGTCTCAGTGGGAGTGTGTGCTGCACTGCTACTTTACACCTAAGCTTTCGGGTGCCTTCCTGCTCGCGCCAAGCTACCCCCATGGAATTGGTGACCCCAGTTCTCACATTGGTGATTCAGTGTGCCCAGCAATTGGACAACTGTTGTGTATTCAAACCTAATGAATTGACCTTCACTGTCTAAGTGATTGCGCAGGGGAAACATCCTTTATAACGGAACCGTTACAACGCGGTACCGTTACAACGCAGGATTTACAACGAAAGTCATTACAACGACTTTTGCTGGAGGGTGCTCTAGGATAGGGGATAGTTTAATTTACTATCCAACACCTTCCCTACTATCCACGGGGACTGGAGTTGGAATAGTAAATTAAACTATTCACTGTCCACCGCCCCCAACGCAAGTCGTTGTAACAACTTGCGCTGTTAAACCTGCGTCGTAAAGGTACGCGTTGTACCGGTACGCGTTGTACCGTCATACATCCATTGCGCAGATTCCTGTTTAACCTGTTACCTACGTCGTAGTGTCTTTCCTTTAAATTGTCTGGGTCCCCACCTGTCAAAATGGAGTTTGAGCTGGCCAACCTTGAAGTGTATACGATGGCACAGCTGAGGGACTTCTGTCTGGGGATGGGGGTGTCTGTCGGGCGAAACGATATGAGAGCGGAGCTTCGGAAAGCCTTGAGGGCATGGGTAATGGTCCACCCGGAGGAAAGAGGGGATGGGGAACAGGAGGGGCAGGGCACACCAGGAGAGGTGGGCGCACCAGAAGAGCTAAACCTACTGAACATTGATGTTAGTGAGAATGTGTTGCCAGGAAGACGTTCCGGGGCAGGCAGTAGTGTGTCTAGGAGGAGTGCATCGCTAGAGGAGTAGGAGGACTGGAGGGAGGAGAGGCAATTGAGATGGGAGCTTGCTAAGATTGAGGAGAGAGAGGAAAAGAGATTAGCAATGGAAGAGAAGAAGCTTGCGCACAAGCTTCACCTAAGTGAGTTGGAGCTGCAAACATTGCAGATAGGTGCGCAAGGGAATACAAATGGTGGCAGCGTACCCGAGGTTCCCCGAGAGCCTAAGTTCTATCTACCAAAGGAGGTGATAGCTAGCTACAGAGTGGGGGATGCCATTGACAAGTGGTTGGAGGCGTATGAGGTGTCCTTGGTAGCCCATGGGGTGCCCGAGAGCAACTGGGGGTGGCCTATACCGATACATACCTCCAGTAGTGAGGAACAAACTCCTGACCTTAGAGAAACCAAGTCAACCACCCCCCCATGAAGGAGGTGCTATTTAAGAAGTTTGGTCTCACCCCAGAAAGGTATCGCCAGAGGTTCTGTAGCAGCCATAAGCTGCCCACACAAAACTGGATGGATTTCTTTGATTATCCCCGGAAGGCTTTAGATGGTTGGGTGCATGGCGGCGAAGTGAGCGATTATGAAGGGCTGTACAACTTGTTTTTAAGAGAGCACCTTCTGGATAAATGTTTTCCGGAGCTAGGCCAACATCTGGTGGACCACAAGCTCACTGACCCTCGTGAGCTTGCGGAGGAGGTGGATACCTGGGTTAGCAATCAGGTGTCCCACAAGGAACCGGGGGAGATGGCCTGAAAGGTGGACAGGGTTTTCCCCAGAAGAGAGAGGGGGGAGATAAAAGAAAGGAGTTCTCTCAAGGCCCACAAACTAGACAGCCTGCTAAAGGAGTAGGTTCCCCACCTCAATCTGGATCCCCAAAGCCCATTTACCCTGACAAGAGTCAGCAGCCAAGAACTGTCCGGTGCTACGAATGTGGGGAGGTTGGACACTACAAGGGGGATCCCCAGTGTCACAAGAGATCCCCAGCTACCACAGGAGGTAAGAGCCTCGGGGTGGCTAGTGTAGTGCTGTGGGAGGAGTTGCCCCCAGATAAGGGAGGGGAGTGGACAGGCCTGACCCTGGTCTCACTCGGGGACAGAAAGATGCTCCCAGTGACACCCTTGCCATCGAAGACTGCTAAATACCAGCAGAGGGTGCAGGTTAACGGACAGGAGGTGGAGGCTCTGAGGGACATAGGCGCCAGTACGACCACAGTGCTGAGACGATTGGTGTCCCCCGAACAAGTGATCCCTGACGTATTCCATCCTGCCGTATTGGCTGACGGCAGTGTGAGTCACTACCCTGTGGCTCAAGTTCCCTTTGAGTGGGTAGGAGTCAAGGGCCTATTGAGAGTTGCTGTAAGCCCTGCCTTGCCAGTGGAGTGTCTGCTCGAAAACGATCTGGAATATACCGCCTGGAAGGAAGTAGAGTTCCAAGCCCACACTGAGATGCTGGGGTTACCAGGATGGACTTGCGTGGTCACGAGGTCCATGGCTGCCCGGAAAGGAACTCAACCTGGGTTGGAGCCTGAGACTACGGCCCAACCCAATACTGGTCAAGAAGAGAATGTCGTGGAGGACACGTCCCGTGTGATGGATGGGAAGCCCGCGGAGTTAACCCCGGAGTCTGCAGAGGTGGATGTTGTTCTCGTGGGGGACTTGCCGACCCCTGCCAAGTAGCATGTGGAAGGAGGGCCTACCCGGGAGGAATTCTGTCAGGCACAGGGAGAGTGGCCTATGCTTGAAGGCATGCGGCGGCAGGCCGAAGCCCAAGCGACCAACCAAGAGACCCGCAATTACAATGTGTACTCGGAGGATGGCCTCCTCTACAGTGAGCCTAAGTCTCCAGTGCATGGATCATCAAGGGCCTTAGTGGTCCCTCAATGCTACCGGACCTTCCTATTGGAATTGGCACACGAAATACCACTAGCTGGACACCTGGGTCAGGACAAAACTTTTGCACAGCTGGTCCCGCATTTCTATTGGCCCAGGATGCGAGTTGACTCTAACACCTATTGCAAGACCTGTAAGACTTGCAAGGCAAGTGGCAAGACTGGTACTAAGTTAAAGGTCCCTTTGGAACCACTCCCGGTTGTCAGGACCCCTTTTGAGCGGGTCAGTATTGACATTGTTGGGCCGATGGACCCTCCGACCTCTTCAGGACAGCGGTTCATTTTGGTGTTGGTGGACCACGCCACCCGGTACCCAGAGGCCATACCTCTGAGGACCATCACTGCACCTGTGGCGCGGGCCCTGATGGGGATTTTTACCCGAGTGGGATTCCCCAAGGTCGTGGTGTCAGATAGGGGCACAAATTTTATGTTGACCTACAATCAGGCCATGTGGAAGGAGAGCAGAGTGACCTACCGGTTCTCCACTCCTTACCACCCCCAGACTAACGGGCTCATAGAGTGCTTTAACAAGACCCTGAAGGGGATGATCCGGAGCCTGCCAGAGGACCTGAGGCGGAAATGGGACGTCCTCCTCCCTTGCCTGCTGTTTTCATACCACAAGGTGCAGCAGAAGGGAGTCGGGTTCAGCCCCTTTGAGCTGCTCTATGGCCACCCTGTTAGGGCACCCCTCAGCCTTGTGAAGGAGGGGTGGGAGAAGACTTCAAAGAAGCTTCCCCGTGATGCAGTCAGCTAAATGCTGGCATTCCACAGCCAGATGGCCTAGCTGTGGAAGGAAGCCTCAGACAACCTGGAGGCTAGTCAAGCCATCATGAAGGAGTGGTATGACCGCAACGCTCAGACGGTGGAGTTAGATGCTGGACAGAATGTGTGGGTCATGGAGCCTTGAGAGCTTAGTGCCCTCCAGGACCGGTGGACTGGACCGTACAAAATTGTGGAGAGGTGAGGCCAGACCACCTATGTTGTCGATCTGAAGAGCCCCCCGGCAGCCCCATCAGGTGTTCCACATCAACCGCCTGAAGCCATACCATGAGCGATCTGAGCTTGCTCTCCTTATGGTGACGGATGGGAGCGAGGAGGAAGAGAGCGAGCTTCTTCCAGACCTTCTGGCGGCCCAAGAGAAGGACGGATTCGTGGAGGGAGTGGTCTTCTCCCTGTCCTTGATCCCGGAGCAATAGAGGGACTGCCGCCAGGTGTTGGTGCAGTATGCCTCGTTGTTCTCCCTCACGCCTGGAATCATGCATCTGTATACCCATGACGTGGACACAGGGGACAGCCCACCCATGAAAACCAAGTCTTACCGGCTGTCCGACAAGATCAAGAGCAGCATCCAGGGGGAGGTGGCCAAAATGTTGGAGCTGGGGGTGATCGAGCCTTCCAGCAGCCCTTGGGCTAGTCCGGAAGTGTTGGTGCCGAAGGCGGCCCCACCGGGCACCAAATCATAACTTCGGTTCTGTGTGGATTACCGTGGTCTGAATTCCGTGACCAAGACAGATGCTCACCTGATCCCTCGGGCGGATGAGCTGATTGACCGGCTGGGAGCAGCCCGGTATCTCAGTACCATTGATTAGACATCAGGATACTGGCAGATTGCCATGGCGGACGGGGCAAAGGAGAAAACAGCGTTCTCCACCCCCGAGGGCCACTTTCAATTTTGGGTGATGCCCTTTGGGCTCAAGAATGCTCCGGCCACTTTCCAGCGGTTGGTTAACCAGGTGCTGTCTGGCCTAGAGTCCTTCTCCGCTGCCTACCTGCACTGGAGGTGCTACAGGCTCTGCAACGTGCTGGCCGAACCATCAAGGCTAGCAAGTGCCAGATTGGAGAGGGATCTGTTGTCTACCTGGGACACCTGGTGGGCAGGGGTAAGGTGTAACCCTTACAGGCCAAAATTGAGACCATCATGCCTGGGAGCTCTCCAAGACCCACACTGAGGTCCAAGCTTTCCTCTGCCTCACTGGATATTACCGTCAGTTTGTCAAGGGGTATGGTACCATCGTAACTCCACTGACTGAGTTGACGTCCAAAAAGCAGCCACGAAAAGTCATCTGGGCGGCTGCCTGTCAAGAGGCATTCGACACCTTGAAGCAGGTGATGTGCACCGCTCCGGTGCTTGCAACACCAGATTTTTCGGAAGAATTCATTGTGCAGACAGACGCCTCTGAGCATGCAAAGGAGCTGTGCTCTCTCAATTGAACCAAAACGACCAAGACCAACCTGTGGCCTTTATCTCCAGAAGGCTACTCCCCAGGGAACAACGGTGGAGTACAATCGAGCGAGAAGCCTTCGATGTGGTCTGGGCCCTGAAGAAGTTATGGCCATACCTCTTTGGTTCTCACTTCCTCATTCAGACCGACCACCGACCACTTCGCTGGCTCATGCAAATGAGAGGCAAAAGTCCAAAGTTGCTAAGGTGGTCCATATCCCTACAGGGTATGGACTTTCGGGTGGCACATCGGCCCGGAGTTGCCCATGCCAATGCTGACGGTCTCTCCCGTTTTTTCTGCCTTAGTGACGAGAACTCCCTAGAGGTTGGGTAGCTCTCCCCACTTTTGGCTGGGGGGGACGCATGTTAGACCTGTCAGCCCTAGGGTGGTCTTTCCCCGTTTTGTTTTTGCCCTTGCCTTGTTTTTTTCACCACCTTTTTTTGTTGTACCTAGGTCTTTGGGCACATTACCACTGCTAATCAGTGCTAAGGTGCAGCTGCGCTCTCCTACCAACATAACTGTCACAGACCACTGCTACTGCGGAGTGGTATTTCAGTAGCACCCTAGTAGCCAGGAGCTGGCTGGGACATTGAGATACTGTTGCAACACCAGCCCGCCTTTTCTGCCCATAGCTTAGACTGTGGAAGCTTCTGGAACGTTCCGGAATAGGGGAGGGGTCACACTTTGCCACCTTAGAGAGTGGTCACCTGACCTAGGGATATTTAACCCCTTCGATGCTGATGACGAGCTCAGCTCGTCATCAGCCACGGGGGGCGTGTGCAAATGACGAGCTGAGCTCGTCATCTTACCCGGCTTTTAGAAAAAAGCAGCGTAGGGGAAAAATAACCGCCGCAGCGATGCGGTTAAGGAAAGGAGGGAAACCTTTTAGTCAGTTGGGGCATCAATGGACCTGGGGAACCTACGCAAGAGTCTTAGGCGGTAGGGCCTAGGGGAGGAACCTATATCACTGGAGTGACTGAGTCTAGGCACTGCCTTCTAAGTTGAGTAAGGGTGTCTACCAAACCCACTGATCTGGCCCAGTGTGGGGGGAACCCAGGGGACCACCTGCAGTGATCTACATGAACCAGACTGACCTTAAGCTACCAACTCAACCCCCCCTTATTACCTATCCCCCCAAGGAACCACCTGAGAAGGGCGCAGAAGCCATCAATCACCAAGAGAAACCCCTATTTACAAGGACTGCTAGGGGATCAACCAGGTATTAGCGCTGTACCATCCACGCGCTCCCCTGCTCAGCCTGTGCCCCACTGTGCTGTCCTGCTGCAGTTGTCTTCCTAAACTGCCTAAACTGCCTGAACTAACTGAACTGCCTTCCCAGCACTCTCCTGCTGTGGCCGCTTTTGACTGCCATAAGTGTGGCAGGGTATGCTCAGACGTGAGTCCCTTGCTCTCTTTGCCACTGGATTCAAGTAAGCCGGGCTGAAGATGGCTGGAATGCCAGAAACCGGTCCTTGGAAGCTTGTTTCCGGTCCAGGGAAGACATGGCTTGGCAGTTCGGGCTGGACTGTTTCCATGAGGATTCGAAAACAAATGAAGGAGTATCACCCGATGAGTAGGTAGAAGGTTTTTCCAAACGTGGAATCAATATTCCTTGTTAAAAAACCCCTCACTCACCACCTAGTGGTGACTTGCTTCATCATCGGGGTCCACCCAGGTGGCCTAGCGTCACCCGGGTGTGCTTCGACACCTGGATTGCAGTGGAGCAGGTTGTGAAGTGTAGGTGCAAAAAACAAACAAATATAGTGTTAAAATTGTCCTGGTTATGGCTTTATAAAAGAATTTTAATGAAAAAGCTTCTGGACAATGTTAAATAAAGGGTGAGATATTCGTATAGTGTCTGACCTCCTATGGTACTGTTGAGAGAGTTGGTGTCTAAACTCTCATAGCTGTGCGCTGCCACAATATCCGAAAAAACAGAGATGGAGAGTAAGGGATTGTGTCCGTGGACACTGGATGAGAAATACTCCTGATCCCCTGGTCATGAATATTCGAAAACATTTCCACGAGGCCCAGGGTCAGACTGATTTGCATATAGCCATGTCTGAACTGGGATGGCAGAGTGGGCTAAAGAACGTTGATGGATTAAACCCAGATCTTTTGACTGGGTGTGAGTGTTTGATTGATTCAGATGCTCCGTCCATCACCACCCTCTTTTGTACCACTTGTGGCCCCTGAGAAGCACTGTAACCCTCAGAACTGCTGCTGGCCTAAGTGCTGTGAGCGCTGCTGTGATCCCTGAGCGCCATGCCCCTTAAAGTGCTATTTCTTTCACCGCTGCGTCCCGGGGCTACCTGTTCTGCCCTGCGCTGCCTGGAAGTCCTCTTGGGGCTGGGGAACTCTGCCGCCGCCTGGGCGCCAAGCCGAGAAGTTGCTGCTATCACCGCTGCGGCCTGGGGATTGCTGGTGCTGCCCCCTTGTCATTCGAGCGCCGTCTGGGCCTCGCAGACACCGCAGCGGCCCGGCACTTGCATTGTTGCGGTGGCCCCCGGAGCCAGGAGAGGGCCGCCTGAGTGCAGAGTGGGCCGTGCTAGGCACTGAAGCAGCCACCCGCATCACGTGACGGGGCGTCGTCATGGACTCCGCCCCCGCCAGCGCCGCACCCTGATTGGCTGTCCGGCCGACCCCCTCGCGAGGGAGCCTTGGATTGGCTCAGGGGCCCGGCCGAGATCAGCCCTGTCCTGCCATTGGTGGAGGCTGCCATGCCCCTTCTTTGCCGCGTTCTCGCCGGTCTCGGGGCCCAAGGAGCTATCGGAAGGCCCAGGACCGGTCTCCCCAGCAGCGCGCGGCCCGCAGGAGGGTCGGAGCCTCTCCCATCAGCCGGCAACCACCGCAAGGGCTCGTTGGAGCCGAAGAAGCAGGTAATCCCCCCGGGGAGGAGGGCAAAAGACCAAAGAGGAGAGCGGTGCCCCCTTGGAGTGAAGAGGGAGCCCCATGGCCGCTCCCCCTCAGCGGGAGGAACTGTGTTTGGGCTTCGTTGACCCCTGAACCGAAAGGTGAGTGGGCAAAGCCCACCAACCCCCCTGGACTAGGCCAGAACACTGGTTGGGCATGTGATGACTGCTTTAGTTCAAGAGTTAACCCCTCGTTAGGGGTCTGTTCTACACAACCTGCCCTTATGTAAGCACTGAGAAGTAAATGCTGAATAGGCCCTAGTGTTTTTATTGGCATTGCTTAGGGCCAATGTGGAGGTTATGCCACAGAGGCTATTGTGGTAATTGCTATTGAGACCTGTTTAATGAAATATTGATTGAGTTCTCCTTTAATGAATTCCTTACCTGTGCTCTTATGATGAAATGTTGCCTGAGTCCTCAGGAAGAAGGTTTACATGTGCCTATAATGAAATGTACTATTGAGTTAATGCTGAATTGATTAGTTGATTGCAATGAATGATTTGCCAGCCCCGAATTTGGTCTAGATAAAAGTGTATTGATATTTTCAGACCAGCTGGTGTAGTGTCAGTTATTGTGTGCGTTTTCTGTCTCAGTGGGAGTGTGTGCTGCACTGCTACTTTACACCTAAGCTTTCGGGTGCCTTCCTGCTCGCGCCAAGCTACCCTTGTGGAATTGGTGACCCCAGTTCTCACACTTGTGGATTGCTCTTTTGCCTGCTGTCATTTTAAAAGTCAGCCCTACTTTGCAAGCAACTATTACATTGAAATTACATGCAAATGTGGCTTTGGATTTAAAAGTATTTCCAAAGTAATAAACTACCTGATTTTACATATGCCACCCCTAAGGTCTACGCGAGGTACCCCCAGGGTAGGGATGACATGTAGAAAAAAACAGGGACATTTTAAAAGATGTTTTATACGCCCTGGTGAAGGAAGAACTACCAATTTCGTTTTTCCCGCTGTAGCATTTTAGCTCCATAGTCTAAAATGGGGATACTGTAATACAGTGTAACTATTGATGGGAGTGAAATACAATAATATTTGAAGGACTTAAAAGATTGCCAACAATAAATCCAATAACTTGCCACTGTTGAATTTATCATTAAAAATAGAGGAAAGAAGTTATAGAACTTTCTTTTCTGTGAGTCAAAATCCAGCCTTCTAGCAGCCTCTCCTTATTGGCCAGCCCTTAACAGGCTTAGCCAAAATGCTTATCCGATGGGGGGAGCTCTGCAGCTGCTGAGAACAGGCCAGGACAGGGCTTCACGGAGATCAGGACAGTAAGGAATGCCAGCCAGGCCTACCCCCTCTTCCTGTATCCCAGGGAATTTACAGAAGGTCTGGAGGGGGAGTGTTAATGGAAATTAGTCACACCAGTAGGTTGCTTTGGCCAGGTCTTACTCTCAAGGAGAGGAATTCTTCATCTGGAATTTTAAAGTGCAGTGCTTTGTGGGACAAGTATATGGCACAATTTGGAGGAAGCTGTCATGCATCTGGGTGGCACCCTGTACCCCATTGGTCAGGAGTGCCCCCGCTTATTGCCCCAGTACATTGAATATATAATTGTGATATGCGTAGCAACTTAGATCTGCTGCCTAAGACTACAACTACAAGGAGAAGAGAGACTGCCCTGCTTGAACCATGGTCTGCACCCCATATGAGTGCACTCTGAAGAACTGTTCCTGCTGCATTTATAGAGCTTCCCTGCACCAACACTCCCAAGATGTTCGTAGCCTGGAGTGTGTCGAATGAACTCTTAAGGATTTGACAAGATGCACTGTGGGAATTGCAGTCCACATGTCCAAGGAGCAACTCAGAGACTCTGGAACCTTGGAATTGTGTTGTGAACACTGTGAACCATCAAGAGTTTGGAGAAACTTTTATAAAGAGCTCCATAAGGTGACCGACCTGAATCGAGAGTCAAGCAGACTACCTCGAACCACAACACGGCCTGGATTTCAGATTTGTCCTGTTGAGGAGCTCAAGACTTCCAGGAGTTGACCGGGCGGCTTCCGCTAAACCCAGCTAATGAAGCAACTTTGAATATGGCCTGCTAGAGAGGCCAACTCGAAGTTGAGAGTAAATCCTCCAGAAACATTTCTAAGCGGGCTCATGTCTAAGCCCCACACTTTTTAATGTGTATGTGGCCCCCTTGGCAGACATCGTGAGAGAATATGGGTTCACACCAATATCGTATGCTGATGACACCCAGCTCTTGTTTCCTTTCGAGACACAGTCGCCAGCAGTTAAAAACACCTTTGCTGCAGGCATGAGAGCTGTATCCGAATGGATGACCTCCAATTGCCTGCAATGCAATGTGGGCAAGATGGAGGTCATGCTCTTCGGAGCAGCCCCGCTCCTTTGGTCACCTGAGTGGTGGCCTCCTGACCTAGGACCTGCTCCATGTCCCAAACAGGTAGTAAAAAATCTAGGGGTATGGTTAGATCAGTCCTTACTACTAAAAGATCATGTAAGCCAGGTAGCAGGAACCTGTCTCAGAGTCATTGGGCTCCTGAGGCGGGTATTCCCGTATCTGGCGGACAGTCACAGAAAAACGCTGGTCCAAGCGCTTGTAATTAGCAGATTAGATTATTGTAACAGATTGCTCCTTTCTGCCAATGAAGAACAACTCGATAGGCTACAGGTAGCCCAGAATACGGCAGCCAGGTTCATCCTGAATGTTCCAGCTAGATCCCCTTCCCGGCCTCTCCTTAACAAACTCCACTGGCTGCCTATCCGCCAGTGGGTGAAATTTAAAATATGCTGTGTCATCCATAAATGCCTGTTTGGCTCTGGTCCAAAATACCTGTCAGAAATATTTAAACCATATGAGCCATGTCGATCCGTACAATCTAAAAATCAATCATTGCTTCAGGTGCCGCGAATTAAAAGGGAAAGACAGGGCGGTCGAGCTCTCTCTTACAGGGGTCCCACCATCTGGAATACTTTACCCCTCTCTCTAAGGCAAGACTCCAATCTAGGAGCCTTTAGGAAATCTCTAAAGACTCATCTGTTTTTTAAAATATAATCATTGAATTGATCCTGTTTTCAACAGCCTCTACTTATCTATGGCCTCTGGTATGAACACAAGCGCGGAGATACCCCTTTGGATGTCGAATTCCTGCGCTATACAAGCATATAAATAAATAAAAATAAATAAAAGCGTGTAGGTAAAAGTTTGACCAAGGCCTCCAGCTTAGTCTATTAGACCAGGCATCTATTGCGGTCAGCCTCAAACTTTGACTTTTTCAAGGTCATGTGCGAACCAATGTTCCAAAGTGGCACTATATATTTTAAACCCTAGAAAGTGATTATTCTTTAAAAATTAATATCTCTGGTTCCCTTCATTGGATATTTTTTGGTTTGGCGCCATTTTAAAGTTAAAATATTACCTATTTTTATAAACTGATGTGGAATTTTTATTGTGTATTGTGTCCTACTTATTTAATGTATTGGTGTTTTTAAATGTTTTACACACCTGTCTCCTAAGTTAAGCCTGCCTGCTCGCAGCCAGCAACCAAGGGATAAGCCAGGGGCTAATGTATTGAGATCTTGATTGGACCTTATATTGCATGAGTGGCCATGTTGCTAGTGATAGGTACATACTTACCCCTACCAATAATCCACCTTCCAACAATCTTACATCAGGGTACTGGCAGATTACCCTAACAGAAAGAGCAAAGGATAGGCCAGACCTCTCCATTCCAGAGGGTCACTACCAGTTTAGGGTGATGCCCTTTTGACTCAAAAATGCCTCTGTCCCTTCCAGAAGTTGGTGAACCAGGCTCTAGCTGGAATATATGCCTTCAGTGCCTCCTATCTGGATGACATAGCTGTCTCAGTAGCAGCTAGAAGGACCACCTGCTGAATAGGCCCTAGTGTTTTTATTGGCTCTGCTTAGGGGCATGCAGAGGTTATGCCACGGAGGCTATTGTGGTAATTGCATTGAGACCTGTTTAATGAAATATTGATTGAGTTTTCCTTTAATGAATTCCTTACCTGTGCTCTTATGATGAAATGTTGCCTGAGTCCTCAGGAAGAAGGTTTACATGTGCCTATAATGAAATGTACTATGGAGTTAATGCTGAATTGATTAATTGTTTGCAATGAATGATTTTCCAGCCCTGAATTTGGTCTAGATAAAAGTGTATTGATTTTAAAAGACCAGCTGGTGTGGTGTCAGTTATTGTGTGCGTTTCCTGTCTCAGTGGGAGTGTGTGCTGCACTGCTACTTTACACCTAAGCTTTTTGGTGCCTTCCTGCTCACGCCAAGCTACCCTCGTGGAATTGGTGACCCCAGTTCTCACACTTGTGGATTGCTGTGTTGCCTGCTGTCATTTTAAAAGTCAGCCCTACTTTGCAAGCAACTATTACATTGAAATTACATGCAAATGTGGCTTTGGATTTAAAAGTATTTCCAAAGTAATAAACTGCCTGATTTTACATATGCCACCCCTAAGGTCAACGCGAGGTGCCCCCAGGGTAGGGTGACATGTAGAAAAAAACAGGGACATTTTAAAAGATGTTTTATATGCCCTGGTGAAGGAAGAACTACCAATTTCGTTTTTTCCTCACTGTAGCACTTTAGCTCCATAGGCTAAAATGGGGATACTGTAATACAGAGTAACTATTGATGGGACGGAAATAAAATAATATTTGAAGGACTTAAAAGATTGCCAACAATAAATCCAATAACTTGCCACTGTTGAATTTATCATTAAAAATAGAGTAAAGAAGTTATAGAACTTTCTTTTCTGTGAGTCAAAATCCAGCCTTCTAGCAGCCTCTCCTTATTGGCCAGCCCTTAACAGGCTTAGCCAAAATGCTTATCCGATGGGGGGAACTCTGCAGCTGCTGAGAACAGGCCAGGACAGGGCTTCACGGAGATCAGGACAGTAAGGAATGCCAGCCAGGCCTACCCCCTCTTCCTGTATCCCAGGGAATTTACAGAAGGTCTGGAGGGGGAGTGTTAATGGAAATTAGTCACACCAGTAGGTTGCTTTGGCCAGGTCTTACTCTCAAGGAGAGGAATTCTTCATCTTGAATTTTAAAGTGCAGTGCTTTGTGGGACAAGTATATGGCACAATTTGGAGGAAGCTGTCATGCATCTGGGCTGCACCCTGTACCCCATTGGTCAGGAGTGCCCCCGCTTATTGCCCCAGTACATTGAATATATAATTGTGATATGCGTAGCAACTTAGATCTGCTGCCTAAGACTACAACTACAAGGAGAAGAGGGACTACCCTGCTTGAACCATGGTCTGCACCCCATATGATTGCACTCTGAAGGACTGTTCCTGCTGCATTAATAGAGCTTCCCTGCACCAACACTCCCAAGATTTTCATAGCCTGGAGTGTGTCCAATGAACTCTTAAGGATTTGACAAGATGCACTGTGGGAATTGCAGTCCACATGTCCAAGGAGCAACTCAGAGACTCTGGAACCTTGGAATTGTCTTGTGGACACTGAGAACCATCAAGAGTTTGGAGAAACTTTTATAAAGAGCTCCATAAGGTGACTGACCTGAATCGAGAGTCAAGCAGACTACCTCGAACCACAACACGGCCTGGATTTCAGATTTGTCCTGCTGAGGAGCTCAAGACTTCCAAGAGTTGACCGGGGGCTTCCGCTAAACCCAGCTAATGAAGCAACTTTGAATATGGCCTGCTCGAGAGGCCAACTCGAAGTTGAGAGTAAATCCTCCAGAAACGTTTCTAAGCGGGCTCATGTCTAAGCCCCACACTTTTTAATGTGTATGTGGCCCCCTTGGCGGACATCGTGAGAGAATATGGGTTCACACCAATATCGTATGCTGATGACACCCAGCTCTTGTTTTCTTTCGAGACACTGTCGCCAGCAGTTAAAAACACCTTTGCTGCAGGCATGAGAGCTGTATCCGAATGGATGACCTCCAATTGCCTGCAATGTAATGTGGGCAAGATGGAGGTCATGCTCTTCGGAGCAACCCCACTCCTTTGGTCACCTGAGTGGTGGCCTCCTGACCTAGGACCTGCTCCATGTCCCAAACAGGTAGTAAAAAATCTAGGGGTACGGTTAGATCAGTCCTTACTACTAAAAGATCATGTAAGCCAGGTAGCAGGAACCTGTCTCAGAGTCATTGGGCTCCTGAGGCGGGTATTCCCGTATCTGGCGGACAGTCACAGAAAAACGCTGGTCCAAGCGCTTGTAATTAGCAGATTAGATTATTGTAACAGATTGCTCCTTTCTGCCAATGAAGAACAACTCGATAGGCTACAGGTAGCCCAGAATACGGCAGCCAGGTTGATCCTGAATGTTCCAGCTAGATCCCCTTCCCGGCCTCTCCTTAACAAACTCCACTGGCTGCCTATCCGCCAGTGGGTGAAATTTAAAATATGCTGTGTCATCCATAAATGCCTGTTTGGCTCTTGTCCAAAATACCTGTCAGAAATATTTAAACCATATGAGCCATGTCGATCCGTACAATCTAAAAATCAATCATTGCTTCAGGTGCTGCGGATTAAAAGGGAAAGACAGGGCGGTCGAGCTCTCTCTTACAGGGGTCCCACCATCTGGAATACTTTACCCCTCTCTCTAAGGCAAGACTCCAATCTTGGAGCCTTTAGGAAATCTCTAACGACTCATCTGTTTTTGAAAATATAATCATTGAATTGATCCTGTTTTCAACAGCCTCTACTTATCTATGGCCTCTGGTATGAACACAAGCGTGGAGATACCCCTTTGGGGGTCGAATTCCTGCGCTATACAAGCATATTAATAAATAAAAATAAATAAAAGCGCGTAGGTAAAAGTTTGACCAAGGCCTCCAGCTTAGTCTATTAGACCAGCCATCTATTGCGGTCAGCCTCAAACTTTGACTTTTTCCCGGTCATGTGCGAACCAATGTTCCAAAGTGGCACTATATATTTTAAACCCTAGAAAGTGATTATTCTTTAAAAATTAATATCTCCGGTTCCCTACATTGGATATTTTTTGGTTTGGCGCCATTTTAAAGTTAAAATATTACCTATTTTTATAAGCTGATGTGGAATTTTTATTGTGTATTGTGTCCAACTTATTTAATGTATTGGTGTTTTTAAATGTTTTACACACCTGTCTCCTAAGTTAAGCCTGCCTGCTCGCAGCCAGCAACCAAGGGATAAGCCAGGGGCTAATGTATTGAGATCTTGATTGGACCTTATATTGCATGAGTGGCCATGTTGCTAGTGGTAGGTACATACTTACCCCTACCAATAATCCACCTTCCAACAATCTTACATCAGGGTACTGGCAGATTACCCTAACAGAAGGAGCAAAGGATAGGCCAGACTTCTCCATTCCAGAGGGTCACTACCAGTTTAGGGTGATGCCCTTTTGACTCAAAAATGCCTCTGCCCCTTCCAGAGGTTGGTGAACCAGGCTCTTGCTGGAATGGAGGCCTTCAGTGCTTCCTATCTGGATGACATAGCTGTCTTCAGTAGCAGCTGGAAGGACCGCCTTTCCCACCTGCATGAAGTGCTGCAGACTCTGCAACAGGCAGGCTTGACTATCAAGTCAAGTAAGTGCCAGATAGGGCAGGGGCCTGTGGTGTACTTCACACACTTGGTGGGCAGGAGGAGCATGCAGCCCCTACAGGCCAAGATAGTGACTATCATGGCCTGGAGCCCCCCAAAACCGAGACTGAGGTCATAGTATTCTTAGGCCTCGCCGGTTACTATAGGAGGTTTGTCAAGGGATATGGCACTGTTGTTGCCCCCTTGGCAGAGCTGACTTATAAGAAGAAGCCCAGAAATTTGATTTGGAGGGAGGCATTCCAAAAGGCATTTGATACAGTTAAGCAGGCCATATGCTCAAGACCCCTGACTTTTCCTAGGAGTTTATTGTTCATACAGATGCCTAAGAGCATGGTATAGGGGCAGGACAATCACAACTTCTAGACCAACCTGTAACCTTAATCTACAGGAAGTTACTTCCCATGGAACGAAGGTGAAGTGCTAAAGAAAGAGAAGATTTTGCTGAGGTCTATGCACTGAAGAAGTTGAGACCATATCTGTTTGGTACTCACTTCCTGATTCAGACTGACCACAGGGCCCCCAGGTGGCTCATGCAAATGAGGGGAGAGAATTCAAAACTTCTGAGCTGGTGCATTTCCTTACAGGGTATGGACTTCAGGGGGGAGCACAGAGCAGGGGTAGGCCACACCATTGCTAATGGTCTATTCAGGTTTATCTACCTTAGTGATGAGAACCACCTAGAGGTTGATTAGATCTCGCCTTTCAGCTGGGGGGACACATGTTAAATCTGTCATCCTTAGGTTAGTCTTCCATCAAACATTTTGTCCTGTGAAAAGGAGGAGCATGTGAGAAGAAAAAGGTCTGACTTGTCCATTAAATTGTAAATTAATTTCTCATAGGACACAGCCTTGTACATCAGCATGAGCCATTCCTCATGCGACGGCGTTTGTGGGGAGTGACAATTTCACAGGATACAGGCATGAAGTGTCATTTGGGAAAGGTCTACCAGGTTATGGAGTAGAATTGGGCGTCTGAAAGTAGCGAGGGCAGATCTATAGATTCCTGGAGTATTGATCCCACTGCGGTCCAGAAGGGGCGGATGGCAGACAATCCAGTAAGATATCATCAATATCACAGGGTGCATGATCTCACCCGGAGCAGGCAGAGCAAGGAAGCAAGCCCGCAGCCTGAAGTGGCACCTGGGTCCTACACTAGCCTTAAAGAATCTTAAAAAAAGAGCTTCATGCGGGCCTCCAGGACGTCCTAGTCCAGGCTTTCTAGGAGTTCTGCCGAGTCCTCCTCATCATACTCCACCTGCAGGTGAGCCTGCCAGGTTGTCCTGAGTCTGGTCAGTTGTGGGTGGGAGTCGAAGTGACTGACCACAAGGGTGTAGAATCCAGACATAACTCCCTTGAACGGACCCCAGTCATTAAAGTATGAGAGCACCAGCGAACTGGAGATGGTGCATGCAGGGAACCCAGCTGGCTCACCTTTAAGCTGTAATACCTCATTGGAAAGAAGTACCTGTGTCATGTTTTAAATCTTTGGAATTGCAATGGTAAATCCTCTTTAATATTTTAGAAATACTACCTTTAAAACATGGGCATTTCTCAGTTCTGTGGGCCTTCAGCCTGTCTCCAATTAACGTCTGTGTGGGTGGCAGCTACAATTTGTGCATTCCCTCCAGACAGCCACAAACACAGGAAGGGCTATGTGTGACTGAGAACTCATCTGCATTCTGATGGCTCTACCCAAAAGGAAAGGAGGAGCTGACACTTACACCTGAACAGGCAGAGGCATTTTCCACCCAAAAGGCTGATTACCCCTACTAATACTGTGGGCAGGGAAGAAAGGATCTCTGTTCACTTCAAAGATCCTTCTTTGTAGTCACCCCTACTTCAAAGGCACCACTGCGTTTAAATGCTGGGTCTCTGGCCCCATCAAGGTAATTCACTACTGCACTTATGAAGAACTCTGCCAGGAGGAATGAGTGCTATGCTGCTACAAGGACTGCCACCCTGCTGGACTGCTGCTCTGGAGGAACTACTTTTCTACTCTGCTGTTTTGCCCTGATGCCTGCTACCCTCTGTCCTTCTGAGAAGGACTGGTCCTACCTCACTTGAGCCCGGAGTGACTACAAGGGCATGTTGGTGTGCCCCCTGTTCTGCATTCTAAGGGACATCAAAGACTTCCTGTGACCCTGCAAAAGTGCCTGGTGTCTGCCATCTGTGTGTCCTTCCTTGCAAGTCAGTTCTGGGCCCTTGGAATTAACTTTTCTGTTCTGATCCTGCAGTATCCACACATCATCGAATGTGTGCCGATTAGAAACAACACATCTCCTTCGATGCCCACAGATTTGCTCAAGGGCATCGCTTCAACGGACTGCGCGGATTGATAATGACGCATTGCCTGCTGTGCAAAGGGGTTGGCTAATGAAACTTCGCCGAATGGGTAGGTCGGAACTGACACATCGCCTACATGCAAGGGATCGACAGTGATGCATCACCTCCTCTGCTCCTTGCATTTAGCCTTCAACGTGGAGGATTCCTCCATCCAGGGTATTTTTTCAGTGTACAAAGGCTCGTCCCTGTGTCCGACATGTGCTCCATCGCAGTCAGTCTGAACTTTGGATTTGCTCCAGTCAAGCGTGACCAGATATCCCAGGTTGGCGATTTAGGACTCTAAGCACTGCATTTTGAAATATTCTTTAAAAATTCATAACTTTTATTTTGGTCTTGCTTTACCTATACAACCATTGCTTAGTCTAACCCTATATGAAGATTGTTTGTGGTGTTTTCATTGTGTTACTGTGTGTGTGTGTGTGGCACAAATACTTTACACATTGCATCTTTAGATATTCCTGAATGCTCTGTACCAAGCAACTGAGGGTGATCACAGGTCATCTTTTAGTGCGTAACTGACTTACCCTGACTAGAGTGGTGGCCCAAATTGTACAAGGTGCATACCTCTGCCAACTAGAGACTCCATTCCTAACAGAAAAACCATGTATTATATGTGCAATGCAACAAGCCTTATTTTCTTTTATTGATTTATTAGTTTTGTGATTTACCATGCATGTTCTTCACTTTAATGTTGATGATAGAATATCTGACTCTGAGGGTAAGGTTCATGGGTATCCATAGTCCCATGATACTTACTGAGAAGAGGACAGTAAGGTAATATTTCAAAGGCTTAATTCACCCCTGCGATCCATTATTGCTTGTTGCTTGACCTATGTCATGTACCAAAAGGAGTGCTGATCAGAATAGTACCCTGCAATGCAAAGATACTGAATTGGTCTATTTCTTAGGAGAACTTAGAACACAGGTTTCACTGGGAAGAAGGAGGTTGGCCCTTGGCCCGAGAAATACCTAGGAGGCCCTTTTTCTCCCTGACCCGCTCAGAAGAGGTCGCTCCCCACGCTCCCAAGGCACTGTGACATCGTAGCGCTCCAATCTGCTGACGAGGCTCCGTGGTATCGTAGCGCTTTCAGGATAATTTTAAAGCACCGCTCGCTCTGCTGCCATTGTCTGTACCTGTAGCGCTATCTCAGTGCGATTGTGCGCCATTGCATGCATTGTAACTGTAGCGCTCGCATTGCTCTGCTCGCATTAATTTAATTTTTGAAGTAATCTTTGCCCGATTGTGCATCTGCCCATACAGTCAGCTTAGTTTGTGCCACAGTCTCGCCCTGTTTCGCTTTCCTTTTGTTTCTGCCATTTTGTTGCTGTTGCCTCACAGCCCGTCTCTCCACCCCGCTACCGCCTCCCAGCTGCTCCTCCCACGCCCACCCCCCTCCACCATCCACTTATGACAGATGCTTTTGCGCGCAGCGTTCACGGCCAGCGGTCGCGCCCCATGCGCACCGAAGGTGCGCCAAAGGTAAGCCCGTCTACGCCCGTCCGTGCCTGGTCCGCGCCCAGCGCCATACCCCCTAGTCCTCACAAACCCCACTCCTCCCGCATAACGTATGACGCCGCTACCCTCTTTGCCCTTAACCCCGGACGCACACCTCAATGCTGCGAAGCTGCCCCAGGACACACCCATGGTCCATTCGCCTGCCACTCCTGCAAGTTTGCGTGCACCAGGACCCACACCAAATCCACTACCTCCAAACACAGCTCCAACTCCAACCACCTGAAGTGCATCCTGCTGAACACCCGCTCGATCCACAGACATGCCACGGAACTCTGGGACCTACTCGACACTGCATCGCTGGATGTCACCTTCCTTACAGAAACCTGGTTGAACGCCTCATCAGCACCCAACATCGCCATAGCCATCCCAGAAGCTTACAAGATCATCCGAGAAGACCGCACCAACCAAACAGGAGGAGGCATCGCCATCATCCATAAGAATACCATCAGAATCACGACCAGCTCCGACAATAACCTCGTGACCGCCGAACACCTCTACTTCCAGATCCACACTGACCCCAGGACCACACTTAGAGGCACCCTCATCTACAGACCACCAGGAACCCGCAAACAATTCAACGAAGACATCACCGACTTCATCAGCCCACATGCCCTCACCTCCGAGAACTACATTCTACTGGGAGACCTCAACTTCCACCTGGAAAAGAAAAACGACAGCAACACCACCACCCTTCTGGACAACCTGGCCCATCTCGGACTCAAACAACTTGTTGACACCCCCACCCACCTTGCCGGACACACGCTCAACCCTATCTTCACCTCCAGCAAACACATCTCCTTCGATCACACCACAGCTCTCCATTGGATGGACCACAACTGCGTGCACTTCAGCTACAAAAAGACCATGACCCACAACCCCCCTCAACCCATTCCTCGAAGAAACTGGAACAAAATCACCACCGACCAACTCTTCACGTCGATTAACCAAAACCCTCCTGCCATATCAGCGGACCCAAATCAAGCTGCCACCAAACTCACACAATGGATCACCCACTGCGCTGACGAATTAGCACCCTTGAAAAACCACCAGATCAAACAAGGTAGCAAAAAGGCCCCCCTGGTTCAACGATGACCTTAAGAAATCCAAGAAGTTATGTCGTACCCTTGAGAAAACCTGGAGAAAAAACCCAACCACTGACAACCAGACCTCCTTCAAGGACGCCACCCGCAAACACCACCAATTGATCCGATCCACCAAGAAATCTGCATTCAAGGATCAACTCGACAACAACGCCCACAACAGCAGGGAACTATTCAACATCGTCAAAGAATTTACCAACCCCAACGCTGGCACCAACGGCATCACTCCCTCTCAAGACCTCTGCGACTCTTTATACTCTTTCTTCCACAACAAAATCGCTGACATACATAACAGCTTTGAAAACCAGTCCGATGAACAGCCCACTCCACCCACCTCTGAACCAAAACAGCACTCTCACAACCTTTTCGCCTGGAACCCAATCACCACTAAGGACACCATCCGCTTGATGAACTCCATTCACTCAGGATCGCCAACCGACCCATGTCCCCACCACATCTTCAACAAAGCAGACCTCATCATCGCACCCCATCTCTGCGATGTCATCAACTGTTCCTTCAACTCCGCTACCTTCCCGGAAAGCTGGAAACATGCCGAACTCAGCGCCCTTCTGAAGAAACCCACAGCACACCCCTCTGAACTTAAGAACTATCGCCCCATCTCATTCCTCCCATTCCCTGCCAAGGTCATTGAGAAAGCCGTCAATAGTCAGCTCGCCGCCTTCCTGGAATCCAACAATTCCCTCGACCTTTCACAGTCCGGCTTCTGTGCCAAACACAGCACTGAAACCGCCCTCATCGCAGCTACAGACGACATCCGAATGCTACTGGACAACAGAGAAACAGTTGCCCTCATCCTACTCGACCTCTCAGCCACCTTCGACACAGTATGTCATAGCACCCTCATACAACGCCTCAACAACGTCGGAATACAAGGAAAAGCTTTGGACTGGATCATCTCGTTCCTCGCCGGAAGAACCCAGAGAGTCCGCCTCCCCCCATTCAAATCAGAGGCCACCAAAGTCATCTGTGGTGTACCACAAGGATCTTCACTCAGCCCCACCCTCTTCAACGTATACATGAGTCCCCTCGCATCCATCACGCGCCAACACAACCTCAACATCATCTCCTACGTAGACGACACCCAGCTGATCCTCTCCCTCACCAAAGACCCAAACACCGCCAAAACCAATCTACACGAAGGAATGAAAGAAGTAGCCGAATGGATGAAGAACAGCCGTTTAAAACTAAACTCGGACAAAACGGAAGTCCTCATCTTAGGATCATCCCCCTCTGCCTGGGACGACTCATGGTGGCCACCGGCCCTGGGTACAGCACCCATACCTACAGATTACGCATGTAACCTGGGCTTCATCCTAGACTCCTCCCTCTCGATGACCAGACAAGTCAACGCCGTCTCATCTTCATGCTTCAACATCCTACGCATGCTCAAAAAAATCTTCCGCTGGATCCCCACCGAAACAAGAAAGACAGTCACCCACGCACTGGTCACCAGCCGACTGGATTATGGAAATACCCTTTACGCCGGGACCACAGCCAAACTACTGAAAAAACTCCAACGCATCCAAAACGCCTCAGCCAGACTCATACTGGACATTCCCCGTCAGGCTCACATTTCCGGTCACCTGAAGGATCTATACTGGCTCCCCGTCAACAAGAGAATAACGTTCCGTCTGCTAACCCACGCACACAAGGCCCTCTACGACCTAGGACCCGAATGCCTCAACACACGTATGTCCTTCTACACACCCACCCGCCAACTACGATCATCCAATCAAGCCCTCGCCGCAATTCCGCGCATCCACAGATCCACCATGGGAGGAAGATCCTTCTCCTACTTAGCGGCCAAAACCTGAAATTCCCTCCCCATTCACCTCCGACTTACACAGAACCACCTCTCCTTCAGAAAGCAACTAAAAACCTGGGTATTCGATATGTAATGCACCCACCCTCCCTCAAGCGCCTTGAGACCCTCTGGGTGAGTAGTGCGCTATATAAATTCCTGAACTTGAACTTGAACTCCTCTCCATCAAACCTGCGCCTTCAAAACAAAATCTTGCTGAGGCTGGTGCTAATGTTCTGGGGTGTTTTCGGTCCTGTTAACGAATATCAGAAGATCCAGGCCTCCAAAGATGAGATAGAAATTCACTCTAAACAGTGATTTCCAACTCATTTTTCCTGCCACTGTGTGATATTGGCTCCTCATCGGATGCCTGTGTGAAGGGAGATGGTACTGCGTGACACACTGTGTGAGTTGGCAGGTCTGTACACCCTCAGGGGCAGATTTACAATAAGTGGCGCATCCCTGCATATCAGCAGGGATGCGCCACTTATTGTGCGCCATGACTCCGCCACCATTGATGCGCCGCATTTACAATGCGGCGCACCAATGGGCAAAAACGGCACAGATGCGTGACGCATCTGTGCCGTAAGGCGCCGCATTGCTGGAGTTGCGTCGCAAGTGCCGCGCAGCTCCAGCAAGGCTCTGGGGGGCCCTATCTTGTTAATGCTGCGTCAATCCTTAAGCCTGCTTCAAGCAGGTGCAGGGTTTTGACGCAGCATGGGCCCCAAAGTGACTAAGTGAAATCTTGTAGATTTCACTCAGCCACTTTTAGGAGGCATTCCTGCACCGGAACGCCCCCCCCCCCCTGCTCAGGAACTCCTCTTTCTGGCGCAGGGCTTTACAGCGTGACACATCTCCCAGATGCATCACGTTGTAAGTACCCCGCACCATGGCGCATCTTTTACGCCGCCGCTGCGTCACAAAAGTGACGCAACGGCGGCGTAAAAGGGGCGCAAGGGGCTTGTAAATCTGCCCCTCAGTGTGCAAGCTTTGTGCCATTCACTTGAGCCAAGTACAGTACTCACCTCAAGTAAACCTGTTGCTACCCCGACACCTGCCTCAATGCTGCCGGAGCACCCCTGTTTAGCTCACCTTGAAACTTCTATCTCATAACACAAGCTCTAATCGGTGTACTTAGCCTATCCCCACTCAGCTTCATTTTATCTACTCTATCATCTCTACCTCCTTCACCCACCTCCACTTCATCTACCCTGTGAACTCTACATTCTTAACTCACCTCCACTTTATCTACTCTGACGGCTCTACTTCCTTCACCCACCTCCCTTTTATCTACTCTGACAGCTCTACTTCCTTCACCCACCTCCACTTTATCTACTCTGACAGCTCTACTTCCTTCACCCACCTCCACTTTATCTACTCTGATGGCTCTACCTTCTTCACCCACCACCATTTTATCTACTCTGACGGCTCTACCTTCTTCCCCCACCTCCACTTTATCTACTCTGAAGGCTCTACTTCCTTCACCCACCTTCACTTTATCTACTCTGATGGCTCTACCTTCTTCACCCACCTCCACTTTATCTACTCTGGCAGCTCTACTTCCTTCACCCACTTCCACTTTGTCTACTCTGACAGCTCTACTTCCTTCACCCACCTCCACTTTATCTACTCTGACGGCTCTACCTTCTTCACCCACCTCCACTTTATCTACTCTGACGGCTCTACCTTCTTCACCCACCTCCACTTTATCTACTCTGACGGCTCTACCTTCTTCACCCACCTCCACTTTATCTACTCTGACGGTTCTACCTTCTTCACCCACCTCCACTTTATCTACTCAGACGCCTCTACCTTCTTCAC
The DNA here is from genome assembly GCF_964263255.1 of Lissotriton vulgaris. Lineage (NCBI taxonomy): Eukaryota > Metazoa > Chordata > Amphibia > Caudata > Salamandridae > Lissotriton > Lissotriton vulgaris. The sequence continues at coordinate 28,141,650 of NC_141696.1, forward strand.
CCACCTCCACTTTATCTACTCTGACGGCTCTACCTTCTTCACCCACCTCCACTTTATCTGCTCTGATGGCTCTACCTTCTTCACCCACCTCCACTTTATCTACTCTGACGGCTCTACCTTCACCCACCTCCACTTTATCTACTCTGACGGCTCTACCTTCTTCACCCACCTCCACTTTATCTTCTCTGATGGCTCTACCTTCTTCACCCACCTCCACTTCATCTACTCTGACGGCTCTACCTTCTTCACCCACCTCCACTTTATCTACTCTGACGGTTCTACCTTCTTCACCCACCACCACTTTATCAACTCAGACGGCTCTACCTTCTTCACCCACCTCCACTTTATCTACTCTGACGGCTCTGCCTTCTTCACCCACCTCCACTTTATCTACTCAAACGGCTCTACCTTCTTCACCCACCTCCACTTTATCTACTCTGACGGTTCTACCTTCTTCACCCACCTCCACTTTATCTACTCAGACGGCTCTACCTTCTTCACCCACCTCCACTTTATCTTCTCTGATGGCTCTACCTTCTTCACCCACCTCCACTTTATCTACTCTGACGGCTCTACCTTCACCCACCTCCACTTTATCTACTCTGACGGCTCTATCTTCACCCACCTCCACTTTATCTACTCTGACGGCTCTACTTCCTTCACTCACCTCCACTTCATCTACTCTGTTGTCTCTACCTCCTTCAGCATGCCACTTCCGCTTGCAACACACATTGCCCCTGTCAATTACAGTAACAACATAACTAATAACCGCCACAGTCCTACAAGTGGGACATTTCTGACAATTCCGGGACCTCAAAGTTTAAGCAAAGGCTTTGGCAGCAAGCATTAGTCATTTACAATGTATATTGAACTAATAAGCAACTGTTGTGCTCGTCTCTAAATTAAACAAACTTTGACACCATGCGGCAGAGGGACCGGAGGGGTCAGGAAAATTAAGTGCTAATAATGTGCACCGGAAACCACCAGCTCAAATGAATCACTGCTGCTCACGCATTTCTACCTCACACAACTCCTGACAAGATGTACTGAAGAAACTGTCAAAAGGAGCAGTAGTAGATTGCACACAGACGTTTTGACACCAGTAACTTATTTTGCAAACTGATGTATGTACTAATAGGTTCTTTTGTAAGATATAGAATCATAGTGGGTGGCGAAATGACGTGCTTTATGAATATTAATTTGACAGGTTGAAAATAGTTACTGTCTCCGATTGGCAACAAAGACTGGGGCAGTGGCCTGCAAACCACTGATACCGCAGGGTACAATTTACAAATTGGAAGGGATGCCCAGCAATTCACCTTTACATATTGTGAAATCTCTGCCATTTCTAGACCCATTTATGGGTTGTAAATACTGTTGAGGGTCAGTTAGTGTTTTTGGTAAATCCTGCAATGCTTTTTAGCTGTCATAAACACTATGATTTAGCTAATCAAATGGTTTGCAAAGGTATTGTACCTCTGGCCCTCTGCTCTTAGTTGTCACCCTCTCATAATGTCTGATCTCCTACAAAGTAATGGTGTCCTCCAGCAAAATGTCTGGAAGTACATAGCTGGATCCCACAATATACATATATAAACAGAGGTACTCATGAATGCTGTATTTAAAACAGCAGACCTTAAAGGTTACAATTTTGATTCTACTATGACAAGCCGCTGTTTCAGTGATAAAGGGTCATATGTATCAAGCAAATTCTCATTCACAAACGCCGAAATTCGCAGAATTTCGGCGTTTGCGAATGCAAATTTGGTAAATGGTATGTATTAACGAAAATTTGGTGCAAAATAAGGAATCACTAATTTTGCAATTCCTTAATTTGCAATTGCATTTAAGGAATCGTAAATTTTGCGATTCCTTAAATGCAATGTATGAAGCAGAAAAAATTTGCAAATTGTCCTTAAGGAATCGCAAATTACCACCAACTTCAAGTTGGTGGTAAGTTGCGAATTCCTTGAAAAATGCACATTTTTGCATTTTTCAAAGTGCCATGTGACGCACATACATGCCCTTAGGGCATGTATGTGCGCCACATGTGCACCCATGCTTATTTCAGGGGTGCAACAGGGTGTCCTTTGGACACCCCTGCACCCTTGAAATTATTCTCAATTTGCAATTCTCAAATTGCGAATCGCAAATTGAGAATAACTTCCCATTCATTCCTATGGACCTCCTGGCCAATAGAAATGAATGGGAAAGTATTCCTTAATTGCGATTCGCAATTTGCTAATCACAATTAAGGAATACTAAGAATTTGCAAAAAAATTGCGAATTTGTACGTACATCCCAATTTGGGGTTCTGAAATAGCGATTTCTAAAAAATCGCTATTTCAGAATCGCAAATCTGGTTGATGATACATATGGCCCAAAGTCCATAGTACCTAATATATTATGCATTTATCAGTTTCCTAAAGTTCTAGAATGTCACTTTCCTTGAGGTACTATAAAATCACAGGAAACAAACTGGAACATCATGATATTTCTAATTAGGCAGGGCATTTGGAGTTAATCATGCCGGAATCAAGGAGATCTCCAATCTAGTATTCTTCAGCAGGTACCCTCTCATGAAGGTGCTTAGTTGAAAACCTATATAAGTCGATTCATTTTCAGGGGTATTCTACGATGGTGGCTGGTTTCTGTCCTCCCATTCGGATTAAGCATGGGTGGATTTTGCGGATCCACGATCCGCGGATTTTGCGGATTTGCGGATCGTGGATCTGCAAAATACACGGATTTTGCGGATTTGCGGATCCACGGATTTGGGGCGGGGCTTCCATGCGAGTGCACATGCTTCTTGTGTGTATAAAAGGTCAGAGAAAGATCAGTTCAGCAGATGAAGAGAAATAAGCTCCTGGTCACAGAAACAGCACGGGTATTGCGCTCGTGAAAGTCACGGATGCAAAAGCCTCTAACCAGCATCACAGCTGATTTTCCACGGTAGAGTTGGGAAGAAGGCACACCTGTCCAGCCTCGACGACGCTCACGATTGTTTTTGGGCTAATGAATGAGTCACTGAATTTGAGCATCAACTAGTTCGAGCGACCATGTGTGTGTTACTATGCAATCGCCCCGAAGGGCGCAGGGGTCCCTTGAGTGAGCTGTCCATCATAGTGGGTGAATGGCGGGAAGACGGTGCAAACCGCGAGTGTGTGGGCGGGGCCAAACGGGCAGGGCTACCATGCGAGTTCACACATGCTTCTTGTGTGTATAAAAGGTCAGAGAAAGATCAATTCAGCAGATGAAGAGAAATAAGCTCCTGGTCACAGAGACAGCACGGGTATTGCGCTCGTGAAAGTCACGGATGCAAAAGCCTCTATCCAGCATCACAGCTGATTTTCCACGGTAGATTTGTGAAGAAGGCACACCTGTTGCGACGACGCTCACAATTGTTTTTGGGCTGATGAATGAGTCACAGGAAGGGCATGTTGTAAATATTTTAGGATGGCGCCGGCAAGCTGCCAGCGCCATCCTAAAATACTTACTAAATTAGCTTCAACAGGAAGCTCTAATAGATAAAATCGAGCACCTGCTTTATTTTATCTATTAGAGCTTCCTGTTGAAGCTAACTTAGTAACTATTTTAGGATGGCGCTGGCAGCTTGCCGGCGCCATCGTAAAATAGTTACAACAGGCCAGGCTTCAACTTTTGCCCCCGGAATAATCCGCCGCTCGCAGATTTGCGAATTCTCGGTAAATTCGCGGGAGTTCGCGGATCGCGAATTTACCGAAAATTCGAAAAATCCGCGAGCGGAACGGATTTTCCGCTCATACTTACAGATGATCCATCTTATTTATTACATCCTATGGGATTTATATTTCGGCGGACGAGATATCCAACACCCTTGTGACGGAGTAACTGGTACTCCAAGATCTACATCAGACCTGATGTTTTTTGTTTTAGAAATACAATCTCCCAAAGAGGTAGTTTATTTTTGTAAAGATGAATAGCCCTGAAATGATGGGAACTTTCTTATAGCATGTGTAAGTAATTTCTGTGATTTCCTGGACCTGACAGCTTTCTCTTACAATCCCACACAGGAAAAAATTACATCAGAATAGGGCAGGTGGTCTGAGGTGCTTAGACTGAAGAATGGTGTAAGTTGGGATATAGTGTGAGGATTCCAATAGGGAAGACAGTGGCGACCATGATGGCAAAATCATGATGGTTTGCTACAACTCTAAATAGAGCAGGGAAAATGGGAGTTTGGCAGACAAGGTACTCATCTGTGTTTGAGGTGGAGTACCCTCTTCACCAAACCTTTAATAGGCCCTTAGGATCTTACAGCACACTATAGTATGGGTAAGCACACACATACTAGGCGTAAAGCAAGAATAATCATCTGCTGTTCCAGAAGACTGTCAAGACTGTATTTTTAAATATGCTATATATATATTTTTTTTTTAAGAGTTTTATATAGCGCGAACGTGACCCGAATCGGGTATCAGAGCACTTTACATAGCACCAGTTACGTTACATGAGGACACACATTACAAGAAATAAAAATTCCACTCATAAAAAAGCCAATAAATCAAGCTCGATGATAATATCGGGAGACTTTAATAGTAACCTACTGAGCGCCGATAAGGGCAGACCCAATAGGGAGAAAAGAAAAGCACTCTGGGCCAAACAAGTTCCACTAAACAACATAAAATTAATGGGCCTAACAATTCTAAATAGCAAAAAAAAGGGCCACTCCTTCCCGGTACCTACCTAATTGAGTGGAAACTTTAAATCTACCATAGACTTTACAATCGTAAGTGCCAGTATAACAAACTCCATAGTGGAATACTCAATAGTCCAGCACCTAGAAAGTGATCACTTCCCCCAAATTATACGAATGATCATCACAGTTCCAACAGCTGAACAATTATGCTTGTTACAGGAAAATTTAACCACCGGAAAATAAAGTGGAGGGGAGGAGAAACAAAGAACATCCAGTCTACAGCCAGCCACTTTGTGACTAAACTCGGGAGCCTCGAACACGGAGACCCCGTTAACAACTGGGAAAATCTAGTGGAGGTCCTGAAGGAAAAGCATTTGGTTATTCCAGGGGTGAAAAGAGAGGGAAAAGTAAAACCAGCCCCATGGTTTCATTCTGAATTAAAACTTGAAAAGAAAAAACTAGTCAGGGGACTAAAGACCCAACAAAGATCGGCTGCACAGGGAAACAAACTAAACAGTAAAGTTATTGGAAGCATGAGAAAAAAGTGCAGGAAAAAACTATAGACGGCGAAGGTACAATACAAAAAATCCAACTCGTGAGAATTTTGGGCCATAATAAATGACCTAAACTCAGGCGTAGCACTGCAACAGGACCCCGGAATCAGGAACAGGACCTGGGGAGATTACGTGAAGAACCTTTATCTAAGAAAGGATCAACAACAAAAATGAAACCAATCAAGGTCCACCAACCAATACTGAACATGATAACCTAAAAGTCAAAGGAGCAAGTAAAAGAAAGCATGAAAACGATAACCCCGAAAAAGATGTTTTTTATCACGATACCCTGACCACTGGCCCCCATTTAAAAACGCTAATCCAAAAACTCAAAGCAGAGGGGGCTGCCGGACCAAATGGGCTCCCAACAGCAGTATTCAAAACCAATGAAGATTTCTGGGCTGAACACTTAACAGTGTTATTCAATCATATTTTCACGAAAAGAAACATGCCTGCTTTATGGAAAGGAAATATCATTGATCCAATTCATAAGAAAGGGGATTGAAAACACCCAGGGAACTACAGGTTGATTTCCCTAATCGACGTCGAAGCCAAGCTATACGCTTCGTGCCTCTTGGAAGAGCTTCAAAACTGGGCAAAATCCATTAACATAATCCCTAGTTTCCAAATTGGATTCAGACAAGGGATGGGGGCGACTACAAACTTGATCACCCTGGGCCTGCTAATGGAGAATGCCCAAAAAAAGAACCGGGTGTTTTGTCGATATAAAAGCAGCTTTCGATCACGTAAGCAGGCCAAGACTCTGGGGAAAGTTAAGAAAATGTGGGCTGCCGGACAAATTAATAAACGCAATAATCAGATTGTATAGCCTGTATAGCGAGACATGGGCAAAGGTAAAACAAGGGAATGGGACTAGCCTAACAGAAAAAATTGAGACCCAGGATGGCCTAAAACAAGGCTGTGTCCTAGCCCCCAGCCTTTTCAACTTATACTTAGCAGACATCGGATGTAACTTAGAAAAAATCGAGAGCCACGCCCCGAAACTAGGCAACGTTTGAGTCCCAATTCTGCAGTATGCAGACAATATAGTACTACTAAGCTACACTCAAATAGGTCTGCAACGCTTAGTAACCAAGTTATCGTCCTATTTAGCACAAGAATATCTGGAGCTGAACAGAGAAAAAACAAAAGTGCTACGGCTAGTGGAGGGGAAGAAGAAATTGAACTTTAAATGGACAATTAACAACTTAGTCCTAGAAGAACAGGACTCATATAAGTACTTGGGGATGACCCTGGAGCAAGGGAACTCAAAAAAGAAGCATGTCCAGGTACTAAAAGGAAAGGCCCAATCATTAATCTATGCATACAGGCAACTGCAACGAAAAATGGCCCGCCCGAATTACACACATATACTAAAAGTAATGGCTTCACTAATTATTCCTACCTTGCCATACGGGTTATCCTTGTGGCTAGGAGGGGAGGCAAAAATGTTAAACAACCTACAAAACAAAATCTATAAAGTAGTGTTTAACCTGCCGCACTCATCTGCGCCCGCCCAAGTCCGCCTCGAATTTGGCCTACAAAATCAAAAATATCGGTCAATGTCCATGTTTGCAAAGTTGTGTCACAAAATTCGCTCTGCCCCAAGCGATTCAATGGATAACACCTGCTGGAAGGAAATAAACTATCATGAAAACCAGCCTAATACCTCCTTATGGGGAAGCTACCTTAGTACCTGTCTGAACACATTGGATTTACAAGAAGTATGGAAAAAAAAATAGACCAAGTGCACTTCTGTAAAGTAGCCAACAGGTCAGCAAAAAGGATTTGCGGATTTTCGGTAAATTCGCAATCCGCGAACTCCCGCGAATTTACCGAGAATTCGCAAATCCGCGAGCGGCGGATTGTTCCGGGGGCAAAAGTTCAAAACTTGAAGCCTGGCCTGTTGTAACTATTTTAGGATGGCGCCGGCAAGCTGCCAGCACCATCCTAAAATAGTTACTAAGTTAGCTTTAACAGGAAGCTCTAATAGATAAAATAAAGCAGGTGCTCGATTTTATCTATTAGAGCTTCCTGTTGAAGCTAACTTAGTAACTATTTTAGGATGGCGCTGGCAGCTTGCCGGCGCCATCCTAAAATATTTACCATGCCCTTCCTGTGACTTCTACAGCACACTCAAGGGACCCCTGCGCCCTTCGGGGCGATTGCATAGTAACACACACATGGTCGCTCGAACTAGTTGATGCTCAAATTCAGTGACTCATTCATTAGCCCAAAAACAATCATGAGCGTCTTCGAGGCTGGACAGGTGTGCCTCTTCCCAAATCTACTGTGGAAAGTCAGCTGTGATGCTGGGTAGAGGCCTTTGCATCCTTGACTTTCATGAGCGCAATCCCCGTGCTGTTCCTGTGACCAGGAGCTTCTTTGTCTTCATATTATTGTGTTTGCACGGGTTGCTGCAAGTTCGCGCGCGTTTTGTACAATTTCGCAATTTGCAAAATTGTACAAAACCCTCGCGAACTTGCAGAAACCCGTGCGAACATAAAAAAAAAAAATCCGCAAATTCTCGAGAATTCGCGGATTTTGCGGATTGCGAGTTCGCAAATCCGCAAAATCCGCGAACGCGAGATCCGCAAAATTCGCCCATGCTTAATTCCCTGTTAGAAGACAAAAAATCTTTAACGAAACGACCCCACACATGGACAGTAGTTAACTCTTACACCCAGCAAAAACCAAAGGGCTATTTAGCCTCACATTACAGCCAACATTTAAAAAAAGCTTTTTTAGCTTACCGAATGGGCATGCTCAATTCAAAGGACTTAAGTCCCTCTTGGAAACACCAACTAGAAAGTCCCAACTGCAGACTGTGCGGACACCAGAAGGAAACTTTGATGCACTTGCTATGTGTTTGCCCAACTCTACTAGCTCTAAGAAGATTGTACCTACGGGCCATCTTTATTACGTTAAAGATCCGCACATGCCGGGAAGCAGTGACATGCTGGCTAGGAGGCACATCAACTATCTTGGCATGTCGGGGAGTTAAATTTATGACCAAGGTAACAAAACTGATACAAGAAACTGAATTGATAAAGGGGCCTAATGCCCAGCGCAAATAGTGGTGGAATGAAGGAGGTCAGTGATGGCAGAACGGACAATTCGGAAAACGTTGATAATGAATTTAATAATGTGTTATAATGGATAAAATACGACCAGTGTAGTCTCTATTCGGGACAGAACATTTATTTTTGTAACATTCTATAAATTAGTAATTTTTAATTTGTCCGAATATTGTAATGATTTTAATTAATCAAACGATAAAAAATGAAATGAATTGAATTGAATTGAATACATGAGGACACACATTCATTTTTTTGTTAGGCAAGGGGAGATTAAGTGATTTGCCCAGAATCACAGGATGTTTTTGGTGTCATTACTGAGAGTCTAACCCAGTTCCCCAGGTCCGAGGTCGAGCGCCCTAGCTGTTCGGCCAACTCCTCTCCCGAGTCTCTGGGTTTTGTTCATGTCTGTTCTGTTGGATTTGATGAACCGATAGACCAGGACTTGATAATACTGGATGCAATGTAAATACATTATTGACATGTTATATGTCACAATATATAGATAACACCATGAAAGAAAGTAAAAATATATTACATGAAATTTCGTTAGTTCTATGCATGTTGTAATAAATTGTCTTATCTCTTGGCGAATGTCAGTGTGCCACCTTTATTTATTTTTTTTTGTTATTTTTTTTTTGTTGTGTCTTGTAAAGCGCACTGCTACCCGGAGGCCTCGTAGCGCTATAGACCGCTGGGGAACCCGTCCTGGCTTTCCCTGTGAGATAGTCCCTCCTGGGGGTCTCCAAGGTGAAACCAGGCATCCCCGGCGTTTGTGTGGGGCCGTTGTGGAGATGAGGCAAGCTAATGCCCAGAGTTGCCGAGTGTGCTCCCTGGTCGGAGTAGGCACCGATGCGAGAATTATCAGTCCGCTGATCCTGGTCCAAGACCCTGCCGCGTCGGGAATCGAACCCTGGTCCCGGGCCGTTCTCTGCACTCGGGTCTGCCGCCTCTAACCAGTGAGCCACACCTCTCCACTTTATAACAATGCATATACACTTTTGTTACCACTCACTGGAAAAACTTTTGTATAGCATGGTATAAACCTTGCTTACCCCTCACATGAGAACAGGAGAGACAACTCTACACGTGGGGCCATATTTATCATTATTTCATGCAATGCAGCAGCCACCTTCCTTCACTGTGTGAAAAGAAGAGGGTAGGAATCGATCAAGATTTGGCTCTCTGCCTGTGCTGAAGCACAAACTGCTGCTTACCGGCAAAGCATTTATTGTATTTATTTATATAATTTGTAAAGCTCAACTAATGCCGTTGGTCATCTTGGCGCTAAAGGAACTGAAAAAGTTGTTGTATTAGATAACTTCATAAGGTTTTGCTTGGGCCGGGTGCCTTTAAGTCTCCTGAGGGAGTAGCCAGGTCTTTAGAGCATTTCTGAAAGTGAGAAGAGAGGACGCAACTTTCATTGCCATTGGGAGACTGTTCCAGAGCACTGCTGTGGCCCTGAAGAAGCTCTTTCCACCCCAGTTGTTCTCCTAAAGGAGGGAAGAATAAAATTCATTGCAGAGCCATAGCGTAGTGTCCCGGCTGGGATGTACCATTTGAGTCTCTCTCTGAAATGAGCCGGCCCCAGTCCTTGCAGCGCCTTATAGGCCGGGCACCGCTGTTTAAGCGGCAGCCAGTGCAGTTTCCTGGTGGCTTCTCTTGATGATTCATGTTTGGGAATTTTGAGAAGGAAACGAGCAGCAGCGTTTTGCAAGGTCTGAAGCTTCTTTTCAAGGCCCGCCGCGAGGGTGAGATGGAGGCTACTACAGTAATCTGTCTTTGTAAAAACCAATGCGCTGACATCCATTCTCAGGAGTCCAGGGGGCAGAAATCTTTCAATATTTTTTATGAGCCTTAGATAAAGGAAGGAGTCTGACGTGATTTTGTTAAAGATTCTACAAATGGGCAGTGAGGTCTCTACTGCGCAAAATCTGATGGATTAGGTGTCCTGATTTGTAATATGTATGGTGTGCATGCAAAGGGAATCTAAACAGCCATACCCTGTGCTGTTAATTCGCAATTGCAGGCAATTGTGTAAGTTACCAATTTTGTTGAGAATCCATGAGCAAAATATATTCTCGCTATATCGCACAATAACATTTCCAATGATAATTTCAAACAGAAAAAGATCAATATGATTCTGTGGTTTCTTTATTTGTCGTATTTCTGTAATCTTCCACGAGGACTTGTTAACACATTTTCCAATCCTGGATACTAAAATCAATACAGCAATACAGCCAGCAATACAGCCAAAAGGCGTGTTTTGTCTATGGAAACGAACACCCGCTGAGCGGTTCAAAGGCGAAAGGAAATTGAATATATATTAGACTGCTGTGAGCGGATATGACGTGGGAGACTCTTTTATTTATGATTTGGTTTAGATTGCTGGGAGCTGGTGAATGCCAGGGAGCTCGGTAATCTTGAACATGAACCTTGAGATTTATAAATAAAGTATTTATAACATTAAGAATGAAACATGGGAAAGTGCAAAAATTGATGGTTGGAATTTAATTTAAATAGGGACCTACAGCCCTTGGGAAGTTTACTGAATGTGGATGTGGGGCCAATTTGCCATAAAGCTTGGGAACATTATAAATACTGGAGATTGAATTGTATTGGATTAGGTAAGTGGAAGATATATATGGTCATTGAGAGATATTTCAAATTTATATAGTAATTAGTACTGATGGTGATGTTCATCTGCTTATGTTTTTAGCTACACTTACATAATAGGAATTGAAAATAAAGGTTATGGGAAATTAGATGCTATAGGTGAGTAGGTTGGCTTTGGATATTGAGGATTTGGCTGACTCACACTGCACTGCATGAAGGTGGTTCACTAGCCTGTGAACCCTTTATGGTTTGAGAATTGGTGCTGTTTTGATACCTTAAGGCATGAGTTGGTAATTGGTTTTAGTGCACAATTTGGGTGTTTTTCTTTACTTTTTCATAAATCCTATTTTGCCTTCTTCTGGGTTTCCAGTTTATTCCTTTTACTCGGTGGGGGTTAGGCTTAGCTTCCAAAGGAGTGAATTGGTAGAGGGTCATTTATTGTATATAATTTTTGTTGCAGCCCTGATGAAGTCTTTTGGGCAATTTCCATAGACGAAACACGCGTGTTGGCTGTATTGCTGGCTGTATTGCTGTATTGATTTCAGTATCCAGGATTGGAGAATGTGTTAACAAGTTCTCATTGAAGATTATAGAAATACGACAAATAAAGAAACAACAGACTTATATTGAACTTTTTCTGTTTGAAATTATCATTGGAAATTGTATTGAGCGATATAGCAACAATATATTTTGCACAGGGATTCTTTAAAAAATTTGTGATTTTGTTAACACAAGATTTTGTAAGCATGCACCTTTGCACTATGGTGCAAGGCTGCTTGCGTTGCAGACAGCATTTTTTGCAGGAAGGGGTATCTTCCCGCACAAAAATAATTCTCTTTGCATTTTCCTCTTTCTAATTGGGATACAACACAGTATTATGGCTATTAGAATGGGTGACTGGCGATTCCTAAAAGATCTGCCCCCTTGGCGGCGTACCACGGAAGCCTTTACGTGTATAGGGTGCGGTAAGACAGCTGAAACATTGGAGCACATGGTCTGCTTATGCCCCGGTCTCATGTCCCAACGCAGACGCAAACTTAAAGTAGAGTGGAATAGGCTGGGTGTTCGGACCTGCAGACAGGCAATTATTACATCTTTAAGCCCAGAAAACATAGTTTTAAACACAGCCTTCACAATCTACATACGGCAAGCATACCGTATTTTTACGCAAACGCCGGAAGGACCAGCAAATGCCTCCCACCCCTATCTAACAGTTTAATTTAAAACGCATTTTACTTTTAGGTTTTTAAAATTGTTTGTAACTGGCTGCATTTTATTATAATTGTTATTACTGACTAGTTGTTCTATTCTAATTCGACTGCATTTTATTATAACTAGCAGTAACTTCTTGAATGTGGACTGTTTTTTATATGTTGAATGTCGTTAACTGTCAGTGGAACAAACCCCTCGTGTCCTAATGTTATGCGTTTTTATCGCTTGGCATACAATGTTTTAATCTTTAATAGGTAACAGAAATTGAACGACACGATCCGGACGACCCTCATTGATTAATTGTTGTTAAAATGTGCTCCTATCTCATTTAATAATGTGTTGAGTTGTGGGAATTACTGAGTAGCGCTTTTAAGGGTATCTTTTTTTATATCCAAATAAAGATAATTATTATCAAAAAAAAAAAAAATTGGGATACAGAGTGCCGCACACTTAGAAAGAGGAAGAAATGAGGTGGAATAAAGATATTTCTCCCCATTTCGCCTCCATGGGGAAGGAGTGGCATTTTTACGCACTCTCAGGTCTACCACTCATGGTCAATCTTGGAATGCGCCAAAATCCATGGGCAAATGAGTGGGAACACCCATGCTCCACCCTTGGAACACCTCTCTGGGGCAGAGTAATGCAAGGCAGTGACTTGAGCTTCCTGCTTTACTCCAGATGTTCCAAGCCACTAAGACCCACGCAAAGCGGCCTTTTATAGCTTGGTAGATATCATTCTAGGTTTTACGTCGCCCTTGTGCTACCTTGCGTGGTGCAAGGGGGAACAAACGTTGGTAAATAGGCCCTGTGATGTACATGCTACAGCATCATACCCCTTACAAGATACAGGAGAGACACTTCTATACGTGGTGTAAATGCTACAACACCTTACCCCTCACAGGCTACAGAAGAGACATTTCAACAAATGATATAAAAGTTACAGCATCTTACCCCTCACAGGCCACAGAAGAGACATTTCAACAAATGATATGAAAGTTACAGCATCTTACCCCTCACAGGATACAGGTAGGGGTTCTTCTGCAAATGTAAGTTTGGGCAAGGTGAATCCTGAGTGTACCACAAACACTCCTCCGATGACGACATCTCCTTCCCTGGTGTACACCTCCTGCTTCCATCCTGGGAGCTTACACATATGTCGCAGAGACCCCCCAACAACATCAGAAATGAGGAGAAGCAGGAAAGGAACAAAAAGGTCCATAGACAAAGCACACATGAGGAGCCCCTGGTAGTCCTTACAGTGAAACAACCCAGTGGAATGTCAATTTTTACTCTAGATGCAGAAGGTATGCTTTAAGCATCACCTGGTCTTCCAAGAAAAAGAGGAAGCAAGAATGAAATATAAACCCTGCTTATCAGCAAGTGTTTCATGTATGATATAACTGATTATATTTATAAAAAAATTGTTGATTCTGGCATTTGGTCATACCTTTGCTGGCAGGTCTTGCAAAAACCTGAGTTCTGGTGCCTCAAATAGCTGAACCCCACTGCCAGAGGGACTTGCACAGGCTCTAATTTTCAACAAAACCATTAATTACAATTGAATCCTTCTAGCAACTCATTTTTTATCCCACCCAATAGCATGTGTAATTTGAATAAATGGATCACTTCAACATTCTAATTACAAAGATTGTGTGCTTGCCCTTGTGGGAGAAAAGACAGAACTGGAAGCAAATCAGTGTTTGTTAACTCTCTGTAGCTCCAGTGGGGATGGAAAGCACACAAAGGAGTTGTAGTTGACAGACCATGTGTAGGAAACTGGCGTTCTAATAGTGCACTAAAAAGAAGTACACTTTGTATATAATCCAGTGCACCCCCAATTGGTTTACAGAGGCTAAAGTATGTAGTACTAATGCTCTCTTTTGTGATAATGTAAGTGAGCAGTTAGGCTTATCAGACAGTGGGGCAAAGCACCCGGATAAAGGAAGCCTCAAATTCCTCTAGGGAATCCTACCTCATCGTGAAGGAGCTATTAAAAATCCCCCTCTCTCCCTTGCCCACTACCCCCCAGGTAGACAGAAGCAACGACCTAGCCGCATACTTCAACAACAAAATCGCCCGTATCCTCACATCCCTCCCTCCCCCTAGCCTCTCCACCCGCAGAAACATCACTCAGCCCCCCGATCAGACGGGAATACGTCCCCAACTCAAGACATTCGGGCCAGTAACGCATAACGAAGTGGAAGCTACCCTGAATAAAATAAAAAGCGGATCTCCTTTAGACCCTGCACCCTTGAGATTTCTCAAAAACGTGGCCCCCGTTATCACCCCTACACTCACGGAGCTTATCAACTGCTCTCTTGCACAAGGAACAGTTCCCGACAGCTGGAAAAGTGCAGTGGTGAAGGCACTCCTTAAAAAACCCCAGCTTGATCCAAATGATATGGCAAACTACCGACCCATATCCCTCCTCCCGGGGATTAGCAAGATTACTGAGAAACTGGTGAATAGTCAACTCTCCCGATTTCTCGAGACAAATAACATCCTACGGCAATCCCAAACCGGGTTCCGTCCGGGACACGGCACAGACACTGCCCTGCTTGCCGTCATTGAAGAAGCAAGGCGCATTCTAGACTCAGGAGGATCAGTGGCAGTGATCCTCCTGGATCTGAGTGCTGCCTTCGACACGGTTAACCACCGTGTCCTTCTTCACCGATTGGCAACAGCAGGGCTCACCGGGATGGCACTCAGCTGGGTAGAGTCCTTTCTTACTGGACGCACGTTCCAGGTCTGGGACGGCGAACACCACTCGTCCACACTTCCACTTACCAGCGGGGTCCCTCAGGGCTCCTCCCTGAGTCCCACACTTTTTAATGTGTATATGGCCCCTTTGGAAGATGTAGTATCACCATTCGGGATAAAAATCGTGAGCTACGCTGACGACACACAATTGGTCGTCTCCCTATCCCAACTAGACGACCACCCAGACAAATTACCAAACTGTCTCACCGAAATTCACGGGTGGATGTGCGAATCGTCATTGAAACTCAACGGTTCCAAAACCGAAGTGATGCTCATGGGCAAACAATGGGCGACCATCCCCCCGGCGATCTGGCCAGACGTGTTCGGGGAAATCCCCACCCCGAAACACGAAATCAAGACCCTCGGTGTCTGGCTAGAACCCGACCTCTCAATGAAGACCCAAGCGGCCAAAACGGCCGGGACCTGTCTAGGGCTTCTGCGGACTATCCGCAAAATCTTCCCCCTCCTACCGCCCGTGTCTAGGAAACTACTAGTTCAGGGCCTCATAATGTCGCGGCTAGACTACAGCAATATGGTCTACCTAGGTGCGCCGGAAACCACCTTAGCGAGACTGCAAAGAGCCCAGAATGCAGCAGCTCGCCTAATCATGAGCGTACCTCCCAGAGTATCCGCCAAACCCGCCATTAAGGCTCTGCACTGGCTCCCAGTCCGCCAAAGAGTGGAATTTAAAGCCATGTGCACGGCCCATAAACTAATCAATGGATCGGGACCTGCAATCCTCAGCGGTTTGGTCACCCCCTACATAGCACCGAGAGCTCCACGGTCAGAGAACGAGCACCTGGCCAACATCCCCAAATTCAAGAGGACTCGTACCGGAGGTCGACGTTTCTCTGTAAAAGCATCCACTGGTTGGAACTCCCTCCCACGCTCCCTCAGACTGGAGCCCAACCACCTGATGTTCAGAAAAAAACTTAAAACCCTCCTTTTTCCTAAATAACCCCTTCGCCCTCACCCTCCCTCAGCAGGTTTTGATCTTCACAGCGCGGGGATGCCCTCGGGTCACCAGGCGCTTTATAAGTTGCTAAAATTAAAATTAAATTAAAAAAAAGCATTTGTTATAATCACAGAGAAAATAAATAAGATACACACTCTACGAATAAATCTGAGAACAAATTAGAAAAGAAATAACTCTTCATTTTATGTATTTTATAAAACCAAGAACTTTGTTCAAAAGAAAGTTCCGTTTTTGTTTGTAAATTTTACAGGGAAGAAAACTTTTCAACAATTGTGCGATGCTATGGGGAGAAAATAAATGTATGCATAGTGGTAAGTACAATTCGGTTTCAGGGGTTCACCTTCTGTGTTTTGGATTGTAGTGGGCCAAGGACCAATGTACTACTGTACTACCAGAAGTTCTTTGTGAACTGCCCGTGTTTAGCAATGGAGATGAGGGGGCACCTGAAAACAGGATTTGGGGACAAGTTTTTGAGAGTTCAGGTCACAAGGGTTCTTCAAGAAAGGCAGCATAGCCGCTTTTTCAATAGCCACAATAGCCAGGTTGGGTGGCTCAGGTGCAGAGTGGTTAGGTCGGCTGGGCCGAGTGCTCAAAATTGATCCTCGTAGTTAGGGACAAACAGCCCGCGAGGGCAAAAGCAGGGCAGCCAAGCCACTCACGAAGTAAGTATCAGTGATGCTGATGTCCCAAAATTGCTGCTCGTTCGTGGTGCAGTGACAATCCACATTGGACTCTTGCTGCTGCTTTTTGGAGCATTGAATTGAATTGAAACTGCACTTGTATAGCGCTATCTACCCGGAGGCCTCGTAGCGCTTATGACTGAAAACTTACTTAGCGCGGGCTCGGGGCAGATCAGCAGGATTTAGCATACAAGTGAGTTTTCAGGGCTTTCCTGAAGGAAAGATGATTAGTAGTTCCTCGAAGGGATAAAGGGAGGGTGTTCCAGAGCTTAGCCGCAGTGTGTGAAAAGGAGCGGCCTCCCCAGCGGGCTTTCCTGACTCTGATGGAGGTAGCCAGCTGGAGGGTACAGGATCGGAGGGAGCGGGACGGGACATAGGGAGTGACCAAGGGCTGTAAAATTGCAGGGCCGATGCGATGGAAGGCTTTGTGTAAAATACACATGGCTTTGAATTGTACTCTAGCCGCTACGGGGAGCCAGTGAAGCTCCCTTAGGGCATTCCTTGCTGACTGCCAGCGAGGAAGATTGTAGAGTAGACGGGCCGCACTGTTTTGGGTGACTTGGAGCTTCTGGATGGCAAAGGAGGGGGCTCCCATATAGAGGACATTCCCGTAGTCCAGGCGAGATAGTATAAGAGCCTGGACCAGGATCCTCCTTGCCTGAAATGGAAGCAGAGGGAGCACCTTCTGCAGCATCCTCATCAACCCAAAACAGGTAGCGGCGGTCTTTGTGGCTTGGACCGAGAAGTTCAAGGCTGTATCGAACCAAATCCCCAAGCTTTTTATTTGGGACTTGGGAACGGGGGGCGGGCCCAGACATGGTGGCCAGATGGATGCAAAGACAGAGGGAGAAGGATTACCCAATAAGATGACATCTGTCTTCTCCCCGTTAAGTTTTAAACAGGAAGATTGCATCCATCTGGCAACAGCCTCCAGACAGGGGCCTAAGGTGTTGGACGATCCCTCCGAGTGGTCTAAGGAGACCACCAGTTGGGTATCGTCCGCGTAGGTGACAATACCCACACCGAAGGGATGGACTATCCTGTCTAGGGGTTCCATGTAGGCATTAAACAGGGTGGGGCTCAGGGAGGAGCCCTGAGGAACCCCACACCTGAGTGGATGTTTAGATGACACCGCCTCACCCTCAAAGACCTGGAAGAAACGGTCAGCCAGGAAGGATGTCAGCCATTCCAGGGCCGGGCCCGACACGCCTATGTCCGCCAGTCGTTGTAACAGCGTGACATGGTTGACCGTGTCGAACGCGGCGCTGAGGTCTAATAAGATGATGGCGACTTTTCCACCCCGGTCTAACACTGCTCTTGCTTCCTCTGTTACCGCTAGGAGGGCGGTTTCAGTCCCATGTAAAGGACGAAACCCTGTCTGAGAGGCACGCAGAAGGCTATTTGACTCCAAATAGTTCATCAAGATGTTATTTACGTGCCTCTCAAGCAGTTTGCTCAACCAAGGGAGCAAGGAAATAGGACGGTAATTCGCCAAGTTGGACTGGTCAAGATTGGGCTTCTTCAACAAGGCCCTCACCATCGCACACTTCCATGAAGGAGGTACGGATTTAGAGGAGATGGAAGTGTTGAGAACGTCCAATATGACCGGGCGGATCACGTCCATAGCCTTAATGAGGGTCTGAGGGGGTGCTGGATCGTTGGGAGAGCCGGAGGTAATTTTGGAGATAAGTCTGTCTAGGACCGGAATGTCTAAGAGTGGGATTATGTCAAGCCTACAAGGGACAGAGGCATCAGAGGTTGTGGAGACGGGGGGTTCCAACTCGTTGTTAACATCCCTAAAAGAGGAGTATATAGTGTGAATTTTTTCAGAGAAGAAAACAGCCAAATCATTGCAACGGTTTTGGGCACCATCAGCAGAGGGGCATTCCGCAGGGGGTGAGATGAGTGATTTGACAATTTTAAAAATTTCCCTTGGGGCGTTGGCGGCTGCATTAATTTTGCTACCGTAAAAAGAAGCTTGTGCCGCCTTTATCTCCTGTTTATAGTGCCTAATGGCAGCTCTATATTCATCCTTCCTAGGTTTGGAATAGTCCTGTCTCCAGGCTCTTTCGTATTTACGACAGGCTAATTTCATAGTCTTGAGAGTGGGAGTAAACCATGGGGCAGCTTTAGATCTTTTCGTGAAGTTACTAGCCTGTACGGGGAGGACCATATCAAGTGTGGAGGAGATCCAATCATCAAAGTTGTTGGCTGCTGTATTGGCATTCAATGCCTTCCTAGGTGGATCTCTAGCCATGATGTCCAGTACCCCAGGTATTGATGCTGCACGGGTCTGGTTAGTCCTTGTGTCTTCTCACTGGATAGGGAGACAGATTTGACCCTCCAGAGCACAAACACCTCTTCCTGGTTGTTTGTGGTATTGGTTGGGCAAGTAAGCTGCAAAGAGGTGGACTGGACTCTGCTTATTGGTGCCTACAGGCTGCAGGGGAGTAGCTCCTCTACTCCATGGGAGACTGGAGGAGATTTTCGAAGTTCTTGCAGGCTACCCAAGCCTGTAGTAGATCTCCAACTTGCAGGACGAGTCACTCTGTCGCGATTGTTGAGAGAGTTAGGAGCAGGGAGGGTTTTGGCCATAGGTTCACAGTTCTGAAGTTCTCACCAAACAGTGACTCTTCTTTGTCCTTCTTCTCTTGAATATGAGTTCTTGGGTTAAGGAGAGTGACAGGTAGGAGCCAGTGGGCTTTCTACCTTTAGGGTGTCTACACCCTCTATATAACCACTTCCTGTGGGAGAAGTGGGCATAACCCTGACCCTAGAAGGCTAATTCCCTCCAAAACAAGATGGAGGAATCTAAAATGGTGTTTTCTACATCAGCTAGTCCATCTTAATTGTGGTGCAGGCTTATGTGGGACACACCTCTAAATCTTATTAATTTACCCACCTCTCTTTCCACTAAAAAGTGGGGTTTGGAAAGGGGGTTGGCCTCTCCACTATCTTGAGAGGCCTGGGTTGCTTCACAAAGGTGGTGTGGCCTTTGAAGCTTCCCGTCCTGAAATGTAGTTCCTGTGTGGAAGAGGTGTAAACACCTCGCCCTGGATAAGGCTTTGTTCCTGACCTCTAATAGGGAAGGCTCTCAACTCAGGAGTTCAGAAATGTGTCTGTAGTAGCTAGCTGGTCAAGACCAGTCATTCAACACACTAGTAGCTGTTAACTTTAAGGGGGCACCTCTAAGGTGCCACCTGGGTGAATTTATTAATAAATCCAACACTGACATCAATGTGGGTTTGGCACCAAACATCTGGGGGTACAAGGAAGCAATCATGTAGTTAGGAAACTCATAATCATGAGTGTCCAGTCGATGCACTCAGTATTGCTTTCCTGTGCACTTATAATTTCTAAGAATTGACTTAGATATCATAGGGACACATCCACTCATACAGCCAAGCCTACACATGGGGTATAGTGCACTCTGCCTTATGGTTAAAAGGCCTGCTGTAGGGGTGAATTACCTATACCACATGTAATGTTTCACGGGCATGGCACACAGGGATGTGTGCCATGTTGACTCTTTGCTTTTCTCTGCACCACGACACACACGCTGCAATGGCAGTTGGCATGAGCTTGCTAAGGGCTCCCTTCGGGTGGCACAATTCATGCTGCAGCCCTTAGGGACTCTTTTTAGTCCCAATGCCCTAGGAACCAGACGCACCATTTAATAGGGACTCTTATGGATCTAAAATAGGTACATTTATGGAACAAAAGGCACAGTTTAGAGAAAGAACACTAGTGCTGGGGACCTGGCTAGCAGGAACCTAGCACACTCCCATTCAAAGTTGCATCAGAAACTAGGCAAAAAGTGTGGGGGGTAAATCATGACAAAAGGGCAAGTTCATACACCATGCCATTGCTACTAAGATGCCCCTACACAGGAGATGGAGCGATGCAGACATATTAAATTGACCAAGTGAACTGAGTCAGTTAAATGGATGGGTTCAGCATCTCGGGCCCCCTGAAATAGTGAGTCATCATACATCCTGTTTGAAAGCAACTGGACCAAAGGTCAGATGGACAACTGTGTCATGTAGAAAATTCCATATTTTGACAAACAAATTCCACAGTGGGCTTTAATTTACTTCAGACGGATATTGATGTTGGTTGGTTTAGCGGCGATTTTTTTATCGCCGAGCTGCGGCGAATTTTATCGCTTAGGAGCCTTGCTATTATCAAGGTATATCTCCTAATCGGCCGAAATGCATGAATATCGCAGCGATATTCATGCATTACCGAGCTAATGCTCTTAGCCATGTTATCCACCTACCATTGGATAACATGGCTAAGAACTGCTCAGGGGCAGGTGTTAGCTTTTGGAGATATTCGCGCTTAGCGCGAATATCTCCAAAAGTTGGTAATAGGAGATAGAGATGTTAGCGACTGTTTCCAGTCGCTAACATCTTGGCACGCCCACTTTGCATGCCATTAGTGATAAATATCACTGACATGCAAAGCGGGGCCCAGGATGGTCGCTATCTCCTACTAGCTGTCGCTAACTGGTGTTAGCGACAGCTAGGTAACAGGGAGATAATTTTATCTCCGCTTTCTTGGCTTTTAAAGCCAAAAAAGCGGAGATAAACCCCCTTGATAATATGCCCCTTTATCCACATTCTTCAGAGCCTTACCTTAGGATGTTCATTTCTTAGGCCTTACCGAAAGTGCTCAAATCCTTAAAGAACTGGGCAACAAGGGTGCTAGAAATGCACTTCATCTAGACTCCATTCAATATTTACATTTACAAAACATATCAGTTTGAGTGCATAAGCTCTACAGTAAGGTTATCCTAGAATTCATTCATCATGTGACAACAATCACCTGTACAGAAAGCATTAGTAGGTTCACACTCCTCACAAATTTCAGCATTCATATATTCTTTCCTATGGTAACCTTTAAACTCACATTCAAAATGTTGCAATATACATGAATCTCAAACAATCAAATACTACAATACATTTCATGATCATATAATCGATACATGTTTTGTCATATGGGACATTCAGCCAAGACTTCTTCAGGGTTAGAACAAAAGGTAAGTTCACAATTTTGACAGACGCCAGAAAGCTACCGCTGTTTCTGTTGCTGTGCTAGTGTGCTCTCCTCAAGTGCTCTCCTATGAGCTCCGTGAGCCGTGAGCCGTGACCCGGGCTCACCAACGCGGCAGGGACTTCAAAGGCGGCGGAGCCGCAAATCTATCTTTACCGCGGCAACACCCACGGGGGTCCTCTGAGCGTGGCGGAGCGCTCACCTGTGAGCTCCATGAGCAGAGCTCCGTGACCCGGGCATTCCAAACGCGGCAGGACTTCAAAGGACGCTGAGCCGCAAATCTCTTTTCACAGCGGCAATATTTTCAGGGCACATTGAGTGCGAGGAGCCGCTAGCTGCCCCACAGTGTGACGGAAGCGGCAAAGTGTTTGCTTAAAACGCAGTTCAGGGCGGTAGGAGCCGCAAGTCGCCCCCTAGGGCAGAGCTGACTCCAGTCCGGGTTGTGCAGCAAGTTCTACACGCCGCCGGAGCACCAGTACCAGCAGAGTGTGCTAGAGAGCAGTGAAAAACGCTGCAGAGAACGCCAGAACACCATTCTGCCCGGATGTCGACTTTAGATCGACATAGCGGAGGGACAGGAGGCTACTGAGCGCGGTGGGTCCTTACAAAAGCCGACCAGCAGAGCAAGTAAAAGCAAAGTAAAACAAAGCAAAGACAAGCAGTGGATCAGGACGGGGGAGCACAGAAAGCACGGGGAGCACGAACGGAGGTGAGGTTTGCTGGCTTGCCTGGACTGAGGGTTAGCAGCTGTAAAATCTGGTGGTAAAATCCGGTAAAAAGCGTGTAAAACCTAAAAAAAAAACGTACCCTGTGGCACCTTGTGGCATCTTGACACCCTGACCCCTTGTGAGACCACTTACCTCCACCTTCCCGTGTTCAGCTACACCTGCAGCCAACCCTGAAAGCCACTAGAGACACTCGAGACCGAGACCGTGACCGTGACTGCGGGGGACTGCGGCTACAAGGCTGTATTTGTGGTTGCGGTACTGAAAAGCGCTACTGAGCACGGGCTGAGGCTTAGGATCAATTAAGCTGAACGCTGTGCGCTGAGTTCCTGTGGCCCTGAGTTTGCATCCACCTGCCTCCTGTGTGTTGCCACTGCGCCATTGCTCCACCCCCTGCAAGAGTACAGACATAAGGAGGTTAACTACCGGGCACGGAACCACCCGGGCACCACCGGGCACTGAATTGGAAGGGTAAGCCCAATTAAAAGTAATGCTACTATTATAACCGGTTCAGAAAAGGGGGTGGTGATGAACAGAGTGTCTGAATTAAGCAGACCACTCTTACCCAGTCCAAAGATCAGGGCTTGATCCATCACCGTTTTTCAGCTCACTGCACCATCCCAGCTCAGAACTTGGCTATATGCAAATTAGTCTGACCCTGGCCCAGTGCATCATGGGAACAGGGCAGACCAAACTACCAAGCCAATTCTTATACTGGGAAGGAAACAAGCTACCGGGGACCGGTTTCTGGCATTTCAGCCGTCTTCGGCCCGGCTTGCTTGAATCCTGATGGTGCAATGAGCTAGGGACTCACAACTGAGTATACCCTTCCACGCTTATGGTGGACAAAAATGATTCAGAAAAGGGGGTGGTGATGAACAGAGTGTCTGAATTAAGCAGACCACTCTTACCCAGTCCAAAGATCAGGGCTTGATCCATCACCGTTTTTCAGCTCACTGCACCATCCCAGCTCAGAACTTGGCTATATGCAAATTAGTCTGACCCTGGCCCAGTGCATCATGGGAACAGGGCAGACCAAACTACCAAGCCAATTCTTATACTGGGAAGGAAACAAGCTACCGGGGACCGGTTTCTGGCATTTCAGCCGTCTTCGGCCCGGCTTGCTTGAATCCTGATGGTGCAATGAGCTAGGGACTCACAACTGAGTATACCCTTCCACGCTTATGGTGGACAATAATGATTCAGAAAAGGGGGTGGTGATGAACAGAGTGTCTGAATTAAGCAGACCACTCTTACCCAGTCCAAAGATCAGGGCTTGATCCATCACCGTTTTTCAGCTCACTGCACCATCCCAGCTCAGAACTTGGCTATATGCAAATTAGTCTGACCCTGGCCCAGTGCATCATGGGAACAGGGCAGACCAAACTACCAAGCCAATTCTTATACTGGGAAGGAAACAAGCTACCGGGGACCGGTTTCTGGCATTTCAGCCGTCTTCGGCCCGGCTTGCTTGAATCCTGATGCTGCAATGAGCTAGGGACTCACAACTGAGTATACCCTTCCACGCTTATGGTGGACAAAAATGATTCAGAAAAGGGGGTGGTGATGAACAGAGTGTCTGAATTAAGCAGACCACTCTCACCCAGTCCAAAGATCAGGGCTTGATCCATCACCGTTTTTCAGCTCACTGCACCATCCCAGCTCAGAACTTGGCTATATGCAAATTAGTCTGACCCTGGACCAGTGCATCATGGGAACAGGGCAGACCAAACTACCAAGCCAATTCTTATACTGGGAAGGAAACAAGCTACCGGGGACCGGTTTCTGGCATTTCAGCCGTCTTCGGCCCGGCTTGCTTGAATCCTGATGGTGCAATGAGCTAGGGACTCACAACTGAGTATACCCTTCCACGCTTATGGTGGACAAAAATGATTCAGAAAAGGGGGTGGTGATGAACAGAGTGTCTGAATTAAGCAGACCACTCTTACCCAGTCCAAAGATCAGGGCTTGATGCATCACCGTTTTTCAGCTCACTGCACCATCCAGCTCAGAACTTGGCTATATTCAAATTAGTCTGGCCCTGGCCCCGGTAGCTTGTCTCCTTTCTGGATCGTTTTTGGCCACTATAGGTGTGGCATTGTATACTCAGACATGAGTCCCTTTCTCACTGCTCCATCAGGATTCAAGCAAGCCGGGCCGAAGACGACTGAAATGCCAGAAACCGGTCCCCGGTAGCTTGTCTCCTTTCTGGTGAAGAATTGGCTTGGTAGTTTAGTCTGCCCTGTTCCCATGATGCACTGGGCCAGGGACAGACTGATTTGCATATAGCCAGGTTCTGAGCTGGGATGGGGCAGTGAGATAAATAACGGTGATGGATCAAGCCCTGATCTTTGGACTGGGTAAGAGTGATCTGCTTAATTCAGACACTCTGTTCATCACCACCCCCTTTTCTGAACTATTATAACCGGATCACTGAAATATTATCGACGGTCACATTATCGACTTGCTAAAATATCGTTGAAAAATTATCGACAACAAAAATATCGACTTTCTATACTTATTACACAAACTACAAAAATATCGAGACAAAAATATCGACTCTTTAGAATATCGAGAACATAAATATCGCCTTAATAAATATCGAGTACAAATATATCGTTTATCATGAAATTACCCCTAACACTACAAAAATATCGACTACTAAAATATAGACTACTAAAATATCGTTGTCAAAAAAATATCGAGTTCATTTTTGTACCCTTTCATGTCTAAAATACCATATTAATCATCAATAAAAGTCATTGCTCTATACAAAATAAATTTTACATATAATACCTGTTACTTTTATAATATTCCTATTTATCTACTTTTGCTATACATTCTATTAAATGCGTTCTATCACTTTTAAAATATTCTTTACATTTAACAAACATTATCATAACTTTTTTTCACTTACACATCTATTTTATTTAACAACTAACCTGCTTTAATGCGGAAATCACCACATACCACCATTCTCACATCAACAAACACACCAATTAACTAAAAAAAAAATTCAAACTAGCCTATACAATGCTTCATTTCATCCTACAACCAATCAAATGAAAGCACACAAAATACACATACTTTAAAAGGGATACATGCATTCTACCATTTGTTGCTGCTAACTCTATAGAAAGAAGATGCCAACACTCTGAAGATTTTGTTCCTGAACAAACATCTTTAAAGATCCAGCTCACTAGCTAATTATTCAAGTAAGTTACAGTGCATTATTTAGAAATCTAAATTAGTAGTGTACTATTTTACTTATATCTCCTAACTCTTGCACTTATTTTATTTTTTTCTCATCCTACATTTCTGATAGAAACTACTCCAAATAAATTCCTAATACATGCTCATATTTCTTCACCTGGAAAATCAGATAGTAAGTATATATTAATGCTCTGTTATACACCAACTGCTGTTTTTAAACACTATTTTACAAGATTCATTCTTAATTTTAAACATTTTATTCACAGATACTCTGAGATTTTCCTATTTCAACACTACAAATGTATAAAACTACAATAATTAAACATGTAAGTATATATGTTTTTGTTATTAAACACCCAATATTAAAAAAGCTATTTTCTAATCAACATATCTTGCATATTACATCTTCCCTACAGATCCTATAACAACATCCAACATCAACTATACCAAAAGACAAGACTACCTTTGTAAAAAATGTAAGTATACTTGTAATTTGTCTAAAACTTCCGAAAAAACCGCAAACTATGTTCTTAACACCATGTTATATATTTTATATTTCCTCTACAGATATTCTGAATACATCATACATCTATTCTACCTACAGCAAAGAAAACTACTTATTTAGAAGTTAGTATACTTTAAAATATTTTACATTTCCCAACGGTTCCAAATATTATTTATAATAATTTACATTTATTTATTCTATCTTCTCTACAGATCTGAACTTTACTACCTTGATATACTGCACCAAATACTACAACTCAACTATTTAAACAAGTAAGTATATGTAATGTTTACATCAAATGTACTACTAAGCAAAATAGAAAACTGTTTTTTCCTCGGAAAAACATTTGTTATGTGTAAACATTAACTTAGAATTTCTATATTTTGATACCAACAGTAAATAAAGAAATACATACAAGAAAAATCCTTCAAAATACAGTTCTGCATTTGTGATTACTACTTTTAGTAACTGTAAGTATACATCATTAATTATGTTTGCACCACAAAGTGAAATGTATGTATTTTGATTTTGTTTCGTTCTACTCTTTCTTAGAACAAGTAAAACAAAATGACAGAAGGTGCAGAATTTGTTATGTCACAGAAAAATAAATTACTGTTATGTTATATGGGTTATGTTTATAATCAGGAAAGACAAAGTGGTAGAAAAGTTTTTTGGAAGTGTACCAAATATTACTCCAACAAATGTTATGGGAGGGCTACTACTGAGGAAACTAATGTGTTATTTACCAGGGAACACAATCATCCCCCAAATGTCACAGAAATTGAAATAAGAGATGCTTTAGAAAGTATTAAAACTGCTAGCACACAAAGTGATAAACCAACAACACAAATCCTTAAGGAAGAACTGTTAAAAGTCCCAGCCCATGCTTCAGGTCAACTACCCTCTATTGACTCCCTGAAACGCACAATTGCATGCACTAAAAGACTCACTAGCACAACCCAAACCAACCCTACTACTTTTGAGGAAATAATTATTTCACCAGAAATGTCCATCACACACAATAAAGACAAATTTATCCTTTTTGACAATGAAAGCAGTACAAACAGAATCATTATGTTTGCAACTGCAAGTAATTTAAGAAAAATCCAACAGTGTCCCCATTGGATGATGGATGGAACATTTAAACCATGCCCAAAACCTTTTTATCAACTTTATTCCATCCACGGTGGATACCATAACTATAACATCCCTTTCATTTACTGTTTGCTACCCAACA
This sequence comes from Lissotriton vulgaris, assembly GCF_964263255.1. NCBI lineage: Eukaryota > Metazoa > Chordata > Amphibia > Caudata > Salamandridae > Lissotriton > Lissotriton vulgaris. Next base: position 28,168,938 of record NC_141696.1, read on the forward strand.
AACAGCAAAACACTTACACAGAAATATTAAATGTTCTCAAAACAGAAATCAATAATTATTTTCCACAAAAAATAATTATTGATTTCGAATTAGCTATGATTAATAGCATTTTGAGAACATTTCCCCACACAGCAATCCAGGGTTGCTATTATCATTTCAATCAGAGCATATGGAGGCATCTCCAGAAATCAACTTTAAGTATTCTATACTCAACAGATAGCACCTTTGCCTATTAAATCAAAAAATTGATAGCACTGGCCTACGTTCCTGTTACCGATGTAGCGGAACACTACAATTTATTAATTGACAGCACATATTACAAGAGGAATGAAGATAAACTAACCCCGTTACTGGACTATTTCGAAGATACTTGGGTGGGAAGGTTGCACAGATCTGGACATCGACGCCAACCAAAATTCCATACCCCTTGGTGGAATGTCTATCTTAGTACTTTAAACCAAGAGGCTAAAAGAAACAACAGTGTAGAAGGGTGGCATAATGCTTTCCAAGCTACCACAAGCAGAGGCAAACCCACATTCCATAACCTTCTAGAAGCTTTGAAAAAAGAACAAAGCTATCAAGAACTAAGAATGGAACAATCTGTGTCCCAAATTGGTCCAAAACTAACTAAACAAACTAAACAAATGTTCCGACTACTGCAAAGTCAAGTCACACTATATCCTACAACTAGAGGATTAGAATACCTGTCAATAATAGCTAAAAGCCTACTATAAAAATGTCTACAAAATATACTAATGTCTTCTTACAATAATGGTAAATTTAAAAATCATAAACATTTTTAAACAATTATAAATAATACATAATTGTTTAACGAACGTATCTAAATTTGGGACATTATTTCTGAACAAATATGCAATATTTATAATTACATCACACATACACATTACATAAAGATTGACATTTCCCACCCAATAAAAAAAGTACTTTAAATACTTACAATTTTTGTAGATGAAAAAGACGTAATGAAGCAAAATACAATCCATACAATCCATTCCAATATAGGACAATTCCAATATGGGAAACCCTCAAAAACCCGAAAATTAAGTAAAAAAGAAATAAACGCTCCAGGAAATCCCGAAAACAGTAGTGTGGACACTTTAGTATTTAAAGTGATATACACACAACTTTAAACAAACGGTCAAGCATATGAATGTATCAATCCAATTCGAAACCCTCCAAAAACCCGAAAAATGTTTAAAAAATGTAAAATCCGCTCCTGGCAAACACGAAAAATAGGAGAAACATGTCAAAATATAACCATAATAAGTCATACATTAGTTTCTCGGGAAAAAAACACGCTTCCTTCCATGTAGTTTTCATGCGAGGAACAGGAACCTGTAAAAAACACAGACATAACGAAACCCACCCACAAATAGCCCATAACATTTGAAAATACACTCACAATTAACATTAACCATGTAAGAAGACATTTCCTAACACTTAAAATAACACTAGAACTAAAACATACACGACGCATCTATAACGACGACATTTCACCTAAACGCTACTTAAACAATTCATACATACACATAAAAACACTACACAGTTCGAATATACCCTCAAACATTACCACTCAGTTATAAATAGTATGTAAAATTAACCTTACCTCTCTCCACGCGAAGCAACTCCCAACCGCAAGCTTCTCCAGTCCTGAATGAAGCGCAATAACCTTACGCGGTAAAAACGTAGTCCCCTTAAACCATTTTTGAAAAGGTATCATAGAAAATACAATGTTATAGTGAAAAAATATAATACATACACATTGTTATTTTAACAAATTAATACACTAGACTCATTATAATTTAAACTGTTTAAAAAATATAAATATATTTAATATTAATTAATATATACTAATTATTATATATTATTAATATTAAAAATGTATGTAAGACTTGAAATATTTTTTTTAAATATTTTATTATTGTGAACATTTATAGGAATAACTTTGTGTTTGTTTTTAACTAAACATTATAATTGTTTATGGTAATAATTAATAATAATAAATAATACAACTTATCCCTAAAAAAAACCCTTTACCCACAAACTGAAAACTGACCCTGAACCCAAAAAATACCCCTTTACCCAAGAATTGAAAACTGACCCTGAACCCTAAAAATACCCCTTTACCCAAAAATTGAAAACTGACCCTGAACCCTAAAAAAAAAGCCTTTACCCACAAACTGAAAACTGACCCTGAACCCTAAAAATACTCCTTTACACAAAATTAAGTATTATTATTTAATTACCAATTAATTAATAATTAACAATAAAAAAAAGTAAATATATTAGCACATTAGCTATAATGAATTGAATTTATTAATTAATATTAATTTTTCCTAATTAATTCATTAACAATAACAAAAAATTATATATATTAAAAAATTACACAAATTAATGTAATTAACTAATTAAAAATAATTAATTACCAATTAATTACAAATAAAAAATATGTACAAAATTATATTAATTAATTAACTAATTAATATTAATTAATTACCAATTAATTATTAATTAACAAAAATTACAAACATATATTAATTAATTAATTATTATTAAATTACTTCCCACCCTATTCCCCTATAAACCCACAACCCGCTCCTAAACATTAACTACAATTTATATTACTATTAATAATTTTTTTAACCTTTTTTCTACATATTCTCGCTATTTTTTACTTTGACTATTTATCGATATTTTGTCTTGTCGATTTTTTTGAGTCGATATTTTTGTAATCGATATTTTTTTAACATTATTGTAGTCGATATTTTGACCAACGATATTTTTTTTATCGATATTTTATTAGTGTCGATATTTTTAACTCGATATTTTGTCCATTCGATATTGTGGAGTCGATATTATGTCTAGTTACCACTATCTAGTTGCACTGTTAACACGCACAAAAACAAAAAGGAAAAAAAAAGCTAAAAAAAGCTAACTGTGAGTAGGACAAACTGCCTATATCACTGTCTATATCACTGCCTCTGCCTATACGGCAATCCTGCAATCATCGTCACTTTTTCTTCCTGATGGCATCTGCACCAGACTCTATGTGTGTTGTATTCTTGTAGGAAGTGGTACTACATGGCAGAGAAGGAGGGAGCAGACAGGCTTGGGAGGGCGTGCGGATCGTGAGGATCTGTGCCACAGGCTGAGGAGGGGAAATCTAGGTTTGTCCCAGATTTGTCTCAGATTGACTTTTACAGTTTCAAGGAAAACTACAAAATAAAAACCGGTGATATTACAGTCAACAATATGAGATCAGGAAGGGAAAGGACTGTAGGTACAACAACAAAACGTGCAAAAAGAATGCAGCAATCTTCGGTATCAAAAAAGGTAAAAACCAACGCACCGGGGCTAACCCAGTCACTTATATCCCCGATTGCACGGATGTTTGAGAAGGCTGGTAAAATACCAGATAAATTCCAATCTGTGAAGGATCCAACAGGAGCTTTTATGTCAATGAAATTGGAAGCAATTAAAGATAACCTACAGACCCCCATGAAACCTATGAGCAGCGAAATACATAACATGCTACAAACTAGTAACCAATTGGAGCAATCAGAACAAAATTTTGATAAAAACCAGCTTGTAAACTTAGACACACTAATCGGAGACCAATTGCAATGGACAACACAGCAAGAACCCTCAATAGGGTTACAAAATTGCAATATAAAGACAGAGACTGAAAGAATGGGAAATGTAAATGTAAACAAATCACACTCACAAGTGCTGGAAACTAACCAATATCGTTATGAAGATAGAACGGAGCAGGAGGCCCAAAGTTGCCCGATTGAAGTTAATGTGGAAATCAACAAATGGTCGTGTGTGCCCCCTGAGCAAGGGGAAACACACCTAATTCAACATGGGGTAGAACATGAGTGTATTAACAGGTCTGATATGCTCATTGAAACATCATTAAAAGAAAAGAAAATGTTGGGGGAATACTTTGAAGGACCGTAGGAAAACAATGTCTTGGCTTCATTTACTACTTCAATTCCTACTGATAATAAAATGGCGGAACAAAATAAATCCGGGGGTAGCAAACAAACTAAGTCGGAAATGGCTCATACCCCAGAAACTGGAAAAAACATCAAGAAGCAGCAATAACCTGGGATATCTTTTACCAAACATCGACCCTTACGCTAGAGGCACTCCAGTACCAATCAAATAAAATGGACATACAAATCGATCTTCTAAAAACTATGGCAAATAATGTGGCGGGAATCAACAACAAACTTGCCCAACTAAATGATCTGATAATCAGAGCTCAAACAGAAAATGAAAAAACGACCTCTGATTGTATCTATGTACCTATTATGGATAAACCAGCAGTACTACCGGCAGTTTTAACTAGTATAACAGAAGATACCAAGAGAAACATCAAAGCCAAACAGGAGAAAGTTATGACGGCAAGAGGAAATAAATAAAACTGGGATTGGTTTTAATAGCTCTAAAGGAACAGAATCAAAAGACTCAATAAAACTTCCAGATAAAACAGTTGGTCTACCAGTCCACCAGATCATGGAGCTATCGGGGAATAAATCTACGTCTATAGTTAACCATGAGGATCAAAGCGATAATCACACTGATTGAGACGGATTCTCGACAATGACAAAACGACAAAGGAAAAAACTTCGCAAAGCAAGAAAAAAAGATAAACTGAAATTAACTTCCACTATAAAGACAGACAACAATCCGATATCAGCTACTACTGAAGATACAGTGAAAGGTAGAAATAACAACTTTCCAATCTTTGAGAAAAAATCAACAAGTGATCCAATACAAACAATGTGCCACCTAGTAAATGAAACACAAATGCCTAGGAGAAACGACAATGGAGTGCTGGAAGGACAAATGGGTAATGATTCCCTAGATAACCCGCAACAGATAACAAAACTGGATACAAATCTAAAAGAAGAAGAAAGAGCGCCAAGCAAAAGTAATCCAGACAAAACGAACAGAAGCAGTCCAACTAAAACAATCCAAATAATGACTCCTCACCAAATTCATGGCACTGATGAGAAAATAAGGACAGATTGGGCCCTTACAGTGTCGAAGGTAGGGAATGGTCCCACAAATACATCAGAATGGGACCATTTACAGATCAAAAGCAGGGAAGGGAAAAAAACAATTATCTACATACCCAAGCAACCTGAGAAAAAAAATGTCCCTACTGAACAAAGTCCTATAATCAGTGAAAAAATCGTATTCACACCACAATTTCAATCCGGAGGTAGGCAAGACATACTTAATAGGGGGAACTTACTTAGACTTTGCAAATCAATTCCGGCACTGACCAATATTGACAGTGAGGACATTAACTCTGTTGAGGTTTTGGAGGGGAAACATAATATTCAAACCTCAACGCTAATAACATTAATGTCGCCAATAATAGCTGAACAGATTATGAATGGGCAAATGACATTTATAACCTGGGGCAAAGTACTTACCAAAAAAATACCAGAGGTTTACCCCACTCCCTTCATTGGGGAGGAAACAACACCAAAACATAAAAAGGTAGACATACAGACCATTTCAGTCCTAAAAAATGCACTTGGTAGGTCCCCGACAAAAAACATATGTACCATGCCACAAAACACCATAGATAGAAATTTAGAAATAAATGAAAAATTGATAAATATGGCACTCCACAGTAACCAGAAACAATGATATGGTAACTTATTGCAAATAGGAGACAAAGTAATGATAGTGAAATAGTAAGGGTATGCTCATGGAATATAAATGGATTGAGAGCTAAGATCCTAAACGCTAAGATAGACTCCATAGTGGGAAACCCCCACATTATAGCATTACAAGAAACCTGGGAAAGTAACCCATTTATGCTACATGGATACGCCGGCTACTATGAACACGCAAAAAAAGAGCGAAGGTTCAGACGAGCCAGTGGGGGCCAGGCATTATTTTTCTCTAATACACTACAGGTACAGCATGAACAAGTGATAGTAGATAGCACTAATATCCTGATAGTCAAACTAACCTATAAAATAACTAACTAAAACTCTAAAACATTATATCTGATTACAGTATATATTTTGCCTACCAATCGGAGCAGGGAGGAAACCTGTAGAACCCCGAACAATGTTCTTATTAATATAATGATAGAGGATCCCCTAGCAGATTTTCTGATTACCGGGGACTTTAATCTAAATCTCATGTCATCCCACATAAGAGACGACATAATACTATCCCAAAACCATCAATGGCTAATTCCTGAGCAAGATCTAGGGATAGACAATAATGCCGATGAGAATAGAATGCGAAAGAAACTTGTGAAGGACATTAAAGCAATGGGACTCCAAATACTTAACGGTAGAATAAAAACAGACGTTCCACCATTAAACAGTTACTTTGGGTTTAACGGATACTCCAGGATCGATTACACCATGACTTCGTTATATATGTTCCACAACATTACCTCGTACCAACTAAAGAAAGTAAATGAAAGTGATCATGCCCAACAGATAATTATAATGAACATTGGAGTAAATAGAAATAAGGAGTATCAATCCGCTCAAGGGCATATTGGTACAACTAATTATAAAAAACTCTTTTGGAATGTTGAAAACAAAGAAATAATGAATGAAGAAGTGGAAAGGATCTTGGAAGTATGCTTTAAAGACACGGTAACAAATACAGTGATAGAGGTATGGGAATACTTCACTGGGAAGCTGACCATAAATACCAATAGGAAGCAAAAACATAAAGAACCATTCAGGGATAAGGAACACCACTTAAACCTGCCATATACAATAAGGACATTGAAGAAAGAACGAAACAGGATTATCAGGCTACTAAAGAAACCAGGGATAAAAGGGGAAAATCTGGGAAACTTAAAGTTACTAAATCAAAATCTGAAGAAGCTAATATGGGGCAAAAAAAATCAGGCAAAACAAGCAACTTGGGCAAAAGTATTCCACACCAGCAAGCAAAAGAATCCAAGAGACTTCTGGAAGATTATCAATAGCCTTGCTAGACCTAACAAGCAGGTAATCTCATCACCATTAACTGAGCAGGAATGGGAGATTTTTCTGAGGAGACATTTAAATCAGGACACTTCACAGTCAAGTCCCCTCGAAAAGAGACATGGGTGCAAAAAAGACAAATCTCCTTTTAAGGATAAGGATAAGGATTTGGATACGTCAATAGCCATAGAAAAGAAGAGATAATCAAACTTATAAAAAAAACTGAAAAACGGCGCTCCCGGACCAAATGGGATACCGTTTGCTCTCTAGAAAGAAAACCCAGAACTATGGGCGACCATCTTAGAGAAACTATACACAGAAGTCATTAGAACTGGAACCGTCCCTAAGTCATGGCGAGGATCTTTAATAACTCCAATTTTTAAAAAAGGAGACTGGGCTCTTTCAGAAAACTATAGACTGATTACTCTTCAAGACACGGATGCCAAGCTATTTGCAAGAATTTTGTTGATAAAACTATCTGAATGGGTGAGGGAAACAAAGAAATTGCCCTTAAACCAGACAGGCTTTATTCAAGGCCTAGGAACAACAACAAACATAATGGTTCTTGCCCTACTAATGGATAAATCAATCAGATTCAACCAACCCCTGTACCTATGTTTTATAGATTTTAAATCAACATTTGACTGTGTCAAAAGAAACCTTCTTTGGATTAAACTTGAAAAAATGAATATCCCACTTCCCCTCCTCAAGCTGATTCGCCTTTTATATACAGAGATACGGGTAAGAGTGAGGATGGGGGACGGCCGAACGCTATCTAAGGAGATTCCAGCAAAGGAAGGCCTGAAACAAGGCTGTGTTTTAGCCCCCCTACTTTTTGATTGGTTTCTTGTGGACTTAACTGGAATACTGGACGACGAGAATGCGCACCCCCCGAAACTAGCTGATAAGCGCCTCACAAATGTGATGTATGCGGATGATGTCATACTATTGCGCCATACCAAAGTGGGACTACAGCGCCTAATCAGGCGGACTTACACATACTCGAAGGAGAACGGGATGGTCATAAACAAGACAAAAACTAAGATTATGGTAGTGGCCAAAAACAATAAGAGAAGATACAAAGGTAAATGGATTATGGATACAAATGAGCTGGAGCAAGTAGAGGTATATAAATACCTGGGTGTACTATTTGATGCGAAGGGAAGCTACCAACTGCAAAAAAGTAACATTCAAAGAAAAGTGAACTCACTAACTGCAGCATTCAGAATCGTGAAAAAGTCACTCCCCAGCCTAACCTATGGTCCTCTTCTGAATGTAATTGCCACAAAACTCCTACCGACTATCACATATGGTAGTGAAGTGGTAATGGGCAAGGATAGCGAACTCTGAACAAGATCATAACCAGAGCCTATCGAGCCATATTTCATCTACCAACAAACGCGTCCCCAGCCCAAGTAAGGTTGGAGTTTGGACTGACCAATCAGCAATATGCAAGGCAAGGCCACTTTATAAAAGTATGGAATCAAATAAAAAATGACCATCAAAATGAAATATTGCAAATGTTATGGAGAGAAATAAATAAGGACATAAACTCTACTGCGGGGATCTACCTTAGGGAAGCAATAAAGGATTTTGCGATCACGTCAAAATGGGAAAACAATATAATCAAGTCATCTTTTAAGAAAATAATTATTAAAACTGTAAACCATCTATCCATCTTAAACGATAAAGCTATCCTCACCAAAAGAAAACACGCATGGGTGATAATTAACGGATATAAAAAGAAGGAATCCAACAATACCTGGTAACACCATGGACGGAAAAAAACAAACAGGTGCTCCTTAAAGCCAGATTTGGAACAATGCCAGGTCTGTGTCACCTTCCCCCGTGGGAGAGACCGGAAACTGAAAGGAAATGCAGACTGTGTAATAATGGTGAGGAGGATATGTTTCATCTTCTCTGTACTTGCCCTGCGCTTCTACAGGAGAGAAAATCATTAATAAAGTTTCCTTTCAAAGTACGTGGCATAAGGACATGTAGGCAGGCCTTGATCAATTGCATGAACTCGAACGACATTATTTTTAATGCTATCTTTGTAAAGTTTTTAATGATAGTCAAAAGGAAACTAGATGTCATATCTATATTAAATATTTAATCACCTACAAACCTGATGTAATGACATTTTAAGTGTTTTTATTCGAGAACACAATTTTTAGTCTTTGTTTGAGATGTGTAATATTTTAAGATTTTAAATAATCATCACAATAAACAATTTACCTTAAAAAAAGTTCACAATTTTATACAAATACAGACAATAAAAATCATGTAAAAAATTGACTTTAACAACCTTGGGATAATAATCGAAAATATGAAAATTGATGAAAAAAAATAGGCATTTAATTGAAAGAAGGGCCAAATATAATTGTGCACTTTATAGAATATTCTATTCTCCTGTGTTGCAAATAATTTTGCAATACTCCCATAAAAATTGCAAAAGTCAGATACAACCCAGCAAAGTCAATGATCTAGGCTCTAAAAGGCTGAGTTATTGGCTTTGCGAATGCTTTTTTCAGTGCAGTTTGCATGGAAAATCGTAGCTGTCAAGGTTTAATGTGCTTATGTGTGACACTTTCAACCTTTTAGAGTGTATATTCTTCCAATGCGCTACCTAAGTTAGACTCAGGAGACACCCTTGCACTATTGTGTAAAGGTGTGTCCGTGGCTCACGGCCTCGCATTTTTGGGGTGGCATTAGGTAGCGGGGAAGAGAGTGCAATATTTCTGTAAATATGGCGCTCTCCTTCTCGTCCAGTGCAACACAGTATTTGTAGCTCTTGCACTGCACTGCATGAGAAACAGGTAAATCTGGCCCTAGGAGTCAACATCAAGAGCCTGGAGGAGGGGCCCCCTGAGACTCTGTCAACAGAAAGTGAACATATTGAAGAATGAAACCAACCTTGGCTCGACTGTGTGGCATCACTTATCACAGCCGACTATCAGTTTACAGTCAACTTCGACCCTGCGCTGTTAATGCAGTATGAGAAGCGTGCCAGGCACTGCTCTCATGTTTCAGGTATGTTACCCTCAAGTTAACTTGATTTTCCTTTGCAGTCCTGCCAAGTGACCTTCATTGGGCGACAGTCTCCAGTCCCAGTGGGGATACAGGGAAGATTGTTAAATGCATTAACCTTACACAAGAGGTGTGGCACTTGGCAGGGCTGGTATAATATAATGTCAAAAACAAGGACCCCCTGCTGCTAATGTAGATTCCTAGGGCAGGGGAAAAGCCATAGAGCCCTGTTAGATGTGATGGGTAGTGCTGATCTTGTTTAACAAGAGAAAGAGCCCACCCATACCGTACGACACTCCCTGGATGGGCTTTTTTCCAATCATCCACAACTGACCTACACAGAAACAATGCCTCTCGTCTGGACAGGACATGCAGCAATTCTACTTATCATAATAAACCAGGGGGCCCCAAAAATTAGATAGAGACGAGGGCCGGGAATAGAGTGAAGGGGACTGAACTAAAAGATTTACCTAGTAGCACCATATGTCCACTGCCTGCAGAAGTGGAAGCGGCCACTATATGGTACATTCACTGGTTAGAGACAGCCTTCCAAAAGCTAGCCCCGGTAAAACTCCTGTACCCCAAACGATCCCAACCAACTGCACCTTAGTACATGGAGGAACTTAGGAAGCAAAAATGTATTTGCAAAAGGCTAGAACAAAACTAGTGGAGCAAATACACAGAAGGTGAGAACGAAATGCATAAACAAAGCCTTACCATCTACAAACAATCAGTATTCAATGCAAAAAAGCTTTTCTTTATAAACTGAATCAACTTAGCCCAAAATTCCTTTAAAGAACTTTTTAAAACAGTATCTAGGCTGGCCTCCTCAAGTCAACCTAAGATCGAGTCAAGCCAAGAATTACGTGAAGAAATTGCGACATTTCTTCCGAATAAGGTGGAAGTTATTTTCTTGGCCTTCAACCAATCCCCACGGGGAGAGACAGAAACCCATATGTTGGGAGCCAAGCAAGCAGCCAGCATCCTCATACTATCAATAAATTTGCCCCACTTTCTCCAAACGAAACAATAATGCTTCTTGCCTCAACCAGATCAGGTTCTCCCTACGATCCCTACCCAGTATCAGTGGTTAAATTAGCTCCAGAACCCATTGCCATTTTACTCACCTCCTTGTTTAATGTCATGTTTGAATCAGGAGACTTCCCGAAAACTCGGAAGATAGCCTCAGTACTTCCACTATTGCAAAAACATAACCTGGATCCTAGGGACCCAACTCATTTTCGGCCAATTTCTTGCCTTCCACTGCTGGCAAAGTTGGTGGAGAAAGCAATGAACTCCCAGCTGAGTGCCTTTCTTCATGAGATTCAGGTGTTGGATCCCACTCAATGTGGATTTAGAGAAGGGCACAGTAATGAGTCCGCCCTTATAAAATCAACTGAAGAAATCAGGGAAGCCCTGGCTCAGTGGGGGTGAGGCCACATTGATCATGTTGGATCTCTCTGCTGCCTTCGACACGGTCCATCATGATCTCCTGATGGATCGTTTGTCAGAGTGTGGAGTCCATGGCAAGGTATGGAAGTTATTAAAATCCTTTCTAACCGATAGAATATAAATAGTGTCCCTAGGTACATTATACTCTAGACCATACTCTCTGCCTTGTGGATCAATCAATCAATCAAAGACATTTATAAAGCGCACTACTCACCCGGAGGGTCTCAAGGCGCATGGGGGTTGGGGGGTGCCGCTGCTGCTCGAACAGCCAGGTCTTGAGCTTCTTCCTGAAGGAGAGGTGGTCTTGGGTCAGGCGCAGGTCGGTCGGGAGGGAGTTCCAGGTCTTGGCGGCCAGGTAGGAGAAGGACCTTCCTCCTGTTGTCGCTCTTCGGATGCGGGGGACGGCGGTGAGGGCGTGGCTGGTTGATCGGAGATGGCGTTTGGGAGCGTAGAAGTTCAGGCAGTTGTTGAGGTAGCTCGGGCCTTGGTCATGTAGGGCTTTGTGTGCGTGGTTGAGGAGACGGAAGGTGATTCTCTTGTTGACGGGGAGCCAGTGCAGGTCTCTCAGATGTCCAGAGATGTGGCTGCGTCGGGGGATGTCGAGGATGAGTCTGGCTGAGGCGTTCTGGATCCGCTGGAGTCTCTTCTGGAGCTTGGCGGTGGTTCCAGCGTAGAGGGCTTTGCCGTAGTCCAGGTGGCTGGTGACGAGGGCCTGGGTGACCGTCTTCCTGGCCTCGGTGGGGATCCACCGGAAGATCTTCCGTAGCATGCACAGTATGTTGAAGCACGACGAGGAGACGGCGTTGACTTGTCTGGTCATGGAGAGGGAGGAGTCCAGGATGAAGCCTAGGTTGCGTGCGTGGTCTGTCGGTTTGGGTGCGGTGCCCAGGGCTGGGGGCCACCAGGAGTCATCCCAGGTGGAGGGCGAGGAGCCCAGGATGAGGACTTCCGTCTTGTCAGAGTTCAGTTTCAGGCGGCTGGTCGTCATCCACTCGGATATGTCTTTCATCCCTTCGTGAAGGTTGGCTCTGGGGGCAGCCGGGTCGTTGGTCAGGGAGAGGATCAGCTGGGTGTCGTCAGCGTAGGAGATGATGTTGAGGTTGTGTTGGCGTGCGATGGCCGCGAGGGGGCTCATGTAGATGTTGAAAAGGGTGGGGCTGAGCGAGGATCCTTGAGGGACGCCGCAGATGACTTCGGTGGCCTCTGACTTGTACGGTGGTAGGCGGACTCTCTGTGTTCTTCCGTCGAGGAAGGAGATGATCCATTCCAGTGCCTTCTCCTGGACTCCGACATTGCTGAGGCGCTGCACTAGGGTGCGGTGGCAGACAGTGTCAAATGCCGCGGAGAGGTCTAGGAGGATGAGGGCCGCTGTTTCTCCATTGTCCAGCAGGGCTCGGATGTCATCGGTGGCAGCGATGAGGGCGGTCTCGGTGCAGTGGTTGGCTCGGAAGCCAGACTGTGAGGGGTCGAGGGATCCATTTGTCTCGAGGAAGGCGGCCAGCTGTTTGTTGACAGTCTTCTCGATGACTTTGGCTGGAAACGGGAGGAGCGAGATGGGGCGGTAATTCTTGAGTTCGGTGGGGTCCGATGTTGGTTTCTTTAGTAGAGCGCTGAGTTCGGCGTGCTTCCAGCTCTCAGGGAAGGTGGCGGTGTCGAAGGAGGTGTTGATGATGTCCCGCAGGTGGGGTGCGATGACAGCGTCCGCCTTGTTGAAGACGTGGTGAGGGCAGGGGTCGGTCGGAGATCCGGAGTGGATAGAGTTCATAGTGCGGATGGTGTCTTCTGTGTTGATCGGGGTCCAGGCACTGAGGGTGGTGGTGGGAGGCGTTGGTGCGGTCATGGGGAGCGTTGTGTGTGTGCTGAAGCTGTTGTGTATGTCAGCGATCTTGTTGTGGAAGTAGGAGGCGAGGGAGTTGCAGAGGTCTTGCGATGGGGTGATGTCGTTTTTTCCGGCGTTGGGGTTGGAGAGCTCTTTCACGATATTAAAGAGTTCCTTGCAGTTGTGTGCGTTGTTGTCCAGCCGGTCCTTGAATGCTGTTTTCTTGGTGGCGTGGATCAGTTGATGGTGCTTCCGGGTGGGGAGCTTGAGGGTGGTCATGTTGTCCGGTGTTGGCTCCCTTCTCCAGGCTTTCTCGAGGGCTCGGCAGTTCTTCTTGGAGCTCTTGAGTTTGTCGGTGAACCATGGGGCCTTCTTGCTGCCGGGTCTGCTGGGCGGGGTCCTCGGTGTGGCGAGTTCGTCCGCGCAGTTGTTGATCCACTTCGTGAGGTTGTCGGCGGCCTGGCTGGGGTTCGCTGAGCTGGCGGGAGGGTGCTGGCTCAGGGAAGCGGCGAGCTGGTCGGCTGTGATCTTGTTCCAGCTTCTTCGAGCGACCTGTTGCTGGTGGTGGTGGGTCGTGTTCTTTTTGAAGCTGAAGTGGACGCAGCTGTGGTCCGTCCAGTGGAGTCCAGTGGCGTGGCTGAAGGCGATGTCTTTGCTGGATGAGAAGACGGCGTCGAGTGTGTGTCCGGCGAGGTGGGTGGGGGTGGACACCAGCTGCTTGAGTCCGAGGTTGGCGAGGTTGTCAAGCAGGGTGGTGGTGTTGCGGTCGTTGTTGTTCTCCAGGTGGAAGTTGAGGTCCCTGAGGAGGATGTAGTCAGCGGAGGGGAGGGCGTGCGGGCTGATGAAGTCTGCGATGTCTTCGCTGAATGGTGTGCATGGTCCCGGTGGTCGGTAGATCAGGGTGCCTCTGAGGGTGGTCTTGGGGTCGGTGTGGATCTGTAAGTGTAGGTGTTCGGCGGTTGTCAGGGTGTCGTCGGTGTTGGTCGTGATGCGGATGGTGTTCCTGTGGATGATGGCGATGCCTCCTCCTCTGGTCTGGTTGGCGCTGTCCCTCCGGATGATCTTGCATCCCTCTGGGATGGCGGTGGCGGTGTCGGGCGCTGAGGAGGCGTTCATCCAGGTTTCCGTGAGGAAGGCAACGTCAGGATCTGTGGTGTCAAGGAGGTTCCAGAGTTCGATGGCGTGTCTGTGGACGGAGCGGGTGTTGAGCAGGATGCACTTGAGGAGGTTGCTGCTGGTGTTCGGCTTGGCGGGTGCTGGTGCAGGGCAGGTCCAGATGCAGGTGAACTTGCAGGCGTGGCAGCTGAAGGGTCCGTGGGTGCGTCTCGGGGTGGCTCGGTAGCATCTCGGGATTCGGCCGGTGTTGAGTGCGTTGAGGGTGGCGGCGTCATAGGTCCGGCGGGAGGGCAAGGGGGTCTTGCGCTGGGCGCGGTCCAGGCGCGGACGGGCGCAGACGGGCTTACCTTTGGCGCACCTTCGGCGCTCAATCGGTGCTCCCGCTGCCCGCGTCCGCTGCGCGGTCGCTGAGGGGGCGTCATAAGTGAGGAGCCTGGGAGGGCGGGTCAGCTGGGTGGCGGGGTCGGCGAATGGGATGGAGGTGGGCGGGGCCGCAGGGAGTCAGCGGCGGGAGCTCTGGGCGGCGGCCTCAGCCCGGGGGCAGGCGAGACAGGCGAGGCGGCAGGAGGGGAGATCCAGGCGGCCCAGCGGCGGCTGGGTCGCTCTAGTGCTGGAGGAGGTCGCGGGAGGCGTGGGAGGCGGGAGGGGTGATCCGGGTGGCCCAGCGGCAGCTGGGTCGCAGAGGGTGCTGGCAGGCGAGCGGGCTACTGAAACTGGCAGGCAGCTGGAGCAGCGGCTGGCAGGAGGGGTGACCTGGCCTTGACAAAGGCGCAGTGGTCACTCCTGGCTCTTCCCCCGCTGGCCCCTTAAGTGAGGAGCCTGGCAGGGCGGGTCAGCTGGGTGGCGGGGTCGGCGAATGGGATGGAGGTGGGCGGGGCCGCAGGGAGTCAGTGGCGGGAGCTCTGGGCGGCGGCCTCAGCCCGGGGGCAGGCGAGACAGGCGAGGCGGCAGGAGGGGAGATCCAGGCGGCCCAGCGGTGGCTGGGTCGCTCTAGTGCTGGAGGAGGTCACGGGAGGCGTGGGAGGCGGGAGGGGTGATCCGGGCGGCCCAGCGGCGGCTGCGTCGCAGAGGGTGCTGGCAGGCAAGCGGGCTACTGGAACTGGCAGGCAGCTGGAGCAGCGGCTGGCAGGAGGGGTGACCTGGCCTTGACAAAGGCGCAGTAGTCATCCCTCAGCTCTACCCTTTTTAATGTGTATGTAGCACCTCCCCTGATTAGATCCTTTGGCTTTACTCCTACCTCATACGTAGAAGATACACAAATTGTTGTGTTGCTGCTGCCAGGACAAGAATCAGGGTAGAGCAAGAAGTTCCATGACTGCATGGAAGCAGTTAAAACCTGGATGACACCGAATGCCTGAAACATACCTCAGGCAAAACTGAGATCCTCAAGTTTGTAACTAAGGCAAACTTCTGGACCCTGGACAGGTGGCCGGCAGAACTGGGTACCCTCCCTAAACCCACGCGAAAGGCTAAAAACCAGGGAGTTATAGTGGATGACAAACTGAACTTTGGAGATCAGATGAACGCCACAGCCTCCGCCACTTTTCACTCTCTTAAGTTGGTCAAAAAGATAGAAGACAGTCAACGTACTGTCGTTACATCTTTCATTTTATCATGGCTGGATTTCTGCAACGGGCTCTATTTGAATATTCAAGAGTGTTATTTAAATAAACTGCAGATCCTGCAAAATGCAGCAGCAAGACTTCTGACAGGTACTTCAAAATTTGTATCGGTCACCAAGGAAATTAAAAGACTACACTAGTTGCCAATTAGGAAACGGTGCGTTTTACATCCTTATGCACAGTTTTCAAGGCTTTGCATGGCCTGGGTCCAGAATATCTGAAACAACAGTTTCAATGGTGCACTCCCAAAAGAACCTTGCCCTCACTAGGAGCCAAACTAGAAAGCTACGTGGTATGGAGGAATGTTTCATCACATGCGCGGCTAGGGCCGGGAATGACCTCCCTTGGACTCTGAGGAACACTACTGACCTCCTCGTATTCGGAAAGGAACAGAAAACTTGGCTATTCAACATATGGAGTCTACAACTGATAATACCCCCCGCTCCAGGACACCCCCGGGTGACCGATGCACTTTAGAAGTTCATATACCATAACATAACACCAATGATTCAGTAGATAGTTTGACCATGCCCAAGGCTTGAGCCATTTGTACTCCTACCACCAGTCATCCTTTCTATTGTCTGCCCATGCACAGAGCTTGTACCAATGGTATTCCTAACACCAGTGATCCTGTGGATAGTCTGGACACTTATAGGTCTTATGCTGATGATACGCCAAACACCAGTGATCCTGTGGATGGTCCGGCCTTTCTCAACACTTGTGCCGATGGAACTCCTAACATCAGTGATCCTGAGGATAGTCCGGCCATGCTCAGGGCTTTTTCTAATGGTATTCCTAACACCAGTGATCCTGTGGATAGTCTGGACACTTACAGGTCTTGTGCTGATGATACTCCAAACCCCAGAGATCCTCCAGCAGGTATTGCCACTACTGCTATTAATACAGGAAAGGGTCTTAGACACCTAGGGGCAGATTTATGTTAACTGGCGCATCCCCAGGTATGCACCAGTTCACGTACGACACAGTGCGCCACAGCTCCGCCACCCATGGTGCGCCGCATTTATAATGCGGCACACCATGGTGCAAAAACAGCACAGATGCGTGACGCATCTGTGCCGGAAATGTGCCGCATTGCTGGAGTTGCGTTGCAAGCGCGACGCAGCTCCAGCATGGCTCGGGGGGGCCCCATCTACACAATGCTGCATCAAGACCTACGCCTGCTTCAAGCAGGCGCAGGGTTTTGACGCAGCATTGGCCTGAAAGTGATTGAGTGAAATCTCATAGATTTCACTCAGCCACTTTCAGGAGGCGTTCCTGCGCAGGAACGCCCCCCCGCGCAGGAACGCCTCCTTACGGCGCAGGGCTTTACAACGTGACGCATCTCCTAGATGCGTCACGTTGTAAATAGGGAGCATTGTTTGCGCCGCAGTTGCGTCAAATAAAGTGACGCAATTGCGGCGCAAGGGCATCATAAATCTGCCCCCTTGTGTCTGAGACCCTCGTTTACAAGAAGCCACAAGTCAGCAAGTCTTTGAGACATGTTCATCATTTCAACATTCCAAATGCTTCCCTTTGAGTTCAATAACGATACCCATCTTATAAATCTTGCTCACTCTCTAAAAAATAGACATCTTCCTAGACTCCAATAGCATTACTCACCACAAACAACTGATATCATCCTCTCCTGGAAGACTGTTTGTCAAATTTACAAACCTTTTGTGCTAGGTTTGCATCACAAAAGTGATGCAAGCCAAAGGAAAACGTCTTTTTCAGTGCAAAACTTTTTTTGTAATAGAAATGTGCCAATAAGTAATTCAAAGCAGAGCAAAGTAGTGTAAAGCACTGCATTGCGTTACTCTGCACCAGAGGTGCGTTACATGGATATTTCATGGACGTTCCTGTGCTAACACCCAGGCTTCTTGATGCAAGAATATGGACCGGTTTTACAAAGGTTTTGCATCGGGTTGCCTTACTTTTTTAACACAGTCCCAGGAGAAAATATTTCTTGCGATTTACAAAACAATGCAAACTGGTATTTGCGTTGGTTTGTAATAAAAAGTAACTCAAACAAGTGCAAAACGCGGCTTTGCATCACTCTGTGTCAAGGGGGCATTTCATGGGGAGGGTACATGGGCATTCCCATGGTACCACCCACGTTTTTTGCTGCAACGCCTGTTGGAAGGTGGTTCTGACACTATGGGCCACCCAGATTTTTCGCTTTTTGAGCACCTAATTGTTGAGGTTTTCCTGTGGGGGAGCCTCATAATCTGGGACTCACCCACAGTGAACTCATAATGAATGGGACTGCATGGAGATTATACTGATGTACCCCTCGCTTGACTAGGCCACTGCGCAGCAGCTGGAGTATGGGACACCGTGTTGGTTACATGCAGACACGGGTGTACATGCGTGTGCACACATGTAGGGGCTGCGCAGGGGAGATTTCTAGTGTGCGCTGTCCAGGAGCAGCTACAGAGTGAATGGTGTGGCAGGACTTATGCAAAACTGGCTGGTGACATGGAATGGGATTTATACCCTGGGAAGGAACATGCCAGGGAAAGTCAGTGTGTTTTACTGTGTTTTCACTTCATTATCCCCATATGGGGATATGGAGCCCATGGCTAAAATGACTTCACAAAGCCTACAGATTCCAGACACGCACTACAGTCCAGTGTAGCGGATGTGAAAATGAGTATTCTGCAGAGTCCAAAGTCATATTTGTACTGCTTTTGGGTCGTCCAGAAATGTCCTATTTCTCTGAGTCCCTGGCTGGGGTCTTGCCATGGCAGGTTAGATTAATTACCTTTCTTCCCAGAGCAAAGATCTTCCCTCCAAGGAGAAAAGATAGGTGGAGCTACAAGCCAATCTATCAACTGCTGTCGCTGGGTGCCAGGCACCAGGCTGCACCGAAGAGGGCAGGCAGTGAGGGGGGAAGGAGTTGGGTTTCAGAGGCCATGTGGCCAGAGACCCTGGACAGCACCATTTTGAACAAACCCAGAGGCTGGACAAGAAGGAGGGAGCAGGGGCAGGGAAGTGATGTGTCGCTGTTTGATAGGACACACAGAGTTCCTGCCAGCCACCTACTCAAATTTTAAAAGTACTTGCACAGGAAGAGAAGCTCTCTCTGGGTGTGGTCTGTGGAGGTGAAAGGTGCTGGAGCCTGGTGCAATGGGCAGTTGGAAGGAGGACACCCCTGACTGTCCTCCCAGGCCCCTAACAGCACCAGAAAAAGAGCCCAGGACCAGTGTGCAGAAGAAGAGGCCTCTGCACAGGGGGAAGAGAGACGCAGGGAGCCAGTGAATACTAAGCATGGGCGGAAAATCCGTTACGCTCGCGGATTTTGCGGATTTTCGGTAAATTCGCAATCCGTGAGATTCGCGAATTTCCCGCAAAATCCGCAAATTCGCACGCAGCGGATTTTTTTCTTTGCGGTGTAAGTTCGCAATTGCGAACATGTAGGTGCGGCGGGCAGCAACAATCTCGCACTCGCGAAATTACAAAAATTGCAATTCCGCACAAGAAATCTACTAGCAAGCAGCATAGACCTTCTGAAAATGATTATTTTTATCAGAATAACTCCTCAGGTTGACATTTGCCTGCACTTTTTTAGATTTGAGGCCTTTTGATTTTCTTTGGATAACTTTTGGATTAGAAATCAACTTTCTCATATAAGCTTGGTGGGGCATTAAAGTTGCTGTAATGCTGCTCTGCAGAAAAACAAGTTTTGCAAAAGTGAAAGCAGGTTCAAAAGTTCAAACTCATCATTAGTAACGTTCCCTGTAGTGCTTCCTGACAAGGGCCCCTCCAAAGTTCAGTTGCTAGTTGCAACAATTGTATGACCCTGCTCTGACCCTCACAGCAGGCTCATAGAATAGCTACAAGTAGGCCACAAAGGTCCTGGAAAAAAAAATTGCACTGCAACAGAAAGCAAATTACAGATAAGGATGCAGGTGCCAGACTGGAATTTTAAAACAGTGACACATTAATAAATCAACCCCAAATTAATTCATGTCAGTTGAAGCAGGCAGGTGTGCTTGCTTTTTCCCCCCATAATCTACAGTGATGATGAACCAGAGGGTGGAATAAGGCATTGATGTACCAGAGGGTGGCATGGGTAAAACAGAGGGTGGCAGGGGTGAAACAGAGGGTGCTGGGAACCTATGATGATGAACCAGACGTAGAAACAACATAATCGTGACCGTTGCGAGCCGACATGTAAGTTCGCGATTGCGAACTGTTACAAAACCCTCGCGAACTGTCAGAAATCCCTGCGAACTGGCAGAAATCCTTGCGAACACAAAAAAAAAAAATCCACAAATTCGCGAGAATTCGCGGATTTTGCGGATTGCGAGTTCGCAAATTCACAAAATTCGCGAACGCCAGATTCGCTAAATTCGCCCATGCTTAGTGAAGACTGGTCCCTGCAAAATGACCCTCTTGGGGACCCAGAACGCAAAGGGGAGTGCTGGGGGACTTCACTAGGAGCAAGAAGACGCAAAAAAGGGACAGATCGGACCCCCAGGGGCTGAGATATGGCCCCCGAAAGGTAGGTGACCTTTGACCCTGGAGAAGACCGATGACGAAGCGCGTGGGGCTCCGCCGCCGGTCTCAGGGATGCCCCCGGAGTGGGTCAGGTCCCCGGGGCTGCCCCCAAAGAAGTAAATCTGGGGTGCGCCGTCGCGCACCCTGTGAAGATGCCCCCATGGGGTGCCAGGAGCCCACCCTGGCCTCCGCTGAATCCTGCACCGGGGAGCTCCATCGCGCTCCCTGTGAAGAGAGGCAGGAGGAGGGGCCCGGGAGCCCAACTCCGGGGCCCGTGTGAGAAGGCGGGGGCGTGAGGCACCGTTGCGCCCCCTGCAAAGAAGACAGGAGGAGGGGCCCGGGACCCCATCTCCAGGCCCCAAAGTGTCCAGGATATCCGGGGGCCCGAGACCCCATCCCCGGGTCCCAGCGAAGAGGAGGAGGCTGAGGGAGTGCCACCGCACTCCCCCGAGGGCTGCGGGAGTCCTCGCATCTGCTCGCCGGATCGGGCAGACCAGAAGGGATTGGCCGGCTTCCGTGGCAGCACGAAAGAGTGCTGGCCGTGCGGGAAGCAGGCAGGGGGAGCTGGGGGTGGGCTCCCCAGGCTGCCCTCCAACCAATGCGGACAGCGGGGGTCCCGAGTGGGACCGTGGCCCCCCTGGGATGACCTGCAGCGGTGGGAGGGGCCCAGGTGGCACCGGGCCTCCCAGAAAAGAGGAGGTGCAAACGGGGGTGGTCTCCCCGAGCCGCCTGTGCTCACCTGGGGGTCCGGGTGGGACCAGACCCCCCACCGAGGCCCCTAAAAGCAGCGAAGCGCCAGCGCGGCTCTCCCGGTGCAGCAGGAGAGCCGCTCATCTAATATGCGGCAACACCCATAATGCCTTGCAGGCCAGGACCGGCCTGCAAGGGCAACACAGCGTTTTCACTGCTTGTGGTGGGCCCAGAAGAACGGGGTCACCACTCCACATGTGCAAAGGTGCTGGGGGAGCTTCTTGAGAAGCGCAGTCTCCCCCCAGCACGAAGAGCAAAGTCCCACCCCAAGTGTCTTGGGGAATCAAAGTAATCAACCCCTCCAGGGCTCAACTTACAGTTAACACCTTCTGGGATGGAACTTTTGTTCTTCAGCTGAGGGTGTTTTGATAATTGCATCAAGGAGTGAAGGGCTGAGTTGGGGATGTCTGCAGAAGGGCATCGCCTGAAGGTGAAGAGGTGTAATTGCACTGAAATGCGGTTATTAATGGTTATTCCTTGTAGAGGGACTGAATTTCAATTGTTTAATGTGAAGTGCCGGTGCAAGGTGATGTTATAAGCAAAAAGTGGATTTAAGTGGCTGCTAGGGTGTCTACTGTATTTACGTAAACCTGTGAGTTTATCTGTGATGCCTTTAGAGGCTTTAATTGCAATGCATTCTAATGATACCCAACTGTTATTAGTACTGTCATTCTAAAGTGTGCGTAAACATGTACTCTTGCTGCTGCGCCTAGGTGAAGACCCCAGACTATTAGCCCTTAAGATGTAGAGGTGCATACTGTATGGTCAGTAGGAGATGCTAAGTCAGGGTCATGTGTCACCAAGGCAGGTGTAGCCTGTTTAATGCTTGTTGAGGTAATGGGGGGAGTTGCCACTGGGATGGTGCCAGTGCCCAGGGCCCTCACCCCAGGTTAAGACCAATTCACTGCATTGGGGGGAAGATAATGTGCATACATGGGAGTGGTGGTACTAGACCCCACCCCCCCTGCGGGAGGGGTGGAGATGTTATGCAATGTCACAAAGTAATTCCATCAGCTTATGTATATTTGTAAATTGGTGTATAGTATTGAGTGGTGTGTGTGTTAAATAAATTTACTCTTACTTTTATAAAGCAAAGTACAGACTCGACAATCAATTATTGAGTGTTATTCTTGAACACCTGCAAATGGCGATTACTAGCCCACACCATTTCCTTTGAGTAAGCCTCAGACTGCTCTGCAACACTACCCTCTGATAGTCAGGCGCTGCCCAAGGGTGTTTTGTTTCCAGTGAAGGACAAATGAGTCATCTTATTTGTGCAGACCTCATAGATGCTGCCTCGTTTTCCAACAACGCCCAATCTACTAACAATAGTAGATCAGGTTTTGCACCAAAAAGTTAACACCACTTCGCAAGTACGAGTTAAAAGGAGAAATACTTTGCCTGTGTACTGCACTATACAGCATAAAGTCAGTCTACGCATAGGTACAGTTCCAGTACAATACCTATGCTAGACTAATGCAGACTCCAGAGCACTGTGGTGCAAAGGTGTGCATGGTGCTCAACTGCATAATCCTGCGTTGTCGCTGGGGAAAGAGGGGGATAGTTCCATATGTCTGTAGGTATGGTGCTGCAGCTCAGAAACTTTGTGATCTGAGCTCTCCTGCACTGCACTGCATGATAGTTTGTTACATCTGGTCCCCAATCTACTAACTCTAGCAGACAGCCAAATATGCCAATGCAAATTAGGAGTTAGAAAGAGAAATACTGTTATTTCTCCTTTCTTCTCCGACTTTGCATGTTTGATGCACTGTACAGCACATATACAGGGTAAGAAAAGTTTTAAAGTTAGTCTAAGTATTGCATTTTGTACTGGAAAGGTATCCTTGGAGTGCAAAGCCTATGCAGATTCATGTACACACCCTTGCACGATGGTGCAAAGGTGTGTGCATGGTGCACAGCTGCCTGATTGTGTGCTGACACTAGAGAGATGGGAGGAGAGTGTCATATCTCTGTAGACCTGTCGCTCTCCTACTCTATATTTGCCACACAACACAGCACAGCAGGTTGAGGTGCTGTGCTGTGTTGCTTTGATACCAACACTGGGCTGGGGCTTCAAAGCAGTAAGGCCTAGCCTCAATAACTATCAAAACAAAATAACCGCCAGTACTGCCACTCTATTTGGGGAGATTTCAAAGGAGCGTATTGACAATAAACAATATGTGCCATAGACCTTTTGTTCAATCTGAACTAAATCAATTTTAAGTAATCTTTCTTTATGCACATAGCAAAAACATTTGTTTCTTTTTTGTTTCTCTTTATGTAATCTAAAAGAATATCCTAGAAAAGCATTCACTCTTCTCACTCGTTCCAGCATTCACAGCCACACTCTATCTACAACAATTATTACAAAAACAACATTGCAATCTATACTACTATTATAAAGAGAGAACTTGCACCTTTTGGCCAGGTAAACTCGGGAACCACAGCACCAATCACAACACCCAATACAGCGTTGGAAAGGGCAGTTGCAGCAGAAGGACATAGGCTATGCAGACGCCCACCATATACATTTCAAATGTAACAGAACCGTGCCAGCAAAGTAGTCCCTTGTGGGCGTGTCTGCATTGTGCTGTGGGTGTGTGCTGGGGGCGTGACAATCGCTGGGGGCATTCCGTCACGATTGTTGTTTTTTCTTCCCAGGTTCCATACATTCCTGCTCCCTTTAAATAGTAATTCAATGGTGGTCCCATTCTCTTAGAACCACCCCAAGCACAGTTATGGGCAAAAATACAACTAAAAGGCCCTGCAAAGCATTATGGGATAAGCTTAGCATAATTTTTAGCATTCATGAAAGGGTTTCAATGTTTTTGAATTTTACTCATCAGGGACATCTTGGGACGACGAGGTGAACTGCAGCTTGATGTGTAATATTTTAAATGCAATTGCATTTGCCTCATCAGGGACATCTAGGGACGGCGACGTGAACTGCAGCTTGATGTGTAATATTTTAAATGCGATTGCATTTGCCTCATCAGGGACATCTAGGGACGGCGACGTGAACTGCAGCTTGATGTGTAATATTTTAAATGCGATTGCATTTGCCTCATCAGGGACATCTTGGGACGGCGAGGTGAACTGCAGCTTGATGTGTAATATTTTAAATGCGATTGCATTTGCCTCATCAGGGACATCTTGGGACGGCGAGGTGAACTGCAGCTTGATGTGTAATATTTTAAATGCGATTGCATTTGCCTCATCAGGGACATCTAGGGACGGCGAGGTGAACTGCAGCTTGATATATAATATTTTAAATGCTATTGCATTTGCATCATCAGGGACATCTAGGGACCATGAGGTGTACTGCAGCTTGATGTACAATATTTTATATGCGATTGCATTTGCCTCATCAGGGACATCTAGGGACGGCGAGGTGAACTGCAGCTTGATATATAATATTTTAAATGCTATTACATTTGCATCATCAGGGACATCTAGGGACATGAGGTGCACTGCAGCTTGATGTGTAATATTTTAAATGCTATTGCATTTGCCTCATTAGGGGCATCTAGGGACCATGAGGTGAACTGCAGCTTGAGGTATAATATTTTAAATGCTATTGCATTTGCCTCTTGGGGACAACTGGGGAGAACGAGGTGAACTGCAGCTCTTTGTAGAATTATTTGGATACTATAATATTCACTTCCCACAGCTAATCTCGTCCCATAATGGTTTGCAGGGGCTTGATCTCAAAATCATCACCTCTCTCACTGCTTGCTGGAAGCTAATTTCACTTTTGTGAAATGACTATATGCATTTTAGCATGTAGAAATACTTGTTATTTTACCTTGAATATATGAGGTTTCTGTTTTAAGAATTGAAATCTGACGGAACGAAATATTGCGGATTTATTGTACCAAGTTCGCGCCAATTCCGCCCACACATACTTTAAATACCGCTGCACCCCATAATCATAACCCACCCTTACTCTATAAATTACTCCAACACCCTTAAACACTAACCCATCTTAACCCTATAAATATACCCTGTACCCCAAAACCCAAACCTATCCCTAAACCCTAAAAATACCCCTGTACCCCAAAACTAAAACCTAGCCCTGAACCCTATAAATACCCCTGTACCTAAAACCCAAACATACCCCTGAACTCTAAAAATACCCCTGTACCCAAAACCCAAACCTACCCCTGAACCCTAAAATACCCCTGTACCCCAAAACCCAAACCTAGCCCATAACACTTAAAATACCCATGTACCCCAAAACCCAAACCTACCCCATAACCCTAAAAAATACCCCTGTACCCCAAAACCCAAACCTAGCCCAGAACCTTAAAATACCCCTGTATCCCAAAATCCAAACCTAGCCCTAAACCCTAAAAATACCCCTGTACCCCAAACCCCAAACCTAGCCCTGAACCCTTAAAATACCCCTGTACCCCAAAACTCAAACCTAGCCCTGAACCCTAAAAATACCCCTATACCCCAAAACCCAAACCTAGCCCTGAACCCTAAAAATACCCCTGTACCCCATAACCCAAACTTATATCTGAACCATTAAAATACCCAAACACCCCAAAACATATACCTCAGTACCCCAAAACATATACCCCTATACCCATACTTGCCTTATCCAAACATTTTTAAAAAACATGCTTTTACCATTCATGCATTTACAACGATTTTCGTTGTAAATGTATGCGTGGTAAAAGCATATAAAATGTAATGCCATGCGTTATAATGGCATTGCGGAGTCATGGTACTTTCGTAATGAAAGTATGCGGAGTCATGGTATGCGGAAAGAAATTTGCGGAATAATGGGTGTTTACCCTCCCCCGTAAGTACATTGGTGGCACGGCAGCCCACATCTCCAGCAACATACTCATATTTTTTCACCACCAATTGGAAAAATGCACAGGTTTCTCTCATTGATGCCCAGCACCGACATACACTTTAAGACACACCTCCCACCACAAGTTCTAGAATTGCGAACTTTAGAGATGGGGAGCTACGTTGGAATCTCGGCATCAGCTCAACATCCTGTGATTCCAGGCAAATTGCTTTGTCTCCCCGTGCCTACCACAAATCAATGTGTTCTTCTGTAATGTAAATTGTGCTCATGCCATGTTGTCGAGTTCGCGCTATATAATATTGCAAGGAAAATAAAGTAGGGAACTCGAGTTCACACACTACTGAACGCGCACTCTTAAGTGCATCAGCAGTGCACTGTGAATCGGAGCGTTTCACAGGCCTGTCACAGATAAGAAATGCTATCAAAATGAAATCCTACGAAACAATATACTACTGGACGGCAGCAATTCATACCTGGACAACGTCGGGACGGGCTGCTAGTATATACATATAAAAGAAGAGATTCAACATTAACAGCCATGGAATCTTTATTTAGCGATTTTCATAATTCACAACATTTGTAATTAATCCTACAGCTTTATGGCAAACAGGTCTACGCGTTTTGAACTCTCTGAGTTATAGGGAGGTCTCTTCAGGACCAAACAAGCTTTTTGTTCATGAGCTAAATTGTTCTAAGAGAAGAGAGGTCTTCTAGGGCTGTCATTCAAGATGGAGAGGAGTGGTTTAAAGCAGAATACATGAGTTGCTGCGTTGCTTGGCATCTTCATAAATCTGGCCCTTATATTTTGCGGTATATAGTACAAGTGCTAGGATCACCAGTGGCCTTTCCCACCTCATAAATCTCTTCCTGTAGCATCATTACATCTGCCCCATCCCAAATAAATCCCAAATACATCAGGAAAAACGCTTTGCTCAAAGAGCCCTACAAAAACGTTTACATAGAGTAAGCAACACATTCACATGTCCTGTCCAGCATGCATGGGGAAATGAAGAATGTAGGTATACTGTTTACTTTCATGACACCCCTCATGTGATTGAGAAATTCATCATTCTGCTACTGCTACCAGCAAAAGGAGAATCCTCTGTGTGGTGGTGAAAGATTATCTTCTTACCCAATAACACGCTCTGTTGCTGTTGATAGCTGACCCTCTGAAACAACTCATAGACTCCAGGCTAGGGGCATAGCTTCAATTGGTGCAGCAGGTGCAGTGGCACCAGGGCCCAAAGATCTGCGGGCCCACTGAACCATTATTATTGCTGCATTTCACAATTCAAAGAGCGGCCAAGGGGGGCATTTCCTTCCTTGCACTAGGGTCCATGACGCACTGGCTACGCTACTGGTAAGCCTTTGCAATCTACCACACAATTTCACCTCCTCTGAACTTCCGGCAACAACTTACAGCCTAAGAATGTCAGACCAAGGCAGGCTTTGGGGCAGTGCAACTGGTACGGCCGGACTGGGTACTGATCTGCAAAGGGGCCACTGACCCCAAGGAGCATTGACTTCTGGGGGGGATAGGGGGTGTCGCTGTATTTAGCAATGACTTAAGATTTAAAAGCACCTGCTGCAGAGTGCCTTGTGCATCCAGTTTTCAGGCAGCAATCAAAATGGCAAGATAATTCTTGTCATTAATGTTCCTGCTAGATACAGGGATTAGACTTTTGTCTAGTGGCAGCGTTGGCTTGCCATAAAGTAGTGAGGAGGGTTAGCATGCCTGCTGCAAAGAAAATATCTGTATTTTATGTTGATAGCTGGGTGAACTACTGAAGCCAGTCTTTACCAGTGCTTTACAACAAATGAAATGTATGTGAGAGAGGGGCTATGGAGAGATGAGAGGCAAGTTTGGTAGTGGCAGTGATAGAATCCGAGGAGGAGGTTGTAGGGGTTGAGGTGTGCCAAAAAAGACTGTTGCACCGGGCACCACCAGAGCTAAAGATGGCCCTGTGTCAGACACTCGGATGCAGATATGGGAGGCATCAGCAATGGCAGCAGCATTCAGAGCTGCCGGATTTGGTAATCATACGCCGAGGATGGCACCCTTCACTGCCTGCCTGCCCCCACCATCGCAGCATACCTCATTGCCTGTCTGGTGCTTGCCACCTGCACATTCGTGGCTGGCATGGCTCCCGGGTGCGGGGGCGGGCACAGGGTTGCGTGGGGGAAAGGGCGAGTGGTTGCAAGGAAAGGGGGGTTGAGCCGGGAGGGGGTTTAAATACTAATAAAAATTAAAAAAACATAACTTTCTCGGATCCCCCATCTTCTGCTCAGTCTGCTCCTGTTTTCCTGCCTCTGCAGCAACAGGAAGTAGGCAATCTCCCACCCCTCTCCTAAGCCAATTACAATGCTACAATGGCAGCGTAGTGATTGGTTGGGACGCCGACCCCACATGCGTATATGGAGAGGCCATTTTCTCTGCTTGCAGCCTACATGGAGAAAAGGGAGAGTGTGCATGACTGGTTTGGTATGCCCCAGAGGGCTGACCAAACAGTCAGGGCCAGTAACATTGGGCTAGCCACTCCTCACCTGCCCCCTAGCAGGACCGCCACCCGCCCGCCCCAACCAAACCTTTTGCTTTATCGCAGTGCGAGAAGCAGAAACATAAAACGGTATTTATAATACCATTTTATGTTTCTGCTTCTTGCACTGCGTGAAAGCAGTGGGGCAATGCTCCTTTGCCCACATGGAGGAGCCGCTCCTACACCTGCACTGTTCTCCTCTGGGCTGCTTGGAGACTTGGCCCACTCCTCGCCTCCCACCTCCTCACTTCCTGCCAGTTAGTAGCAGCTACAATCTGATGGCTAATGTCAGACGGCTTCGTGAATGCTCTAAGGGATGAGTAAGAGCTGGGGGGTCGCAGGGACAAGGTGAGGTAGTGCACTGAAGACCTCTGTGGATCTGAGGTTCATTTGGCACAGCGACCTCAACTGCAGGGGGCGGAAGTGGCTCGCTTTTTGGCCTGTGTGGTTTGCACCCAGGTTAGGGGTTGCCAGAAAGGAGCGGAGACCCGATGCAAGGCCCAAATGGGTCCATCTCGGGTATTACTCGGGTATTGATGTCACGCACTACGCTTCACTGGGCCTAGTTACACGCTCATAACTCCTGAGTCTCCTGCACTTAGTATCTTTTAGCACTGTAGATCTGCATAGTGGCACAGTTTTACTCATCGCCTCCTCCTGCCACCTACGGACCCTGATCTGTGCTTTGCTCATCATGCCCCCCTCCCACCCCCACTCAGCTAATATAACATGAAGCCACAGCCAATCGCCCACGGACGTCACCCTTGAAAGGCCCCACAAAAGGACAGAAGGCCAGGCAGCCAGAAGACTGCAACCAGCTAACCGAAGGCCGGGCAGCGGGGGCGGGGGCACCTTCAGTACTGAGGCTCGATGCTGCCACTCATTCAACCATTGATTCAACGCGCAAGTGATCATGCCATCGATGCAGTTTAGTAACAGCCAGGTGGTAAAACAGACAAGGTTCTCCAGACATCATTGTTTTCCTTGGAGTGGAAACTGCCCTACAGCCTGCTTCACAGGCACTTCTCCAGCAGCTTTAATTCAAGGCAAAAAAATACGGACCAAAGGGTGCACTGCAGCAACCGCTAGGAGGCGACAAACTCAAACGTTTCACTACAACACAGCCCAGGGTCCACCCTCATCAGTAGCAGGTGGTGGCACCTCTGGTGAATCGCCCTGATGGGCCAGCAATCTGCTGAAATAAAACCACCAGCCATATCAAAATTCTATCTCAGACAATCCCAAAAATGTAAACTCTCTATTCCATCAGCTAGGATGTATTACTTTTCAACCAAATAGATAGTGGTACCATTAAGCCCCCAGGCCAGCATGTGGCGGCTTCACTTCCGGGGTCATCAGTCAGTACTCATCCACACCAGCCTACTTTGATGAGTATGACATGGTCAACTAATAACTCTGCTGACACAATTTACTCCAATATTGCAGACATGAGACGGGTGCAGCAATGAAACTCTACAGAATTGTCATGACCTAATTGGCTCTTCTACCAACTACCTGGTCAATTCCCCAAGAATTGGAAACTCAAAAGCTAATTCACATACAGAGAATCCAGATAACATCTTGTATGATGATCAATTAAGATCATTGAAGGAAATGTTCACTCCAAAGTGTATATCAAGTGGTCAGAATGTAATCCTAAACAGGGTGATCATTCTTCATCTCCTACATCACGTCCCGACCGTGGCCAGTCTCCTTCCATCAACATTCTTAGGAGAAGATTTACAATAACTGGTGCATCCCTGCATATCCGCAGGGATGCACCAGTTATTAGGCACCATGCCTCCGCCACCATAGATGTGCCGCATTTACAATGCGGCACTCCATGGGGCAAAAACGGCACAGGTGTGTGACAAATCTGTGCCGTAAAAGTGGCGCAATGCTGGAGTTGCTTCGCAAGCGTGACGCAACTCCAGCAATGCTCTGGGGGGCCCTCTTCTTTAAATGCTGAGCCAATCCTTACGCCTGCTTCAAGCAGACGCAGGGTTTTGACGGAGCATGGCCCTAAAAGCGACTGAGTGAAATCTTGTAGATTTCACTCATCCACTTTTAGGAGGCGTTCCTGGGCCGGAACGCCCCCCCCCACCACTGCGCAGAAACGCCTCCTTCTGGCGCAGGGCTTTGCAACGTGACGCATCTCACTGATGTATCATGTTGTAAGTACCCCACACCATGGCGCATCTTTTGCGCCACCGCTGCATCACAAAAGTGACGCAACGGCCGCTTAAAAGAGGCACAAGGGGCTTGTAAATCTTCCCCAAAGAGTCGAGTTTGACAGACTTCTGATATCGAGGAAAATAGAATCAACAACTGTAACCTGGAGCTCTGCGCCAATTGCAACAAACGTTCTGAATGAATCACAACATTTTGCAACATATATAAACAGAAAAAAAAACATACATTCTGAACAATAACACCCTTACTACAAAATGCAAATTGATCCTAAGTATCTTAAAGGGAGCAGGTGGTGCATTAGACTCCAATTGGATCAAAAACTTTACGATTCAAGTCCGTCCAAACAAAACCCAGCAGGAGTAATGTATAGTTCCAACTACTGCAAGGACAGCGCCAGAAGCAGAATGGAGCTGGGTTGCAGCAATACTATAAGCTACCTCGAATTACAGATGCCTGCTTATAGGGCCAGCTTTTCACAACCCAATCTTACCATGATCTCCTGGAATATAGCAGACCTAAAAGATGAAGTACAAAAACTTATAAAGGATGTTGACTGTTAGAAATGGGGGGCATATTATCAAGGGATTTATCTCCGCTTTTTTGGCTTTAAATGCCAAGAAAGAGGAGATAAAATTATCTCCCTATTACCAACAGGGTTCTAACACGCAAATTTGCATGTTAGCACCCTTTTTCTCTACGCTTTTCCTTGCATCTCTAATGAGATGCAAAGGGAGCGTTCCAGAGAAAAATAATAGGAGAAATGTTGTTAAGCGACATTTCTCCTATTATCAAGGATTTCGCTAACCCTGTTAGTGATAAAAAAAGCAGTGGTAACCGCGGTTAGCACTGCTTTTTTTACACCTGGTATTTTCCTGACTTAGCCATGATATCCTATGGAAGGTGGATATCATGGCTAAGTTTGTGAGCCCCTATTATCAAGCTAACACCAAACTTTGAGAGATTATCGTTGGTTTTCCAGCGATAATCTCTCAATTGGCAGTTAGAGCGAGGATTTTTATCACTACTGAGATAAACCTTGCTAATAGCAAGTTATCTCTGCGATAATTTCCGGCGATGCTTAGCGTTAAAAAATTTGTTGCTAAGCATCGTTAGCGGTAAATATCGCTAAATGTTGGTAATATGCCCCGGGGTTTCTTGTTGGCTAGGGTATGCATCTAAGCCAGGCAGCACCCACCACTCCAGTCATGACAAGTACGTTACACACAAATGATATACCATGCTCACCTCCGATAGCTTGGTACACACAAGACAGTCTTAGCATCAGAGGCAATTTGCAAAGTATTTGTGCAACACTTAGAACCGGAAAACAGCAAAAACATCCACAAATATAATCCACACAGGGTTACTACTCATAAATGCCTTTTGTGAATAACGAAAGTCATAAAGTTAGGATTTTGTCTCAGTTTAGGAGTAGTAAAGTTATGAATCCTAACTTTACTACTCTTAAATTACTTTTGTGGATACTGAAAGTTGTAAAGTTAGGATTTTGTCTCAGATTACTTTTGTGAATCAGGTCCAAAGTTTGGGAAGTTGTTTGCTATTTGTATTTACCAATTCTGTTCTCTTAAACTGTAATGTTTCAGACACCTTTGGTAAATGTACATGAACATATAGATTTCACAACTTAGTGGCCTGTCAAATATAAAATCACTCAGCCAGCAAATGGGGCTATCCTGAAGGGGAAGATGAAAGCATTTAAAATTGAAATTATAGGATGCAAGACCAGTTTTAATTATGCTACGGCGCATCCCAGGTGACAAGCAATGGCAAAGCCAATAGGACTGGCTTTCATGACCTATTAGCGTTGCCAATGGTTTTTAGCCATGTTGATCAGAATGACAAAATACGAAAAAAAAGGCTATGATGTGGCTGCGCTCGTTATTTTGTACGAATGTCACCCATGATTGCACCTACAACATGACGCAGCCAATCTCTTTCTTTTTATGTGCTCATCTAAGTTGGTCACAAGTCAAAAAGGAGTCCCAAATTAAAGGCACAAAATTACCTACAATATGGTCCAAAGTGAATCCATCAAGACCTTACAATAACAATACAACTACCAAAAGGTAAAGTACGTCAGTAAAACACAAAACAATAAAAACCAAAAAGTACAATTGTATAGAAAAGTTGTTACATATATTTATTTACACACAAAAATAATTTTTTAAAACAATTCAAACATAAAAACATTTCATAATAATATTTTTTAGAAAACAGGGTTGACGCAGCGTTTCGGTGAGTTAATATATGTTCACCTTCTTTAGGACAGTTTTCTAAATAATGGAAAACAATTTTATTATTTTTACATTCTTGTGTTGCTGACGACAACCTCTATCATAACTATTAACAATTAAAACATCCTATTTTATACAAATATAAAACTCCATTTACATATACATTCAAGTGGTCTTGATACTAAAACACAAGTTATTTATGTTTACACAGTTATTGCAACATTTATAAAAAATCTTTAACAAGTATCTAGTGTCCACTATATCATTGTTTATGATTTTAATATCTAGAAGGCTACAGGGGAAGCACTTTATAACTGCCATACCTCTAGTCTGCGGAGGGCTATGGATCCTCCTTATCTTGATTAAGGCCAATAAGATGAAGGCACAGAATCTTAACAAACTCACACAAGGTACACCCTATCCATAAAATATAATAAAGAGAGAGCCCAAACCTTTGAGGCGAGTAATTTCCGGAACCACAGCACCAATCACAATACCCAATACAGCGTTGGAAAGGGCAGTTGCAGCAGAAGGACATAGGCTATGCAGACGCCCACCATATACATTTAAAAGGTAAAAGAACCGTGCCAGCAAAGTAGTCCCTTGTGGGCGTGTCTGCGTTGTGCTGTGGGCGTGTCCTGGGGGCGTGACAAACGCTGAGGGATTGTGGTACGTTCCGCCCTTCATGCCATGTCTCATATTGTGTGCTAATCCCACCCTGCTCCCTTTAAATACCCCTGCACCCCATAATCATAACCCACCCTTACTCCTTAAAATACCCCAACACCCTTAAACACTAACCCATCTTAACCCTATAAATATACCCTGTACCCCAAAACCGAAACTTATCCCTAAACCCTAAAAATACCCCTGTACCCCAAAACCCAAACCTAGCCCTGAACCCTAAAAATACCCCTGTATCTCAAAACCCAAACCACTCACCTTCGCCTCACTCAAAACCACCTAGCATTCAGAAAGCAACTTTAAACTTGGATTTTCGACAAGTAATTCCCCACCCTTCCTCAAGCGCCTTGAGACCCTCTGGGTATGTAGCGCGCTATATAAATTATTTGACTTGACTTGACTTGACTTGACTTGACTTGACCCCTAAAAAAACCCCTGTACCCCAATACCCAAACCTAGCCCTGAACCCTAAAAATACCACTGTACCCCAAAACCCAAACCTACCCCTGAACCCTAAAATACCGCTGTACCCCAAAACCCAAACCTAGCCCTGAACCCTAAAAATAACCCTGTACCTCAAAATCCACACCTACCCCTGAACCCTAAAATACCCCTGTACCCCAAAACCCAAACCTAGCCCTGAACCCTAAAAATACCCCTGTACCCCAAAACCCAAACCTAGCCCTGAACCCTTAAAATACCCCTGTACCCCAAAACCCAAACCTACCCCTGCACCCTAAAAATACCCCTATACCCCAAAACCCTAACCTAGCCCTGAACCCTAAAAATACCCCTGTACCCCAAAACCCTTACCTATCCCTAAACCCTAAAACTACCCCTGTACCCCATAACCCAAAACTATACCTGAACCCTTAAAATACCCAAACACCCCAAAACATATACCTTAGTAGCCCAAAACATATACCCCTATACCCATACTTACCTTATCCAAACATAAAAAAAACATGCTTTTACCATTCATGCATTTACAACGGATTTCGTGGTAAAAGTATATAAAATGTAATGCCATGCGTTATAATGGCATTGCGGAGTCATGGTACTTTCGTAATGAAAGTATGCTGAGTGATGGTATGCGGAAAGAAAGTTGCAGAATAATGGGTGTTTACCCTCCCACGGTAAGTACATTGGTGGCACGGCGGCCCACATATCCAGCAACATCCTCATATTTTTTCACCACCCATTTGAAAAATGCACAGGTCTCTCTCATTGATGGCCAGCACCGACATACACTTTTAGACACACCTACCGCCACAAGTTCTAGATTGCGAACTTTAGAGCTGGGGAGCTAGGTTCGAATCTCGGCATCAGATCAACATCCTGTGATTCCAGGCAAATCGCTTTGTCTCCCCGTGCCTACCACAAATGAATGTGCTCTTCTGTAATGTAAATTGTGCTCATGCCATGTTGTCGAGTTCGCGCTATATAATATTGCAAGGAAAAATAAAGTAGGGAAACTCGAGTTCACACACTACTGAACGCGCACTCTTAAGTGCATCAGCAGTGCACTGTGAATCGGAGCGTTTCACAGGCCTGTCACAGATAAGAAATGCTATCAAAACGAAATCCTACAAAACAATATACTACTGGCCGGCAGCAATTCATACCCGGACAACATCGGGACGGGCTGCTAGTATCGTATAAAATAAAAATTCAATCACTCATGGGTTATTGTACAATAGGGGTTTCTTATTCCAATTCTATCAATTGGATTAAAAGAAAATATTATTTGTACATACCGCTGAGTCAATGCTCAACACATGAAGACATTCGTTGGAGCCACCGTCTTGTTTAGATAAAACGTAAGCTCTTGGGGCACAAGAGACAGTAGAAAAATAGTTTTTTCAGCCCGGGATCATTAAGTTACCCCTCTCTGATTTTTCATCTTAAGAAAAGATATATATATATATGCTTATGTGGTATAGAGCATAACTTGCCTATAGAGACTGAGTCTCAGGAGGGGAGCCTGTCAAGGAGCCTGTTATAGGTCAACTTGGAAGTCGCAACTAGAGTCTAAGTTGGATCAGCACTTAATAGGTAAAGAAATGTGTCAAAGCTTATTCTTAACCCGTTCGGTGCAGAGAACATAATAGTTATGCCTTTGGCTGTGGCAATGGTTTGCAAAGGATGTAACCGTTACATCCTTGGCACACCACCATGAAATTCCTCTGCTGTAAACAGCAGAGGAATTTCCTTTTTGTTTTTTAGCCTTGGGAGGTGGGGAAGAACTTCCCCAGCTTCCTGAGGAATTCATTTTTTTCAATGTAATGACAATCGTGCGCGCTGACGTAATTTCACTGAAAGTGAAAGTGGAATGAGCAGATCGTCTCATTTCAGTTTCACTGCTTCAGTGCTCATGGGGCTATCTCATCCCCCGAGCATCAAAACACACAGGAGAGGTATTCTTGGAAAGGGGAGACAGGGGAGAAACCAATGGTCCCCTTCCGTAGTGGATTCCTGCTTTGGGATCACCGCAGGAGGGCGATCCCTCAGCAGTGATCCACCACTAGACACCAGGGAGGGGGGAGTGACCGCTTGGGCAAGGGCTTTTGCCCTCCCTCATATTATTTTGGGCATATTCAGTCTTTCTGCCCTCCTGGGGAGCAGACAGGGGCAATAGCCCCTGATCTGCACCCCAGGGGGGCAGAAAGCATACTAGGCACCAGGGATTATTGCATGTTCTAACCAAAATGGGCATGCCAATGTCCCCACCCCACCTAACACAAAAGGGACAGTCTTTCTG
The DNA here is from genome assembly GCF_964263255.1 of Lissotriton vulgaris. Classification (NCBI taxonomy): domain Eukaryota; kingdom Metazoa; phylum Chordata; class Amphibia; order Caudata; family Salamandridae; genus Lissotriton; species Lissotriton vulgaris. The sequence continues at coordinate 28,205,489 of NC_141696.1, forward strand.
CCAACCCTGGGGGGCAGATGGGTGTTATTACCCCTGAACTGCCTGGGGGGGGGGGGGTGGGGTGGGGTGTAGAAAGACCACTAGATATTAGTGGTTTTTTTTAAAATAAAAGATGGGTGGGCTTCCCATAATGGACAAACCCATGCACCCACCCATAATAACAAAACAAAAGTCTTACTGCCCCAACACTATCTCCCGATCTGCCCTCTAGGCACCAGGGATTTTCTTCTATTATGTAGGGCTGCCCAAAAATGGCATGTCAGTGTTTGCATCCCATCCCCCCAAACATAAAAGAGACAGTCTTTCTGCCCGGTCTAGGGAGCAGATGGGGGTTATTACCCTCGATCTGTCGCTGGGAGGTCAGAAAGCCCACTAGACACCAGGGTTTTTTTTTTAAATAAAAGCATGGTGGGGCTTCCCATAATGAACAATACCATGCCCTCACCCACAATAACAAAACAAAAGTCTTTATGCCCCCAAAAACTAACCCCCGATCTGCCCCCTAGGGGGGCAGAAAGCCCACTAGGCACCAGGGATTTTTTTTTATTATGTAGGGTTGCCCAAAAATGGCATGTCAGTGCTCCCATCCCCCCCAAACAAAAAAGAGAGAGTCTTTCTGCCCAGTCTGGAGGGCAGATGGGGGTTATTATTCCCGATCTGCCGCTGGGGGTGCAGAAAGCCTACTAGACACCAGTGGTTTTTTTTTTATAAAAGAGGGTTGTGGGCTGCCCATAATGGACAAGACGATGCCCTCACCCCCCCAAGAAAGTCACAATACCCCCAATCTGCCCCCCCCGGGGGCAGACAGTCCACAAGAACCAGGTATTTTTCAATGTAAATTTAGGGGCAGAGGCTGACTTGAATTGACATTGTAATGGCCCCATCCCACCAAGAAATAGGCACAGTCTTTCTCCCCCCCCTCCCAGGGCAGGAGGGGGCAATAGCCCTGATCTGCCTACCCGGATGGGCATAAAGCCCACTATGAACCAGGGATTACATTTTTATATAGGTGTATGGGTGGGTAGCTGCCCAGAATGGGCACTGTAATACCTCTACCCCACCAAGAAATGGGCACAGTCTGTCTGCCCTCCTGGGGGCATATGGGGTCAATAGCTCCGGATCTGCCCCCCCCCCAAACGGCAGACAACCCACTAGACACCGGGGACTCTTTTGTTTGTATGTTAGGGGTAGGGGTTGCTCAGAATGGGCATGCTAATGCCCCCCAAAAATAGCCATCGTATTTCTGCTGCTCCTGTGGGGCAGATGGGGCAAAATCAGCATATCTGCCCCCAGGGGACAGAATGCCCACTATGCACCAGAGAGTTCACACAATTTTGTCGTTACTGCCCCCCTTGGGGGCTGATCAGCAATATTTTTAGGCTCATCAGAAAACCACTAGACACTAGTGAAAGTTTCTGTGTGTGCGTGTGAACTGGAGTTCAGCTGACGGTCTGTGTGTCCTGGCGTTTGGCTTGCTGGCTTTGTGTCAACCTGCATTTTGCTGGCAGTATGTGTTGACTTGCACATAGCTGGCAGTCTGTGTGGACTAGTGGTTGACTGGCAGTGTGGGTGGAATGTCGCTTGGCTAGCGGTCTGTGTGGATGACACTTGGCTGACTGAGTGAGTGGGCTGTCGCTTGGCTGGAGGTGTGAGTGGATGGTGCTTGGCTGGCAGTATTTGTATTTGTATTTGTATTTTGTTTTTGTATCGCGCATAGTTCACCCATTAGGTCTCGTAGCGCTGACAGATGGATAAAGACAGAACAGAACCAGTATGTATGGGAAGTGGATGACTAAGGTTTAAAGAGCAGAGTTTTTAGTTTCTTACGGAAAATAATCAGATTAGGTTCTGCTCTCAGATCTAAGGGAAGTGAGTTCCAGAAAGAAGGACCGATTTTTGAGAAGCATCTGTCCCCGTTCCTCACTGTGCGGACTCTAGGCGTCTTTAGCAGTAGTTGGTTGGAGGAGCGAAGATTTCTCATTGGGCTGTATCGGTGCAGTTTGTCTCTGATATATGCTGGTCCATGTCCGTTTAAAGATTTGTGGACTAGGCAGCAGACCTTGAACTTTATGCGTCTGTTAACTGGTAACCAGTGTAGTTGATTCAGACAGGGGGCAGACGGGGTTCTTGGTGGGAGACCCAATGCTAGCCTGGCCGCGCTGTTCTGAATGGTCTGTAATTTAGCTATATTAGAAGCATTTATGTCTGCAAACAATGCATTGCCATAATCCAGCCGGCTGGTTATTAAGCTTTGGATTAGTGGTCTTCTGCTGGTTAAAGGAAGCCATTTGAATATTTTTCTAAGGCTTCTCATAAGGCCTATACAGGTATGTACCACTTTGTTAACGTGTGGTTGCATTGTGAGTTGGTCATCCATTAAAATTCCTAGGTTTCGGACTGTATTTTTGGGTGGGGGGCATTGACCAAGTTCGATGGGCCACCAGTCCTGTTCCCATATTTGATGTGCCTTTCCGAACAGCATTATTTCGGACTTTTCTGCATTAAGCATCAAAAAGTTCTCAGTCATCCATTTTTTAATGGCCACCATGCAGGACTGAAATCTAATTTTGGTGTCGCCTGGGTCGGGACCCATGGTGACCAGGATCTGTGTATCGTCAGCGTATGAGACTGTTTGAAAGCCATGATCCCTGATTATCTTGGCTAGGGGGGACATATAAACGTTGAATAACGTTGGGCTCAAAATTGAGCCCTGGGGGACGCCGATGTTGTTATCTGTAGTATCAGACAGGAAGGGACCAGTTTTAACTCTAGATTTCCTGTCTGTCAGGTAGCTTTGTAGCCAGCCCAGCGCCTTGCCCCCGACACCAACCCCCACCAGTCTCTCTATTAGTACTGTGTGGGAGATGGTGTCGAACGCTGCAGAGAGATCCAACAGAATCAGGATTGCTGATTTCTTTGAATCAATGGCAAGGCGGATATTATCCACTATTTCAGGTAGAGCCGTTTCCGTACTGTGGTGGGCTCTAAAGCCTGATTGGGTGGCGTCTAGTATCTTGTTATCTTCTAGATGTTTCATTAGTTGGGAGTTTATAGTTGCCTCCATCATTTTGCCAAACAGGGGGAGGAGGGCTATTGGGCGATAATTTGAAGGAGTTGTGTGGTCAGCATTGGTTTTTTTGATGATAGGCCTGATCGTTGCTTCCTTCCAGCTGCTTGGGAAAGTACTTTGTGCGAGAGACGTATTAAAAATATTGGTAAGTTCAGTTGCTATAGCTGGTCCTATTTTGGCTAAAATTTGTGATGATGCTGAGTCGTTTGGGGATCCTGATTTAATCTTCCCTAGATTCTTTATTACCATGTCTGTAGTAAAGGGGCTGAATTCTAGTAGTTGCATGGTGTGTGTCGGATTCTCCATATATGAAGGGTGCAGGGAATGTGGAACATCAGTGTTGGGGGTGGAATTAGGGAAGGTCATATATATATTATTTATTTTATCCTTAAAATATACGGATAGCTGGTTTGCCCATTCCTGGGATTCAAGTGCGTTTGCTTGGCAAGGTAAGGGATTCGTAAAGTCTTTCACTATTTTATATAGTGTTTTTTGGTAGCTCCCTGCTTGATCTATTTTGTCGGCAAGATAGTTTTTTTTTTGCTGTTGCAATATTCGCCATATATTCATGATGGGAAGTTTTGTATTTGGCTTTGTCGTCTGAGTCTTTGGTTTTTCTCCAACGTCTTTCCAGAGCTCTAGTAGCTACTTTTAATCTCTTCAGTTCTGGGGTGAACCAGGGACTGCTTTTTGTGGGGCGTTTGGTAGGGCGTTTGGGGGCTATTATGTCGAGGGTTTTTACAATGGCTTTGTCTAAGTCCACTGCCATCTGAGTCGCCGATTGGGTGGCAGGGGGAGGAATAAAATGCCTCTGGAAAGTATCTGTCTGTATTTTTGACCATGATCTGGTCAGACTCGATTGTTTAGGGGGTCTGGGGTTCTGTGAATTTAGCTTAATAGAGAATTTTATAAGTGAGTGATCGGTCCATAGTACAGGGATGAGATCATTAATGGATAATTGTTGCGAGTTAGAGCAGATGATATCGAGGCAGTGTCCCGCAATATGCGTCGGGCCTGTCTCTAGTATTTTCAGGTCTAATGCATGTATACTGTTGCACAACTCAGCAGTATGGTGATCCGTTTGACATTCTAAGTGGTAGTTTATGTCTCCTAATAGGCAGTGTGCTTGGATGGCACTTGGCTGGTGGTGTGCATGGATGGTGCTTGGCTGGAAGTGTGCAAGGATGGTGCTTGGCTGGTGGTGTGCATTGATGGCACTTGGTTGGTGGTGTGCGTGGACTGTAGCTTGGCTGGTAGTGTCCTGATGATGTGCATGGATGGCGCTTGGTTGGCGGTGTGGTTTGCGTGGATCTGGCAGTGTTTTATTATCCAGAATCCCCTGCAAGCCTAAAATTTAGCTAAAAAGCCACACTTTCCACAAGTTTCTGTGTGGTAAAGTTGTGGGATCACCCCACCAGCACAAATTTCCCACAACCCAGCGTTTCCCACAGTCTTCTGATAAAAATGATACCTCACTTGAGTGGTTGCCCTAAGCAGAGAACTTAAAAACATCTCAAATTAAAAACTGAGGGGGAACCAAAGTGGGTCCAAAAGGGCAGGTTTTATTTTGACACCTTTTTAAGCTGACTCTGCTTTGCGCACCCACGTAAGTGAAGTATAATTTTTATCAAGGGGAATTCTAGATGGTGGGAAGTTTGTGCCGGCGCTGTGATCTTACAACCTTCCTACAGAGAAATGCGAGGAAAATTTGATTTATAGCTAAATTTGAGGTTTGCCGGGGATTCTAGGTAAGAAAACGTTGGGGGATCCAAGCAAGCTCAAACATCCCCAGACTCTCCCAGGCATCTAGTTTTCAGAAATGTCTGGGTTTGGTAGGTTTCCCTAGATGGCCGCCAAGCTCGTAAACAAAAACGCAGGTGCCCCCGATCTATAGCAAAGTCACCTGTTTTTGCAAGCAGGTCACCTGCACTTTTTGTCCCGGGCTCAGGCCATCTAGGGAAACCTACCAAACCCAGACATTTCTAAAAACGAGACATCCTGGGAACTCCAAGAAGGTGTGGCTTGTGTGGATCCCCAATGTTTTGTTCACTCAGAATCCCCTGCATACCTCAAATGTAGCTAAAAAACATGGGGGCATATTATCAAGGACAGGCGATACATTATCGCCGCTTTTATCGGCAGGAAACTGCCGATAAAGCGGCGATAATGGCCTTGATAATATGCTCATTGAATTCCAATCGAAACCCATGTTAGATGTGTTCACATCTAACATGGGCTTCGATTGGAATTCATAGAGGGTATTATCAAGGCCATTATCGCCGCTTTATCGGCAGTTTCCTGTCGATAAAAGCGGCGATAATGTATAGCCGGTCCTTGATAATATGCTCCATATTTTCCTCAAATATCTGTGTGGTAGAGGTGTGGGATAACCAAGCCCACACACATTTCCTATCACCCATTGCTCCCCCAGGTCTCCCGATACAAATGCTACCTCACTTATGTGGGTGAGCCAAGGGCCCACGACAGGGAAGGACCCAAAACATATTGTTGAGGCATCAAAAATGATTGATCACAAAACGATCTGGTTTTTCAAGGGGGTCATCTGCGTTTATGGTCCCGGACTCTGCAGCCATCTTGGAAAACCTACCAAATCCAGACAGTTCTGAGGTTTGCAGGGGATTTTGGGTAAGAAAACATTGCGTGATCCAAGCAAGCCACACCTCTCTGGACTTCCCCGGAGGCCTAGTTTTCAGAAATGTCTGGGTTTTGTAGGTTTCCCTAGATGGCCTCCAAGCCCATGACCAAAAGTGCAGGTGACTGCCTCGTAAAACCAAACCTTTTTGTGATGGATAATTTCGAAGTCAACACAGTACGTTTTGGACCATTTCTTGTCATTGGCACTAGGTCTACCCACACAAGTGAGGTATAATTTTTATCAGGAGAAATGCTGGGTGGTTGGAATTATGTGACTCCCCAGAGATTCCAGAAATTTCCATCACAGAAATGTGAGGAAATGTGTTTTGTTTTACAAAGTTTGAGGTTTGCAAGGGATTCTGGGCATTAGAACATGGCGAGAGCCACACAAGCCACCCCACCCTGGATTCTTCTGGGTGTCTAGTTCTCAAAAATGTACAATTTTGCTAGGTTTCCCTGAGTGTCAGCTGAGCTACGGTTAAAATGCACAGCTAGGCATACTGCTAAAAAAGGGTCATTTTTCACCGGAAAAAAATGTGTCCACATTGCATTTTGGGCTGTTTCTTGTCACGGGCACTGGGCTTACCCACACAAGTGAGGTACCTTTTTTGCCGGGAGGCTAGCAGGATGGCTGGGTGGGTAGAAGTGTGTGGCTCCCTGCAGATTCCAGAACTTTCCGTCACAGAAATGTGAGGAAAATTCGCTTTTGTTTTCTTTACAAAGTTTGAGGTTTGCAAGTGATTCTGTATAACAGAACCTGTGAGACCCACACAAGTCACCCCATCTTGGATTCCCTTGGGTATCTAGATTTAAAAAATGGAAAGGTTTGTTAGGTTTGTCTATGTGCTAGATGAGCTAGGACCCAAAATCGACAGCTAGGCTCATTTCGAAAAAAAAGTCAGTTTTCACTGGAAAAAGTGATGTGTCCATGTTGCATTTTGGGCCGTTTCCTGTTGCAGGCACTATGCCTAAAAACACAAGTGAGGCAGCATTTTAATCAGGAGACTTGGGGGAATGCGGATTTGGTGGGAGTTTGTGGCGCCCCACAGATTCCTGTACTTTCCATCACAGAAATGTGATGAAAATATGTTTTTTTTACAAAGTTTGAGGGTTGCAAAGGATTCTGTGTAACATACCCAAATGAGAGTCACAGAAGTCAACACATCATGGATTTCTCTTGGTGTATAATTCTCAAAAATGTACAGGTTTGCCAGGTCTTCATACGTGCCGGCTGCGCAAATGTCCACAATCCAGAGCTAGGCACATTTTGAAAAAAGGATCAGTTTTCACTGGAATAAATTATGTGTCCATGTTGTGTTTTGGGCCCTTTCCTGTCGTGGGCATTAGGCATACCCACACATGTGAGGTCTACAAGGGATTCTGGCTAGCAGAACCTGGTCAGAGGCACACACCTCACAAAATCCTGGCTACCCCTGGGTTGCCTAGTTTACAAAAATGTACAGATTTGCTAGGTTTTCCTAGGTGTCAGCTGCGCTAAGGCCCTACATCCACAGTTAGGCACATTGCAAAAAAAGGGGTCTGTTTTCAGTGAAAAAATATGATGTGTCTATATTGTGTTTTGGGTTGTTTCCTGTTGCTGGAACTAGGCCTACACACACAAGTGAGGTACATTTTTATGGAGAGACTTGGAACAATGCTGGGTGGGGGAGGTTTTTGCCTCTCTGCAGATTCAATAACTTTCCATCACAGAAATATGAGGCAAATGAGGCTTTAATGACTAATGTTGAGGTTTCCGAGAGATTCTAATGAAGAGATGTACCTCATGCACACACTGAGTGAAATTATAGACGTTGGTCAATGTATAAATTCTAAAAGGTTACAACAAATTTTTTTTTGCAGAGGAACAACATTAGAGCACAAAAGATATCAATTAGATGGTGAAAACAAGTAAAATATGATGACAAAGGAGAGTCTTGGTGTCCTTTTAATTATCAAAGCTTGACAACAACCAGCCGACACGTGTTTCATCGCATCTCGCGATTCTTCAGGGCTCTAGGTGGCTGTACTTAAGCCAAGAGGTCGCTCTTCCGGTGATAATTCCGACCCAGAAGGGCCCAAGACCAGTACTTGTTCAAATATTCGATGGAATTAAAAAGACTGCTAGGTTTCCCTATGTTCCGGCTGAGCTAAAGTCCAAAATCCGCAGCTAGGCACATTGCGCAAAAAAGGGTCAATTTTCACTGGAAAAAATGATGTGTACACATTGCGTTTTGGGCTGTTTCCTGTTGCGGGCACCAGGCCTACCCACACATGTGAGGTACCATTTTATCTAGATACCTGGGGGAATACTAGGTGTGTGGAAGTCTGTGGCTCCCCGCAGATTCCAGAACCTTCCATCTCTGATATATGAGGGAAATTTGCTTGTTAAAAATAAATACATTTTGAGGCTTCCAAGGGATTCTGTGTAACATAACCTGATGAGAGAAGCACACGTTACCCCATCCTGGATTCCCCTGGATGTCTACTTTATATAAATATATATTCCATTTTTCTCAAGGGACTTGTAGGAATGCTGGGTGGGTGGAAGTTATTATGTCATTTGTTTTACAAAGTTTAAGGGTTTGCCAGGGATTCTGGGTAACAGAACCTGGTGAGAGCCACACCAACCAACAGTTTAACCTGATCTAATATCATAAATAACTAAGGATTAACAATGATTAAAACTGACTTGATGTAGTCTAATGTCTCAAGTCAACATGCATCTTTACAACAACATCTCCAACCTGTCCATTATAGAGATTTAAAAAAAAAACTAGTAAAGTTGTAAGGAAAATTGTCACAATTACAGCGATACTGGATTCTGGGCATAGAGAGAGTCTATTACTAATGAAAGGAGGGAGAATTGGAGACTCAAAGCAATGTTATAATATGAGCCTTTCCCATTCTTCCTTGCATAGTCTAAACAGTCCTCTATCTTTGATAGAATTTTATCAGCAGTATACCCCTGGAGGGAAATAGGACCCTTCCATTTGGACGTTGAGCCAAGAGACGACTTGTTGAAGGGTCTCAATATAACTTTATTTGGTAAGGCTCTTTTTTCATGTTCTTTTGCCTATAAGGGTGTTCTATCCTCTTCAAATGGATAGATAAATAAATACGAGTCACCAAGGACGATGCGATATATGCACAAAAAACATTGCTTGTACTAATGATTGGGAGGTCATAAAGCAAAAGTCACAGTGCATGCAGAATCAGGTTAATGTACATGATTTATACATTTGTGGAAGCTTTTTCTATAGAGTTGCTAGTTTTAGTTTAATGTGCTTCAAATGTATGATATATTAAATTAAATATGTTTTTAATGAGATGCCATTATGTGTTTTTGTTATCCAGAGAAACTTAAATAACATTTGTTTCTCCAGAAGAAGGCGAGGAACTACTAAAATCTCACTGAAACGCTGCGTCAACAGTTTTTGACAGTTTTTCTGTCTGTATAATACTTGTATTTTGTGTTTTTAAAAAGAAATCTTTCTGTATTTGTAATTTACCTTTAGATACAATATTACAGATAAAAGTAAAGAGATGTAATTGGTAATGAAATCACTATGATAAATGTTTTTGATCATTGTGTTTTTAAATGTCTGGTTTACAACAATAGTGTTTTTAATAAAATCATTGGAATTGAAGCACAATATTATTTATATTTTATTGTCCTTTAAGGAATTGCTTGTTTGGAATCACTGTTATAAGATCTCAACTACCTCAACATTGATTATATTCTCTCAGTTCCGTACAATAACTATAGATGTTATTGTTTGCCTATAAGTATGTTAAGTACCTATACCACATGATCTGCATCTGAAGAAGGTTATAATAGTTACTTGTATATCCATCACAATTGCAATAATTCTAGTTGAAAACTGATTTTTTGTTCTTTGCGCTTGATAAACCCATCCCTTTTCTTAGCATTAGGGTTTCTCCCATATATTTTTGCATCCAGGTTTTACAAAGGTACAGGTTTGCTATGTTTCCCTAGGTGCCGGCTGAGCTGGGGCCTAAAATACAGAGGTAGGCACTTTGGGAAAAAAGGGTTTGTTGTCTGTGGAAAAATTTGATGTGTCCACATTGCATTTTGGGCTGTTTCTTTGTCGGCACTAGGCCTACACAGAAAAGTGAGGTGCCATTTTTATCGGTAGACATAGGAGAATACTGGGTCGGTGGAAGTTTGTGGCTTTCCGAGAACCGTTCCGTTTCTAGAACTTTTCATCAAAAAATGTACAAGTTTTTTTGGTTTCACTAGGTGCCAGCTGAGGTAGGGCTCAGAATCCACAGCTAGGCAGATTGAAAAAAAAGGGTACATTTTCAGTGGAAAAATGTGATGTGTCCATGTTGCACTTTTTCCCCCATTTCCTGTTGCGGGCACTAGGCCTACACACAAAAATGAGGACTGTTTTTAGTGGAAGATTTAAGGGAACAAAGAAAAGTATAGCAAGTGTTATTACCATTTTATTTCTTTGTATTTCTGCCTTGCAAGACAGTGTGTGAAAAAAAAGACATTTTGAAGAATGCCCCCCAATTCACCTGCTAGTATAGCGGTCCAGAGCGGTTGACTGTGTGTGAGTGTTTGATTGGTTCAGATGCTCCGTCCATCACCACCCCATTTAATATAGCGTTCCAGCAAACTTTTTTCATTTTACATCCATTTCTCCCGCGGAATGGAAGGAAGGTTAAAGCACAAAAAATAGCAAAAATAGGCGAAGTCCCAGTAAATTATCAAAACTGTGTAGAAAGTGTTGCATGCCTGTCCATTTTTTGATACCATTTGCAGGGATAAAACCATATGCTTTCTTCTGCAACACTTTTTTCCCATTTTCCTCCCAAAAAACTAAAGGTAGCTGTATTTTGGATGATTTCTCGATCCCATCCAGGGGAATCCACAAACCCTGGGTATCTTTTTAATCCTCAGGATGTTGGACGAAAAGGACACAATTTGGGCATGAATACCTTATGTGGACAAAATGTTATGGGGGCCTATGCGCCAACTACCCCCATATAGCAGCCGCGGCCGGTAGTGGGAGTACCTGCCGGGTGGTTATGTGGGGAGGGGGAGTGGTACGGTGGGGGTAGTAATGTATGGATTATGGAGCTTTACAGGTAAGTAAACATATAAATAAATAAAACGAATGTCATTGTGCGCCCTGCATCGCATTTGGTGATGCAGTGCATGGAACGAAATTCCTTGGCCCCCGGTCTTGGGTGCACCACAAAACGAATGGACGCCATCTCTCAAAGCACCACTGTCAGCTGCAGACCCCCTCTAGAGAACACAAAGACCACGAGTCAAAGAGGCAGGGTCTTCGGGTGCTTTAACAGAGAGGGGACTGCTGCTCTCCAACTGAAGCCGCCATCTACCCTCTTTCATATCTGACTCTGCTGCTGATGTTTCCCTGTCTCCTACTGCTCCAGTAGCCTCGGCCTGCTAGATGCAAACAAGGCGCTGGTTGGTGGAATGGAAGACGCGCTAGTCACACCGGGATTGGCCAGCAGTAGTGGGACTTTGTGATGGAAGTGCAACGTTGTGAAGTTTACTTCTCTACTCGTCCGCCTCGATTTGCCCAGTGCTGTAGCATTGATTCAAGGAGCTGCTCTGCCTGCTGACATCCCACTGTTGCAGGCAGTCTTGATTTGAATAGAGTTGTTGTAAACGCAACACCTCTGTGGCTATGCAATGGCAGAAGATGGTTTTGTGGACTTCTGTTTCATAATGTGAGTTTTCATAATTCCCATATTTTAGGTTTCTAGATCTGCATTCGAGGAAGCAGGCATAGTAAGCTCTAGGGACAGTGGTCATTGAGACAGGGGGCATGGAGACAGTGATCACAATGCCACTAATCGAGGTCAATCATCTGGTAAGCCTTCAAGAAAAGTATGACGTCAGGAACAAGTCATCAATCAGCAAGGAGCATGTGCAAAATGCTGAGCTCTGGGGTAGCAGTGGGGCCTGTGTTAACGTGCATACCGACTGGGAGGGACAAACAAATGGAAGTTTCTGGGATATTTTGATTCTGTTAGGGCTTGACACCTAGAATTACTTTAAAACTCTAAGGCAGGTGTGTCTAGTCGAGTTGCAGGATGGCTACATCCATGTCTGATTTTTAGAATAGCCATTGGCATCTTGTGGGTAAGTTGTAGTTTTGGGAATAAAGAGATCTGGGTTTAAATCCTGGTTTCCACTTGTCCAAACTGTGTGATCCTGGGTTAATCGTTTTATGTTTTTTGGCAGATTTCCCATACCTGCCAAAAACTGAGAGGAGTGAGATGCGAATCTTAAGTAATGTGCTGTATGTGAAAAGAAGCAATACTTAGTGCCCATTTGTCTTTGCTTTGAGTGAGTTGCATAAATGTACAAATACACCAATCCGGTGTTTTTGAAATGTGAGATGTTGTGCAGATTGGTTGTCTTTTTCTGCAAACATACAACGGTGTGAATGTTGTTGTCCACGTTTGTTGTCTGTTTTGGAAACATAAAATGGTGGGAATGTGTTTGCCCAAGGTGGCTGTTTTTGTTTTTTGTTTTGAATACACAATAAAGGGCATAAACCTCACATTCTTCTTTCATGTACCACATCGTGAGTGTTGGGAACATTATATGCGAGCAGACACGAGCGTGACTCTTATCTCAGCTCGTGGCTGACTCTTGCCATGTAGGAATGTTATGTTTCAAGTTAATGTGGAATGTGATGGGAGGTTGGATTTATTACAGACCAGACTTCTTTATGAGCAGATGTGCAATAAAGCCTCGTTGCTCTTTACTTCTTCTCCGTGTGCTTCCTTTCCTGACAATTGGATTTCTTAACAGTAAGTTCTCCTCTTTGCTGTGGTGAGATGCTTTCACTACTAATATAGGGCCAGATGTACGAACCTTTCATTTAGCGCCTTGCAATTTGCGACACATTGCGAGTCACAACATGCAAGGCGCTAAATGAAATGTACACTGTTTTGCAATTCCCAATGGGGTCGCAAATTGAGAGGCTTATTAATATGAATTAGCCTCTCACAATTTGCGAGCCCATTGTGAATGCCAGCCCTCCTAGGGATGGTGGCCTGCTGGGCTCAGCAGACCACCATCTCTGGGACTGCTTTTTAACAAAGCAGCTTTCTTTTTTAACTGCAGCCCGTTTTCCTTAAAGGAAAACGGGAAGTATACAATTCTTTTTTTTTTTTTACATATTTTTTTTTAGGGCAGGCAGTGGTCCCTGGGACCCCTGCCTGCCCTTACAAAAATATTTTGCTTGCATTTGCAGAGGGAAAGGGGTCCCCTGGGAATCCCTTCCTATTTGCAAATGCATTACCACCTACTTGAAGTAGGTGGTAATTGCGTGTGTTTTGCAACCGCAATTGCGGTTGCAAAACTTTAGTACATTGTTTTGAGACTCGCTATTGGGAAGGGAGTGCCCCTTCCAAATAGCGAGTCGCAAAACCTATTTAGCTAGTTGCAAAATAAATTTGACTCGCTAAATAGGCTATGTAAATGGCCTAATATGTTTTAGCATGGGCAAACGGGTTTGCAAACCCGTTTGCACATGCAAAAGCAGGTTGTACATCTGGCCCTCTGTGCTTTCATGAGTTTATTCTTTAAGAAAACACCATTTGAAAACCTGCCAAAATAAATTGCCCCTTTGCATTTTTCCTTATACTGAAAGGTGGAAGAAAGGACACATCAGAAAAATACCCTTCTGAATAAAAAAGGACCGCACTTTCACCATCTCAAGCCCAGGTTCCCTAAAATTACTAAGCGGATTAGCAAGAGGGTTTCCTCCTTGGGAATCTGAGAAGTGCTGAGCTGTGGAAATGTCTCTGCCATTGGAAGTCATTTTGCAGCTACCTGCAGTCGCCTCGACTCTTGCCCGCGGGGTCTGGGCTGTGTCCCAGTAATCCCCTAGAAGTGTCTGTGCAGGCTGCGTTTGTTTACATACATCCGGCTCCCGCTTGTGGCTTGTCGGCCCCCTTGTGCACTGCGCACCCTCGAATTAAAGTGCCCTGGCAAGTCATTAATATGCAACCATAATGAGAGGTCAGCAGAGCCAGGAGTCCCAAAGGGCCAGTACCTGTGAACAGAGCAACTATTTTCCACCCGGCAACCACAGATGTAAGGTGTCAGCAGAAATATGGGCCTGGACCTTTCATTATGCCCTCCATAAGAAGCCTTGCGTTTAGCATCTCGCTGACCTGTGCGCTTTCCGGGGTGCTGGCACAGTAATGGGCATTTCGGGAACTTAGGAAAGATATTCTCGTTCTGAGGCTGCATCTCATTTACTCGAGCTCCCCTTTCAGCCCGGCGCACTCTTATCTTGATGGAGAATTTCAATCAAATTAGACAATCAGCATAAGGAATCACAATATTGAAACAAGAAAACCTAATTAATGTGCAGGTGGTGCAGGATTAGCAGAGGCTAAAAGCAGAAGTAAAAGCAGATTCCAACCAAGCTTGCTGTATCTGTAACCACCAAGTAGCAGAGAGCATGCCACAAGGGCTCAGTCATATCTCTTGGGTGGGGGCTTCGCTAAACATTACTCTGCGAGTGGTTGGTAGTGTTTTTGCCAAACTCCACACTCCAAGTGGGGCGCAGAGTAGCAAAACTCAGTGATGATGTGTGGAAGTCTTTTACAGACATTATTCAGAGAAATGCTGTCTTTATGTTTTCCAACACCATGCCACATCCACAAAACATATTTCTTGAAGTTCGAAACAGGACCTGACAGAAATGGTAGTGGCTCACAGAGATTATTGGCAACAATGTTAGTGCACTGCTGCTATATTAAAATATTGAAAACACATCACTATCCCAGAATATCAGATTTACAAGCCCCTTGAGCCACTTTTGCGTCACTTTTTCCATGTTAAAAGTGACGCAAAAGTGGCACAAGAGGCTTGTAAATCTGCCCCTTAGGATTTAGAATAGTGTACCTGTGAACTGTCAGTGACCTAGTGTGGTAAATTTTAATTACCTATACGGAATTTATGCGGTAAAGTTCAATAAGAATAACTCAGTCAAAATGAAAAGGCAGAATCCGTGGTATCTGAGGTTTAAAAGGGGTTTTATTCCTTAAAAAGGAATTGGTTCGAACCAGGTAGCATGACCCATCGCCACGAGGGTTCAGGGTGAGAATTGCAATGGACATGTACAATAATTTATTAACAGGAAATCATATATATAGTCATTTCATACAGTAATATGGAATGCAGAAGGCGTAACAGCTGAGAGAAACGAGATAAGAACAGAAATACGTAACAGAAGGCGTGCACTAGGGCGTACACGGAGGTGTGTGCTAGAAACGTCACATAAAGGTGTCATAAGTGGGTGGATCCCTAGAAGGATCCTGCAGAGTCAGCAAAAACATGTGGCACAGATGCGCGCGCAGCAGCATGACGTATGATTGACGTGTAACTGGAGGGTGAAGGGGACTTGACATTTAGCCCTACATGTGGAGACAGAAGTCTGGAGTGTCAGAACAACCTAATCCCAAATCATATCTAATATCTTGTGTTTTAGGAACTGTATTATCTAGAAGGAAAGGTCTCTTGGGCAGAGGCTATTCTATACTGACTGCTAATGCGTGCATATGCGACTGCGTGTCTACGTGTAAAGCAAGGGGGCCATGGGCCTACCATGGTAACGGAGGCTATGAATTACTTGCATGGAGACAGAAAGGCCGGGCCCTTTGCTCTGCAGCTGGGAAGGATGTTTACCTAAACTACTAGACAGGAATGTATTTTTCGAGGAGCGGAGCAGATAACTTGAAGGCTGAATACAGTCTTGGCAGGCCGTCAGGCTGAGCCAGGCACCGCTAGCCGCGCAGGGAGTGAGTGAAAGGTCATGGATACAGATGCAGGTCCAGGCTGCAGCTTCCAGAGGCAGAAGGCAGGAGAAAGCTCGAATGGCAGAAAACAAGGCCCAACTCGCCAGGGCCAGAAAAACGTGAAAGTGCACCATGTAAAGACGTTGGCAAGGCACACTTAGGGACTGAATATCGGACCCATTCATGGTGGATCTGAAAGAGGACATGTTAACGTTGGACGCAAATGTATTTTGCGTCTTCATAGCTGGTTGTGGAGGGAACTTACATGTACTAGAAGCACGTACATGGAGCCGTTGGGGTCTACGATAGGGGACACAATTGACCATAAAAATTCATATTACCTCATTCCCTCCTTGTCCCCTACGGACCCTTCATGATATATCAATCCTCATTAATCTATCAATCTGTTCATGTAACATCATTTGCTCTTCTTTCTTCTTACGGCGTTTTGAATGAGGACTTGAATGAGGAATACATGATGTGGCGCACAAGCCGCAAATCGCTGGCCCACATTGCAGACATAGGCAACAACTGAATACTATGAGTAGGGCTATACCTAGGAAGGATAGGACTTTCCATACCCAGGCTGACAACGTGGTCCAGAACCAACCAGACCAAGTCCAGGTGCCTGGATTCTGGTGTATCAGACTTGCAATCTTATGAAGATGGGTAATGGCTTTATATACTGATGGCGCGTTTTCTGGAATGAAAACACAGCAGCTCGATCCGATGACTCTACAGGCTCCGCCCCTATCGGCCAGGATGACGTCATGGACGAGACGATTTTGAAGAACAACAATCCGCATCGCGGACTGCTCCTCTGTTAAGTTGACCAGGGCGGAAGTAGTTTCATTCACTACAGCTTCAAGGGTTCTAGTTAATTTTCGTATCAGTTTAGTATTAAAGACAGCACCTAAGTAGGGAAAGAAACCTTTATTGAAATCTGTGTATTGCTCCCATGCCGTTTCAGTATAGTCGACAATCGGGAGATCTCTCTGCGGTCTATTGTGTACTAGATGAGTGTCTCTATGATAGTCAGGAGGGGCTAGAAAAACAGGTGGCAGAAGGAATGCAATGTAACAGGTGCCATCCCAGTCTAGAGGTAAGCGTATATATGCGGTATGACCACAAATGAAGTAGGAATGACGTGAAGCCTTGAAAGTAGACTTGCCCTTATCACTGAATTCGATCACAGTAGTACATCTACTATGACCCAGGTGTACTGAACCATTCTTTCTGACACATAATTCACCTTTGACTGGAAGTACGGACATGGCGGGCAAGACTGGTTCTGTTTCGGATTCAACACTGAGAATCATGAGGTTAAGTGTAAAGTTACCTAATCCATATACTTCATTTTCTAGATCAGTTCCTGTCCTTTTGGGGAGACCCTCCTTGTCAGGGAAACATACTTTATGCAAAACAGTGTTCAGGTTTCCCCATACCCAGTTACCTTGGTAGACTACGGAGTCTGAATTCAAGGAATTAATCAAACTAAACCATGCACCACAGGATCCATTGTGTGTGAACGGGTACGGAAAAAGAGGCAGAACTCCCTTGTATTTCTGATAGGGAGGGAGTCGGCCACATATCCAACAATTAGTAGCATTGCTGGTCTGATGGGAATGATGTAACATACTAATGAATGTGTTGTTGCACAGCGCAAGTCTGTAAAATAGTTCATGCGGGGGCAGTTCACTAAAAGAATGCTCGGCAGTGACGTTGAAGGGAGAATTTGCATGCTTGAATATAGGATAGTATATGTGTAGAAGCACACTTACAGCAATAATCACAAGGCTCAGAAAAAACATAATCAATAAAGTCACAATGCAGTGGCTGCGAAGAGATTTGCAGTATTCACGTTTCTTGAGCTGTTTCTGTCTATCTCTCTCTCTGTTGGGGTCTAGGGGATACATGTCAGAAAACACGTCTAACCGATTCACCTAGGGGAGGACTTAAACAATTAAACTGTCTGACTTGCTAGACCTCAATTTTTCTTTATACTCCTGCTGTGGAGTTTTCTCTATCAGGGGAAGTTTAGAGTCACTAGAATCTGGACAGTCCTTAGAGGGGGAGGGTGAGTCAGTCTCTGGCAATGCATGAAATTTCTTCACATGACTCGAGTGGAGCCACCCTTTGCGGCCCTCGACCTTGATTGCAGTCCTCGTGGTGAGAAGTACCAACTTCGGCACCTGCCAACGGGGCTCCAGCGGACTTTTCCTGTCGAAATTTCTCACACGTACGATATCTCCTGGAACAACGTCATGCGGTTTCACCTCGGTGTTGTCGGGAAAGGCTGCAGCTACCTGTGAACGACATGATTGTAGTGCAGACATCAAGGAAGCAAGGTAATCTGTCAACATATTACAATCGACATCAGTAATTTTTCTAGGCAAAGGCGTCCCCCACATATTCGGCGGCCTACCAAAGACCACCTCATACGGGGATAGCCCTGTTCTGGAGTGGGCGACCATTCTCATGTAAAAAAGGGCGACCGGCAAAGCTACGATCCAGTCGACACCCTTCTCCCTACAGATTTTAGCAAGACGAATTTTCAGGGTCTGATTGTGTCTCTCTACAAGACCTGCTGCTTCAGGATGTCGGACACAGTGGAACTTCCATTGGTAGCCTAGCAGGAGTGATACCTGCTTCATAAGCTCGGACGAGAATGGCTGACCGTTGTCTGAGTATACGATACGGGGCAAACCATATCGAGGGAAGAATTCACGAACCAGCTGCTTGGCAGTGGTCGGAGCAGTGTAATCTGGGACTGGATATGCTTCTGTCCAACGGGATAGTGCACATACAACTACGAGGACATATTTGAAACCTCGACAACGTTCCATCTGGATATAATCCATCTGGAGGACTTCAAAAGGGTGATCGGGAGGATGAAAACCACCTTGCTCTACGGGAACACCTTTACCTGGGTTGAACTGACAACAAATCATGCAAGTACGCACTTTCTGTTTGGCTGCTGCTCGTAAGTGTTTATTGAACCAGAGATGTTGAATACTGTCTAACATGGCTTTTTCTCCTAAATGTGCTGGACTGTGTACGGTATTAATGATAACTTGAACCATAGAGTCGGGGAGAAACCATGTGGATTGTCCCTTCGTCATCCATCCCTGTTCTGTCTGGATCCCTCCTAGTTCAGTCCATTTCTTGATTTCGTCTGGGGTAGCATGTGTCTGTATGTCAATTACATCTAGGGCGGGATCCTTAACTGTCATGCAATGTGTCGGTGTCGCGACTATTGTCTTCGTCAGGTCAGTGGTGTGAATCTGATTCTGAGCTGTATGTTTTGCGGTTCGGTCTGCCAGGTCATTACCCTGGGAAATAGTATCTGTAACTTTTGTATGTGCTTTACACTTCATGATGGATATTGCTGTAGGCAGATGTATTGCGTCTAACAGAGTTTGAATGAGGGGACCGTGTTGAATTTTGGCACCGTGAAAAGTCAAAAAACCTCTCTCTCGCCAGAGGACACCGAAGTCGTGGACAACTCCGAATGCATAACGGGAATCTGTGTATATGTTAACTCTCTTGTTCCTGGCTTGAATACAGGCTTGTGTCAGAGCGATGAGCTCTGCTGCTTGTGCTGACAGGATGTCAATACAATTTGTTTCTATGACTTCAGTTTCTGTTGTGACTGCGTAGGCGGCCACTAATTCTCCTGTACTTGTTCTCATGCATGAACCATCCACATAAAGTGTCAGGTCTGGATCTGGTAATGCGGTGTCTGTCAAGTCTTGTCTGGGTTTCGTCGTGATAGTAATGACTTCAATGCAATCATGTGCCAATGGGTCTGTTTCAGTTAATGGCAAAAGTGTAGCAGGATTCAATGTATTACAACGTCTAATTTCTATGTGTGGCTGAAATAATGTCAATTCATAACCTGTCAATCTTGCTATAGTCAAGTGTTGAGTCTGTGTTCGATTTAAAAGAACTTCCACGGAGTGTGGAACTTGTACTGTCAATGGATGTCCTAACACCATTGAATCACTTTGTCTGATTGCTAGAGCTGTTGCTGCAACTGATTTCAAGCACGCAGGCAGAGCCTGGGCTACTGGATCCAATGTACTAGAGAAGTAAGCACACGGTTTGTGTGAACCTGCTTGATCCTGCGTGAGTACCGACAATGCAGTACCTTCACGTTCTGTGACAAAAAGTGTAAAAGGCTTACTGTAGCATGGTGTCGCTAAAACTGGTGCTTGACATAAGGCTTTCTTTAAGTCGTCAAAAGCTTGTGTATGTTCCTGAGTCCAAGGGAGGACAGTCGAAGACGCTGCCTCCTGAGTTGTTAACTGAATGAGTGGCTTTGCTAGAAATGCATACTGAGGGATCCATTGTCTGCAGTAAGAAGTGAGGCCTATAAAAGCCCGCACCTCCTTTTGTGTCCTGGGTGGTAACTGGATGCGATCAGGCGTTAGCTGTCTCCCCCATTTGGACAGCAAGTGCCCAAGGTACACCACTTGCTGAACACAGAATTGCAGCTTCGAAGGGGACACCTTGTGCCCCTTGTCGGCCAGGAAGTGTAAAACCGTCAGTGACGCTAGTTCACATTCAGGTTCAATAGGGACACTAAAGAAGGCGTTCTTAAGATCAATAACAGTAAAGAACGTTGCTTCAGAATCAATAGCTGTCAATAGAGATGAGATATCTGGGACCACAGGGTACTGCGGTACAATGCATTTATTCAATTCGTGCAAATCAATAACTAATCGGTAAACTGGTGATGCATTGGGATCTGTACGTTTAAGAATTGGAATGATAGGAGAATTACATAAATTCGAGTTGGTTTCTACAACCACTCCTTGTGCAATGAGCTCTTCAATGATTTTCAGTAAAGCCACTACAGCATCGGGGGGTAACTTGTATTGTCGAATTCGTGGTAAAACAACACCTGGCTTGAGTGTGACTCGATACGGTGTAATGTGCATACAACCTACATCAGTGGGGCCTTGCGCCCATAAATGTGCAGGTACATTCTGTAATCGGGGATCAATATCTCGCAACACATAGTGACCTTTAAAGTCACGTAGAAACAACCGTACTCCTTCCGGAGAACAGCAAATAACAGCTCCTAGAGCTTTCAGAGTCTTGATACCTAACAAGTTTTCTGGACATGACTTTGTGAGCAGTAAATCTGTAGTACATGTTAATGGACCAACTGCAAGGGGAAGTGGTTGCGATACTTCATTAATAATAGGCTTGCCTGAAAAACCAAGGGAAACATTCTGTGAGCCTGAGAGGGGTGCCCCTGGGACCTCGTCATGACTTATCGTTGTTCGGCTTGCCCCTGTATCAATTAAAAACTTTCTGTCTTTCCCTAATACTTGACTGTGTACATAAGGACCCTCTTGATCTACAGGAACCTCAATAAGAGGCAAGCCAACTTCCCTCTCTAGGCTGTTTCATGTATATCGCTGATAATCGGGATAATCAGTCTGGGCATACTGGTACATCTGCTGTGATGCATGTTGAGTTGCAGCAATCGGTTGGGGTTGTGGCACCGCTACTGTCTGTACTGTCTGTTGTGAGGCTTGCATAGGCTGGATATTCTGTGGTACTTGTTGTTGGACCTGGTCCTGTCTAGGAGGACGCGGTCTCTCTTTAGTTTTTCCAGTAAGTATATTATGTTTCAAAACTGCACAATCGTTTATATAGTGACCTGGCTGTTTACAATAGTTGCATGTCCCTTTAACAGGAGCTGTTGAATTATTAGACTGTGTCGTGCCCTTTTTCTGACCGTCAGCTGAAACTGACTGAGCAACTAACATTTTCATTTTCGTGTCTTTCATGCGTCTCTGTTCATGTTCTTGTTCCTCTCTAATTCTATTCTGGTGGTACTGTAACATTTGTAACATTTGTGAAGGCGTATTTGCTTGCCAAGTGCTCTCGACTTTCTGTACACGATTCTTAACTTGGGGCAGGGAATTTTCGACTAGCTTTGTTACGAAAAGATGTGGATACGACTCGTTACTTGCTTTCAGGCCACTATTAATACCAAAACATTTCTCAAATCGGGAATAAAAATCGCTAGTGTCTTCATCGGGTTTCTGTTTACAGGCTGAGATTGCATCCCAGTCCTCCTTTTTAGTTGCTAATAAACGTGGCAATACTTGCACTAACAATCCTGGTAATGCTCTAGATTTGTCCCCAAGCCCTGTTCCTGGGGTACGAGTCTTTTCTTCGTCTTCTAATGCAGCCCAATCAATCTTTTGTTCTCCCACCTCCCAGTCTTTTTCTTTGAGTTTCTCGTAAATACCGGCAGGCATTAACACTTTTAATATTTTCATAATGTCGGGACAGGTATAATCCCCCATGAGTAACATGTCTTTGATTTCGCGGTGGAAACCTGCTGGGTCTTTATCGTGACTGGGCACTAATTTCTTCATTTCTAACAGTTCCATTTTCGTTATGGGCGTGTACACAAACACGCGTCTAAAAGTATTATCAGCATTCTGGACTGGATGCACTTCTCGCAAGGGGTTCTGTCTGTCTATGTAATACATTTTTCTTTCTACAGGTGGAGCTGGAACAAACCGTGTATTCAGAAAAGTATTATACCTGTGTCGATGTTCTAGAATTACTTTAATCAAGTCGGTACCTAGACCTCTCCATTGTGGCGAGAGTAGTTCTATTAAAATATCAGGTAAGAGACCTGGATCAGAATGTTGGCCTTTGAATAATGTGATGAGATGCTGAACCATATATATACCAGCTAATTTCTGTTCATCAGGGGAAAGGTTTAAAAAGGTCTGCGCTAAACCATCATCACTATATTTATCAGGGTCGTCAGTCCATTGTACGGCTGACCTAGCCAATTCTTGTTCATCCATGGAATTGAGTACATGGTACCCCATGCGTTCTTGAAGTATTCTATCGGTAGCCTGGAATAGATGTTCGGGGGTCTTTGGATTTGACATGGCAGCTTGAAAGATTCTTTTACTTTCCGGACGTACCGGACGCATTGAGTTATTATAAGGTCTTCCCTTACCTACATATGCTATCATTTCTCTAGCTGGTAATTGTGATTGTCCTGTTGCCGTTTCTGGCTGTTCCTCCTCCTCCGAAAATTCATTCTTATCTGAATCTATTTCTGGTGCAGACTGCCTTCTTTCGTGTATCTGTTCTACTACCTTCCGGATCCTTCGATACATATTTTCTATGCTACTCTGTTTATCATGTTTTCCATCGGCTATATTCTGACCCCATTTATTAAGTGCTTTCATTTCTTCCTGGTCTACACCAGGCCTATCTTGTTCTCTTATTAGGCAGTTTATAAAAAACCGTAATATCTTGCCTTGAGTGTCAACTTTCTGGTAAGCCATGGCCTCGCCAATACTTTCAGGGCCTTCCCCCGTTTGAACAAAATGATATATTCTGTCTAGATGATCAACCATTCCTGGTAGTAACAATAAGAAGTTTGTAACTCGTCGTAATCGTACTGATGCGAGCATCATTCTGTCGTCTTTACCGGGTACTGGATCATATCTACAGTCTGTGAGACGTTCTTTAAGTATGTCATAATCGGCTGATTGAGGTGTACGCTGTTGCGCTAAATCCCTATAAGTCAATCGGTGTGCTGGTGGCGGTGTTTGAAAACCTGTCGCACCTCCCGAGGTGCCAGGACCAAAAGGATTTAATGGGTGAATAATCGGAAGAATAGGTGCAGGAAGGGTTGGGGGAACAGGTGCAGGATGTGGGACGGGAGGAGGAGTTTGTTGCGGAGGTGGGAGTAGATTATTTCGGGGTGGGGTACCATCAGCGGGTAGTGCTTCAACACGTGGATTTGTATATGCGGGAGCTACGTCGTCTAGATAGGAAGAAAGGAATATGTCTTTTGTGGTCTTGTGATGTACTTTAGTCGGGAGCAAGGGAGGGGGCAGATCCTTCGGTATTTCCGGAGTGGCCTTAGGTAAACCCTCGGCCAGCAAAGGATACATACCATTCATAAGAGTGTTTCGTTGTCGGTCTACTTGTTCTGCTTTTACTCGTATCCCCTCCTCAACTAATACGTTTTCTTGGGCTTTGTCTGAATCCTCTTTATGTTTCTCCGCTTTTCTGAGTGCTTTCTCTGTGCGTCTGTGCGATTCTTTACGCCATAGTTCAATGGCGTCTTTCTGTGACTGTCTGGCCTTCTTTTTCCATAACGCTTCCTCTACTCTCATGATGCACTCGGCATCCCATGTCCCTGTGGCGGGCCATCTTTGATTCTCTGCTAAATCTTTAGTATAGTCTACCCACAAATCGAGATATAATACAGCATCTAGGCCGTGTTTGTGGTACATAAAGTGCCCTGGAGTGTCCTTAGGTGGAACAGGCACTGCTTCTTCTAGAATCCCTTTTCTAGTTCCTATCTGTCTTAGTTTGGAGAACAGCGGCATGTTTCAGTCGTGCTACTCTGGGCTTGATACTTACTCGAACTTGAACACAACTAATACAGTAAACACAATAACGCAGATCGAACAATCACTCATACCACGACATTAAAACATACTAAAACATTTCAGAGCGAACAATAATGATTAGAATAAAACTAGTTAATTTCATACTGGATATACTGCTAAACAGTACAGATACACCGCTAAACAGTGCAGACCGGGTCTGCGTACCCAAACCCGTCTTGACCGGCACAAATTAATGCGCTCGTCTAGATGCGTCCCCAGCAACGGTACTCACCGGGAAGCACGGAACAGAAGGCCTCGGAAACTCGACACTGGACTGGACTCGACTGGACTCGACTCGTGACGTAAGCACTTCGGAACTTCGGAACTGGTGGGCCTCCGGATACCTCGGACTTTGCTCTCTCAGCTAGGCTCTGGTCGGGATCCTCCGCACTCCTCACCGCCTCGTCTGGGTGTCGATCGCAGCCTCAGTCACCTCCGTTGGCCTGAGGGAGATACAGGAAATCCTGCGGGCACGTGTAGTTGTCCGTCAGCGCTGTGGCAGGGGACCGGGCCTGCAACGCACCGCCGGCGCGTGGGGTGGGGGAGGGGTCCCTATTCGGGCGCCAATTATGTGGTAAATTTTAATTACCTATACAGAATTTATGCGGTAAAGTTCAATAAGAATAACTCAGTCAAAATGAAATGGTATCTGAGGTTTAAAAGGGGTTTTATTCCTTAAAAAGGAATTGGTTCGAACCAGGTAGCATGACCCATCGCCACGAGGGTTCAGGGTGAGAATTGCAATGGACATGTACAATGATTTATTAACAGGAAATCATATATATAGTCATTTCATACAGTAATATGGAATGCAGAAGGCGTAACAGCTGAGAGAAACGAGATAAGAACAGAAATACGTAACAGAAGGCGTGCACTAGGGCGTACACGGAGGTGTGTGCTAGAAACGTCACATAAAGGTGTCATAAGTGGGTGGATCCCTAGAAGGATCCTGCAGAGTCAGCAAGAACATGTGGCAGAGATGCGCGCGCGCAGCAGCATGACGTATGATTGACGTGTAACTGGAGGGTGAAGGGGACTTGACATTTAGCCCTACATGTGGAGACAGAAGTCTGGAGTGTCAGAACAACCTAATCCCAAATCATATCTAATATCTTGTGTTTGAGGAACTGTATTATCTAGAAGGAAAGGTCTCTTGGGCAGAGGCTATTCTATACTGACTGCTAATGCAGGCATATGCGACTGCGTGTCTACGTGTAAAGCAAGGGGGCCATGGGCCTACCATGGTAACGGAGGCTATGAATTACTTGCATGGAGACAGAAAGGCCGGGCCCTTTGCTCTGCAGCTGGGAAGGGTGTTTACCTAAACTACTAGACAGGAATGTATTTTTCGAGGAGCGGAGCAGATAACTTGAAGGCTGAATACAGTCTTGGCAGGCCGTCAGGCTGAGCCAGGCACCGCTAGCCGCGCAGGGAGTGAGTGAAAGGTCATGGATACAGATGCAGGTCCAGGCTGCAGCTTCCAGAGGCAGAAGGCAGGAGAAAGCTCGAATGGCAGAAAACAAGGCCCAACTCGCCAGGGCCAGAAAAACGTGAAAGTGCACCATGTAAAGACGTTGGCAAGGCACACTTAGGGACTGAATATTGGACCCATTCATGGTGGATCTGAAAGAGGACATGTTAACGTTGGACGCAAATGTATTTTGCGTCTTCATAGCTGGTTGTGGAGGGAACTTACATGTACTAGAAGCACGTACATGGAGCCGTTGGGGTCTACGATAGGGGACACAATTGACCATAAAAATTCATATTACCTCACTAGCCAAAGACAACATGAATAGGCTGAAACTAGATCATAAACTCAAAGGTGTTCCAAACAGGGGCCCCGAAAAATGCGTTTGGCCCAGGGCCCCCAAAAATCTTTAAGATGTCCCTGGGTGGGGAGACGCACAGGGGGAACAAAGCAAAGGGGTGAGGACACAATAGTTAGCACAACATGTAGTTGGGTGGAGAAACACAGAGATGACAGCGAGCAACATGGTTGCCAAGGGGAGAGAACTATACAAGGAAGACAGCTGGAAAACACATACAGTCTTGTGGAGTGCTTAACCAAAAAGCTCAGACACAAATAAGAAGTAGGCACATGAGACCAACAAGAACGCCAACCAATGGTAAGTAATGGGCAGGCTTCAAACCCCGTGAGCCACAATATGTCTTTCGCAGTCAGACAGCAGTGCTGTCTGGTAGGCTTAACATGAACAAAGGAAAAACTCTGTGCATAAAATATCATCAGAAAAGATGTCTTACATATAAAAGACAGTACAAAGACTACAAAATGAACATTGTGCTTGGATACATGAGTGATTTTATTCCCTAGCCTTGCCTCTCCCATTTATGTAGCTGCAAAGTTTGTGTCGAATTCTATAGATTGAATGGTAGTCAGATGTATTTACTTCCCCAGCATTGCTCTCCTCTCTCATCAGCAGTCATTGTGAGCCAAGTGTATGTTTTGGTGTTGGATTCACATCCTCCTCGAGGGAGCCAGAAAGGGATTTTGCATCCGCCGTCCCAGGATCAAGCTAGTTCCAGCAGGTCAGCCCTATCCAATGAAATGGCCAGTCCAGCCAATGTACATTAAAAGTTGCCTCCTTGTCCATTCCCTGTCCTCCAACTTGTTTCCTGACAAAGTAACAGCTTCTGACTGTTTGGAGATTATCTGATTCCACTATTTATTGCAGTGAACATGATGGGACAACAGAGAGAAAGTGCACTTTTTGGTATCAGAGTATCACGTAACTATACAACACCTAAAGGGAAGATGCCATGTTGAAGAGTTACAGTGAGAAGCAGACTACCTTTTTGCCATCAGCTACGGGAACTTTGGATTACTTCTCACGCTTCCCGCTTCGCGGGAAACGCTCGTTGGTGGGGGCAACAGCGGCCGAGAGGGGGGCAGAACTTCACAGCCCACAAGCTACCTGGGCAAGGAGACACCTCCCCGCCACTGCCTTCACAGGTGCTTAAAGGCAGCAGCATTATCGCGCTCCGCGGAACGCGCGCGGGATGAGCCGGGCGAAGCCCGGGCAAAGTGCGGGCCGTCTGTGGCCATCCGGGGCCGACCGTGGCTGGGCTGGGCCACCCCCCTAAAGTTCAGACACTACCAGGTATTAGGTCACCTCCCTTGTTCTCAGCATTAACCCATAAGTTTAGTCTTTGGGCGATTCCTATAGTGAAGTGTGCTCCCTCATGCCAATGACAACTTGTTCTGGGAAGAGCATGAGGTAGGGGGAGGCTATCTAAGTGGCACTATAGACCAGTTTATTACTCAAGCTTTTTCAGTAATCGAGAAAGAGATCGCCATTACTGAGCGCCGCCTCTCTCTTGAGCCCCTGAATCATAAACGCCCCTCCCTGGGGCCCTTGGCACGGGCAGCCTCCCTTGTTCATACAGCTGAGCTCTCGGATATTGCTATTCCTAGTGCCGACCAGCTTAGATCAGGTGCCATAAGGGACACCCTAAAGAGGCTTAATGCCCTTGAACCACACAGGCACTCGGTTACACAGCCAGCTCTGGGGTCTGTTCTGCCTCCAGCGCCTCTCGCCCCCTAGGGTCCCCCTGTACAACTAGAGGTAGTGGCTGCCAAAAGAGTTAGAGCAGCACCTATCAAAAGGAAAAGAGCTATAAGCCATCGAAGGGGTAGCCATCTTAAACCCCCCAAGAAGCTCAGAGGAAATTGCTCTAAGGGTTGTGTGAAACCAATGGGGCTGGGGGCGGTGGTGAAGCAGATTCCCTCTGGGTCACAAGGGACTTCCCCTCCTGGTGGCCAGTTGCTATGTCTCCCAAGTGACCTAGAGAATGTCAATCCACAGTGTACTCCAAACGCAGGCACTTTACCCCAGTCACCTCCTATCGCCCAAATTGAGAAACTAATGAAATCTCTGATACTCCCGGTACTTGAAAGAGTGAAAGTCTTGACGGAGAGGCTGGATAGATTTGAGCAAGCCACTCTTGACAATTTCTTTTCACTCAAGTCCCTGATCAAATTACATTCTAGAAAGTGGGATGGTGGGTCGGAGGAGAAAAAAAACTCCCAGGTGGTTCCCTCTCCCGTTGAGGCGAGTGTGCCTAAAGCATCAGGGGCAGCTCCTGGGGTTAACGTGTGCGGGGATTGCTGTTGAAGGTGGCCTTATCCAAACCAATGCCCCAATAAGCCCTCATCTCAATTTAAACCCGAATAGAGGGACTCAAGGTCCTTGTCAAAGTCTCCCTGCCCAGAGTAATATCATCAATAACAGCGTGGGAGGTAGAGGGGACCAAAAGTGTAATCCACCGGTTCAACCAAAAATGCCCGCCCCGGTGGAGAAGGGAGCAATTCACCCTCCCCACATTAACCTACCCCCTGATTGCCAGCCTTACGTAGTGGTGCTTACCGGGGTTCCACAGCAGAAGGCGGGCAAATATGAGTCGGATAATGAACTTAAAAACAAAACTATGTTTTGGTTACGGGAAAATAGACCTCTGCCTAGTTCACTTGATGGGCAGGTCCTTCATGTTAGACGGGTCAGTTGGGTAGGAAATAGGACTAAAGACACATTGGGTGACTGCATTTTGGGCAATTTCAGGGATGTTAGGGTAGCAAGGTTTATCTGTAACCAACAACCTAGCCAAGGTAGTATAGGAATTAGTACTCATGATCTTAGCTACTTCCATTCTCACCCAGCAATTCCACAGAATGCTAGCTATCATACCTGGGGGGGGGGAGGGATAGATGGTCTTACCCCCATGATTTCCATTCACTTAGGTCTTATACCCCAAACAGAGGCCTTGGATCCAACAGGCTGGGATGGGGTTGTCGACTTGGTGTTTACACCCCTTACGAGAGGGTACCTGCTGTAGCCGACACGTCTGGGTGTTGTAAGGTGTTCGAGTATGGCGCACTACATGGGCCTTTTTATCCCCCTGAGTTCCCTTACTCACCTTTCTTAAGCCCCGTGAACAAGCTTGCGCTTGTTTGTTCCCAACCTAAGAGTAATCATAAGATGGTCGTGTCTGAGGGTACTCCACTGAAGTCCCGACCCGGGCATAGTATGTTCACCACGCAGTCTCCAGTAGTGCAAGCTATAGCAAACAGTGACGTAAGAATTGTTAGCTTGAACATAGCGGGCATCTCCAGAAAATTAGATCTCACAGACTGGATCATCTCTATTGAATCTTTTGGGATATGTATCTTCCAAGAGACCTGGTGTTTGGAGCCTTGCCACAAGGTCGGATATACCACATATTTTGTTCCTGCAATCTCCCCCCCCTACTGGGAGAGGTCGCCCTTCAGGAGTCCTCTTTTTTTGGGTCAGTATCTCCTTGGGCTGCTATATTAGGCACAGAGAAATCAACTCTCCCGACTTATTAAGATTATCAATTAGGGGGCCCCGGAGAGGGGGTACTTTAGAGTTATTCAACATTTATGCCAGGGGCACCAAAGGTGGCTCACCATCCCTGACCATATATGGGCTTGAAGACGAACTTAGCCAGTGTAGTTCTGACATGTGTCATGGTTGCCGGGGATCTGAATTGTACTTTCGAGCCCCTTGCGGCAGATGACATCTTGGGTATCTCAGATGAGGACGCCAGGAGGGGTATTCCATCTTTATCAATTTTGCCCATAAAGAGGTGGTCCCAACGGGCCATCCAGCTTAATACCATAACTCTGGAATATGGTCTAAGAGCGGTGAATGGCAGATCAAAATCGGACCCTTGTGGAGCACACACGTTCAACAGGGTAGACCATACTTCGAAGATAGATTACATCCTACTCGATTTTAAGCTCTGGGGACTTATGCGTGATATGGAAGTTCCGTCCACTATGGACAGTGACCATAATCCATTATCCTTGATTTTGCACCCCATGTGGTCGCCCTCAAATGGAATGCAGGAACCCTCTGTGTTGCGGACAACTGGAGAAGTTTGTCTCTCAAATTGTGGGAGGTACCTCAAATGGTGTAAGGTTGCCCTGGATGAGGGGAAGGTCCATAATATAGGGGCACTTTAGGGAAAGGCCTGTTCCAGCCTGGACTCTACTCCCCTGGATCCCCCCGAGGTATCCTTGCTCTTTTGTGATACCATCAATGCCCTGGGAAAGCTATTTTTAACAGACAGTCGGGCCCCCCGGTAGGGAGTGTTGGAGACCCAAGGGTAATCCGAGGTGGTATTCCAAAAAATGTCGGCAGACGAAAAGAGCTCTATTGAACGCCATCAAACTTAGGGGACCTGAGTTGATTCGTGCGGCTAGGAAGGAGTATAAGCACTCTATTAGTGAAGCGAAAAAAGAGTGGGAGGACCAGTTCTGGCGTGACATGAAGGAAGCTAGTGCGGGGAGGGACTCCAGGGACTTCTGGGATCTAGTAAGTGCTAGGAATAGGCCTGCTGATACCCTCATAACATGCAACATCTCTGAGGAGGCATGGTTTAATCACTTCTCTCTCCTCTACACTACCAATCTGGCTGTAAGACAGGGCCCAATTAACTTACCATCATTGGGCCCCTCCGGGATGAGTGAAGATCTTTCCTTTACAGCTAAGGAAGTGGAGAATGTGATAAAATCCTGTCCCAAATAAAGCAGCAGGCCCAGACAGGCTTCCGGGGGACTTGCTTCGCCTCAATTTGAAAGAATGGGGGAGGTTCATTTCATCCTTGCTTAATGCTACTTACCACAGTGCGGCAATCCCAGAATCCTGGAGGGGAGCTGAGGTCGTCCTGATCTTCAAAAAGGGGGGTCGGTATGACCCAGCTAACTATCGCCCCATAAGTCTAATGGATTCAACCCAGAAGGTTGCAGGAAAGGTGGTTCTTGGGAGAGTGCTCCAGTTAGTAGATGACAATAAAATTCTCTCTGACTTCCAAGCAGGGTTCAGGTCAGGTACCGGGACTACTGAGCAGTCGTTTGAATTGCTGCTCTTATACTGGAAGGTGGTTGTACTAGGCAAAGGCAGTCTCGCTTTTATTGACCTAAGGACTGCCTTTGACATGGTGCCCAGGGATCACCTGTGGGAGGTATTGTCTGACTTGGGGATGCCCGCTTATATATTGTCTTTACTGGTGAAGCTCCATACAGGAAACTTTGCGCATGTCAGGTGGGGGTAAGCAGGGTCAGAAGACTGCCAGAATTCAAGTGAATAGGGGCGTCCGTCAGGGATGCGTTCTTGCCCCCACTCTGTTCTCATTGTATGTGAACGGAATGGTGGAGCACCTTTTGAAAAAACCATCTGCACACCATCCCTGGCGGGCAAGAGAATACCAACTCTCCTATTCGCTGATGATACCCTCCTGATCTCTAAATCCCCTGTGGGTTTACAGAGCCTCCTGGACAGTTTTCAAACTTTCTGCACTAGTAGGGGGCTTAAATTAACACAGAAAAGACAAATATCTGGTGCTCAACCCCCCCAAAAAGCTTGGACGGCCTCCTGTACTAAACCAGGTGCCCGACACTATGTGGTGGAACTCCCATCTCCAGAAGATGTTACTAAGCCACAAAAGGGTTGTGGGGGCTCTCCTGAAGGAACAGCGGTCGTCCTCTTCAAACCCATTGCCCCTGTGATAGATATATATAAGGCGAGGGGTGTTAGTGCAGCACTCTATGGGGCAGAACTCTGGGGAACCTATAATATTGATCAACTATCCTGTTCCGAGAATAAATTCTTGAAGGACCTGATGGCTCACCCACAAAGTACCACAACGCTACCCCTACTACTCGATTTGGGATGCCGCTCAATTAAAGACCAGGCAAAGCTGCGTCCCTTATTACTCTGGGCCTGATTGTGGAGTGTTCCTGAACTCGCCAGTTATGCGGAAGGTCTGATGGAAGTATTATCAATGCCTGATTGGTCCAAAATTAGGTGGCTCCGGGACGTTAAATCCCTGCTTGGGGAGCTGGGGCTCAGGGAAGCTTGGCTTTATAGATCTGCCCCCGTAAAGCTGTCCTTAAGAATATCTATTGGAACTGGGTATCTGAAAAGAGTAGCATTGACCCAAAACAATGTAGAGCAACCAGTGAGTTCCTCAGGATCAAGGATACGGCCCTCTGCGAACCCTACCTTGATATAATTCTAAAATCTATAGATAGGGCTTTGTATTTTAAGTTTTAAGTTTAGAGTAGGTATGCTCCCAGTGGGTGAATTGACTGCCCGATGGAAAATCCCAGGCCAAACCTCACCTAGGGTCGAGTCTGTTACACGCTTCCTATTTGAATGCCCCGCTTATAAATTCCCGAGATCTAGGTGGCTAAAGCCACTGTGTAGGGAGTTGGGCACCAGACATCACATAGTCGCATTGCGAATCTTGACGTCCGACACCCGGCCCTTGTTCGTCTGTGGTATGTCAACATTTTTAAGTTGGGCTTGGTCGATCAGATCTAAAAGTCTTAATAAAATTGTTTAATTATGGTCATTGTAGTTAGACCTTCTTAAGTAATTTATTGATGTCATTTGTATCATTTCATCTAATCTTGTGGATGTATTTTATATGTTTTGGTTTTTAACTTGTTGTGCTATGTAATGCTTTTAAAGATATATTTTATCGAAATAAAGCCTACTAACTGACTGACTGAGTATTAAGTACATCTAACTGTTTAGGGAGAATTTCAAAATTCAGTTGTCTGATCTCAAAAATCATACCTGGTCTGTGAGCCAGATCACACTTACACTTCAAGAAGCTCCCTGCACATTTACAGAGAAATGACTGGACCACATGTCTCCTGAGAGGGACTGACTGAGTGACTGAAGATGCCACATGCGAAAATGGAAGAGTCAAGAGGCTGGCAGGGTAGACTGCTTGGCCAAATCTTCGCACCTTGCCTGTGGCACACTTAACATGTCCTACTGTCAGAGTTCTCAGCTATTAGGCCATGACTGTCAGAGTCAAAGTATGCTATTCATCTCAGCCACCACTGCTACATCTGACTGATCGCCATTCTGCTAGTCTGACATCATCTCATCAGGATGCAGGACATGGGACAGCTATTAGAGGAGGAGGGGCTGCCAAGACCCCAAACATGCCCATGTAGCCCCATTGAAGTGGTAGCTTCCTTCAGTTTGGGCTGGTTTGAATATTTATGCAATAGCCTATTTATTGGTTCTAAACTGAGTCAAGAAAAAGTAACGAAGTTGTCCAAATGCCTCCTCCTGAACCAAAGACTGCAATTAGGTTGATCTCGGCCACTGCCCTGAGAATTCGGAAGACATTCCTTGTAGGAAGCTGGATCTGTATATTCTATCGCAAAGTAAGGTATATTGTGCACAGATTCTAGTGGATTCCCAAAGGCTTTACAAAGCCTTAAGTAGGTAATACTAATATCCTCTTTTTGATAGTGTGTGTTAAGCATTTGTTGTACACACACTCAATGGCCAGATCAGAGACCAATTGTTTATAAAAATATTACTTTGCGTGTGTTTATTACTTAGAACCAAAGATACTCAGTTGAAGTAAAATACATTTTGCAATATCACAATTTTGAAGTATAAAAAGTGGACACAGTGCATTTCTCG
The DNA here is from genome assembly GCF_964263255.1 of Lissotriton vulgaris. Lineage (NCBI taxonomy): Eukaryota > Metazoa > Chordata > Amphibia > Caudata > Salamandridae > Lissotriton > Lissotriton vulgaris. The sequence goes on from NC_141696.1 coordinate 28,238,986, forward strand.
AACAGTTCAATGTTAAACTATAGAGGACAAACAATGTTGTAATTTCACAGGTAAGTAGACTTAAAATTCCAGTCTTCCGGTTATAGTACCAACCTAGGGCAAAGGTCAGGTAAATGTAGACATTGCACCACCAGGGGTACTGGGGCAGCCGGGTGCAGAGGTCAAAGTCAGTCACTGGGGCCCAATGTTAGTCAATGGGGACTAGGGCCATGCAAAGAGGTGCCCATTGCAAGTATTTAGAATCAGAGTTAGGGGTCAATCTCCAGGGATTAGGACCAGCACTGGGGGACCACGAGGCAGCACCAAACACACACCCTCAGCAGCAGAGAGACAGCCTGGTGAAGAGTGCCAACACAGCGTGGAGTGCCCAATCCAAAGGGACAGAGACTGAAGGTTTTGAACTAAGGCTGCAGGCTCGAATCAGGAGGCTGGACGAGGGGGAACTGGTGGGTCTGGAAGTAATTTGGGGGGCTGAGGAACTCAGGGACACCATCAGTTGAGCTCCCCAAAGCCGGGGGGCTGTGGGTGCAGGGGTGTTTTAGAGCATCAGAGATATCTTACCGGAGGTGGTCGGTGTTGAAGTACCCTTCGTATTGAGGCTGCAGGCGTCTTCTTGGAGTCCAGGAGGGTTCACGCCTGGGTGGACTCAAGGTCCGGATTGTTAAGGAACGTTCTTAGAACCGGTGGGCTTCTTTGACTCAGTCAAGAGGCATCAGGTGCAGGGGTAGGTTTGTAGGTTTGGTTGTGCGGTTCAGCAGGGCCCTAGAGCTCTTCTTTTTGGTTTCTATGTGGACAGGGCGGCTGTCCTCTAGAGTTCCTGGTCTGTAGGTAAGGCAGGCAGTCCTCCCAGGGTTGTGGAGATTACTGGGCCTGCAGGACAACTCAATTGTTGGTGCAGGTTTTTCCAAGGACTGCTGACAGTCCTAAAATCCTCACAAACCAATATGGAGGATTTTCAAAGGAGGGGGTCACTTCAGCTCAAGACACCTTAGGGGTGGTCCCGACTGAGAGGCGACATACCTCTCCTGTTTACTAATTTTCCTGTCAACCTTGGCCCAAAAGTGGGGCTTGGTCAGGGAGTGGGCATTTCCACTAACTGGTGAGGCCTTGGCTAGCATAATAAAGAACAGGAAGCTTTTGAGGCTCACCATCCTTGAATGCTGTTACTGCTTGGAGTAAGGTGTGTAGCACCTTCACCCAAAGCTGCCTTTGGTTCTGACCCACAAAACACAAGGCTTCCAACTCAGGGGGTCAGGAACATGTCTAGAAGTGGCAGGCTGATGCAGACCAGTCAGCCACACACTCGTGGTTTGGTAGTTTTCAGGGGGCACCTCTGATGTGCCTTTGGAGTGCATTTATGAATGCATCCACCACTGGAATCAGTGAATGCTCATTAAGCTGAGATGTTTGGTACCAACCATCTTGGGATTACGTTAAGCCATTGTGGAGCTGTGGAACACATATTGACAAGCTCCCAGCCCATGTACTCAGTGTGGCTTTCCTGTGCACTTTTAGCATCTACAAAAGGGCTCATGCAGGTATGCCCTCACAAGAGGTATAGTGCACCCTGCCTAAGGGCTGTAAGGTCTGATTTAGGGGTGACTTAGCCATGTCTGTTGCAGTGCTGGTAGGCCTTGCACACAGGGATGAGTGCCAGGTAGACTCTTCACTTTTAGCTACACCAAAACAGTGGCAGTGGGCATGTTGGTAAGGGGTCTTTCAGGGTAACATAATACATACTGCAGCCCTTAGAGACCCTCTCTCGTCACAATCCCCTGGTATCACTGGGACATTTTACAAGAGATGTATGTGTGGGCCAGGGGTGTGCCACTTGTGGAAACAAAGGTACAGTTTTAGGAAAGAATACCAGCACTGGGAACCTGGTTATCAGGGACCCAGTGCACATTTAGTCAAAGTTGCATTCAGAGTCAGGCAAAAAGTGTGTGGGGTAACCATGCCAAAAGGAGTATGTTTGTAAAATAATCTACTACTATTAGAACTATTCTGTTGCTAAGCAACTTAGCAAAGTAGAACTGTGCCTAGTTTTTTTAGATGAGGACATACCACTGCATGTGCAATCCAGTCATCCGAGATAAATTCAATGCTATAAGTTCCAAGACACATTCATCACTGGTGCCTGACTCCTGCGGTCCGAGGGGGAACAGGTAATGAAGGGATTTGTAAACCGCCTTGTCATTCGTATTTATACTCTGTGTTCCTGACATCACGTATCTATCACTCCACCCCTATTTAAAGATATAGTGCTTCTAAAGATGCCCGTTTTTTTGCATTTAACCTAGTTTAAAAATATTGTAGTGCTTTATTGATATAAAATAATTTTTTTATTTGAACAAGGTATTGCTTCTTGTAGATAGGTCTGTAGCGGGAGTGTTTTCTTAAACCTGTTTTTGGGATCTGGTACACACACATTTAAATCTAATTCAAGTTAGATTCAGTTTCTCATTTCATTTGGAGTGAACCCAATCATTTTTCGATTGACACATTATGTCAGAAAAGTATCTATATTCTGCCCAAAAAGTAGTAGTGATAAATAAGAACTAAAAATGTCCTGTTCTTTCTAGAGTAATTGGCTGCAAATATATTTGTCCTGATGAAGACACCACGACGTGTCGAAACGCGTGGACTGACAGACTACAGCCACAGCAATATTAGATAGGACAAACATAATTGTCCTTTCAGTGTTTTTAACTCATATGTTTTATTTATAAAGAATATCTGTTTTATTGCATCAATTCATCTTGTATACAAAATTTAATTGTAAAAATTAATCCTTTTTAATTAAAACAAATCGTTTTTGATATCAAGTTCATTGTTGTGTTATAGTTTATGCTTATTTTGGAACAGAATTTTGTACGGACATAGCTAGTGTTTTGCTTGCAAGATAGCCTGGGTTGATACCTTCACATTGTACGTTTTCCCTGACCCAGGATCTTTATCCTTACCAGGGGGCCCTTGATACTTCACAAAAAAAAAACCAATGATAGTAGCAACACAACTACTAACCCTTACACTCAGGGTGACTATTCGGACTATTCCAGGCCCCCAAAGTTATAAGAATGTCTTGGGCACCAGGTAATAGTCATTTTAAATGTATATTGAATGAATAATTAACTGTTGCTGGGATCATCTCTAAATTAGCCAGACAACGCCATCTTGTGGCATACTGTGACAAGCACCGGTGCTGACAATTAAGTGCCTGTGTCGAGCACCATAAACCACCGGCTGAAATTAAGCACTGCAGAGGCCCCAGGGAGCTGGCCTGAGTCTAACTCATTCACTGGATCACCATGTTTTGCCTGATCACATTGCAACTGATAACCTGGACAATCCTCTAGAGGTGGAAACATTGGGTGCAGTAATCCTTCAAAAAGTGAACAAATATCTGACGTGGATTTGTGGTGACAGGGTAATTTTGATACAAAAACTGTATACACATTCACACGGCCTGCCACTGGCATCATATTGTCATAAAATGGAAATAAAAAACCCCATCAATCAGAAGGTTATTCCAAAGTAGGTTTATTGACAGGGTCATCCTATGTAGACATTTGTAGTAGTTTCTTGCTTTACTTATAAAAAAGCCCTCTCAAATCAATGTGCTGATTACAATTATCCTATTGCTCTTGACTATTGAAAGTAATGCTATGTTTCTGTCCCATGTGTCTCCTCCTCCCTAGAGGCCACACCTTGTGTTTAAGTATAATTGTGAGCTGCACATTTTCATTACATGTATTACGTGTGCATTTGGGATAATCACTATGGGTTAAGAATGGGGCGATGTAGGTGAAAATTATAGACCCATGTATCTCGCTACATCTGTAAAAATGTATAAATAACTTGTGCCTGTAGGAGCAGTTCACTGGCCTTTGCCTGCTGAGAGTGAATCCCACAGACTATGTGTTACAGAGCTCACTCCATTACTGCTGCTGAAGATGGATTTAACTCATAAGCTCGTCAGTGTGCTTTGATCAGTGGTGGTCTCACTGCTGGGACCCATATTTATCTTCAGGGCACAAGCCTAAATGATGGGTGTTACTCTGTGCCTCATATTTCTGCTGTTCTCTCATGGCGTGGAAGCCTTCCTTCAGTCAGCCTGTAAATTCAAACCCTGGAAGCAACAGGTGTACACCAGGGATGGAGACATTCTTATAGCTGGAGTTTTTGTCGTTCACTCAGAAATCACTTTTACCAAACTAACTTTTGCAGAAGAACCATTGCCTGTTTCTTGTGAGGGGTAAGAGCAGTTTATTCCATTCATTATAGAATTGGCACAGCTGATGTCCTGTGTGTGTAGGAATGGTTTATTACATATGTTTATAAGTGTCACATCTGATATTCTGTGGGTGACACAATAGTTTATTACAGTATGTACAGAAGTGTCACAGCTGATATCCTGTGTGTGTAAGAATGGTGTATTACAATCTGTTCGTAAGTGTCAGAGATGCTGTCCTGTGAGGTGTTAGAACAGTTTATTACAACCTTTAGGGAAGTTTTGGAGATGATGTCTTGTGACTGGTTAGCACAGTATATTACAGTGTACATTCAAATGTCACAGCAGAATTCTTGTGTGTGTAGAATGGTTTATTACAATTTGTGTGGAAGTGTCACATCTGATATCCTGTGAGGGGTTAGAACAGTTTATTAGAGTCTTTATTGATGTGTCATAGCTGATATCTTGTGTGGAGTAAGAACATTTTATTACAGTATGTATCGAAGTGTCACAGCTGATATCCTATGAGGGGTAAGAGAAGTTTATTATTGTTTAGCTTATAAAGCGCCTGGTTACTCCACCCAGAGTGTCCCAGCGCTAGAACACCATCAGACCCCTAACAACTGACCTATGCTAGCAGCCCTACTATGCCTCTGACTGCCAGGCCGACAAAGAGACACAACTTTCGTCCTTCGTGCGAGTGTTGAAAATGGCAGGTTTTACATTTTGTTCCTGAACATAGTTTCCGATACACACATCCGTAGATCGATAGGCAGATCATTCCATGCCTTAGCCGCCAAAAAGCCAAAGGACCTCTCTCCCGCTCAAGCCTTTCGTACCCTGGGCACATTCACTTTGGCTGTGCCCAACGATCTCAGGTTTTGGGCAGGTCGATATGCAGTAAGAAGAGGGAGCAAACATTGCTGCCCCTTTTGATTAAGGATCCTATATCCAAAGCATAGGGCCTTAAAAGTAACTCTGGCCTGTATAGAGAGCCAATGAAGTTTCATCAAGGCTTCCCCCACTGATGCCCGCCTGGGAATATTCAGAATCAGCCGAGCTGCCGCATTCTGGACCTTCGGCAGGATATTCAAATTTCTGACAGTCACCCCTGGATACAGTATGTTACAATAGTCATCATCATCATCAAATCAGCTTTATTCGGTATGTTAAAACAGACCATAAAAGCATTCTAATCATAATATACAGTTTACAGTTATAAAGTCGTACAGAAAAACAGTACATTCCAAACAAAGTGATTTATATACATGTGTACAGTTCAGTTTTAGTTAATAGTTCAAAATATTAAGTCTGTCAAGATTTGGATTTAATAAATGTCTTCTTAAAACCATACGGAATAACATATTTCATTATTTTTGCTCCAGGGTGAGAGAATCAGTGAAATAAAGTGCAGAAAGAATTCCTTAGCCTAATCATCTTATATATATAATAAGCTCCTAAAGTTAAATGTTACAATAGTCAAGGTGCGAAGTAACAAGGGCCTTTACAATGGTTCTTTTTGCATCAAGTGGAAGTGGGTCCAACATTTTTCGTAGCATTTTAAGGATGCCAAAGCAGGCTCCAGCTACAGTGGATATCCACTCTGAGAAGGACAGTTTGTCGTCAAACCACACTGCCACATTTTTTACCTTAGCTTTCGGGACTGGAGTAAGTCCCAGTTCCTCCGGCCATCATAGCTCAGACCAGAGTGAGGGCTGTTTACCGATTACCAACATCTCAGTCTTCCCTGCGTTCAACTGAAGAACAACTGTGTTTCATCCAATCAGCAAGGGCACCCAAGCAGATCTTAAAATCAGATGCCATTCCAGACTCCTTTTGCTCTAGAGTAACAATCAACTGAGTGTCATCGAAATACAGTATGTATAGGAGTGCCACAGCTGATATCTGTGTATGGTGACAACAGTTTATTACAGTATGTATAGGAGTGTCACAGCTGATATCTGTGTATGGTGACAACAGTTTGTATAGGAGTGTCACAGCAGATATCATGTGAGGGGTAGGAACAGTTTATTACAGTATGTATAGGAGTGTCACAGCAGATATCATGTGAGGGGTAGGAACAGTTTATTACAGTATGTATAGGAGTGTCACAGCTGATATTTCTTACAGTAAGAACAGTCAACCACAGTAAGCATAGGTCAAATGCCCCAGTAGAACAGACAACCATACCTTGAGTTTCATAGACCCAATCTCTTGTGCTGCCTGCAAGCTTGAGGCCTGTTGCTCCCATCAATTTGCATGCAAACCCCCCAGTAGCACCCTTCTCAGGCTGTGTGTCAGGTTTAGAGGGTGTGTAGGGGACCAGACAATGTGATTTTTATATTAATTTAGTAATGCATTATTTTATTTAGCAGTTAAACTGAACTGAAAAGACCCAGGAGGTGAAAGAATGTTTGTCATGGAAACAAGTTACAGGTCACATGAGGAATGGAAACATGTAATGGAAATACAGAATGGGGCGCAGCTTGGTTAGTAAGATTGGAGGCGCGAGCCTTAGATTTCCTAACAATCATGCTGGTTTATAATGGTAAAATATATCTTAAGACAAGCATGGTGCAAGAGAGGGGCTTAAGGGGTGGTGCAAAGGGAGTAAAATGTGGATTGGTTGAAGAACTAAGGGCCATATTATCAAGAAAGGGCAATACATTATCACTGCTTTTATCGGCAGGAAACTGCAGCTAAAGCGGCGATAATGGGCTTGATAATAGGCCCTTGTGAATTCCCATAGCAGCCCAGGTTCTGGTGTTCTGGGCATATTATCGAGCCCATTATTGCCGCTTTAGCGGCAGTTACCTGCAGCTAAAACAGCGATAATTTTAACGAGGTTCTTGGTAATATGCCCCCGAGTCTTGTCTCAGCAACAACGCTCAACATCCTGTGATTGTGGGCAAATCACTCAATCTCCCTGTGCCTAACAAAAATTAATGTGCCCTCTTGTAACAAAACTGGTGCTATGCAAAGCACCCTGATACCGATACCTTTGGGTCTAGTTTGCGCTATATAAAACTCAAAAAAATAAAATAAAGAAAAAGAGCGCTTCAAAATGTTAAATGCTTCTCAGGCAAGATTAGAACCGAGTTTTACAATGCACTATACATCTATCTGTAAGAGTAGGTATGTCCTAGCCTCGCTTCTGGTCTGAAGTTGATGCCCAGGACCACTGTGTTTGGTCATGTTAGCAGTGCTGCGTCTTGGGATACAGTTCTCTTGATAAAGACACCTGTGGCACAGAGGCCAAAGCTGCTGCCTGGGTATCTGGGTTCAGGTCTCGGCGTTCACACAACATCCTGTGATTCTGGGCAAATCACGTAATCTCCACGTACCCATGGACAGCGCCTTAATACCCTCACGGGTGATAAGCCCCCTATATAAATCTAGAAACTTAACTTATTGCAAAATCTACGGTTCCCCAAAGTCGGCCTTGTTTGTAGGTAATGGTTTGCTCATGAGAACTGAGACATTCTAGCTGACATTCTTATGTAGTAAAAATTTGTAACAAGAGGTCAGCTAGAGATTGATGGGGTGAGCCGATATTTTCTCTCTCGCGTTCAGGGGCGTAGCTTGGTCAGTGAGATTTGGGTGTGTCAATGTTGGATTTTCCAGTTATCATGCTGCCATATCATATTTAAAAATATGAGAAGCAGGGAATGACTGCAGCTTAAGAGGCAGTGAGAGGAGTACAGATTGGTAGGGTATTTAGAACACAATATTTTGCAAAATAAACAATGTTTTTTAAGACCTTAAAACAGACAAGAGAATGCTTGTGTGTTTTTTGTCTGTGTGTATGTAAATATTGCAAGTGAAATTCGACAGATACCTCACCATACCTGACTAAAAGCATCTGTCCCCAACTACTTACTAGATAATCCATTTATCCGGTGGGTGTAATACCCTCTAAAGGTATGTCCCTGCTCAGGCTTCCATAATGTGTTGCACATATGGGCAGAGTGTGTAAGCCTAAGTTACAGAGTCAATCAATCAATCAGTGACACTTATATAGCGCGCTACCTACCCGTAGGGTCTCAAGGCGCTGGGGGGGGGGGGGGGGGGGGGGGTGCCGCTACTGCTCGAACAGCCAGGTCTTCAGCTTCTTCCTGAAGGAGAGGTGGTCTTGGGTCAGGCGCAGGTCGGTCGGGTGGGAGTTCCAGGTCTTGGCGGCCAGGTAGGAGAAGGACCTTCCTCCCGTAGTCGCTCTTCGGATGCGGGGGACGGCGGCAAGGGCGTGGTTGGCTGATCGGAGGTGGCGTTTGGGAGCGTAGAAGTTGATTCGGCTGTTGAGGTAGCTCGGGCCCTGGTCGTGTAGGGCTTTGTGTGCGTGGGTGAGGAGGCGGAAGGTGATTCTTTTGTTGACGGGGAGCCAGTGAAGGTCTCTCAGATGTCCGGTGATGTGGCTGGTTCGTGGGATGTCGAGGATGAGTCTGGCTGAGGCGTTCTGGATCCGCCTGGGTGACGGTCTTCCTGGTCTCGGTGGGGATCCACCAGAAGATCTTCCGAGCATGCTTAGGATGTTGAAGCACGCCGAGGAGACGTTGTTGACTTGCCTGGTCATGGAGAGGGAGGAGTCCAGGATGAAGCCCAGGTTGCGTGCATGGTCTGTCGGTTTGGGTGCGGTGCCCAGGGCGGGGAGTTCTATAAAGTAGAGTGCAGTGTCATACACTGGAGTGTTACACATTGAACTGGTTTACAGTGCTGTCTCGTACAGTGGAGTGTTGTGCTTTGGATCCTTGTTAAGTGGAGTGTTGTTGAGTTGACTGTCATTGAATGTATTGCTGTAGAGTAGAATAAACTGAGCAGCATATTGTACAGTTGCTTACTGTGTAGTCCAGTGGTGTTAAGTGTGTTAGTGGAGGGCAGAGAGTGGAGTGATATAAAGTGTAGTGACGATTTATACAGCAGTGTGTTTTCAAGGCTCTTACAGCGGAGGGGCATACAGTGGAGTGGCATGTCATAGAACAGAGTGTTGTGTTCTAAAGTGGAGTGTTGTGTCAGAGAATGGAGTGGTGTGTCGTAGATTGCAGTGACGTTGAGTGCTATAGACTGTAGTAGAGTGTTGTAGAGTGGAGAGGCATCTCGTACACTCGAGCAGTGTAGAGTGTTGTAGAGTGGAGTGGAGTGTTATAAAGTGGATTTCCATCCTATACAGTGGAGTAGAGTCCCATCCAGTGTCATCCAGTGGTGTACAGTAGCACCAAGTGGTGTGTCGTTTGCTGAATTAGAGTGTCATACAGTATGAAAGAGAGGAAAAAGTGTTGAATGTGGCGTAGAGTGTAGTACAGTCTTATAGGGTGGGAAACGTATCGTGTAATAGTGTAGTAGAGATTTGTACCATGATGTCCAGTGAAGTACAGTGTTGTAAAATGGATGAGCACAGAGTGTTGTAGAGTCGAGAAGAGTATCATCGAGTGCTGTGCAGTTTAGTAGAGTTTTGTAGAGTGAAATAGCGTGGACTAGGGTGTTGTTCAGTGGGATAGGGTGAAGTACTGTATGTTGTAGAGTAGAGGGGGTCCAGTTGCATGCTGTGACATAGGACAGAGTGAGTTTGAGTCGACTGGCGTGGCATAGCCTACAGTGGAATTTTGTACAGTGTGTTGTTGAGTCGCGTCTCATTCAGTCATGTGTTGTTAAATGCGGTGTCATTGAGTGGAGTGTTAAAAGTGTAATACAGTGCGTACTGTGTTGGAGAGTGGAGTGGTGTACAGGGGAGTGGTGTGGCATAGAGTGGTGTCATATGGTGTGCTACAGTGAAGGGGTGTAGAGTGAACTACCCTACAGTTGAGCGGGATGTCGTACAGTAGAGTGGCATGGGGAAGAGTGGAGCTACATGGCAGATAGTTGAGTGCCACGTCATAGAGTGGAGTGTATTGGCATGTCGTATAGTCTCACAAAGAGTATAGCGGCTCAGAGTAGAGGGGCATGCCAGCTTTTCCATTTGTATAACACAATTTGATTGTAGTTTCGGCTTTGTAAACCAGCATTTCATAGGCTTACAACCCTCCCAATTGTACAAAACAGGCCCTGTAAATCCCTTATCCACATTCAATTCAGTTTTTCAAACTATGATGTTGAAGAGCTTGGATTTTGTGCTACTCGCCGAAAAGCGCTTTGACTCCTTATCAGGGGTAGTAAGCGCTATATAAATACAATTACAATTGCATTCTTTAGCACATCAGAGGAGGTGAACTGACCCGGTGGAGCAGCACTGCGGCAGCACACATAGAAAGAAGTATATGCCTCTCAGCTTTGTTTATGTGCAGGAAGGTGTCTCTGTATGCTCCATGGTGCAAGGCTGCCTGTGTTAGCGCTAGGCTGCCAAAAGAGCAAAGAGGGAAGGGAAGAGTTCTCCATAGTGCCTGAAATACGGTGCATTCTTTGTCGCCTTGTGCACCGAAGCAATGTGCCTTGCCGCACTGCTTGACTTTTTCATCAACAGGCCCCAAGTCTCCAGAGTTTGACACTACAACCCCACTTGTTTCGTTCTGGTGCAGAAGGATGGAAGAACCACATGGCTGCGGAGGAGGGGTGTCCTGGGTTAGTGTCGCCTTTATTTATAAAGTCAGCCCAGTACAGGGCTGCATCCACGTGGGGGGCACTCAGGCCAGGCTACAATGATGGCGACCTCCCCCCAAATGACCAAACTGGCTTCTAAAGGTTGGACTGAACTTAGGATATGTAGGGGCAGATTTATGTTAACTGGCGCATCCCGAGGGATGCGCCAGTGAACATGCGCCACAGTGCGCCACAGCTACGCCACCCATGGTGCGCCGCATTTATGATGCGGCGCACCATGGGGCAAAAACGGCACAGATGCGTGACGCATCTGTGCCGGAAATGTGGTGCATTGCTAGAGTTGCGTCGCAAGCGTGACGCAGCTCCAGCAATTCTCTGGGGGGGCCTATTCTTTCAATGCTGCCTCAAGCCTTACGCCTGCTTCAAGCAGGCGCAGGGTTTTGACGCAGCATTGCCCTGAAAGTGACTGAGTGAAATCTCATAGATTTCACTCAGCCACTTTCAGGAGGCGTTCCTGCGCAGGAACGCCCCCCCTGCGCTGGAACGCCTCCTCATGGCGCAGTGCTGTACAACGTGACGCATCTCCTAGATGCGTCACGTTGTAAATAGGGCGCAGGGATGCGCCACGTTTCCGTGCCGTTGCGTCACGCAACGGCGGCGTAAACGTGGCGCAAGCCCTTCATAAATCTGCCTCGTAGACTGTGGGAGGCGCAGAGCAGCAGCTGGTCTGCACTGCCAAAGAACCCTTTTAGTAAATCAAAGCAGAGCACTGCCTGCCTCCATGGATGCTCCTGCACAGCCGGCCATCACAAGTGAGCTGTAAATCAAAATATAGTGGATAATGTTCTGTACATATGTAATGTGCATGTTTATGTGTTATTGCCAGCTTGCTTGTACCTGTAAAGTCTGCACTGTATTTTGTTTTAATGTTGGATCAGTTCATAAAGGCATTCGTGTCGGTCTCAGTGACTGGAAAATGGCTCTGCAATTTGCACACCCAGGGGTGCCTTTCAAAAGTTCGAGTACATTCCATAGACAACCAAAAAAGTGGGGCTTTAGGTATTTGAGGTTCCCTGTGGTGATTGCAAACACGTCCGGGTTTTTATTGAATTCACAAACACTCCCAGAAGTGCACATGGAAATCCACGCACAGCGTAGGATGTCACACACCTCTTCTCCAACATACATACCTTTGTTGATTGGCTCCGGTTTAAAAAAAAAAAAAGCTCTGCTCATGGGAAATATTTCTTAAAGGAAAAAATCTCCCCATCCGCAAAAAAGTTAACAAAACATGAAATTATGTACATTTGCATAATACTTTAAAACACTTAGGGGCAGATTTATGATAACTGGCGCATCCCCAGGGATGCGCCAGTTATTTTGCGTTGCTGCTCCGCCACCCATGGTGCGCCGCATTTACAATGCGGCGCACCATGGGACAAAAATTTGCACAGATGCGTGAAGCATATGTGCCGTAAAGGTGGCGCATTGCTGGAGTTGCGTCCCAAGCGCGACGCAGCTCCAGTAAGGCTCGGTGGTGCCCCATCTTTACAATGCTGCGTCAAGACCTACGCCTGTTTGAAGCAGGCGCAGGGTTTTGACGCAGCATTGGCCTGAAAGTGACTGGGTGAAATCTTATAGATTTCACTCAGCCACTTTTGCGAGGTGCACCTGCCCTGGAACGCCCACCCTGCGCCGGAACGCCCACAAGTGGCGCAGGGCTTTACAACGTGACGCATCTGCCTAGATGCGTCACATTGTAAATGGGTCATAGGGATGTGCCAAATTTACGCCGCAGTTGCGTGACGCAAACATGGCGCATTCCCAACATAAATCTGCCCCTTAAGGTAGAAATAAAAAATAAAAAAATATTAAAAAAACACTTAATGTAACGTTTTTTAGGAGCACATTATTGCATGCAATTATGATGGAAAAACATTAGGAATGAGGTATAAATTAACGGGCAGGTTACAAGCCCCTGCACCACTTTTGCGTCACTTTTCCCATGTTAAAAGTGACGCAAAAGTGGCACAAGGGGCTTGTAAATCTGCCCCTGTGCGTCTCCCCTTATTACCATGGCCTCCCCTGTGCCATCAATTTTGAAAGTATGTAAGGAGAACCTACTCACTTTCTGATTTTCCTCTGTTCTGATATACATCAGGTGTGGTATTTTCATTTTTTGCACCGGGCTCACCTCTTAAAAAGGTGCGCCAGGCGAAAATACTGAAAATGCGCCCCATTACCATGAATGCGCTGCCCCCAGAGCAACCATGCACTTGCGCTGTACCAGAGGACGCATTCATGTGAAACCAGGGAGCGGCTGTTTTCAGCCACTTTGTGTTTTCACAGTGCAGGTGGCAACCCACCTGCATTTTTGAAGAGGATTATAGATCCCCTTGCGGGCCGGTGCAGTGAGTGACTGCACCCCCCTGCAAGGGGATGTCTGGGAATGGGGTCCTAACTCCCTCCAGAGGGCTGCTCTCGGGGGGCGTACTCACAGTGCACTAGCTAGAAGGTGACGCATTCTGAAGGCACCCCTAAGAGTTTTTTTGCCTCTGCGTTCACATCTGTAATATGGCGTGGGGGCAAAGGAATTACCTCATTTGCATAGGGCACACCCCTATACAAAATGAGAGAACGCCCCCTGAAGGTAGTGCTGTTGCTTTAAGTGAACTAGTGCTATCAGTATTGCTGAAGGGGGTGTACAAGTGTCTGCTCCCCCTTCTGTAATACCAAAGTGCCAAAGCGGATGCAAATGCCACTTGCGCCCCACGGGCACATACTGTAATACGGCTCCTGATATAAATGCCCACAGTGTCTCTCATTTGTGCTCAGTTTACAGATAACTTAAGTTCTTGTGTAACTGATGTGTAACACTGTATTTGGATCATTTTTTTTACACAAAAATGCTCAAAGTAACACAGGGGCATATTACCAAGGGCCATTATCGCAGCTTTATCAGGACTTTTTCCCGCTAAAGCGGCGATAATTTGATCGCCCAATTACCAAGCTGTCGCTAACACCAGTCAGCGACAGCTAGTAGGCGATAGCGATCATCTTGGGGCTCGCTTTGCATGTCAGAGATAATTATCGCTAATGACATGCAAAGTGGGCGTGCCAAGATGTTAGCGACTGGAAACAGTCACTGATGGCGCTATCTCTTATTACCAACAATGGCTTCGTTTTGGAAATATTCACGCTAAGCGCAAATATCTCCAAAAGCTAACGCCTGCCCAGAGCAATTCTTAGCCATGTTATCCAAGGGAAGGTGGATAATATGGCTAAGAGCATTGTCACGATAATGTGTGAATATCGCTGTATTTACAGCGATATTTACGCATTTTGCCTGCTTTTATCGTTTTAGAGATATACCTTGCTAATAGCAAGTTATCTCTGCGATAAAAGCAGGTGAACCGCGGCGATAATATTATCACCGCTGAGCCTACTTAGTGATAAATATCGCTGTAGGTTGGTAATATGCCCCACAATTCTGGCATTTTGCATGCAGTATAAACCCCCCCACAAAAATCATAACATAGTCAACAGCTTGCGGATGGTTCGTTCATAATCTTGGAACATTGCATAATAATAGTTGTAAGGTGAAATATTGAAATGTATGCAAGATTACGACTGAGTGAACGAAATGTCACCTGGGCACTCTTTTATATAACTTAAATACAAAACTGTGTTGCCAACAGGTGGTGTAATGTTATTTTTACTTTACAGTTGTGTGAGAGGAGCGGTGGGGCAGCTCCTGCCCAAAAGAGATAAATGGAGCTGTTTCTCCTACTTTCAGCACTTGTTGGCCTTCCCATGAAAACTCAAGTTTAATCACTGGTTGAGTCTGGCAAGGGCATCTTAGTTCTTATAGGTCTGTGTGAAAGAAGACATTTTAATAATAAATATCATAAAAATCAATACAAGAAATTTCAAATGTAATCTTTTTTGCAAATCTACTAACGCTAAATGAGTGACTTAGGCCTGACCTTTCCTACAGGTAGAAGTTATGATTGCAGACGGAGGGCAATTCTCTTAATTAGTAAAATGGGCATAACTTGGAGTAAGTAACAACCCCTGAGTAATGTGATTCCTGTGGTAGTAAATGAGAAACTGATGGACTGTGCAAATGTTCCCGGTCCAAGTCCAACTTAACGCGTCCTCTGCTCTTTTAATGAAGGCTTCTCCCCCCCCTCACTGTGGGCCCAATTCATGAAGGAACATTTGGTGGGGATGTGAGTGTGTGACCAAATGTAACTTTTTTATACCTGCATGGAATCCACAAAGTTATTCCCAACACGGTGTAAATTGATTTATTAATACTGACACATCTGTCATCTGTGCAAAGTAATCACTAGAAGTGGCCCATCCCCAGCCAAAGCAGAGGGGGTGGGGGGGGGGGGGGGGCGGAGGAGGGAGCTGGGGTGTCGGGGTACAAAATAAAAATAATGAAAAAATCACTTACCTGGTTGCCGCTGCCGTCGCTGCATCGCGCTCTTCCCGGCACACGCTTCCAGAATGAACCGTGGCCAATCATGACGCTGCATGTACCTCTACCTTCTCAGTTACCCTTCTGACATTTCTTCTAAGTCCAAAGGTAATCTGACTCCTTGTGTCCGGCCCACTCTCCATTGTGGTTGGCCTTGACTTTTGATATTGACCTGGTCTTGTGTGACCAGGAATCCATGGTTGCCACTTTGACCTTTTAGGTGCTTTTTTTTCACTAAAAATTAAAAAAAAAAAAAAATCTGGTTCTAATGATGGTTTTACAATTGGACTTAATTCATTTTGCTGTGTTTTTGTTTGTCAAAATTAACTAATTTTTCCTAAATTGGTGTGCAATTTTGACGTTGCGTTTTCACTTTGCGACTGTTTGCGTGCTGCATAACTACTGTACACATTGCCTCTAAGATAAGTCTGACTGATTTGTGCCAAGCTACCAGAAGGTTAAGCACAGGTTAATTTAGTGGCTTCAATGATTCATCATGTCAAAGGCTCTGGTTGTTGGCTGAGTGGGGCTTCCACCCCCCTCAACCAATCACCCAATTTTATTGTTGACATGCACTGCAGAGCTGGAGGAATTCCCTCTCTTCAGGATGGGCAGAGAAATAAATCACCCCCATATTTGGTGTGGGTGTGGATGAAGAGCTTTCTACATAGGCAACAATGTTTTCACTTCAGTCAGCTAAACAGGCCCATTATGGGGGATATTGTTGATCAAAAAAGTAATAAATTTGCCAGTTTATGCAAATCTATAGGATAAAATTAGTTTTCATGAATAAAAACCGATATTCTATTATTAAAGACTGTTCTCTTGCATTTGGTTTCATTACTACTGTTGCAAAGTTATCCTGTGCCCTGGGCACCCCCCAACTTTTTGCTGGCTGGTTCTGGTGGTAACTGACTCTGACTGAACTTGGACTCTGCCTAACCAGGTCCAGGGCCATTGCTACGCTGAAAACACACTTAGGGGCAGATTTATGTTAACTGGCGCATCCCCAGGGATGCGCCAGTTAACGTGCGCCACGGTGCGCCACAGCTCCGCCACCCATGGTGCGCTGCATTTATAATGCGGCGCATCATGGTGCAAAAACGGCACAGATGCATGACGCATCTGTGCCGGAAATGTGGCGCATTGCTGGAGTTGCGTCGCAAGCGCGACGCAGCTCCAGCAAGGCTTGGGGGTGCCCCATCTGCACAATGCTGCGTCAAGACCTACGCCTGCTTCAAGCAGGCGCAGGGTTTTGACGCAGCATTGGCTTAAAAGTGACTGAGTGAAATCTCATAGATTTCACTCAGCCACTTTCAGGAGGTGTTCCTGCGCAGGAACATCCCCCCTCTGGGCAAGAACGCCTCCTTAATGTGCAGGGCTTTACAACGTGACGCATCTCCTAGATGCGTCATGTTGTAAATAGGGCGCATTAATTGTGCCGCAGTTTTGTCAAATAAAGTGACGCAATTGCGGCGCAAAGAGGCGCAGGCCTCATAAATCTGCCACTTAGAATACAGTGAAAATACCATCATACATTAGGGTACACTATGGGTTAGGGTAACTCTGTGATTGGCATGACCTCCCTATAAGGCCCTGGTACATATAGAGGAGGGGATTGAAACTACCTTTAAGTCCCTAGTATATATTATGGCATGGCGGTTTAGTGGCCAGCAGCCGTTTCTGCACTTGCATGTGTGCACTGCCGAGGCCTGGTGTCAGTTCAGAAGCAGCCTGTGTTGCAAGACTGCTTTTAAAATGCTCATTGTGCCCAAACTCGACTTTTGTGTTTTGGAGCACCCCTAGGTGTATCAGGGGCGGGGAGGGGGCAGGTACTTATAATGAAAAGCCTTATAAAAAGGTTTTATATATGCCCTGGGGTTACTGAAATTGCACATTTCACTCCCTACAGTGTAGTAAATTGCTTCCCTAAATCGACTTTCATGCTAGGAGCACTGTGAAATGAGGAGCTGCAATATTTGTATGTATTGAGCACCCCTAAAGTATTTCCTATGTGCTCCGAGGGGAGGGGGGTCCTGTAGATATAAGTAGGGTTCTTATAAAACCTGTTTGATAGGCCTTGGTATTAGAGAAATCGCCCAGTTCCTTTTTCCATTGCTGGTCCCAGCCCATAGGTTAGCATTAGAAAAGGTTATAACTTAATAAGTGGAGAAAGAAAAGCCATAAACTAGGATTAAAGGACTCAGTAGAATTGTAATGATAAATCCAGCAATATGGTGTTGTTGAATTTATTCAAAAATGTAGAAACAAGAAGTTTGTTTGTGTCTGTAAGATAAAATGCAGCCGTCTGTTACTCTGCCCTGGTTGGTCCGAGATAAGTGGATTAGCCTGGCTGCTTTGAAGAGGTGATAAATGTCCCCTGGGGTTAGGAAACCTTTTAGGGAGGAGAGGCTGCTGGAAATAAAAATGCCAGAGGCAGGGGGGAGTTATAGAAACCAGTATTCATTTACACCTCTCCTCTCTGCCCCGCAGCTAAATGGGGGATTAAGGTGAAATTCCCCGATGTAAGGGGAGTGGACCTATACAGATGAAGCCCTCCTATGGGCTGGTTTAGTTAGTTCTGCTCCCTCTGCTGAAATTCTGACATATTGAATTTGAGAGGAATAGTGGTTTCTGCATTAGCATTTTGTCACACTTTGGAGGTAGTGGTCATGACCTGGGGTGTTGTCCTGCACCTCATTGGACAGGAGTGCCCTCCTACTTAACCCCAGAGAACATTGAATAAGTATTTGAGAGGCGCAGTGTCTCGCAGATCTGCTTTTGAAACCGAAGAGAACAGAAAGGGCCCACGCTGAAGAGTTTGATGTGCATTCACTAGGTCCTTCACTCTGAAGATTGCACCTTTTACACCATCTGAAACTACAGCCCTGTGGATGAGCGAAACCTGCTTCAAAGGACTAAAGAGTGGACTCCCTGCAAGCCGCAGGTTAACAGAGCCCATCTGGACCATCAGCACCAAGAACCCCCAGCCTGGATTACTCCCAGTGCATTTGTATGGGTTTTGATCTAGTGGATTGTGGGAATTGAAGTCTCACATTTTCAAGGACTCTCTTGGAGATTCCAGAACCTTGGATTGTGTGTTTGTCACTTTGGGACCCACAAGAAGAACCACGGGAAGGAGTTCCAACTGGACCCAGCCTGCTGGAGGGGGCTGCACAAGAGTGGTGAGAAAACCTCCAGAACAACTGCTAAATGGGAATGTGTCCCTGTCAGAGGCAAATGACTAAAAGGGGCACTGTTGGTTTCTAAGCTCTAGAAAGTGACTAATATTTAAAAATCCTTATCTCTGGTTCCCTACAGTGGATTTGTTTTTCTCGATTTGATGTCATTTAAAGATAACTCTAATTCCTATTTTTATAAATTGGTATTGGATTTTTATTGTGTGTTGGGTCTTAATTATTCACTGAATTGGTGTTTTTAAATGCTTTACAACCTGTGTTTGAAGTTAAGCCTGCCTGCTCTCAGCCACGCTACCAAGGGTTGAGCATGGAAGTAATTTTCTAAGAACTATTCTGAGCCCTATATCATGTCAGTGGCATTATATCCAGTGGTGAATCCAAATCTGCCACTACTAATATTCTGCTTTCCTACAACTACACTAATTAGACAATATAAAATGAAATATATTAGTAAATTGTATAATGATGAAAGAAGAGAAGAGCTCTTTTTTGATCTTTTATGTTTTTGGAATTAAGATAGAGGATTTGTTTGTTACTTTATATACCATCTCCCTTCTGTAAGAAGTGACTCTGACCTTTCAGGAAGTAACTATACTGTACAATAGGGGCTTGAGATTGAATAAATGAATGAATGTTCCAACGTATAGAGGGCAGAGAGGTCCCCGACAAGTGTTCAGGCTATCGAAGAAGATGTTAGCAGCACTGTTTACAAGTGATAGCACAGTCCATAAAATGTTAGCAACCCTCTTCAGGGGTGCTGGTGCTGTCCAGAAAGGTCTAGCATTACTGACAGGTAGAGACAGCACAGACTCTTCAATGGAGACTGGAAAAAGTGTCCCAACTAAACTCATGATTTCTGGTTTGATCTGCAAGTGACGAGCGTAAGTCCTGGCGATGCAAGCTCAGGCTTTCATCCCTCTGAGGGTGGAAAGTTGGGTACCATTCCACTGGTTTACTTACAATACCTAGAACAACAGACACCATGTTGTATCCTTGTGCAAAGCTGATATTGTTTCAGTGTCTTTAGAAAGATGGTTCTGCTGAGGAGAGGGTGTAGCAGCCAAGCTAGGAAGTGTAGGTGGTCCAATGGTGGGGACTTGAGTGCCGGAAGTGCATTTCACCCAGACAGGAAGCCCCAGCCACTCCCCTCGCCATAGCTCCCAGAGTACCTTGCGCCAGCATGCAGGCCCCTACGCTGTCCACTGGCAGAGTCATGTGTGTACCAGTTCCATGCCAGAGAACATCTCCGGAAAATGATGTGTACCTTGTTTTAATTTTCAGCAAGGTTACCGGTAATGCGGTGCAAAACGCACCATTTGCAACACTTGTTCTCATAAAGTACTTTGGAAAAGTGCAGCACATGCAGATAAGCATAGGAAGTTATTGCAGGTTTGTGACCAATCTGAGGTACCAGTAAATATACCATGAAACTCGTAAAGGTTTGACACCAGGGGATTTCTACTGATGTCAGTGGCAGAAAATAGGGGCATATTACCAAGCAATAGCGATAATTATCGCTATGCATGGTTAGCGGCTAAAATTATATCGCCGCGCTCCGACAATTTTTACCGCTGAGATACCTTGATATTATCAAGGTTTATCTCAAAAGCGGTAAAAATCCTGTGAAATGCATGAATATCGCTGAAAAATCAGCGATATTCATGCATTACCTAGCTAATGCTCTTAGCCATGTTATCCACCTTCCATTGGATAACATGGCTAAGAACTGCTCTGGGCAGGCGTTAGCTTTTGGAGATATTCGCGCTTAGCGCAAATATTTCCAAAAGTAAGGCTTTGTTGATAATTGGAGATAGCGATATTAGCGACTGTTTCCAGTTGCTAACATCTTGGCACGCCCACTTTGCATGTCATTAGCGATAAATTTCACTGACATGCAAAGTGGGCCCCAAGATGATCGCTATCTCCTACTAGCTGTCGCTAACTGGTGTTAGCGACAGCTAGGTAATAGGGCGATAAAATTATCGCCGCTTTAGCGGGAAAAAGTCCAGCTAAGGCGGCGATAATGGCCCTTGGTAATATGCCCCATAGTTTTTTCTTCCCCCTCTAAAGTCACTTATTTTACAGAGTTATGTAAGCTTGGAACATGATGACAAACAGCTTGTTTTCAATGTTTGCCTTTTCATGCTTTTAATCAGCAGCCGAAGTGCATTAAAAAGGTACCGGAGCTGTGATCCTGAGCCCAGTGGTGTTGGGTCATTGAACTCAGAGGTGGGGTCAAAGGCGTTGCTGAATATATTTTGTGGCTCTTTCACCTGCAAGTAACTGCATATAAACTAACACACACCTTAAATGAAAAATAAATGCAAGGTACACTGTGCAGTAAGAGATACACTATTTGACCCTGTTACACCTCTAGTGGTTAATGTGATGATTGCAGATTCCTGCCTGTGACACCAGAGACTCAGGGCCTTGAATTCTGGCTGGTGCAGTAGGGGTAGTGACTGGTGCATTTTTAGTATGAAGAAGTCCCAGATTTGTGAATATGCGTGATTACCTTAAACTTGTATTACACACAGTGTAAGGTAGGCTGCCACAAAGTGCAAAACAAGATCTATTTTAAAGATAATAACAAGTGCTTACATCACATAGATCTCAGCAATATACAGACCGTACTTAGAGCAAACATTGTATAGCTGTTCATTAAAAGAACATACTCAACAGCTCATCAGGTCACCTAACAATGCCTCTCAAAAAGAACTCTCTTCAAGTGACTCTGGGCCATATTATCAAGCAAGGGCGATACATTATCGCCGCTTTTATCTGCAGGAAACTGCCGCTAAAGCGGAGATAATGGGCTTGATAATAGGCCCTTGTGAATTCCCATAGCAGCCCAGGTTAACACCAGAGCCTGGGCTGCTATGGGAATTCTCAAGGGCCTATTATCAAGCCCATTATCGCCGCTTTAGCGGCAGTTTCCTGCCGATAAAAGAGGCGATAATGTATCGCCCTTGCTTGATAATATGGCCCCCTGTCCGTTAACACCAATAGTGCCCATTAATGTCAATACCAGGTCCACACATTTACTTTTCTTTCAGGCAGCAGAAAACCTGGCAAGAAGTGTTGTTTCTTGTTCATTTGTCTGGTCTTCAATTGGTTTTCACAGCACAGGAGACTCCCTTCCCTTCCACTTCAGCTGAGGCATCTCGAATGGTGGAATTAACTGTCTTGGATGGTTGCTTTTTAACATAAGTAAGTGAACAGTTTTTGTCAACAAAAAAAAAAGGGCTTTTCGTGCCATCAGACCCCCCCTCCGACCACTGCTTTTAATATTATACTGATGTATACAAAAAAGTGAAGTATGGAATGTTTGAAAAAATTACAGTCTTAGAAATTCGGTTAGTGGGTGGCAGAGGTATGCGCCCTGTCGAAACAGGAACCGCAATCCAAGTCAGGGTAAGTAAAAAACACAACCTAAATTAACCTGTGCTCACCCTGTGGTAGCTTGACACAGAGCAGTCAGGCTTAACTCAACAGGCAATGCGTAAATTATTTCTGCAACACTAAACAGTAGAACAGTCAACAGCAAAACAGAGCTTAATTTTTTTAAACACAATACATCCAAAAAACAAAAATAAAATAAGAAGAACCAGAGTTAGGACTTATTAAAGAATAGCTTAAAATAGAGTGCTTAAAAGCTTAAAGTGCCTACTGGGGCTGCGGTGTTTGGGTCAAATCTGAACGTTCAACGTTCAGGCCAACAACGATGGAGCACACGTCGAATAGAGGGATCAACCTTGGTCCGCTGCAAAGTATCTTAGTTGCTTTTTTGATGGAGCGGCGATGCAAGGAGCAAAGAGGCGATGCAAGTCAAGGATGCGTCAGGAACCAGAGGCCATGCCAGAGGCCATGTGCAGTAATCGAAGCAATTTACTCGATTCATGCGATGCATCGCCGTGAAAGTGGCTCACCGGCGTCAGAGCATGACATTTGTATGGAGCACACTTTATATCCACATTCAACGGTCCATGGCTTTGTTGGCACCTCTTGCATGGCCAGTGTGTTAGATGGCAGAATCCAGATGCTGTGTGGAGTAGTTGGAAGCCTTTTATGTCCCTTAGACTTCAATCACGATGCGAGTCATCAAGCCCTTAAAGTTACTGTGGGTTCAAACGATGCAGGTCCAGTCTTTCTCTCCCAGGCAAGGAGGGCAGCAGGCAGGTCAGAACAGCAGAACAACTATTTTTTCAGAGCACCAGTTCAGCAGAGTGGCAGTCATTTAGCAGCACAGGATGCCTTCACCCTGGCAGAATCTTCACAGGTCCAGAAGTGTTTTGAAGTGGTAAGGTCAGAGATCCTGTTTTTAACCCAATGTGCCTTGAAAGTGGGGGAGACAAACAAGAAGGGCTTTGAAGTGCACAAAGGTCCTCCATTCTGGCCCTGGCTCCAGATTCGCTAAAGCGGGTTATGCAGGCCCTTGTGTGGGGACAGGACACAGCCTATTCAGAGGTATGGGGCTTTGCGCACCTCCTCCTTCCCATCCTTTCTAGATGGCCTATCAGGATGTGGATGGTCCACCAATAACACGTAAGCTCCTTTTGTATGTGGCTGTCTAGTGGGAATGCACAAGGCACAGTTGTCACCCACCCCAGGTGTGTATTGTAGACAGGCAGCAAACAGACAGGGCTAAGAGCAGAAAAATGCCAGCTTTCTAAATGTGGCATGTGTAAAATTGTAATGAGGGCTAGTGAACAGTTAATGTGGAAAGGTCAGTAGTGCCCTGTTGTAGCAATTACTTGAAATCACCTCCAGATGAAACCTTTGTGCTGCAGAGGAGGTAGTAAATGTATCCAACTGTTCAAGATAGTTTTTAGGATCTTGGAAACGGCTAGAGGAAAGTACAATGCAACCAGAATTAAGCTGGCAGCTAAAAAAATAATAATATCAGCAAAATCAGGGATTCATTCAATTGAACTAAAACAGAAGCCAGCGGGTGTAGTATTGGTGTGCTATAAAGACATAGGTTACTGATTTGAGGCCAGAAAGATGTAATCCGCATGAATTTCTATTTGGGCAATAAGAAGACCCAGTCTACGTGGCTTATAATTGAAACCTGAGGGAGTGAGACAGGGATAGATAAGTCTAATGCAAAGGGGAGGTGCTGAAGCAAGGTTCCAACGATTCAGAGATACGTTAAGCTGTAATAGACTTACAAGTAAACAAGTGGCAGAGTGCCTACTGAGCAGCACCATAAGTGGTGGGAGCCGGAGTCCTCTGGCAGTGCATTTGCTGCAATGGTGAGAACACCGCGGATGCCGAAGACTTCCAGATATGGAACCCTATGCACATGCACATCTGAAGAGCTAACCACTAAAGCTAGTACCTGAACCAGCGGTTTGATGCAGCTGTGGAAGCTGGGAAAGATCTTCAAGGGTTTTTATGGATCCAGTTAAAATAGTCTACAGTGTAAGTTTAAACCAGCTGTATGAAGGAAGATAATTGGATTAATTAATTTGGGGAAAAGATACATATAAATAGGCTCTGTAACCTAATTTTACCATTAAAAAGTGGTACAATGAATGGGAAATTAAGGAATATTATGTGGTTCCCTTGCCCGAGCAAATACTGGCCCATGGGAACTCCCTCCCCTGTGATGGAAATTATTTGAGAGGGTTGGGAGTGCACAGTTATGGTTCTGAGCCGTTACAGGTCCCGGGGACCCAATCATCGAGGGCCATTTTCTTTTTTAATGGAAAGGGGGTGCACATCACCCCTCTAAAGCAAAAGCTGGCCCACGAAACCCACACCCCAGGGCCTAAGGTGGGTGCCCCCCGAGTGTAACGGCAACACAGAATTATGGGGGCCATGTGGGTAGCCCCCAGGCTACCATGGTCCCACTGGCTGCCCTTATGCACCCATCCTGGGTGCACCGGAAACTGACTTAAATTCTTTTCCCTGCTCTCACCAGGCTCCACACATCTCCCTCTCCAAAACATTTTTTAAAACTATACTGTGCCACCCAAGGAACCTGGCCAACCCTGGGGTTCATTAAAAAAACAACTATGGTGGTTGCCTTTTTTTTCACTGCAATCCCGCTGAATGAAGCACATCAGGATTGTGGCTCCTTTTGAGACACAGCACAAGGGCTGGAGGGGTGTCCGTGTATCCCTACTCTGTCACCATATGTTCTTTTTTTCTGTTTTACTTTGTGAGGACATTGGACTAAGTCTCTGAGTCCTGTAATGGCTGTCACAACATTCCCTACCATGTTGTAGCCAGCCGGTCAGAGCATTCACTCAGAGAAAGACCCTCAGCCAATGAAATAGCTTTAATTTAACAATTGTGACCTGCAGTCCACAAATACAAATATTTGTTAACCTTACTCTCTCAGAAACTACTCACTGGATTTACACCAAATCAAAAAAGCATTCTTTCTGGACCAAGGTCTTGCTGTCTACCAAATGTGCTGTAATTCTGTTTAGCCATGGTTGGGGGGCGTTTCAAAAATCCCCATGGAAAGTGCATGGGAAATTGCACTTTGGGACCCCAGGATTTCTAAGTCCCTGCTTGATATATCACCCTGTCTATTCAGGAATTTTTGAGAAATTAACATTCTAAGGGGCATATTTACAAGGTCCTCGTGCATCTATGCACATCAGCAGGGGTGCACCAGAATAGATGCAACACGCAATTCTCCCCTTGCGCCACCATGGATGCGTCTCATTTACAATGAGGCGCACTGTGGCGCAAGGATAGGCAGATGCATGTCGCATCTTGTGGCATAAGGGCGGCGCATTGCTGGAGTCATGTCGCAAGCGTGACGCAACTTTAGCAATGCTCAGGGGCCTCCCATACTTAACGTGGTGCATCACTCCTTACACCTGCTTCAAGCAGGCGTAAGGGTTTGACACAGCGGCGTCGTAAAACTAACTCAGTGAAATCTTGTGAGGCATATTTACAAGGTCTGGCACATCTCTGCAAATCAGCAGGGATGCACCAGAATAGATGTGACACACAATTCTCCCCTTGTGCCACCTCAGATGGGTCACATTTATAATGCAGCACACCGTGGTGCAAGGATAGGCATATGGGTGTCGCATCCATTGGCGAAAGGGCAGCGCATTTCTGGAGTTGTGTCGCAAGCGCAACGCAACTCCAGCAATGCTCAGAGGCCACTCATACTTAATGTAGTGCGTCACTCCTTACGCCCGCTCAAACAGGCTTAAGGGTTTGATGCAGCGGCGTCGTAAAACTGACTCAGTGAAATCTTGTAGATTTCACTGCATCACTTTTACGAGTCTTTCCTGCGATGGAACGCCCTCCCTGTGATGGAACGCCCACATGAAGCCTGATGCAAGTTTCATGTGGTGCAGTGCTTTACAAGGGATGCATCTGCCTAGATGCGTCATGTTGTAAATAAGTTGCAACGTGGCGCATGGTTAATGCCACAGCTGCGTCACAGAAGTGGTGCAACGGTGGCGTAAATGTTTGGCAAGGGGCTTGTAAATCTGCCCCTGTAGATTTCACTGCATCACTTTTACGAGGCTTTCCTGCTACCAAATGCCCACCCTGTGACGGAACGCCAACATGAAACCTGCCGCAGTTTCATGTGGCACAGTGCTTTTCAACGTGACACATTTGCCTAGATGCATCAGATTGTAAATAAGTTGCAACGTGGCGCATGGTTTACACCGCCGCTGCGTCACAGAACGAAGCAACAGCAGCGCAAATGTGTTGCAAGGGCCTTGTAAATCTGCCCCTAAACCTTTATATATCTGGACTAAAAAGTCCGCAAGTCGCTAGTGAGAGTCCTGCAATCACGCAACTTCAAAAAATAAAGTGATCTGTTTGGCCGCAGGGCCTTTTTTTCCCATCCGCCACCTTTGTCTTGAAGGAGCAAGAGCTACGATTTCAGCTCACACTCTGATTGGCTGGCCTCAACATGAAAATAAATGTTGCAATGGCCATTACAGATCTTGGGGACTTGGCTCTATGTTCAGAAAATGTTTAAAAATTAACATTAAGCTGTAGGGTAAGGATAGTCTGTCCCCCTAGCCCTTGTGGGAGGATCCGAAAGGGACACACCATGTGGCTAAAGATAAAAAACATTTCCAATTTCTGTGATCCTGCACTTCTCCCACAGAATTGCAGGGCTTCTTTTCATAATATAGGGATGGGGTACACCGCCCCCTACCCAGAGCCTCAAAGATGACCGGGATATTTCATTTTAAATGGAGGGGCATGAGGCTCCATACTAAACCTGAGGGATGCCCTATGAACCCCATCCCGGGGCAAACTTAATCTATGGGGAGAAGGCAATGTGGCCCCCTTCCCTGAGCCTGCAGAAGACCCTGGGGACCCCACCCCCTGGGACCTGTGTTGTTTTTGTTGGAGAGTTGCCCTGTGTGGGGCCCCTCCCCCATTAACAGCTCTTTGGACCCGATTCCTGGGAGCACAATTGCACTCCCCTGGCCACCCTATGCCCCAGAAACTGTGGGCAGGGATCACAACTTTCATCCCACCAAGTCATGAGCAGTGAAAAATACTGTTCCCATCCTGGGGGTATTCCACAGCCACTCTACCAGGTGGAATCGTTACTCTTGGTCATAACTCACAGACAGTTTAGTAGGTAAGCACAGAAACTCGTGGGCTTAACTTTCAGACAATTGACAGTGTGGAACTTAATAACCGCCTTCAGGTTCTACTCTGCCTAGGTCCACAGGGAGAAGATCACAAACTGAGGCTTAGCCTCACTCACCAAGTGTGAAAACAACAACACTGCAAATTAGAAAAAAACACCAGATGTGAAGTGCACCAAAAATATCACACTGCAAGCAACATAAGACCAATCAGCATCCTAGAAGCATGAGTGCCAGTCATGCATAGGTTAGATAGATCTCTCACTGATTCCAACCACTTTCAGTTCTGGATTAATACTCCAGCACTTGCAGTCTTGTGGATGACTGTAAACAAATACAGGCTGCATACACTTAGTCATGTGGCTCGGTTATTCCATATACAGGAATATCCATTACAGGCCACACCTGTAATCCAATACCCTTATTAACATATCAAATGTAACCACTCTACCCCTATCTAGCAAGGCCTTCAATGACATTTGTAAGACATCTGCTGCTCACTGCTGACCACTGAAGACATTAATATAGTCCACACTTGACGTTTCTGCCTAAACACATACTATGATTGCTCCTTAAGAGCACTGAATGTCATACACAGAACCTATCCTGGCGGATCCCTGACCCCTTACCCTCCCACCCATAACTGCTAAGGTCCAGATGACTTCAGAATGTACAATCCTCTGTTTTAATTATCACCATGGACTGTAACATCCAAGAACACCATAACTGAACCTGCAGAGCAGGTCAATGCTGCCAACATACTACTCATCGTAAATTGCACAACATGAATGCTCAGTACTCCTGTTTGTGTCATCTAGAATTTATATATTAACTATAGCAATTGAATTGATTACTGATGACTTATTGAAAGGTGCTGTCCTCATACCTAGGTTTCATATTCGATATTACCGAGATGTCTTGGCGATGGAGTTTGCCATTGAAGAAATTAACAGCAATCCAGACCTGTTGCCAAACATCACCCTTGGATTCTGGATCCTTGACACATGCATGTCACAGACCAGAGCACTCCGCGGGGTCTTGGACCTGCTTTCAGGGATGCAAGGAGCAGTGCCAGGATACATGTGTCAGCCTCGTTCAATGCCAGCGGGTGTGATTGGAGAGCTGGAGTCATCCATATCTGGCCCGATGGCCAGGATTCTAGGGCGCTTTCACTTCCCCCAGGTAAGGCCGATGGATCCACTGGTATGAGCATGGGATGCGAATGCAAGGATGAATGATGCAATGTGTGGCGTGGAGCAGAAGAGTAAATAGGTGGGACATGACTCATCGGTTTATGAAAACAAACCCTAATGGTGATCTCTTGTAGAAGGGTAGTTGCAGTGTCCAGTTTAAGACCCTCAAAAAGACAGTGGACCTGTTGTTATGTGTTTGAGTGTGTGTTAGATTGCTGGTGTTGCTGTTTTTGATCATCAGTATATAATGAATGAAAAGAGGTTCAGAGCCATCACCAGGGTGGCACCTACTGTCATTTTCAGATTTTTTTGACATAGAACTTATTTATTTTCTATGGTAATTGTTTAGTATAGATTCATATTTGAGGACCTCCTGTTCCTTTACAAAAAGCCACTTGGACTATATGCAGTTAATTAATCAATTAGTGAGGAGCTCCAAGTAATAGGTAATCCAACCTAATTAGGATAACACCATGCACTATGAGTGATTAAGCTTGGGTGAGTAGTAAATATAATACCTTACTAAAGCTCATAGGAGTGCGAAATCGGTGCCTCCAACTTTTGTCTCCAGAGATAACTTGTCGTAGAATAGGACCCCAAGATTGCGGACTGTGCCCTACGGTCGCAGCTCCTCTTCTATGGATAGGCCCAGAGTTTGGGTGGATGCTCCATGGGTCTTCTACTTGCTAAACAACACAAGAAGCCGGTTATATTCCCATTTAGTTTAAGAGAATTTAAGTTTGTCTAGTTCATAATATCCGAAAAGCATGTCTAAAAGGCTGCCACTACATCCTGCTGGCCACAATTGAGAAACAGAATTAGTTGAGTGTCATCCGCATAGTTGACCAGCCTGATGTCTTTTGCCTTTATCAGAGTCATCAGTGGCCTCATATAA
Source organism: Lissotriton vulgaris (assembly GCF_964263255.1). Lineage (NCBI taxonomy): Eukaryota > Metazoa > Chordata > Amphibia > Caudata > Salamandridae > Lissotriton > Lissotriton vulgaris. The sequence goes on from NC_141696.1 coordinate 28,268,116, forward strand.
ACATTAAATAGGGCAGGCTTTAGTGACTCCTTAACACAGGATTCTAAATTCGGAGTGATGGGGTGAGCAAGGCAACAGCCTGACACAGATCCAACAGGTAGGATTCCATCCACTTCAACACTGTACCCTCCACTCGATGTGAGGCTAATCTAGTCAGAAGGATGTTATGGTTGACCATGTCAAAGGCAGCCAACAAGTCAAGCATGACCATGACTGTCGACTGACCACTGTCCACCCTCATCCGTAACTCGTTTATAGCGATGAGAAGGGCTGGGTCAGTGCCATGTCCAGGTCGAAAACCTGGTTGTTTTGCAGAGTAATATTTTTTCACTTGATATTCAGCCATACAACATTTTGTACATGAAACATGAATCACCGCAAATGTGAACAGTAGGGTTAAGAAGCAACTGATAGCAGGAATTTTTCCCGCTAAAGCAGCGATAATTTTATCGCCCTATTACCTAGCTGTCGCTAACACCAGTTAGGGACAGCTAGTAGGAGATAGCGATCATCTGGGGGCCCACTTTGCATGTCAGTGATATTTATCGCTAATGACATGCAAAGTGGGCGTGCCAAGATGTTAGCTACTGTAAACAGTCGCTAACATCGCTATCTCCTATTATCTACAAAGGCGTACTTTTGGAAATATTCGCGCTAAGCGCGAATATCTCCAAAAGCTAACGCCTGCCCAGAGCAGTTCTTAGCCATGTTATCCAATGGTAGGTGGATAACATCGCTAAGAGCATTAGCTCGGTAATGCATGAATATCGCTGACTTTTCAGCGATATTCATGCATTTCGGCCGATTTTTATCGCTTTTGAGATAAACCTTGATAATAGCAAGATTTATCTGCGATAAAAATCGGCGGAGCTCGTCGATAAAATTATTCCCGCTAACCCTGCTTAGCAATAAATATCGCTATTCTAGGTAATATGCCCCTAAGTGACTTATTTAGGGTTAGGTGGTTTCACCAAGCTTCCATTTTCCCACCCTGTTTATAATCAGAGAAAGCACTGGGTTGTAGTGTAGTTCCTAGTTTCCCACTAGGCCCTGCGCATTGGAATAACATAAACAGTAGTATCGACGTAGAAGTGCGGATCTTCCAGGCCTCTACTGACTATGCTAAACTTAATTGGGTGTGTTACCAACTAGCTCAGAGGTCACTGGAAACTTTCTTCTCTGCATAGGAAGTGATCAGCTTCCCTGGCACAGACAAGAAGGGATTCAGTTTTCCAACAACCGTGCAACATGACAACTTTGCTCCTCAGATCAAGAGTCAATCTCTAGGGTCGTGTGAAACAATAGACAGTTATTTTAATCAGTCAGATTAGTGCAGATTACTTTCACAATATGTAGAGAATAGAGAGACGGGCGTTTGTCAATAAAGGGTTATTGAACAGTCTTTCTTCTCGTACAAGAGAAATGTATTGCCACAATTGCAAGACTTGTTATTATAAAAAGTACGTACAGTAAGATAAGTATTGCGAGCTAATACTGTAAAAGCATTGATATGGTTTCTTAGCCATACAATGGTTTAAAAGTAATAAAACATATATACATTCATATATACATTAGGCTAAAATACTCAACTGGTGCTTCTAACTACGCCTACCCCAGTGTACCTGACCTAAGCCTAATACGTGGAAGGGGAGTAAGTAAGTAGCTTTAAGTTAAGTTGGTTTTGCCAAGGTTTGCTTCAAGAATTCTCTTCTAAGGGTTTAGTCAACACCATACCTCTGAATAGAATGATGGAGGTCTGGTATCTCCTTCAGGGGGTCTCGGTATCCCAGTCACCCGCAAGGGTACACCAGAAACGCTGGAGCTGGATTTCTCTGCAGGAGAAATGCAGCGTCTCTCTTCAGCGCGTCGAGGAGGAGGAGGGGGGACAGCGTCCGCGGGTAGCTGGCATCTGCTGGGCTTCTTCGCAGAGGGACGGCTGTTCAGCTCCTAAGCTCACCACACCATCGTTCGCGCTTTAGCAGCGATAATGGTATCAGTAGCTTCACCAACAACGGGACAGCAGCAGCATCAGCGTACTGCATACAGCATACAACAGCAATGGGACACCAGCAATTGCTTAAGGCAACGTTGGTAGTATTTATACCTGAAAGGTGCCTTGTTTGACGCAAGTTTGCTGGACATAAGACGTCAATTAAAGATGTCACTAGGAAGTGATAGCTATCAGTTGCTCATTAGAGTTCCATTACTAATTAAAACACAGCAAGCGGGGATTTCCAGGTTTGCTGAGTTTTTATCTTGTTGAAGAACTCGGAGTGTTAATCTAGGAATATCAGATAGTGACTTCTGCTCTGTCATTGCACTAATTGGTTGCAAAGGAAGTGGCAGAGAACTATTCTGGAATGTGGCTCTGTTCGTGTGAGGCGAGAGATGACTTTCTGAATATCGCACTTGAACGGTTATGCCAATATAGGGAATAAATGGATTTATAGCTGAATAGGGGCATAAGGTCACAGTATCGATCAGGATCCTAGATAAACACGCAACACCCACTCCACGGGTTCATGTCCATCAAATTACTAAAACTAGAGCAATAGGATGCATGTGTAACATTGCCCACCCCAAAATACATAAATGCATTTGAAATAGGCGTATATTGTAATATGTGAAAATTATAGGTACTGAACGTTTTTGAAGCATAGAAATCATTCAAAAATTATAGCATATGAAGTCAATGAATGATTATGCAAAAAGAATTACACATGAAATATCTCTGAAACAGAAGAAGGGCGAGATAAATCATCACATATAAATGCATTGCAATAACATGTGCTAGAGGCTAGTGTAAGTTATTATGTCTCTAGATGTGTTTTGAAATAGAAGTTTGAAGCTTCTGTTCTCTAAGAATAGTTTTTACCTTAAGCAAAGAATTGTTCGTGCCAAAAAAGGGTCAATATTAAAAAATGTTCAATTCAAAAGAATTAATGCTTGAACGGGGAAATAGAGTTCCAACGCTTTTAGCAGTTTTTGTTGTTCAAAACTGAAGGCCGAATTCAGAGTTCATGGGAACGCTGTGTGTCGGAAAGCTTCTCCAAAGTTATTATTTCTGTTCGGGTGAGAACATCATATCAGACAGGCTCTCAAAGAATTGGGTGACAGTTCAACCAAATTCGATAGTGCTGTATTTTGGCAGGTGTGAGAATGATTGCTGTCATCATAGTCGGGATCAGCAATGCTCACAGAAGGTCGTACCTGGGTGATGCTGCTTTTGTCACTTGCTCCACTGTTACCAACTAGTCGTAGCACAGGAGTCTCAACGAATGCCGTCATCAGGATTGGTAGCCGCTGGGGGCAACACAATGCGTGAGCCGTTATTGGACTGAGCAAAGTATCGACGTCCATTGGTACTGCTGATGGAAGTGAAAGACAGATGTCCAACACGCACTCATCTCCGCATAGCATACATCGAAGTACCGGTAAGATACAGTTCTGCCATATAGGTCTGAATGAAAGGAACCAGGTCATGTTTAGATCTCTCAGCCTGGCCAATCCAAGGACGTTAGTTATCCTGTCCCGGTAGCGCATTGCTAGGATTGTCTCTTCCATTCCCATGGGAGCTATGTCTGAGCTGGGGCTTGCCATAACGAAGCAGGACGGTCAAAAATAAAATCCCTGCTACAAGTCCCAAAAATAGGGGTATGCCGCCAAAAACAGAGTGAACAAAATTAGGAACGATTCCAAGAATTGCTTGAAAAGGTGTTAGCAGTCCCGTAAAAATCGTCTTAAATATGCCTGGGATGCCTGTGGCACTAGACATGTTAAGGAGTTGGCTAAGCATTTCTACGAAATGCACGGGGCAATTTGTTGATAAAAGTTCATGAACTTCAGTAGCTGTCCTTGCAACTAGAAGATCATACGTCTCTTTTGATGACGTTATAGGCACTGTTGTCTGCAAAAGCACAGACTTCATTTTGCTTAAAGTATCAATTCGTATAAAATAGAGATTCAGACGAGGCCAGATGGGAGTCACTGTGTCTGCAGGCCCACTCAGGAACAATGCCTACATACAGCATTTGACCATGGATGTTACGCTTACTAGATAACTTTTCCCTGGCACAAGGCCACAACATCTGTGATCCGTTCTAAGAATGTAACTCCCGTTTGCAAGTTGCATAAAGAAGGGCTCTATCTGAGTTGCAGGTGTGACTAGCTGGTGGCATGAAAGGTTGTTAGAATTTCCATCACAAGCTCCGTGTAAATTAATACCCTGACACAAAAGTGTACCACTCAGTGAGTGTTTACAGTTTTCACCACTAAGAAATACATTTTTGTCGCTGTCACTATAGCAAGAATGTGTGTATGGTAATTTCCATTCTGATTTTACATATCCTTTACCCAATCGTTCAAACTGGCCAGTAGGTATGTACTCAAGGCACTTTTTAAATCGGAAAGTTGTTATCGGAATGGTGATAATTCCGTGTATTATCCATTCAATGACAGGACTTTCTGACATTGTCAATGGTAATCTCTCAAGTTTTTCGATGCTCAGGATTGTATAGTCTGCTCCTTTCTGTGCCAAACTGATTTGTTTATCAGTAAGGTTAAAAATGGAAAATAATGATGTTGTGTTGATTAAACGCCAAGGCACATAGCCTGAACGAAGATTTTGCAGCGTCCAGCCCAATTGTACAATAGAACGTAATTGAGATTGGCCATGTTGTAACATTAGCAAGTCTCTGTCTATCACATCAAAGGCAGAGGATACAATATTGTCCAACAAATATATTCTGGAGGACAGAGTCATTAACCCATTGTCCACTACAGAAAGCGATTTTTCCAAATTAATACGATCAATTTCTCGTATTTTTTCTGCTGTTTCAATTTGTGTGACTTTCCAAGCCTCGTTGTACGCAGCATGGATACTGGTCGCTATGAAACGCTTTTGACGCTGTTTGCGTGGTCCAAGAATGAAATCGCGCAAATCAGCACCATCTTTTAGTAAAGACAAGTGTTGCTTAATTTCAGCCAGTGTGGATGATGTTAGCCATTCAAGGCAGAGTTTCCCTACACTGTATGTTGTTATTATCCCTGGATGTTGTCTCTGGGAGTATCTAGGGTCTAGTCTGGTCATTGTTAACCCCTGTGTTTTGTTCAGGAATCTATCTTGACAGTTGTTTGTGTCAATGGGCCAGATTAACCACTTTTTCCAATCAGGATGTGTTCTGTTAAAATGTAAAATTTGTGAGACGTCTAACTCAATATCTGTAGTTGTATTTTCAGGTATTGGCTTTGGAATAGACGGTTTGTTAAGGTCTTTGATCTTAGCTAGGCCAAGACAAGATGTTTGGTGTATTGTGTCATTTAAAAACATCATTTGTTCTGGTATCATGCAGGTTCTGAATAGTGCTTCAAGGCCTTGTACCTGCCAAACTTTTGTACCTCAAATTGTTTTTGTTTCAATGTTATTTTTCCAATAATCAAAACCAAATGTCATCATTTTTGTCATAAAATGCTTCTGAATATATCAATTTAGAATTTGTCAGCATTGTTTTCATTCCTGTTTTATCTAACAGTTTGTAATAAAACGTTTCTGCATCACTGGTGTTAAACCCTGAGAAGTATTTGAATTTCTCAAAAAATGCTTTAGAACTGCTTTTAGGTGGTGTAGCACAATGTTCCCATTGATTATACATAAAAACATTTCTAGGCTGTGCAGATTTATGCAAATAATGATCACCATAATGTGTGTAGCAGAATGTCTGCTCATAACTAGATGAACCTTGTAAATAATCATGATCTGTGAATCTAGTTGACATTACTAAATCAGACATCATGTCATTAATATTGTTAAAGTCCCAATCATCAGAGAATGTACTAGGTTTTATAAAGTCACTTAAGGAAACCTTCAGTTGATGAGGATACTTCAGGATTTCGACCGGACCATAGATCTCATAGTCAGTTTCCTCCCATACTACCCCACCAGGTATTGGAATTGCTGTGACATTTACTGTTGACAGTTCTCTTTTCTTCACGTGGGATGATCTGTGTGGTTTCAGGACTAGGTTGATGTTCTGACTTGCTGTGTCCATTCAATTGTAATAAACTTTCCTAAAATTAAAACTAAAATTAGGCATAGTAGGAGTATGAATACCCCTGAAATAATCCAATGCTCAATCAACGGTGAATCCAGATATAATTCTTTGATTTGTTGAAGGAGTCCTGTTGTATTTTCTTTAGAATACTTTTTTGTTTCTGGCATCACTTCGGGGTCGTTTTGATCTTCAGAGAAGTTGTCGAAGTTGATGAAATAACGAGAGGCAGTTCTGTCAATTGTTGGGATTGTTCTTTCAATCTGTCTCTCGGTAGCACTTTCTAAAGCCACATTATTGTAGACTGGTGTTTCTTGACGAACCGTTTCAATCTGTGTCTCAAGAGGCACGAGTTCCATGGCATTATTGCATAGTCCTTCTCTGTGCACTGCAGGCTGATCGAATGTGATTAGTCTTTCAGTTTGAACCTCTTGGATTGTTGCAAGAGGTTTGGGTATTCTGTTGTTTCTTGGGAGTCCACTGGGCCTACTGTTGATTATAGGCCACATGCTTGTGATTTTACCAGGTCGATGGACACAACTCTGTTCTCCTTTTTACCAGCAAGGGGCGGTAGTACAACTGATCTTGTTCCGGTGACTGCCAAGACAGGTACTGCTTTTCTGTAAGAAGGCCCAAATTCCTTCTTCACCGCGATTTTTTCTCTGACTAGATCCCCAATCTTTGGAATCCTGACAGGCCTTGCTGGGGCCGTTGCTTGTGGTGCCTCGTCAGTGGTAGTTGGCTGTTGCTTTAACTTTATGTTGCTTAAGGATTTTCTTGTTTCATTCAGTTCCTGTAAAACAGCCAAACGATCTATGATGTCAAAGTCTGTTGTTTTTTCTTGTATCACTGACATCTGACTATCGAGGTCCTGAATGTTCATTCTAATTCCGAACAATAGTTCGTATGGGCTGAAACCTTTTAGAGAATTTCTTGGCAAGTTATTAAGACTAGTCTGGACACTTATTAGATGTTTGACCCACCCAGCGTCTGAACCTAATACCTTCGCTGTTATAGATCGCTTTATGTCCCGTTTTTTTCTTTCAACCACACTATTCCCTTCGGGGTGCGACGTACAAGAATACCGCAACCCAATTCCCATGCTGGCCATGGCCTCCTTATAAGCCCGAGAGCTGAAAGCAGGACCCTGGTCAGAATGGAACGTGGTAATTGCGTATGTGCCGATAAAGACTCGCAGATCTTTTATAACGGTTCTAGCGTCAGCCGAGCGCTGAGGCCACATCCATATGAACCTCGTACAGGAATCCACTGCTACCATGATATATCTATAGTTGCCGTCCCTTTGTAGGGGACCACAGTGGTCCAGGTAAACACATGCAAATGGTTTATCCGAGATAAGAAGGGGTGTCTGCGCTGGTCGTTTTACTGTTGATACTTTTATCCTTTGGCATATGTCGCATTCTAATACATACTTTTTAGTTTGTATTCTCAAGCGAAGCCACCAATATCTCTGTTTTAATAGTGATATTGTTGCGGAAACACCAGCGTGTGCAGAAGCAAGCCCTTCGTGTGCCGCTTTGATTAGTCCTAACCTGTGTTCCCTGTTTGGAATTACCCTATCCCCCACTCCAGGGATTCGAGCAAAAGGAACATTATTCGTATCTGTTAAGTACAAGTACTTTTCAGGAAAGCCTTTTGGGAGTGTTTTCTTATCATTCTTTAATGACGCACTGACAGCTTGTAGAATATCGCTGTTATTTTTGTTTGTGACCGAGTTATCACAGCTACGGAAGCCGTTTGCACAGCTGCCTTCGCGGCTTCATCAGCCAATGAATTCCCTGCAACGCGAACGCCATCACGTTGATGACTCAGAGTGTGTATCACGTGAGTCTTTTGTAGTTCTTTTTGCAAAAGAGCTACCTGTTTCCAGAGCAATTTATGCTTTATTGTGGCACCTGTATCATCTTTGTAATCGTTTTCAATCCATCTCTGCAATTTATTGTTGTAAGAGTTGACGCAAAAATGAGAATCGCACACGATAAGTGTCGGGAATTCACGTTCTGCATTTTCGAGCGCCATCTTTAAAGATCTAATTTCAGTTCTCTGAACCGAACAGTTTCTTACAGATTCAGTTTTTGTTACTTTCGGTCTGAATTTACCGCACAGCCAACGACCTTTAACAATCGCACACGCTGCATTGTAGGATTTGCTCTCTACGTTGAAATGCTGTACAAATCTATCTGTATAGATTATACAGGCGTACTGTGGGAGAGGTAGAAGTTCGATTGGCAGAGGATATTCTTCTTCATATTCTAAATCATTCAGTTCTTCGAATTGCGGGGCGAAATAGTATTTCACATCTTCCGCTCCTAGAGAATCTACATACTGTATCCATTTCGGATCCAGTGACACTGTAGGCAGGTTTACTGGGCTGAATAGCGCCTCGAAGGCGGATTCCGCTGTGAGGATATTAATCCGTTTGCCGTGTGCTAGTTCTCGTTCATTTGCTAATGCAATTTGCACTGCTTTCACGGTTCTTTCTGTGTGACTGAATGCTTTTTCTGCTTGTGTGTACAAGTGAGATTTAATTGAAATTGGTACCTTTTCTCCCTCATTAGAGGTTAGGTACGTGAATCCGCATCTTCCTGGGATGACTCGGATTACAAGATCGCATGTGTTGTCACGTGTATCTAATTTTGTTTTAGCTAATATGTCTGTTTGCAGTGATCTCAAAATTTCCGTGTTTTTGAGTCCAATTGATTTGTTTAAAATCAGGTTTAATTAGTTCGTAGAGAGGTTGAACCCTCTCTGCGTAATTTAGGATGTAAGTTCTTCCGAAATTCAGAAAACCTAGAATGGATTGTAAATTCTTCAGCGTTTTTGGAGCTTGGAGTACAGCGCACTTCTCTAAGAAGTTGTCCGCTAGGCTTTTCCCTTCACCTGATAATTCGTACCCTAAGAATAGTACTGTCAGATGGGCAATTCGAGACTTTTTAAAGTTGAATTTGTAACCCTCTGCCGCGAACCCCAGTATAATGGTGTTCACTCTTTTCAAGTGAGTATCCAAGTCGTCGTCTGTGAGATAGATATCATCTACGTAAGATAATGCCTCATCATCATATATTTGTAGTAACTCTGTTACCCTAGCTGAGAATAGTCCTGGGCTGTTCTTGAACCCCTGTGGGAGTCGACAGAATTTTTTCTGCGACCCAAATGCTGAGAAAGCGGTCAAATATCTGCTTTCTGGTGCAATGTTTTGACAAAAGAAACCATTAGATATGTCTAATGTTGTTTTATATTTTTTCCTAACTATGTTATTCATTAGGGCTGCACTATGCGAGTTTTGTACTGCAAATGTTTTACAACACGTATTAAGGTGTCTGTAGTCCAAAACTAGATGATATGAATTGTCTGGCTTGGAGACAGGAAACAAAGGATTGTTCATTTGAGAGGTGCATGTTTCAATCACCCCCTGGTACTCAAGTTGATCTAAGATCTCCCTGACTTGTTTTTTAGCTTCTTGCTTTATGGGATACTGCCGTTGGGCAGTTGGTTCACTTTTTAATTGGATTTTGTGAGGAGTTGAGTCCTCATCCCATCCTACATGATTTTTATATAATACAGGTGCCTGGGCCACTGCCCATTTCCTTGCATAAGTATATTTTTTGTGAATCGGAATGTGATTCGAGAAGGCAGGCATAATCACTTCTTCGCCACGAGGGCACTCCCTGACAAACTCTGGGGGCCAATCTTTTTCAGCTAACAGAATATCATAGCCTTTTGAGAGTTTATCCCAAAATAGACCCCTAATTTTCCTAGTCTTATCACCCTCTATACGCAATGTAATTTCGTATATCTTATGGGGCTCGCTAAGTCTGGTGTCGGCAGTTTCAACCTGAATGTATTCATTCGTGTCCACTGTCTCCAGATGACTCATCAAGATCTTGCGCGCTATACTGATTTCTGCTGCACTGTCCAACATTGTCAATGCCCACTCCCCGTTTTTCAACTGTGTCCTCAGTATTCTCGGCATGGTTGATTACTCTAATACTGGCTACCTTCTTTTTAGGAAATTGTGATTTCTTATTTTGAGCAGGTTCCTTGTCTTTGGACTTGGTGTGCTCTCCTGGGTCTGACCGTCCTCTTCTTTCCGATTTCTGCGAAAAAGATCGAGAGGGACGTGTATCAATACTTTGATATCTATCAGGTTTTTTCAGATTATCCCTATTTCTAAGGTTATATCTTTTCTCAGAGGGCTCCCTCTGGGGAGACTGGTGTTCTCGAGTCGGAGTTCTTTCCCTCCGTCGAGGAGACCTTCCTCTGGACTGGAAAACTTTTTCCTTGGGAGTGGATTGTTTATTTCCCAGCTCTTTTTGGGAGTGTTTAAATTATTTTTAATGAATAATTTTTCAGGATTTTCGAGCAGTTGGGGCTTAACCGGTTTACCACCCAAGCTGTCTCTACCTAGTTCTTCATAGCATTTTTCTATGATTTTGGCAAGTTCAAATGGCTGATCTTTTATATCTGTTTCCTTCAACTTCTGGCGGATCGCCACAGATGCTGCTTCTCCTTTTATGTTGGCTAATAATATAGCCGAGACCTGCTTGAAGTCTTTCAGTAATTTCATACCAAGAGTTAAAGCGGGCTCTGGACCGTATTCATTTTGAATCTGTTTTAGCACTTCTGGTATTACCGCCATAGACGGAACACCATGTGTTTTTGTGTAAATGGAAGCAAAGACTGTACCCCAAGTGTCACAGTCCTCCACGTGTGGTGCGATTCCCATAGGAAGGCAGATTGTCAAGATTCTGTGTTTCTCAATAGGGGTAGTATCAGGAAATACTGCCTCTATTTGAGTGATTTTCTGTGCTAACCACAAAGGAATTTGTTCCCGTTTTACGGGTGTTTTACCAAGACATGACTGTATGTTCTGTGGTGTAATTTTATTAGTGTTCCCCTGATGAGGGGTCAGCTGTGGTACATTAACAGCTGGTTGGACTGTTGCAGTCCGAATTACATATTGGACTAATTGCCTATGTATTTTAATTAATGTTTTTAGCTGTACTAACAGCTCTTCTTTAGACATTTTTACAATGTCAGGATGTGGTGTGTAGCCGGCTAGAACCGGCCACGTTGCTCCTGGTCTACCTAGTTATGTGATCATTGTGTTTTAGGGCGCCATTAAACCAGAGCAGGTGCTCTTGGAATTTTAGTGGGATTTCAGTCTCCTCGAAAGGAGCGTACTCTTCCGGTGGTTCCTCTATTTTGTAATAGTGAAACTCTTTTGTTGTAGCGTTTGCCGCTGGAAAGTTTATCCATGAATAGAATACCTCTGTCTGCCGATATTCGTGAGCCTCTATCACGAAAATTACTGTACCACCTTGTGGTGTCAGTCCGTTTTCTATAAGTTTTAAAGTTATAGATTTTCTTAAATGTGCCGGGATGATAATTGCACCCGGTACTGTATCGTTGGGACCCTGCTGAGTCGCATCTACTGCGGCCCCAGTGGTTCCGTTTTCTCCTGGCATTGTATAAATGCAAGGTTTGCAGAGTTGGTCTCCAAGGAGACAAAGATTAGGTCCACAATATTTTGGAACACTGTATCCTTCAACGTTGAATAAACCAGAGCTTTACATAGGAATCTCTTCCTACTGAGGTCGGGCGGATTTTAACCTTTCACCCACTCCAGACGTCTATTGGAGTATTTACGGGAGAAAGGGGTCTGTGTGAAATATGCACGACTGAGTTACTCTAACGTCCTGCGTTAGTTTATCGCCTTACCAAACGTTTGGGCGCCATGTAGTATAGTTCCTAGTTTCCCACTCTGCCCTGCGCATTGGAATAACATAAACAGTAGTATCGACGTAGAAGTGCGGATCTTCCAGGCCTCTACTGACTATGCTAAACTTAATTGGGTGTGTTACCAACTAGCTCAGAGGTCACTGGAAACTTTCTTCTCTGCATAGGAAGTGATCAGCTTCCCTGGCACAGACAAGAAGGGATTCAGTTTTTCAACAACCGTGCAACATGACAACTTTGCTCCTCAGATCAAGAGTCAATCTCTAGGGTCGTGTGAAACAATAGACAGTTATTTTACTCAGTCAGATTAGTGCAGATTACTTTCACAATATGTAGAGAATAGAGAGACGGGCGTTTGTCAATAAAGGGTTAACATTTATTGAACAGTCTTTCTTCTCGTACAAGAGAAATGTATTGCCACAATTGCAAGACTTGTTATTATAAAAAGTACGTACAGTAAGATAAGTATTGCGAGATAATACTGTAAAAGCATTGATATGGTTTCTTAGCCATACAATGGTTTAAAAGTAATAAAACATATATACATTCATATATACATTAGGCTAAAATACTCAACTGGTGCTTCTAACTACGCCTACCCCAGTGTACCTGACCTAAGCCTAATACGTGGAAGGGGAGTAAGTAAGTAGCTTTAAGTTAAGTTGGTTTTGCCAAGGTTTGCTTCAAGAATTCTCTTCTAAGGGTTTAGTCAACACCATACCTCTGAATAGAATGATGGAGGTCGGGTATCTACTTCAGGGGGTCTCGGTATCCCAGTCACCCGCAAGGGTACACCAGAAACGCTGGAGCTGGATTTCTCTGCAGGAGAAAGGCAGCATCTCTCTTCAGCGCGTCGAGGAGGAGGAGGGGGGACAGCGTCCGCGGGTAGCTGGCATCTGCTGGGCTTCTTCGCAGAGGGACGGCTGTTCAGCTCCTAAGCTCACCACACCATCGTTCGCGCTTTAGCAGCGATAATGGTATCAGTAGCTTCACCAAGAACGGGACAGCAGCAGCATCAGCGTACTGCATACAGCATACAACAGCAATGGGACACCAGCAATTGCTTAAGGCAACGTTGGTAGTATTTATACCTGAAAGGTGCCTTGTTTGACGCAAGTTTGCTGGACATAAGACGTCAATTAAAGATGTCACTAGGAAGTGATAGCTATCAGTTGCTCATTAGAGTTCCATTACTAATCAAAACACAGCAAGCGGGGATTTCCAGGTTTGCTGAGTTTTTATCTTGTTGAAGAACTCGGAGTGTTAATCTAGGAATATCAGATAGTGACTTCTGCTCTGTCATTGCACTAATTGGTTGCAAAGGAAGTGGCAGAGAACTATTCTGGAATGTGGCTCTGTTCGTGTGAGGCCAGAGATGACTTTCTGAATATCGCACTTGAACGGTTATGCCAATATAGGGAATAAATGGATTTATAGCCGAATAGGGGCATAAGGTCACAGTATCGATCAGGATCCTAGATAAACACGCAACAGGGTCACCTTCAGTGAAGTCTGTGCTTGCTCTGCTGGCAGTAACCCTTGATGCAGCAGTCCATTCACCACTTGACCACTGAGTCACAGTGACAGTGGCTAAGACCTGCTTGTAGCAAAGCTACCGCTACTCATTTTCCTGCCTGTGTTAGCTGTAAGATGCATGGCGGACAGAGACATGGAAAATGGTGTGTGGCCCTCACACACAGGGAAATGCTTTTTGCTTTTAAAAAATAAATTCTTGTTTTGGAAGTTTCTTTCTTAAAAACAAACAAGTTTGCTTAGTGGGCTCTTTAAACTTGGTGATCACTGCTGTGAAGGGAGTAGCCAGGGTGGTGGCTCCCTTCACATTGGCAAGATTTCCACCAGGAAGGTGGGGATCACTCAATAGCACATGCAACCTTCGACCCAGGGGGAGGGGGTCATGAGATTCCCCCACCCCGTCAGATGGCAGACTGCCATTTAATGGCTAAATAAAACTCTTGGGGGCATATTTACTAGAAATTGGCAGAGCGTGGTTTTAGTCCAAAATTGGTAGCACCTTGCTCCGTCAGTTTCAAAACACAGGGATGCAATGTATTTACAAGAATGTGGTGCACCCCTGTTTCCACTAGCTATAGTGCTAAATGCTAAAAAAAACTGCCTGGCACCAGCGCAAGCACCCTTGCACCATGTTACAAGGGTGCCTTCTCTGCATGATTGAATGTTTATGCACATAACCAATCTTTACATGCGATTTGCTATTTCTATGATGCTTCACTGATTGTTTGGAACCCTGAGCCCCCGCTAAGGACGCGGAACGCGAGAGCCTACCTCGCAAACGCTGCACAAGACTCTGCAGGAAGTCCGGAGTCTGTTGGTCTCGGCACCCTTCCCGCCGCCGCACTTTCCATCCTGAAGCGGTAGTGGAGCGGAGGGGGCCACAGGACTACATTTCCCGGCCTGCCCCGCAGCGGAAGACGGGGCAGACTTCGCGCCAGGCGGCGCATAAGAGCGACTCACCCCGGTGGAGCGGGTGTCGCTTCACTGATTGTTTGGAACCCTGAGCCCCCGCTAAGGACGCGGAACGCGAGAGCCTACCTCGCAAACGCTGCACAAGACTCTGCAGGAAGTCCGGAGTCTGTTGGTCTCGGCACCCTTCCCGCCGCCGCACTTTCCATCCTGAAGCGGTAGTGGAGCGGAGGGGGCCACAGGACTACATTTCCCGGCCTGCCCCGCAGCGGAAGACGGGGCAGACTTCGCGCCAGGCGGCGCATAAGAGCGACTCACCCCGGTGGAGCGGGTGTCGCTTCACTGATTGTTTGGAACCCTGAGCCCCCGCTAAGGACGCGGAACGCGAGAGCCTACCTCGCAAACGCTGCACAAGACTCTGCAGGAAGTCCGGAGTCTGTTGGTCTCGGCACCCTTCCCGCCGCCGCACTTTCCATCCTGAAGCGGTAGTGGAGCGGAGGGGGCCACAGGACTACATTTCCCGGCCTGCCCCGCAGCGGAAGACGGGGCAGACTTCGCGCCAGGCGGCGCATAAGAGCGACTCACCCCGGTGGAGCGGGTGTCGCTTCACTGATTGTTTGGAACCCTGAGCCCCCGCTAAGGACGCGGAACGCGAGAGCCTACCTCGCAAACGCTGCACAAGACTCTGCAGGAAGTCCGGAGTCTGTTGGTCTCGGCACCCTTCCCGCCGCCGCACTTTCCATCCTGAAGCGGTAGTGGAGCGGAGGGGGCCACAGGACTACATTTCCCGGCCTGCCCCGCAGCAGAAGACGGGGCAGACTTCGCGCCAGGCGGCGCATAAGAGCGACTCACCCCGGTGGAGCGGGTGTCGCTTCACTGATTGTTTGGAACCCTGAGCCCCCGCTAAGGACGCGGAACGCGAGAGCCTACCTCGCAAACGCTGCACAAGACTCTGCAGGAAGTCCGGAGTCTGTTGGTCTCGGCACCCTTCCCGCCGCCGCACTTTCCATCCTGAAGCGGTAGTGGAGCGGAGGGGGCCACAGGACTACATTTCCCGGCCTGCCCCGCAGCGGAAGACGGGGCAGACTTCGCGCCAGGCGGCGCATAAGAGCGACTCTCCCCAGCGTCGCGGGAGCGCGCGGGAGCGCCCGGGGCTAAGCCCGGGCAAAGGGCGGGCCCTCTGAGGTCCTCAGAGGCCAAGGTAGGCTGGGCTGGGCCCAATCTCTTACACTCAGTTATTAATCCAAATACACCTTCAATCAATATAGTTGACGGATTCTTGGCATTGTGAACATTCACTCATTGGTCCTGGCATATTTAGCCTAAACACGTGCACAGATTTTAATGCAGTTTAAGTCAATCCATCTCTAATCTTCTAAGTTTAATCCTATTTTAATTACAAATTTGAGTCTAACCTGAAAGCGATCAACTGGTAGCTGCAGAGAGCACTATGTCAGTTAGGAAATTACGTTCTGGAAGAACACTCGAAGGACGGCCAAATACATCAATAAGATCGAACCCATTGCAAAACAAATACGCTAACAGCTTGCTGCTAAAGGGCCAAAGGCAACTAATGGAAATTTGGGAGAATTCGGCTAAAAAGGAAATGGAAACTCCCCCAAAGGATGAGGGGCTGCTTCCACATATAGTCATTCCTTTAGACTCTGACCTATCGCAAGATTCAATCCCAAGGTTTCCTCCAATCTCTAAGGAGACAAGTATCATCCCACCTTCTACCGATAGTGAGCTCTCTAAGTTGAAATCACCAAAGCTAGAAGTAATTCAAATAAATAAGAAGGTGGGACAGATGGAACAGGATGCAGTGGAATTATCTATGTTGTCCAGTATTGATTTAGAACTTTGTGGTCGATATATGGATGAGAGACAGGGGAATCAATCTGAATTGAATAAAACTCCCAATAAAACCCATCCACCTGGACTAACATTATTTAGAAGTACTCCATCCATTGCACAAAACGATACTCCCTCTTTACAAAGCGAGATGAAATCTCCAAACCTTAATCTATCGGGGATTCGTGCTTATGTAGAGTCCGAATTCCCAAGAAATGAAAAACCCATCTCAGACTCCTTAATAGCGCTTGAGGACCTTCTATCCTCCATATTACTGTTACTAGGAAAATTTGCTGTGAGTACGGACTGTATTATGGACTCAGTAACTGAGATTTTGAAGGTTCTAATGACAAAGTATACGGTGAATGGAAAAGCTATGTCTACTACTCCAGTAAAGCCTAATTTTGTGGAAGACGATAATATGTTAATAACAACCCCTGCGAACCAAATACTTGCGGTAGGCGATAACCTGTTAAGCGCAAACACTGTGGGTGGACCAAAGCTCCAAGTAGAAGTGCATGAGCAGGTCGAAACTTTATTACCATCCCCTATAATAAAGTTGAATGAGAAACAAAGAGACTCTATAGTGATGGATGAAAGCTCACGCCTCACATCTGATACAACACCAAAGAGTCAAATAAAGGAGGAAAACGGTTCTCTAGTGAACAACCAAACCACAGGAAATGCGTTATTCCCTATCTTTAGTCATGACACTAAGGGTATCAAAAAGGGTAAATGTAAAAAATATAAAGGAAAGAACAGGAAGCCAGTACGCAAGTACTCAAGAAGACGCCAAAGGCAAGTTATATTCCAACAACATGTAAATGAAGCTTTGGAGGACCTAGAAATCTCAGAACACTCCATAGTAAACACCAATATGATAGTGGTTGAGGTATGCGCCCCCACCTTGTCTGAGAAAGACACTCCAGCTGCCAAAAAAACTGAAGGAAGAAGACCAAGTCCAGAGATTAATGAGACAGAACCTCGTGTCCCATTAGAAGAAAACATAAGTAAGGAAACCACGGTAATAAGGTCACTTAATCCATCTGCGCCTATTTTTCAATTGCCTTCAGAAGTACCACCAGAACCAATTAATGTGCAACAAAAAGCTGCTCCAGTATGGATGGATACACTGACATTGGACTTTTTTCCATTGTTTGATTTTGACCTAACTCTAAACAGGTCATGGTTGCTTAACTGTCTCAAAGATATTGAAAGTTTAAAACTAATTCAGTCAAGTGACATAGATCTGGTTTCAATTATAAATTGTGAGAATGGTCAACGAGCAAGGGTTAGATTCTGCTCAAAAATAATTTCTAATATTGTTTTACAACAAGCAGAAGCCTTTCAATGTCGAGGTATAGATGTATTACCATTTACTAGTTTTTGTAACAGAGAGGGACCAACTACCTCGGGTATTAATCAACATGTCTTGAGTGCTAATAATAATGATTTAAAAATCTGTGTATCAAGGGGAAAGCGTATGGTGTCTAAGATTCAAACACGTAATGAGAATGTGAACTCATCTCAATGTCATGACCCCCAGAAATGGAATTGGCTACCTGGAGCATTATCGAGTAATACCTCGATGAGTAAATGCTTATTTCAGCATCTTTAACAGACAACTTAATATCATCTCCTGGAATGCTGCAGGTTTATACAATTCCCCCGAGAAATTGAACTATCTCCTTTCTCTAAATGCTGACATATTGTGTATCCAAGAAACATGGTGTAAAGATATACAATATGGGGGGAAAGACTATTTTGTTTTTGAGGCCCCAGCTACGCCATCCCATAGAGGTCATGCAAAAGGGGGAATTGTCTGTTTTTTATCTAATGCTTTCCAATGGCAATTCTCTCACCATGTTGATACTAGTAAACCTTTTCAAGTAATATCCATTAACAATCTAGTTTTAAAGAGTCCTCGAAGTTCTTTCGTGATTATTAATGCATATATACCCCCAGAACAAAAATTTAGCACTGTTTTAAAGCGAATGTTCTTATATATAAAACAGCTGATAGAGGGGCCTGCCCCTCCATATATTCTCCTTATGGGTGACCTGAATTGTAAAGTCTCCAACATAAGCCTAGAGCTATTTAGAAATAAGACAAAGGAAGAAGCGTATAACATTCCTCAATCTCTTTTTCCCAATAAAATAAAAACCAACAAAAGAGGAAAGATGTTATTAGAGGAACTAAGCTTGGTAGAGGGGCTCATAGTTAATGGCAGAATGCCCTCTGATGTCCCAGCTAAGTTCACACATGGGTCTTACAAAGGTGAATCTATTTTAGATTACATCATCACAGACTATGAAACGTACTCATTTATTCAGGATATTGTGATCTCAAACTCTACACTGAGCGATCATAAAATTATTAATTTAACAATTACCCTCCAACCCTTGGCGACTGAACCCTGGTCTTTGAGTAATACAGGATTTAATATTAAGTGTAATGGAGGCAGATGCTTTTGGGACTCTAGATCCCTAAAGAATGTTCAAAGTATCTTGGCCCAAACCATATTGCAATTAGAGGATTGGCAAGGTTCAGAACTCCTTCAGTTTGAATTATTATCACAGAAACTAAGAAGGATGGCAAAGACAAACTGTAACCCAAAAAACCCTCCACGCCCTCCGCCTCTATTGCTAACCTTAAATAAAGAAGTAAATAAACTCGTTAGGCAAAATTACCTAAATAGAACTGGAGAAAACGAGCGAAACTTAGCCCTACTCAAAAGAAGGAGGAATAGATTGAAAAATAAATTAAAGAAAGAAAAAGAAGATAAATTATGGATACGTTTAAGAGAGGCATCTGTCCATAATAATTCTAGAGACTTCTGGTCTGTAATAGGAAAAGGATGTGGAACAAGAACTACTCCGACACCAGTTACTATAGCAGAGGAAGTATGGATGTCATTTATCTCTAATCTTTACGCTTCCAATAGAGTGGAAGATAATATTTTGGTACCTATCCTGAATAAAGATGATTATATAGATCTTCCCACTGAAGAATCTATAGCAGCCGTGATAAGAAGTATGCGCTGTTCAGGGGCTATGGGCCCGGACGAATTGCCCATGACTATGATTAAGCAGGATGTTATTCTATGGAGCAAGATATTACTCCCATTGTTTCGGAGATGTTTTATTACTAAATCAGTCCCCAATTCTTGGAGGGGTAGTATTCTGATTCCTCTATTTAAAAAGGGTGAACGGGATAACCCTAAGAATTATCGCTTAATTGCACTTTTAGATTCAATAGGAAAAATCTTTGCTAAATGTGTGCTATTATTAATTATGAAATGGATAGACGTAAATGATATTTTACCTATGCAGCAAACAGGCTTTCGTAAAGAGCATGGAACCCTGGATAATTTAACAGCTGTACAGGTTCTTGTAGATAAATATGTTCGAGTTAGAAGAGGCGGAATATATGTGGCATTTATTGATTTTTCAACTGCGTTTGACAAGGTAGATCGGTCAACGCTATGGGAAAAACTTGCCACAATGGGTATGCCAGCATACTTGTTAGAATTGGTAAAATCCCTTCACACCAACACATGGTGCAAACTTTTGCTGGGTGGGGAAAGGGGGCTTTCCCAATTAATCCCTTCCCAGAATGGATTAAAGCAAGGATGTATACTAGCACCTATTCTGTTCTCCCTATATACAGCTGACCTACCGTCCCAAGTAACATCTAGTGGAGGAATAGCCCCAAAAATTGGGGGAGTACCGATATCTGTTTTAATGTATGCAGACGACATACTTGTTCTTGATTTAACTCCGAAAGGCTTGGCAAATCGCCTGCATGCTTTATCACTCTTTGCAGATAAACACTTTATGAAGATCAATGCTACTAAAAGCAAGATTATGTGTATTTTCGGTAAGAAAAAATGCAGGTCTGCAAATTACAACTGGATTTTGGGAGGACAGAAATTAGAGGTAGTTAAAACTTACACCTTTTTAGGGAAAATAATTACAGCAAACATAAGTGATACTGCCCATATAGAGCACAACTCTCGTAAAGCGTTGTCACATGGGATGGGATTGTGCTCTATGTATAATGCTACAGGGAAAAGACACTTTAAATTGTTCCTTGATGTGTTTAAAGCTAAGATACCTGCCACTCTCCTTTATGGGATTGAATTAGTGGATATCAAACATTGGGGATTTGTGTCGAAAGTAGAAGGAAAGATCTTAAGGAAAATAGCATCCCTAAATACAGCCTGCTCCGACAGCTCATGCAGGCTAGAATTTGGATTGAGAAGTGGTTGGGTGCAGGGGCTGATTGCCCTTGTAAGATGGGTAGCCTGTCTGGTTAGAGGAAAAAATGGTTCCCTGAGAGAAGTGATTAAAAGAGAATTGCTGGGGGATCTCAATGACTTCTCTCTACTGGTTAAAAACTTTAGAATGGCTGTTGATCTACTAGAGTTGGATGCAAACATTTTGTTCTTATTAGATCCTGTTGAACTTAAGATGAAATTAAAAAATGCATCCTGGGAACTATGTTATAAACTAGATTGGATAGCCCAAACAAAGAAAAAAGATAGACAACCTTTGTTAAAAACATACTTGTTTAAACAGCCCCAACAATATCTCACCTGGAACATCCCTCACAGAATCAGAAGGCTATGGTTCTTATTGAGACAAGATCTGCTTCCGTTAAATTCTCTTTATGCAAAATGGCACGGTGTGTCTCCTGTATGTAACTTATGCCATAAGGATGTACAGAATCGCAATCATGTTTTGTTTGTATGTAAGGTATTGCGCCCTTTTCGCCTCAAATGGCTAAAACCAATTTGTCTACAGTTAGGAATTTTAGATGTATATACTTTCCTCCATGCACTTTATAGCCCACCCAATGAAATATTTTGCTACAGGATTTTTAACTTTTTTAAATGTTTTTTAGATATTTATTAATATGGCACGAAATTGGCTGAGGACTGCGAGACTAATGATTGTGTGCTCTACATTGCTCTTTTTAGACTGTAAGATGTAATTTTGTTGACTTTTTATGTGATGTATATTGTATGTTTTATTTTATGTGGCCCTCATTGAGAGCCAATACATAATAAAATTTGAATTTGAATTTGAATTTGATGCTGCACATATGTATAGAGCAAAATAGGAAGAGAAATGAAACATTTCTCCTTATTTTGCTTGCTTAAGACCAGGTATTCCCTGGCAATATTATTGGTGCTGCTCCATACCTTGTAAATATTGGGCAGCGTCAAAAAGCAATGTTTGTAGCGGTGAAACGCCAACTGCAATACCCATTGCACTCCCCTTTTGTGCGAAGTGCTGTGTATATAGGAGCATTATTTACAATGCAGCGTTAAGCTACATTAAGTGGCTTATGCCTCCTTGTAAATAAGGCGACAAACTTAACTCCACCAGAACGCCAGGAAAAAGTGACATTCTGGTTGTGTTGACCTCTTGTAAATATGTCCCTAAGTCTCTATAAACAGCCATTTATTTGCATGATAGGTGATTATTGTTAGACCTACCAGTGTTAGGGTGGTTTTCCCTGAAACGTTTTGCCTATTTTGCCAACTTTCCTGGATTTTTATGGCTAAAATGTATTTTTGTTGGCCAGAGGACTATGTGCACTTTACTACTGCTAACCAATGTTGAAGTGCTTGTGCCCACTCCCCTAAACATGGATTCATTGGCTTACACCTGATTGGCATACTTAATTTACTCACTTGTAGTGTGGTAATGCTATATACCCAGGGCTGTAAATTAAATCCTACTAGTGGGCCTGCAACACTTGTTGAACCATCCACTTAAGTAGCATCTTAAAACATGTATCGCTCCTGCCATTACAGTCTGAATTCAGTTTTAAACTGCTAATTTGATTTGTCAATATAGCCACCTTTCCAAGTTTTACACTTTCCTGTTATTGCATATAGTTCACCCCTCATATAGGCCATAGGTAGGCAATGGGTCACGGTGCATTGTAATTAAAAGTTTGCACATGTACTTTTAAGTTTTGCAAGTCCTGGTAGTAAAAAACGATTCGATTTGTTTTTCACTACTGTGACGCCAACCTGTCCCATAGGCTAACATTGTGTTGCCTTACTACATTTAATAAGTGCTAACTTTTGATTGGGACCGAGTAGTCATTTCATGTTTGGTATCTATGAAATTGTAATAAAAAGCCTCTTTAATGGTAAAGTAAGATTTTTAATACAAGTTTGAGAATGCCACTTATAGAAAGTTGATGAGTTAATGTTGAGCAACTGCACTCCTTCCCTTATAGTCTTTAAACTTGTAATCCAATTCACTGAATGAAATGCGTGCGAACAGACGCCGTGCAAACGCCCCTAGACACAGCTCAATTTGAAAAAATGCTCACAAAGGGCACATTTCTCCTGCGCTCATCTGTCGCACGGCTAGAACGGAAATCCTTCCTGAATGAGATACTTCCTCCACAGTTTCAACATATTTATCAGTTCATCAATTGTCATCCCGAAACTTATGTCATCCGTCTTTCTTTAATTTTTCACCACCACAGAGACAGCATGTTTGTGCTTTGATTATTTATTCAACATTTTCAAGTGCCAAACGTTGCCATTCCAGGCTTTTACGAGGGCATGTGAAGTCAAACATGTTTTAGAAAGTGGTCTTGTTACAATAACGTGTTCCCAATGCATTTCGAACTTTTACAATTCTTCGTCAGGGGTTCACTACAATGAAATGAAATGAAGAAATAATAAATAATAGTTCAACTGACTGCTCAACCTATCCTAATATGTGAAAACCCCCCTCCTTACTCTAACTCCACCCACACCCTCATTAAACTTGAAATCAACCGATGTTAACGCTAGGAGTAAAACCCTCTCTGTGTTCACATTCTTTCTAGCTCACGAGATAAACACCCCAGTTTTACCCACATTTAATGTGAATCACTACTCCCTTTCACCTAACGATTTACCTAAAGCTCCAAACCGCCCCCCTTGTCTCCCATTTACCTTCTCAGCGCCACAAATGGCAGCATGACCTCATTTCATGTCCTCTTAGCAAAACTCGTATTCTATTTCTCTACCGTTCCGGCCGTTTTAAAAGAGGAAAGGAGCTCTCCCACCTGTAACCAATCGAGCCATGATTCACTCCACCCCCGTGTATTAAACTACAAATCCCAAAATACACTTCCCTGTTATCACAAAACCGAAACAAATCCAACCCCTTTGCATCCTCCAACATGTGCAAAAATATAAAAATATAAAAATAAGAATGACCTGCCCTAACCCCACCCAGCAAATATATAACCTAAACGTGATCAACTATTTGAGACGCATTTAGTAAAAGAAAACCATTGAAGCAAAAGAGTTCAGCTGTCCCATTATTCCAATGTCAAGAGCGAGTCAGCTCACAATATGCTACTGTATTAATGAGGGTTGCAGTCCATGCCCACTAATTGTAGGAGCTGGGCACAACTCATTAAATGTTTTCAGCACTCCTGCAAGATTTCATTACTTCTGTTTATATGCCAAGATGCTCTTGTGAGAGAAGTGGCTATTTTTGGCATGACTCCAATACAAAATCTATTCATGAACACAGGTCCTTACTTTAGGAATTTTCTAGTGTGAATATTTCAGTACCTGAGCTCCTCTTGCACTAAATCACTATATTTAATATAGATCCTGAGATTCAGGGAATCTTCCTCCACTTTGAGAACTGTAGAAACCAACCTTTTGACTGCTTCAAGGACAGGTGTTCATCTTTTGCAAATTTGAATTTGCCCATTTCAACCTAAAGGGCAACGTTAGCATTTGATACAGTTTTAACTATTTCAAATACTGTAATTCATGTACCATTATATCGAATGGCGTTGCAGTATCAGTGGTGTTCAACTTACAACTGATTCCTTTTTGGCAGTAGTAACGTACACTTGCAAATTTGCCTCCACCCCTTTTTCAAGGGTGTAGATGTGTAAGTCTACACTTTTAAATAATTTCACACTCAGACTGTTTGAATAGCCAAAAGTGTAGGAGTAAATGACATGTAAACTACTGGCAAATATAAGTGGCATTTGTGAATAGCCCTGTTAGGATTTTAAGTGGTTGATGGAAAGAGTGAGGCTATGACCATGTAACATAAGGAATAAAGGGCCCGATTCACAGAACTACCCTAAGACAAAATCCTAAACTTACTACTTTTGGTATTCACAGAAGTTAGGATTTTGGCTTAAGTTTGTCTTAAAACAAACTTATGACAGACTTAAGACAGACTTAAGTTTGGATTTTGTCTTAAGTTTGTCTTAAGTCAGTCTTACATTTGTCTTAAGACAAACTTAGGACAAAATCCTAACTTCTGTGAATACCAAAAGCAGTAAGTTTTGGATTTTGTCTTAAGTTAGTTCTGTGAATGGGCCCCATGGTATATTGCAAGTCACCTTGGAGTTCCATGGCCTTATGAAGGAAGTCTGCCTATGGGCGTGTTACTCACTACGGTCACAGAACTCCTCAATGTCTTGCAGTGTCCTTATAATATAAAGTCATGGGGTACTTTGGCCATGATACCATTTCCCTACCTGGTTATTTTTGCCAGTTTAAAATGCAATTAGGGAAGATTGTTATTAATATAAAAAAACTTTGAGAAACTATTTTTATGGATCATTCCTGCAAAATTTAAATAGGTGAGGTCAAGTGGCATATGCAATTCTTTTCTGCTCGGATGTCATTTTGGACAGCCACAGTACTACAATAAAATCAAAAATGCCATTCCTGCTGCTATGACAGAGGTGTGCATTAGGGGCACACTTTCCTTCAAATCACAAATATTGAAAGAAAAATACAGAATGCTCCACTGGGGAGATAATACAGTGAACAAACGAAAGCTCTGTGCTGCTTCTTCCATTGCCCACCTTATAATTTACTATTAGGAATTTTATTAAATAAACAACATTCATAGTTATCCTTCATTTTCTATTTGTTGTCAGTACATTGATTTGCTCTTTCACTTTAATACTGATAAATTTAGGGGGGAGGGAGTTTTCCAAAGTTCCCAGTAGGAGGGGATTTCCTATTAAGACTTGGAAATTTTTAAATAGTTAGGGGCTGATTACGATGGCAGGCTAACTTACGTCCGCCAGCCGTCCAATTGGAAATTGGGCCCACCCGACAGACGATCCTGCCATAGGCATTATGATGTGACAACCATGGCGGTCGCAATGCCTATCTTTTGCATTGTGGCGGTGCTGCTGACTGTAGCATATGCTGCAATACAAAAAGGGGTCACTTTACATATCCCTGCACTAAGTGGCAGGTACTATGTGGTGCCCGCCACATGGTGCCGGGACATGTGGGGGAGCACCATAGGTGCGCCCCAGTGCCCACATCAGGGGGCCAGGGGGAAAGGGGGCACACTACAGGCCCCCAATGTCCCTTCCTGTCCATCGCAAGTAAACTGCCATACAATGGCTGGTGGGGAGGGACATCGTAATCCCTATGGCAGTGCCTTGTAGGCACCGCCACCATTGCAAGGATTGCGAGGTCCTCTGCCGCACTGGCGGGCTCAAGAGCCAATCGGATGCATTGCGGTGTGTGTTTCCGACCAATGGCGGGAGGTAAAGATAGTTGCGATGGCTGGGAGACCACCACCGACAATCTGACGGTGGAGGTCTCGTCGCCATCATAATAAGCTCCTTAGTTATGTCAATTTAAGTATCAAGGGGTACTTTTATATATTATTGTTCACAGCGAGCTTTTTAATCTGTAGCTGTGCACACCCATCGAATACCACTGGTCTTTCCCACAGTTCATAAAGTACATGGTAAGTGAAGCAAATTCTCAAATTTCTCCTTTGAGTTCTTTGTTTTACAGATTAGCTATGGCTCTTCACTCGCAACACTCAGTGACAAACTCCAGTACCCGTCCTTCATGCGCACCATCCCTGCCAACTCTTTACAGATCATTGCCCTGGCACGCTTAATGAAACATTTTGGTTGGACGTGGATTGCAGTGTTGACATCAGATGACGAGGTTGGTGTGCAAGGGGGTCAGGATCTAAAAAGGGGCATTGAGTACAATGGAGGATGTGTGGCTTTCATGGATAAAATCCACTTGAGCTACTCCCCAGAAAAGATTCTTAGCCTGGTGGAAACTCTTCAAGATTACAATGTAAAAGTCATCATTATCCACAGCTCTGAGGTTCACACCAAGATGTTTCTGGAGACTCTGGCTTCACAGAATGTAACGGATAAAGTTTTGGTCTTCACAGAGTCCTTCACATTGACCCCCGGCCTCTTTAGAAAGGAAGCCTGGAGAGTATTCAATGGATCCATAGCTCTCTCCCCTCGTGCCATGGACATGCCGGGATTTGAGCAGCATCTTCACTGTCTCCACCCCTCAAGGGCACCTGCAGATATTTTCATCAAGATCTTCTGGGAAAAGGTGTTTAAATGCAAGTGGCGAGAACTCAATAAGATAGAGCCAGCAGTCTCTGAAGGTGATGGTAAGCAGCCAGAACCATGCTCAGGGAATGAGACTTTTGGCAGCTTGGACATGACTTTCTTTGAGATGAGTGATTTAAGCTTCACTTACCACACGTATCTTGCAGTGTACGCCTTTGCAAATGCACTGCATTCTCTAAAGTCTTGCAAAATCGGACAAGGACCTTTCAGTAGCAGAAGCTGTGGAAACATCAATGACCTTCGACCATGGCAGGTAACTGCAGCACTTTAATTATGTTTATCATCTGCATTTAGAGATGCTTTCTAACTGTCAATATCGTTTTAGAGAAAGATTAGGAATGATGGAGCAGGGCTTAAATCCTAACCCTTAATTGGTTAAATACACCATATCTCAATAGACCCCCTTATACTTTGCATTTATGGACTTATCCTCCACCTTCAACGTGATGAAACGCAATACGTTATGGGTTATTTTACTGGAGCTGGGGATAGACAAGGCGATTGTTCATTTTATAGCATATTTACATCCAAACCTGACTGCTAGGGTCAGGTTTGGCCCAAATGGCAAACTATTTTGCACCATGGTGTCAGGCAAGGTTGTATTTTAGCCCCATTTATTTTTTATATTACAAAGTCATTGATTTGTTAAGAACGGGTACAAAAGATGTTCCTTATGCCAACTTTGTCCCCATACCCATATTGTTAAATGCTGGTGATGTACTTTTATAATAGACTCAACATGCTTTCACGCACGTGGTATGAGAATTTATGCTTGATTTAGATCTTTCAAATAAATATATAAAATCCCAAATCATGACATGTGGGACCAAACATAATTTGCTGCGTACCCTATGTGTCAACAAGAACAGCTTAGAGAGTGATCCAATATTCCCTTATTCAGGTCTTGTCTTTGACACCAATGGATTGTGGGCAGAAAACATCAGATATAGGAATACAACATTTAAGCAAACTATATGTTCTTTATTTAATGTTTGTAAAGAAGTGGGGGGTCAACCGATATCTTCACTTGTAGAAATATACTCTAAGCAATGTTTACCTGTTGCCAGTAAGGGCCGCAGAATATGGGTACGAAGAGACTGTCAAGCGCTGCAGGTTGAAGATAACCTCATTTGAGGCATCTCCTTTCTCTTCCTCTTTCAACTCTCGATATTTCATTCATTAAGAATTGGCTCTGCCGTATCTTGAGGTCTATATTAAGCTGGGCCCTCTCCATGGTCATCCCAGTGTGGCAAACCCAACACAGAGTCCAACCATTATGTTTGGGGGGATCAGTTGTCGAATAGCCATGATTTTAGCTTTTGAGGTACCTGAGTTCATTATCGGGGAGTCGAAGATTGAGGGGGATGGCATTCCATAACTGAGTCGCATTGTAGCCAAAGGAGTGCACTCCACTTCTCACTCTTCACATGGAAAAAATCACAGCCAGATGGGTTGATTGGATGATCGGAGGATCAAAGGGCTCTATTGGGTGTGTAATTGGAGATCAATGGTCTGAGGAAGAAGGGACCTTATGAGGAATTACAGGACACATACTGGCGTACACACTGGTATTGTACTCACAGGAACCACAGTGTATCATGGACTAATAGAAACTAACCAGAAAAATATTGTTTACTTCAGCGGCTTCAAAACAATACAGTACCGCATGGTGAAGACTTACGGGCTAACTTTCATCCATTATGCAGGGATTCTGGTATTGTCAATATCAGGGTTTAAATCTACCCCCTGGGCCTTCATGAGTTTATTGGATTTCTACATTTAACTACATTATCAGCCCTGAAAAAGTAATCCAAGATGAAACACGTGTCGGCTGTCTTCTTATGTAGAAATATTGTCACTACTAATGACCTTTGAGCTCTTCAGCAATGAAAATTGGACTTCTGTAGTATTTGCTCAAGGAATACACAAGTAGAAGGTTAAATACTGAGTTTATTCTGCTCAGGAGAAATACAGCGACATGAGGCAGAAACAGAGGTCAACTGCCAAAACACTGACATTCTGAGATAAAGCCTGGAACCATCATGAAGTAAAGGTTCTACATACAGGTGCCTGAGAGGCACAACACTGAGAATACTACATTATCCTCTTTTCTATACAACGAAAGATACAACCAAGATAGGAAAAAAGAAAGAACAAGAAGAAGAAGAAGGAACACAGGCGAGAAAGAAAAGGAAAGAAAAGAAAAGAAACATGGAAAGGAAAAGTAGCAGGGCATAACTGAGAACAAAACATGACTTAAAAGGTTATCTGAACCTGGCAGGAATCCTACAGACTCTAAGACTCCTGCGAGGCTCTGGCACAAAAGTTACATAAACTTTACTACTATTACTTCCATTCCCATCTTTAGCAACAGAACTTAAACTACCATCATAGGAAACAGAACTGGGACTTGACGAAAGGTCATTAGAGGAAGCATCATCTCTACCGACCATAACAACTTTACAAATGTTCCACCAATTCTTGTTATTCACCCGCACTGCATTACCACAAACCTTATCAACCACTAATGGCTCAGAGAATTTGCTCTTACCCTTGGTGACATGAACAGGATTTTTATTGCGAACCACATCACCAGCACAAATATTGTGAGGAACAGATTTTTTCCTTTCATCAAAATAAATTTTTTGCTTATTCTGAGCATCAGAAACATTGTCTCTCACGAAACCATCAATGCCATCCATCACATTCATCTTCACCCATTTAGACATCCAACCTGGACAAATTTTGGTAGAAGGTTTCCTTCCCCTTAAAAGTTCAAAAGGAGAAACCCCAGTTGAAGAATGCGCAGTAGTACGGTAAAACCATAACATAGAACGCACAGCATTCTCAACCACACACTTGCTGGCAATGGCCCACTGGACACAGTTATTGAGCACACGATTCATTCTTTCAACAAGGCCATTAGCCTGGGGGTGATAGAGGGAACTCTTTTTATGAGTAACACCACCCTGTTTAAGGGAACATTCAACTTCAGAACTAACAAACTGTACACCATTGTCCGTCATGACAACCGAAGGAAAACCCTCTCTCAAAAAGATGTCTTTCAAAAAAAGAATAACGTTAGCAGAGGAAGGTTCACTGATAAAACGAATTTCCGGCCATTTGGAGTAATAATCAATGGCAACAATAGCAAAACGAGAACAAGAGGGTAAGAGATAGAAAGGACCAACTAAATCAACTCCAACCCTTTCCCATGCTCTTTCCGGAAATTGAATAGGTTCCAAAGGGGGAGACCTAACCTTGTGACTTTTGTCTGAAGACTTGCAAATGACACAATTATCAACCAAGGTATCAACACAAACATCCATTTGCGGCCACCAAAACACATCCCTCAACCTACGCTTCGTGAAAGTTTTCCCTAAATGACCTTCATGTGCACCGTCAACCAGACGTTTCCACAAGCTCTCAGGAGGAATAAGCCTTCCACACCGCATAGGAACACCATCTTCAACAGTAAGTTCATCAGCAACTTTAACATAGGTTTGGAAAAGTCCAGAAACATTCTTTTCTTTTGGCCAACCAGATTTCAAGTAATTTACAACTTGAAGAAGTACCTCATCCTTTAACAACTCCTTTTTCCACTCGACTTCATTGATAGCACACATCCCTTCAAGATCCAAAGCGGCAACAAAACAATCCTCTAGATCATCTTCCTTTTCAAAATCACAATCGTTCCCAGTTATAGGAAAACGTGAAAAATAATCTGCCCTGACATTCTTCGAACCAGGCAGATAAACAACCTCAAAGTCATATTGTAGTAACTTCGTAGACAACCTAGCAATCCTAGGGGTATGCTCCTTAATCTTTTCACCAGACAAAGTAGAGACAAGAGGATTATGATCTGTACGAATTACAAAATGACTACCCCAAAGATAAGGGTTGAACTTCCTGACCGCCCACCAGCAAGCTAAAAGCTCCTTCTCAATGACAGAGAAGTTCACCTCGGCCCCACGAAAAAACCCTCGAAGCATAAGCAATGGTATTGTCAATTTGGCCATTCCTTTGAGTGAGCACAGCCCCAAGACCAAAACCACTCGCATCCACAGTCACAACACATTCTTTGTTAGGGTCAAAAGGTTTAAGCACACTCTCACCCACTAACTGTAATTTAACCCACTTGAAAATTTCTTGACAGTTCTTATCCCAAACAAATGGCACATTCTTCTTTAACATGTTAGTCAGGGGTTGAACTTTAGATGCATAATCTTTGATAAATCTGGAATAAAATTCACTGAGCCCAATGAATGACTTTAAACCAGATTTATTGACAGGAGGGGAAGCATCTACAATGGCTTTCACCAAACCAGGTCGTGGTTCCACACCTTCATGTGAGACCACATGACCTAGAAATTCCATTTTTTCCTTTAAGAAAACACATTTCTCACTCTTAAGTACAATGCTTTTAACTTGCATGATTCCTAAAACTTGATTCAAAGAAATGTCATGATCCTCTTTGTTCTCGCCAAAAATCAAAACATCATCCTGGAAAACAATTACTCCAGGAGTATCTTTAAACATTTGACTCATTAGTCTTTGGAAAACTGCAGCCGCTGATGCGAGGCCGAACGGCATCCTGCAGTATTGAAAACTTCCGAAAGGAGAGACAAATGCCGTCAAATGTCTAGAAGATTGACTCAACACCACCTGGTGGTAAGCGGAAGCCAAATCCAACTTTGTGAACCACCTTGCACCTCTGGTAAGAGACAATAAATCTGTGATTTTTGGCAAGGGGTGTGAATCAATCCAGATGTTTTTATTGAGACTGCGCAAGTCCACACAGACGCGCAAATCACCATTCCTCTTCCTGGCGACAACAAGAGGAGACAACCACAGGGACGACTCTATAGGTTCTATGACCCCTTTCTTGCACAAACCATTCAACTCCTTTTCCAAATCAACCCTTACGCTGAAAGGAACACTCCTGACCTTATGTTTTACAGGGATAGCCCCATCTTTCACCCTAATCTCGTGGTTAAAACCTTTAATCATACCAAGACTGTTCCCAAAGACAGTAGGAAACTTGAAAATTAATTTCTCAATATAGTCATTTGAGTCTATGACTGCTAACCTCTCAATATAGTCGCAAGATTCCGCGATACTGATCTGTTCTTTAGTACCAGGTCTAAGGATCATCTTAAACAATCCCTGGTGGAACCACCCCAAGATGTTTAACCGCTTTATAGAAACATATATTTTGCCAAAGATTTTCCTTCCCCTGAACTGAATGATGTCTTCAAAAAAACCAAGAAGAGCTATCCTGCGTCCTTCTTAAGAAACAGGAGCTCTATCAGGTGGCATGAGCTTCCTTTCAGGCCAAGTCACATCAAACAATTCTTGGGTGATCATAGTTACTTTAGCGCCTGAATCTACTAACAAGGAAATGACTTTGTCACCCACACCGAAATCTTCATAAGGATCAACACATTCTGAGGGGTCCCCAGGGATAACACCATCATCTCGTACCACCACAACCATGTCCCTTAGGTCATCTTGGATACTGTTGATAGGATCCGAGTCCCTTCCGGTACTTTCATAAAATTCTGAGACATTTCCTACTGCATTAACAGTGCTCTGACCCTGAGATTTATTGTTGAAAGTAGAGGTTCCCTGTTTTGAGACTTGACAAATTTTTGCAAAGTGACCAAATTTTCCACAATTCCAACAGGTAGAGTTCCTTGCAGGACAACATTTGTTGTTCTTGTTATGTGAAGGATTACCACATCTATAACAAATGTCACCCATAGAAAAGGCATTTCTCTCAAAACGTTGTGAACTGGGAAAATTGTTTTTTTCAAAGCGTTGTTGACCAAAAGCCGCTTTATTGTCCTTGTTCTCCTTAGTTCTAACTATAGAAATTGCTTCTTCACATTTCTTCTCAAGTTCCTTTACTTCCTTTTTATACAACTCTATACTCTTGGCCATGCGGATAGTCTCTTCAAGCGTTGGATTGCCCAACGTAAGTAGTTTTTGTTGAATAGACTTGCCAGAACACTTACAAACATATTGATCTCTAATTAATTGTTCTCTAAAACCCTCAAATTCGCATTCTGCACTCAGCTGTCTTAAACTAGAGACATAAGTCTCAACATCCTCCCCTGGTAGCTGTTCTCTTTTGAAGAATTTGTGTCTAATAACAACTAGACTAGGCTTAACGTCAAATCTCAACTCCAGTCTCATTCTAGTCTCAGTGTATTCGTCTACATCTTCTTCTGCGTTGTTTCTTGTCAAGGGCGGTAAATGTTTATAGATCTCTCTCCCCTCAAAACCTAAAGAATGTAATAATAGGCATTTCTTCCTTTCTGCGCGATATCTTGACGCCCCTATAGCACCCAAATAAGTCTCAAAAGTATCGAACCATTTTTTCCAATTTATGGGTGGATTTCCTGGGGTTTCCAGAAATGGAGGTGGAGGAGAAACTGATTGCATGTTGAGCAAAATGTGTTTTTTTATTCTCAATAAAGTGCCAGTTAATTGCAAATCCCCATTGACTTGCTTTCCAAATTTTTATAGACTTGCCTTGTCGCTGATCCATTTACACTACTTTTTCTTTGCATTTACAGTCTCTATGCTTTGTTTTCCTCCTTTTTTTTATGGCTCCAGCGTGTAAAATTTGACAAAAAGCGCAGCGTTGGTGTTGTGATGCCTGCTTACCTGAACATGTGAAAGAGGCAAATATTCAGGTTTTGGCATACGTTGCCAAGGTGACAGATTCGCTGTGCTTTTAACGTTGCTAAGGATTCGCCGTGAAGAGCAAGCAGGATTCGCCGTACGCGGTTGGGTATACAGCGTTGCCTTGGTAACGCGTCTAAAATGGCGGAGACAAGCGTCAGTTGCGTTTTAACGCGCTGCCAGCCACACGCGCCAGAATCCACAAAGCGCGGCTACGTTGCCAATCACCTACGCGCTGAAGACAAGCCGATGACGTCAATTACCAAAATGCGCTTAAGCTTTCTTTTTTTAAACAGGAAAACGCTATAAACGCGCTGGGATTAAAGCGGAATCACTTATCTCGCTTATCTTCGACGTCTGCTTGGTGAAGGGTGCTTAGAAAACGGCTGGTCTTCGTTCTCCCACGACGTTTATGCAAAAACGCTGCAACTTGAGGAAAGTCGAGGTAAGGCAGGTTCTTTACTTTCTCCTGAGCATCGTCGCCAACAATTTTGTAGTATTTGCTCAAGGAATACACAAGTAGAAGGTTAAATACTGAGTTTATTCTGCTCAGGAGAAATACAGCGACATGAGGCAGAAACAGAAGTCAACTGCCAAAATACTAACATTCTGAGATAAAGCCTGGAACCATCATGAAGTAAAGGTTCTACATACAGGTGCCTGAGAGGCACAACACTGAGAATACTACAACTTCTTTCAACAGCAGTAAAACAAATGACTCTTTGTAGTGCTCTGGGTGCACTAATCTATAGATTAAAAACTATTGGACTCAAGGACGAACCCTGTGGAACTCCACACTGTGAATGAAGATGTCCAAGGTGCAAGAAACTTTGAAGACTTGAAACGTTCTGTATTTCAGGAAGGAGGAGAGCCATCTCAGAGCCATTCCTGTGACATCTATGTTGTTAATTCTAATAATGAGGATGTCATGGTTTACCATGTCAAATACTGCGCTGAGGTCAAGAAGTATGATGGCAGTAGTGTCACCCTGATCTAGCAGCATTTTTGCCTCCTCGTTTTCTGTTCTATGCTTGGAACAGAATCTGGTTTAGGTAGGGTGCAAGACATTGTGTATTTCTAAGAAGTCTGAGTATATCTGATTGACATGTTTCTCTAGGACTTTCCTCAGACCAGGGAGTAATGAGATTGGTCTGTAGTTTTCTAGGCAAATGGGGTCCAGGTTAGGTTTCTTTATGAGGGCTTTAACCATGGCGTGTTCCATGCGTGTCCCCCCCCCCCCCCCGAGCACAGCAGTTCAGTCCTGCCTCCAACCCACATCAGCAGCCCAAAATTGTCATGGCCTACGTCACACCCTCCACCCCTTTCCCAAAAGATATCAACAGTAGAACATTATATTCTATGGTGAGAAGATTCAGAAAGAACATAAAAATCAATTAGCAATAAGCATGGTAGGGTCGTCCTGTTGGGGAGTTGCACGAAGGCACAGCAGACTCCCCTCGTAGAGCACAATGGTGCCAAGGTTCTGGTGTGTTTCCCCTTTCCTCCCAGGGGCGCACCCTGGTGGCATGCAGGGTACATTCCTGTGCAGTCCAGGGACTTTGTTATGGCTGTGGTTCGTTCCGGACTGTCCATAGGGTTTCAGCTTCAAGTGTCTGGTGCAGCCTAATGTGGCTTCACAACCTGTGGATTCGTGTTGCCCACGGTCAGCAAGGTGGAGCAGAAAGGGGCGATTGCAGCACCATTTTATCCCCAGTCCCGCATTGTTACTCTATGTCAGAAAGGACTGCATTAGAATGAGTGGGGCTCAAATCTGGATTGTTCCGTGGGGATCTCCGGAGAGTACTTTTCAAAAAGCCCTCCACATGCCGAGGGTTGGTACAGAAGGGTTTTTGACCTGGTGTCTAATCTGCAGTCTCGCAGGGAATAGCATGGCATAAGGGATGTTGGCCTACTGTAGTTTCTTTTTTTTTTTATTGGAAGGAACATTTACCCGGCGTCTTAGACCGCCATTGTAAAGTCCAGATAGATGGCCAGTTCCTAGCCTTCGTAGGACAGTGTTTTTTGTTCTCTGGCTAGCCTCAAAGCTGTGTCCTGGTCCCGATAATTGAGTATACATGCGATGATTGGTCTGGCAGGAGCTCCAGGCGGGAGTTTGGCAGCCAGAGAGTGATACGCTCTTTCTACTATGAATATTGTGGAGAAAGCACTTCTTTTGAATATTGTCCTCAGTAGGCACTCTCCACAGTCCTCCATACGGCCGGTGTTGGTGGACTCCGTCACTCCTAAAATACGAGTGTTATTGCGGCGCAACCTCGATTCTAGATCATAATTTTTGCCCACAATCATTTTCAGTTGGCGTTCCATGAGGAGTAGTTGTTCTTTTCTGCCCATGGATGTGTGTTCCAGAGTAATGTTATGTTAATGTTAATGGGCATTTGTAAAGCACACTTTCACCGGGTGGCTTCATGGCGCTACATAGACTGAGTAAGTACCAGAAAGAAAAATTTATTATGTGCTTGCTCAAATAGCCAGGTCTTAAGAAGGCCTCGGAACTGCAAGATGTCAGTGCAGGACCGAATTTCCAGGGGGTATGAATTCCAGAGTTTAGGAGCAAGAACCGCAAATACTGAGTTTATTCTGCTCAGGAGAAATACAGCGACATGAGGCAGAAACAGAGGTCAACTGCCAAAACACTGACATTCTGAGATAAAGCCTGGAACCATCATGAAGTAAAGGTTCTACATACAGGTGCCTGAGAGGCACAACACTGAGAATACTACATTATCCTCTTTTCTATACAACGAAAGATACAACCAAGATAGGAAAAAAGAAAGAACAAGAAGAAGAAGAAGGAACACAGGCGAGAAAGAAAAGGAAAGAAAAGAAAAGAAACATGGAAAGGAAAAGTAGCAGGGCATAACTGAGAACAAAACATGACTTAAAAGGTTATCTGAACCTGGCAGGAATCCTACAGACTCTAAGA
The DNA here is from genome assembly GCF_964263255.1 of Lissotriton vulgaris. Taxonomy (NCBI): domain Eukaryota; kingdom Metazoa; phylum Chordata; class Amphibia; order Caudata; family Salamandridae; genus Lissotriton; species Lissotriton vulgaris. The sequence goes on from NC_141696.1 coordinate 28,304,263, forward strand.
CTCCTGCGAGGCTCTGGCACAAAAGTTACATAAACTTTACTACTATTACTTCCATTCCCATCTTTAGCAACAGAACTTAAACTACCATCATAGGAAACAGAACTGGGACTTGACGAAAGGTCATTAGAGGAAACATCATCTCTACCGACCATAACAACTTTACAAATGTTCCACCAATTCTTGTTATTCACCCGCACTGCATTACCACAAACCTTATCAACCACTAATGGCTCGGAGAATTTGCTCTTACCCTTGGTGACATGAACAGGATTTTTATTGCGAACCACATCACCAGCACAAATATTGTGAGGAACAGATTTTTTCCTTTCATCAAAATTAATTTTTTGCTTATTCTGAGCATCAGAAACATTGTCTCTCACGAAACCATCAATGCCATCCATCACATTCATCTTCACCCATTTAGACATCCAACCTGGACAAATTTTGGTAGAAGGTTTCCTTCCCCTTAAAAGTTCAAAAGGAGAAACCCCAGTTGAAGAATGCGCAGTAGTACGGTAAAACCATAACATGGAACGCACAGCATTCTCAACCACACACTTGCTGGCAATGGCCCACTGGACACAGTTATTGAGCACACGATTCATTCTTTCAACAAGGCCATTAGCCTGGGGGTGATAGAGGGAACTCTTTTTATGAGTAACACCACCCTGTTTAAGGGAACATTCAACTTCAGAACTAACAAACTGTACACCATTGTCCGTCATGACAACCGAAGGAAAACCCTCTCTCAAAAAGATGTCTTTCAAAAAAAGAATAACGTTAGCAGAGGAAGGTTCACTAATAAAACGAATTTCCGGCCATTTGGAGTAATAATCAATGGCAACAATAGCAAAACGAGAACAAGAGGGTAAGAGATAGAAAGAACCAACTAAATCAACTCCAATCCTTTCCCATGCTCTTTCCGGAAATTGAATAGGTTCCAAAGGGGGAGACCTAACCTTGTGACTTTTGTCTGAAGACTTGCAAATGACACAATTATCAACCAAGGTATCAACACAAACATCCATTTGCGGCCACCAAAACACATCCCTCAACCTACGCTTCGTGAAAGTTTTCCCTAAATGACCTTCATGTGCACCGTCAACCAGACGTTTCCACAAGCTCTCAGGAGGAATAAGCCTTCCACACTGCATAAGAACACCATCTTCAACAGTAAGTTCATCAGCAACTTTAACATAGGTTTGGAAAAGTCCAGAAACATTCTTTTCTTTTGGCCAACCAGATTTCAAGTAATTTACAACTTGAAGAAGTACCTCATCCTTTAACAACTCCTTTTTCCACTCGACTTCATTGATAGCACACATCCCTTCAAGATCCAAAGCGGCAACAAAACAATCCTCTAGATCATCTTCCTTTTCAAAATCACAATCGTTCCCAGTTATAGGAAAACGTGAAAAATAATCTGCCCTGACATTCTTCGAACCAGGCAGATAAACAACCTCAAAGTCATATTGTAGTAACTTCGTAGACAACCTAGCAATCCTAGGGGTATGCTCCTTAATCTTTTCACCAGACAAAGTAGAGACAAGAGGATTATGATCTGTACGAATTACAAAATGACTACCCCAAAGATAAGGGTTGAACTTCCTGACCGCCCACCAGCAAGCTAAAAGCTCCTTCTCAATGACAGAGAAGTTCACCTCGGCCCCACGAAAAAACCCTCGAAGCATAAGCAATGGTATTGTCAATTTGGCCATTCCTTTGAGTGAGCACAGCCCCAAGACCAAAACCACTCGCATCCACAGTCACAACACATTCTTTGTTAGGGTCAAAAGGTTTAAGCACACTCTCACCCACTAACTGTAATTTAACCCACTTGAAAATTTCTTGACAGTTCTTATCCCAAACAAATGGCACATTCTTCTTTAACATGTTAGTCAGGGGTTGAACTTTAGATGCATAATCTTTGATAAATCTGGAATAAAATTCACTGAGCCCAATGAATGACTTTAAACCAGATTTATTGACAGGAGGGGAAGCATCTACAATGGCTTTCACCAAACCAGGTCGTGGTTCCACACCTTCATGTGAGACCACATGACCTAGAAATTCCATTTTTTCCTTTAAGAAAACACATTTCTCACTCTTAAGTACAATGCTTTTAACTTGCATGATTCCTAAAACTTGATTCAAAGAAATGTCATGATCCTCTTTGTTCTCGCCAAAAATCAAAACATCATCCTGGAAAACAATTACTCCAGGAGTATCTTTAAACATTTGACTCATTAGTCTTTGGAAAACGGCAGCCACTGATGCGAGGCCGAACGGCATCCTGCAGTATTGAAAACTTCCGAAAGGAGAGACAAATGCCGTCAAATGTCTAGAAGATTGACTCAACACCACCTGGTGGTAAGCGGAAGCCAAATCCAACTTTGTGAACCACCTTGCACCTCTGGTAAGAGACAATAAATCTGTGATTTTTGGCAAGGGGTGTGAATCAATCCAGATGTTTTTATTGAGACTGCGCAAGTCCACACAGACGCGCAAATCACCATTCCTCTTCCTGGCGACACCAAGAGGAGACAACCACAGGGACGACTCTATAGGTTCTATGACCCCTTTCTTGCACAAACCATTCAACTCCTTTTCCAAATCATCCCTTACGCTGAAAGGAACACTCCTGACCTTATGTTTTACAGGGATAGCCCCATCTTTCACCCTAATCTCGTGGTTAAAACCTTTAATCATACCAAGACTGTTCCCAAAGACAGTAGGAAACTTGAAAATTAATTTCTCAATATAGTCATTTGAGTCTATGACTGCTAACCTCTCAATATAGTCGCAAGATTCCGCGATACTGATCTGTTCTTTAGTACCAGGTCTAAGGATCATCTTAAACAATCCCTGGTGGAACCACCCCAAGATGTTTAACCGCTTTATAGAAACATATATTTTGCCAAAGATTTTCCTTCCCCTGAACTGAATGATGTCTTCAAAAAAACCAAGAAGAGCTATCCTGCGTCCTTCTTAAGAAACAGGAGCTCTATCAGGTGGCATGAGCTTCCTTTCAGGCCAAGTCACATCAAACAATTCTTGGGTGATCATAGTTACTTTAGCGCCTGAATCTACTAACAAGGAAATGACTTTGTCACCCACACCGAAATCTTCATAAGGATCAACACATTCTGAGGGGTCCCCAGGGATAACACCATCATCTCGTACCACCACAACCATGTCCCTTAGGTCATCTTGGATACTGTTGATAGGATCCGAGTCCCTTCCGGTACTTTCATAAAATTCTGAGACATTTCCTACTGCATTAACAGTGCTCTGACCCTGAGATTTATTGTTGAAAGTAGAGGTTCCCTGTTTTGAGACTTGACAAATTTTTGCAAAGTGACCAAATTTTCCACAATTCCGACAGGTAGAGTTCCTTGCAGGACAACATTTGTTGTTCTTGTTATGTGAAGGATTACCACATCTATAACAAATGTCACTCCTAGAAAAGGCATTTCTCTCAAAACATTGTGAACTGGGAAAATTGTTTTTTTCAAAGCGTTGTTGACCAAAAGCCGCTTTATTGTCCTTGTTCTCCTTAGTTCTAACTATAGAAATTGCTTCTTCACATTTCTTCTAAAGTTCCTTTACTTCCTTTTTAGACAACTCTATACTCTTGGCCATGCGGATAGTCTCTTCAAGCGTTGGATTGCCCAACGTAAGTAGTTTTTGTTGAATAGACTTGCCAGAACACTTACAAACATATTGATCTCTAATTAATTGTTCTCTAAAACCCTCAAATTCGCATTCTGCACTCAGCTGTCTTAAACTAGAGACATAAGTCTCAACATCCTCCCCTGGTAGCTGTTCTCTTTTGAAGAATTTGTGTCTAATAACAACTAGACTAGGCTTAACGTCAAATCTCAACTCCAGTCTCATTCTAGTCTCAGTGTATTCGTCTACATCTTCTTCTGCGTTGTTTCTTGTCAAGGGCGGTAAATGTTTATAGATCTCTCTCCCCTCAAAACCTAAAGAATGTTATAATAGGCATTTCTTCCTTTCTGCGCGATATCTTGACGCCCCTATAGCACCCAAATAAGTCTCAAAAGTATCGAACCATTTTTTCCAATTTATGGGTGGATTTCCTGGGGTTTCCAGAAATGGAGGTGGAGGAGAAACTGATTGCATGTTGAGCAAAATGTGTTTTTTTATTCTCAATAAAGTGCCAGTTAATTGCAAATCCCCATTGACTTGCTTTCCAAATTTTTATAGACTTGCCTTGTCGCTGATCCATTTACACTACTTTTTCGTTGCATTTACAGTCTCTATGCTTTGTTTTCCTCCTTTTTTTTATGGCTCCAGCGTGTAAAATTTGACAAAAAGCGCAGCGTTGGTGTTGTGATGCCTGCTTACACGAACATGTGAAAGCGGCAAATATTCAGGTTTTGGCATACGTTGCCAAGGTGACAGATTCGCTGTGCTTTTAACGTTGCTAAGGATTCGCCGTGAAGAGCAAGCAGGATTCGCCGTACGCGGTTGGGTATACAGCGTTGCCTTGGTAACGCGTCTAAAGTGGCGGAGACAAGCGTCAGTTGCGTTTTAACGCGCTGCCAGCCACACGCGCCAGAATCCACAAAGCGCGGCTACGTTTCCAATCACCTACGCGCTGAAGACAAGCCGATGACGTCAATTACCAAAATGCGCTTAAGCTTTCTTTTTTTAAACAGGAAAACGCTATAAACGCGCTGGGATTAAAGCGGAATCACTTATCTCGCTTATCTTCGACGTCTGCTTGGTGAAGGGTGCTTAGAAAACGGCTGGTCTTCGTTCTCCCACGACGTTTATGCAAAAACGCTGCAACTTGAGGAAAGTCGAGGTAAGGCAGGTTCTTTACTTTCTCCTGAGCATCATCGCCAACAATTTTGTAGTATTTGCTCAAGGAATACAGAAGTAGAAGGTTAAATACTGAATTTATTCTGCTCAGGAGAAATACAGCGACATGAGGCAGAAACAGAAGTCAACTGCCAAAATACTAACATTCTGAGATAAAGCCTGGAACCATCATGAAGTAAAGGTTCTACATACAGGTGCCTGAGAGGCACAACACTGAGAATACTACAACTTCTTTCAACAGCAGTAAAACAAATGACTCTTTGTAGTGCTCTGGGTGCACTAATCTATAGATTAAAAACTATTGGACCTGTGGAACTCCACACTGTGAATGAAGATGTCCAAGGTGCAAGAAACTTTGAAGACTTGAAACGTTCTGTATTTCAGGAAGGAGGAGAGCCATCTCAGAGCCATTCCTGTGACATCTATGTTGTTAATTCTAATAATGAGGATGTCATGGTTTACCATGTCAAATACTGCGCTGAGGTCAAGAAGTATGATGGCAGTAGTGTCACCCTGATCTAGCAGCATTTTTGCCTCCTCGTTTTCTGTTCTATGCTTGGAACAGAATCTGGTTTAGGTAGGGTGCAAGACATTGTGTATTTCTAAGAAGTCTGAGTATATCTGATTGACATGTTTCTCTAGGACTTTCCTCTGACCAGGGAGTAATGAGATTGGTCTGTAGTTTTCTAGGCAAATGGGGTCCAGGTTAGGTTTCTTTATGAGGGCTTTAACCATGGCGTGTTCCATGCGTGTCCCCCCCCCCCCCCGAGCACAGCAGTTCAGTCCTGCCTCCAACCCACATCAGCAGCCCAAAATTGTCATGGCCTACGTCACACCCTCCACCCCTTTCCCAAAAGACATCAACAGTAGAACATTATCTTCTATGGTGAGAAGATTCAGAAAGAACATAAAAATCAATTAGCAATAAGCATGGTAGGGTCGTCCTGTTGGGGAGTTGCACGAAGGCACAGCAGACTCCCCTCGTAGAGCACAATGGTGCCAAGGTTCTGGTGTGTTTCCCCTTTCCTCCCAGGGGCGCACCCTGGTGGCATGCAGGGTACATTCCTGTGCAGTCCAGGGACTTTGTTATGGCTGTGGTTCGTTCCGGACTGTCCATAGGGTGTCAGCTTCAAGTGTCTGGTGCAGCCTAATGTGGCTTCACAACCTGTGGATTCGTGTTGCCCACGGTCAGCAAGGTGGAGCAGAAAGGGGCGATTGCGGCACCATTTTATCCCCAGTCCCGCATTGTTACTCTATGTCAGAAAGGACTGCATTAGAATGAGTGGGGCTCAAATCTGGATTGTTCCGTGGGGATCTCCGGAGAGTACTTTTCAAAAAGCCCTCCACATGCCGAGGGTTGGTACAGAAGGGTTTTTGACCTGGTGTCTAATCTGCAGTCTCGCAGGGAATAGCATGGCATAAGGGATGTTGGCCTACTGTAGTTTCTTTTTTTTTGATTGGAAGGAACATTTACCCGGCGTCTTAGACCGCCATTGTAAAGTCCAGATAGATGGCCAGTTCCTAGCCTTCGTAGGACAGTGTTTTTTGTTCTCTGGCTAGCCTCAAAGCTGTGTCCTGGTCCCGATAATTGAGTATACATGCGATGATTGGTCTGGCAGGAGCTCCAGGCGGGAGTTTGGCAGCCAGCGAGTGATACGCTCTTTCTACTATGAATATTGTGGAGAAAGCACTTCTTTTGAATATTGTCCTCAGTAGGCACTCTCCACAGTCCTCCATACGGCCGGTGTTGGTGGACTCCGTCACTCCTAAAATACGAGTGTTATTGCGGCGCGAACCTCGATTCTAGATCATAATTTTTGCCCACAATCATTTTCAGTTGGCGTTCCATGAGGAGTAGTTGTTCTTTTCTGCCCATGGATGTGTGTTCCAGAGTAATGTTATGTTAATGTTAATGGGCATTTGTAAAGCACACTTTCACCGGGTGGCTTCATGGCGCTACATAGACTGAGTAAGTACCAGAAAGAAAAATGTATTATGTGCTTGCTCAAATAGCCAGGTCTTAAGAAGGCCTCGGAACTGCAAGATGTCAGTGCAGGACCGAATTTCCAGGGGGTATGAATTCCAGAGTTTAGGAGCAAGAACCGCAAATCTGCGGCCTTCCTGTCTAACTCGTTTAAAAGTAGGGATGGTGAGTAATGAGAGATGGGCAGAATGGAGGTTTTGTATTGGAATATGTCTATGAATCAGTCCGTTGATAAAAGCAGGACTTTTCCCCTGCAAGACTTTATAAACAAGGCAGCCCGTTTTAAATGCACAGCGCTGCAGGATAGGGAGCCAGTGTAGTTTTCTTAGCAAAGGCGTAACTGGTTGCCATCTTGGTTGTCGAGAGATCAGCCGTGCTGCCTGGTTCTGAACCAGCTGCAGCCGTGTGAAAAGATAGAGTGGCATTCCTAAGTATACAGAGTTAGCATAATCTAAATGTGACATAACAGTGGCAACTATGATCTGGGTTAGGGCATCATGGGTGAAGAACCGGTGTTCCCAACTGGAAAAAATCATTTAGAAATCACATTGCCGACCTGTGATTTTAATGTGAGCTCGTTATTCAGGGAGACTCCCAAGGTTTTTGCCGAAGTAGAAGGGGAAGGTGAAGGACCCAGCGCTGGAGGCCAATAATATGGGCTCCAACATTTCTGGCTGTCCCCAGTCAAAACAATCTCTGTTTTCCCTGGGTTCAATTTAAGATGGCTATGGTCCATCCACTGTTGTATATGCAGCATGGTAGCCTGAAAGTCCAACACAGAGCTATGGGAGCCATCTATCTGAAAGACCAACTGTAGGTCATCCGCATAATTGAAGACTGTCAGAGTTCTATCTATAAGAGATTTAATCAGGGGAGAGATGTAAATATTAAACAAGTGCGGAGAGAGTGCCGAGCCCTGTGGGACTCCACAAGTGATTTTACGCGGTGGAGCCAAAGAAGGCCCTAGGCGAACTGCCTGAAACCTGTCATCCAGAAATAAAGTAAGCCAGCAAGCAGCCATGCCTCTAATACCCGCGAGTCTGACACGGTCGACCAAAATAGTGTTTGACCGTGTGAAACGCTGATGATAAGTCCAGTAGTACCAGAGCATGGGGGGAACCCAAATCAGCCCGATCCCGGAGGGTATCCAGGACTGCCAATATGACAGTTTTGGTGGAATGAGCCGCCCGAAACCCTGCCTGGGGAGGATCGAGGTATTTCGATTCTTCCAGAAAATTAGAAAGGCTGCTTGCTATGTGGGCCTCCAATATCTTGGCAAGAAACAGGAGCAAAGAAATAGGACGATAATCGGATAGGAGCGTTGGATCAGCTTCTAGTTTTTTTAGTAGGGGTACCATGATGGGTTTCTTAAAAGTCATAGGAACTTGGCCAGAAGATAAGGAGTCATTCAAAAGGGTAAGTGCAGGGCCAGGGAGGGTTGTAAGGCAGTCTTTAAGTATGTGGGGCGGACAGCAGTCGGAGGGAGCACCCGATTTAACCTTAATTAGGAGTTTCTGAAAGGTTTCAATATTAACATTAGGAAAGTGACTAAGCGTTTTATTGCTACTAGGCGGAGCAGGGGAGCTAGAAATGAAAGAATGCTTGGGTATATTATCCTTTATAGCAGTGATTTTATCAATGAAGTAATCATTGAGAGCATCGCATAGTGTCTGGGATGGTGGAGCCTTCAGTAGGATTCTCTCTGGATTGGAGAGTTCATCAACTATATTAAATATTTCTTTCGAATTTTTGTTGGAATTGGTGATACGTGAGGAAAAGTAGCTGGCTTTAGCAGTCAGTATACATTTCTTATATTCTTTCCTAGCAACAATGTAGATAAGTTTTTTGTCTGGGCAATATTTTGAGCGCCACTGACTCTCTAGTTGACGTAAGAACAGTTTCTGGTTTTTAAGCTCAGAGGAGAACCATCTTGGTGCATCAATCGGACGAGCTGATTTTAGCCTTGTCAGGGGAGCATGCTTATTGCTGGCGTTCAGTAGCCATTCAGAAACATTAGCTCTGTGGCCTCGATATCTGTCCCCTGAGATGGAGCAGTGTCAGAAGGCATGGTGAGAAAATCTTCTTTATTTATAGAATTCCATTTCCTAACAAGGCCACCTTTGGGCATGCTAGGTTTCTCAGTTGGCAAGAAACTGAGTGTAAATTTCAGTAGTTAGTGATCGGACCAACAACAAGGTGTAATGATAGGAGTGGAAGTAGTCATGCCATTAGTCCAGACTTGATCCAGAATGTGCCCTTTCTGGTGAGTGGGAGAAAGTACCTGTTGAGTGAAGTTTAAGTTCGTAAGGAGGTCCGTCATTTCGGACGAATGTGGACCTTCATGAGGGTCATTAAACCAATAATTAAAGTCACCCACAAGCATAACTTTAGCATGGTCAGTTACTAATTTCGCCATCTGATCACTAAGTGCTAAAGGAAAAGAAGGCATCTTATCAGGGGGCCTATAAAGTAGCACACAGACAAAACAATCATGGGGAGTTTCAAACTTTATTACAATGTTTTCAGTGTCTTTAAGAGAAAGACTATGTTGAGAGCAGAACGTAAGATCGGTGTGGATAATGGCTGCCACTCCACCACCTAGTTTGTCTGATAGGCGATTAGCATGAATAATATGATAGTTGTTAGGAATGGCCGCTAACATATCGGGGCCAGAGTCATCAGTAAGCCATGTCTCAGTTAACAAAAGGACACTAGGTTTATCTGAGATCAACAGGGAGAAGATATCTAACCTATGTTTGACAAGAGAACGGGTGTTAAGATAATAGACCTTTAAAGGCACACTTCCTAACCTAGACTGTTTCTGTGAGGGTCTCTGATAAGCAGTAAACGTCTGTATTTCTGGGAAAGTAGTGCGGTTAGTCAGAATTTCAAAATCTGAGAGAAGTGACAAGGTGTCATCAGTGGGATATGTATCGACATAGTGCAAGCCTTTAAGCGTTTCCGAGGTGTAAGTAGTAATAAGGGCATTATAACTGGCCCCTGGGCGCGGCCGGACGCGGACTGGCGCAGACGGGCTTGCCTTTGGCGCGCCCGCTGCGCCCGTCCGCTGCGCTCCCCCTTGGCACACAGAGTAGAAACAAGCTGCTCCACCTCCTTTATATGTTCCTCATGTTGGTTGAGTTTATGAGTGACATTATCTATGTGAATATTAATTGCGTCTATTTTTGCTTCAATTGAAGAGAGGCTATGTTTCATTGTTAGGAGGAGTTCCTTGAGGTCGTCCATGGAGGTCTGGGTCACAGGGCTAGGGCCGTACGCCATTGCGTTTTCAGGGTCAGTAGCACCTCTAGTGGATTTGCATGCTTCAAATGGTAGCTTTGCTTGTTTTGCCCATATTTTCCCTTCACTCAAGTTGTGCTTGACTCGTTGCGGTATCTCTAGGGGTAGGAACTTTTGCCTTGGTGTGCTCCACTTCCTCCGCTGTAGTGGCACACTCCAGTCCCAAGCGCCAATAGGTTGATTTGCTGGCAAAGCCTCTCGTCTGACCCCCTGTGAAGGTGTTGCTCCCTCTCTCTGGTACGTCGGCGTCCAGTGATCAGGCGGGAGCTTATTCTGGGCAGGTAATGAGGCAAGGCATGTAGGATGAGCATGCCCAGTAGTATTTTGAGCTATGACTGTCCTTATGTCTGACCTTGATCAACGGGTGGGCCTCGATGAGCTAGTTCTCCAGGCGCAGTGCTCTGCGAGGCCTGCGCTCAGTAGTGGCAACTCATGCCCCTACCTGCTCAGAAGTGTTACTATGGTAGGTGGGTGATGTCTCTACTTAGGGCCGAGCTGTAAGCCCCAGTTCAAACCCCCGGGCAGTGCTCCAGCCTGTCTCTCTTCCCCGCGGACGCAGGATGCCAATTGGAGTTACCCATTGTGCTACCTACCAACCAGTACCCTCCATACACAGTGGTCCCTATGGATAGTCAGACAACTTATTTTGGTTAAGAAGGAGGTCACCACACCAGACTATTAAGGAGCCACAATGGGTTGCAATAAAACTCTGGTCTGGAGATAAGGTATTGCCCTGTTTGTCACTTTCAAAGCACCCACCTGTCTCCTTACCTGTAGTTTTCAAACACAATAATTTATATTCTCCTAACATGATTCATGTGCTCCCCTCGGTCTCCTGAGGAGAATAATATCTCACTTGTGTGGGTGGGCCAAGGGCCTGTGACTGGGAAGAGCCAAAAACAGAGATTAAGGGTATAGCTCAGCAAATTCTAAGAACTGTCTTTTTAAAAATATATATTTTTAGCCAATTCTATATTGGACAGTCACACAAGTGATCCACACAATCATTTTACTCAGGAGAACAAGGGGAACGCTGGGTGTTAGGGCAATTTTGCTGGCATGGTGATCCAACACAAAAATGTGTGGAAAAAGTGATATTTCCAGCTGAAATTGAGGGTTGGAGGGGCTTCCGAGTAGGAAAACGTTGGGGAATCAATGCAAGCCATACCTCCTTGGACTCCCCAGGGTGTCTAGTCTTCAGAAATGTGTCGGTTTCCCCGGATAGTCGCTAAGCGCAGACCAAAAGCGTAGGTGCCCCCCTTGCAAAACCAGGTCGTTTTGTGATAGGTAATTTTGATGTCTCCACAATTTGTGTTGGGCCCTTACCTGTTGTGGGTTCTTGATCCTCCCCCCCCCATACGAGTGATGTTCCATTTTTATTTGGAGACCTGGGGAAACCCTGTTTGGTAGGATATATGTGTCAGCCCAGTGATCCCATAACTTTCCCACATAGAATTTTGAGAAAAGTGTTTTTTTTCAGTTAAATTTGAGGTTTGGAGGGGATTTTGGGTAGGGAAACTGAGAAAATTCCTAATTTTAGGACTTTCCGTATTCACAGAAGGCATTTAGGAGTCCTAAAGTTAGGAGTCCTAACTCGGCATGACATGTCTGGCAAAATACATATAATTGATTGATTTTTAAAAAAAAAAGAATTCACAAGAATTATCTTTGCACAGGTTGTTATATTCTGCATTTAAGTTCCTAGTTGAATTCTGGTGGCTGGCAATTGTTGCCTTGCTGGTGGTTCCCACAGAGCATAAGTAACATTGTTTCTCGTGTACTGATCTCCAGTTCAGGATGATATGAAGAGATGTGAATCGGCTACAATTTTATAGCTATCTAGGTCTGTTGCCCTTTATGCCGGCTGGCATGTAGGGCAGCAATTTGCTGCTGTTTTCTTAACAAATAAGGCCCTCATTATGATGTTGGGTGGACCTGCAACCAGCCATCAGAATTTCAGTTGTGTTCCGCCTTACATCTGCCCCTGTGGTCCGGCCACCGCATTCCGAACCGGCGTAAGGAGGCATTGGGCGGAGGGACCGCCTGCTGCTGTTCAGACGGGCTCAAGGAGCCCTTTGGTGCATCGGAAAGATCACAATCCCGTCATTACGGTGGTGCCAGCCTCGGCTCCGCCTTCAGGATTATTGTGTCACTTTCCCACAGCCTTTCCATGCTGACCTTTCCCTCCCAACGCTATGGTGCCTGGGGGTCAAATATCACTGCATTGTGTGACAAGCACATCATGGTGCCTGCCACATGGTAGTGGGATGTTTAAAAACATCAATCTTCTAATGGTAGCATGTGATGCGGGCCTTTTCCCCCTGCCGCACAAGCTTCCATTGAAAAATCGATGTTTTTCACTGCCCATAGAGCTGTCGCATCCGATTTGGGCAGTCAGAGTTGTAGACTTATGGTTGGGCAGTTTCCAATCCATAACTGACATCCTAGTTTTAAGGACAAGGGGGCATATTACCAACAACTAGCGATATTTATCGCTAAGTAGGCTTAGCTGCAATTTTTTTATCGCCACGCATCGCCGGATATTATCGCTGAGATAACGTGCTATTAGCAACGTTTATCTCAAAGCGATAATATTTGCGGCGATAGCGGAGAAATGCGTGAATATCGATGAGAATACAGCGATATTCACGCATTATCGCTAACAGGGTCTTAGCCATTATATCCACCTCCCATTGGATATAATGGCTAAGAACTGGTCTGAGCAGGCGTTCTTTTATGGAGATATTCGCGCTTAGCGCGAATATTTCCATTGCTATGCCTGCCTTGCTAATAGGCGATAGTGACGTTAGCAACTGCTTTCAGTCGCTAACAGGTTGGGTACGCCCACTTTGCATGTCATTAGCGATAAATATCGCTGACATGCAAAGCGGGCCCCTAACCGCCCGCTATCGCCTACAAGCTGTCGCTAACTGCTGTTCGTGACAGCTTGCTAATAGGGTGATAGAATTATCGCTGCTTAGAGGCCGAAAATGGCCGCTAAAGCTGCGATAATCACATATAGCCCGCCTTGGTAATATGCCTCAAGGTTGTTAGAGTCGTGCCTAATCCCTCACATGCCGAACCAGTGGGTTTATGCTTTGACTGGTATCTGCCCTTTGATGTATCCTACTTACATGAACCAGCCAGGAGAGTAAGCCCCAGTGGGTATAACTCCCAGGCACTCAAGCATGTCGACCACTTGAAGGCTGCGATCCTCTGACTGGAATTCTAAAGCTCTGCCAAGACGATAGCATTCCTGAGATGCAGCTCTTCATTTTCTGGCACAACCAGAATGTCACTGGTCTTCTATATGCATCCTTCAGCCGGCTCTCACACAGACCGTTCTATCCCTTTGTTTAGCAGGAAGATGTGACTTCATTGACAGCAGCGGCTCCTACATGTGGGCTCTGGTACTACATCCCTTTCCTTTTGAGACTTCCCAATAAGCCTACGCGTATAGACAAGATTACAAAAAATGCACTTCATTGTCGACTTATTGTCTGACCCTCACTCTGATTGTCTGACAGACAACTATGCATATTTGAAAAGCCTTCTGTGCCTGCATGAGCTGGTGCCTGTTTCAATGCTGCTGCCCTGGTGTGCCCTACCCACGCACAGCCCTTGTTTTTCACAGCGCTGATCATGCCTCTTTCATTTCCATACCTCCACTTAGAGTGCTGATGGAAAAAAGACTCAGGCATTTTGCCTTCCAGCACAGGCTGTATACGGCTGCCTGCCTCTCAGCAGCAGTGACTCCCTCTACCCTTTACTATCTCACCACAGGGCGAGGAGGGTCAGTAAGCTTTATTGATCACAACCTACCCTGTGACAAGATGGGAAAGTGAGGGCCATCCTCTCATGCCAATGAGTGAACATCCTCCTGAGATAGCGCTAGCACAACATGAGTGCCAGCGCTATCTGTATTGCAGAAGGAGCCACTCAAGCATCTGCCTCCCCCTCTGTAATATCAAAATGCCCTGGGGGTTCACAAGGAGGGTGTAAATGCCTGTTGCGCCCCGGGGCACTTATGCAATATGGGCCCAAGTGTCTGTTTTTGAGAATTACAACAGAAAGCAGGGTAACGAATCCCCTGGATTGAAGTTCACATGTATATAGACAAAAAACCTGTATCATACATTTCAGGGCGCTGTCATATCTAACACTCATCCATTCCTCACTTATTAACCCTTGAATAGATTTAGAAGCTGTGGCATTCACATAAAACCAAACTGGAAAGTAGTGCTAACATATATTTATTAAAAATACAAGAAATGTACTTGCTTCCATATAAAAGGTAAAAACTCCTTCAGCTGATCTCTGAAAGGATATCATTAACATACAACACACAGTATATAAAGAAAAAACATTCATTTAATACATTACAAAATACATTGATTAAAATACAAGACCCTATGACATCAATATCACAATTATAGGATCCAGTTTTGGTCAGAATTTGATCCAAGTCTGATATACTATACATAGGTCTTTTTGGTAAAAAATATATTATTTATCCAAAAATCCCTTGTTCTTTAGATTCTTTAAACAATGCGTCAACGCTTTTCGGTGGTGCCAGAACTTGTTAACCAACCACCTTCTTCAGGACTAACAGTTATACATAGAGGGTCAACTTTTCCACTTTTGCGAAGAATTATCGTATAGTGTATAGGGTGATAACCCTCTTGGGTGTCTGTTTCTTTTGATGTGGGTGCACCTTCCATTGTATAGCCCACCTTCTGTGTCTTTCGTTTTTAAGGGAAAACACCTTTTAGTTGTTATGGTTTATGTATTGCTGGCTTATATCACCACTTAGATTAAAACCTTCCTCCAATTCCCGCAGTCGTGGAATTCTTAAATATACCATTCGGTCAATTGCCCTTTATGAAAGCACAAGTTGTTGAATCAACCTCTCACATTCTGATGCTTCATGGTTAAAACCACGTTTGCCCGTAGACTTCTGATGTGTCTTTTTGGGGGTACACCGGAATTTCTGAGTTATAAATTTCCTCTGTGTTTTCTTCTGTTCACCGCGTGTTTCTGGTTGGCGTCCTTAGTATACTTAGGATACTCAAGACACCAACCAGAACATGCAACGAACAGAGGAAAACGTCTACGAGCGAACGTGATTTTAACTTTGCAGCATCAGAATGTGAGAGGTTGGTGTATAAAATGAATGTTTTTTCTTTATATACCGTGTGTTGAATTTTAATGATATCCTTTGAGAAATCAGCTGAAGGAGTTTTTAACTTTTATATGGAAGCACAATTCTTGTATTTTTATAAATAAATATATGCTAGCACTACTTTCCAGTTTGGTTTTATGTTTATGCCACAGCTTTTGAATCTATTCAAGGGTTAATAAGTGAGGAATGGATGAGCATTACATATGACAGTGCCCTGGAATTAATGCTACAGGTGTTTTGTCTATATACATGGGAACTTCTTCTCTTTTGGTAAAGATTTTAAATAATCAATCAATAAATATATTTACCCACAATCCGGGGGAATCGTTTCTCTGCTTTCCTTTGACAGTGCTCAGTCCCCCAGGATTTAGTGAGCCACCTTTCTTTTTGGTCTATTATAGTCTATATTGGAGAAATGCAACCACAGCATGCTATGCCAAATTTTCACTACCATAGATTGCATGAAATAAAAAAAACATCTAATTTTGATGGAAATATCTGCCAATCTATACATCACATTTTCTAAATTATTGTGCGACCCCCAATAATACATTTAGTAATTTTCAAATAAATTAGTTCAGATAGCCTCTTTGTATGTGCCAGATGAACAATGGTAAGCTCTGAATTCCGAAATCCACTTCTACTTTTAAAGCTAGAAACTTGGAATGTGTGTGAGCTTAACCACAGTCACATCAAGAGAATAATTCAGTAGCGCCTTGTGAAGTTTGAGAGTGGTGGGCTAGGCTTGGCTGAAGGGGCAGAGGCAAGTGGCCATGTTATTTTTTGGTAGGCGTACACCATTTGCCCAGCAAATACAATGTACATGTACATGAACACACACATAGAAACATAGAATTCACACACCCTGTATAAAAACCAGTCAATGAGTCCAATTAAAACATTAATAATATGCACACATTGTACTGCACTCATGCATAGTTTACACACAAATATACCATACACAGGGTGCATGGGCAGACTAAATTATGCGTCTGTTATTCTCAACATGAACAGCATTGTCATAATATACGGAGTGGTGTGGCTCACTGGTTAGGTGGAGTGGTGTGGCTCACTGGTTAGAGGCGGCAGACCCGGAAGCAGAGAACGGCCGGGACCAGGGTTCAATTCCAGACGCGGCAGGGTCGTGCACCTGGGTCAACGACGCGGCAGGGTCGTGCACCTGGGTCAACGGACTTGATAATTCTCGCCTCGGTGCCTACTCTAACCAGGGATCACACTCGGCAACTCTGGGCATTAAGCTTGCCTCATCTCTACAACGGCCCCCCACAGACGCTGGGGATGCCTGGTTTCACCTTGGAGATACCCAGAAGGGACCATCTCACAGGGAAAGCCAGGCTGGGTTCCCCAGCGGTCTTCAGCGCCAGGACACCCCGAGATGGGGCAACAGTGCGCTTTACAAGTATCATCATTACATTACATTTACAGTAAGGGTCCCTTACAGTACAATGGCAAAATGGATAACTGTTGGAGATGGCCCTTTTTGAAGGGTTATCCGTAAACTTTTTGCATATTTTTCCTGACCTGCTGTTGTTGGTTTTAGGACTCTGGGCACTTTACCACTGCTGATCAGTGCTCAATAAAAGTGCATATGCTCTCTGTGTTGAATGTGATATGGATTGGTGTTTTCATGATTGGCCTATTTGATTTATGTGTCAGTCCCTAGTAAAGTGCACTGTGCATGCCAGGGCCCATAATTCAAATGCTGTTGGTGGACTGCAGCACTGGATTGTGCCACCCATGCAAACAGCCTATAAAATGTAACTCTGGACTGCCATTGCAGAGCCTGTGTGCAGCCTGGGACTGCCATGTCGACTTGGCAAATGCACCCACTTGCCAGTACCTAAACCTTCCCTTTTCTATATGTTAGTCGCCCCTAAGGTAGGCCCAAGATACCCATGTTGGCAGGGTGCATTGTATGTGACAGGTAGGACATGCCCTGGTGTGTGCGGCAGGTCCTTATAGTGAATTACAGACAATTTTGTTTTTCACTATTGTAAGGCAACCTGTTCCGATAGGCCAGAATGGGCAGTGTGAATATAACATCTTATCCTAACTGACCCAGGGAACATGATAGAAAAACTCATTTAATATGCCTGAACTCAGAATGATGAAATACATATTTTAGTGAAGTAAGTTTTAATATTCTGTGTTTGAAAATAGCACTTTTAGAAAGTAGGTGTTTTCTTGCTGAACCATCCAGCCTGTCTCTGCTAGGTTGTGTATTGCATGTCTGGTTTGTGAGTGACAGAGGCTGGGGTGGTTCCAGGAGACAGGGTGAGTCAGCACTAGGCTGAATAGACATATCTGCTTGTAGAGTGGTGGGAGGAATAGCACCTGGACCTGAAAAGGGCTGTGCCTGCCTTCCACAATGCTGCCTCTACCTCCTGTGGTGTGTCTGATGACCCTGACCCACACTGACAAAGGAAGAAGTTGTACACTGGCAGAATGCACCCAGAACTGGTATGGACTAGGTTCAGACACTTCCTGCCTTCAGAGAACAAAGGATTTGGTGGTATAAATATTGGAGCCCAACCCCCAGAACTTTAGAACTATTTTAGATCAAGAAGACTGCCAAGAAGAAATGCTGGAGAAGCTGTGAGGATAAACTACCACTTGCTGTGTTGGCCTGCAGTTGCTGCTGCTGTCTTGGGCAGTGAAAGGACTGGACTGAACTTTCTGCAATCTACTTTTGTGAGTTTCTCCAAGGACTTGATGTAGAGCTTGCCCCCTGCTCAAGAAATCTAAGGAACAACAAAGACTTCAAGCTCTCCTGCCCTTAGCACTGGGAACTGTGTGTTTTGTGCTGCAACAGAAGAAAAGCAACTTGACGACGTCTACAATGCTGCTGCCGACTCCGTGTCCTGAACCCACTGCAGAGGGCACCGCCACAATGCTGCACCACGACCCTGTTCTCACCGACGCCACCTGCTAACGCTGCCACAGAGCCACTGCTCGCACCGCGACCTGTGGGCACCGCACTCTGTACCACGTAGCTTCATGAAGACGCCTTAGTTTACCCTACAACAATGCTGGAACCGATGCCGTTGCTTGTACCGTGGTTCGAGGGCAACGCTCGAAAAGTTACACGATGTACTGCCCTCATCCCGCACTGCAGCCTTGGCCTACCGACGCCAGTTCCATAGACTCCAGCCGACGACAGCACTTCAGCAACGTCGCAGCTGCTTGCACCGTGACCTGCCAGCATTGTGACGAGCACCATCTTCATCTTCCACCGCGACCCTGGTCTCACCCATGACACCATCTGATGCCGCCACTGAGCCACTGCACGCAACGCGACCTGAGGACATTGCATGCCGCACCGCTGCACTTCGCACCGCAGCATCTGATGCTTGCCGACCCCAGCACTCCTGACTTCAACAAAGTAATAGTTCGATCTGTAACACGTGTGACTTCGAGGGCCCGACAACTCCGGCACCGACCTCTGTAACCAATGCCTGTGGGTGCCGTGCTTTCGGAAGCTCAACGAGAGGTTGCTGATGCCCTGCATTTCTAAAAGGTACTGTTTGCGGGTCTTCCCACACCATAGCTGTCCAGTAACACCACGGTCAGCAAGAACTGTTTAGATTTGTTTGTTCACGACGTGCGTGCGTTTGTTCACCACGCAGTGATAGCCCCGGATGGAGCTAATGACATCAAGGAAAGAAGTTCAAGGCTCAGACATTCTTATGTGACAGTAGTAATAGCAAGAAAATTATGTCACATACCACTCAGAAGCGCCTCTCTACCACCCTGCGGTATCGTAGCGCCTCCAGCTGACTCCTCAGCGCGTCCTCTCCCGCAATACTTCCGCTGCCTGCATTGTTCGATCTGTGATATTTGTAGCGCTATTTGTGCATTGTCCCTGTATGCATCTCTGTGCTGCGCTGTAACAACACGCATTGTAGTAGTGCTTAGAAGCAATTGTGCTCCATTTGGACTGTGTTTGCACCCAGGCTCGCCGAGTTTCGCTTTCCCCTTTAACATCCATTTTGTGGCTTGTTATTGACTCCCAGGACGTAGCTCCACCCCGCGCCCGCCTCCCAGCTGACCCTGCCTCGCCCCTCCCCTTACACCATTTATGTCCAATGACACATCACGCAGCATTCACGCACAGCGGTCACGCCCCAGTCGCGCCGAAGGTGCTCCAAAGGTAAGCCCGTCTACGCCCGTCCGCGCCTGGACCGCACCCAGCGCCAGAGCCCCTGGTCCTCGCAATGTCCACCCCTCCCGCATTACTTACGATACCACCACCCTCCTAGCCCTTAACCCCGGCCGTTCCCCCACCTGCGTCCAAGCCGCTCCTGGACACACCCATGGACCCTTCTCCTGCAACTCCTGCAAGTTCGACAACACCAAGAACAACTCCTCATCTACGAACACACAACAGATATCCGACCCCAACCACCTACAATGCATCCTGCTCAACACCCGCTCGGTCCACAGGCACGCCATTGACCTCTGGAATCTACTAGACACCATCTCTCCGGACGTCGCCTTCCTAACAGAAACATGGATGAACGCCACATCAGCCCCAGACATCACCATTGCCATCCCGGAAGGATATAAGATAATCCGCAAGGACCGTAACGGCCACACAGGAGGAGGCATCGCTATCGTCCATAAGAAATCCATCCGCATCTCTACCAGCTCAGACGTCAATCTCGGCAACTCTGAACACCTCCACTTCCAGATTCACACCGACCCCAAAACCACACTCAGAGGCACCCTCCTTTACAGGCCACCAGGACCCCGCGCACAATTTAGTGAAGACATCACGGACTTCATCACTCCGCACGCGCTCCCCTCCGAGGATTACATCCTTCTGGGAGACCTCAACTTTCACCTTGAAAAGGACAACGACCGCAACACCACCTCCCTTTTGGACAACCTCGCCAACCTCGGACTTAAACAACTTGTCACTACCCCCACCCACATCGCAGGCCACACACTCGACCCTATCTTCACCTCCAGCAAACATGTCTCCTTCAGCCACTCCACAGCTCTCCTTTGGACTGACCACAGCTGCGTTCACTTTACCTACAACAAGCCCACATCCAACAACCACCCCCAACCCACTCTGCAAAGAAACTGGAACAAAATCACCATCGACCAGATCTCCTCATCGCTTCTTCAAAACCCCCCAGCCCACTCCTCTCCTCAAACCCAGACCAAGCAGCCACCAACCTCACCCAATGGTTATCCAACAGCGCCGACATCCTAGCACCACTGAAAAAACGACAAATCAAACTAGGCAGCAAGAAGGCCTCCTGGTTCAACGATGATCTTAAGAAATCCAAGAAACTCTGTCGCTCCCTGGAGAAGGCCTGGAAAAAAGACCCAACCACCAGCACCAAGGACGCCTTCAAAAACGCCACCCGCATTCACCACCGACTGATCCGGAATGCCAAGAAAGCCGCCTTCAAGGACCGACTAGATAACAACGCCCACAACAGCAAGGAATTATTCAACATCGTCAAGGAATTCACCAACCCCTCAGCCAACTCCAACGACATCACCCCCTCTCAAGCCCTCTGCGACTCCCTAGCCTCATTCTTCCACAACAAAATTGCTGACATCCACAACAGCTTCGACAACCGACCCGAAGACCAACCCACCCATCCCCCTGCAGAACCCCCACCCCCCCTGAACATCCTCAATGACTGGAAGCCAATCTCCACTGAGGACACCATCCGTCTGATGAACTTTATCCACTCAGGATCCCCCACAGACCCATGCCCTCACCACATCTTCAACAAAGCAGACTCCATTATAGCACCGCACCTCAGAGACGTCATCAACTGCTCCCTCAACTCCGCAACCTTCCCGGAAAGCTGGAAACATGCCGAACTCAGCGCCCTCCTGAAGAAACCCACAGCTGACCCCACCGAACTCAAAAACTACCGCCCTATCTCACTCCTTCCATTCCCGGCCAAAGTCATAGAGAAAGCGGTCAACAACCAGCTCGCCGCATTCCTCGAAACCAACAAATCCCTCGACTCCTCACAATCTGGCTTCCGAGCCAAGCACAGCACTGAAACCGCCCTCATCGCTGCAACAGACGACATTCGAACTCTACTGGACAATGGAGACACAGTCGCCCTCATCCTCCTCGACCTCTCCGCAGCCTTTGACACGGTCTGTCATAACACCCTTTTACAACGCCTCAGAAACGTCGGAATCCAAGGAAAAGCACTGGAATGGATCACCTCGTTCCTCACCGGAAGAACCCAGAGAGTCCGCCTTCCACCATTCAAATCAGAGGCCACTGAAGTCATCTGCGGCGTACCACAAGGATCTTCACTCAGCCCCACCCTCTTCAACGTATACATGAGCCCCCTCGCGGCCATCGCACGCCAACATAACCTCAACATCATCTCCTATGCTGATGACACTCAACTGATCCTCTCACTCACCAAAGACCCTAACACCGCCAAAACCAACCTGCATGAAGGAATGAAAGAAGTAGCCGAATGGATGAAGTACAGCCGTCTGAAACTGAACTCCGACAAAACAGAAGTCCTCATCCTAGGCACCTCCCCCTCCGCCTGGGAAAACTCTTGGTGGCCAGAGGCCCTTGGAAAAACACCCATCCCGACGGACCACGCACGGAACCTGGGCGTCATCCTGGATTCCTCACTCTCAATGAACAGACAAGTCAACGCCGTTTCTTCATCCTGCTTCAACATTCTTCGCATGCTCAAAAAAACATTTCGCTGGATCCCCACCGAAACTAGAAAAACAGTCACCCACGCTCTGGTCACGAGCCGTCTGGACTACGGAAACACCCTCTACGCCGGTACCACCGCAAAACTCCAGAAAAAACTCCAACGCATCCAGAACGCTTCAGCCAGGCTCATATTAGACATCCCGCGTAAAGATCACATCTCTGGACACCTGAAAAACCTCCACTGGCTCCCCGTCAATAAAAGGATTACTTTCCGGCTCCTAACCCACGCACACAAAGCGCTCTACGAAATCGGACCCGAATGCCTCAACACAAGACTGTCCTTCTACACCCCCTCCCGCCAACTACGATCCGCCAACCAAGCCCTTGCCACTGTACCTCACATCAACAAAACCACAATGGGAGGTAGATCCTTCTCCTACCTGGCAGCTAAAACCTGGAACTCACTTCCCACTCACCTTCGCCTTACTCAGAACCACCTAGCATTCAGAAAACAACTTAAAACGTGGATATTTGACAAGTAATTCCCCACCCTCCTCCAAGCGCCTTGAGACCCTCTGGGTATGTAGCGCGCTATATAAATTTATTGACTTGACTTGACTTGACTTAAGAACCAATGCTCACATTACTTGTTTACATAACAATTGAAGAAGGTATGCTACTATTTGTCAATGAATTGTTGATTCCTTCATAATATGAGGCAGGGTTGAGGCCCCAAGAAAAGGAGGGGAAATCAAATAAAAGTTGTGATGGATAGAGCTCTCCCCTGAAGAACCGGGTTTTAGAACCCAGCGGTGCCAGGGATAACGCCCGATGTCTTCGGATTCCCTTGCCTTGGCAAACAGAGACACGGGACACTTCTTGATGACGTCAAAGACCAAATTTATTGGCTGCAGCCAGGAACAGAGGTCTACGAAGCACAACACGGGTGGTTCGCTAGAGACTGCACAAATTCATAGAGCGGAGCATCGTATTTTATGCTAAAAATCACATTCCTGGCTAGCATCAATTACATACAAACTGACCAATCGTAGGGTGATATTTCAAACATATCACAAGACGACAATCCCACTTTCCGTTGTCCAGCCCACCAGAGATGACAAGGCAAAATCCAACATTCCTGCTTGATCAGGCCGGACGGACCCATCGTAAAAGACCTCAACCCAGATCAATAATTAAGCCATAAAGGAAAGAACAGAAGCAGATGACAAGTAAGATAGAAGGGTGTGTGCATGTACCATAAACTCAGCAATGTCCTGCTCTTTGATCTCTAGCTGACCAGCTGCTTAACAAGGAACTGGCTCAACGAGGTCAGCCTCGGGCAAGGGAGTCAGTTCGGTCAGGTCACTCAGGAGTCAACTAAGGTGTACGTGTCCTTAAGACTCGTTCGGCCGTAGTCATCGGCCTATGTGAGGGCAACCACACAAAATGGCTGCCGTACACAAAATGGAACCCAAAGGTTCGAACGAAATCCTTGAATACGTAGTGTTCCCATTGATCGATTATTACAAAAACACTCGCACATACCGCACTCGTGATTTGCGGTCCGCTGACACCAAAATCGTCTATATCCGACGACTTTCATCGAACGGGTTCAGAATCACAGCACCACACCCCCTATCTGCAAAGTCCACACAAATAATCCGTAAAAATAGCCACTTGCTTGCAAAACCCTTTAGGCAACATGAAGGAGACAACAATCAAGCAACAAAACAGGCATTCATTTTAATGGGCATTCATTTTAAAGGGTTTCATTCCACTTTTATTAATCCTAGCTGAATAGGCTGGACCAAGCTGCTTAGTTTTTTTTTACTCACATCACCTGGCGGTCTACTCACAGGGTAAGAAGCTGCAGTGCACGTCTGGTTTGGAGTGAAGCTTCAAGGTAGGCAACGCCGACTCCTTTACACACAGGTCCGGACTGGCCATAGTGGACACCGGGTGTTTCCTCGGTGGGCTGCCACTATGGGGGCAGGTTTTGGGCTCCTGGGATGGCGCTTTAGTTACCGGGGTCGGCAATATCGGACTCCTGTAAAAATAAAAGCCCAAAATCGACCCTAACAGACGGCTCAACTGCACCCCACCTCCCTCCATGGGGGGCCGGCCGGAGAGTTTGGCAACCCAGCCCTGTTTACACAGACACACCCACCTGCAGTGTGGTAAATCTTCGCCATGACTCTGCTGACTGAAGTGGTGTCTTGCATTAATCACAGCATGGGAAACATACACCTTGAGTCCGCGTAGTGTGTCTTCAAAAGTCCAACTGCGCAGATTCAATTTCCTGGCTTCCTGCCTGCCTACATCCTCTACCACACCCTTTTCCAAATTGTCGCAGGATGAGAACCACCCCTCTGTGATGAGTTCAGAAAGGGTTGGGTGACCAAGCTCTCCATTCCCTGATGAACATGAAGCCCCAGCACTGCAACCTCTCTTCTAAATCACCCTGGGCTACTTTTACTCCCAGGTCATCAGGAGGTGGAGTCTCGTCCTCAAGGCTATGTCTTTGCCGAGCTGATGACTTCATAGGCCTCAGGACTGTGAGGTCATCAGCCATGCAAATATCCAGGACTTCGGGGCCACCCTGGGGCAGTTAGTTTATGGAGAGAATCACTGCCATCACAGCAAAAAGTACAGTGAGTGGCAGTGTGCAGCATCCCCTAGCAAAATACTTTAAGTATGTGTACATGTTGAGCAAAAAAACAAGCAGTTTAATATTGCTTTTATTATGACCCTGAAAGTAAAGGGGCAGAGCCCCAATACCCTCGAATAGAAACCGCCGCTGGATTAATCATGAACCAATTCTACTGCATTGGAGATATTTCCTAGTGTGCAAAATATTCCACTGGGAACAATATTTCAGTGTTTTCTGGGTGCTTGGAGTGCAATGGGGGTCTTTGGCTCAGGCAACTGGGTAGGGGGGTGGTGTTGAGGGCACTTAAGGACTGTGTGACACTGGGGAGGGCCTGGAGGGAGAACAATATGGCCTAACACATGTTTTATGTTTAGCCTATAAGGTAAGGCAGATTTCACACAAGGGAGATAAACAAAAACAAGCATTTCACCTACTTCTGATACTTTCATCATTAATGAAGACAATTGAGGGTTTTACACCACCAAGAAGCCTCATCAAGCTTATTCTGGGATCTTACTCCTTAAAATGCTAATTGGGTTAATGCTCCTCAGCAGCCTAAGGGTTACTTTTAAGAGAAGGTTTCAAACAGCCCAACAGCAGCATGTTGCTGAGGGCTCCAGCTGGCTGAGGCAAAGACAACGTGTTTTTGTTACTTGTCCTCAACACACAGTAAGAGTAGTTTTCTTGCTCCATGTTGGCTGTCAGGTCCCTGCAGATGCATTTGTTTCATGGACCCCGGGGTGCGCTGTGAACAGAAGAGGTACTGCAAACAAAGTGGAGGGAATGCTCACCATGCTACCCCAGTTTAGACAGGGCCATATGCAAATCAGTCTTGACCCTGTGCCTCATGGGAACAGTCTAAACCAAACGGGCAAGTTGGAATGGCATGGCGAACAAAAAAACAATGGATTTAGGCCCAGATCTTTATACTGGGGCGACTGTATGACATTGTTCTGCATTCTGTCCATCAACTGTTATTTTTGCATTCGGGACCCCGAGTGGGCTAGGTATGCTCAGACGGGAGTCCCATGCTCTCCACACCACTGGAGTCAAGCTATCCTGGCTAAAGACGGCTGATAGCCAGAAACCGGTCCTAGAATGCTTGATTCCAGTCCAGGGAAGACATGGCTTGGTAGTTCGGGCTGGACTGTTCCCATGAGGCACAGGGTCAGACTGATTTGCATATGGCCATGTCTGACCTGAGGTGGTGTGGTGTGCAAAAAACGATGGATTTAGGCCCAGATCTCTGTACTGGGGTGAATGTATGGCATTGCTCTGCATTCTGTCCATCAACTGTTGTTTCTACAGTGAACAGAAGAGGGACTAGCAGATGTGGAGGGATGGGCAATGTCAGCAGAGATGTCCCTCTCCTTTGCATGTGTTGTTAGAAAGCTGCTGTAGTGTTGTCTTCTATAAATTATGCTCTGCTTGCTGATGATTCTTTATTACCTTTGCATTGGAGAATGACCATTGAACCGGTGATCCTTGCCTGGATCGGTCTGGGGTACTTGTAACCAGATCTCAATAAAGCTTTTAACCTCCATCGAGGTGTTGTGCCACTTATTCCAATCTGTTCTCCTGGAAGAGCGCCATATCCCGACCTCTCCGAGACGGTCTCCTCTCCACAGTGCTTTGCTTGTTTCAAAACCAAGATGAAAACAATCCCTTTTCCTGTGATTTCATTTTCTGTTGTTATATATGGACCGACATGGGTGTGAGTAGTTACCCCTGCATTTGTTTGTCTGATTTTATGTCACCTTCTGGTCTATGTGTTATTATTTTTGCCCCTGAACTTTTTGCTCTTCTACAGGAATTTATCTGTAGATCTCGCCTCTAGGAAGTCTCATGCTGGGCTCTTTCTTGGTCCTGTCTCAGGCGGCTTTAGAACCTTGCATCTCAGCCTCTGTCTCATCTGCAATCTGGAGTTGCTAAGTTTGCCAAGGATGTTTTTTTGCCTTTTGTGGATTTTGCCTCTTAACTGGGAGCCTCCTAAGGAGACCCCTTGTCTCACACGTGTGTTGAAGGGCAGGGTGATACCATGGCAACCAAGAGTGAAAATGGAGAGGCCTTCATTGGGTCCAGGGTTTGACATCTTTGTGTGTTCCTCTATACATCAGGAATGTCTATGGTGATATCAGATAGAAATGTGATAATACTTCAGTAATTTGAGTTGTGTTTGGAATTGAAAAAACATATTCTGTTTCTGATTTAGTTTCCATCAGTGGCTGAGCCTTTTGTAGTGCCTTGTTAATGCTTCCGTGTGCACCTGATACTCTTAACCAATCTGGCATCTGCTTAAAATCCACAGGTGTTCCATTATGTGAAAAATTCCAATTTCCAGATGAGGAACAGGAACAATATATCATTTGATGCAAATGGGGATGCACCGGGTGCCTACGACATCCGCAATGCGCAGATGCGCACCGCTGACGAGGTCCAACTGGTGAAAGTTGGCTACTTTGATCCTGGACAAGGGGAAGAAGTGCATGTCAATATGAGCACCATCTTGTGGAGCAAAGGCTCTCAGGTGAGAGAGGGGACAATGGGCATCTGCAGATAATGTGCAAGTTTAACTCCTTAGATCCTGTGCAGTGAATATTTCATGCTTCCTGTGTGCATAGTGCGCTCCATGATGCATTTAATGATCTTTCACTGCTTTGCCACTTCAGACTTCTATCACCAACTGAATCCCTCAGGCAGATGTTTTATGGAGTGAAGTTGACCTCAGTTCACAGCTTCAATCCTTCCCTGTCACTGTCTCAGTTTTTGCTGTCAGTGACTTTGCAATGCCTTTGAAGACTTCTGATGGTGGTGGAAGTGTGGATGAGCATGCAAGGCAGACTTCCTGTTTGAAGTTCAAGGAGCTGTTGGAGATCTGTTAACCCATTGTTGATGCTCAATGTGTTGCAGCCGAAAGAGAGAATGTGGAGATTTGTTGAGGAGTCTCAAGGGGGCATATTACCAAGAGCCATTATCGCCGCCTTAGCTGGACTTTTTCCCGCTAAAGCGGCGATAATTTTATCGCCCTATTACTAAGCTAGGATAGGTAAAATTGCCTCCAAAGGAGTTTCTTGTACTAACGAAGTTAACTTACTTATGTAAATGAATTAAATACAGGTAACTTACTTAACCTGCATAAAATTAATTATGGAGACTTCATAGAACATATACTTAACTAAACATGACAATACTTAACATTAAGACAAAAACAAATGGACATGTGTATAGGCAGAAAAGTAAATTTTATCAGAATTAAATCATGAAGGGAAAAATACAAAGCATAAATAATCTGCAAAACAGGAATACAGGATACATATCACGAAACAAATCAAGAATCTCTGTAGATCCTGTGAGTGGCCTATCCAAAATAAAGGTTTTAAAGAATTATCCTTTTGGATAAAGCTGGGAGTCGACGTTTCGGTCTGTTATGGGTGACTCTTCAAGACCATCATCAGGACAGTAGACAATTAATATTGTAAATCCCTTAAGTTGATAACCTTAACTCCGCGTGATTGTAATTGATGGCAGGGCAGAGGTTGATCTATGGAATTACGAAGAAGTAGACAGTTGGGGCTTTATTGTTCACTTATTTCAACTGCACCCACTGGACAGAGAAAATCCCAAAGGAATTCAGGTCGTCAAAGTAGAACGATCTGTAGAAGTATTGGCTAGAGCATAGATGTGAGCAATTAAAGCTCCGCTTTTATCGTGTCATGCCTCGTAAAAATATCGAGGGGATTTGAATAGCCCAGTCGCCAGGAATGTACGATCTGTGTTAGTTTTCAGAGTCGCCCGAGATAGCAAGTGGTGTCAGCCGTCACTCAGCAAGCAAAAGCTTTTTACCCAAGCCCCCAAAGGTTTACTGGGTTGCTCACTCTATCTACCACCACTATTACCAAGCTGTCGCTAACACCAGTTAGCAAAAGCTAGTACGAGATAGCGGGCATCTTGGGCCCCGCTTTGCATGTCAGTGATATTTATCACTAATGACATGCAAAGTGGGCGTGCCAAGATGTTAGTGACTGGAAACAGTCGCTAATATCGCTATCTCCAATTATCAACAATGCCTTACTTTTGGAAATATTCGCAAAAGTTAATGCCAGGCCAAAGCAGTTCTTAGCCATGTTATCCAATAGAAGGTGTATAACATGGCTAAGAGCTTTGTCACGATAATGCATGAATATCGCTGATTTTTCAGCGATATTCATGCATTTCGCAGGATTTTTACCGCTTTTCAGATAAACCTTGATAATATCAAGGTATCTCAGCGATAAAAATCGTCGGAGCGCGGCGATGTAATTTTTGTCGCTAACCATGCATAGCGATATTTATCGCTATTGCTTGGTAATATTCCCCATGGAGTGTCTGCAAGTATAGGTGGCGGCGCTGGTGTGATTGGGTGCCACTACTCTACTTTCCAGGCTGGCGGTATCTACGTGACGTGACGTCTTGCCCGTATTGGAGCAGCACCATCCTGCTGTCCTCAAGATTCCTTTATCTGTAAGTTTTGCAAACTCAGGCACCGGCAGACGCTGTTTGAACCCAACTCCTATCCATAGAATACGGAATAAGAAACATATTTTATGTATTCTCTTGAATACACAAGTCACGATTCGTCTGGCCCATTGCGGATGTCGATATTTCCTGTATGAATTTATATACCTGTACAAGAAGTTCATAGTATCTTTGATTAAGCTGACCTAGAGATAACTCCACATCCTCGGCCATATCCTCCTTTCGGCTATACAGGATCATCGTGTTATAATTATAATGATGTCAGTGTTAATCCAGGTATTAGCCTTTATCAAGCGGCTCTGACTACTCGTATATATGAAGACATTACCAACTTCTATAAAATAGATCAATAATATCAGCAGAGACTCCTGAAGAAGGCGGTTTTCTGCCGAAGCGCGTGTCGAGTTTTTAATGATTAAAAATTCTAGTACTTTTTATGCCATTGACCCATGTGAATGTATTGTTTTTTTGTAATGTGTATGATTTATAGGATATGTATTGATCTATAATACCTATGTCTGTCTTTTTATGAATTATACTTTTTATCCCATCATATAGTTTGTTTTCTATATGATTTTTATTCATACTTATTAAATATATATTTACATACAGTCCATTTCTCGTTCCTTCTTCACACCACTGGTTATGTAAAATTGGTCACTTTCCTTGCTGATGTCCTAGGTTTTTTTACTCACATAGGTGATTTGGTGCCACCTACATGCAAGGAATGAATGTTAGAGATCTTCTTGTCACAAAGTGAAGTCGTCTCCTGATCACTTTCATGACAAACATGTGACAACAACTCCCGCTTGGAGCGAGCTTAGACATAAACAGTGCATTCTGAAAACTTGAAGGAAATGAATCCTAAAAACATTAAAATCTCAATGTCTCTCTATAATGATGTGACCCTAAACAGAGCATGACACAGGGAAATATTGTGCTTCTAGATTAAACATGCTTCTTAAGAAGCGCATGTGGCTAGATTTAGAATTCATGGTGGGTCCAAATATTTGTAGAGAGGTATTGATGGCAGAGCCAGATTCCGGTGGTCAATTTAAGTACAAGGGGCTGATTCACAGAACTAATCTGAGATAAAATCCTAAACTTACTACTTTTGGTATTCACAGAAGGCATTTAGTAGTAGTAAAGTTAGGGCTACTAACTTTACTACTGCTAACTTGAGACACAATCCTAAACTGACTACTTTTGGAGTTCACAGAAGGCATTTAATAGTGGTAAAGTTAGGAGACCTAACTTTACTACTACTAAATGCCTTCTGTGAATACCAAAAGAAGTAAGTTTAGGATTTGATCTCAGATTAGTTCTGAGAATCGGCCCCATTGTTTTGTGGCTCAACCCAGGAAACGCGGTGTGGCCCTTGCTCTCACTTTGCTCGATTGAGCATTCCACTCCAGTTCAGAGTGCGACGCTCAGAAATAGAAACAGTCAACCAGGGGCTGTATTGCAAATGGTGCCTGGGAGATGGACAGATGTCGACATGTGTTTCCTGTGTCACAGGGGCATTGTACTTTGACAGTAAAAGGAGCAGTCACTTGTGCGCTCTCTCCTGGTCAGATAGTGCTATTGCAGGCGCTGTCTTCAGAAGGCACTCCCACATGAGCATGGGGGCTTGGAAGCATGCCAATCAGAGCATCGCCTTGACTCTGTGCCTGTGTCCTAATTCCGACGCAGGCACAGAGACAAGGCAGGCCCTATGAGGAGCACCGACAACAATAGGTGGCGCATTGTTGGTGCGGTGCCTGGGGGCAGCCATCTTGAGGTGGGAGAGGGGGATCCTTGGAGCCCTCCAGACATCCCTCTGCAGTGGGTGCAGTCACTCACAGGACCAGCTACAGGGGGTGCTCTGCCATCTCTTTGAAGTGCAGCTGCTGCCACCTGCACCGTGAAACCCAGGGCAGCATGTGAGCAGCACCCTGAATACGCTGCCCTTATGGTGTGTTCACTGCTGCCCTGGGGCAGCGCATTGATTGGAATGGGACGCACTGTCCCGGTGTGTGCATGATGCGCCTGCTTAAAGGTGCACTCTGTTGCAAACAGGACAGTGTCTGCGGTGCATAATATACGCCCTGAAGTTTTTTTTAAAGCAACACCTGCCCTTTAAGAAAGTTAGACTGCTTTAGGAATTGTGTCTCATTTAAGCATCAAATGCAGGGATGGAGGTCTGCTGTCTGTGTGAACTGTGGAAACTGGAGGGTGTTGTAAATAGCAACTCGTCTAATTCACCTTCACCAGGCAGGTTGTTTGATGTTGTCAATGCACTGTTATGTCACAATATGACTTCTTTGTATGCAGGTCACAATACAAACGACATCTCTAATTTGAGCGTTCTGTTGTGTCAATATGGATTAGAACATCTGGCACCATGGAGAAGAAGGTGGTGAGTGACCTGTGAAGAGACTGGGCCCCAGCAACAACGAGTTTGCTGTGACTTACTCTGGTATTATAAGAGTAACAGCCTGATTCATCAAAGGTAATTGCGCTCGCAAAGGGCCACATTCTGAGAATCTGGCCCTTTGCGAGCGCGATTTTTGCATTTGGGATTCATCATCCCAAATGCAAAAATCGGTAATAGCGAATTCGCAATTTTGCGAGGAATTACATTTAAGGAATCTCTATTTGAGATCCTTAAATGCAATTCATCATCCATTTTCAAATTGCGAAATCGTAATTTCGGGCCGCTATTTACCGCGAGGTCAAACCTAGTGGTAAATAGCAAAAACTCAGAAAAATGCTTTTAAAAGCATTTTTCTGAGTTGCATGTTGCACTTACAGATGTCCTTTGGACATGTGTGTGCGCAACACCTGTTTAAATTAGCATTTAAGGGGTGCTACAGGGTGTCCTCTGGACACCCCTGGCACCCTTTAAATCGCTATCTTATTTGCGATTAGCTAATTGCTAATTGCAAATAAGGAATACTCCCCATTCATTCCTATGGGCCTTTTGGACCATAGGAATGAATGGGGTGTTATTCCTTATTTGCGATTAGCTATTTGCTAATCGCAAATACGGAATAAGTAGGAATCACATTTTTTTGGGATATTCCTACATGAATCCCGTTTTGCGAGCCTGTAATAGCGATTCCTTATGAATAGCAGCTAATCTCTCTAATAGCGATTCCTTATGAATCGCTATTAGAGACTCGCAAAACGGGTCTTTCATGAATCAGGCTGTAAGTCACACATACTCATACACTATTTTTGGAATGAGGCGCTCCGTGTTTGAGGTTACTGGGGCAGTTCTACCAGAGTAATGTCCAAACTTACAGTTCTGCAGTGCAGCTCCATGGATGGGGCACGTGTGAGCAGTTAGGAGTCCTGACATGTGCAGCGCCCAGATCCACAATTCCAGCAAAAATATTATTATTCACAATTCCCACTCAAAAGTAAATGTGTGCTGCAGCCCACTTCCAGTACATGCAATACTAAGCATTTTCGAGATGTGTGTGGCACTCTTCCTATCCAAGAGTTGTCCATGATAAGCAATGGTGATTCCCACACACAAGGCAAGCAGAGACAGCCAGCAAAGCTCTGGTCACAGCTCCAGCCAGCATTCAAGCCCCTGGTGGCCAGCCCTGTGGAGCTGGTGTGGCCTTCTTTGAGGATGCTGCCCTGTGGGGCTGGGGTGGCCTTCTTTGAGGATGCTGTCCTGCAGGAGATGCCTCCTGTGGAGTTTGCAATCACATGGGATCCTGAGTCTTGCTACTGTGTGGGTTTTTGTTGGAGTCTTGTTTCCTGGACCCATTGTGGGACCTCGGAGCAGTCCTGTGGCCCATGTGTTCATGCGTTCTTGATGGGGCTTGGCATGGGGAAAATGTACCCACAGATAACATGGACAATATCACTGGCTCGGGCTGACAGGAGGCTTATATTTACGGAGTTGCCAAAACACGGGGCATATTACCAAGGGCATTATCGCCGCATTAGCGGGACTTTTTCCCGCTAATGCGGCGATAATTTTAATGCCCTATTACCAAGCTGTCGCTAACACCAGTTAGCGACAGCTGGTAGGCGATAGCGGGCATTTAGGGCCCCACTTTGCATGTCAGCGATAATTATCACCGGTAAATATCGCTAATGACATGCAAAGTGGGCGTGCCAAGATGTTAGCGACTGAAAACAGTCGCTAACATCTCTAACTCATATTAACAACTTTTGGAAATATTCACGCTAAGCGTGAATATCTCCAAAAGCTAACGCCTGCTAATAGCAGTTCTTAGCCATGTTATCCAATGGAAGGTGGATAACATGGCTAAGAGCATTGTCACGATGATGCATGAATATCGCTGATTTTTCAGCGATATTCATGCATTTCGCAGGATTTTTACCGCTTTTGAGATAAACCTTGATAATATCAAGGTATCTCAGCGGTAAAAATCCTCGGTGCTCGGCGATAATTTTTTCCCGCTAACCAAGCAATAGCGATAATTATCACTATTGCTTGGTAATAAGCCCCCAAGTCTTTCTTGGTTCACTAGCACCAGCTGAGCAGAAGGCGATCACATGTTCCAAATCATGTGGGGACACACATGACACCTGAGCCACTGATACTAGAGGTTTGATACATATGGGCGTCGGGCAGTAGGAGATTCACCTCCCTGAGACAAGAAAAAGGCTGGCTTACAATGAAAGAGAGGTGGAAAAACACAGAAATTACTGGGGTCAACTCACTGAGACACTTAAGAGCATGTGGAGAGGTGTGGTGCATCGGCCAGGGCAGCTGACTCAGGAGCATAGGCATCACGGTTCGATCCCCGGCTCCAGTGTCAGCTCACCTCAGCACCATGTGACTCTGGTCAATAGCAGACTTAATTTCCATGACGGGGCCCCCAGCGCCTTGAGACCCGTAAGCATGAGTAGTTGCGCTTTACAAATACAGATTTACATGTGAAGAATTACTAAAAGTAGTACCACTTCTTGTTCTTATAAAATCAACGTTTGCAACTGTTAAATTGTTTATCGAATGTGCTAATCCCATTTTAGGAGCTTGTGAACTTTTATTGTCTCTTAAAAAATGGGATTGTGACTCCCATACCGATTTTATGTCCAGTTTTTTACACATCTGGTGGCTTATTTATGAGAGGCTTGCGCTGCTGGAGAGTCACTTTTTTTGACACCACAGCAGCATAAACCTCTCACTCTTGCCTATGAGGTGACAATAAGCCACTCTGAGGATTTGTATAACCTCATAGATATGGAGTAAGAGAAAGCTCGGCAAGTCACTGCCTATCCTTATTCTACGTCAAGGGGGCATTCCATGTGCATTGCGGACGAGGTGTGGCGCAGTGGCCAGGGCGACTGATGCTGGAAGCTGGGGCTCACGGTTCAATCCCTGGCACCGGCGGCAGATCAGCCCAGCACCATGCGACTCTGGGCAATAGCTCGCTTAATCTTCCTGAGGGCCCTCGGCACCGGGACACCACGTCGGAGGTAGCTGTGCGCTTTACAAATACTGGTATTTCATTTCATTTTTTTTCATGGTGGTGGGTTCTCCCATGCAGCACCTGCAAAATTTCACATCTCCCCAGATTTAAATAATCATGTAAACCTGAGAAAGCACCAAAACCTTACGCCCTCCTGGAGCATGAGTGATGAGGAGAAATATTTGTATTTCTCCTTGTTTTTCCCCTTTCCATGTGTGCCCTTTTCTGCAGCACAAATAAAAAGAGTAAAACACTTCTGGGAACTGTTTTTATGCATGAAGGTGGCCCTTCCTGCACAAAAACAATCCTGCCTGCAATGGAGGCACCTTTGCAGCATTGCGAGAGGGCGCCTACGTTGGGACTTGACAGCAAATTGTGCACCAGCACAGACAGAAAGGACAGAAATACACTGCATTTCATACATTTGGTGAATTCCTGCCTTTTTCCCATTGGTGTAGGTCAGCTCAGGAAGAAGACTTGTGGCGGTGCCCTACGCCAACTCCTCTCATAAATAAGGCACCAGATGAATAGTGAATTCTTAAATCCCAATCCTTTTGTTGTTGCGTAGGAGGGGCACCATTGGAAGCTCTGTTTTTAAACCATAGCCCCTGCCGTAAACAGGCAGAGTGGATTTTGGCCCTGAGAAGGGAGGACCTGGCATTGTTGTTGTTGATTCAGAAAAAAGGGGAGATATAGGAATGGGAGCAACTAACAAAGGTATTTTTTATTACCCTCTCTCTCCCCCCACTCTCACCTTTTACATCCCCTAACACATAATCTTAACAACAAAAAGTGCTTCCCCGTGAAACATAGGTCACTTTCCGCAGCGGAACGGGAAGAACCCAATGATGAAGCACCCCACAAAGGGGAAACCCTGGTGGGTGAGAGTTTTCTAAGGAAAAACTACTATTTTCCAAACAAACACCCTAGTGGGAAGAAACACCCTTCTTTTGACAGAAGGGCTCCATTTTATTGTTGTTGTTAGCCTTGCATGTCTGATTTTGCTTGAGTTGCTCCTCTACCTCCATCTGGTGTCATTAATATTCAGTCGCTCAGAGCTGTCATTTCTTTCTTTTTTTGTTTCTTGAATGGTGTCAGGCAGCACGATTAGTGAGCCAGTAAAGAACTAGTCCACCTTTCACATTTATAAACTTTTAATACTTTGTACTTTTGTATGATGCGGCCATTCCTGGAATTCATCTTTAAAACCAGCAGCTTAGGAATGTGGATAATAACATGTAAGGTCCAAGGGTGTTTGGACAAAATATAAAGTAAAAAATATCCTAAATTAAAAGTTGTAATGCACAAATATCATTGACAAGAATATGGTCTTTGAGGTAAGTAATATTGTCTCAAATAATACCATTTTCTAATGTTGTTTTCAGTAATAGAGTGGTTAGAAATATAATTTTGTATTATTTTGATCTGTTTTAGTTAATATATTATTTGTATGTGCTATTACTGTTTATATAAATGATATATTTTTTTAAATATAGCTTCCATTTGTAAATGATATCGATTTTTTGTTTCTAATTGAAATTTAAAGTGTTGTAGTGATAGTTGAGTTTTAGGAGGGATGGGGTGGGAAGACAACTAGGTTATAGTGAATTATTATTTGATACATTTCGATACATTTTATTAAAATATATGATTGATATTTATTATGTAAATTATGTAATACCAATTTATTTTTTATAAAATTTTATTTTGCAGCAGTTGGGTTTGTAGGGTGATAGGGTGGGAACTTAAATAAGTAATCAATAATGGACAAGTAATTATTAATTATTAAAAAATTATTTAATTGATTGGTAATTATGTAATTTATGAAATAATTATTGATTTTCCTCATGTTTTAGTTACAGGCTGCTACGTTTGTAGCGGTCTAGGGTGGGAAGTTCATTCACAATACTACACTAAAAAATATGTATTTTTTTAAATACAATTTAAAATGAAAAATATTAATTATGGTACACTAAATCTAAACATATTTAAAAAAGCACAAACACATATGTATATGTTTATATATATTAAAACATAGTGTAATTAAGTTAATTTACATTATATTATATTTATATGTTAAAATATTTAACACTTACTACTTGAAACGTTTTGGATGATATTGTGTATGAATTTAGGACCCTAGTGTAATTTTCCCGATTCATGCCCATATATAGGTATAAATCACCCAATCCTTATATAGGCATAGAAATCATAACCATATTTAGACTTAGCATATGCAGTCCATATACGGCATGGCTAATTCCACTAGTTCCGAAATCCACAATGATTTCTTGGAAAAACCCTCCTTCAGCAGTCAGGGACTGCCCCTTGCTTGAATATTGATGTATCCATAAACTCATGGAGTTTTCAAAGAACTGAGTCTTAGATGACGTTCTTATGTCCAACCTTACGTCAAACTCGGTACCCACACTCGCCCAGGCAAACACATGGTGGTTTGGAGCAGTTCGACTATCTACTTGCCCGACGCATCTCGCTGCAGCAAGTGCCAAAGGAAGCCGACCCTCCAGCAGACGCACTGAGAGAGACTCTGGGGCATATTATCAAGGGGGTTTATCTCCGCTTTTTTTGACTTTAAAAGCCAAGAACGCGGAGATAAAATTATCTCCCTATTACCTAGCTGTCGCTAACACCAGTTAGCGACAGCTAGTAGGAGATAGCGACCATCTTGGGCCCCGCTTTGCATGTCAGTGATATTCATAACTAATGACATGCAAAGTGGGCGTGCCAAGATGTTAGCGACTGGAAACAGTCGCTAACATCGCTATCTCCTATTACCAACTTATGGAGATATTCGCGCTAAGCGCAAATATCTCCAAAAACTAACACCTGCCCTGAGCAGTTCTTGGCCATGTTATCCAATGGGAGGTGGATAACATGTCTAAGAGCATTAGCTCGGTAATGCATGAATATCGCTGACTTTTTAGCGATTCTCATGCATTGCGGCCGATTTTTATCGCATTTGCGATAAACCTAGGTAATACCAAGGTTTATCTGCTATTGCTTGGTAATATGCCCCTCTGTCTTTTTTCTTGACGAGAAATCCAGCTCCAGTGTTTCCAAGCTACCTTTGCGGGTTGCTGGAAAATCGAGTCCTGAGAGAGAGAGACCAGAACTCCTTCATTCTAAACCAAGGTACAGAGTTGATTAGACCTTAGAAAATTCTTGGAATAGAGTCTTGGCAAAGAATTTTGAAGCTAAGCTACACCTCACTTACTTCTTCCCTCGTACTAGACCTAGGTTAGGTACACCGGTGTAGTCATATTTTAGAAGCACCAGTTGAGTACTTTTAGTCTTTATTTATTAATGTATGTATTCAATGTTATTTTATATGGCTTAGAAACCATACCATTCATAATACTCTTCCTACTGTATGCATTGTACTTTGCAACCAGTATTACGATTGTAACAGTTCATTTCTTTTGCATGAGAAAGAAGACTGTTCAATAAATACCTTTTTATTGAAAACGCCCGTCTCTCTACTTCTCTGCACCTCTGGTGAAACAAAACCTGCACGATTGACTGAGTGAAATAACTATCTATTGTTTCCACGACTCTGAAGATTAGTTTTATCTTGGGGAAACAAAGTTGTCATGTTTATGCGGTTGTCAGAAGCTAACCCCTTTATGTGAATTCGAGAAAGTTTCTAGTGACCTCTGAGCTAGGTGGCACTCACAATTAAGTCTAATATATTTGATAGAGACCTAGTCGACCTCAGTCCTACGTCTAATCTATAGTATATGTTATTCCAATGCGCAGAACCTATTGGGAATATAGGAACTACACTACAATGTTAAAATCAACAATACTTATTTTCCAATATTGTTGTACTTACTATTTAAGTATAGGAGCACAATATTGCAACAAACAGTATGTTTGACACCACATGTTTGTCAATGATAGAAGCTACTTCTGTGTTTGATAAGAAGCTGACAGGTCAGGTTGTCTTCAGTTACCATTTTTAGCGCTACAATTTTTACAGCAGTCAGTACGTGCTCATATTTTGTACACTGACGGAACAGTACCCAAGGCTTTCTCGGGATCATGAGCAGAATGAGAAGGCTGGATTGAGGCCTACTTGAAATCCAAATTTGGTGAACTAAACTGTTATCACATAGATGAGTTACTTAACATTTGCTTCTGGTTGCAACAGTACTGGTTGCTCATTGCAACCAGATTTTTTGCAAGCAGTATTATGCACATCAGTCCCTTAACTACAAGGTGAAGCTAAATGCACTCCTACTTTCATAGCAAGAAGAAATGAATGCAATGCAGTTATTCAGAGGGTAGCTCATCAGGGGAGTAAATAATAATAATAATAATATTCCACATTTGTAAAGCGCAAACAATCACCTGTTAGGGTCTCTAGGCGCTGGGGGCCATCGGGAAGATTAAGCAAGCTATTGCCCAGAGTCACAGGGTGCTGGGCTAATCTGCCACGGCCCTGGGGATCGACTCTAGCGTCAGTCGCCCAGGCCGCGGTGCCACACCTATTCCAGTAAATGGTTCAGGTTGTGGGCACATCATCAAAGTAGTTGGCCTTCCAAAGTCCAAGGTCTACAAACTGCCTGACATAATTTGTGAGGCAGGTTTTAAGGAAAGTAATGAAGAAAAATATCTGCTGTAATGTGACTGTAAAATATAAAACGTTTACCTTAATTTAGGGTAGAGCAAAGGACCAAGTCCTGAGTGTGTAGATGTTGAAGTGGAGAGAGGGGCTAAAACAAAGCTAAAAAAGAGAATGAGTGAGTGGAATGACTGGAAGAGAAGTGGGATTACAAAGCTCTGAGAAACAGAAAATGCGTGAGTGGAAGAGAAGTGCTCTTGGGACTTGACCCAAATGTCAAGAGAAGCTGCAGGCATTACCATGCATAAACAGTTCCCTTTGTCAACCCTGGATGACTGTCACGTGCTACCGAGGGGTCACGCTGAGGTCCATCTGAGCCACAATGTTGATAGTCACCATGAGTGAAAGTATTTAAATGAACACTGGGAAGTTCCTCGTGGAGGGGCCTTGATGACACCCCAACAGTAGGCATGAAGTTTAGGTTACACGAAGGAAGACAGGTGATGAGGCCTGCAGCCAGCATGTAATGTCCAAGAAATAAATAAAAAATGAGAAAATTCAAACAATAGCTATAAAAAAAGCAGATAAAATAAAAACTGCACTGCATATTTCTTGCCAACAGTATTGCACTCATCCTTCCCTTTTCTTCACAGTCTAATTCTGCCTAGGATAGTTTTTTTTACTTATTAAAGATGTACTATGCTGGCGACAGTTGTCTATTAAAGCTCTACTCTGCATGGGATAGTTTTCAATCAAATCTGCACTCTGTCTGGAATCGCTTTTTATTAACACTGTACTCTGCCTCGGATAGTTTTCTTTATTAGAGATGTACTTTCCCTGGGATAGCTATCTATTAAAGCTGTGCACTGCCTAGGATCGTTTTCAATTAAGCTGTACTCTCTCTGGAATTGTTTTCTAATAAATCTGTACTCTGCCTGGGATAATTTTTTATTACAGCTGAACATTATCTGCAATTGTTTTTTTTTAATAAAGCTGAAGTGTGCTAAGGATAGTTTTCAATT
Organism: Lissotriton vulgaris; assembly: GCF_964263255.1. Taxonomy (NCBI): domain Eukaryota; kingdom Metazoa; phylum Chordata; class Amphibia; order Caudata; family Salamandridae; genus Lissotriton; species Lissotriton vulgaris. The sequence goes on from NC_141696.1 coordinate 28,344,481, forward strand.
AAACATGTACTCGATCTGGTATAGTTTTTTTTTGTATTAAATCTTTTTATTGAGCAGAAAATAAGCGCAATGCACCTCTCAACATCGTCAGCGCCGGCCTCGATAGGAGGCGGCCTAGGTCAGAGTCACTGCTGACACCCAACGTGCCGCCACCGGGGTCTACATAGTTAATACAGCAAGCCGCCTACAACCCATCAGGGCCGGCCGCGTCAAAAGAGGTGCTATAGAGGTGCAAGCGGAGCCAATAACAATGCGAGAACGAACAGGAATCCCCAACTTAGGACTTAAAACAACCCCTGGGGTCCCCCCCTCCCACCCTTTCCCTCTCCCTCCCCTCTCCTTGTCCATTAGTTAAGCATGGGGCTGTAGGTCATCACTGACTCTCTACAAGCCAGTCGGCGCTGCACGTGTTGGGCCTCTGCGCTTGTGAGTGCGTGTCTTGGGCTCCGGGAGTGGGGTTTCTGCAAGGCGCAGCAGCCGTAGATAACGGGGGCAACTTACCTCCCTGAATTCCCCGGTCAGCAGGGTGAGGAAGGGCTGCCATAGTGCTGCAAAGTCCGCCCCTTTCCCTGCCGAGGTTAGCGACAGCTTCTCCATACCCAGGATTGCCCAGAGACGATGCAACCAACCCAATTGTTGCGGGGCTTGGACGGCCCTCCAGTGGGCTACTATGTTCTGAACTGCCGCCCCCAGGGCCAGTGCGATCAGTTTCCCCCTCCATGATTTCGGGGGGTACATGAGAGCGTTTGGGAAGCCCAGTATGATGTAGGCTGGGAATCGAGGTAGCTGCGTGTCCAGGTGAGAGTCTATTAGATCCAGAATAGGAGTCCAGTATGAGTGGAGCCTATCACAGCCCCACAACAAGTGTTCTAGTGTCCCCAATTCCCCGCAACCCCTCCAACAGCGGTCGCTAACCTGGGGATCCCACCAATGCAACCTCTCGGTGTATGATACCAGTATGTGGCGACTTTGGTCATTGTCTCAGTGAGATCCGTGTGGTGTGCTGAATGTCTGGCCCTGTAATAAACCCCTTCCCACTCTTTCAATGTGAGTTGTCGCCCAAGGCCTCTCTCCCATCTAGCCCTTCCTGCGTTGTATGTGTGAACGTTAGTGAGGAGTAATTGTTGGTAGAGATCTGAGATTAGTTTTTTATCTGATGTGTGGGTCAGCAGCCACTTCTCATAAGGCGTGAGGTGTCGTCGGGCACCCGGTTGGATTGAGGGGTGAAGAACCCAGTGTCGCACTTGCAGGTATTGTAGGCGATCTGTCTCGGCAATGCCATAGTCTTCTTTCACTTTGTGGAACGGGAGGATACCCTTGAGGTCAAACATGTGACCCGCATCTCTGCAGGGAGTCGCTCTCCATGCTGCATATGCCCTAGTGTCCAGGCCCGGCGTGAAGTCTGGGTTATCGAATACCGGGGTCATCGGCGAGGGAAAGGAGGTCAGTCCTCTAGCCACGGCCACCCTGTCCCACACCTCTAGGACTGTGCTCATGATTTTAGAGGCGTAGAGGTTGGGGGGGTCTATGACGGCGTGGGAGGAATGGGATACCCTGCAGTGGGCGACCGGCCACTGCCTGGTCCTGAAAGAGCCAGTGTTTACCCGACTCTAGTTGATGCCACTCTACTAGCGTGCGCAGTTGTGCCGCTTGAAAGTATAACGTGAGATCGGGTATACCAACCCCCCTGTGATCAGGGGGCAGAGTAGCAATAGCGTGCTTAAACCGCGGGCGTCGGCCGTTCCAGATAAACCGCGTTAACTCCGATTAGGTTTTCTGAAGCCACCCGGTCGGCGGCCTCAAGGGAAGCGTCTGGAACAAGTATAGAATCTGGGGCAGCAGCGTCATTTTAACTGCCGCGATCCGACCCAGCCAGGAAAGTGTGAAGGGTTTCCAACGCCGTAACTGGTCTCGGAGTTTCTTCGTGAGCGTCTCGTAGTTGGTACTCGCGGTGTCCTGCACCGTCGGGGTCAGGAGGATGCCCAGATAGGAGATGGAGGTGTCAGACCACTGCACTTTGAACTCCGCTTTGACCTCCTCCAGGGTGTCCGGCAGCAACGAGATATTCAGGGCCTCCGATTTCGCCTCATTAGTTTTAAAGCCCGACGCCAGTGCGAAGGCATGGAGTTCCGCAAAGAGTGCTCGCAGTGACTGCATCGGACTGGTGAGGGACAATAAGATATCGTCCGCGTACAAACTAATTTTGTGCGTATGTCCGCCAAAGGGAATGCCGGAGATAAGTTTGTGGTGTCGTACTCTCTGCGCCATCGGCTCCATATAGAGTGCGAACAGGAGGGGGGAGAGTGGGCAGCCCTGTCGGGTGCCTCTGCCAATGTCAAATCTCGGGGAGGTATGGCCATTAACTCGCACTGCTGCATTGGGGCGGCGGTAACAATTATATATACGGTGTCGGAGGGTTTCTCCGAACCCGAAGTGCCACAGTACTTGGTCAAGGTAAGGCCAGTGCACCCTGTCAAATGCTTTTTCTGCATCGATAGTGAGAAGCATACAGCCCGGTCTCGTACGCGAACCGGCCTCGATGAGGTGGAGGACCCGCCGGGTGTTGTCGCTGGTCTGCCTTTGTGGGATGAAGCCTGACTGGTCAGGCTCTACCAATTGCTGCATGTACGGCGCTAGGCGACTTGCGAGGATGCCGGTGTAAAGCTTCAGATCTATGTTTAGCAGAGAGATAGGCCGGTAGGATCCGCAGTTAGTTGGGTCATGACCGGGCTTGGGGATCACTGAGATGGCCGCCTCGAGCAAATCTGGAGAGATGGTGCCGGGCTGATCAAAGGTGTTGAACAGGTCACGCAGGATAGGGGCAACCTTGGGCAAAATGTCTTATAGAAGGCCGCTGTATTGCCATCTGGTCCTGGGGATTTCCCCACTTTAAGGCGGGATATCGCCGAAATGACCTCCTCTAGGCCCATGGGCCGATCCAGGAAGTCCGCTTGCGCCTGGTTTAGGGCGGGGAGCGCCGCGCCTCGCAGATAGTCCATTCCGGCTTTCGGGTCGAGGCAGTCTGCATCATAGAGGGTGGCATAGAAGTTACCGAAGGCAGCCGCTATGGCCGCGTCCTCTGTGATCTGGGTGCCTCGAGCGGATTGGAGGGAGCGTACCTGCTGCCTCTGAGTCTGTGCCCGTAACCTACTCGCTAAGAGTTTCCCACAGCGGACACCCCCGGTGTAGTATGCGTGCTTGAGGCGCATGGCGGCGTACTCAGCCACATCTTGGTCTAGGGCAGCCAGCATCTTCCTTTCGGTGCACAACTGGCACCACGCCCGCGCGGCCCCGGTGCGCTGGTGCATCTGCTCCAGTTCAGCCACCCGTTGGGTGAGTTCGGCTCTCTTCAGCGCTCTTTCCCTATTTTTAGCGGCGGCGATTGATATGATTTCACCGCGGAGGACCGCCTTGAGTGCCGTCCACTGAGTGGCCTTAGTCGTGTCCCCAATCGCATTGTGTGTCAAGAATTGAGTGATCGCGGCTTGGAGCCTGTCTTGAGTGTCTGGGACCTGCAGAAGCCCGTCCCGAAGCCTCCAGTGTCGCTGAGGTGTCGGCATGGGCGCCACCTGAAAAGTCGCCACCACTGGTGAATGGTCAGACAGTGAGGCCGGAAGTATCTCCACGTCCTTAGCCTGTGCCGTCAGCTGGGAGGAGCACAAAAAATAGTCCAACCTCGCGTAGGTCTGGCGGGCCGCTGAATAGTATGTGTAAGCTGTCGTATGTGGATGGGAGTGTCTCCATAGGTCAGTGAGGCCTAGATCTGCAATATGTGTGTGTCCTGATGTCGAAAGTGCCCCCACCTGTCCGAGTCTCTGACCTGAGCGGTCTGCTGTGTTGTGGAACACTAGGTTGAGATCTCCACCAAGAAGTAAGTGTGGGTGCGCGGTAGCCGTGGCTGTCTCTAGTGCTGTGTGTAAGAACCTTTCCTGGCCTTCGTTCGGCGCGTAAACAGAGCCCACCAGTAATGTATGGCCCGCAACCTGAAAACTATGTTGATCTCAGCCTCTTTCTGTATGATCCTCCCCTCAAAGGACTTGGCCACTAATATTGCTACCCCGGCTACCTTTTTCTGAGTGGAGGAGAAAAACTGCCAAGGGAAGGAGCACGACTTAAGTCTGTGTTGGTCTTTAGATATGAGGTGTGTCTCTTGTAGGAGGCAAATGTCAGCTTTCGAGTGTTCCAAGAAGGACAGTATCGCCTTGCGCTTGACTGGGTTGTTGAGGCCCCACACATTAAGTGAAAGTATAGTCAAGAGGCGTGTCATGGTGGGTGCAGTATGGAAGGAGCTACGCCCCGCCCCTGGGCCGCGGGCGTGAGTTGTAGGACAATACCTCGCTCGGCGTAGGTGTGTTCGCCGACCCCATCTGTAAGGCTAAAACCCCCCGGACAAGGAGAGCCCTCCCCCTCCCCCCTCCCTCCCCCCTCTCAACTCCCCCCAACCCAAACATTCGCAACTCCCCCCTCCCAGCCCACCCCCCATCCCTTCGTCCCAACTATGAAAAGATTTCGATCAAACACAGTCCCAGGTCCAGGTAGTAGTCCACTGGACCCGTGGTAAGGTATATCCTCGGTGTGTAGGCAATGGCAACGGTGTTGTTGAACAAATCTTTCCCCCATCTGCCGTCGTAGATGAAATGTTAGGGTTTCAGCAGGGAAAGTGTGCGGAGTCCAAAGCCTCCGCTGCCGGCTCAAACGGTCCCGGCCTCATCGTATCCATCTGGGCCATAACTCCATCAGTCTGGAGGTCAGCCGTTGTCCGGTTTCACCAAGCCCTGTGCTACGGTTTCCACTGCCGCTCGTTGACCTTCCTCGATCTCCGTCGCTGCGGGGCGCCTCGGTCTGCGGCGACGTCGTTGCTGCTTCCATCGCCCGGCAGTGTCCTCACTGGCAGCACCCTCCCTTGTGGGGCCCTCATCCTCCGTCGGTTCCTCAATGCCCAGGAGGCTGCAGGCCTCCCTGAGGGAACGCAATTGGTCAAGGTTGTTGCCTAGCTTGAACACCAGGCAGAAGGGGTGCCCCCAACTGTAGGAGATATTGCGCTTTCGTAGTTCGGCCGTGACTGGCCGAAAGGTGCGTCGCTTCTCCAAGGTATGGGCCGCGAGGTCTTGATACAGAGTCGGGGAATGTGTGCCAAAGGTGACCGGTGCCATCTGACGCGCCTTGTTAAGGATCTCTTCTTTTGTTCTAAAGTCCTGCACACAAACTAGAATGTCCGCTGGGTGGACCGCATTAGCTCTAGGCGGGCCCGTCCGATGGGCCCTGTCTAGTCTCAGGGGGGAGTCCACCGGCCGGCCCAGAATGTGGTTGAACAGTCCCTGAGTGAATTGAAAGAGATCTTCTGTGTCAGGGGACTGCTTCACTCCCCTAATCCTGATGTTGTGCCGCCGGGAGCGGTTCTCCAAGTCCTCAGCGTGAGTTTGGAGGTCTACCTGCTGGTCATGTATGCGTACTAACTCTTGCCGCAGTGCCTCTAGCTCCGCATCCCGCGCGTCGCTTTTTGTCTCCAAATCCGCCACTCTCTCTCCAATGGCGTCGGTATCGCGGCGTACCTCCTTTATTTCCTCCTGGAGTTCCTTCTTTAGGGCGTGGATGTCCTCTCGTAGACCGGTAAAGAGGGACTCCAAAAAGGACCGCGTGACAGGGCCCTCTGGGTCCGTCTTTCCCAAGGACGGAGAGTCTGAGGCCTTCTTCTCGGTGCCCACCCGGTGGCCGGTCGTCGCGACGTCTCTCCGTTTCCCCATCGTGCTAGGGGTGAAGAGCTCTTTTATGGTGCGGTCTTTCCGGGTTCTCCCGATGGACATGTCCCTTTTAGGCCCTCCCCAGCGCACCGATCAGCCACCACTAGTGTCGGAGGCCTGTGAGTCCCAAAACCTCGAGTGCGCCAATGTCCCACAGTGCTAGGCACGCAGGCGGCTCAAGGACTAGCGAGTCGTATGGGAGGGCAAGGGGTAGGACCGGGCCCAGTCACAAAATGGCGGACTAACACTGAGGAGTCCGGGCGGTCACGAGGCAGCGAGTCACTGAGCGGGCAGAAGAAGTTCTAGGCGTAGGGGTCCCCTCGATCACAGCACCCACGTGTGGTCTCTATTCGGCCTCCAACCACCTGCTAGTGACCTCTGGGCAGGCCGGTCCTCCGCCGCTCGTCGCCTGTTTCACAGCGTGGGCTGGTGTATGGCCCTGCACCTGTCCTCGGCGGGTGCAGTGCAGTAGTATCAGGCTGTAGAGGAGGGGAGCGAAGGGCCAGTATAAGGCGCTGTCCAAGTCGCGGCGCTGAGCCTACAAAATGGCGACCTCCCTTGAATTCCAGTAACCGCCGGGGCTGAGGGTGAATGTGGGCGCCCTGCAGCGTGGGAGGGGGTCCGGCGCTGCCACTGTTCCTCCCCCGCTATCCCCGTTCCGCCGGTTCTGTCCCGCTGGCCGCCGGGAGGTTGTTTGTCCACCCCTTGCACCTCACCTCGGACCGCCAGCCGGTCTCTCCAGGCGCCGCTGTTCGCTCCGCTGGTGTTCACCGGCAGCCCCGGCAGCGTTCAGGGCCGGGGTAGCTCCGTTGTCCGGGAGTGACAGCAGGTCCGCAGGAGCCTCCGCTAGGGAATTGCGGGAGGCCTCGCGCACCGCCGCGCGGGTCGGACCTGCCGTCACCACAGCCGCCTGCTTGGAGTGTCACAGAGGCGGCCTCCGGGCTCCGCCCACCACGGCCTCGCTCCCGCCGCTCCGCTCTCACCAGGCCCCAATGGCCGCTGCAAGGGCGGGCCCGGCGGGAATTGGGCGCCGTCGGTCGTCAGTGCCAACTGTTAGTGCCACTGCCGCAGTAATGTCGGTTTCGGGCACTCCAGGAAACCACTCGGGCCGGGATAGGTGCTGTATTAATGCTAGAATACGGCGGCCGGCGGCGGGAGCTCGGCAGAGCACGTCCGCTCACACCGCCATCTTGGCCACGCCCCCCCTGGTATAGTTTTTTTTAATCAAAGCGGCGCTCTGCCTGAGAACCTTTTTATTTTTATTAAAACTGCACTCTGCCTGGGGTAGATTTCCTATAAAGCTGTATTTTATCTTGAATCGTTTTTTTTTAATTAAAGCTGTACTCTGCCTGGGATAGTTTTTTAGTTTTTTAATAACACTATTCTCTGCCTGGAATCGTTTTTTATTAACACTATTCTCTGTCTGGAATCGTTTTTTATTAGAGCTGTACTTTCTCTGGTATAGCGTTCTATTTAAGCTGTACTCTGCCTGGAACAGCTCTCTTTTAAATCTGTACTCTGCCTGGGATAGTTTTCTATTACAGCTGAACTCTATCAGCAATTGTTTTTTTATTAAAACTGTATTCTGCAAGGGATATTTTTCAATTAAAGGTGTACTCTGCTTGAGATACTTTTAAATTAAAGCTATACTCTATCTAGAATAATATTTTATTAATGCTCTACTCTGCCTGGGATAGTTTTAAAGCTCTACTCTGCCTGGGATAGTTTTAAAGCTCTACTCTGCCTGTGATAGTTTTAAAGCTGTACTCTGCCTGGGATGGTTTTAAAGCTCTACTCTGCCTGGGATAGTTTTAAAGCTGTACCCTGCCTGGGATAGTTTTAAAGCTGTACTCTGCCCGGGATAGTTTTAAAGCTGTACTCTGCCCGGGATAGTTTTAAAGCTGTACTCTGCCCGGGATAGTTTTAAAGCTGTACTCTGCCTGGGATGGTTTTAAAGCTGTACTCTGTCTGTGATAGTTTTAAAGCTGTACTCTGCCTGGGATAGTTTTAAAGCTGTACTCTGCCTGGGATAGTTTTAAAGCTGTACTCTGCCTGGGATAGTTTTAAAGCTGTACTCTGACCTGTGATAGTTTTCTATTAAAGCTGCAATCTGCCTGGAATAGTTCTCTATTACAACTGTACTGTTCCTGGGATAGTTTTCTATTGCATTGGTCAATTCGATGCCTATCATGGCCATGATACCTGCACACATAACAACAATATTAAGAAATATGATAATGGTGATTTCAATGCACACCATGATGTATGTATGTGTAACGATGATAATATTGATAAATGCAATATCTATGACCGCCATGTAATATGTGCACTAAGGGATGAGTTTGTATCATTGCTGCCGAAGCTGTGATCAGGTGCACCCCATGTCGGACATCTGGACACGTTCACACTGTGTTCATGCAAGACGAAGAGTCACCTGTTCCATTCATCAGATGGCTGAGATTTATGGTTCTATGAGTAGACCTGGATTTATATGCTCTACCACAATGTGTAAAAGATTTATTGTACCACCACAATGGTATAAAATGTCAGCCAAAACCCATGTACATTAAGATAGTCTTCAGACACAACTCTGTTACTGCCACGGGTCACCATGTTCCAAGTGGCGGTCCTCTACTTGGAACACGGCGACCCAGGAGTACTGGCTGCTTTACGTCCAACAAGCCTATATCGGGGCCATCAGGTACTTACCCGCACTAATGGAGATCTAACCTTGATCCTCTCCCGGGATACAATCACAGTAATTACTTGACCGGAGCTAACTCTCCACATGCAGAAAATTAGACGTCCTTTGGTATTGAAGAGTGACTGGGACTTTTGAAAGGACTTTTTTCATTATTCAGAATAACGAGCATTCAAGATAATCATCTACAAGGTCACGGGCCCTGCCGGGTCGGAAATATCACCGGTAGAGTGACCTATTGGCCATATTACCTTTAGCACACCCCTGAGGAGTCGTGGTCCACCGCAACGAAACACGTGTCGTCTGGTTGTGGAATCATTAAACCTTCCCAAATCACCTCTGAATCAAACTTTGAGCTTGTTGTTTGTTGACTTTGGCTTTCTCTAAAAATTGTGTGTTCTAACTGTACACAACTGAAATATATTTTGTTATTGTGTGCATAGGCAATACTGCAGTACACTGCCTGGGATAGTTTTCTACTAAATCTGTTCTCTAGCTGGTATAATTTTCTATGAAAACTGTACTCTGCCTGGGACAGTTTTCTATTAAAACTCTCTGTCCTTCTTCAGGTGCCACGCTCGGTCTGCAGTGAGAGTTGTCCCTCTGGGTATCGGCAAGCTGCCATGGAGGGAAAGCCTGCTTGCTGTTTTGACTGCATTCCTTGTTCCCAAGGGGAGATCGCCGACAATGGTAAAGTTCGCTGCTGGAAGTGTTTTGGAAAAAACATAAATGTAAAATTATGATTAAGCCATGACATTATAAGAAAATATTAGCATTTATAGACTATTGAAAGATATTCTTATTAGCTGTTTTTGTTCAGTTACTTTCATTCAGGGGACCTCCTACAGGCAGTAGCCCTACATAAGAGCAGCCGGTCAGCTCCATGAAGTCATATTATTTAGTACAGGTGCTCAGTGCACCAGACAATCAGCCTGATTCATGAAGCCGAAATGGGCTCGCAAAGGGCCAGATTCTGAGAATCTGGCCCTTTGCGAGCTCTATTTTTGCATTTGGGATTCATCATCCCAAATGCAAAAATCGGTAATAGCGATTTCGCTATTTTGCGATGAATTACATTTAAGGAATCTCTATTTGAGATTTTAAAATTGCGAATCCGCAATTTCGGCCCGCTATTTACCGCGAGATCAAACCTCGTGGTAAATAGCGAAAACTTTTAAAAGCATTTTTCTAAGTTGCATGTTGCACACACACATGTCCTTTGGACATGTGTGTGCGCAACACCTGTTCGTATTTACTTATTTACTTTTAAGGGGTGCTACAGGGTGTCCTTTGGACACCCCTGGCACCCTTTAAATCGCAATCTTATTTGCGATTAGCAAATTGCTAATCGCAAATAAGGAATACTCCCCATTCATTCCTATGGGCCTTTTGGCCCATAGGAATGAATGGAGAGTTATTCCTTATTTGCGATTAGCAATTTGCTAATCGCAAATAAGGAATATGTAGGAATCGCTTTTGTTTTTGCGATTCCTACATGAATGCCGTTTTGCGAGTCTGAAATAGCGATTCCTTATGATTCGCTATTTCAAACTCTCAAAACGGCACTATGATGAATCAGGCTGATAGATTCTTAATCCTTCTCAGCCAGGCTTTTTCAATCAGTGTAATATTTGCTTTAATCCTTAATCCGCGTATAACATTTTTATTTACTGTAAACTGGGTTCATTGACATATCGGTGGAGTGAATTTAAGAGTTCAGTAGAGACTATATGTTCTGGATCATACGTATACCAGAAGGGCTGTAAAGTGTTGTTAAACTCTTCTCAAGGAACAGAGTGTAGAGAAGGATCCATGCCTCAACCTCCTGAGCCCATACCACCTAGAGCCCTGGCTGCTGTTATCTCTCTCAGAACACCAGTGTTTAGATCGAGCTGAGCAATAGGCCCATGGAGAAACAGAGTCCAGAGAAGGGCCCATGGCGGCCATTATCCTACTCATATTTCTGGTGCTTTGATAGAGCTGAGCAATAGGCCCATGGAGGAACTGGGGGACATATTATCAACAAATAGCGATATTTATCGCTATGTAGGCTTAGCGACAATTTTTTTATCGCCGCGCAGCACTGGATTTTATCGCTGAGATAACGTGCTATTAGCAACGTTTATCCCAAAAGCGATAAAATTCCAGGCGATAGCGGCAAAATCCGTGAATATCGCTGAGAATACAGCGATATTCAAGCATTATCGCTAACAGGGTCTTAGCCATTATATCCACCTCCCATTGGATATAACAGCTAAGAACTGGTCTGAGCAGGCGTTCGTTTTTGGAGATATTCGCATTTAGCGCGAATATTCCCAATGCTACGCCTGTGTTGGTAATAGGCGATAGCGAGGTTAGCGACTGCTTTCAGTCGCTGACAGGTTGGGAACGCCCACTTTGCATGTCATTAGCGATAAATATCGCTGACATGCACAGCCGGCCCTAAACTGCTCGCTATAGCCTACAAGCTGTCGCTAACTGCTGTTGGCGACAGCTTGCTAATAGGGCAATAGAATTATCGCCGCTTAGCAGCCGGAAACGGCAGCTAAAGCAGCGATAATTCCCTATCGCCACCCTTGATAATATGCCCCCAAGTTTTCTTTTGAATCTAAAGAAGTCCAGTTTGACACCAACACAAGATCTCCAGTTCATAGGTGCTCATCTAAGTATGAACTTGGGGGAAGTGTAGCATCTGGAGCTAAGGAGGGACAAGTTGTCTCCTTCCTTCCAGTGACTCCTTCTCCAACATTGTGGCTCTGGCTAAAGGTGCTGGGACCCATGGCTTTCACATAGCTTGTTCTTCCCTGAGCCACATTACACCTGTACCCGTTAATTAACCACAGCTTCAGTGGAGAAGTGTGGCTCAGGGGTTAGAGGCGGCAGACCCGGAAGCTGAGATCGTCCCTGGACCAGGGTTCAATTCCCCGCCTCGGTGGGTCTTGGGCTCAAAAATTCCACGGACTCGATAATTCTCACTCCGGTGCCTTCTCGACTCACGGGTTCACACTCTGCGACTCTGGGCAATAGCTTGCTTAATCTCCACAACGGCCCCTCGCGGCGGGATGCCTGGCTTTCACCTTGTGGATACCCTGCCGGGGTTATCTCACAGGGGAATACCAGGACGGGTTCCCTAAGCAAGTGCTTAGATACCGACCTCGGTCAGTGATTTGCGCTATATAAATACATGTACATTTACATTTGGTGGAATCCAGAGTATCTCAGGATTATGAGCAGATGGTGCCTTTATCATTAGAGGTGGTTGAGTCCCTCAGCTTGTGGTTGGAATGGAAGAATCTAACAGGGGTCTGGCTCTGGAGACACCCCACCACTCATACCAACTACAGGTGGGAAAATGTAGGCTAGGGAATGACTTTGTGGGAGCAGATGGCCCAGAAATAATTAAGAGGAAGGGCTCAAGAAAGTAGGAGGCATATTCATCAAGTCATAAAATGAATTGAAGAAGAATAGTAGTAAAACAATCAGGATACTACAGTCATCTTGCTACGGTGCATAACAGGGAAAGTGCCGAAAACATTATACAGCACATTCTTGTCTTTTTCCAGTGCTGGCGCACCTTTTGCTGCCTAGCACACATGCAGGCATCCTTGCACCATGGTGCAGGGGTGCCTGTGTTGTAAGCCAGATTGTTTCATGCAGGATGGAACACCATCGTGCAAAAAACAATACCTGAGATGTTTTCCTCTTTCTATGTGTATTTAAAAAAACACACATATAGAAAAAGGAAAAAACTAGGAGAAATAAACATATTTCTCCTCATTAGGTCTCCCCTGGGGTTGCATAGCAGTTCCACACACTTATAGAAATGCTTTCCTGCAGGACAGTAACACAACGCAGCGATTTATGCTGTGTTGAATTGCTCCACATTTATCAGGCCCCCCATAGCCACACTAAGGGTGTTCCTTCAGATGAGGGGACCACTCGGTTTTGGAGAGTGTGTGCGTGAAACGGGTGAAGGTGCTATTTATATACTATCACTAAGAAGGTCATTCAGACACCATTTTAATATGCAAATGAAATGGAACATTTAATTATGTTAACATCACTTGGTAAATGAACGTTGAACCTGTAACATTGGAAGTATTTTTCTTTTCAGATATGCCAATGAATTGCAAGAAAAGAGTATGTATAATCATATATTAATATAAGCATACTTTTCACTTTTTGTTTTGGAGTGGTACTCACAGGGCTGGACCCTGTTGTAGTCCTGAAGAAGAGCTGTGGGGTACAGCTCGAAACTAGTTGACACTTTTACTAGGGCACTGTGTTTCATAATAGAACCGGCTTACCTAGTAAACCACCCCATTTTTAATATATCCACTAGGAGCCTGAATAAAGTTAGTTTAACTCACTAGTAGGATATTTTTAATTTTTCACTCCACTTCATTTTCCCCTTTCTCTCACATTACACGACACATAGTCTTCATAAAAAAGTGCTCCTACGCAACCCCGTTAGTTGTAGCACGCCTCAACCCGCAGCGGGTTGGGAAGCCCCAATGATGAAGCATGTCACCGTGAGGAAACTCCGGTGAGTGAGGGGACTATAAAGAAAAAGTTTTCTTTCCCTGTTTCTGAAACAGACCTAAAAGTGTCATGTCTCAGTAGCTAGTCAGGTTCTCTGGATCTGAATTTTTCAGATCTTTTTTGAATAAGTATTGCTGTGGAGGGCGAACCTGGCTGACCTCTTCCTCTACCTCCCCCTGTTTTGTATTTCACAGATATACACTGGCAGGTCTGAAATGTGCTGATAATGTAGCGCGAAAGAAACCAAGATTCTGCTCCTGATAAAATGTTGAAAAAAACGTAGACAGTTTCCACATTGTAGAGCATAAACAATTTTAATCCCTAAGATGGGCAGACATTAAATATTACAATAATTGATAGTTTTCAGACTGAGTCCAGTTGTTATGAAATGTATTTCGTAGGTTTCTCCGTACATTTAATAAAATGGGTATGCAGTTTGAGTGCTTTTAAATGTATAAAACCAAGGGGAATTTTATCAAGAACAGGCGATAAAATTATCCCCGCTTTATTGGTAGGAAACGGCAGCTAAAACAGCGATAATGGCTTGATAATATATCCTTGTGAATTCCCATAGCAGCCCAGGTTAACACCAGAACCTGGGCTGCTATGGGAATTCACAAGGGCCTATTATCAAGCCCATTATCGCTGCTTTAGCTGCAGTTTCCTGCTGATAAAGCGGCGATAATTTTATCGCCTGTTCTTGATAATATGCCCCCACATTCCTACAAGTCCATGCTCCATTTCCTTTAATTTTTCCTATACCACCTCCATCCCAGTGAAGGAGGGAAACCTAAAAAGCTCGCATATTTGACAATTTTTCATCTCACATAACTAACTTGACCAATGAATCCAAGATGGAGGAGAGATGGAAAAAAAAGTCTCTTTTAATTTGAACTAAGCACACTATGGGGCATATTAGCAAGAACCTCGTTAAAATTATGGCAGTTTTAGCGGCAGTTTCCTGGCGATAATAGTCTTGTTAATATGCATTATAGAATTCCAATAGAAGCCCAGGTTAGATGTCCTGCACATCTAACCTCGGCTTCTATTGGAATTCTATAACGCATATTAGCAAACCCATTATCGCCGTTTGAGCTGCAGTTTTCTGCCGCTAAAACGTCGATAATTTTAACAAGGTTCTTGCTAATATGCCCCTAAATTCTCTTGCACCCTTAGTTTTCTAATTATTTTTGGAGAAATAAGTTCAGAAATATTCCAGGGTCAATTGATTGGTTTTCTGTAAGAGCCTCACACTCTCTATTGGTGTTATGCTTCATCATCGGGTCTTATCCTGACCCCTATACCCCAGGATGGGCTCAACCATACCAACAAGAGCACTTTTGGAACGGGGACCGAGAGACATACAAATGCCTTGAGAGACCCCGATAGCCCTAGGGTATTGGCTACAAGTGAAAACAATGGGCCCGATTCACAGAACTAACTTAAGACAAAATCCTAAACTTACTACCATTTTGGTATTCACAGAAGGCACTTATTCATTTTGGTATTCACAGAAGGCACTTCCTCATTTTGGTATTCACAGAAGTTAGGAGTCCTAACTTTAGGACTCCTGAATGCCTTCTGTGAATACCAAAATGAGTAAGTGTCTTCTGTGAATACCAAAATAGTAGTAAGTTTAGGATTTTGTCTTAAGTTAGTCCTTGTCATGTTAGTGCCCTAAGTATTTTTGGTTATTTGCCTCTTTTGTTAGGAAAGCCGGACCAACATGCCCCTGTAGTCACACTTCCGTCAAGGTGGCAATGTCGCTTTATAACTTAATTATGTTCCGCTTTTGTCTAACAAACAACAAATCAATTGAACCTGGAATTTATCTGCACTTATTCCTGAATAAATATTAGGAAAGCTCAGAGGTGCAGTATAACTGAGTATAACTGAGTGTGTTAAATTTTGCACCTCAAACAGTAGACATATCCCTATGGTAATACTGATTTTGTAGTGTCAGCAGTTTATAAACAGTGATCTTAATTTTATGAAAATATACCGCTGAGGATCATTTAGGATCATTTTTCACACCTGGGCAAAATATTTTAGCTTTTGATGTGGGCGATCTAGAACATTTTTCAGACACTTGCAGAAAAATAAACAATATTGACAATGACTGATATCATTCAATAATTTATTTTTCATTTTATCATGTATCAAAAATATTTGTTTAATTAATATTTGGATTAAAAGGTTTTTTATATTTTTTTGTGTCGATTTTCATTAAAACAGTTTCTTGGTTGTTGTATATATCAGTGAATACATGAAGACTTTGTTCATATGTGATAAATTCATACACAAAAACATTCAATGGATATTTTTCAATTTCATCTGAACAAGGTTAACACATCAATTAAGAATGCATGTTTGTTGATGGTTAATAATACATAATACGTATGTCAAAGTGATGTGAATAAACTGGTGGTTGGTTTACAAACTACGCGTGTTTCGGCAAAGCCTTCGTCAGGACTCCATCACAGTATAAACTGGAAAGGATACAAGACAGCAACAAAAGAAACCTAGATGTTTATGCCCAAGGTTTTTATGATTCAACTATTTTAGTCATGAGACAAAACATAAACAAAAGGATATCAATCTGAAGTTGTGTTAATAAAGAGAATATTGAAAAGGTGCTACAGAAACCTCATACCCAAACAATTAGACGTTTACATGCTTTTAAAGGACAAGGAGAGAAAAGAAGAATATGTTCCCCAACCAATGTCTCTACATTAAAAATGTGAATAGAATGTAAGAATTACTAAGTGAATCATTGAGACATGAGATAAGAAATGGAAAGAGAGAGTAAAACCAGATGTGTTGTACATAGAGCAATATTACTGAGGACATGGGTATGGATTCTGGTCAAAATCTGAAACAGTTTCATCTAAACTGTATTACCTCGAATAATGATATGCTACAACTCTGGCTTGGTAACTTCAGTATCGGTGATCAATAGGCGGCCTGACTGGAAGATTGATGGACTCTGTCCAGTTGCAAAATAGAAAACACCTGTTCCCTATAATAGATGATGAAATAAGAGAATAAGTGGCAACCTAAAGTGCTAAGCTAGATGTGCAACTGGGGGCAATGGATATACTAAGCTGTACAATTGTATATTTGGTGTGCCTGGGGATCTGGGAGTCTTCCCCGGTACACCACCACAGATTGCTTTAATCTTCCACCGACAATTGCGGTCTTGTATCTTTACCAGTGAAAGGCCACTGTGGCCAGCTGACTATACGAATAAATAGGAACCAATGTTAGGACTCCACGTGTGCATGTAAGGATGTGACATCATTACATCCACATGCCAAATTGATCTAACCGAAGGCTGCCAGTATATGTAAAATGGACCTCATGACCCAATCAAAGCAATGGAAAATTTTGGAAGAATACAAGGTCTAACTAAGGGACATAACATGGTCCTGACAGTACAGCCTCACATATTTAGATTTGCCCGATGCCTTAACGTGTACCTATCTAGGTCACAGATTATTGTAAGCTCTCCGTGCTTACCAACACTGTTAGTTTTGAAACATGTTGTATCAATGAGAGTACATGTTGGATATCCAAGTGTCAATGCATCCTCACTAATGACCTGTGATAAGTTCCTCCTAACTAACGCAGCAATTAAATATCAAAGTCACAGATTATTCAATACTTTCTAACATGCCCTACCTGTTATTTTCAAAACAGGTGGACTGCTTGTGAATGCTTATCAAATGCCCACGTCTCAATGCAGCCTCACGGCTATCATAAGATGAATTCCTCGTGACAAAAATAGCATTGAGATAACCATGCTGACTTGTTTATTCAAACTGCGCAGACTAGAAAGCCCATATATGTTATGTTATGTTAACTGAGCTTATAAAGTGCGCAGCTGCCTCAGCGAAGATGCGTACCGGCGCTAGCAGCAGGAAGGCAAGGAGGCGATAGACTGGGCACAGAGGCAAAAGAAGAAGAGAGCACAACAAGATAAGAATTAGGCCGCAGGAAAGAGGTAGGTCTTAATGGTTTTACGGAAGGCAAGCAGGCTATCCAGGCTTCGCATCTGATAGGGCAGAGAGTTCCATAGCTTGGCTGCTAAAAAATGAAAGGACCGCCCCAAGGAACAGGTACCATGTCTTCTGGTATTGTACAAATGTTGCCTTATCTTAGATAATAGGTGAACTGCGCAATAGGCCCTCTCATTTGTCCCTAAAACACTAGCCTGCTCAGTTTGTCCATGTAGTCTAACTCAATTCAAACAAATCAAGCAACAAGGGCAGATGACAGAGAAAAGGTTGTGAAGTATGCTAAAGGGTCCAGAAGAGGACACAGAAGGTGATAGCCCCTAGGTAGATCAGCTATGGGGGCTGCAGACCCAGCAGACCAAGGCTCAATGCTGGATGAAACCAAATATTATGGAATGCGCTGCAGACTTGTAAGATATTTAGGACGCACCTCTCCTATCCAGTCGTGCTCATACCTGCCCCAACAATCACAAAATTCAGTCGCACATATAGAAAGATAGAAACGCCATTAATGTTGGTAATGTTGTGGGGAATGATTGTTTATGTGCAGGAAGGTGTCCATTCATGAAGAAGACACTGGTTTTTAAAGCTTTGGAGAAAAGAAACGTGGAAAACTTACATAAGGTCTAATACTGTCTGCTAGTATATGATTATGTTGGATGGGTGGCGCCCCCATACCTTGTAATATATATCTGTTTCTTTGAACTCGGGTGTGAGGTTGCGTTTTAGTGCTTTAGTCGTACGGTACGGTAAGGCTCTTTTATTGAACTGCTGAAAGAGACTAGGGGAACCAGTAAAATGGTCAACGTAGTAAGCAGATTATCTGTTTATGTTTTAGCTAGATTATTTGTGGAGCTTCTTTTGATCAGTGGAAGAGGTTACACTAACTGGTTTTAATGCATGGAATGCCAGATACTGGAACTCTGTTCAAAGCAGGTGTGATTCCGGTGTAAGGGGACCCGGGTATAACAATTATTAAAATCGAGTGCGCGTCAGTTTGTGTGGAAAAGGGAACCTATGCATTTGTTTTTGGAAAAATCTGTTCCAATTACATTAGTTGTGCTCAACAGTTTAAAGCGGTCAAGTTGAGTGTCGGCACCATTTGTAGCATGTTTAACCCTTTCGATGCTGATGACGAGCTCAGCTCGTCATCACCCACGGGATTCGTGTGCTGATGACGAGCTCAGCTCGTCATGGTGCCACTAAAATGGCATTTTCCAGCACAGGGGGGGGAAAACGCCCAGCAGCCATGTGGTTAAAGCGATCTTGGTGTGTAGTCATTGACAGACGGATGAGGGTCCTGAATTGTCACCAGTGGCATATCGCCACTGTTTTTGTAATTTGTTGGTCTTGTTTCAGTACTGGCATGCTTATGAAGATTGGCCTAGCCTTACTGATTATGGGACAGAACCCTCTATTGTTGATAAATGTTACTATCATTGGAAGCATGGCAGGGGCACTGTGTGGTACAAGCTGCAGTGGCCTCCTGACGAGAGAGATGCCACTTATTAGTTTTACAAATAATGCACTGTCCACATCACAAACATGACCCTAAACATTCACCAAAGAGCTACATGCGGATTGCTCTGCTCTATGCAGGAAGGAACATTTCTGGGGAAATATTTATTAACTTTCATCCAAAGCTGGCTAAAGCAGCCAGAGCCAGGAGACACCAAGTCGGATTCTGAAGAGACTGCTTTACCATCAATAACATCATGACATTGGCCATTCTTGCCCAGAGAGTATTATGACAGTATTAAGAGATATGGGTAAATATCTAGTTGCATGTTTTGTCGACCTCTCAATGACTTTTGACAGAGTAAACAGAGTCAAACTATGGGCGAATTTGGAGGCTTGGAGAATGAGAATGGTCTGCTAAAACGTATAATGGATTCACATAGCGACACGTGGGTGAGAGTGAAACCCTCCCATAGAAAGGAATACCCCCATAAAATCTACACCCACAATGTGTAAAAACAAGGTTGCATCCTAGCCATGCTGCTGTTTAATTGATGTATCTCTGATCTTGTGGAGGTGCTGCAGGAAGTTAGGGGATATTTCCCCAAACTAGGAAACATCAAAATTGGATATCTGGCTTACGCCAATTATATTGTTATGTTATCAGCTATGCAGAACGGGCCTCCAAAACCAGCCGGCCAGCTTACATTAATGCAACTTGAGTAACAACTTGAAGGTTAATATAAACAAAAACAATGATGGCAGTCGGTTGCAAAAAAACCCATTACACCTGGATCATAGGGCCGGATGAAATGGAGCAGGTCTCAACCGACTCATTTGGAAATCGAATATGATAACAAACTAAACTGGAAAGGCCACATGGAATACATACAACAGAATTTGACAGCTTGATCCCGAACTATAGAAAGCTTTGCTGCAAAGCTTTTGGATACACTGTGGTGCAAGTTTGTACTTATGGAGCTGTATGCTGGCCGCCATAAATCATCAGGAGAACAGAAACAGCATTGATGGCCAAGATAAGGAAAATGTTCAATCTACAGAAGCCACGGAATGGAGGGAGGTAAAAATAAGGTTGTGCGTGGTAAGACAAATTATGTAGCACCTTAAGGAGAGCGAGCACATGCTGAGTAACCACGCCAGCAGGTCAATGCACCCGCTGGCACATCGAGGGAGTCCGTAATAAGGGACTCACAGCTTACGTACTTTATGACCTATGTTTAATTGGGTGAGCTAATGCCGCACTCACCTGGGCTGTGACAACTCGCAGCCTCCACATTTTTTTTTTGTTTTTATTTTTTAAACTTTATTTTTGTGCAGGCATGAATAGAATACAGGTGTGGCGAACCCATACCAGCATTTCAGACACAGACATACATAGAGTTATTATTCCACAGCCGTTGTGCCCACAACCCTGGGGCCGGGCGGCAACACATTTTTCTTCCAGTAGCGTGCAATTTTTTCAAAGTTTACTCGCTCCACATGGAACCCCACAATCCTGCTTTTGTCATTTTCTCCCACAACTCCCCCCCCACCCCACAACTCCCACAAAACTAGAAGCACGTCCCCCACAAAGGGTGACAGTCAGCACCCATGTTCATCAATCCATGTGTCACTGGTCCATCTATTACATTCGTGCATAGTATACTGGTGCTCGCCCCCCCCCCCCATGCCACGACTTAGCATCACACATGTACGGAGTCTCCGAATGATTCACCGTCTCCGCCTTGCACAGGCAATCGTCATTATCAGGTATCCACCCTCTCCTACCTCCGCCGTCTACCCCTCTATGGGACGCCTCCTATTTGCCCCACTTCCAGGCCATGGTATTGTCTCCATTTACTCCATATCCTTCGGAATTTTTTTGGACAGCCTCTAGCTTTGTATGACACCCGTTCTGCTGCCATATAAAGGTCCAGACCTCTCCTCCATTCCTCTATCTCTGGCCGCTCCGACACCCCCCAATATTTCGCTATGTCCCTCTTCGCTACCACTAGTGCCAACACCAGGAAAATGATATGTGGGCGTGGCAGGTCTACGTCAGTCACCATTCCTAGTAGCGCCAGTTTCGGGTCTAGTGTTAGCTCTATTCCCAGCACCTCCCCCAATTCCGCGAAGATGTGAGACCAATACGTTTGAATCTTGTCACAGGACCATATAGTGTGGTAAAAATCACCCTGCTCAGCATTGCATCGAAGGCATGTGGCGTCTGCTATCCTACCCATCTTGTGGAGACGCCTTCGATCAAAGTATGTCCTGTGTAGGACATTCAATTGGATCAGCCTCAGCCTTGACTTAATGGCCACTTCTCGGGGGTGCATCAGTATCAGCTCCCAGTCTAAGTCCTCTAGTTGCCCTACTTCCGCCTCCCATATCCCTCTGAGTTTCGCCAAATTTCCCAACATATTGTTAGTGAGGGTTTTATACGTGAGAGACACTGCCTGGTGTACCATCTGCTCCTGTAGGAGTCTCCCTTCTAGAGGTGAATATTCCGGTATGTCCTGTAGTGATATCTGCTGCGCATTTCATGCATGTACGAGCTGTAGGTGTTTGTATCGTTGTGTGTGGTGTAATCCAAACTCTGCCTGCAGCATCGCGAATGTCTTCAGCTCCCCCTTACTAATCACATCCCCAATAGTAGAGATCCCTATGTCATACCATCTTTGGAAGCCTTTCAGTTTTTGGAGTTCCGTGAACCATTTGCAGTGCCATAGTGGTGTCTGACGTGTTGGCCTCCCTTCCCACCCCGTGGATCTCGTGGCTCGGGTCCATGCTCGAATCGTGATCATAGTAGCGGGCAAGTGCGTTCTCCCTGCCTTTCCCCCATACAGATAGTGAAGTACATTGTGTGCGGACAATTTATGCCTTTCTAATGCATATGTCGGGTGGTCCGCTGGTGAGTGTAACCAGTCATTAATGGGGGTCAAGTGTTCCGCCCAATAGTATGCCTCCAAGTTTGGTAACGAAATCCCTCCACTATATTGATGTCGTTGGAGTGTCTGGAGTGCAATGCGTGGTTGTTTGCCTAGCCATAGGAATGACCGCAGGTCTGCGTGGATTCTGGTGATAGTGTTAGTCGGGAGCGGATAGTACTCATTTTGAAGTGCGTAGAGGAATTTGGGCAGGGTAATCATCTTATACATCGCCGCCCTTCCCAGTAGGGTGAGCGGCAACTGTCTCCATCTCGCCATGTCTTCCACTGCCTCTTTCATTATTCGTTCCACATTTCTCTGGAACGAGAGCTTTTTGTCCAGAGTGACATAGATCCCAAGGTACTGGAACGCCTCTGAGGTGGTGAGCAGACGGTCCGGCAACGCTACCCCCTGTACTGCTCCCCGTGGCGTATACAAGACTGATTTGTGCCAGTTGATGGTGTGGCCTGCCATCGCCCCAAAGCCCTCTAACTCCCTGAACAATTTCCCTACGGAGACCTCGGGTTTCGTAATATACAACAATACATCGTCGGCATATAATGCAACTTTTTCCTGAGTATCCCCTGACTCATTACACGTGAAGCCATGGATCTCTGGGTTCTGTCGAATTTTGGCCGCCAGTATTTCTATGGTGAGAGTAAAGAGCAGAGGGGACAGCGGGCAACCCTGTCTCGTGCCCCGCTCGACACGGAATTCGCGCGATAGGCACCCATTCACACGTACCCGCGCCTTCGGTGCCGCGTATAGCAGCCCTATCCGTTTTTGAAAGTGTGGACCAAAGCCAAACCGCCGCAACACTGCCATGAGAAAAGGCCAATGTACCGCGTCGAACGCTTTTTCAGCGTCCAGGGACAGGAACCAGTGCGGCTCCGTCCTATCCTGTATTTCTTGAAGCCAGTTGTGTGTCCGTCGGAGGTTAAGCTCTGTCGCTCTATCCGGCAAGAATCCGGATTGGTCTGTGTGTATAAGGTCCGGAACAACTGTCCGTAGGCGCGTCGCTAGAATTGTGGCCAGTACTTTCACCTCCATATTCAGGAGGGATATGGGGCGATACGAGGCACAATCTTCTTCCGGCTTGCCCTGTTTGTATATCGGCACTATGGTCGCTAATGCTAAATCGCGTGGGAGTCTCCCTAGCTCGTAGGCTTCAACATATAGAGCCAACAGGTGAGGCGTCAATAGGTCGGCCGTCTTTTTAAAGAATTCGTCCGGGAACCCGTTGGGTCCTGGTGTCTTCCCCGTTTTTAATTTATTGATGGCTGTGGAGATCTCCTCCAGAGTGATTCTCGCCTCCAGCGGGGTGCTGAGTTCTACATCCAATACTGGGACATCCAGATTTTCCATATATTGTAGGGCCTCGTCTACGGACCCGAGGTCTCTGCCTCTATAGAAGTTCTTATAGTGAAGTGCGAAGGCTTCTGCTATGCCCCTGTCGGTATTTTCTAGGCCTCCCCCGTCCTTCCTGATACTCTCCACCCACCTTGCGGCTCGTTCTTTCCTGCTGAGCCATGCTAGGAGCTTGCCTGACTTGTCGCCTACATCGTATAGGCGGTGTAACGTTGCTAGGGCTTGTGTCTTTGCCTCATTAGAGACCAATTCCCTATAATCCCTTTGTTTGTCATGCAACTGCCGTAGTATACCTTCCCCTTGGTCTACAAGGTAATGTCTTTCTAGAGTCAGGATTTCAAGTTCTAACGCTGTTGCCTCCCTGTGCTGTTTGCTTCGCTCGTCTCTCAGTCTCCCTCTAATTCTATCTCTCAACACTGGCTTCATGGCCTCCCAAAAGATGGTGTTAGAGTCCACTGAACCCTTGTTCTCCGCTACGTATACTTTTATGTCTGCCCTCAGACCCCGTACTATCTCAGGGGTTTGAATATCCCAGGCTGCCAAGCGCCACTCCGTCTCACGCCTTTCTGTGTTCTGTGTTCTTCCCTAATATCGCTTATAGGGGCGAGTGATCTGATATTCCCCTTGCCTTGTAGGTGAGCTCATCTCCCTCCGACAGGTACTGCCTTGCAACAAAAATGTAGTCTAGCCTGGAGAAGGTTTTATGGGCCCCTGAGTAAAAGGAGAATGTCTCTTGCATCGGGTGTCGCCAACGCCACGCGTCAGTGAGTCCCATGTCTGCCACGTATTTCGCAAGGGCTGTTTGCGTCCCCCCTCTGCGTGTTGCTCCCGAACGATCTAATTCTTCCGACATGACGTCATTGAAGTCTCCCCCCAATATTTGCATCGTGTCCGCCGTTTCCAGTAGGATGGCCGCTACCTCTCTGAGCGTGCGTGGTTGAAATTTAGGCGGGGCATATACTGAGATAACTGTAATGCGTGTTCTGTTCCACGATCCCTGTACTCCCACATATGTACCCTGTGGATCGCTCCATGTGCGTGTGACGGTAAAGGGGTGCGTTTTGTTAATTAGTATTGCGGCTCCCCTGGCGCCCGACGTGTAGCCCGCGTGATTCAAGACTTTGTATCTTCCCCTCGCTATGAACGTACATGTCCCCGCCCGAAAGTGTGTTTCTTGCAGGAGGACGAGGTCCGGGGCGGTCCTCTTTATGTACAAATTCACCAAACCCCTCTGTGGGTGTTAGTGTACCTGCCATACTGTGTAGGTCTTCTGGAGGTCAGTAGGAGACCATAGCGGCTGTGTGTGACAACGTTGACTCTCATTCTGCTGACTGTGTCTCATCGTGTGCTCCCATGTCCAACTCCCCCCCCAACTCCCCCAACTTGTCAAAACTCCACTGTGCCCTCTCCCACCCCCCACCCCACCTCTCTCCCCCTCCAGACTCGTCCCCATCAAGGTTCAAGCTGTCAGTAGAAGTCGGTCTGTCACCCCCCCACTCCCTCCCTCTATAGAATTACGACCCGCAAGAGCCGCCTATGTTGTCCTGTGGTGTATCCCCCCCGCCGGGCTTGTATCCCCGACAAGGGTATGCACCACTCCTAGGCTCGTGTTAAGACTGTGAAAGAACTGTTACAGCTAACAAGGAATCTATACCTGAAAAACAAAAAGAGTTTAACGAAAGAAAAAGAAACAACAACTAAAAGGGTGCTGGCCACTTGCGTGTCGTGTCCGTGTCCCGGCCGACAATCAGATCATCCACTTCTACCAGGTTCACGAGTGCGAGTCTTGTGTAGTCGGTACTGTACTGCAGTTTTTGTCGGATACGTCCTGTTCCAACTGCCGGATCACTGTTTCCAGTGGGTGTAAGGAGCGCCGGTCACTGTCTGACACCTCGTCCTCCACATCCGAGTCCCTGAGGTGTTCCCCTTCTCCTTCCGAACATGCCTGGTCCCATGACTCCTCCTGTGGCCTGTGTGCCGTTCTCGACGTCCCCGGTGATTCGGATCTACCCCTCCTAGATCCCGCCGATGTGCGTGAACAGTATGGGGTTCCTGTGTATCTCGAGTACAGTCTCCTGGATCTCCTCCTCTGCTGTTTTGGCGAGCCCCACTGCGCCTTTTCCTGTGCTGCCCTTACCAGCTCCTCTCTCCCTGCCGTTTCCCTGCCATTGAAGATCGGTCTCTCCTCCAGCCATTGCCAAGCGTCCTCCGGGTGACTGAAGAAGTGTGCCTTGTCCTTGTAGATGACCTTGAGTTTTGCCGGGAAGAGCAACATATACGTAATGTTCAATGATCTCAATTTGATCTTCACCGAGTCAAAGGAGCGCCGCTGCTTCTGGACCTCCTGACTATAGTCCGGAAAAATCATTACGTTGGTGTTCTCCACCCAGATTTCGCCCATCTTCCTCGCTTCCCGCAATATTAAGTCTCTGTCAGCGAAGTTTAGGAAGCGCGCGATTACTGGCCTGGGTCGTGCGCCCTCCGGGGGTTTCGCAAGGAGTGCCCTGTGTGCTCTTTCGATCACAAAGCAGGAGGAAAAACGGGCTCCTGGGAAGGTGTCCGTGAGCCACTTGTGCAAGAATGACATCATATTGTTCCCCTCGATTCCCTCTCTAAATCCTACGAATCGGAGGTTGTTTCGTCTTGCCCTGTTTTCGGCGTCATCCACCTTCCAGATTAGCTGTCTGTGTGACGCCTGAAGCTCCGCCATTTCTCTTCGAAGTGTCGTTATCGAGTCCTCAGCCTCTCCGATGCGTGTTTCCGTCTCAGTCACTCTGGCGGAGAGGTTCTTGAAATCTTGGCGCAGGAGTGTGACCTCCGCGCCCACTTCCCCAATCTTGCCCTCCAACGCTGATCGGGATTCCTGTATGTCCGATCTCGACGCCTGGATTGCTGCCAGTAACCTGTCCGTGTCAGTGGCCCCCTCAGCTGCCGGGCCTGTGCTGTCTTTGGGTGGCCATGGCACCGCGAAGAGCTCCAAAGTGCCTTGTTTGGGCTGCCTGGGCGGGGGGTCCCTCTTCCCCATCCTCACTGCTTCAGTGGTGTGCCCAGCGATGGGGGACGCGGGCAGATTGGTCTTGGCTGCCTCCTCGTAGTGTGTCCAACAGGGATCTAGTGTATCCAGGCACTGCCTGCCTTATGTCAGCTCCCCGGTCTCAGTCCGTTACGGAGCAGCCCCACCTTTAGTGCCTCTCTATGACCGACCAGGATGGTGGACTGGTTTGGCGCTCCTTTTCCTCCCGGTCTATCTGGTAGTGGATAGTCCGGCTGTGCGTCTCCTAGTGACCATCAGCGCTGCCTGTCCCACCACGCCTCGGTGCTGCTCTGTGCAGTGTGCTGCGTCGCCCCTCAAATGTAGCTGTGGGGGTCCCCACTCCAAGCAGCGGCCCGTCTAGCGAGATTTCTATGAGTGCCCCCACCTGCTCTGCCACTGATTGCAGTCTCCGCCTACCGCCAGGCCCTTTGCCCTTGCTATGTTCAGGGTATCTCCTCCCCGGTGCACCAACCTTACGTTGTGTGACTCCTGCGCCTTCACAGGGCTTCCCCACTCAGTGCCAGCTGTCTGATTAACTATGCGGCTCCGGCGTGTTCAGGGAGCGCCTCTCTCAAGTTCGCGTGGCTGCCGATGCGCAGCGGTCACCAGTGCTGCGTGTGGGCTCTCCCCCGTGTGATGACGGTGAGAACGTGAGGAGTGGGTTTGGGGGGGGTCTCCGCCACAGTGCCCCCACGTTGTAAGGCGCTCGCACCCCACTGCCGGATTCGTCGCACAGCTCACTCACCGAGGGTGTTGGAGGTTGCGGCCGCCATGTTGGTAAAGGTGGGCTGATTCTGTGGCCTCGGCGTCCGCGTCTCCCCCTCTCTGGCTGTACCCTGCGTACCTCTTCTGGGCCGTAGCTTTAGCCGGTGTGGGTAGGGAAATCCTGTCTCTTGCCGTGGGCATCGCAGGGCTCTTCTCCGGTCGTCAGTCGGAGGGAGCGGCCGCCATGTTGTGTAGGTGTTCCTCGCGTCTCGGTGGCACCGGCTGCTCCCGGTCAACTCAGCTCGTGGCCCGGCGACCCTCTCTGGCCCAGGTGAGGACGCTGACCAACAGGGCACCTCCGACTCCGACCCCTCTGCCGTCCGCTCTCGCGCAGCCTTCGCTTCACCGAAGCGCCTCCGCCGTGCTTCGATTCTTCGCCCGGGGGGCGGTCGTGAGGGCACCGGAGCTTGTACGCCACCCCGGGCTCGTCATGTATCAGTGCTTGTTTGCGCCTCTCTACTCACAGGCAATCTCCTGTGCCCAGTGGGATGTGCTGCTCCGTCCCGGACCGCTCACTGTGCCGCCATCTTGTCCGGCCGTTACACCTTCACCATGGGCGCCGTGTCAAGTTCGGCGGAACTCACTCTGGGGGCTTCGAGTTCGGACTGTGGCTCGCTCGTCCCTCTCCAGGCGTCCCCCGACAGCCCGTGGGTGAGTTTTGGCTAGTGGTGATATATGGTTTGTCGGATATTTAGACGTCGGCCGGGAGCTCCCGGGAGACACGTCTAGTCCTGCATGCTGCTGGCCACGCCCCCCCAGCCTTCACATTTTTTAATCTTGAAGAAGGCCCCCTGACCCGTCTGCAATTTTGTGGGGCTGAAACATGTTGACCGTTCACATGGACAATCCAGTGCATTAGACTACTATTTGTCTTCCGACGCACAACATTGTTTTTACCTTCATCCATTCCGAACTGAATAAAGGTACAGTTTAGAAATGCAAGGTCCTTTTTTAACTCACCTCACTTGAGCACTTCCACTTTTTTTCACTGATCACTACTGCAGTACCCAGTGGTTTCTCCTCCTGGAGGAGGATAGCATACGAGAAAAAGAAACCCAATGATGATGCTGTCACGTTTTTAACAAGGCGGAGAACCAAGATATACTAACTCACGGCCTTTGTGAGTGAATGAGGGTTATTTATTTAAAGACGGCAAGGACATTGAACCCTGGTTACTCAGGTACAAGTGATCTATTGCCCTTTGATATTTCATACCAATTCAACTAGAACATCAATGCTCTTTTGAGGACCCAAGTTGGGTCTGTGTTAGGCATCCCTTATCTAATCAGGCGTCACCTGCCTCAGTATGCCTGTTACATAAGCAGCTCAGTTCAAGAAAGAAAACTACCCTTTACTACTGCTCTCACTATTATTCTGTAAGTTTTATGGCAAATCTTCAGAATGTGCAGTTTTCATCAAGAATGTATGTTATCTAAGTGCATACTTTCTACTTGCATTAGTTGACAGGATATATTAATGCATGATTGAAACTGATTATTTGAAGACAATGGTATCTTATTGTTATTGTAAAGATTTGTGAATATGTGTGTGTCTTGGAGTTTTTGGTTACATTTTTGTGATCTATACTTACTTTGTAATCTTTGCTACTCTAGAGTTCACTATTACATTAATAATTCACTGACTTATTTTTACTTAATTACTGTGCAAATATATTATCTTGTGACAAGTATCTTCTGCCTACAGAATGATTATTCATTATTTTGTTATCTTTCAGAGTCTGTAAGATGCTTACCATGTCCTGAGGACCAGTGGTCCAATGAGAAGCATGATCAATGCATCCCGAAGGGAATTGATGTTCTCTCCTATGAAGAGGCCTTGGGGTTGACCCTCACCATTACTGCTGCCTTCCTCACAGCCCTCACTGCGTCTGTCTTGTGTGTCTTTATCAAGTACCGAGACACATCCATTGTAAAAGCCAACAACCGTGGGCTCAGCTTTGCTCTCCTCTTGTCCCTTATTTTCTGCTTCCTCTGCACTTTCGTCTTTGTTGGCAGTCCTCGAAAGTTCACCTGCATGCTCCGGCAGACCGTATTTGGAATTGTGTTTTCCATCAGTGTTTCCTCTGTTCTGGCTAAAACTATTGTAGTTGTTACTGCCTTCAAGGCTACCAACCCCAACAGCCGTGCAAGGAAATGGCTTGGGTCAAAGACACCATGGACTATAGTGGTTTCCTGCTCACTTGCCCAAGTCCTCATCTGTGTTATTTGGTTATTGACGTCACCACCTTTTCCAGAACTGAACACAAAGTCTAGCAAAGAAAAGATAATTTTTGCATGTAATGAAGGAGATGCCATCTTCTTCTACTGCATGCTGGGATACATGGGCCTCTTGGCTACAGTCAGCTTTGTAGTGGCCTTTCTCTCAAGGAATCTGCCTGGAAGCTTCAACGAGGCCAAGCTGATCACCTTCAGTATGCTGGTGTTTGTCAGTGTGTGGATCTCTTTCGTCCCAGCGTACCTGAGCACACGGGGGAAGTACATGGTGGCGGTGGAGGTGTTTGCCATCCTGTGCTCCAGTGCCGGTCTGCTGGGGTGTATATTCTTTCCTAAATGCTATATTATTTTGTTGAAGCCTACAAATAATAATAAACTATACCTAGTGAGAAAATCACGTTCAATAAAATGAAAAAAAACCTGAAAAAATAAATCAATATCCTGCTAAAATAGTTACTGGACTCAAAGATTTAGATTAAAATGGAAGCCTGCAAAGAAAGATAATATTAGAGCTGCAGTTTTCTAGTAGAAGTTTTGCATCAGTCAACTATGTGAATCAATAACCATATTATCTTTTGGTTATATTATTAGTTCTTCTTATATTTTTATTTTTTCACAGTATAACTATTTTGATGGTTAATATTGGGAGATGTGTCATATTATTTGGCCATTAGCTGTCTGCTTGCCTTTTACCGCCTATTCTGACCCTGTGGTACCATTCTCATATGGGCTGTCTCTTGCCTTTCAACAGCCATTTGCCTGGCGATAATGGTAGCAAAGTAAACGTGTCATGTCCTGTTGGTTGAGTTTTTTCATTTTATATGAATCACATTTTGGTATTGGCATCTTAGAGCATTTTGATGGTGATTGAAAATTTAGAGTGCCCAAGAGGCGCTGATGACTTACTTGTTCTCAACCACTGAACGTGGCCTTCAAATTCTTCAGAGGCCACATGAGAATGAATTGAGACTCCACCGAGCCATCTCAGAGGCGATAATATATTGCTATGACTCCTCCACAGCCCTGGGAGACTCTACCGACACCAGAGCAACTAGGTGAGGCGGATAAACCAAGAACCAGCTGTGAAAATCCCCATGCAGGATTATCCTCCTTCTAATTAGGCTGATATTTGTACCCAAAGTGGCAAGAAATAACGTGGTAACTGATTGTTTCATTGGGGGCCAGAAGTACTGGGGCATAGTTATCATAATTTCATGCAGTGCAAAAACAAGCCACCTTGCTGCCCTGTGTGAAAGGGAAAAGGCAGTATTGTGCAGTACTTAAGATCATACAGCACATTCCTGTCCATTCCTTGCGCTTGCACTCTTTCTGCTGCCTAGCACCAATGGGTGCTTGCATTGTAAGCAGTATTGTTTTTGTGCAAGAAAAGGCACCTTCCTGTATGAAAACAATCATGAGAGGCATTTTCCTCTTTCTAGACTGTGGAACAAACGAGGAGAAATAATGACATTTCTCCTCAATTCACCTCCCATTTTGACGCATTCCCAGTTCTACCACTAACAGTAAATCTGGTAAAGCACCAAAATCCATGGTTGGATGCATGGGAACACAACTGGCTCTACCCATGGAATGCCTTCCTGGAGCAGAGTACAGTTATGGGTTCCATATGTGCCCTCACACGTGACAAATCTAGGCTCCACTCCAATATATTTTGACGACTTTCCACATTTAGGATGGGAACACAAGAGTTGTTATAGGAGAGGACTGGAATAAAAACATACACCCAAACCTGGACAGATCAGGTCAACCGAACACATGACATAACAGAAATAGGCATGTTCTATTAGATATTGTACAGAGACTGTGCCCTACACGAACTTTGGAGACTATTATATCCTAAAGAGAAGAATTACTCTTTTACCTCACACACTCACAATATTCATATAAGAATTGAATGCTTACTGATAACATCTGGCCTTCTACAGAAAATGATAACCACCCCAATAATACCATGCAGAGTGTCAGATCATGACCTTATAGACATAGAAATATATTTAGATCTTATTTCGCCCGAGGGGTCTATTGCAGGTGAACTTTTCTAAATATAGGGACCCATGGGATAAGCAATGTTTATGTTCTCATGTGAAAGAGTTCTTACAAGAGAATGGCCCAGATTTACTGTGATGTTTAGTAGGGTTTGCATCATTTTGTGATGCAGCCCCGGAGTAAAATCCTTTTTATCACTTACCTAGCCACACAAAGCTACTTTGTGTGGTTTAATATTTACAAAGTAACACAACGCAGTGCTGAGCCAGTACCACATTAGGTTAAATATTAGTAAATGTGCCTGAGTATCATCCTAACAGTTATTATAGGGGAGGTAAGGCCTGCATAAGAGCATATTTAAGGGGAGACTTGCTTATTGCCAAGAAGCAAGTTAACATGACATGACTTCACTTAGAGTCAGAGATCAGAACTTTGACCACCGCCTCCTCTAAATCTCCTATACAGGACACTCTATGGTAACTACTTCCAGCTAAAGAAATTTGAATGAACTTTACACAACAGAAGTAGAGAAATCCTGTTTTCCTTTATGCCAATGGGCTGTTCGTTGGCATCGCAACTTTGGAAAGTCAAGGCCACCAGAAGGATGTTAGCCCTCTGAAATAGTAGAGAAGACCTCTTAGCACACCGACCGACTCTGTATGCTTCCGATACATAAAGAGATGAGTACATATTTATTTCAAGGAGATTCAACTACAACATTTACATAAAGGGACAAAATGATGCATCAACAACAATGAGAGCATTTACATCACATAGTAATATAGCTCTATGGATACTATATTTGCTACGCAAACATTAACATCGTATTTAATGCACACTTTCTAAATTAGTTTTAAACGATGGCTGCCACATGGTGCAGGGATATGTCGGGTGCACCATAAGTGTACCCCAGAGCCCATGGCAGAGGTCCAGGGGGAAAGGGGTTCCCGCTATGGGCCCCCAAGTCACTTACCACCTCCCTTTTCATGGTGGGTTAACCGCCATGAAACGACCGGTGGAAACTGACATTGTAAGCCCTATGGCGGTGCCCCACCATTGTAAGGGATTACAGTCCGTCTGACATGCTCTCCGAAAGCCCACCATTCGCCCACCATTGTAATGTGGCGGGCAGACCTCCACGGTCTGATGGCGGTGGGTCTCACTGCCATCATAATCAGGCTCATAGTGCCGATAGTGTGGACAACATTCTATGTGCACATTCTGGTGCTGTGTTCTCAATAAGTAAGCAGTATATTTGGTGCATGTTTTAAATAAACAACACTGCTATGTACTGTATTTTATTGTACATACAATTGTAATCTTTAAAACAGTATTATCATATGGTATATATTTTCTATCCTGATGCAAAACTAAAAATATTCTTTCATTGACCATTTCAATTTAGAATTCTATTTTATAGTTTAAAAAGTATTTATCGTATTATAAATTAATTTACTACCCAGCCTTTGCCCCATAATACATTGTAAAACATTTTTAATCAGATAAATTACTAATAAACACTGCCTCTCCAATGGTGCAGTGTTTGGTTTTAAACAGGGCTAGAAGAGGAAGCATTCCCTCTATGTTTAATAAAAACACTGCAGATTAAAGTTAATCTGCAGTGATTCTCAAACATAGAGGGATTGCTCCCTCTTCTGGCCCTGTTAAAAGCCACTGACTGCACTTCTGCGAATACAACTCTGCCCCCCTACGTACTCTGCAGTAGTCACTCCAGAGTATGCAATGGTGCACAGGAGTAGGCACTACAGTGAACTACTTGTCTAGGAGGTCGTCTCATCATATTCCATATATTGTACAATGCTACATGCTACATAGCTTCTGTGTTAGGCTCTTGCTATATCCATACTGAAAACTCATTCATAATCAGCACAGAAGCAAACAACACAAACTACCTACATCATAAAGGTATGGCTGCTATTGGAAGAGAAAGGAAAGCTGGGAACTGATTAATATCTGATGCAGTTCAATGCAACAAGACAACTTGCTGTGCTGTGGAGAGAGCAGGAATGCTCTATATTTACCAAAAGATGGCGCCACCTTCTCTATCACTGCGTCGGCGCACTGGGTCCTGCCTAGCGCCAACGCAGGCAAACCTGCCTGCAACTCAAGGATGCCTGCATTGCAGCAAAATTGTTTTTTGTGTAGGAAAAGTTACTTAGAAAGAGGAAACTAGGAAATAGAGATATTCATCTTTTTTTGCACCTCTATAGAGAACCCATGCAATTTTGATGCCTTCATAGGTTTACAACTTTTGGTAAATCTAGGAAGACACCAAGAAGTATGGATGGATGTGAGGGAACACCCACTCTCCACCCATGTAATGCCTTTCCAGCATAGAGTAACACAAGGCAGAGACTTGCGCTGCTTTGCATTACTGCATATTTGCCAAGAAATGCAGGACCACTCAAGGTAGCCTTGCATGGCTTAGTAAATCTGACTTAAAAATTGTGTTGTCTTATGTCACCTTGTGTGATGCAAGAGCAACACATTCCTTTATTATCTATTGCCCAGATGGTTGGGGAATGCTAACGTTTTCATGTTTCACTACCAGGCAAACAAATAAGTAACACATACTTCTAGATTGATAGTGTGAGAGGCTGGCCTGGCATATGATGTCCATTAATGCAAGTGGACACCTTGCACCATTCCAGGAAACCCTTAAGGTAATTTAAGAGGTCTAAGAGAACCTTAGAAAGCTATCCATGTGGGAGCTGTGGAGAGCAGCCTTCATGCTTAGTCTTGAGTGTAAAGCAGCTGGTTTAATCAGAATGCAATCTTATAGTATATATTAAGTGAAAAGCACCTCACCAAGTATATATAAAAATGTGTAGTTATTATATAATACTCTCTAGTATGTTCCAATATCTCCAACACAGAAATAAACACAATTCACACAATACTTTAGCAAGTAATACAGTAAATAGCACAAAATACACAGTGGGCCCGGAAAGGGGGGGGGGGAATAACCCATATACTAAGAAAGTGGTATAAGAACCACAAATCAAGTCAGGACGATGTTGAGAGGATGTAGAACTGCTGGGGGTCCACAGAACTACCAAAGGGAAGTAGATAGGGACCCCACAGAGTGTGTGCAGAGTCTGAACACAACCGTGTGGTCTGCGGTTGGAGTTTTAAGGATTAGGGACCCTTCCCAGTGGATCCTGGGGAAACCCCATGGAAAACAGAAGGTTGGAGAACCACCCCACCCGTGGATGCTGTGGTACCCAGGTGACCTATCCCAGGGAAGCCGGGTGCATAAGTGTGACCTCTAAGGTAGGTCCTTGACAGACCCTGAGGGCAGGGTGCAATGTATCTAAAAAGATGAACATGTACCTTTAAGATCTAAATGTCCTGGTAATGAAACATTTGTTTTCATTACTGCAAGGCCTACCTCTCATGTAGAATATCATTGGAGTGACCTTTTTACATTTACATTTAATATGCTGTCATCATAATATTAGAACTGTGAGAAATTGGGCTGTTGGTTGACTGAGATGTGAGTCCTGGTCAAGCAATAGCCACAATCCACTGTAGGGTGAACCACAAAAAGTCACTACATTAACCTGTGCCTAACCCTGAGAAGTTTGGCAAAAAAACATTCTTAACTTAGAGGCAAAGTACAAAGTATTTTTAGATTTATATAACAGTAATAGAGTGAAAACACAACACAAGAAAAAGCCCACGCCAATTTACAAAAAGCAAAGTACATTGTAATGCAATTGTGAACATCAAAACTACAAAAATGCAATCAGTAGAACTAGAGTTATTAATTTTTAAAGTCTTTAGTTAAAAACTAGCTACTAAAAGATCCAAGACCCAACCGGGAACATCTAGTCGAATGAGACCGGTTCAAAGTAAAAAAATATGATTGAGCGCGATTGGAAGCTGTTTGATTAGAACAAGTGGATTGGGCCCAGTCAGCTCTTTCCTTTGGAATTAGAAGAAATATTGAGAAAACAATTTCTGGAAAGGTAAATTTCAGCTGGGCACGCTGCAGGAGGGATTGGCGTTATTGGTTAGCTTGTGTCGAAGCCAGGTGAAGAATTCTAGTTTGTACTTAGTCTTTGAAATGGAAGCCAAAAATATCCAGTGGGACGATACAGAGGGCCATCGTCAAAGACAATTCCAAAAGACTGGACATCTCTTTGGTGAAAGACTTCTGAGCATGATTTGCTATTGTATAAAAGAATTTTACTGGAGATGCCGCACAGTCAATCCGACCAGTGGTGCACCTCGGGCAGATAGGTGAGCAGCGTGGTCCCAGTCTCCTCCTTGTTCTGAGTGCAGTTTTTAGGCAAAATTCTTCAAAGTTCCCACTTTTGGCAGCCTTCAGCACCAATTCCAATGGTCCAGGGCTGGTGGGGCACCACTTGGAGGGTCAGGACTCACGCAGGCTGTCTTCAGGTTTGGGTCTAAGATGGAGGAAGCCTCGTGTCCCTGAGGCTCAGTTCAGGAGGCAAGCAAACTAGCGCTTTGTAGACATGCTGGTGGTCCTGGATTCAAGTTACTAGTCAAGTCCTTCTACCCCAGGAAAGAAGGCAGCAATACCACAAGGCCACATCAGTACAGCAGAGAGGCAGTCCTTTTACCAGTATGGTAGTCGTGTGGACGCTTTCCTGTACGGTCGCTCCCCTCACCCTCTGCCTCCCTACGGACGCTTGTGCTCCCCGCAGCCCGAGCCTCTCAGAAGGAACATCGCGCTGCTGCCTGCCTGCACGAAAAGAGATCGCTCGCAGCGCCTGGTATCGCTTTTGCCCACTTTAGACATTTATTTGAGTACAGTGGCTACGCACTCGGCGCCAGAATTAATTTGCCTGACGTAATTTAATTGATTATTGCTGCGCACTGTAGACTTTGCTGTGTGGGGTAAAGAGAAGTGTTTTGCGAGTGTTTGTGACTGTGTTATACTTCGGCTGTGCCCCAGTCTCGTTTCAGGGACAGGGCTGCCATTTTGGGACTTTGTTTACCTCCGTGAGCCCGTGCCTCCTCCCAGATCCTGCCTCCCAGCTGACCCGCCCACCCACGAGTACAGCTACAGCGCTCTATCCCCTGGCCATTTGTGACCGTGTGGACGCTTTCCTGTACGGTCGCTCCCCTCGCCCTCTGCCTCCCTACGGACGCTTGTGCTCCCCGCAGCCTGAGCCTCTTCGAAGGAACATCGCGCTGCTGCCTGCCTGCACGAAAAGAGATCGCTCGCAGCGCCTGGTATCGCTTTTGCCCACTTTAGACATTTATTTGAGTACAGTGGCTGCGCACTCGGCGCCAGAATTAATTTGCCTGACGTAATTTAATTGATTATTGCTGCGCACTGTAGACTTTGCTGTGTGGGGTAAAGAGAAGTGTTTTGCGAGTGTTTGTGACTGTATTATACTTCGGCTGTGCCCCAGTCTCGTTTCAGGGACAGGGCTGCCATTTTGGGACTTTGTTTACCTCCGTGAGCCCGTGCCTCCTCCCACATCCCGCCTCCCAGCTGACTCGCCCACGCTCCGCCCCCCTCCACTATCCATTTATGACAGATGTCCCAACGTGCAGCGTCCACGCGCTGCGGCCGCGCCGAAGGTGCGCCAAAGGTAAGCCCGTCTATGCCCATCCGCGCCTTGACCGCGCCCAGCTCCAGTCCCCCTGGTCCCCGCCGCTCCCAACCCTCTAGAATCACATATGATGCTGCTACTCTCCTTGCCCTCAACCCCGGACGTACTCCACTATGCTGCGAAGCCACTCCAGGACGTACCGACGGCCCATTCGCCTGCCTCTCCTGCAAGTTCAACTGCTTCAGGATCCTCACCAAATCCACGTCCTCCAAATCCAACTCCGACTCCAACCGCCTTAATTGCATCCTGCTCATCACCCGCTCGGTCCACAGACACGCAATAGAACTCTGGGACCTAATCGACACAGTGGTCACCTGACATCGCCTTCCTTACTGAAACATGGATGAACACATCATCTAATCCCGACATCGCCATAGCCATACCGGACGCTTACAAAATTATCCGAAAAGACCGCATCAATCAAACAGGAGGAGGCATCGCCATCATCCACAGAAACACCATCAAAATCACAACCAGCTCCGACGACAATCTTGCTACCGCCGAACACCTCCACTTCCAGATCCACACCGACCCCAGGACCACACTTAGAGGCACCCTCATTTACAGGCCTCCAGGCACCCGCACTCAATTCAGCGATGACATCACAGACTTCGTCAGCCCACACGCCCTCGCCTCCGAAAACTACATTCTTCTAGGAGACCTCAACTACCACCTTGAAAACAAACACGACAACAACACCACCACCCTTCTGGACAACCTGGCCAATCTCGGACTCAAACAACTTGTTGACACCCCCACTCACACAGCCGGACACACGCTCAACCCTATCTTCACCTCCAGCAAACACATCTCCTTCGATCACACTACAGCTCTCCACTGGACGGATCACAGTTGTGTTCACTTCAGCTACAAAACCACCCTGACCCACAACCGTCCACAACCGATTCCACGGAGAAACTGGAACAAAATCACCACCGACCAACTCCTCACATCACTCAACCAAAACCCTCCCACCCTCTCTTTGGACCCAGACCAAGCGGCCACAAACCTCAGGCATTGGATTACCTCAGTGCGGACGAATTAGCACCCCTGAAAAAGCACCAGATGAAATCAGCCAGCAAAAAGGCTCCCTGGTTCAATGACGAACTTAAAAAATCCAAGAAGCTATGCCGCACCATAGAGAAGAATTGGAGAAAAAGCCCAACCTCAGACAACATGGCCTCCCTCAAGACAGCCACACGCAAACACCATCAACTGATTCGATCCGCCAAGAAATCAGCACTCAAGGATCGTCTTGACAACAACACTCATAACAGCAAGGAACTCTTCAATATCGTCAAAGAATTCACCAACCCCACCGCAGCAACTAACGACATCACCCCCTCCCAAGACCTCTGCAATGCGCTATCCTCCTTCTTCTACAACAAAATTGCCGACATCCACAACAGCTTCGAGAATTCTCCCAGCGATCAACCCGCCCCACCCCCTTCAGATCCTACTCCTCCAACTAACATCCTCAGCGCCTGGACCCAATCACCACTGAAGACACCACTCACCTCATGAACTCAATCCACTCTGGCTCGCCTTTTGACCCCTGTCCCCACCACATCTTCAACAAAGCTGATTCCATCATCGCACCCCAACTCCGCGATGTCATCAACTGCTCTTTCAACTCTGCCACCTTTCCAGAAAGCTGGAAACACGCCGAGCTCAGCGCCCTTCTGAAGAAACCCACAGCGGACCCCTCAGAACTGAAAAACTACCAACCCATATCCCTCCTACCTTTCCCAGCCAAAGTCATTGAGAAAGCCGTCAACAGCCAGCTCGCCACCTTCCTTGAATCCAACAACTCCCTCGATCCATCTCAATCCGGGTTTCGAGCCAAACACAGCACCAAAACCGCCCTCATTGCAGCGACCGACGACATCCGAGCACTCCTGGACAACGGAGAAACAGTGGCCCTCATCCTACTCGACCTTTCCGCCGCTTTCGACACTGTCTGCCACAGCACCCTTATACATCGACTCAGCAACATCGGCATACAAGGAAAAGCCTTGGACTGGATCATCTCATTCCTCGCTGGGAGAACTCAAAGAGTCCGACTTCCCCCATTCTACTCAGAGGCCACTGAAGTCATCTGCGGCGTACCTCAAGGATCCTCACTCAGTCCCACCCTCTTCAACGTCTACATGAGTCCTCTCGCCTCCATCGCGCGTCAACACAACCTCAACATAATCTCTTACGCCGACGACACCCAGCTAATTTTTTCCCTCACCAAAGACCCCAAAACTGCCAAAACCGATCTTCACGAAGGCATGAAAGAAGTAGCCGAATGGATGAAACAGAGCCGCCTAAAACTCAACTCAGACAAAACGCAGGTGCTCATCCTAGGATCTTCACCCTCAGCTTGGGATGAATGCTGGTGGCCTTCAGCTCTGGGCACAGCACCCACTCCCACAGATCATGCACATAACCTTGGCTTCATCCTAGACTCCTCTCTCTCGATGTCCAGACAAGTCAACGCCGTCTCGTCCTCCCGCTTCAACGTACTTCGCATCCTCAAAAAGATCTTCCGCTGGATCCCCCTCGAGACAAGAAAGACTGTCACCCACGCACTGGTCACGAGTCGACTGGATTATGGTAACACACTTTACGCCGGAATCACAACAAAATTACAGAAAAAACTCCAGCGCATCCAAAACGCGTCAGCGAGACTCATATTAGACATCCCGCGCCAAAATCACATCACCGGACATCTAAAAGACCTCCACTGGCTTCCCGTCAACAAAAGAATTACCTTCCGCCTTCTCACCCACGCACACAAGGCCCTCTACAATCTAGGACCCGAATGCCTCAACACTCGATTGTCCTTCTACAAACCCACCCGCCAACTAAGATCGTCCAACCAAGCCCTCGCCGCAGTCCCGCGCATCCGGAAATCCACCATGGGTGGCAGATCCTTCTCCTTCCTGGCGGCCAAGACCTGGAACTCACTCCCCACCCACCTCCGCCTTAATCAGAACCACATCTCATTCAGAAAAGAACTGAAAACCTGGCTATTCGACAAATAAGTTAACCCCTTCCCTTAGCGCCTTGAGACCCTATGGGTGACTAGTGCACTATACAAATGCCTGAACTTACAAATGCCTGAACTTGAAC
The DNA here is from genome assembly GCF_964263255.1 of Lissotriton vulgaris. Classification (NCBI taxonomy): domain Eukaryota; kingdom Metazoa; phylum Chordata; class Amphibia; order Caudata; family Salamandridae; genus Lissotriton; species Lissotriton vulgaris. Next base: position 28,384,009 of record NC_141696.1, read on the forward strand.
TTGAACTCTTCCTGTTAGAGTATCCACTGCCACAGACATGTACTGAAGAGTTGGTGTCTGAGGCCCTATTTTTAAACCCTAGTGCCCTCCTTCTGGATGTGGGAGAAGCTTCTAGACAGTGTTTTTGAAGTACATGGAATTTCCTGACTCCTCTGCCCTGGCTCCAAGCTGGCTGCAGTGACAATATGAAGGTGATAGGTCCTTTGAATAAAGGCAGTGCACTCCCTATTCAGATGCAAGTAGGACCTCTCTATTGAGTGACTGTCTGGGAGGGATGCACTAAGTCTGTCAGCTACACCCAGTCATGTGACCCAGGATAGGATGCAGGCACAAAAGGGATAAAGGCAGAAAATGTCAAATTTCTAAAAGTGGCATTTTCAAGTTTGTAATCAAGAACTCTCATTTACGATTACAAATGTTTTTCCATTACAATTCCAAGCATACCAAACATGAGATAGCTAACTGCTCTCACTTGGAAATTATATCTAATTAAATGTAATAAGGAATCCCCAATGTCATCTTATAGGAAGGGTAGAACTCACAGTAGAGAAAAATGTATTTAGGAGTTTTTCACTACCAGGACATGTAAAACTTAAAACTCATGTTCAAAATTGTAATTACACAGCACCCTGCCCTTTGGGCTACCTAAGGTCCTCTGTAGGAGCAACGTATATGCAATAAAGGGGGAGTTTAAGGTTTGGCAAGGGATTTTATTGCAAAATCAACATGGCAGTTTAAAACTGCATTCAGGCTGCAGAGGCAGGTCTAAGACATTTTATAAGGTGCTACATAAATGTATGGAACAATGAATGCTACAGACTCACTGGTCGTCATTAATAAAGGGGTTTAGCCCGAGACAGTTAGGAAGGGCCTAACAAGGTTCAACAACAAAGACAAACTAACCATCACTTTTCAATTGCTGTTAGTGTTTTTTAACAGCCTATGACCATTCACCAAATCATATGGTCAGAAGTATTTTTTTACTTGTTCATTTCTTTTTTTTCCCAAAGATATAACATATTAATTTTTTAAGTCAGAACAAGGAAGAACCTAATGTTTTCCGACATTAAAAATACTATACAGTTCACGTATCAAACATGAAAAAATAACAGTTGTGCAAAAAACATGAATTACACACATTGAGACAGTATTATTATTCCAAAACGAGCAGCAACCCCAGAGCTGATTTTCCAAACAAATTCCTCAACAAAATCACAGTGCTGCTAAACCACAGGGGAATATTGCTGAGCCTAGTAGGCAGTAAACATTTAATACGGCTTCCAACAATAGACAAAATTAATTCACTTCATGTTCCCAGTGGTCAATAATGCTGACGCGTTTTGAGTCCCATTATTATCGCTGGGATTCTCTTCAGGGCATTTAATTTACAGGCCCTGGGTACGTGGTATACCACTCTACAAAGGACTTATAAGTACATTCAATATGCCAATTAGATATAAACCAATGTAGCCATGTTTTAGGGGAGTGAGCACAAGCACTTTAGCACTGGTTAGCAATGGTAAAGTCCTAAGACCCACAAAGAGTGGAGGGAAAAAGGCAAACCTTTTGGGGGTATAGAAAGGACAAGATCCAACAGGAAGGAGTAACTAGTTTATGTCTTTGGAATTGTAATGAAAAATTCTCTAATATGGTGAAGGCATATTTTAAATTACAATTTTGAAAATGTCACTTTTAGAAAGTTGTCATTTTTCTTCCTTAGCCATTTTGAGCCTGTAGCCTGTCTCTGGATCACATGACTGTTGGGCTTCTTGCATTCCACCTAGACAACCACACACAATAGAGAGCTTAGTTCTCTTGTAGTTAGTGTGGCTCACTGATTAGAGCGGCAGACCCTGATTCAGAGGTCTGGCCTGGGACCAGGGTTCAATTCCCGACGCGGCAGGGTCCTGAGCCCAAAATGTCCTCGGACTCGATAATTCTCGCCTCGGTGCCTACTCTAATCATGGGGTCCCACGCTGCAACTCTGGGCATTAGCTTGCTTAATCTCCACTACGGCGGCCCACCCGCTGCGGGATGCCTGGCTTTCACCTTGGGGATGCCCAGTAGGGGTTATCTCACAGGGAAAAAGCCAGGACGGGTTCCCTAGGCAAGTGCCTTGATGCCTTCGGGTGATACGTGCGCTATATAAGTCGCAATACATACAGTCTGGAACATGGGCAGGGAAAGTAGGATGCCGGTGGACCTCAAAATGAAACATCTATAAGCTTCTCCAACTTCAAAAGAAGGCCTAGGTATACATATTGGAACCCTCACGCCCACGCCCCGATGCTCATGACAAGCTTAGCTCATCATGCAGCACAGTGGTGCTGTGCAGATGACGAGCTGAGACTTGTTATTTTTGTTATTTTAGTGATGCCAGAGTCTTTCAGGGGGATGAGTCTGAAATGTAATCCAGGCTGTGGAACTAACAGTCAGGTACTTTTTGCAGTAGGTACCCTTGGCCTTGGATGAAAAGTTTCAAAAAGCTTTTTTCTGGTGTCCAATGAACCACAGAAGTACACTACTAAGCCGGTCAGGACCTCAGGGGTGTACGCCAAGACTCTCAGGCTGCCCGTCAGAGGCATCAGCAAAGTCCAATCTAAGGTATATTTGCCTTTGGTCAGCTGGGTATTTTAAGGAAACGGTCTCTAGCAGCTTTTTGTCTCCCTCTAGCCACTCAGGACGTTTGCTAATAACACTTGGAGTACACTTCTTTGTCCTGAGTACAAAGAGGAGCAGATCCAGTCGTTCAGAGCTCCTGACAGTGTTTTAACAAAATATTGGATGAACAATACAATACAAAGATATGGTGTCAAGAATATCAGGCTGTAAAAAATATCATAGACAGGCATATTTGAGTTACGTATCTTGTTTTAAGTGCCATTTTAGACAATATTGGTGTGCATAATGTTGCTTTTTCGTTTGTTATTTTATATGAATTTTATCGTAGTTTGTTTGATTAGACCCTTTTTCTTTTCTTTTTTTTTTTAGTAAGGTAATATATTATGTATGAAAGTTTCTATTTTTAGTTGCATTAATGTGTAATAATAATAATAATGTATGCATAACTTTTTAGTAGCAGGATGTCTAGAAGAGTTAAGGGTGGGGAACATTTTTTAATAATATGCAAATTAATAAATGAATGTTGTTACATTGGTAAATATTTAAATAATATTTCAAATGTATTTTACTGAATTCATAAATTATAATACATTATTAAAAGCTTTGTATTTGATTATAAATATTTATTGAAATCATTATTTCAGTTATTGAAGTTTGGGGAATAATTAAGATGTATTAAATGTACAATTAATGTAAATATATTGCAAATTATATTTGATTGCATATTTAATACAATTTTATTTGACATGCTATAATATATTTCTAATCAGACCCCCCAGGATATAGCGGCATGGATTAGAAAATTTAGCGGCACAAAAATGGAAATTTAGCGGCACAAATATGGTAATTTAGCAGCAATATTGTGGCATTTTATTTGGCCTACAACAAACACAGATATCTTAGTTTTTTTAGTTATTTAACAACATGAAGCTATGTATATTTGGTTTATTTACAATGTAACCACTTTGTTTCCCTCGAAAAGCATGTACAGATATTCGAGTGTATCTCTGGATATGGTTTGGGAATTCTCAACATGTGTCAAATCCTGGTGCTGGTCGTGGGGAAATGAAGTGGTGAAGTATTCCAGTGGCGTGACGTCATTGGACAGTCCGGACCATTGGTCTCTTGAAGTGTGTGCTCTGCATGTTGTCGAACCAGACCTGGAGTAGGTGATGGCGTGACCGAGCGAGATGTCAAATGCAGAGTTCACCCGAGTCCACCGTGATGCACACCCTTTGGCTCACGGCCCTACTTATGCCTCGTCGTGATGGACGGTCAGGCGCGCAACACCCATTAAGCGCACAGGGCTTTAGCCCGCCCCGTCGTGTGTGTCAGCCCGGCCTGACACGTCTTCATGGGCTGGCGGCGTAATGCAGCGAATAAAAAAGACTTGCGTCGCTCCCCTACGCTAATTTTTAGTAAATTTTGCTGTTATAATTTACCGAATGTTTCTGTCCATCCTGGCTAACCTAATCCAGTGATAGTGTCAACTCATTTATGGTTACAATATGCCAGCAGTGCACCTGGAGTGCCTAGCGTAAACCATATAATCTGCCAATTTGCCTGTCCAGCCCCCTTTCTAGACTTATATTTGATAACACACAAGAGATGTAGACCATAGATTTATAACAGTATTTCGAGAGTGTATTATATTTGTGTGCATCTCACCTGTGGCATATTTACTATGCAATACATATGTTCCCTTTTAAAAGCCTTTTACTCATTTGTAAGCACTCCCGAATTCAGGCTGATAAGGAGCAAAGGCAATGTGAAACTAAAGGAGCAACTCATAAACTCGAAAAGGCCCTTCGAAACTGATTTATACATTTTCAATTAAGACTGCCTATTTATAAATGTTGAGGCCACAAATGAAGCACATCCCACTAGATGGCGCTAGATGCTAGCGCGGTAGAACATAACACTTGCTCGTGCTTATGGTGTCCGTGGGTCCAGTTTAAGATTTCAGTATTCACTAGAAAAAACAAACCCGAGATAAAAGCTGATCTTGTCTACAGAATGTGTGTGTGCCATGTGCTTTCCAGTATTGGGGGGTGGCTAATTATTCCAGCCCTAGGCAGAGGGGTCAAAGAAGGGCTGAAAAACAAAGCCTCATTAACAAGTGAAAGGTCTTTTAATGACCTGTGAAGTACTCGGGTGCGGCTGGCAGCTCGAAAACTGACTGTCTGTGTGTGTCCCGGGAAGCTGCTGACACACACGAGTGGGGGGGGGGGCGCACAGCCAATAAAGGTCATTGTTTGTTTTGCTGTCTCCCGGTAGAGACACTTTTTTGTAAATATTGCGGCCAATATGGTTATTATCGCTCCCATCGCGGTAATCTGCCGATTTCGTGATTTTTTCGTGAATCTCGAAATCGCGATAAACTGGAGGGTCTGTCTAATGTTGTACATTATATTGTCATGTCAATACTTTGTTGGAATTTTCTAATTTCTAAATGTATTTAAGAATTCTAAATTATATATAATTAAATTATAAAAATAGACTAAAGCTGTATTATTTATCATAGATTATTTAAGAACTTTTTGTATATATATAACGTTTTAGGTATATTTATTTACATTTTAGTGAACACAATTATAATTACATTTTATATTTCTATGATTGAAATATAGTCTGTGAGAAATATATATTCTAATATGTATTGATTTAAATGTACTATAATTTATATTTATTATATATTTAGAGAATGTGTTTTACATTTCTTTATTTATATAATAATTTTTAAATTTGGATTATGAACTAATTTTTCTATGTTATGTTTAAAAATTTGGCAACATTAATAAATAATAATACATATGTATTATTTATAAATTGTGATTAACATTATTTCATATGTTAATGTTTCATTTTAAATGTATAGGTTTATTTTTGGGCTAGTGTCTTGTAAGTACTTTTTTTTTCATACATAAATATGTATGTCAGAGTACGGAGTATTGATTGTGTATAAAAACCTTTAGTGTCAAACACCATCCCCACATTGGTTTAGATTGGAATGGGAATAGTAAATGTTGCCCCTTCATTTGTTTCTTACATATATTCTTAACATAAGGCCTAATTACGATGTCAGTGGGACCCCTACCAACAGGCCGTCGGTGAGGTACCACCAACATACAGGCCGTCTGTCCGACCGTCCCATTTGAATGCAGGAAGTTGGACCATGGAGGTCGGGGGGAAAGACCACCACCACCAACAGATTCGGCGTTGGTCGGAATCCTATCCCTTCTATGGAGGAAGTGCATGCGCAATCACGGCCGTAGGGATTAGGATGTCCGTTTCCGAAAGCCTTTTAATGGTGGTCCGACTGCCCTGAAAAGGCAGTCGTAAATGGACTTTGGGGGCCCCAAACAGGGCCTCTGTCCCCAATGGGTCACTGTAAAGTGGCTTTGGGGCACATGTAATGCACCCACAAACATCCATGCACCGTGTGACAGCCACCACATGGTGCCTGGCACACGGTGCACAGATGTTCACAAAGTGCTTTTTTCTACTGCCGCTTGTGCTGTGGCCTTTTCCTGGACCACAGCAGTCAAAAAAAGCACTTTCCAGCTGCTGTGCTGGTGGTTTTATCTTAATTTGATGGATGGGATTGCCGACTCATTGTCGGGCAGTCTCCTGCCTGCTGCAATGGTGGTCGACAGTCCCGCCGGCCGCCATCGTTTTTACATACCTTTTTTAAATATATGTATAATGTTTATTCTATTATTTAATTTATTCTATACCATTTTTTGTACACATTTAATAATTTTCCAATTAATTTCCATGGGGAGATAATCTTTGGTTTTTTAGTCTCAACTAGCTGCCATTTTCTTTTTACTGCTACCTTCTATTTTGTAGTCAATTCAGTTCAAAATCTTCATTTGACACTTAAAAATGTCAAAAAAGTATAGATTTATAAAATACATGTAAACATTAGACAAATCCTTTAAAATGTCAAAATAATTTAAAACTACATCTTCCTAAAATCTTTAAAAAGTGAGCTATAGAGACGACTCTTGAAACTAAACCGATCTGTTTTAAAAATGTAGCTGTTCATAAGAGTTTCTTGTTTTTATGGCGTCCTTAATAACATTTAAAATGTCAATTTATATTTTGACCGAGTGTATCCTTTGTTAAAATTCCATTGTGGGCAAATAATTTTTAAAACCAACTTGCTGCAGACAGGGTAGGGGTGTGCAGAAAACTCCACTGTGTTTGGAGAGTTTTGCTACTTTGCCCTCCATTTGAAGCGAGTAATTCAGCAAAAACTCTGCCTACCGCCAGCAAAGCAGAGTTTACCAGCGTGCTTGCCTAATACACACTCACACACAGCTTGGTGCTGCTATAAAAAGATCAAGGGAATTTACCGAGTAGAGCACCTTTTTCTAGATCTGTGCTATTACAACGATTAAGGCAAGGGAGTCGAGACTGGAGAGCCACTGGAGGCGGATCTGACAAGAAGGGCTGGCCAGTGCCTAACAGATCTGGGAACCTTTTCCAGGACTAAAAAGCCTGTGAGAAGCAAGGGCCGAACCAGGGAGAGCATAGGTGACCGAGGGAGGAACTCAGGGGCATATTACCAAGCCTGGCGATATTAGATTATCGCCACTTTAGCGGCCGTTTTTGGCTGCAAAGGGGCGATAATTATATCGCCCTATTAACTGATGTTAGTGACAGCTTTGAGGCGATAGCGAGCGGTTTGGGGCCCGCTTTGCATGTCGGCGATATTTATCTCTAATGACATGCAAAGTGGGCGTACCCAACCTGTTACCGACTAAAAACAGTCGCTAACATCGCTATTGTCTATTATCAACGCAGGCGTAGCGATGGAAATATCGTGCTAAACGCGAATATCTCCAAAAGCTGAAGCCTGCTCAGACCAGTTCATAGCCATGGTGAACAGCCATGACAACGCGGGGATTATCCCGCACTGCCATTACAACGCAGGAATTACAACGAAAGACGTTACAACGACTTTCGCTGGAAGGCACTCATGAATAGGGAATAGTTTAATTTTCTATCCAACTCCTACACTACTGTCAACGTGGCCTGGAGCTGGAATAGAAAATTAAACTATTCCACTATCCAGCGCCCTCCAGCGAAAGTCGTTGTAATGACTTTTGTTGTAATTCCTGCGTTGTAATGGCACGCGTGGTAATACCACGCGTTGTCACGACATACAACCCTTAGCCATTATACCCAATGGGAGGTGGATATAATGGCTAAGACCCTATTGACGTTAATGCCTGAGTATCGCTGGATTTTCAGCAAAATTCACGCATTTCGCCGCCATCGCCGGATATTTTATCACTTTAGAGATAAACGTTGCTAATAGCATGTTATCTCTGCGATAATATCCTGCGATGCTTGGCGATAAAAAACTCGTTAAGCCCATTTAGCGATAAGTATCGCTAGTTGATGGTAATATGCCCCTCATTTTGGGCAGGGATAAAGCGATAACTGGACCCAGGGCGAGCTCATGGAAGCATTGACTCGGGGAGCTGCCCCATAGCACGTCCAGCCCAGGTGAGTGTCAGCTGGCTGTGTTTTGCCCGTGCCCTGGCAGTGCAGAGCTGGCTTTAGATCACTGCACCATGCGGCACCACGCCTGGATATTTGCTGAAACGCCAGCCTCAATAATGGGGCAGGAAACAAAACCATGGCAAATGAAATACGGTCCCGGCTCAGAGGTCAGGACAGCTGCATGCAGCACTGGTGTCCTAAACTCATGCACAACCCTTCATGGCTGTTCTTTTGTTAATACATAAAATCTGCCACACAAACTGCACCCTCACTTTTCAGAAAGAAAGAGGACACCTCTGAAATGTCATCCTTAAAAAGTAAAAATCTTTACCAGTCATGCCAATCTGTACAGTTGTTGCCTGGCAGTGATGATTGACAGCTGTTGCGCCGCTCAAAGGGCTTACACTATCTACTCTTACTCCTTTAAAAACTAATGTAGACAGAGAAACAATCAAAAAACCAGGGACTCTCACACATAATCACTCTTCGGCTGTGATGTGTAATCGTTATTGTAATTGGCGTTTTAATTCAAACGAGCGAGTAAATCACTCCATGTAGAATCTGCACATAAGCGGCCAATCCTTGGGACTCCCACCTAGCTGAGTCCACCTTTCGCTCCTAGGACCGCAGATAAAAGGAGTACCACTGATGAGCCTAATACAAAGCAAGGGTATTTACTGCACAGCAGCATCACAAGGGCCACATAAACCCACTGAGGCTCACTTGCTACTTATCCACAAAAATAAGTAATGAAGGCTTTGGTATCGGTGCACGGGAGATGTAAACAAAGCAAACCAAAAATGTCCTTCGTCTCAATTCATAGTAGAGTCTTAGGCCCATATGTATCATAGTTCCGTTTTGAGAATTCCAAATAGTGAATTGTAAGGAATCGCTATTTGGAATTCGCAAAACGTTATGTATGTACAAAATTGCTGTTTCATAGCGATTCCTTACCATTCCTAATTTGCGATTAGCAAATAGCTAATCGCAAATTACCCATTCATTTCAATGGGCCAGGAGGCCCATAGGAATGAAGGGGGAATTTGCGATTAGCAATTTGCTATTCGCAAATTAGGAATTTTTTCAAGGGTGCAGGGGTGTCTCAAGAACACCCTGCTGCACCCCTGAAAATGACATTTGGGGGCATATGGCGCACATACATGCCTTAAGGGCATGTATGAGCATCATATGGCACCTTTGGTTTTTTTGAAAAAAGCTTTTTTAAAAGAATTCGCAACTTACCACCAACTAGAAGTTGGTGGTAATTTACGAATCCTTAATGGTATATTTGGAATATTTTTTCTTTGATACATTGCATTTAAGGAATCGCAACATTTGCGATTCCTTAAGTGCAATCGCAAAATAAGGAATAGCAAATTTTGCGATTCCTTATTTTGCATCAAACATGTTACATACATACCATTTAGCTAATTAGCATTCGCAAAGGCCGAAATTCACGGAATTTCGGCCTTTGCGAATGCTAATTAGCTTGATACATATGGCCCTTATTCTGCAGCTAAATGTTTTCATAAAAATATACACACTCATTGACATAACAGCGTGGGAGGAGGTCTAAGCCTCTTTTTGGCGTCTGACCCTCTAACATGGACGCTGAATCCAGGGTCATGGGGACGCCTTCCAGTCGCTGATCGTTCACGTCTGCATTGACCCCCTCAATCGTGACATGCATGTGAATCCCTCTACAAAGTCATGCAGACATGGCGGTCATGGGGGGTCTACTTCTTCAATGGACTCGCCAAAATAGCCAGCTCGGGAGGCGCGCAGGGGCGCTGATGGAGAGGGAGGTCCACCCCGCGGCTGGCTCAAAGAAAGCAGGACCCACCTGAGAAACCTCCACTGGCTCCCCGTCAACAAAAGGATTGCGCCCGTTGTATAGCTTGTTTTACCCTAGTCCCTTCACTATGTCGACCCCACCGTGCTCTTTAACATAGCCCCTGGGCCGAGCGCCGGGTTCACTGTTGCCGGCTCGGAACCCCGCGGAGTCCGTGCGTAGTGTCACTCCAGTAAGTACCCCCTTGGGGGACCGCACGCTTTACATGTTATACCGATATCGGTAGAATATATGCATGCTTTGCACGCCGTTCTTTGGCTTTTACACGAGTTTAGTGAACACGCACCGCAATGTTTTTCACTTTGGCGCCCACCCTCCACGGGCTGATTTCTGGTCCCTGGGATCTGATAATATCTCCGCCTTGAGTGCATTCTGTTTGAGTATCGATTTTCGTTTATTTCCACACTTCCCTCTGAACTCTTCACTCACCGGTCGGTTCGGGCTAATCTCTTTCCTTTTTCCGCTGTTGCTCTTAGCTAATGTACTATTTAGTTTGTTAGACAGTTATCATTAGGATGCTCAGCTGATGTTATGATTCTTTTGTTTTGATTTGTAGAGTACTCCCCTGAGGAAGGGCAGGGCCCGAAATGCATCGGGATTTGTTGTGACTTTGCATACTTTGTTGATTAAGACATGTTGAACACCAACTACCCAGTGATTTATCTTGAAGACATGAACTCACAATGTGTTTAATAAACTGCGAAAGTTGGAATAACACACTCATGTGTTGGGAATGAAATATTATTGATATTTAGACCTATGGAATAAGACCGCCCGGTCACCCTACGGTTGTGCTTGGAGTCGCTCTCTCCCAAGAGAGGGAGCATTGTATTAGTTCCCGTGGATTTCTCACTGTTAGGCCAGACAGTGATTTTCTCTGAGCACACCACAGAACTTCACAACAGCATAACTTCTTGGATTTAACCTCTAGCTGTGTGGGTTCCACCCTTTCTTAGTTCAAGTTCCCGAATCCCCAGCCATAACAACAGTGGGGTGTGATCCGACAGTCCCCTCGCAAAGTAGTCCACCTGCCCTACCTCTTTCATCTAATGTCAGGGAACAAAAATATAGTCCAGCCTGGAGTATGCACTGTGTGTGCATGAGTGGCAGGAGTGTTGACATGTGTGAGGGTGACAGTATCTGAAGGGACAAACAATCAGATATACATTGTCTTGTCAAGCTCGCCTCAATAATTGTGCAACATTTCGACCAGAGCAAATGTGGCACCAGTTTTATTTGATCCTCTAAAAATGATAGGCTACTTCTTCATGACAAATGAAATTAGCGACCTTTTTTGGGGCAGCCAGCAGCATTTGTACAAAGCCATTTTCAATACGCTGGAGAGTATCTTAATTATAAGAAAAAAATATATTCCCCAGCTGGTATGCAATTTGTTTTAAATAAAGTAATCATCTCTGGCAATGGCTTTTGCTTTAGTATCCGTGAAAAGCAGAAAATGGGTTCTGTATTTCTACTCATTTGTAGGGTTTTCATTTGAATATGTAAAATTAGAACTAAAAGTTATCCCCTAATAATTAAAAACTGTTGCCTTGCTGAGCATGGTCCCCCCATACAAAAAGACTTGGATTATATATTGGAAGGACATCATGTCATTGTGTAAGATTTAGGTTCGATGATTTAGCTGCCATTACTACTGATCCTGAAGCAGCTATGCGAGAATTAGTGGGTACTACGAGCAAATTTGGCGGACGATCAGGCTATCGTCTAAATGTGGGTAAGACACAGGTGGTCCGCTCCAAGAACATAAACAAGGCAGACTCCAGATTCGTTGACTCAGTGGTTTACCTGGGGATAACGATCAACGCACAACCGGACTTGATAATCAGAGAGAATTTCGTTCCTCTCATGAAGTCCATGAGGGAGAATCTGAAAAGAATGGACACGCTGCAGCTCTCAATGATTGGTTGTGCCAATGTTATCAAAATGGCTATGTTCCCCAAGGTGTTATATAAACTTCGGTCGATCCCCTTTAAAATAGAGGGGAAAATTATTAAAGAAATAGAATCCATCTTTATGAACTTCCTGTGGCAATAAGGTAAGGTTAGAATATCCATGAAATATATGTCCCTGCCTCAGGAAAGGGGTGGTCTGGGAATGCCAAACATCAGATACTATCATTGGTCCTGTCTTCTGACACAGATGGCTATTTTATTTGAACCAGTGGGAAGCAGCTCAAACGCCCCGAGAAGACAAGACGCGATTCCATCTATTTTTGAATTACTACTTGGCAGCGAGGCTATTGGGGTATTATTGAGGAGAACAGAAAGGAAATATTATAGCAAGTCGAGACTTAAGACACTCGAAGGAATATGGGGGGTCTGGGCAGCATCTCAGAAAGCACTGGCAATCTCCAAATACAATCACCACACCCCACTCTGGAACTCTGGCCTTTTCCCAATTTAAGTAATGATGGGTCCTGGAGACACTGGGCGGGTAAAGGTATCCTGACACTGGGGCAAGTTATTGTCAGGGATGACTGCAGAACTCTGGAAGAATTAAAACAAAGGCACTCCCTCCAGGGTATACAAGATTATAAATACGCTCAGGTGGTCTGCACAATCAGATCAATAAGGCCCCGAATTAGCTTAAGGGAGAGGTGTAAGATATTGGAATATCTGAAGGTTGGTGAACCTAGAATTAATGGTGTGTACAGGCTGTTTTTGGAGGAATCCCAGGATGACATGGGCAAAACCGAGGCAGCCTGGGCTGCAAAGTTGGTGGATCCGGATATTGACCTGGACAGAGCTCTTGAAATGGATAGAAGATTCCTACGCTCCTCCAATTTAAGAGCTCAACATTTCAAAACATTATTCAATCTTTATTACACCCCCTCTAAACTTTACGATTGGGGCAAGAGGGAGAATAGTAATTGCCCCAGATGCTGCAAAGGCCCAGCTGATATTATCCATATGTTTTATCAGTGCGAGACACTAGAATCAATTAAAATAGAGATCGAATCATTCTGGTCAGGACTGATGGATGCTCAGATAACCTTGTCTCCGACACTCATGATTATAGGATGCCAAAGTCAATTGAAATTAAATACTGAGACTGAATCTCTAATCTTTATCTCTACAGCTGTACTCAGAATTTTAATTTCAGCAGGTTGGAAAGATACTGAGGCCCCAACTTTTCAAATGTGGCTATCCAGATTATTGGGTATACATAATGTGGAGGCGGCTTTGTATCAACTCAGGGGTAAAAAATTAAGAGAACTGGGGATGAAGAAATGGGCACCAGGGGCTGCTTGGCGTACTAGTAGATTGTAGTAAACTCATTGGGCTCGATTCACAGAATGAACTTAAGACTCAATCCTAAACTTACTACTGTTTTGGTATTCACAGATTGCACTTACTACTTTTGGCATTCACAGAATGCACTTACTACTTTTGGTATTCGCAGAATGAACTTACTCATTTCGGTATTCACAGAAGTTAGGACTCCTAACTTTAGGACTTCTAAATGCCTTTTGTGAATACCGAAAGTCTTAAAATTAGGATTTTTCTCAATTTAGTAGTAGTAAAGTTAGGACTCCTAACTTTAGGACTCCTAAATGCCTTCTGTGAATACCGAAAGTCCTAAAATTACGATTTTTCTCAATTTAGTAGTAGTAAAGTTAGGACAACTAACTTTAGGACTCCTAAATGCCTTCTGTGAATACCGAAAGTCCTAAAATTACGATTGTTCTCAATTTAGTAGTAGTAAAGTGAGGACTACCAACTTTAGGACTCCTAAATGCCTTCTGTGAATACCGAAAGTCTTAAAATTAGGATTTTTCTCAATTTAGTAGTAGTAAAGTTAGGACTCCTAACTTTACTACTACTAAATTGAGACAAATCCTAATTTTGAGACTTTTGGTATTCACAGAAGGCATTTAGGCGTCCTAAAGTTAGGACTCCTAACTTTACTACTACTAAATTGAGAAAAATCCTAATTTTAAGACTTTCGGTATTCACATAAGGCATTTAGGAGTCCTAAAGTTAGGAGTCCTAACTTCTGTGAATACCGAAATGAGTAAGTTCATTCTGTTATTACCAAAAGTAGTAAGTGCATTCTGTGAATGCCAAAAGTAGTAAGTTCATTCTGTGAATACCAAAAGTAGTAAGTGCAATCTGTGAATACCAAAACAGTAGTAAGTTTAGGATTGAGTCTTAAGTTTATTCTGTGAATCGGGCCCAGAGATTTTCAGGATTATGGCTATGGCAATGCTCTTAATGCTTTTCTTTGCTAATTCTGTTTTTCTTTTTCTGTTTGTGGTAGCCGGCACTATGTTTACCATATGCACATCAATATCAATATTTATATCAACAACATCTAATGATTTACAACCTTCAATTTCAATCATATACTAGCAATGTAATTCGTTTGCTGACCTCTACATACCATGTTTTTGCTTCATTTATTGTCAATTTTTGTGGTTTGCCTATACCGTACCAAGTCTTTTCAGTCAAATTTATTCATATTGCTTTGTTATAATGTTACATGAATTCTCAATAAAAAAATTAAAAAAATAAAAAAGTGTTAGATTTAGGTCCTGATTATGAACTTGGCAGTTCGATGGACCACCAAACCCAGGGTGGCAGTGTGGCGGCCGGCGCACTGGCGGTCCAACTGCCGTATTTTGACTTTGGTGGTCGGCCTCCATAGGACTGCTGCAACTGCGAGGGATTATTTATTTGTATCAAATATTATATATAGGTTTTACATAGCGCTAGCTAGAACCGAAGATATCAAAGTGTATTACGTATAACACAGGCTCGTTCAATTAAACTACATACATTTATTGCAGACCAAGAAAAACATTGGGCAATCAATGTGGTTACAATATAAGGGCATTAGAACAGCACACGTTAATGGCGTGAATGACATAGAACAAGTGTAAACAATCAAGTGACCACCTCAAAGGGTCTAGTAGTATTAGGTGTGATCTTTGGGAATATAAATCAGTATGTTTATGTATTAAAGTATTTGTTGAGCAGTACGTATTTAAGGTCTTGTTTGAAGCAGGAAAAGGATGGGTTACAGCAGGGAACTCTCGGGGGTGATTTCCAGATCCTAGGAGCATTTCCAGAGAATGATTGATTGAGTCTGTTAGGATTTACTTTTCAGTTTGGAAAGTATGAGAAATAAGTTGGAGCTTCTCAGCGCCCTGGCTCTTCCTGCTTTCCGAAGTTTGGAATCTAGGGTTTATGAGAGTGGGGGGCGATGTGGGTGATGCAATCAGTCTTGTAGATACATCTTCCTTCCATGGGAAGCCTATTGAGGTTCTTGAGGGCCAGTAAGATGTGCTCAAATCATTTAAAACCTGTTAGTAGCTGGGCAGCCTTATTGAGAACTGTTCTTGGGGGAGCAAGGTGAGTTTTCGGAGTTTCTGTGAGAATGGCGTTGCCCTAGTCTTGTTTTGAGAAGACTAGAGATTGCACTACCATCTTAAGATCATAAAGCGGAATAAAAGGTTTGATTTGCTTGAGGTGTTTAAGAGTGTAAAGTGCTCTTTTGGCGGAGTTGTTGATGTGGTCCTTCAATGACAAGCTTTGCCCAGAATGATGCTCAAGGATTTTATGGAGTTGGACAGTGTAAGAGAACAATTTAGAGCGTCCAGGTTCATGAGCCAATCTTGGATTTGTGGAGGGTTGTTTTTAGGGGGAAAAGTATTAGTTCAGTTTTGCTAGGGGTTCAGCTTTAAGTGGTTGGCATTAAGCCAAGTTTGTATCTTGATTAGCGTTTTGTACTGATGTATGATGTCACTGTGTGATTTGATATTTAAGTAAAGTTGGATGTCATCTGCATATAGGTGACATTTGACCCCTGCTTGGTTCAGGATAATAGTAAGGGATTCCACGAAGAGATAGAAAAGCGATAGGGGGAGAATTGTGCCTTGGGGTACACCATGAGGAACTCGTTTTGTTTTGTACAGTTGTAGATTTCTATTTGTTGCGAGCGATGGTACAGGTATGATGTGAACCATCTAAGGACTGTGTCCTTGATACCAGTGTGGTTCTTGAGTGTCACGAGTAATGCTGGGTGATTTACAGAATCAAAAGCTGCCAATAAGTCTAGTAGGATTAGGAGGCATGCATCACCTTCATCCAAGGATCAGTGAATGTCATCCGAGATATAGAGCATAGCAGTTTCTGTGCTACAGCCTTTCCTGAATCCTAACTGGAAGGTGTCATGGAGGCTGAATTCATTAATATGTTTGTTGAGTTGTAGAAGAACATATTTCTCCATTGTTTTGGCTAGGAACGGAAGGGCGGTGATAGGTCTGAGGTTATTAGGGCCATTAAGGTCAGGCAGGGGCGTAGCTAGAGCTTCTGGCGCCCGGGGCTACCCCTCAGATTGCCGCCCCTGGCCGATAGCGGGAGGGGGAGTGGGAGGGGGAGGGGAGAGGTCTGCAGAAAAAAGGACGTATTTTCTCAGGAGCCCCCAATGAAGTCAACCATGTAGCTTGGCTTTGTCACGCCAAAAACCTCCAGCTTGTTATTGATATATAGAAGTTCATTTCACACAAGGCCTAGTGACAGAGAAATCGCACACTGCTTTTGTGTTCTGACATTCTTGACATGCTTTACATCATAACGTTATACGTACTATATTATTCCATCCAATTATCATGTATTTTTAACCTTATTCCTCATCACCACATTCAGTACCTTCCAGCCTGGGTTGTGACCCCCTAGCTATGTGCGTGCCTGTCCATTTCTGGTGCTTTCCAGCCATTTTAAGATCTTCTTATAGTTTCTCGTTGCTCAAATGGGTGTAATCTATAATATTTATACGTTTCCCTCCTCTTCATTGCTTGATTTTGCTCGCGTGGAAGTGGCACTCATAGTTGTTGGAGACTGGCCCTAACGCTACATGCTCTCACTGGGGCTCTGAGGTCCTGTAAATTACGAATTCGTTCGTGCTCAGCCTCTATTTTGTAGTCGCCGCCATTTTATGTTGCCCTCACTCAGGCAGCGTGGCGAACGCGATGTTTTTGTAGTTTTTACGTTTTTGAGGCATTTACGTGTCAGGTGGCTTCTTTGCCTATGTTTACTAACGAGCGTCAGGGTCTGGCCGAGTACACTAATTCCTGTCTGAGCTGATTAATCCCCGTCCGGACTATTTGTTGGTTCACACCATTCTTTCCTCTAAGTTATCTTATCTGTCTCATGCATTCTCCTGTTTCACGACTGTCCTTCTAAAACATGCAGCTGCGCTTTCTCTACTTGTAAATTGAATTGTGTGGATTCATTTGTAATTTGCTTAAGGGGTCGAGTGATAAACATAGCCAGGAACTTGAGTTGTTTTGGACTTAAAGCATTGTCTATAACGTTTGCCTATAGCTCATGCTCTTGTGTGATTGCATTTTGCATTGTATTGTAATTGTATCCTATATAAACCTGTGCGCCACAGAGTTAGGTGGCAGTCTCTTTTGAACCTCGTTATACCAACGACTTCTAAGACCACTGTACTAGCTGCAGCGAATAAATACCATCTTCTGCGCCAGAGTCTGTGTCTCTGTTTCTGACAAGGCCGGTGAATCCCGGGGATTTCAGGCGTACCCTGTGCTGCCGGGCCTTAAGGCTGCGGTTCTCCAACTGGCGCCCATAGTGGGGCGACTTCAGTGGTAGCGGTTGAGCCCGAGGGTTGTGAGGAGCACCGCAAGAAAATTCTGCACCACGTGATTGACCCCTGTATGTCGGAAGTGGACCGAAGATCTTTTACAGCGTGGCTACTCCTCTCCGACGGCTGCTGACGACTGCTGCCCTGACTGTCGCCCTGCCTTGGACCCTTCTGATGATGTTTGGTAAAGCGAGACGATGGACGGATTTTCGCTGGTGTAGGACGATCCTTAGTTAAGTATTTGGTGGGACGCTCCCACAAAACTTTGTTTTGTTTTGTTTTTGGGTTTTTATTCAGGTATTGCAATAGCTGAAGCCAAGAGGTAAGTACGTTTGTACTGTTTCGTTGATTTACACCCCTTGTTGTTTGTAAGCAGTCTAGAGAAAGTAACGATGCCTGGACTGAGTAAGTTCAAAAGAATTCGTTGCTTAGGTTGTACGAGGGATTCTCAGTTGGAGGAATCATGTCCGATCCCTCCAGTTGGAACTCCCACTTATGAGCTCTATTCAAAACATGGTATTGGTCCCATTACCTTTAACGAGACATGGGTCCGATACATGTAGAGTAGTGGAGTTTTGAGATGGCCCCAGAATGGTAATTTTGACCCTGCCATACTAGATAATTTGGAAACGATTCTGGTTAGAAGAAAAGCCCGGCCGGCAATGTTTGACTCTTTTCGCCTTTGGCGTAAGGAAGCTAAACAGAAAGAAATTAAACAAGCAAAAAAGGATAAGAAAGCACAAAACATGTCAATTATACAGGCTGCTCCGCAGTTTAAAAATAACGAAGTAGACGGTGCAAATGAGATACTGGAGAGACAACATTGTATGGCGATAGATATATGCTATCCGATGCTGCCTGCTTCCTCTCCAGATAAAAGTAAGGAAGTGGAAGAAGATTCCCTAATGTCTTGTTTATTGAATTCACCTCCGCCCTATGCCCAAAATCCTAATGCACCTCCAATACCCCCTCCTATCGCTCAACAGTGGTTGCTCAATTGCCGATTGTTCAGCAACCGGCTCAGCCTACTAATGCTCCTTTGCCCACCTCTGCTCCGTCTTTACATCCTGTAATTCAGCCCCCACCTCCTCTATGTTCCCCGCTCTTGTTCCTCAGTCGGCTACGTTTCAGTCTCCGTTGCCTTCTACATCTGTAATGCCTCATATTCTCTTAAGGGATTCTCCTACCTCACATAGGAGAATAGCAGATGCCGTTTCGAATTTCTTTTCTCCTCTTCTTGGGTCTTTGAATCTATCTTCAGCGTTCTCTAGACGACAATCTCGTTGTCAACTTCCTCTTATGGACCAGAAAGTAGTTTTGGGTTCCTTCGCTCGTAAATGGATTGAGCACGGACTGGAATATAGTACAGAAGATATTATGAGTTCTTTTCATCAGTGGGTAGAGCCCACGCAGAGATATGTTTTTAATGTCATGTGTAAAACTCTTATTAAAGGTTGGGAAGATATGGAGTCGGATACAGTCCCTTCGGAGTTACTGGAGTTACAAGCTGATTTTGATAAAGGTTTTATTGTAGGACCACGAGTTGAAGAAGCGGTGAATAGACTTGTTGCATTTCGAGCCATGTTTTTGTCCCTGTCTTTTTCCGAGACGGATCCTGCTAATGAACGAGGCATTAAAAATTATCCGATGCGTGAAGTTCCTCCCGTATGGAGCGAAGAAGTGCTTGGTCCACCTCTTATCCCTGCTCATTTCCAGCGTATATGGGTCCACGAACCCTGGAAAAGGTCGGAAGTATTGGCGCTAAAAACAAACTCTTCCGGACCCGCGTAAAAATCCTGCTGGATATTACAAGGAATTGTCTCAAACGGTTGAAGCCTGTATTATAAATTTGGCTGATATTGATATGTTATTTGGAAATGTTGTTCCGCAAGCATTATGGGCACGGATTCGTAGGGAAAATCATGTTGGTGAATTAGGTGGTTATTGGGCTGCTATTAGGGCTGCCGATGCAAATCAAGTGGGTGGTGCGAAACCCGAGGATCTGATTACGGCCCTACCAGGCAGAATAAGTGAATTGATGAAGACAATGATGCCTGTGGTGCGAGTAAATTGGGGTAAGCTGGCTGCATGCAAGCAAAAGAAAGATGAAAGCGTCTCGGATTTCTTCACTCGTTTTGAAGAGACATTTATTGATCATACTGGTCAGGATCTGAGTGTAGAGGGCGGCCAGCGGTTGTTGGTGGATAATTTTGTATACAACTTGCTTCCCGAATTGTCAAATAAACTAAACAGTTCTGAAAGTGCATGGGCTGTCTCTTCCCCTGCAAAAATATTGGCTACTGTACAGTATTATGAGAATAGAGATAAGGAGGAGAAGGAGAAACAAGAGAAGAAAAATAGAGATTTGAAAACAAAGGTTCTTTTACAGCAGGCTTATCCTCCTCGTTCTACACAGCCTCAGAATTCTCAACCCCCACAGTTTCAGAAAGTGTACCAGAAGCCTGAGGTTTTTGTACCACGACCTTCATTAGGTCCTAATCAATGTGCATATTGTAGGGAAGAGGGACATTACAAGAATAGTTGTCCGGTTTTATTACAGCGTAATAATGGAATGTCTGCTCCACGAGGTCGTGGTAATTTTCAGACAGGATCTAGAGGTAGAGTATGAGGTGTGTCCTCTCAGGAGCAGCGCTCTTCTCCTCCATCTAGTACAAATTACTTTGATCAGCAGAGAGTTCAGTCTACGCAGTATTTTAATGATGATTATTGTGCTGAAGATGGGGCTGAGGATTTTCATATCGAATAGGACAACGATGGACGAAGTAAGGGAGTTGTGTCGATTCGAGGAGATCAATATGGGCCATATATCACTGTCAATAGTACAGGTGTTTCAGAACCGTTTCTTTTGGATACTGGTGCGATGAGAAGTTCTATCATGCATTCTAAACTCCCTGGGGCACCTTTGTCTGGCTTAATGAATACTTATGTAGGATTTTCTGGCGCCCCAGTCCGTAATCCGGTTTCTTGTCCCTTGTCCGTTTCGATTGGTCCTTATGATTTGGATGCTTCACTTATTTTGACAACTGGTTGTGGTGAGAACTTGCTGGGTCTGGATTTGTTGAAAAGACTACATGCAACATTGCATTGTTCCCCTTCTGGCGTGCATCTTACGTTGGGGAAGAAATTGACGTCTTCCATATATTTGTCCCGGGACCAGTTCCCACCTGAGTTGCTTTCTCTTCCTGAAAGTCTTTGTGCTACAGGCCCAAATGACATGGGTCGTCTTGCCATCCCACCATATGTTGTCACAGTTAAAGAGAATGTTAGAATCCACACATTCCCCAATATCATATCTCTAGTGATGGAGAGAGAGCACTTTGGCTATTGTTGATGATTTTATTCAGAAAGGTGTGGCTGAAGAGACGAGAGGCAATGTTTGTAACAGTCCTGTTCTTCCGATTCTTAAGCGAACTGATCCTTCACAGCCTCCTGTTTATCGATTTGTTATTGACCTCAGAGAAGTCAATAAAATTGTTGTTCCACAGTTTCCTGTTGTTCGGGACATTACAGCTTTGTTGACGATGATTCCTGCTTCGGCAGCTTGGTTTTCAATCATAGATCTCAAGAACGCTTTCTTTAGTATTCCTATTGCTGAAGAAAGTAGGGATATCTTTGGTTTCTCTCTCGGTGGCCAAAGTTTTTGATTTAAAAGTGCTCCTCAAGGTTATTGTGAAAGTCCCTCCATCTATAGCAAGGCTCTTAAGTCACAACTTGATGCTTTCTCCTTACCTCCAGGTGCTACGCTTATTCAGTATGTGGACGATTTGCTGGTGGCTGCTGATACGGAAGATGTCTGTAAGAGTGTGACTGTTGTGTTGTTGCATCATTTGTCTGCTTTACATCATAAGGTGTCACCCTCTAATTTGCAATATGCCCGCCAAGAGGTTACCTATTTAGGTCATCTCTTTTCGAAGGAGGGAAGGCGATTGACCCCAGAACGTATTCACGCTATTTCACAGATGTCTGTACCTACCACACAGAGAGAAGTGCGTGCCTTTTTGGGTATCACTTCCTACTGCAGACAATGGATTCCCAATTTTTCACTTTTGTCTAAACCATTGTTGGCACTAACGTTGAAAGATACGCCCCATCTGCTCCCTTGGACGGATGAATGTCAGAAAAGTTTTGTTGACCTACGTACTGCTCTGTGTTCTGCTCCAGTGTTGGGTACCCCGGATTATAGCAAGTCCTTTACACTGTACGTACACGAGAGAGAGGGTTGCGCATTGTCACTTCTGACAGCAATTCGGAGATAAGCAGAGGCCATGTGCTTATTTCTCTGCTACGTTAGACCCAGTAGCTAAAGCTTTGCTCAGTTGTCTCAGGGCTACGGCAGCTGCGGCGATTTCTATTAGACAGTCTGCCGGATTAGTGTTGGATAGCACACTCATTGTTATGGTTCCACATGCATTGGATACCTTGTTGAGTAGAACAAGAACACAGCACCTTACGAGTGCTCGTTTGTCTGGATACGAGTTGACACTTTTAGCGAGTCATGTACATATCAAAAGATGTAACCCGTTAAATCCAGCTAAACTGTTGCCACTCCCAGATGAGAAAGATGCTCAGGAAAAACATGATTGTTTTCTTCCAACGGAAAAAGAAACAAAGGGTAGGATTGATTTAAAGGACACTCCGCTCAAGGACCCGGATGGGATCCTATGGGTGGACGGTTCTTGTTTCAAGCTTCCAAATGGGGAGACTACTTCTGCCTATGCTGTCACCACCTTATGCACAATTGTTGAGACGGCATGTATTGGACATAATTCAGCCCAAGTAGCTGAATTAATAGCCTTGACTAGAGCGAGTGTGTTGTCGAAGGGAAAGAGAGTGAATGTGTACACAGATAGCCAGTATGCTTTTGGCGTTGCGCATAGCTTCGGTAAGTTATGGAGGGAGAGAGGATTCTTTACCTCTCACGGGACAAAGATCCAGCATGGTCAGTTAGTGACTGATCTTCTTGAGTCACTTACCTTACCTGCACAGATAGCGATCATAAAATGCAGCGCACATAAGAAAGTTACAGATGATGTGGGTCGTGGAAATGCATTTGCAGACAAGGTAGCAAAAACTACAGCGAGAGACACCGCTAGCCGAATGTATGTGGCAGGTCCTGCAAACTGGGTTAGGGAAATTGGAATATGTGAAGACACGATTGAGAGTGTGAAAACGATTCAGGGAGAGGCTACTGAGAAGGAATTGAGTATGTGGAAAGAAAGTACGGGAATATTAGACTCGTTGGGTTGTTGGACGGAGTTGTCGGAACATCAGCGATGGTTATTACCGGACGCTTATGTGTTGTTGGTTGTGACTATGGCTCATGGTCCAACCCACATTAGTGCGAAAGGCATATGTAAGCTTTTGGCTCCTGTGTGGCAGAATGTAGGAATCCCGAAATGTGCAGAGAATGTAGTTAAGCATTGTATTGTTTGTTTAATGCATAACCCAGGAAAGGGTACCCCCAACTCCGGCAGGTCATTTTGCTCCCCGTCATATCCTTATGAAGTGTTGCAGATCGATTACATTCATATGGATCGCTGCAACAACCTTAAGTATGTTCTGGTGGTGGTATGTGCCTTTTCCCGCTGGATAGAGGACTACCCCTTGAAAGATAACACTGCTCTGTCAACTGCTAAAGTGTTGCTTAAAGAGTTCTTCCCCAGATTTGGTTTGCCGCGAATTGTCTGGAGTGACAATGGAAGTGAATTTGTGGGCCAAATTATGCAGAAAGCATGTTCTGGTCTTGGTATTAGACAGAAGTTCCATGCGGCAAACCATCCACAGTCAGCGGGTTTGGTTGAGTGTTATAATGGTACACTCAATCTTAAACTAGCCAAGATTCAAGCCAGTACGGGCCTTGCTTGGCCTGATGCCTTGCCCTTAGCTCTTTTGTCAACCAGAACTACTGTGCACTCTCGTATGGGAATTAGCCCATATGAAGTGATTTTCGGACGCCCAGCTAATGTTTGGGGTGTCCCTCGTCCCAAGAAATACTCAGATATACCATATCCTCTGTTGACTGACTACTTGCATGACTTGACTACTAAATTAAGTATTATTTGTCAACAGGTACAAAATGCTTTGCCCGAGGCCTCCACAGACCCAGGTCACACCATTTTGCCTGGTGACTGGGTCTGCATCAAAAATTTTCAACGGACTAAGAACTTCGAGCCTCGTTGGTCTGCGCCTACGCAAGTTTTGCTCGTCACCCGCACAGCTGTGAAAGTGGTCGGAAAGCGTGACAGGGTGCATGGCGTGCACTGTAAAAAGGTGCCATTGCCATTACCCTTCGACCAGTTGATCCGCAGTGGCGTAAGCGAATCTGAGTCTGCAGCGGTTCCTTGCTTTGTGCCTTTCAGTGTAGCTCAAATTTATGGAACTCAGTCCGAGAAAGTAGATGACGACATTCTTCAAGCTGCTGTGCCTGAGCATCTTCGAATAGACACTATCAATCCAGATACTTTGTTTAAGGACCAAACAGTGCCGAGCAAAACACGCTACAACCTGAGGCCGAGAGCTGACCAAAGGAACTGAATACTTTGAACACTTTTTTCCTTATTACTTAAAGACATTTTTTTCTTGGGCCTTTTTGCCTTATTTTTTGTGTGTGATATTTAGCATTAGATGTGCCATCTGTCTCCGTCGCAGGGTCACGGTAGGAGACTCAGACTGTAACCTGGTTTTTATTCTTTTAGTAAGTGGCTAGTGCCTCAGGATATACAGAAGTAAGTAGCTGAGTGATTGAGGAAGATTGCAGTGAGCAACAATTTTTTTAGATAAAGATGGATGGTACAACAACCATAGGTAGGGAAAATAGGAAGCAGGAAATGAGATCAAAGTATTGTAAATTATTGCGTAGTCGATTTGGCGTAACTTTGTGTGTTTTTATGTTTTTGTGTATTTTAATAACCTGCACAGGTTGGATCGTACATGTTCTACAACAGAGACATGTTGTTAATTCTACAACTTCTTTGCCTTCTCGTCTTTCTGTCTTTTCACATAAAATGCATGTTCTACCTCCTCATGAACAGATAAGGAGAGCCGAATATATGAATAATAATAATAATAATAATAATAATAATATGGAGGATGTGCCACTTTGATGATGGATTGCTCAATGTTTGCTACTTTATAAGTGAGGAAATTAGCAATTTCTTCACAGCATTCATTGGTGGCTGTTGTTTCACGAGGGGAGGTAAGGGTAGTTTGTCCTTTAATTATGTTGAAGAGCTCCCTAGGTCTGTTCTTAGCGCAGTCAAGTAGGTTGCTAAAGAAGATGACTTTTTCATTAAAGATGTGTTTCTTATATGAAGGCCGAGCAGAATGTTGGTAGTGAGAGGTGCACTGTTGAAGAGTACTGTCTCCATATTCTTTCTGACTGTCTGAGCTGTCCTCCCTTCATTCAGATCTGAGTTGAACCAGGATTTCTATTGTACTATTCTTGATTGTTGTAGTTTGAACTGTGCCTCTTTGACAAGAACATCCGTCATCACTGTATTATAGTGGGCGATGAGATTCTCAGCGATGAGAGCGAGAGGTTGATACTGTAGTTGGGCCCGCACCCTGGATTCCAATTCTGTTATTGGGATTTTTTCGATGTTCCTAGATCAGTGTGTAGGTTTGTTGGATGGGGCTGTGTGAGATCTGTGGTGGGTCTTGATATTAAATAGTGTGAGATGGTGATCTGATCAGTCGACAGGTGTGATGGATCAAAGTGATTTTGCTGATTATCGCATCTAGATTGGCGCCTTTACAATGGGCTGGTTCATGCAGAGCTGTTTGATGTCATTTATTTCAAGAAGGTTTACAAGGATACAGACAGTGGTGTCTTCTGAGTAATTCCATTGAATATTGAATTTCCCCAAGAAAACGGCAAGTGAGTCATTTAGGGTGAACCGTGTTACTAGATCAGTAGTTCTTATTCTTCTGAGAAGAGGGTGCGATCCCCAGTTGGGTGGTAGATGCTATGAACTTTGATGGGAGAGGTGCCTTCGGCTGTAAGTTTAACTCCGAACTATTCAAAAGTTGAGTATTTTGAGGTTGTTAAGGTGGCATAATGGATTCCTTTTTTGTGTATGATTGCCAGCAGCGACGGCTCGTGGAGGGAGTTACGGTGGGGCAGGAGGGCGGGGAGGGGGAGGGGCAGGGCGGAGGTTGCTAAAAACCGGCATATGGATAATTGCAGGTAAGTAAACAATTTAATTAATAAAACGAATTTCGTAGCTCGCACTGCATTGCATTTTGCGATACAAGGCGCACTACGAAATTCGTTTTATTAATTAAATTGTTTACTTACCTGCAATTATCCATATGCCGGTTTTTAGCAACCTCCGCCCTGCCCCTCCCCCTCCCCGCCCTCCTGCCCCACCGTAACTCCCTCCACGAGCCGTCGCTGATTGCCAGCCTGCCACCTAATCTCCTGGGTCTGCTCTGTCGAATGAGAGTAGAGCTGGGAGGAATGAACTGGTTTGGAATGGGTGTCGAGTGATCAATAAACCAGGTTTTGGTGAGGAGTGCAATATCTGCTTCTTTATCAAGCAGAGCTTTGGCGATATCTGTGGCATGTTTAGCTGATGATCTGCAACTGATGAGTAGTCCTAGCCCATGTTAGAGGGCTAGGACTATTGTTTGTGGTATGTAGTGTCTGAATGGTGGTGTCTTGAGCAGGTGGTCTAGGCGAGGTGATCTTTCGAGGGACTCTATTTGTGCCAATGATTACTGGAATAGTGGACAAAGGTTTGTGGACCATATGATGTAAGATTCTGTGGCAGATTGGATACAGGGATGAGAGCTCAGTAAGGTCTGTGGAACGCATGACTCAAGGGAATAGTGGTCCAATAGAGGTGCTGGCTGTAAGTTGGAGAACCTATATGGGAAGACAGCTCCTCTCTCCCAGAGGTGTGGTAACGGGTTAACTTGGCCTTGGATCAAAAGGCCCTTTTTTACCTGTGAGATGTCATTGGCTAGTGAATCATTCAAGTTGTTCTATTCAATTCAGGAGCTGGGAAAGTCTGCCAGTGAGGTTCCAGCTCTGAAAGTGGGTGTATACACAGCTGGTCTCGCAGTTAAGGAAGGCGAGTGAGCTGCTTTATAGGCAGAGTCAGTGACATTGAGGTTGGAGAGGCGGACAGTGGTGTGAGCTGAGAAGGGTTTACATGAGTGAAGAGGGGTGAGCCTGTATGGGACTCAGTGCTGCTGTCTTGATTTGAGGCTGGCGTCATCAGGCTCGAGGGGCACATCAGTGACTTTTGTTACCTTTTGATCGTTGGTTAGGGTGGGTGCGATTGGAGTCATTCTAGTGAATACTTGGCCAGGAGTATGTCAAGGGGGGCATCACGTTTGCTTAGTGAGTCAGAGGGCACAGCAAAGGTGCGTGACGAGTCCGCGGAGTCAGAGTGGCATGAAGGCTCGGGTGTGGCAGTAAGAGGTAGAGGGGAGATTGGGGGGTAGGCCATGTTGTGTTAATGTAGTGATAAGTGACAGGAAGTGACAGTCAAAGATGGTGAGGTTATGGTCTGTAGCCTGTCCCTCTAAAGGTTAGGGAGGGGGCTGTGGTGAGTTTAGTTTCGTAGGGGATTTTGATTGATTTGGTAACTTGTAGGTAGAGAAGGAAGACGTCACTCCACTTTTCAGGGCATTTTGAGTAGAAGACGGAGTTGGTTTTCTTGTTGCCATTGCTCACGCTATAGCAGGCATTGGCTATTCGTTTTTAAAGAAGTTGTTTGAGTAGGCTTTCTTTGAACTTCTTTTTTGTATTATTAGAGATTTTTAGGATAGCTGATGCTCTATGAGTTAGGGCCATGTCTCTTGAGTGCAGTGTGGAGGGGTTTAGGGAGGGGCATAGTTGGAGAGAATGAAAAGTCTGGTCGTCCAGCAAATCTAGGGGCCTCATTTATGAAAAGTGACGCATCGCTGCGTGAAAACAGCGATGCGTCACTTTTCACTGCGCACTCCTTGCGACACCAATGATGCGTCATACATTAAATATGAGTCGAGAAAACATGCTATTAGCAATGTTTTGCTTCATTGGGCTGAAATATCCAGCGATAGCGGCGAAATGCGTGAATATCGCTGAGAATACAGCGATATTCACGCATTAGCGACAAAATGCTCTTAGCCATGTTATCCACCTCCCATTGGATAACATGGCTAAGAACTTGTCTGGGCAGGTGTTAGTGTTTGGAGATTTTCGCACTTAGCGCAAATATTTCCAACGCTACGCCTGCCTTGCTAATATGCAATAGCGACGTTAGCCACTGTCTATAAGTTTCGGTCTTGTACCCATGATGTTCCAGGAAAAGATACTTAGTGGCTTATTCACAAGCCCTTGTGTCAAATTTACGCCTCATTTGCGTCACTTTTTGTGGTGCTGAGATGGCGTAAGTACTGCCCCACGTTGCTCCATATTTACGAAGTGACGCATCTAGGCAGTTGCGTCACTTTTAAAAGCCCTGCGCTGCATTATACCTGCATCAGGTATAATGTATGCCGGGTGGGTGTTCCCCCGCATCAAAGACTCGTAGAAGTGGTGCAGTGAAATCTATAAGATTTCAGTGAGCCAATTCCTCATACATGTCTCACAGAGGGTGTAAGGGTGACGCAGTGCTATATTAATAGCCCACCCCCTTGCATTTCTGGAGTTGTGTCACGCTTTCGACACAACTCCAGCAATTCATCAGTTTTGCGCCGCGAGATACTTCAGTGATACTGCTGTATCTGTCATTTCTTGGGACATGATGCGATATAAAGTAAATATGATGCATCGATTGTGTCGCAAGGAAGGCGCACTGGGAAGTGTTGCACCGCTACTTTGTCACAACAAAGCAAAACTTCTCATAAATAAGGCCCTTAGTGTGTCTTCTTTCGGGGTGCTTATTGTTTGATTAATTGGTATATGTGTTTTGGAGTTTTAAATGCTGACGCTAGCCAGTGCCATTGACTTTCTCCCATTGCTGTATCTTTCGGTTTGATATCAATACCAGTTGAACCTCAGGTATTCTGCAAAATCAAGCACGCAGGGGTGTGAATGTTCTGTCTTTGTTCCAGGTTTGTCAGGGGAACTGGGTAATGCTGTGACATGGGTTTCATTAGTGATACTTCCCACGATTCAAACTGATCCTTTACACGATTAATTTGGTTGACCATTTCCTCCGATGTTTGGGTTATCTCTGAGTGTCTGTCCAATTCGTTGAGCAGAAACCAGACTGATAGTCGATCTGTTGTTTAATGTGGTGTAGATTTGGTATCTCAGCTAACACTCTCATCATGTACCTATTTTTTGTGTGTCTGCTGACCTCTCGACTTGTATTGGGGGGGTTAAAACAATTTGCCAGGTGCCAGTGTCCATGACTGACAGGTGGAACAGAGCTCTGAAGGTTTATGCAATGTTTCCCTTATGTAATTCTGCATTTGCCTTTTGTTTTTAATTCTCACATTGGGGCATATTACCAAGCCCGCCAGAAATGCGTTAGCAACTTTTTAAAGTCTCTAACGCATTTTTTTTCACATCGCACTATTACCAATACGTCTCTAACCTGAGACGTATTCTTGACGTTATCTATCGCCTCGCGCTGGGGGCGATAGATAATGCTAATGGGATGCAGGGTGGGCGTTCCCACGTCCAACCACATGTAAAATGTGGTTGGAGGTGTTAAGACCCTATTATCAAGGCAGGCGTTGCTCTGATCAGGTGTTAGGCATTGTTAACATGGGGCTGTGGATCATAACTCTGAATCCACCCCACCCATATTATCAAGGCACACATTAGCGCATGAAAACAACGTTTGTTTTCATGCGCTAATGTTCGATATCGCAGACTATCGCCGGATTTAATTTCGCCTACGTGGTGCGCGTTGATAATTACGCGCTATCACGGCGAAAAAATCCGGCGATAGTTGGTGATATGGAAATGTGCAATGTGCGTATTTTAAAGCACATCTTGTTAATATGCCCCACATTCTTTGTACTAGCTGTTCTTGGTTTGCTACTGTCGGCTAGAGGAGGGGTAGTGTTGCTTCCTAATAAGGGGCACGTGATCAGGATGGTCCTGCCTGCCAGGGCTGTTGTTATGATGCGTTCAGATTTGTTTGTGTTGTTATTATTTCAGGAGAGCGTTGGTATTGTTAGAACGGC
Organism: Lissotriton vulgaris; assembly: GCF_964263255.1. Lineage (NCBI taxonomy): Eukaryota > Metazoa > Chordata > Amphibia > Caudata > Salamandridae > Lissotriton > Lissotriton vulgaris. The sequence continues at coordinate 28,413,782 of NC_141696.1, forward strand.
AACTGATTTATTACTGGTGGGTCTGGCCCTTTCCAAGTAATTTCATTCCAAACAGTTTCCGGTGGGTATATTTAATCTGTCAAGCTGTTGGATTCTGTCTGGGCCGTTTGTATTCTTTGATGTCATTTCTTCCTCTGCACCTTGTTCATCGGGGTCGATGTCTCCAATTTCAATGTATCTGACTGATCCCTTGTGATCCCTATTCTGGCTCTGTTTTTGGTATCTTAGGAAGGGGAGTTTGTTTACCTGTCACTTGATTACTTTTTTCCTTCCGGCTTATCTTTGCCGCGTCAGAGCTGTCCTTACTTCAGGCCATGTCGGGTGGTTCCTGCACTAATCTGTCAGATGACGCCAGGTATGAGACGTTTGTCGGGGCCTTTGCAGACCTTGTTGCTGGAGAAAATTGATTTTTCTGTGTAATAGTAAACATTGGGTAAAGACTTTTTCTATGTTCCACTTTTGGCACTGGACAATTGGCATTTCTCCTTGCCTTCCTAGCACATTATTTCAGTCGTTTTGTTAGTGGTTGCGTATTAAAGCCACCTGAATCTCTCAGCGATGTTTGAGGCACCGGGAGAGGGGATCTGTCAAGAATGCCGCAGTCGGTTCCCTACTAGGGCTATTCCGTAGCTTTTTTCCTTTTTTGTCTCATTTTGTTGCTCTACTGTTTGTTGATTTTTTGTATTGCTGTTATATTTACTGTTGCCAGCACTTGCTGTTGCATCTTTCTCTGTAGGGAATGTGATTTTTAATATTGTGGGTTCCTCTGGCTTCTCGCCTCGTTCCAAATATCAGATAGAATGACTGGCAGGGTGCTGAATGCGTCAATTATTTGGTCGCATTTACAGCTACCCAGCAGATCTGTACCATTGGTTGGTTGTGTGTAGATGTAATTTTTAAATGGTTGTATTGCAAAGGTTTTAATTAACTATGCAAATAAAATGTACTTACTTACTTACTTGATTGGTTGTGCCACAGCGAGCTGTTGGGTTACTATTTCTATTCTGGCGATGTGAGTTGCCGTGATATTCATGCGATCGATCTGGAGGTCAAGTTTGCCGGATTGCATGTTTAATACGGATATAGATGATTGCAGAATGTTTTGTAAGGAGGAGTGTGAAGATGAGATGTTCTCTGTATTAACTCGATTATAGTGCTCCTTGCATTGGTGAGTTTTTTGCGCTCCAAAGTTGTGGTTGTTCTGCTATACTGACAATGTACTAGGTTATTTCCCAGTTTGAGTACCGGATTGATCCTGGATTGGAGTACATTATTAATTTTGGAACAGTCTTTTGAATCAATATGAGTTTGTGTTGAAGAGTGACTGGAAATTTCTATTATCGAGGAGATTACCTGATGTTTTACTGTATCAGTTAAATTTATTGAATAAACTAAGGTGTCGATTATGATGGCGGTGAATCTGTATCCTCCGGGCCGGTGGAAGCCACAGCCGGCATGGAGGATGCGGATTTACCGCTGTGGATCTGCAAAACACCCACCGCCAGATTAGGATGGCGGTGGGAGCAGCAGCGGACGGCAGGTCCATCTGCCGCTGATCCACGGGTGTTGGCCGCAATTTGATGGCAGTGTCTGCAAGACACCGCCAGCTAAATTACGATGGGTTTGTAAACATGCCTTTCCGCTGCGGAATTTCTGCCGTGGAAAAGCATGTGGACATTAGCTTCTGGGGACCCCAGGATGTCGGGGGGTGGGGGTGCACATGCCTGCATTTGCATGTACAAAGCGGCAGGCACCACGCAGTGCCTGCCGCTTTGTGCATGCAAATGCAAAGCATGCATATTTAACCTTGCAGCAGGTGCTGCTTCAAGCAATGTTAAATATACAGGATGTGACCGCCAGGGTGGTGGTCACATCCGAATCCCAATGGAGGGAACGCCCCTGCCCCTGGGGACGGTCCCTCCACCTCGGGAGTGGCGGACGGACGCAAATCCGTCCGCCATTCCTTTCGACCACTTTATTCAGACTATATGATTGACTTAAGGTTTCTGCTTGCTGGGTGGTGCAAGCTGCTTTAATGTTTGTTTGATTAATTGTTTTAATCTGCAGGACTTTTACAAGGTCCACATTATCCATTATTAATGTGGAATGAAGCCAAGAGGCTTCCAGTTCATCCTTTTCTGATCTAGTAATATTACAAGGCGATCTACCATGTTCTGGGAGTTGGCTCGAATCTAATGTTTGATCCTTATTTGGGGTAGAATGTTGACGTCCAAAACTTTCAACCTTGCCTTAGACTGGGGGGCATATTATCAAGAAACAGCGTTAACATTATCGCTGCTTTAGCAGTAAAAAACTGCAGCTAAAGCGGCGATAATGGACTTGATAATGCGCCGTAGAGAATTCCCATAGAACCCATGTTATGGTGTGAACCTAGGCTTCTATGGGCATTCTCTACGGCGTATTATCAAGCCCATTATCGCCGCTTTAGCTGCAGTTTTCTGCTGCTAAAGCGGCAATAATATTAACGCTGTGCTCTATAATATGCCCCTGGGTTTCCTGATGGAATGACTTTTCAGCTGCTAATGTGGATGGATGTTTACCTAGTTCTAATTCCTTCTTGCAGCTGCTCAAAGTATGCATCTCCACCTGAACAGTCATTTTATTGTTTCTTAGTTTGTGGCTCTTTGTTTGATTTTCATTACTTACAGCCTCTTTTATATCGGACCTTGGTTGCTGATCCACATGCTTTTTTAATAGGTTTGTTTTTTGCGGCACATGGTTGGTCGGCAAGCCCTTTATACTTTCGGTTTCTGAGAAGATGGCTGCCATTAGATCCTTTTGAAAAGAAAATGTTCCTATGTTTGCATGTATATTTTGGAAATATATAGGTTTCCTTGATACCTATTTTACAATTTTTTATATTTTACCAAATGAATTGCAATATACCCGGTACACAATGAAAAAACATTGCAAGATGCAGCTCAGTTATTGGCTTTGGGTTCCCCGGGTTCTTGGTGAACCTACACTACCTATATCTCCTCGCAATCAGAAGGGTCCAGGGGACATAACCGTATATTGCTTTAAAAAACCTGCTATACATAGAAGAAGTTACAGCTGAAAACATTGGCACAAATGGCTGATTTTTCAACTCAATTTTGAAGCATGAATTATTCCAAATAGCCTAAACAAAGCTTAGCAAGGAGGGGAGGAGGCCTAGCAGCGATGGGATTAAAATGACTTGTTTAACATCTCACCTCATTTGTATTTCCTTTTAACAATACTTTTGCTTTGTATTTATTAAAACACTTGTGACAACACATCCATAATTAGTAATTAGCATAATGTTTTTATGTTTACAGGAGCTGCACTGAACTATTTATCAGTATTGTTTGTATCAGCACGTATTCGGGTTTTCCTTCTTACGTTGTCACGGGCACTGCATATTGAATCTAACCACTCCACATCTTATCATGGTGTTTGGGTTCATCCTCTACCTTAGTATATTGATTGAGTGTGCAACGTGTGTCCATGCTAGACCTCTCATGATTCATTGTTGGAGGTTCTGATGTCCTCCATTGATGTGCGATGTCTCTCATTCAGGTGATCGGCCCCAGTATTCGGAATATTTTTTCTAATGAGTGAAATCTTCTTCATCTACTATATTAAACAGCTGTTTTTGGGGTGAGCTCAAGGGGAAGAACCAGGACCATATTTGAATCACTTAGTAATGCTTGCCAAAAAGGTTGGAGGAATCTAATTGACCATATGGTGTGTAGGTAGTTCCTAATCTCAGTTTTGCATCTAAGGCATGTGAGGCGGGACTTTGCAGATGCCATGACAGTTAGAGAGCAATTTTGCTCTTTCATTTGTAGCAGTGCATTATAATCATGGGTAGTTCGCACCTACACATAACCCTTTATTGTTCTAACTTAGCCCGTTAGCAATTAAGCTGTAATAATGTGAAAGGTGACATGTTAGGAATATATATGATATAAAAGTGTAGAAATTAATATTGCAGCTACGTATATATAGCTGAAAACCTTAACGTGTAGAATTCGCATATGCTGCGGACAAGAATTTACGTATTTGATGTGCTATTGTAATGTGTTATTTAGAAATGCTCAGTAAATAGTGTTCACAAGTTTTTTGCCATTTCTTATGTTGACCTATGTCGGTAGGCCTGAATTGTATTTTCCCTCTGGAGGCTCTTGCATTAGACTTACTAATGCATTTCATGTGAATGTTGGATTTGTTCTTTTTCACATTTTTGTTGCAGTTGGAGAATTCATCCTTGTTAGTTAGAATAATGTCTTTGTTTTAGAAGTTAAGTTTAGGGAGGAGAGAATACATTGAACTGCGATACTGATAATAAAGAACTGTTGTACTTTCTCATCAGAGAGAGCCTGCGAATCAAGGTCATCTCGCCAAGGCCTGGCATCATCGCTGCCGTGTGGAAAGTTACCTACAAGAGGTGGGTTGACTGGATGGTGTGATGCCAAAATGCATCTTGTGATACTACCTGAAAAGTGAAGTATTTTAGTTAGGGTCAGCGTCCGGGGACTTCTGTCTTGCCTTGAGAAAGGGAGCACCTTAGAATGAGCTCTGTAGCTTTATAGTACTTGAACCCATCTAATGTGAAGAGACTTCTTAGAAAGGCTTCACATGCTGACACCTTTATGGATCTTGCCTGGGAAAATGCTAAGTAGGGATGTCACGTTAGTGGTAGTGACTAATGCTTTATACTTAAGAACCTCCAATGAAGGGGAATATTGATGCTGGTGCTATTATTTACTGTGTCCTGATTCTGGAACTGATTATTCTGTGCATGCTGCACCGTCTTAATTTCACCCGTAGGTTCGGCTTTGCATTAGTTCCAATGTACATATATACCCTCATCTTAAGGTGCTTGTATATCTAACTGCTCTTGGCTTTATAATGTAAGAAATCTATTCGGGAGTCTGTGATTCTTAGGAGTCCTAATTCATTGGAACGGTAATAAATGATTGGCTGATGATTTTCCTCCCCTCCACTCTTCTATGCTGACATAAAAATCAGCAGAGGGTTCCAGAGTAAATCTAGAACGTGGAATCCGGCTACTTCATAAGCATGGGGGTAGGACAAATTTGATGTGAATAACTGAATTGGATGAAGCAGTATCTGATGGAGGTGGCATACTCTTTTGGGGCGATAATCACAAACATCTAGTCTTCTTTGCTAGTGGTCCCAAATCTTCCTCCAAGTTGGTATAAGCTTGGGAATGTATCCAGTGTATTCATTATTATGGAGTAATGTAGTGTTGACATTGGCTGTTTTTGGGGAAAAGGAGAAATGGTAACTTTAGCCGCTAGTAGACTAAATTCTAGGGGGCAGATTTACAATAACTGTCGCATCCCTCCATATCAGCAGGGATGCGCCAGTTATTGTGCGCCACTGCTCCGCCTGTATCAATGCGCCGCATTTACAATGCGGCGCACCATGGGGCAAAAATGGCACAGATGCGTCACACATCTGTGCTGTAAAGGCGGCACATTGCTGGAGTTGCGTCGCAAGCGCGATGCAGCTCCAGAAAGGTTCTGATGTGCCCTATCTTCACATTGCTGCGTCAATCCTTACACCTGCTTCAAGCACGCACAGGGTCTTGACGCAGCATGGCCTTAAATGTGACTGAGTGAAATCTTGTTGAAACGCCTCCCGCGCCGGAACGCCTACATGTGGCACAGGGCTTTACAACGTGACGCATCTCCCTGATGCAAAAACAACAATTGATGGACAGAATGCAGAACAATGTCATACATTCACCTAAGTACAGATATCTGGGCCTAAATCCATCGTTTTTTTGCACTCCATACCACCCCAGTTCAGACATGGCCATATGCAAATCAGCCTTGACCCTGTGCCTCATGGGAACAGTCCAGCCTGAACTGCCAAGCCATGTCTTTCCTGGACAGGAATCAAGCATCCTAGGACTGGTTTCCTGCTATCAGCCGTCTTCAGCCAGGTTAGCTTGACTCCAGTGGTGTGGAGAGCATGGGACTCACGTCTGAGCATACTCATCCCACTCGGGATGACAAACGTAAAAACAACAATTGATGGACAGAATGCAGAACAATGTCATACTATCACCCCAGTACAGAGATCTGGGCCTAAATCCATCTTTTTTTGCACTCCACACCACCCCAGTTCAGATATGACCATATGCAAATCACCCTTGACCCTGTGCCTCATGGGAACAGTCCAGCCCGAACTGCCAAGCCATGTCTTTCCTGGACCGGAATCAAGCATCCTAGGACCGATTTCTGGCTATCAGCCGTCTTCAGCCAGGTTAGCTTGACTCCAGTGGTGTGGGGAGCATGGGACTCATGTCTGAGCATACCCATCCCACTCGGGGCGACAAATGCAAAAACAACAATTGATGGACAGAATGCAGAACAATGTCATACATTCATCCCAGTACAGAAATCTGGGCCTAAATCCATCGTTTTTTTGCACTCCACACCACCCCAGTTCAGACATGACCATATGCAAATCAGCCTTGACCCTGTGCCTCATGGGAACAGTCCAGCTCGAACTGCCAAGCCATGTTTTTCCTGGACCGGAATCAAGCATCCTAGGACCGGTTTCTGGCTATAAGCCATCTTCAGCCAGGTTAGCTTGACTCCAGTGGTGTGGAGAGCATGGGACTCACGTCTGAGCATACCCAACCCACTCGGGGTGAAAAATGCAAAAACAACAATTGATAGACAGAATGCAAAACAATGTCATTCATTCACCCCGGTACAGAGATCTGGGCCTAAATCCTTTGTTTTTTTGCACTCCACACCACCTCAGTTCAAACATGACCACATGCAAATCAGCCTTGACCCAGTGCCTCATGGGAACAGTCCAGTCCGAACTGCCAAGCCATGTCTTTCCTGGACCGGAATCAAGCATCCTAGGACCGGTTTCTGGCTGTCAGCCATCTTCAGCCAGGTTAGCGTGACTCCATTGGTGTGGAGAGCATGGGACTCACATCTGAGCATACCCATCCCACTCGGGGTGACAAATGCAAAAGCAACAATTGATGGACAGAATGAAGAACAATGTCATACATTCACCCCAGTACAGAGATCTGGGCCTAAATCCATCGTTTAGTTGCACTCCACACCACCCCAGTTCAGACATGACCATATGCAAATCAGCCTTGACCCAATGCCTCATGGGAACAGTCCAGCCCGAACTGCCAAGCCATGTCTTTCCTCGACCGGAATCAAGCATCCTAGGACAGGTTTCTGGCTATCAGCTTTCTTCAGCCAGGTTAGCTTGACTCCAGTGGTGTGGAGAGCATGGGACTCACGTCTGAGCATACCCATTGCACTCGGGGTGACGAATTCAAAAACAACAATTGATGGACAGAATCCAGAACAATGTCATACATTCACCCCAGTGGGTATGCTCGGATGGCAATTTGCTGTTTTTATGTATGCTGCAGAATGCAGCGCACTTAGAAACAGCGAAAACGAGGAGAAATTAATCAGATCTCCTCATTGCACCAGTTTAAGACCAGGTTTTCTCTGGTCTCATTTTTGGTGCTGCCCCATATTTACACCAGCCTTGTAAATAGGGGGCATTGTCAAAAAGCAGGAGGTGTTGTGGTGGAATGTCCACTGCAACACCTATTGCCCACCCCTTTCACACAACGTGCTTTGTGGATAGGGGCATTATTTACAAGTCGGCATTAAGCCAAGTTTAGTGGCTTAACACCATCTTGTCAATAAGGCGAATGGGTTATCTCCAGCAGATTTTCATAAAAGTGATGTTCTGGTGGCGATAACCCCTTGTAAATAGGCCCCCTAATGATTTGATGTTCTATTGTTTGTATTTCGAACACTGAGGATCTTATTCTTACAAACCACAGCATGTGGATCTTGCATGGGTGTGAATTTCTAACTCTTTGGAATTCATGCCTGGAAACCTTTGCTAGTCGATAATTTCCATGTGTAAACAGGAAAATGTTTGATGAATTCCTTCTTTGCATGCACAAATATGCACAAGTATATTTTTGCAGAATGAAAAAAAAAATTTTTGGTTTACTTCCATGGGAAAATATACTGTGGTGAAGATTCTGGCCGTACACCCCCACAATTTCTTTGGTGGTGTGGAAGGTGCTCTAGGCCCCTTCCCACCGAAATAAAGTTACTCTTGCCCTTCAGACCAGTGAATCACTGAACAATTTTAAGGTTGCAAGGGGTCAGAAAAGGGTACAAGAATATTCACAACATTCACGTTTGGTGATGTTCGCAAACTTCCATGGCATAGATGAATATTTAATTACACAAATTCAAAACTAACTTCTGTGAATTACAAAGGTAACATTGTGCTTTTAAAAAGGCTATTTGCATGTGTAAATCTCACTAACATGATCAAAGAAATTTTCACATACAAGAAAATAGTTCAACACAAAGAAGTTTTGCTTTAACCAATCAATTTCCGTCCCACATTTTTACAATTTATTTCCTTTTTCATTTTTTATAATATCAAAACAACATTTTCCAATTAGATGCTGTCTTGTGTTCCTTGTAGGCCTCAAAAGAATGATATAACACTTGGGAAAGAATATACATCCGAGCAGTCCAGCACTGGAGCTGAGGATGGCAAACACCTCCACAGCCACCATGTACTTCCCCCGCGTGCTCAGGTACGCCGGGATGAAGGAGATCCACACACTGACAAACACCAGCATACTGAAGGTGATCAGCTTGGCCTCGTTGAAGCTTCCCGGCAGGTTCCTTGAGAGAAAGGCCACTATAAAGCTGACTGTGGCCAGGAGGCCCATGTATCCCAGCATGCAATAGAAGAAGATAGTATTGCCTTCATTACACTCTAAAATGATCTTCTCATTATATGACAGAAAGTTCAGTTCAGGAATAGGATGAGATGCCAGCAACCAAGCAGCACAGATAAGAACTTGACCTACAGAGCAAAAGAATATTATACAACTCGGTGTCCTTGATCCCAGGCACTTCCTTGCAAAGCTGCTGGGATTTGTTGCTTTGAAGGCAATGACAACAAGTATTGTTTTTGCCAGAACTGTGGAGACACTGAGGGTAAAGATCACCCCAAATACAGTCTGCTGTAACATGCAGGTGAGTTCCCTAGGCTGACCGATGAAAATGAAGGAGCAGAGGAAGCAGAGTATCAGTGCGACAAGGAGCAGGTAACTAAGTCCTCGGTTGTTGGCTTTGACAATTGGAGTTCCTCGGTACTTGATGAAGACACAAAGCACTATTGTAGCGATGAATGTCAAGAAGATAGCACCGCTTGCGAGCACCTGACCCAGTGGCTCTTCAAGCGAAAGGAACTCAATCATTTTGTTGATGCATTGGTCGTGCTTATCATTGGACCACTTGTCTTCAGGACATTTTGTGCATTCATCTGTAGCTGATTGAACAATATTCAATATTATATTTTGTCATACATGGTATTTATAAAACATAAGACTATGAATTTAAATTTGAATTTAAATACTTCAATAGACATTATCCGTAAAAGATCATTTTAACATTAGTCATTGATCCAATATACATATTTGTTTGTGAAAAGTGACAAACTTGACTGGGAAAAGATATTTTTACTTTTGTGTAAGCATTTTTTACTTTATGTGGTTAGTGAATGGTTAGCTGTATTGGGTCTACAATCTTTGGTAGGGCACTAGAGACTATTCATACGATCAAAAGACCTTCTTGTTTTCACATGAATACACTATTGGTCACTGTTTCAAACACTGAGGGGCAGATTAACAAGACCCAATGCACCACATTTACTCCGCCGTTGCATCACTTATGTGAGGCAGTGGCGGCGTAAAACATGCGCCACATTGCGCCTTATTTACAATATGATGCATCTAGAGAGATGCAACAGGTTGTAAAGCTCTGCGTCACATGAAACCTGCGTTAGGTTTCATGTCGGTGTTCCAATGCAGGGTGGGCTTTCCGTCACAGGAACTTCTCGTAAAAGTGACACAGTGAAATCTACAAGATTTCGCGGAGTCACTTTTACGTCCATGCTGCGTCAATACCCTGCGCCTACTTGAAGCAGACGTAAGGAGTGACGCAGCATGCTAGGCATAGGGCACCGCTGAGCATTGCTGGAGCCGCGTTGCGCTTGCGACACGACTCCAGCAATGCGCCACCCTTACGCCACAGGATGCAACACGAATCGCCGTATCCTTGCGCCACTTTGCGCCGCATTGTGAATGCGACACATTTGTGGTGGCGCAGCAAGGGAATTGCGTGTTGCATGTGTTCTGGCGCATCCCTGCTGATTTGCAGAGCTGCACCAGAACTCGTAAATCTGCCCCTCAATGTTAATGTTCTAAGATGGCTTGCATGAGAAATATGCTGACCATGTTGTTTATAATGAGTGTTAGTCCTGTCATCCTTAGGATAGTCTTCCCTCTACTTTTTGCCTGCTTACCTCCAGATTTTGGTGTGTCTTTTTGTTGCCTTTAGGACTCTGAGCACTTTCGCACTATTGAGCAGTGCTAAAGTGCATGTGCTACTCCTCTAAAAGATGGTGACATTGAAGTATACCTGATTGGCATAGTTAGTTTACCTGTAAGTCCCTCCACCATATATCCAAGTCCTGTAATTTAAATGCTTCTGGTGGGTCTGAGGCACTGGTTGTGCCACCCACACAAGTCCTTTCAAGCCTGTCTCAGGACTGCCATTGCAGGGGTTGTGTGTGCAGATTACTGTCACTGCGCCTTCGCATTTAAAACCATTTGCCAAGCCTTAAACCTCACTTTTGTTTACACATAGGTCACCACTAGGTTAGGCCCTTGATAGCCCTATGGGCAGGGGACTGTGTAACCAAAAGGTATGATATGTACTTTTAAGTTTTACATGTACTGGTAAGCACAAACAGATCAATTCGTTTTTCACTACTGGAAGGTGTACTCCTCTCATAGGCTAGCATTTGGAATTCCTTACAACACTTTTAAGCTGTAGTTCCTGATACAAAGTAATGGATGCATCATGATTAATATCTTTGGAATGGTAATGATACATTCTCTATAATGGTTGAGTGGGATTTTACATTACTATTTTAGAAATGCCACTTTTAGAAAGTGGACATTTCCCTGTGTGCCTGCAGCCTGTTTCAAATATAAGCCTAGTTTGGGTAACAGCTGCACTATGTTCATTCCCTCTAGACAGCCACAAACACAGGAAGGGTGGGCATGACAGAGGACTCATCTGCATTCATCTGTATTCTGATAGCCTTCCTGAGCAGAAGGGGGAAACAGAGCTGAAACATCTGAACAGGCAGAGTCCGATCCCCACACAATGAACTGATTACCCTCCACACATAGCCTGCCAGACAGGGCTGGGATGAAAGGGGACTTGTGCATTTCAAGGAGCTGCTTTGAGGGCACCCCCACTTCAAAGGCACATTTGGGTACAAGTAATGTGGCTCCGCTCATTCCATATCAGTACTTTACCAGGAGTAAGGGCTGTTGTGGTACAAGGATTGCCACTCTGCTTGAGTGACTATTCCAGGGAACTGCTTCACTGCTGTGCTGAGCTGCTCCTGCAGACCACTGATCTCTGTCCTGCTTACTGGACCCATCTCACTTGAACCCAGAGTGGCTCCATGGGCTTGCTGGCGTGCCTCCTGTTTTTTGAAGTCTCAGGGTCATAAAAGGCTTTCTACAACCTTCTTGGTTCTGATGGACTTTGCCATCTGGGAGTCCTATCCTTGCCCGAGGTGCCCCTCCTATCCTTGGCCTCTTAACTCATAAGGGTTTTTTGCAGTTTTTCCTACATCAATGTAAACGCAGATGCACTGATCAGAACTGACACATTGCCATCAATGCAGAAGAAGCCGCCGCTCGACAACAGCAGTTCTACAGCAGGTGTGGCTCAATGACGACAAACAGTATGGTTCGACGATGACACCGTGCTTTTATTTTACAGGTGTTTGTCAACAAAGCTTTCTTCAATGGTGAGCATAGGCACCAGTGCTGGCCTCCATCCACAGGATTAACGACGATGCATCACCTTTTCGACTCCTCACCTCGAGTCCTCTATGTCAACGCTTTGCTCCATCCAAGGTACTTTGTCGGCAGGACCTCTCTGAGTCCTGTAGGCAGCCTCCCCTCTATTGAGGTAGACCTGAACTTTGGATTTACTCCGGTCTAGTGTGACCTCAAGTAACCTTTCAGCGCTATTGACTTCTGAGCACTATTTCTGCTTTATTTTTTTTTTAATTTATAACACAGGGACTACTAATTCGCGAATTTGTCATTTTGGTCTTGTTTTATCTATTTTTCTGAACCTGTGTGGAGTCTTTTTGTGGTGCTTTCATTGTGTTACTGTGTGTGTAACGGTAAAAAATCTTGGTGAGCATGTAAAAGTTCCGCGAACAAGGGAAATTGCTTGTTCCGCCCGTTGGCGATGCTTTTTTCCTGTTCGCAAAAGCTGCTTGCGTGCTCGGGGAGAAATATCTCGCCGACATGCATTTTGAAAGCGCAAACAAGCATAAAATCAGTGAAGCCGCAGATCGCGATGTTGTAGTGGGCTGCAAAATAGAATTTCAGGTTTCAAATGAGTGTAGTAAAAGCACTTTGGTCTCTTGCAGGAAATGGACACCCCGATGGTAAATGATTTCCTTGCACTAAATTGCAATGATTTTTTATGGAGTTGTAATACCCCAAAGGTGGATACAAGGTTTGAGCTGGTATCTAAATTAACTGAAGATGTTGAATTATTATCTGATACATATGTGGATCGTCAAAGAAGATTTTAATGATTCCCTCTTCGAAAGTCACATAGAGGATTCAATATAGGAATTACGCAACTCTTTCCTTAGTGTCCCATCCACTTTACAAATGTTTTGGGTGTGGTGCCTGTTTGATACAGGAATATTTTGCACTTCAACTCGGAGGACATAATAGTTGGTTTAGCTAGAATTCTGTGGTGCTCAATGTGTGAGTTTTAGAAATACATATATTCTGTACTATACATAATAGACTTCAGTCATTGTGATCTAATGAACAGTCAGAAACTTGGGCCTTGTTTTTAAAGTGACCTCTGTAGCCAGGTTTGCTGAAGCAACCATCAATAGGTTATGTTATTCACTGCTCTGTGTTACTCTGCATAAAGGGGGCGTTACATTGGTGATGCATGCAAATCCATATCTACAAACACTCATAGACAGGGATTTGCACCAAACTCTTATGCCTCCTAGAAGCAGACGTAACTAGGGAAAATGTTTCAATTTCTCCTATTTTTTCCTACTTTGCATGCATGATGAGAATGGGATAGAACCTGCAGAATCATTGATTGTAACTGAAGGATGCTGGGAAAGAGGCACTCAGCCTTTGCTCACTGAACTTCTCAGTGCAGCTGACCATGTATGGCATGAAGAGCAGGCCTTGATAATATATTGAACATACACCTTATTGCTCAAACAGGCATGGAGGTGTGATCCATTTCAAACTCGAAACAGGTTTTATTTTCTGCTGGGTTAGAGTTAGCTTAATGCTTAGAAGCAAGGCAGGATATAAATGTATAATTGCAGTGATGTTGGAGTATTAACTTTTATTCACACTTTTAGTAAACATTGCTGCTGCCATTTTATTTGTCTTTTTTTGTGTTTTAATTCATAATGTGCGCACTAGATTAGGATTTTGATTTTGAAATAAATCTTTAAAATAGATTTCTTGTTTTCTAGTTTTCTTGAGTGTGCTATTCATATATGAAAGAGGGTTTGGGGTTCTACTAACTATCCCTAGAATTTCTCATGGGGTTGCGTGTTACCAGAAACAAATCTCACTCAAGTATTGCCCGCTGAGCTTAGGGGTGGTTGAGGTCCAACTAGACTTTCAGTCTCGAGTGGGCACATTGGCCAAGTCCTTAGTTCCAAGAGGTTTAGAAATTGCAATTCTACAATCCTAGAACAATCTATAAACAAGATGATGTTGTTTTTGTCATTGCTGCTCTGTGTTGTCAGTACTCTGTTAACTCATACCAAAGTGTATGCAAGGGGCACAGGACAATGAATATACCATAGTATAAGATCAACAAAAAAGATTCAACAGAATCCAGATTTTTCAAAATGAAGGTCCTATACCTTCAGTATGATTGCAAAATCCTTAGGGCCTCATTTATGAGGCTTTGCCGTAGGGTAGCGAAGGCCTGCTGTGCTTCCCTACAGCAAAAGAAAAAGGGCGGGACTGTGCTGTATCTATAAGATACGGCACATTCCTGTCCTTTTCCCCTGTGCCGGCGCACAATGGGCTGCCTGCGCCAACGCAGGCACCTTTGCACAATGGTGCAAGGGTGCCTGCGTTGCATTGATGATTATTTTTGTACAGGAAGGAAAATCTTTCTGTACAAAAATAATCACAACAGGCTTTTTCCTCTTTCTATCTGTGTTGCAGAATGCAGCACACATAGAATAAGGAAAAACGAGGAGAAATAAAGATATTTCTCCTTGTTGTGCCGCCTTAGCCTCCCCAGGGGAGGCGTAAGGTTTTAGCGGTGTCTCAGATTTACGATTTCTCGTAAATCTGGGGCAGTGCCAAAATGCCATGGACGTTGCTGGGAATGCCCCCAGCAAAACCTATTGTACGCCCCTTCAATGCAGAACACTGCGTTAAAAGGACTGATATTTTTCAGGCAGCACTAAGCAAAAAAAAAGCCGCTTAGTGCTGCCTGAAAAATATCACGCGGGCTTCTGCGCCACGGAACATCACAAAAAGTGACATTCGGAGGCGCCCAGAGTCTCATAAATGAGGCCCTAAGAGGTTAGGCAAGTAGCAGAGGCCAAATGCTTACTCAGGTAGGGCAGCAGCTCAAGTAGCTTCCTTTTATGTTGTATATGGTGCAATGAACTCAATACTAGGAGGTTTTATATCAGTTTTACATGGTTTTCATAGCTACTGTAATACACAATTAAAGGTCCTTTAAAATGTCGGTCAATGTGTGATAAACCTCACCAGGATCAGTGATCTCTCCATGGGCGCAAGGAATGCAATCGAAGCAACACACAGGCTGTCCCTCCCTGCCCACCTTTCTGTGTCCGGGCAGACAGTGTCCATTACATACCGACTGTGGAACCTGCAGAAAGAGCAGAGTAAAGTAGTGTAAAGGAAGAGCATTGTAACCACAATCCTTCATAAATTCATACATTGATTCATTAAAGCCAATAAATTAACCTTTGATCAACCCCCTAATGACTATGACCTAGAGTATATGGGCTTAACCGAGAAGCAATGTGTAAAGTAATTATGCAATACAAAACAACAATAAAGTGAAAACACAATACAGGAAAAACGCCTGGCCAAATTTAGAATAACAGAGCAAATTGTAATAAATAAAATGACACCAACACAATCAAAATGCAATTCGGAAATCTAGAGATAGGAATTGTAAGGATCGCAATCGCACCAAACAGCATTATGCACCAACAGTGTTCATCTGGTTTGATTCAGTAGGAAATATTATCTTGGGTCTTTGGACCAGAACATATGCCCACTAGGGACATAGAGGGGCATATTACCCAACGATTAGCGATATTTATCGCTAACTAGGCTTAGCAACACATTTTTTATCGCTAAGCATCGCCGGAAATTATTGCTGGGATAACTTGCAATTAGCAAGGTTTATCTCAAAAGCAATAAAAATCAGGCAAAATGCATGAATATCGCTGAGAATACAGCGATATTCATGCATTAGCAACAAAATGCTCTTAGCCATGTTATCAACCTCCCATTGGATAACATGGCTAAGAACTGGTCTGAGCAGGCGTTAGTTTTTGGCAATAGCGGGAATATTTCCATCGCTACGCCCGCCTTGCTAACAGGTGATAGCGACGTTAGCGACTGCTTTAAGTCGCTAACAGGTTGGGTACGCCCACTTTGCATGTCATTAGCGATAAATATCGCTGACATGCAAAGCGGGCCCCAAACCGCTCGCTATCGCCTAAAGCTGTCGCTAACTGCTGTTAGCGACAGCTTGCTAATAGAGTGATAGAATTATCGCCCTGCTTGGTAATATGCCACATACTTACCCAACTACCAAGGGACATAATATCCCTTAAAGCAGCTCCATACACCTTAATAAAAATCAATGGCTATCGCTCCAGCCTTTTAATAATACACCTTCTAGGACTTCACTTCACTTCACCAATGCACCAATTCGGCTTCATCAAAAGATCTCCGAAAAAATACCCTTCGGGGGACCCGCAGAGCATTGCAGTGCCGGCCCGACGAGGGGCAAAATCCCAATGATGAAGCATGACATCCTCCCACAATTAGAGTAGCACACAACGAGAGTACCTCCTTTTTTTTCTCTCTCTACTTAGGAACGGTGACTTCCTTTTGGTATAAAATTAAACTTTGACATGTCCTACATATGAATACTGGACACCCTGCCTTATGGGCAATACGACCTACTTATGAGTGACTTCTGAATATTTAACCCCTTGCATGCACGGCGAAGTTTCGCGCTGTGCGGCCGTTTTGAAGACTGGGCGGGATCATGACGGCCCCCAGCCGTCATCAGCACACGCCCACCGTGATGCATGACGGCCGGGGGCCGTCATCAGCATGGAAGGGGTTAAAGGAGAGGCTTTGACCTGTCTAAAGGAGTTATTTCGACAGGGCAAATTTGCAGTTTAGAACTACAAGATCCAGTCTACCAATGGTAGGCCAACAGTGATGTCCCCATTGTGAAGGAAGATGATAGCACAATGGCTGCCAAGGTCCACTAGTAACTTTTAACTTACAGGCCCTGGGCTTACTTTGTACCAAACACTAGGGACCCATAGGTTAGCTAAATATGTTAATCAGGTTTACACCAATTTCATCATCTTGGAAGAGGGATCACAGCTACTGTATCGCTTGTTAGAAGAGTTAAAGTGCATAGAGATCTACAGGCAGTTATGGCAAAAATATGGGGTACACCACACAAAAGATGGTCATTCCTACAAGCATAATAATGTAGACGAGAAGAGAGGGCACAGTGGAACCCATGGGTGGAGCAGAAAAAGGTTTAATGGCTCAGTTTACAGGGCGATATTTGCAGGATGACGTAAATACAGCGCATCCCTGAAAATATTGTTGATAAGTCATGGGCCCTAACATGGTTGAAGAAGAGTGAGAAGTAATGTGACATTCTGATGTTAGTTTAAAACAGAATGAACAACTGTGCATTGTCGGTACTAAGAGAGAGGATTCGAGGCACCAGTCTATTGATTCTCCTTGATTTATTCTTGGTCTAGTTGGCAGGGTGGTCCCTATATTTGTGTACTAATGATTTAAGGTTTTGAGTCTAGCTTTCCCTGAGTTTCTATTTCTACCATGAGTATGATGCCACTATGTCACTTGGAGTGTTGCTCTAACAGGTCCACCTGGTTCCTGGTTCAGTATCCTATAGGAAATATGTACAGTTGTGCTGTAACGGAATCCGACATTTCTTGAACTGTTCTTATTTGTACGGAGTTACAAGGACTTTGCTACTCGTAGGTTGCCCGTACGTCAGGGTGGCAGTGCTGTTGGAGACTCTTCTTTTCGCACGTTCCCCTTGGAGCAACCCGTACACCGAAATACCAACTGTAGAGTGGATAATAACTCTGTTCTTGCTTCACCACTTGCCATGAAAATCAATTGCTTGTGGTTCTAGAGTTTGGTTTGTTGCATTCTCTTTGCTATTGTTTGAATAATTTATTTAGTATTATGAGCAGACTTGTGTTCCTTTAGCATGCTCGAGAAATGATTCGCCAAATATACAAAGGATTACCGATTGACCTCTTATTTATGAATAAGGTTTAGGACCACTGTTGGAGCTTCCACAGTACTTTGATTGGATGGTTTACTGCTGCTGGAATTTGACTATCAGGGCGATGGGGATTTAGGGGCATATTACCAACGTTTAGCGATATTTACCGCTAACGATGCTTAGCAACGAATTTTTTAACGCTAAGCATCGCCGGAAATTATCGCAGAGATAACTTGCTATTAGCAAGGTTTATCTCAGTAGTGATAAAAATCCTTGCGCTAACTGCCAATTGAGAGATTATCTCTGGAAAACCAATGATAATCTCCCGAAGTTTGGCGTTAGCTTGATGATAGGGGCTCACAAACTTAGCCATGATATCCACCTTACATAGGATATCAGGGCTAAGTCAGGAAAATACCAGGTGTAAAAAAAGCAGTGCTAACCGCGGTTAGCACTGCTTTTTTTACATCACTAACAGGGTTAGCGAAATCCTTGATAATAGGAGAAATGTCGCTTAACAGCATTTCTCCTATTATTTTTCTCTGGAACGCCCCCTTTGCATCTCATTAGAGATGCAAGGGGAAGCGTAGAGAAAAAGGGTGCTAACATGCGAATGTGCGTGTTAGCACCCTGTTGCTAATAGGGAGATAATTTTATCTCCGCTTTCTTGGCTTTTAAAGCCAAAAAAGCGGAGATAAATCCCTTGATAATATGCCCCAAAATGTTTTATGGAGAGAAACAATCAGGTGCTTTAAGTTGAGCCATAGAGATGGTTTACTCATCATTTTCTAGTCAGTAATAGGAGTGCCTGACTTCCTTCCTAAATGGAGTTTCAGTTTTGAAGACAAACCCTTGGTAAGGAATCCTTTAATTCAGAGCCTAGGAGGTGTTGGCTTTCTTGCCTCATGCCTGGGTTAGGTGGATGCTCAGTATTAGATTTTCAAAATTCCAGGTCTGACAAAGCAAAGTATATCGCTTTTCTTCTCAAACATGGATAATTCTGGCCGAAGACCTAGACACAAGGAATGGGAGAGTACTAAAACCTAATTTCTACTAGGATATGGGGCTCTTCAGCTCTCTCCCTGCAAGGGTGCCTGTGTTGCAGGCAGGATTGTTTTGTGCAAGAAGGGATGACTCACTGCAAAAAATAATCATTAGAGGTGTATTCCTCTTTATATGTCTGTTGCAGAATGCAGCAGACATACATAGAGGAATAACTAAGAGAAAAAAAATATTTATCCTTATTACGCCTCACTGGGAAAGGTCAATCATTTTGACGCATTCCCAAGTTTACTAGCTTTTGTAGGTATGCAAGGTAATTCTAGGCACCACTATGCACTATGCATTTACTAAATAATGCAAAGCCACACCAAGTGGCTTTGATTGTCTTAATGACTGCTAAAAAGAATTTTGCGTCACCTAAGAGATGCAACCCAATGCAAAATCATAGTAAATATGCCACCCAAATCCACTCCATCAGTGGTGTAACTCTCCTTGTTTTACATGTACATATGTATGCACTGAAATATGCGGTAACATGTGAACCTAACTAGGAGCCATAAGACACGTAATAGTTGTTGGGGTGAGAATGGTTTAAAATTGTGCTCAAAACAGGTAGGGAATTGCTTCTTTACTGCTGGAAATTTCTTATAAGTTGTCATAGCTTCTAACTGATTCCATGACATCACATTTTTTTTTAACAAACTTCACTTTGCATTTTGAGAGATTTCCAGCGTTCTTTTGTGCCTAATGACTTAGCATGCAGACCTGTTGACTTCAAAGCCAGGCTGCAAATGGCAAGCAATATATCAACATACCTTTCAGTGAAACCTATGATCATGTTATCATGTTCACACAAGGGCTCCAGCAGCAAATTTCCAAGGTATACATTGAGAGCTGGTCACTAGCCCCCCTGCGTTTTCACTGTTCCACTGAGTGCAGGACACCTGTGTAGTTTGCCATCCACACAACTGGTAAGGAGTCTACCGCTAGTTGTGGGAGAGGTCAGAAGGTTTATGACCTTGAATTCCTTGATTTATCAATGTTTTATTTCAACTCTTCCCATGCCATTGTGCATTCTCTAGTCATGCCTGTGAGTTATTATTCAGCTCACCACTTGCTACTCATTTCTTCATAAAATGAGCAGCTCAGCTCCTCGGGATGCAATAGCGTTAACGGTGATCCTGATCGTGTAGCGGTTCTGTTCGTTATTCTGAATGGCGTGATATGCTGCGTGATATGCTGCAAAACGATATGACTGCAGAAAATCGAAAGAACGAAAAGAAACGGTGGTTTGGCGGGGGAGTTCAGTGGTTCTGTTTCGGCTCCAGCGGAGGACGCAGTGAGTACTCCTGGTGTGCGCGGTAGGCGGAGGCAGCCCAAGCACAGAGAAGACGCTACTCGGCTCTGTTTCTGTTCCGAGTCCCAGGGTTGGGAGACGGAGGTGTGGACAACGGAGGAGGCGGTGAGTGCAGTGTACGAAGCATAAGCATAAGCATAAGCTTATTGACAGTAAAATCAACAATTGCGGCAAAGGCTAAAGTAACCCCTGTGGAGGGCTATTGTCGGAGGTATATTTTAAAGTATTCCTCGGAAAATGTTTGCCAAAGTGGTGTGAATAACCTGACTTTATCCTCTATGGAAAATATCACGGTCCCACAGCAAGGAGGGGGAGCTTCTAGGGGTGTAGGTAGATGGATGGATGGTGACACCAGTAAACTTGTGGGGGCCAAGGTGTGGGGGGTGGTCAAACCAGTAAAAGTGGAGGACACAGTGCAGCAGACTGAAGCTCCTGCTCAGGCACAGAACACAAAGTTCAATAGGTACGCCCTTGGAGCCAGACTGACATTGTACCCTACTCGCATATCCCCCCCATCTCTGTTGTTAGATCAAGCAATAGGCGAGGTAAGGGTAAAGCCTACAGCTCTGATGGCGGTTTAGAGGAGTCCGGGTTAGGAAGTAAAAAAAAAGATACAGGTCTAAACAGAAGGAAGGTGAAAGCTAAGAAGTGCGTCCCACCACATATAAAGGTTACACCTTCGTTGAAAACATACTACAAACTTATGGCCTCCAGAACCTCCCAGACACCATCTAAATCATCAAAACCGTTAAAACCACTAATATCCTCACCCCCACCTACACCTCAAATAATTGCCGTTAAGCAGAGCACAGTGGACCAAGGAAAACTTAGAGGGGAGTTTAGAAAATAAGAAAAAATCTGGAAAAGTACTGGCAAAAAATTCTCCTAATGACAAGACTGACAAGGCTGAAAATTAGGTCGTTTTGAGTGTACACTCGGATGTCAGTCTGTCAAATAAGTACTCTGCATTGGTAAACAGTAACTCTGAAGAAGATGATATCCCTCAACCATTTCAACCATCTCTTGAACAGCTCAAGAAGCAGGGAAATTTAATATATACCAGTAAATCCTGTGTCACTAACCCAGAAGTAACCTCTTCTACTTTAACAGATATTCTCCTGACTATGAAAGAGGAAATAACGAACAGATTTACTGTCTCGGAAAACAATCAAGCAGAGTTGGCCAGCCGTTTCTCAACATCTGAAGCAAACCAGGCAGCTATCTAGGCCTCGTGTGAAGCTTTAGCTAAGAGACTGGATGATGTTACTTTGAGAACAGAGGCTATGGAAAAGGAAATTCCGTTGATAAGGGATTCATTGCGTGCTACTGATGTAGTAGTCGCAAAGTTAAGTGCACAAAATCGAGAGCTAAAAGAGGACATCGAAAGGTTAGAGAATCATTCTCGACGGAACAATTTAAAATTACTTAATGTGCCTGAAGCTCTGGAAGGGGCAGACTTGAAGGGGTTTGTGATTTCGCTGATGAAAGGAACTGTTTTGAAAGGAGATGAGACGGTGGACCTAGTACGGGGAATCCAGAGGGTGCACCGAGATCCCTTTCGAAGAAATCCAGCTAGGCAGAAACAGCGGAAAATTTTGGTAAATTTTCTGACTTACACAGTGAAAGAGCAGATCCTCTCGTTGGCTCTGAAGAAAAAACAATTGCTTTTAACACTTCCAATCCCTTTAACTTTCAAATAAGGTCCGATATTTCCCATGTGACAGCAACCAGACATTGGGAGCTTGGGAAAAGCTTGGATGAGTTGAATGGACTGGGGGTAAGGGCACAATTAAAGTTTCCTGCACACCTTAGGGTGATGTGGAACAACCACATGCATCTGGTAAAATTAGAGGAAGAGGCAGACATTTTAATTGTGAAGATCAGGAAGTAGCAGGGATCAAAGTGTAGTGAATAGCGACTCTATCCTGTTTGTCTCGTCTTTTTTCTCTTTTTTCTATGTCATTCAGGTTGGTCGACTAGATGTACTAAAAGCATGATAGAGCGATTTATTTCAGGAGCACACACACCTAAAAATAAAAATAAATATTGCATCCTGGAGAGGGAGTTGAGCTAAATAGGCTCAGCCTATTGGAAGGGAGGGTTCCTCATGTGGGGGAAGGGCACAGGGGAAGATGGCAAGGGGTGGGGTCACAGGGGGAGCACTTGGGTGGGGAACATAGGGAAAAAATCAAAAAATATACTCATCTCAATAGAATCAAGAATTTAGGCCCGATAGGAAATAGAAGAGATGATGGGAGACCAAACTTTGGGGAGTAAACAGACCATTTTCACTACCTGGAATGTTAATGGAATGCGGTGTCCCCGCAGGCAGAGATTAATTCTCAAACATCTGGAACTTGCGAGAGCTCAGATTTGCCTATTACAGGAGATGCACCTAAGCTTAATTGAAAGTCGATTAATATTTTCTAGGACTAAATGAATAAAATCTTTTGAGGCATTGCAACAGACAGCACATAATAGAGGAGTGGCAATACTAGTGAAACAAGGTATCTCCTGCACGATTAGGGGGGTCCAAACAGATACGTCTGGGAGATGGTTAGTAGTAAAAATGATATTGAATCATGTAGATGTAGTATGCACCTCCTTCTATGGCCCTAATGTTGATGACTCTTCCTATCCCTGAAAATGCAATCTATATTGATGTTGGAGGCACCACCGTACATCCTGGGAGGTGATTTCAATGTACTGTTGGATCCCACTAAAGATAGGTCAAATGAAAGCAATTATATAGGGCACACCTAAGATACGTCGTGCGTTGCGAAATATGATCCACGACCTAGACCTGGAGGACGTGTGGAGAGCTAAGGAAGGCACGCATCAGGGGTTTACATTTTATAGTAAGAAGTCCAAACATGCCTCTAGGATTGACTATGTCTTTATAGACAGACACTCCATTACAGATTTCAAGGAGATAGTAGTTAAGCCTAGCCATCTGTCAGACCACGCTCCTCTACAGTTTGTGTATCAGAAAAGCGAATTACAGGCGCAGTCTAGATGGACGTTAAAGAGGGCTATGCTTTTAAATTCTGAAATAATTGATTCTATCCAGACCTTTTCTCTAGAATTATTTTTACTTAACATGGGGTCTATAACCCTTGATTATATTTGGGATGCTTATAAGGCTGGGCTAAGAGGGAGGCTTCATGGCATTATATGTGCTAAGAGAAATATCATGGAACCCTGTGGTATGTTTTTGGTCAATTAAGTAAGACCAATGTATTTACTATGTGTAAGATCTGCGTAATTTATGGAGGGTAGGGGGACAGGTTCCTAATAGGATTTTATGTAAAGTACATCTAACATTAGTACCAATGGGTGACACAGAAGAAAAAAAATTGAACTAAGGTATGTATACACATACACATAGTAAATACATTGGTCTTACTTAATTGACCAAAAACATACCACAGGGTTCCATGATATTTCTCTCTGTACTTGCTCCCCTCCCTGTGAATTGAACCAGGGGAACCTTCCAAACTGTATTTTTGATTATATGTGCTAAGAACAGGACAGAGGCTGGGATACTGAAGAAAATTGAGGAAAGAATTGGACAGCTGGAGCTCGAAAGGATCGATATGCATAATGTAGAGCAGGAACGACTTCTTCAGATTGAGCAAGAATTGGATCTGGCTAGGCAACAATACAGAGGGAAATTGGATGCGAAATGTAAAGTCCAATGGGATTCAAGTAGGATGGAAAGCTTTGAATACGGAGAGAAGGCAGGAGCACTATTGGCTAGGAAAGCCAGAACTGATCGAATTTTTGGTCTCCCACCCCCTAATCTGGCCTAGGGGCATAGGCTGATTAGACACTGTTCCCTTCATATTTTTTGATGACATCATATTTTAGGTGTGTCTTATTTGAGTATTTCCCAATTCCACTTTTACCTTTACATTTAATTTATCCTGATTAAAAATTGTTCTCTCGCACTGTATAGTTTTGTTGACTTCATATTTCAGGTGTTTCTCATTTGAGGATTTAACAATTCCGCTTTTACCTTTACATTAATACATCCTGCCCTCTGTTATTTCAGCATCTTTATCATTACACTGGCCAGCTCCTTTGCCAACTTTATTGCGCTACAGCAAGACTAACCATCCAGTACTTTTGGTGAGAAATACTATGTATATATTCTGGAACAATTAGGATTAGTCATTTTGCATTTATTAGAACTGGTTAACACTCCATACCTTGCTCAGTAGTATTTAAATGTATTCTACTCTTTACTTTTATTCCTCTCTAGCTTCCTCCTTTTGTGAACTCTGCCCTACCCTATTCTTCTCACTGACATATTTTTCCGAAGTCTTAGATGCAATACTTGGTTGTATATTATTTCTTTTAACGATGTGGTTACTGTATTTACCATGTTTTACCATCATTGCTGTCTGTATATCTCGAATTTGGGTAACATGCCCTCCAGTTAGTAGGATTGTTATTGTGTCCCCTTAGGTTTTGTGTTGTCTCCTTGGCTTCTGAATGCCTGATCTGATGTTTTTAGCACTTGTATGTCTTTTTGCCATGATTATTTTATGTTACTATATGTCATTAATATATGTGTATATTTCACGTTGTTTTCAGCCCTGACGAAGCTCCCATGTTTGGGGAGCGAAACGCGTTGGCTGTCCTGTGCACTTTGAAAATACGAAAATAAAAAGAAAAATATATTTTTTGATACAACTCTGGTCCTGTTGATTTAATTTGTGCTTGGTGCTGCCTCCATTCTTCTCCAAAGTTTCTATCTGGAATTCCAGTGGGACCGAACCGCAGCAGGTCCTGGAGGTTATCAGCACAACAAGACTGAATACTTTAAGGGACGTTGGAAATTTGAGGTGCTGGTCGTTTGATCCGCTGTGGAACATTTTTCTTTGATACCAATAAAAAGGGCAGGGATCATGATTTGGAAAGAGTTTATGGATGCTGAAGGGGTACACCCATGGGAGTACTTGAGGGCAAACGTAGGGACTGGTCTATCAAGATTCAAATATCTTCAATTGGTGTCTTGGAACACAGCAGTACGCGAGGAGATAAAAGGTAATGAGGAAATGGAAAGGCGAAGTCAATTCATCTTACCAATTAAAAAAGAAATCTCTGTATGGTATGAACATCTATTAAAGTCTGAACATAATGGGATCCCTCCGGCAAAGGGGATTTGGAATAATTCCTTCATGGCACCGCAGGCTGAGGGCATGCTCGAACCATCTTTAAAGACATTAGATAACTATATAAAGCCTGAAAAAGAATTATTTCTTCGTGGTCAATAGTCTCTATTATACTCCCTATAAAATCGCAAAATATGCTCCCATACCCCTGCCAAAATGCCCGCGATTTCACACATTGTTGGCAGATGACATTCACATGTTTTTCGAATGTAAAGAGCTGGAACTTTTTTAGAAAGATGTGGGGCACACACTGTTGGGAGTTTTTAAGACTAGGGTTGAAGTCAATCCTTCCTTGATTATATTTGGAGATGACGGTCTATTTTATCAGACTGCCGCACGGCAGGAAAAAGGGCTCCTATTGTACATGATCCTGCTGGCAAGGAGGGAAATCTGTAGGAGGTGGAAAGATCCCCTCCCCCCGAGAAGTGAGGACTGGTTAAAAGCATCTTTTGTCATGGCTTGGCTGGAATATGAGAGAGTAGAGGATAAGCCATCTAATATCTGGCACACTCTAATGAGGTGGGGGAGAAATCTAAGACTGATCCAGTCGCTCTAATGATTACACCATGTCCCCAGTACAAAAGAGGAAGAGGTCAGGTGACCCAAGTGAATTGTGGTCAGTCAAGCGGCCCACAGGTCAATCAATCAATCAATCAATCAGTGACACTTATAAAGCGCGCTACATACCCGTAGGGTCTCAAGGCGCTGGGGGTGGGGGGGTGCCGCTACTGCTCGAACAGCCAGGTCTTCAGCTTCTTCCTGAAGGAGAGGTGGTCTTGGGTCAGGCGCAGGTCGGTCGGGAGGGAGTTCCAGGTCTTGGCGGCCAGGTAGGAGAAGGCCCTTCCTCCTGTTGTCGCTCTTCGGATGCGGGGGACGGCGGCGAGGGCGTGGTTGGCTGATCGGAGGTGGCGTTTGGGAGCGTAGAAGTTGACTCGGCTGTTGAGGTAGCTCGGGCCTTGGTCGTGTAGGGCTTTGTGTGCGTGGGTGAGGAGGCGGAAGGTGATTCTTTTGTTGACGGGGAGCCAGTGAAGGTCTCTCAGATGTCCGGAGATGTGGCTGGTTCGTGGGATGTCGAGGATGAGTCTGGCTGAGGCGTTCTGGATCCGCTGGAGTCTCTTCTGGAGCTTGGCAGTGGTGCCGGCGTAGAGGGCGTTGCCGTAGTCCAGCCGGCTGGTGACGAGGGCCTGGGTGACGGTCTTTCTGGTCTCGGTGGGGATCCACCAGAAGATCTTCCGTAGCATGCGTAGGATGTTGAAGCACGCCGAGGAGACGTTGTTGACTTGCCTGGTCATGGAGAGGGAGGAGTCCAGGATGACGCCCACGTTTCGTGCATGGTCTGTCGGTTTGGGTGCGGTGCCCAGGGCGGGAGGCCACCAGGAGTCGTCCCAGGCGGAGGGTGAGGAGCCCAGGATGAGGACCTCCGTCTTGTCCGAGTTCAGTTTCAGGCGGCTGGTCGTCATCCACTCGGCTACCTCTTTCATCCCTTCGTGCAGGTTGGCTCTGGCGGCGGCGGGGTCGTTGGTCAGGGAGAGGATCAGCTGGGTGTCGTCGGCGTAGGAGATTATGCTGAGGTTGTGTTTGCGTACGATGGCCGCGAGGGGGCTCATGTAGACGTTGAAGAGGGTGGGGCTCAGAGATGATCCTTGGGGGACGCCGCAGATGACTTCGGAGGCCTCTGACTTGTAAGGTGGTAGGCGGACTCTCTGTGTTCTTCCGTGGAGGAAGGAGGTGATCCATTCCAGCGCCTTGTCCTGGATGCCGATGTTGCTGAGGCGCCGTACTAGGGTGCGGTGGCAGACCGTGTCGAATGCCGCGGAGAGGTCTAGGAGGATGAGGGCCGCTGTTTCTCCATTGTCCATCAGGGCTCGGATGTCATCGGTGGCGGCGATGAGGGCGGTCTCGGTGCTGTGGTTGGCTCGGAAGCCGGACTGTGAGGGGTCGAGGGATCCGTTCGTCTCGAGGAAGGCGGCCATCTGCTTGTTGACGGTCTTCTCGATGACTTTGGCTGGAAACGGGAGGAGCGAGATGGGGCGGTAATTCTTGAGTTCGGTGGGGTCCGCTGTGGGTTTCTTGAGTAGAGCGCTGAGTTCGGCGTGCTTCCAGCTCTCGGGGAAGGTGGCGGTGTCGAAGGATGTGTTGATGATGTCTCGCAGGTGGGGTGCGATGACAGCGTCGGCCTTGTTGAAGACGTGGTGAGGGCAGGGGTCGGTCGGTGATCCAGAGTGGATGGAGTTCATCGTGCGGATGGTGTCTTCGGTGCTGATCGGGGTCCAGGCGTGGAGGGTGGTGGTGGGGGGGGTGGTTGTTCGGTCATGGTGTGCGTTGGTTGGTTGTTGAAGCTGTTGTGTATGTCCGCGATCTTGTTGTGGAAGTATGAAGCGAGGGAGTTGCAGAGGTCTTGCGATGGGATGATGTCGTTGTTTCCTGCGCTGCGGTTGGAAAGCTCTTTCACGATGTTGAAGAGTTCCTTGCAGTTGTGTGCGTTGTTGTCCAACCGGTCCTTGAAAGCTGTTTTCTTGGCGGCGCGGATCAGCTGGTGGTGTTTCCGGGTGGCAAGTTTGAAGGAGGTCCTGTTGTCCGGTGTCGGTTCCCTTCTCTAGACTTTCTCGAGGGCTCGGCAGTTCTTCTTGGAGCTCTTGAGTTCGTCGGTGAACCATGGGGCCTTCTTGCTGCCGGGTCTGCTAGGCGGGGTCCTCAGTGGGGCGAGTTCGTCCGCGCAGTTGCTGATCCACTTCGTGAGGTTGTCGGCGGCCTGGCTGGGGTTCGCTGAGCTGGCAGGAGGGTGCTGGCTCAGGGAGGTGGCGAGCTGGTCTGCTGTGATCTTGTTCCAGCTTCTGCGGGCGGTCTGTTTCTGGTGGTGGTGGGTCGTCGTTCTCTTGAAGGTGAAGTGGACGCAGCTGTGGTCCGTCCATTGAAGCTCAGTGGCTTGGCTGAAGTTGATGTCTGTGCTGGAAGAGAAGACTGCGTCGAGTGTGTGTCCGGCGAGGTGGGTGGGGGTGGATACCAGTTGCTTGAGTCCCAGGTTGGCGAGGTTGTCGAGCAGGGTGCTGGTGTTGCGGTCGTTGTTGTTCTCCAGATGGAAGTTGAGGTCTCCCAGGAGGATGTAGTCAGCGGAGGGGAGGGCATGCGGGCTGACGAAGTCGGCGATGTCCTCGCTGAATTGCGTGCGTGGTCCCGGGGGTCGGTAGATCAGGGTGCCTCTGAGGGTGGTGTTCGGGTTGGTGTGGATCTGGAAATGTAGGTGTTCGGCGCTGGTCAGGGTGTTGTCGGTGCTGGTCGTGAGACGGATGGTGCTCCTGTGGACGATGGCGATGCCTCCTCCGATCTGGTTGGCGTTTCGGTCCCTCCGGACGATCTTGTAGCCCTCTGGGATAGCGATGGCGATGTCGGGAGCTGAAGAGGTGTTCATCCAGGTCTCCGTGAGGAAGGCAACGTCAGGGGCTGTGGCGTCTAGGAGGTTCCAGAGTTCGATGGCGTGTCTGTGGACGGAGCGGGTGTTGAGCAGGATGCACTTGAGGTGGGTGCTGCTGGTGTTTGACTTGGCGGGTGTTGGTGCGAGGCAGGTCCGGATGCAGGAGAACTTGCAGGCGTGGCAGCTGAAGGGACCGTGGGTGCGTCGTGGAGTGGCTTGGTGGCACTCTGGGCGTCGGCCGGTGTTGAGTGCGGTGAGGGTGGCGGCGGAGTACGTCAGGCGGGTAGGTCGGGGTCTTCGAGGGCCAGGGGTCCTGGCGCTAGACGCGATCCGGTCGCGGACGGGCGCAGACGGGCTTACCTTTGGCGCGCCTTCGGCGCACAATCGGCGCGCCCGCTGCGCGTGACCGCTGCGCGTTCGCACGGTCGCCATTTAAGGCGAAGTGCGCGGGTGGGCGGAGCAGCTGGGAGGCGGGAGCGGGGAGGGTTACAGAAGAGAAAAAAGGGGCGGGGACAAGCGGCGGTGGCGGGAAGGGAGAGCGGGGGGCGGCGAGGTAGGCGGACAACAAGGAAGGAAAGTCAAAACACGGGCCAAATTAAATTCGGCAACACAGGCACAAAAAATCGACAAAACAAGGAAAAAAAAGAGGTTAAGCACAACAGGCACAAATGTTTGACAAAACAAGGCAAAAACAATCCCCGCAGCGGAGGCAGCCGGCAACCGGCAAAACGAGGCAGCAGCGAGGCAGAGGGCAGGCAAGGGGCACACGCAGCAGCTGGTGGCCGTGCGGCGCGGGGGTGTCCCACAAGTGGGTCAGATAGATATATCAGGTAGATATTATGCCTGTAAAAGTTCCACAAAGACTTGACACTGTGAGATGAGAAGAAAAAAAAAAGAAATAAAATGAGAATAAACATTAAAATCTTTCCTCTTCACTTAGATGGCAGAATTTCAATGTTTTCCTTAAAGTCTTTTATCTGTCAGGCCAAGCTGCAAAGGATCTAGAGAATCTATAGTTTGCACACAGAATCAAATTTTTTGGCATGTTATGAATCCATGACTGGTCAAACCTCAGTATCATGGGTTCACATTGGTGTTTGTTCCCATGTACATTGGTTTACAGACTTGATCAGGCCCTATGCACACAGATTCACATGCATTTAGTTTTCTCTGGCACTTTGCTTTCAATGGCTGGCTTCTTCTCAACCACATGGATTTATGTGTCTTTGACTCGAATTGTGGTCATAATTTATTTAATTATCTAAGGGGAAAATCGATAACTTAACAAAAGTTCAGAGGAAATGTGAGAATCCATTCATTATCACATCATTCAAAAGTAAAGGGCCATAGCATTTCATGTTTTGGGATGAGATGAGAAGGAATTCATTTTTATGCTGTTGGGCATAGACATCCTCATGTTTGAGACATGAGACATGAGTGGAGAATGTCTGACATGTCTTCCACTGCCTTCAAGCACATGGTTTTTATTGGCCCTGTTACCCTTGTGCACATGTATTCAAATGTCTTCTGCTGCCCGTAGTTAGATGTGAATTCAGTGGCATCCAATGACCTTGTGCACATAGATTACCAAGCCTTTGGCTGCCCTCATGCACATGGCTTCCATTGGACTTGTGTATTTGGATTCACATGTCTTTAGCCACCCTCAGGCACATGGCTTCCAATGGGATTGCTAACCTTGTGCACATGGATTCCCATGTCTTCTGCTGCCCGGAGGTACATGGAAATCCAATGGCTTGCAATGGCTTTGTGCACATAGATTCATATGCCTTTAGTTGCCCTCCGGCACATGGTTTCCAATGGACTTGTGCATTTGGATTCACATATCTTCAGCCACCCTTCCGCACATGGCTTTCAATGGCCATGCTAACCTTGTGCACATGGATTCACATGCCTTTGGCTGCCAGGAGTTACATGTGAATCCAAGGGCTCCCAATAGCCTGTGCACATAGATTCCATGACTTTGGTTGCCCTCAAGCACACGGCATTCAATGGCTCTTTGCACATGGATTCACATGCATGCCTTTGGCTGCCCTCAATCACAGGTCTTCCAATTGCTTTGTGCACATGGTCTTACATGCCTTTGGCCTCTGGCACAATACTTCCAATGGGATTTCTAACCTTGTACACATGGATTCACACGCTTTCGGCTGCCATCAAGCACATGACTCCGAATGGCCCTGTGCACATGGATTCACATGCCTGCCTTTAGCTGCCCTCAAGCCCATGGCATTCAATGGCTGAGTGCAAATGGATTCACATGCATGCCTTTGGCTGCCCTCACGCGCATGCCTTCCAATCGCTTTGTGCACAGGGATTCACATGCTTTTGACCTACCTCCTTCATATGGCTTCTAGTGGCCCTGTGTACATGTATTCAGATACCTTTGTCTACCTTCAGGTATGCAGATTCCAATGATCTTGTGCACATGTACTTGCATGCCTGCCTTTGGCTGCCCTCAAGCACATGACATCCAATGGTCATGGGCACCTGGATTCACATCCATTCCCTTTACTGCCTTCAAGCTCATGCCTTTCAATTGCCTTGTGCACATGAATTCACATACCTTTGGCTGCCCTCAGGCACATGGCTATCAATAACCCTTAGCACATGGATTTGTATGTCTTTGGCTAAGCTCAGACACATGGCTTCCAATGTCCTTGTTCACATGGGTTCCCATGGCGTGGCTTCTCCATGTGAACAACATTCGCCAGGCTAGAGGAGAGCATCTCTAGCCATCCTGGTGTGAATGTCTGATTAATACACAAAAGTGGGCTGCCCCTTGAATCAATTCCTATGTTTATATATAGAGTTCTGTAGAGATGCACTTCCCAGTGGGGGCGTCTCATAAAAAGTTACGGACTGGCCTTACACACCGCCCAGTGACATGTTTCTTCATCGGCTGTCCTTGCCCTCTAAAAACTTGGTTTGAAAGAGGGCGGGCATACACCTGGAGACAGGGATGCACTTCTAAATCTAAGTGATGGCCGTGGGGGAGTGATAAGTGATTTAAAAACCATTACATTAGTCCATGTGCTATGCTTTATTCAAATGGTAAATGTACGGTGGGTAAAAACTAAGTGAACAGTGGTATGGGTTATTATTCTCCCTTCATCTTATGAAATGCGGTCAACATGTTTCTGCTGAGGTGTCCCCAAAGGGTACGTAGCATTCTTTAGGACCTAAAAAAAGGGGGGGGGGGGAAGGAAGGGGTATAACCTATGTATCCACTTCCCTTTAACTAGTGAAAAATTGGAGGAAAATCCTGTCGCTAGATCAGGGGAGGGGTTAAAAAAACACTATGTGGATGGATATTTCCCTCTTGGTATAGTACTACTGAGAGTAACTCTGTAGAGAAAGGAAAAACAAAGACAAAACATACAAACCAAACCGTGTAAGTATGTAAACAAATAGTTTATAAACATCATCCATCCCGCGTAATACCTATAGCGTACGTAGTGGTGTGAAGTGGTCTTTATGAGACACGTGGCAGGTGCAACGTGTACTCACATTGTTAAAAAGTGGTTGTAAACCAACTCTTACCCTGCATTTCTACCCTAAACGCTCCATGGGAGGGCTGAGGTGGAAGGACCTACTTAGACTTTCTGTAGGGAAAAAAACACATAAAATCACTACTGGTAGTTAAGGGTTAGTCATCAGTATTCAGAAAGAACCAGGACCAAGGTTCATAATTAAAGCAAACATAACAAGGTGAAATCCAAAACTAATGGACCACTTATTCATTCAAGTTCACACCAGAATTCCTTCAGGCATACTCTTACTGTCTAGTTTCAGTGCTTCCAGACGTTCTTCCGGGATGCGTCCTCTATGTCTCCCCGCTGATGGTAAATTGTGATATTCAGAGGGTTTTTATACTAAAGAGCTATGACTAATTAGTGAGATAATCAGTGTTAATTGGGCCCATAAAGTGAGTTTCCTGTGTCCCTCTATGGGACTGCCTGACCGCCTGGTGGGAGGCGTGACTGTGAATCACCCCACTCGATTGGTCAAAACATGCCTCCAACACTACAAAGGCTATTTAGATAGTTAAAAATGGGCTTGTGAGGTTTGTTTCCTGTGTCCCTCTTGTGTGAGCCTGACTGCCTGATTGAGGGTGTGTATTCAATAAAGGTTTATGTTCGGCTTCGGTCAAAACATGCCTCCAATACTATCAAGGCCATTTTAGATAGTTAAAAATGGGCTTTTGAGGTTTGTTTCCTATGTCCCTCTTGCTTGAGTCTGACCGCCTGGTAGAGGGCGTGTATTCAATAAAGGTTACGTTCGGTATTGGTCAAACGGCACCATTACCGATGTTATGGTCCTTCCCCTTCCTGCGGGAAGACAAAGGCAGTTACGAGGGTATTAGCTCCCATATTTGTGAGGACACCCATGTTTATTTCCGGGTCTGATCAGTCTCCCGGTATTTGAGCATGCGCTGAAGTAGTGGGAAACCTGATACCGCGCATGCACCGTGGTGTATTCCGTGAGACGCTTGCCCTGCTATGGCTCCTATGCTTGCACACTAATAACTACCAGCGTGGATTACAGCAGGGGCCGCTCAAGATCCCCATAAAGTGAGGGGATACCCCAAGAGTTCTAAACACTGTGAGAAAAATAAAGCAACATTATTCTGTTCATAATGGGGTTACGGGCCAATGGTACCTCACTTGTTATATGTGTGAAGTTCACACTAATGATAGTCAGTGGTGGTAATTGCTACAGCTGGTCTCTATGTTTGATAACATGGGTTTACACAAACCAATGTGTTTCCCATGCCAGCTTGATCGGTTTGAATTTGCGAGCATAACAAGGGGCCCACTATTAGTGAACTACTTAAAATAATGTAGACCAGGAGGGTAGCAGTAGAGAATAGTCCCTCACTCTGTCATCATAAACTGAGCCCAGCCTTGGCCTTTTGAGTTTGATTTTGCAGTGAAGTCTTGGTTTGTGTCCATAGAAATATTCAAATGAATACACCTGACAACAATTTGGTGTAGATCAATAATCCAGGACTGGGAGTGGTGTCCTTCAAGACAAAAAGATAGGTACTCACTCTTATTACAGATATAACAGGCGGATGCTAAATAGAATGCAGTTCCCTCACCTGTATGGCCCCATGGCAGCGCTGCATTGGCCAATTCACCTTAGTGCTCCTGGGTGGCAACCTGTTACAGAATCATGTTGTTTCTTCTGTCTGTTGGCCTATAGCAATTTTGACAAACAGCCACGACTCCCTCTTGTTCATTTTAAACTGTTTCAGTCACAGTTTAGAAATGTTTTCATTCCACTCTCAAATATATTCGCTTTTTCTGCTCATGTTCGGCTGGTGTTGACGGCAGCTTTTGTTTTCGCTCTTGCTGTGGAGATCCATTTTTTATGCTGGTATTTCTATAGATCAGTCCCTCCTGGCTTTTTTATGTCACTGTTTTTTTGATCTTCCGTCACTGATACTGGCTATCTGTGGTCCTCTAGTTCTTGCAGGACTTGAAACTTGTTATTGAGGGTGACTGAGTAGTCACTAATTTTTGAAGGTGAATATTCGAATACCATCAATGAAGCAAAGAGAGGTAGGTCAGTCAAACAAAGATTCATCAATGGTCTTGCCACAGAAGCCTAGAAACAGCAAACCATGGCAAATTGGAAGACCTCTACAACATAACAAAGAAACAATCAGATACAGCAAACCAAAAAGACCTGTTAAAGGCAAAGCTGGGAAGACAATCATGGGTAATGAAGGCCACCAATGAAGATCAGAGGAGGACTTTGAAGAACTGCTGAACCAGCCTGTGTTGCAGTCTCTACAGATATAGAGCCAGCTGACAACGACTTGCCAATCGACTACAGCAGATCAACAAAAGAAGATATATAGCAAGCCATCAAACATCTGAGCACTGAAGGCAGGCATTGAATCATCAGTAGGCATGCTCTATCCGAGGTTTTGAAGGATCTGGGAAGAGGAGAATGCGCTGCCAGACTGGAAAAAGGCATATCTCATCACGATCCCCAAGAAAGGTGACTTGAGTAACTGTGTAAACTGCAGAGGGATAACTCTTCTATCAACTCCTGGTAAACTGTTCAACAGAGTCATCCTGTACAGAATGCAGGAACAAGTTAATGCTCAGTAGAGAGATCAGCCAGCTGGCTTTCGCAAAGATAGATCCTGTACAGACCAGATCCCAACAATGAGCATCATCATTGAGCAGTAGATGGAAGGGAACACCCCCCTTTATTTCAACTTCATTGACTATGAGAAGGCATTCAACGTCGTGGACAAAGAGACCTTTTGGAAACCCCTCTGCTAAGCTGGTGTGCCATATGAACTTGTAAGAATCGTCAGGCCCTCATGCGAGGGAATAACCTGCAAGATAGTCCATGAAAGACTACTCACTGAAGCATTCCAACTGAGGATTGAAGTGCACCAGCGTTGTTTGCTCTCGCCTTTTCTCTGTCTGTTGCCCATAGACTGGATCAGGAAGACATTCACACCAAGGAGATGAATTGGGATCCAGTGGACACCTTGGACAGAGCTCGAAGACCTGGACTTTGCAGACAACCTGGCCCTACTCTCCCATACCCATCTGCAGACGCAAGAGAAGACAAAAAATGTGGAGCCACATCAGCACAACTTGGCCTCAACATCCATAGGGGAAAAAACTCAGATCCTGAAGGTTTAAACAGCCAGTAGAACTAAAGTCAGTGATGCACTGGAAGAGGTTGAGGCCTTCACCTACTTGGGCAGTGTCATAGGCAAGCAGGGCGACACAGATGTCAGGGCAGGAATCCTTACTTAGACTTAGCTAAAGAAGATCTGGAGCTCCAAGAATCTAAGGCTGCAAACCAATAACAGGCTTTTTAATAGTAATATAAAATTGCTCCTTCTGTTTGCCACATAAATTTGGAGGACAACAGTGCCCACCACAACCAAATTCCAGACCTCCGTCAACACCTGATTGAGAAAATGATCCAAATCCGCTGGCCAAACACAATCAGCAACAATGACTTATGGCAGCCGACTTCCCAACACCCTACTCATGAGCTAATTGTGAAAGATCACTGTGGCTGGATAGGTCACCCCTTCAGAGAGTCTGCAGCAAACACCACTGTGCAAGCCCCGACCTGGAACAAGAAACATCAGGCGCTAAGGCCCCGAGGCCGGTGGCAGGGAGATGGGTTACAAGTGCATTCAGATAGAAAGGAATGCTCAGGACAGAGATGGCTGGAGAGTCCTGGTGATGAGCCATACCCCAGGAGGAATAGTAGGCATAAGCAAGTAAGTACTCTGTAATCGGGGCAGGGGGGCTGGGAACACTGACTTTGGTTGGAACCGGTGCCGCAACAGGAAGAGTCTGACCAGAATATCTGATTAGACTTGGCTTTATTTTTAAAGTTCGTTTTGTTCGGTAAGTTAGTCTCTCTTTCGCGAACTCCCGGTTATCCGTGGTGAGGCCGTCTTTTTCCAGGGTTCTGGGCACGCGTTGTCCTCTCGGAATCGCCTTCCCCGGTGTAGCGATGTTGGAGCCAAGGGGAAAGAAGACGGACAAAAGGGAGGCCGTTAGTCGCAAGTCTGATAGCAATCCTTACCCAAGGGGAACCCAGTGGTAGTGAAGGGACACCGTGTGAACGTGCAGACGTACAGGCACACTCGTGATTTTTGCTACAAAGTTTACAGGAGCTAGGTAAGGAAGGGAGGTAGGAAAAGGGAGGGTAATGCGCGAAAAACAGGCATCGGGAAAAACACAAAGGAAAGGCATGAACGGGGTAACTTTACACTATTCACATGAGGCACTCTTTCTCCCCACCCAAGCCGCCCAACGCCGCCGTACCTGGGCAAGCCACACTCCTCCCTCGGGAGTGCGGCACGGCGGAACACAGGGTCGTTGGCCTCCTGGCTCTCCTCCGCTCTCCGGGAATCCGTTCCTCCGTTTTCTTCGGGTCCCTTCGTAGCGTTCTCCTCGCCTTCTACTCTCGAGCCGTTGGTGACGTCACACGCTGTGTAGAGGGCTTCCCCCGTTTTCAACCATCCAGCGTCCACGTCAGAGGCAGGCGTGGTTTCATTGCAGTCGTCGTACACCTGGTTAAAGGAACCAGCGGATGTTTCCTCATACGACTCCTGTCGTGGGTTCCAGTCATCCCTCGGCGTTTCCGACTGTAGGGCAGAAGGGTAGGCAACATCAAGGGTCCACCAGTCTTCCCGGCCACCCGTCCCGACCCCGTTACACTCCTCCCCCCTTGGATTCTCCCGGTCGGGGAGAATGGGCGCCCTGGACAGATAATCAGCGTTGCTGTTTTCGGGTCCTTTTTTGTGTACTATCCGAAATGCAAAGGGCTGAAGAAATAGAAACCACCTGAGTATCCTGGAGTTCTGAGTCATGTTTCTCTGCATCCATTGCAAGGGAGCGTGGTCTGAATATAGAATGAACAGTTTTCCTTCGAGATAATATCTCAACTTGTCCACAGCCCAGCGGATCGCCAAGCATTCCTTCTCAACTGTAGGGTATTTACATTCCCTTTGGTGGAGTTTGCGACCTATAAAGAGGATGGGATGTTCCAGCCCATCCTCTCCCGATTGGGACAATACGGCTCCAATCCCAGTGTCCGAGGCATCTGTCGCTAGGGAGAATGGTTTTTCAAAGTCTGGAGGTATCAGCACTGGGCTTGTGGTGATGGCTTTTTTCAGGTCTTCGAAAGCCTTGTAGGCCCCTGGGGAGGGGTGTTTCCCTATGCTATGTTTGTTGTTATTTTTAAGGAGATCCGTCAAGGGAGCGGCAATATCCGCAAAATTCATGATGAACCTCCTGTAATACCCTATTAAACCTAGGAATGCCCGAAGATCTTTCTTGGAGGACGGAAAGGGGGTGCTAGTGATGGCTCTTAGGCTCTTATTTTCTCTTCCTGAGGAGCAATAACCCCCTCCCCTAGCATGAACCCTAGATATTTCACCTTGGGAAAGGCCGCCCTTGACTTCTTCGAGTTTACGTGCAGGCCTGCATGTTGTAAGGCCTTCAAAATGAGGTCTATATGTTCAAGGTGGTCCTCCCATGTCTTGCTAAAGATGACGATGTCATCTAAGTACACTGAGCTGTATTCTGTGTGAGGGGCCAAGACCGTATTCATTAGTCTCTGGAATGTAGCAGGGGCTCCGTGGAGCCCGAATGGCAGTACCGTGAACTCAAACAACCCGTCGTCGGTGGCAAACGCTGTTTTGTGCCTGTCTTTTTCACGTAGTGGAACCTGCCAGTAGCCCTTAGTCAGGTCTAGAGTTGTAATGTACCTGGCTTCTCCTATCCTTTCGATTAACTTGTCTACTCGAGGTATTGGAAATGCATCGAATGAGGATATCGCATTTAATGCTCGAAAGTCCATGCAAAACCGGGTGGACCCGTCCGGTTTAGGTACCATCACGATAGGCGAGGCCCAGTTGCTCTGTGATGGACGGATAACCCCTAGCTGAAGCATGTCCTTAACCTCTCTTTTCACATCAGCTCTCCTGGCAGCTGGTATTCGGTAGGCTCTCTGTTTGACCACCTTACCGGGTTCAGTGTCTATGCAATGCTCGGCTAGGTGTGTATGACCTGGAATGTCTGAAAACATTGGGGAGAACCGTTGTAGCCTTCGCAGGAGTTCTTCCTTTTCAGACACTGTTAACTCGGGGTTGATGGGTAATTTGTCTAGAGTAGTACTTTCGTCTCGTGATGGCAACGTTAGGTTAGCTGCTTTGGGTGGAGGCCCTATCCACTTCTTTAACAAATTGATGTGGAAGGTTTGTCGCCGTCCAGGGGTGATTTGTACCCGATAGGTTCTCTTGCCTATGGTCTCCACTACTTTATAAGGCCCCTTCCATTCACTTCTGAATTTTTGGGTGGACGACGGGAGAAGCACTAAGGTCCAATCCCCCTTATTTAGGGTCCTCCACTTCTTGCCCTTATCATATTGGTGTCTCTGTTTCTCTTGGGATTTCTCCAGGTTGGAGTACGCCAAGTCCCTTAATTTACCCAGCCTCGACTTTAACTGTCTGGTATATTCTAACAGAGATCTTTGTTCAGCCGCCTCTTCTTTCTCCCATGCTTCTTTTGTAATTTCTAGGAGAGATCTGGGCTGACGGCCGTATAGCAGTTCAAACGGGGAGTACCCTAAACTACTCTGCACTTGGGCCCTTAACACATAGAGAGCTAGAGGCAACAACTTGTCCCATTCTCTGTTCTCGGCAGTCAACATTTTTTTTAAAGTGGTCTTGAGTGTGCGGTTGTACCGCTAAACCAAGCCATACGTTTGGGGGTGGTAAGCCGAGGTACGTGTGTGTCTTAGTTCAAATGTTTGTCATACTTCCTTCATCATTTTGGAAACAAAAGGGGTTCCCTGGTCTGTGAGTATTTCCCTGGGAAACCCCACTCGTGAAAATAGCTCTATTAGTTTGTCGGCCACATTTCTTGTTGTAGGTGCACTGAGGGCAAAGGCTTCTGGAAACCTAGTATTATAGTCGACAACGACTAGGGCATATGTGTGACCCCTGGTTGTACGAGGAAGAGGACCGATAAGGTCCATTCCCACCCTCTCAAAAGGGTTGCCTATGACGGGCAACGGTTGAAGGGGTACTGCGGGTGGTCTGTTCATGTTCTTTTTCTGGCACACCTCACATTGGCGACAGTACTCTTCTGCTGTTTTGTAAATACCAGGCCAGAAGAAGAGTCTGGTGATATTTTGTAAGGTCTTCTCGGCCCCCCTATGTCCTGCCGTTAGATGAGTGTGTGCATAAAACAAGATTTGGTCTCTAAAATATTTTGGGACAACTAACTGT
This sequence comes from Lissotriton vulgaris, assembly GCF_964263255.1. Lineage (NCBI taxonomy): Eukaryota > Metazoa > Chordata > Amphibia > Caudata > Salamandridae > Lissotriton > Lissotriton vulgaris. The sequence continues at coordinate 28,453,266 of NC_141696.1, forward strand.
GGAGGATCGCCTGCCTTCCCTTCCCTGTACAAGAGGTCATTGATGATTCTGAATCTAGGATATCCTTGGGTCGGTGTTATTTCAGCTATATGAGCTGCCTCCCATGCATTCTGAAGGGTTGTATCGTTTATCTGGGCAAACTTGAAACCCCGATCTAACTCCCACGGGTCGGTGGTTAAGTATGCTGCTGGAGGTTGTTCTATTTCTTTCCGGAAAAGACTCAAGAAATCCGGGTTATCTACGCCTAGGATCAGATCCTCAGGTAAAGATTCCACTACTCCTACCTTTACAACACAAGGTACTCCCCCCAGGGGCCTAAGGGTCAGGTGAGCCACAGGGTAAGGTTTCACGTCTCCGTGTACACATCTGATGTGCACCACTAAGTTGGAGCCAAGCTGGGAGGGTAAGACTAGCTGTTTCTTTATTACTGACTGTTTGCAGCCAGAGTCTAAGAGGGCTTTCACACATTTGCTGTTCACTAGTACCCTAACATAGAAAGATGAACCCATCTCCGCTGTGTACATCACGGCCTTTGGAATATATCCAACCTCCATGGGTTCTTCTGTTGGTCTTTTCCGAGGACACATTCTGGCGATGTGTCCCCAATCCCCGCATTCGAAACATTGCGGACCTCTTATATTAGGCATTTCAGGGCGGATGGGGCGGGGTTTTATCGCCTCTGGGGCCGGCTTCAGTTTCTTTTCCTGCTTCGCTATTCCTGGGGTTCCTTTAGGACCTTTGTCCGTTTCCCAAGGAAAGGTACGAGGCATCGCCTTGTTGTAATTCGAAGCCATCTCAGTAGCCTGTTCAGCAGTAAGGCCTGAATGTTGTCTAAGCCACCATTGAGTGCCGTACGGTAAGGCCTCCATAAACTGTTCCAGATAAATACTGGTCATTATTTCCTCTTTGCTCCTACTCTCTGGTTTTAACCATTTATCCGCGGCCATCTTCAGTCGCAGGTATAATGTCTTTGGGTTTTCCCCAGCGACCCCCTTTTCTTTTCGAAATCTCAGTCTATAGGCTTCTGTGTCTAGGCCTAAGTGGTCCAGGATTACTGCTTTAATTGTTGCATATGGTGTTATCCCAGCATGATTAGCCACCTGGTAAGCGGCTTGTGCCTCGCCGGATAATAGGGGCGCTAAAAAGAAGGGCCATTTTTCTTCTGGCCATCCACAGGCTCTTGCTGCTCGCTCAAAATTAAGAAGAAAAGCGTCGGGATCCTCTCCTTGTACATATTTCTGCAGTTGCATTCCCGAGGGATGTGGTCCAAACGCCCGTCTCTCCATTGGAATAGGGACGTTGGCGCCTTGCACTACTTTTTGCAAACCCTCGATTTGGGCTGTAATCGTGTTTTTAAAGAGGTCGCGGTCGGGGATAGATACCACTTCTGACACCACTGTAATCGGGGCAGGGGGCTGGGAACACTGACTTTGGTTGGAACAGGCGCTGCAACAGGAAGAGGCTGACCAGAATATCTGATTAGACTTGGCTTTATTTTTAAAGTTCGTTTTGTTCGGTAAGTTAGTCTCTCTTTCGCGAACTCCCGGTTATCCGTGGTGAGGACGTCTTTTTCCAGGGTTCTGGGCATGCGTTGTCCTCTCGGAATCGCCTTCCCCGGTGTAGCGATGTTGGAGCCAAGGGGAAAGAAGACGGACAAAAGGGAGGCCGTTAGTCGCAAGTCTGATAGCAATCCACACCCAAGGGGAACCCAGTGGTAGTGAAGGGACACCGTGTGAACGTGCAGACGTACAGGCACACTCGTGATTTGTGCTACAAAGTTTACAGGAGCTAGGTAAGGAAGGGAGGTAGGAAAAGGGAGGGTAATGCGGGAAAAACAGGTATCGGGAAAAACACAAAGGAAAGGCACAAATGGGGTAACTTTACACTATTCACATGGGGCACTCTTTCTCCCCACCCAAGCCGCCCAACGCCGCCGTACCTGGGCAAGCCACACTCCTCCCTCGGGAGTGCGGCACGGCGGAACACAGGGTCGTTGGCCTCCTGGCTCTCCTCCCCTCTCCGGGAATCCGGTTCCTCCGTTTGCTTCGGGTCCCTTCGTAGCGTTCTCCTCGCCTTCTCCTCTCGAGCCGTTGGTGACGGCACACGTTGCGTAGAGGGCTTCCCCCGTTTTCAACCATCCAGCGTCCACGTCAGAGGCAGGCGTGGTTTCATTGCAGTCGTCGTACACCCGGTTAAAGGAACCAGCGTATGTTTCCTCATACGACTCCTGTCGTGGGTTCCAGTCATCCCTCGGCGTTTCCGACTGTAGGGCAGAAGGGTAGGCAACATCAAGGGTCCACCAGTCTTCCCGGCCACCCGTCCCGACCCCGTTACATACACTTGAACACTATCTAGGGTGCGTAGCTCTGGGAAATGGAATGCAAATGAGATGAACACCCACAATGCTAGTACACAGGTGACTTTCAGAAACATGGTCTCTTTCTTACTTCCAAACGTACACCCCAGTGGACCATGCATCTGGTTGTCGTCCTGGGTATTACTAATTTTTCACTTAAACAAGCACCAGTTTTGTGAAATCTTTTTCTTACCTGGGAGTTTTCACCCCATAATATGGCGCTTGTGTTGACGTAGATATATTGGCTATGTTGAGGGTCGAAGTTGCCAACGTTGACCAGCCTGATGTCATCAGATTTGAATATCTGTATATTCAAGATATCGTAAGCAAGTGGGGCATCACCATTCACATCAAAATAAATGTAGTCACCATTGTGAATAGTGATGTTGCTTCTCTTCAAATAGTAGAGCACCTGCAACAGTGAAAGCATATGTGTGGTGAATGCACTGATCACTGCCTGAGAGCCGGATTCAGTTGCTGGAGATAAAGGAAACACTTAAAAATGTAACTCTTCTGGAGAGTTGGTGAGGAGTGAAGAACAGGAGACAAAGACCCACCGCCCCAGTCAATCCCACACACACCCCTGAAGTAGGCGCCTCTGACAAAACCAACAGGAATGTCAAGGGCACACTCAGCACAGTATCACAATTCCAAATATATGACCATAGAAAGATCAAATGAGTTCTATAAATCTGCATGTGAGTCGTTGTGGAATCTTTCTTATCTCCTGTCCTGAGGTGATGGCCTCTGCACAAGGCCCTTTGTATGCCTACAATATACAGTTATACTGAGATTGAGATGCAGAAGGGTTCAAGGAAAATGACTGAGGTGGGAGTAAAATCGCTAACATCCACATCAGACTCTTTTGGATGCAGATGAATGAATGATGGGGTAAAAGATACCACCGGTCATTTCCACATCCATGCCAGAGGTTGCTGGAGTCCTACTTGGTAAACACTGGAAGGTGTACTGTCTTCCAGTTCCTTCTGCTAGTCAGCAGAACTGAATTATTGCTGAGAAGAAGAAAATGTCTGACAACTAAGGTAACAAAAATGTCTCCCCTGCTATTGAAATAGAAACAAGGCAAAGCTAAAGAATAATATTTGGCTGCAAAATAAGCAAGAAAGGTTCACAGTACTTTGTTAAAGAATAAATGGAGAATGTTCTATCATACAAACATCTGGGTGTCTTGTTAAACCAACGAGGCCAGTATCAGACTTCAGCCCATTCATTAGCTTTGTGTTCCAGAGGCCCTCAAAGAACTTGACAGGCCCAGACATGGCGCCAATCTGCAAAGTAATAGGCAGCAAATGAATGCTGACTACCATATGGGAGATTGTATTCAGAAACCAACTGGCAATCTGGGTGGGGAAAGCCCAGGGCGATGTTATAGGAGTTCCTTCCATCTTCCAGAAGTATCTGGCCAAATGTGCTTGGAGATTAATTTACCAAGATAAGATCTGATCCGCAGCACCAGGGGGGCATATTTATGAAATTTGTGGTGCAGGGCGGAGAAAGAGCAGGAATGTGTGTATTTTTCCAATATGATGAATTCTTGTCCGTTCCTCCGGTTCTGGTGCCATGTTCGGGGCCTAGCACCAATGCAGGCACCCTTGCACCATGGTGTAAGGGGGCTTGTGTTGTAGAGAGGATTGTTTTTGTGCAGGAAGGGGCACGTTCCTGCACAAAAACATCCTGAGAGACTTTTCCATCATTCGATGTGTGCTGCAGAATACAGCACACATAGAAAGAGGAAAAACGGAGGAGAAATAAATCTATTTCTCCTCATTACACCTCACCTGGAGAGGCATATCTTTATGACGCATCCCCAAGTTTACAAATCCTTGCAAATCTGGGAATACATCATACACAATGGGAGTTGCGTGGGAACCCTCATCACAACGTCCATGGAATGCATTACTTGCACTGACTAAGGCAATGCTGTGATTTGCTCTGTATTCCCTTATTCCAGATTTCTTACGGCATTTAAAGCCATGGCTTTGCGGGGCTTCATAAATCTGACTTTGAAGTTTGCGTCACGCATGTACCATGTTGTGTAGTGCAAGCATGATGCAAGGATCTAAAAAAAGGCCTCAGATTTTTAGCATATTGTGAGAAGCTCAAAACTGATGACACTGGTTCCTTAAAATATCTAATATCAATACACCAAGACCTGTTCATCAAAGGCACCTCTTTTAAAGATAATTATATAAATGGAGGTAGAGGTTCCATAACTCTTTCTCCATATACACCCCTCACTTGCAATTAGAGGTAGTGACCTTCCACTTTATTGCCTCTAAATTTCTAAAATATATGTTTTACAGATGACAGTCACTGAGCTAAAATACCCCTATCAAACATAAAGGAGTGTAGCTGTGAGTAATGTATCAGAAACAGATCACATCAATCTATATGTGAACTAAGAAAAATAGTGAGAGGGCACGATGGCACCTCAAGTGCGCACCACCAATAGAACTTGCTTATTGGTACTCATCAGCTATGCCCACTTGTTTCATCATTAGTAGCCATCTTGCCTTAAAGAATAAGAAAGTGTCCAGAACAAACAACAAATGGTGCTGAGAAAACGTGAAGTGAATGTATCACAAACTACCACGAATGTGACCACGTGAGAGTACAATTGAGATTAGTAGCACATTATGCATACCGCTTCATACTGAGATGACATGTTTCATTGCCACTACAACTTTGAGGCAATTTTGTCAATGCAGTGAGGTTGTCAGGCACCAGTACTGGACACTGATATTTTCTTAAACAGGGACTGTCAAATGTAAACACAAACAAATACATAGCCAATTACTCTCGAGGGTTCTCCTTCTCCACTGCAGCACAGAGTGCAGACCCATATCTATGAGGCCACGCAAAGCCACTTTGTGTGGCATTTCAAAGCCTTGTAGATATGGGGTAAGGCAACGCAGCGCAAGTCACTGCATTGTCTTACACTGTGTCAGGGATGTGACCCATGGGCATTGCAATGGGTGTTTCCACGCAACACCCATGGGTTTTAATGCTGCCCCAGATTTACTTGGATCTGTTAACCTGGGAATGAGTCAAATCTGTACGCCTCCCCAGGGCCGGCGTTGCGAAGAGAAATGGCGACGATATTTTGTGAAGTCATTCTATATTCTATATTATCTCCTTGCACCATGTGCAATGATGCCTGAATTGGCACTATGTTGCACTCAGTATGCTAGAGCAGAGAGAGAGCAGGAAGCTGTTTTGTTGCATTATGTTGCTTGACTTGTTAGGAAATCCGCTCCAGGTTGCTGGCTTAGTTATTATGGTTGACAGGGAGAAAGTAGACTCAGTGTGTGATAGGAGAGGGGCAGGAATGTGCCATATTTAAAAGAATACCGCACATTCCTGCCTTTTCCAATGCACTGCCACCGTTTTGGATGCCTAGCACCAACAGAGTCATAGTTGCACCATGGTGCAAGGGTGCCTGTGTTGCATACAGGATTGTTTTTGTTCAGTAAAGGGCACCTTCCTGCATATAGCAATCCTGAGCGGCAAATTCCTTTATTGACATGTGGTTAATGCAGAATGCAGCACACAAAGCAAGAGGAAGTAACAAGGAGAAATAAAGATATTTCTCCTCATTACGCCTCCCCTGGGGAGGCATATATTTTTGGCACATTCACAGGTTTACCAGTTCTGGTAAATCCATGGAAAACCTCCCTAGCGTAGAGTAAGGCAATGCAATGATTTGGACTGCATGCAAGGTGACCCTATATGGCTTCATAAATCTCCTTGCACCAAGTTGTGTGGTGCAATATCAATGCAATGAGGCTTGTAAATATGCCCCCTCGATGGGAAGCACCAGCCTCTCTGTCTAACCAAACCTACTCCAAATGTAAGGATAATTTATGCTCCCTTCATTTCCTCTTCTCTATCATGCATCTCAGGAATCTCTTGTTGCCCCTATTTTTTCCTCCATCTACACTGCCTATCTTCCATCTATTGGTGCATCCATTAATATCCCACATCTCTGCTATGCTATCCTTCTCATGTTTTTTGTTCCTGCCCTTCACAAACTGTACCTCCTGTTGCCTCATCTATCAACTCCAGTGTGTACATCCCACTGAATCAAAACTTATCTAAAAGTGAAAACTTCAACTTTCCAGATGCATCCCATTGCCCGCTCTCCTTCTTTGCAGTATTTTTCTTTCTTTCCATCTGATTCTCTTCTTTTCAGTATTCTTTGTGCCTCTTTGCTCTCTAGGTCTCCATCACTCATAGCACATCCACTGTGTAAGACAATGGGCTATATTTTGAATCGGATGTGAAGCCTGTACAAATAACAGGTCCTCAATTTTCTTTTACTGGGGACCAAGCACCCCATTGTAGCACTTGACTCTCTCATCTTAGCAAAGCAGTCCAAGGCTTACTGAGGGTAGGGGGTGTGGGCTAGTAATTCAATGGCACACAACAATAACACTCAATAAAAGATTGTCCAGTCAGTGTTCTTTCTTTGAGAACAGAAAAGTGCATTTATTGCACACACTACTAAATACTATGCTTTAATGTACAACTATACAGATAAGGTATATCGAAATACCTTGGCGACACTCTGAAATATCATTTAAAACCTAAAGGGTCATAACTCTTAAAAAACGTATTACCCTCCTACCTATACCAAACATAGCATCATTATTAAGGGGGTATTACTTTAAATAAAGCAGGCTTATTGACATAATTATTGTGTTATCACAACATCACATAAGGCCAGCCTGTTGGCTTTTTCAAGAGTCACCACATTGAAAGAAAATTAACCCATGTTTTAAAAACTATCATTATGTCACTATAATAAACCAATACATCATGACAACATGTATCAAACACCATTGTTAGCAATATATTGATAACGAAGCATTAAAAAAACAAAATAACATGTCTGAGTCATTTCATGTGCACCTGCAGGCCATGTAACATGCAGCCATAGAATTAACCCCAAGAGGGCGCTGTACTCCCAGCTAAAGAGTGAAAGATCCAGCCAAGGAGTGCTTTTAGAAACAATGATGCAAAGTTTAGGGCCATGCTTTGCATGACTTCAAAAACGTAGGGTCACTTTAAAAAATACTCTGCCAGGATCCTAACTGTCCTCGAATTCATTGGGAACACGCAGGGAATCCACTCCCCCTTGTGTGAAAATAGAATGGTACTCGCTGGAACTGGAGCCAGTAGCCATCTTCTTCCTGCCTGCTCTTGCAGGGTATTGTGGCTGTCCTGCTCCCCTCAAATATTGGCACGGGATGAGGCCACCGCCCTGGGGGAGGTGTGATGGCACTCCTCCTTCCTCTCTCCCAGATCGGGTGCCTGGAGTTGGGGTCCTGGGTCCCTTGCCTCTATTGCAGTTGGCGCACAATGGTGCTCCCATCCATGAGGTGTCAGGGTCTGGAAATGAGGTCCCAGGCCTTTTTCTTCTTTCTCGCGTGGGGGCACAATGGCACTCCTCCCTCTTTATATCATTGTTAGAAGCCCAGAGATGGGGGTCCTAGGATGCCTTTGACATGAATTGGACTGAAGGATGAGGGTGATTGGGCCATGAAGACCTCTGGGGAAGGGGCCACATGCACAACTATCCCAGGCTAATTAAAATTGAATGAGCATCACATCCACCCCGGGGCCTTGGACAACTCCTGGGGTTTCATCAGAAAGTCTAGCTGAGCTGCATGCAGCCTGTTTTTTTCTGCTGGGGGTCAAAGGTCAAATCCTCATCATGTAATGTGGCACAATTTGCAGTGATCTAGTTCCTCCCTGCACCAGCCTTCCTCCCTTTCTTGGGCCCTCGTTCCTCTTTTCTCCTGCAGGGGCACAGAAGTCCAGATCTTCCCCCAACTGGTTCTTAGGGGATATAAGGGAACCAGCTTCCCTGGTCCTAGAAAGACTCACTGGTCCTGGGGTTAAATATAAGCCGAGTCCTTAGTCCATTAGGGCATCAGGGGCTGGTCCTCCCAGTTGTCTTTGTCTGCCTTCGCCGTCCAATTCCAGTATTCAATTCCCAAAATGACTCTCCCTTGCTCAACAGTTTTTAAATGGGATGGGAAATTACAGAATCCTAAGGTGCCACATCACCGCTCCACTCCTGGCCAAACCCTCGTGCACAGCACAGCTATCGGTATTGGAGGTTGGCCGGCTATCGACTATCGGAGAGACTTATCAAGGTCTTGGTTACGCGCCCATTAATATTGAAGAGGATTCTCCCCTTAAGACTAACGTTTTACCGATTAAGAAACAGTGGAGTGGTAGCATAACAATCTGACATGGCGAACTGAGCGTGAACTGAGATTATTGAATATAATTATCAATTGTGGTGCTGATATACAGCATGGGATGTTTTATAGCTTGACTTGGCTTCAACACACTGTACAAACTTTTACATATTATTACGGCCGTTCAATTAACAAAGACTCTCCACACAGATTGAACATTTAGGAGAGGAACTTTGGTCGGGTGGTCGACTGTATGGCCAGCACTGAGTAGCCGCAACTTGAGGGATAGGGGTCGACTTACAAAGGCGGAATACGAAAACGTCCACGCATTTACTATCTTTGCCTTGAAAAAGTCTCTATGAGACGAAACACGTGTCGGCGGTGGGAGCTGTGAAGTTTTTTATATGTCTATGGATACATAATAAAGAGTAGGAAGAATACGACTTGGCATGGATCTCTAAATTTGGAGCTTGTTTTAAAATTATGGACAACTGCTAGGACAGGTACTCCCTGAACTGGAACACGAGCAATCTAGGACCAGTTTCGCCCTGATTAGGGCACATCGGCAATGTATAGCTTGCTTCCAGTGGCACAGTGAGCACAGGACCCATGTCTGGGCATATCTATCACACTTATGGCGTCAACTGCACAATAACATGGTGGTGGATGGTATGCTTGAATTAATCTGAGCCACCGCCAATCACTCTGGGTTGAATTCCTGTCCATCTTTTTTCACCTGCCATGGCAGCTCAGTTTGGACCCAGCCATGAGAAAATCAGTTGTGACCCTCTATCTTCACTCTCCCAATGCCGTCACTCTCACCTTCACGGCATCCAGTGTCCTCAGCTTAGAACTAACGCATGGCCATTTACCAGACTACTCACACTTTCCATTGCTAAGGTAAATGCATTTATTTCATGACTAGTGTGCGCTCACATTTGTGCAAGACCTTTGAAGTATAGATAAACTGTTACAACATAAGGCTGCACCACTCTTTCACCTGCCAAGGTTGGATGCCGTGGACATCAGCGCATGCTCCATCCGTGAAAGGTCCTCGTCCTGGTTTACACGTCATCAAAGCGTTCAAAGAATGAGCGAAGGCATGCACAGCAACGTAGGTGTGGTATGTGTAGCTCAGGTCATACATTTCAAAGAAATCTGAATCTTTTATTTGCAGAGTTTGGCTCTCTGAGCAGAAGATTGCTCTTTCATCCTTCTCCAAAGATGCCATTTCCATTGTCTCCTGAGAGCCAGGCCACTTGCACTTAAACACTTTCTCCCAAAAATGTTTCACAAAGACATCATTGGGATCTCTTAAGGGATGAATGTGAGAAAGAAAGTCTTCAAAGTCTGGCATCTTTGTGGCATGCGGGGCTAGTCCCAGTGAGCCATTAAATATTTTCCAGGTCTCCCTTTTGAAGAGACCGATAGTCAGAGTAAAAGATGCAGAGAAGACAAACACTTTATCCGTTACATTCTGTGCAAGGAAAGCCTCCATGAGCATCTTGACATGGACTTCAGGGCTGTGAACGATGATCACCTCCACATGATGCATTTGTGCAATGTCAACAATGTGAAGGAACAGCTCTCTGGCAAAGCTCAGATGAACCTTTTCTATAAACGCCACACATCCCCCATGTTCTTCAATCAGCCTCTTCATGTCTTGTCCTCCTTGCAAGCCCAGCTCATCATCAGAAATGATCATCCCTATCCAGGTCCAGCCGAAGTGCCCCATCAACCGCGCCAGGGCGACATTCTGGAAACTGTTGCTTGGAACTGTACGCAGGAAAGATGGGAACTGGACCTTGTCACTTAGAGTCGAGAGAACAGATCCATAGCTGATCTGTAGCAAGAGAAATTGAAAGAAGAGTTAGACTCATTGCACACTTTTATCATATTAAATTGAGGATCCCAGCGCACTCTACTGAAACTGCTTTTCTGTTGCCCAATATCCTACTTGCAGGTCAACCCTCTAAACATTCCTGCTCTCCTCATTCTTTTTTACGAAGACAATAATGTAGAAGTTGTTGAAGTTAACCACTCTGGGGCATATTATCAAGAACAGGCGATAAATTTATCACTGCTTTATTGGCAGGAAACTACCGCTAATGCGGCGATAATGGCCTTGATATTATGCTCTTGTGAATTCCCATAGAAGCCCAGGTTAACACCAGAACCTAGGCTGCTATGGAAATTTACAAGGGCATATTATCAAGCCCATTATCACCGCTTTAGCGGCAGTTTCCTGCCGATAAAAGGGGCGATAATGTATCGCCGGTCTTGATAATATAGCCCTCTCTTCTGTGTACTTTTTGAACAACGCTTGTTTGTTTTAGTTCTATCTCTGAAACTCACCAGTGTCCTAGTTTGGTCTTTCTTCTCTTTCCCTCCACCTGTGCTATGGTGTCTTCAAGGCATCATTTCTTTGGTCTCTCCTGACATTCATCACCACACCTCTCTAGCTTAACTCATTTGCTCCTTCAACCTTTTCTGTCATCTTGAAGCTGATTTTTCTGTATTCTTGTTTCCTCGCTTTCATCCCCAACTTCATGATCCTCTTCCAACTCTCTCTTCGTGCTTCTCAAGCTCCCCTCTACATGGCACTTAAGGCTACTGTTCAGTAGCATGCCCTATCTCCATCCTATTGGTGAGAGCCTTGGTTACTTGCTCCCCCTCCTTCTATCCATGCTGCACCTCCCTCGAGACCCTATGCTCACTTTACCCTCCTCACAAGGTTTAACTCTTGAACAAGTCTATTTTCATTTATCTGACTCAAGCTTCATTTGGTTCTGCAGTTAGAGACTTTAAGTTTATGTGCTGACACCTGCTGCTTAATTTCACACAATTGTTACTCAAACTTTACTTTAGTTTAGGATATTTTTCCTTCAATAAGACTGAATCTTACTCTATATTTATATAGTTCAAGTTCAAGTTCAAAACAACTTTATTTCGATTCATAACGAATCATAAAAAGCACGTAGACATGAAATACATAATTAAGGGGAACAGTTACATCAGGTTGCAGTCGCTGTTAAAATAGAGCGATTAAAATATTTACAAAATTTTAAAAAAGTGCAGAAATTTTTCAATAATTCCATCGGGTGTTTGTCAAAACTATTGAGTTATCTATTTCCAGAACGTTTTTTAAGGCGAAAAGCAGCTACCAAGAAGTTAGCGACACTAAACATAGTTAGCGGTGAATCTAACTTTTTTAAGTAAAATAGGGCAGGCTTGATTTGAACGAACCCCTTGTTCTTAAGCAATGGAACAATATACTTTTTCCTGGGCAGATCATATATACCACAGAAGAACATAAAATGAACAGTGTCCTACAGAGAAAAACCATCACATTTGCAGGCCGCTAAGTCCTCTGGCTTGGCCCATACCTTCGAGTCATTTAACAGAAAGTGAATCTGGTTAAGTCTTAGTTTGGTTAATAACCAGCGATGTAATGGAATGGACACTACTGTTAAATAAGGTTCAATGGTCTGTGTAGTTTTGGAAATATAGTGCTCCCTCACAGTGGGTTTCGCAAGCTCACAGCTCTCCCGCTCCATTTCTCTCATTTTGAAAAAAGTCACTTTGAACCATTCCAGGTCATTCTTAACGACTATATTTATATAATTATCTTTGAAATAATCAGTCTTTGCTATTTTGTCTTGTTTTGGGTTATACCTTAGTAACTCCCTAAAGGTAGAGGAAAACACTTCCTTAAAATGCTTCTTATGCCTATCAGGCCCAGCTTCATCCCTGATTGTCCACAAGGATGTTGGTTTGCAATATTTGGAAGACCTGCTTTCACTGAAACCCTTGTTATTCTGGCGGTGTATTTGGTCTAAAGAGGAATCAAGTTTCGCAAAATCGAATATTTTAGACTTTCTTGCCCTAGATCATGTTCCTGATATCCATTGGCTCTCATATATGAATGCATCTTCTAGTACTTTATTTAACATATCTGTATTGCATGACCAACTCTGAGTTTTATAATTTATACTTAGTTTAAGGTAATATGACCGCAGGGTGTGTGAGGAGCTGAGAAAACCAACTGTTGTGTATGTATACCAATTAATCTTCAGGATGGTTGTTAATTTTACTTATCTTGTATGAATATCATTCAGCAGCATGTTGTCTTGACTAGATTACATGTGGGCATTGTACATCATCTAGTTGCCTTCTGCAAAATGAATGTACACCCACCGGATATGACGCCCTGTCCTTGTGATGATCGGTCTAAACAAAGCACCCAACACTTTTAATTGTTTTGTGAATTCTATGACAATCTTAGAGTTATTATCTTAAACTGATTTTCCTTGCACAGAACCATATAGACCATAATATTGCTCTAAGCTACTTGTTTGCACATGAACACCACTTTGTATGATTTAATGTTGAACTTTATGTAAGAGGGAAATACACCTCAGGAAAAGTATGGTGTGTTAGATATGTATGAAGGAAGGAGGCGTTATAAAAAAAAATCTTGTTTTTACGTTACTGTGTTTTTTATATTGTATATTTATTAATTATAATGTATGCACTATTATGCCTGCTGAATAAGGTTTTGAATCCAGTTGTTTTGTATATGGTTTATACCAAACCATCCTATAAACCAGGTGATCATTGGTTTATGACTAACCAGACTGATTTGAGATTGTAACTTTGTTCATCTTCTAATAAACCTCCATGGCAAATGTATCTCTCCCTGTCATCCTTGTGGGGCAGAATTTGCTTCACTGTTGTCAATCTGTTATTGAACTGTTATTGAGACAACGGTCAAGTCACCCGAGTATTGTCTGTGCTTAGATTTGCACTAAAGGTTTTACACAGTACAAACATCAGTGTGCACCACTGTGGGCTCTTAAGTGAACAGAGCATAACCATACCATGCCAAGACAAGGGAAGGCAGCTGCTCTTTGCAAACACGACTCAAACATTGCTGGAGAGAGATGCTGCACCGCAGCTTTATAAATGAAACAAGTGCTACTGAGGGCAGCCTTTCGTGTTTCCTTCCTTTTTTTCCCAGCTACCTGGCAGACCTCTATACAGGTCCACTGAAATCAGTCCTGAGCAGATCCGAAAAATGTTATGCCCATATCTGTGGTGAGGCACAGGCCGACACAACCGCCAAGTAAAAAGGGACAGTCACACAGTGTCAAGGAGAAGCACATGACGTGTATGATTCACTGCCTCCATCCAATTTTAAACAATCCCTCATATACCTAGCCAAATGCAGAATGCAATTGTGAATGTGTGCATGTGATGTCATCAGGTGTGGAATGTGGAAACTACGGGGCATGTCATCAAGGACCGGCGATAATTATCGCTAAGCACACTTAGCGCTAGGATAATTATCGCCGGTTAACGTGGAATTTTATCGCTGTGATAGCATGCTATTAGCAACGCTTATCTCAAAAGCAATAAAATTCCAAGCGCTAACTGCCAAATGTGAGAGTATTGCTGGAAACCCAGCGATAATCTCACAGGGGCCGATTCACAGAACTAACTTAAGACAAAATCCTGAACTTACTACTTTTGGTACTCACAAAAGGTATTTAGTAGTAGTAAAGTTAGGATTTTGTCTTAAGTTTGACTTAAGACAAACTTAAGACAAAGTTAAGACAGACTTAAGACAGACTTAGTCAAGTCAAGTCAAGTCAAGAGATTTATATAGCGCACTACATACCCATAGGGTCTCAAGGCGCTTGAGGGGGGGTGGGGAATTACTTGTCGAATATCCAAGTTTTAAGTTGCTTTCTGAATGCTAAGTGGTTCTGAGTGAGGCGAAGGTGAGTAGGAAGAGAGTTCCAAGTTTTAGCTGCCAGGTAGGAGAAGGATCTGCCTCCCATGGTGGTTTTGTTGATGCGAGGTACAGTGGCAAGAGCTTGGTTGGAGGATCGTAACTGACGGGAGGGGGTGTAGAAGGATAATCGTGTGTTGAGGCATTCAGGTCCAAGTTCGTAAAGTGCTTTGTGTGCGTGGGTTAGGAGGCAGAAAGTAATCCTCTTATTTACGGGGAGCCAGTGGAGGTTTTTCAGGTGATCAGAGATGTGTTCTTTACGCGGGATGTCTAGTATGAGCCTGGCTGAAGCGTTCTGGATGCGTTGGAGTTTTTTCTGGAGTTTTGCGGTGGTACCGGCGTAGAGGGTGTTTCCGTAGTCCAGGCGGCTAGTGACCAGTGCGTGGGTGACCGTTTTTCGAGTTTCGGTGGGGATCCAGCGGAATGTTTTTTTGAGCATGCGAAGAATGTTGAAACAAGATGATGAAACGGCGTTGACTTGTCTGGTCATCGAGAGTGAGGAGTCCAGGATGACACCCAGGTTCCGTGCGTGGTCTGTCGGGATGGGTGCTTTTCCAAGGGCCTCTGGCCACCAAGAGTCGTCCCAGGCGGAGGGGGAGGTGCCTAAGATGAGGACTTCTGTTTTGTCGGAGTTCAGTTTCAGACGGCTGTGCTTCATCCACTCGGCTACTTCTTTCATTCCTTCGTGTAAGTTGGTTTTGGCGGTGTTAGGGTCTTTGGTGAGTGAGAGGATCAATTGAGTGTCGTCAGCGTAGGAGATGATGTTGAGGTTGTGTTGGCGAGCGATGGTCGCAAGGGGGCTCATGTAAACGTTGAAGAGGGTGGGGCTGAGAGAAGATCCTTGTGGCACGCCACAAATGACTTCAGTGGCCTCTGACTTGAATCGTGGGAGGCGGACTCTCTGGGTTCTTCCGGTGAGGAACGAGGTGATCCATTCCAGTGCTTTTCCTTGGATTCCGACGTTACTGAGGCGATGTAGAAGGGTGCTGTGGCAGACTGTGTCGAAGGCAGCGGAGAGATCGAGGAGGATGAGGGCGACTGTGTCTCCGTTGTCCAGTAGAGTTCGAATGTCGTCAGTTGCAGCGATGAGTGCGGTCTCAGTGCTGTGTTTGGCTCGGAAGCCGGACTGTGAGGAGTCAAGGGATTTGTTGGTTTCGAGGAAGGCGGCGAGTTGGTTGTTGACAGCTTTCTCTATGACTTTGGCCGGGAATGGAAGAAGCGAGATGGGGCGGTAGTTTTTGAGTTCGGTGGGGTCAGCTGTGGGTTTTTTCAGAAGGGCGCTGAGTTCTGCGTGTTTCCAGCTTTCTGGGAAGGTGGCGGAATTGAGGGAACAGTTGATGACATCTCGGAGGTGTGGTGCTATGGTGGAGTCTGCTTTGTTGAAAATGTGATGAGGGCATGGGTCAGTTGGGGATCCTGAGTGGATGGAGTTCATCAGGCGGATGGTGTCCTCAGTGGAGATTGGGTTCCAGTCCTTGAGAATGTTCAGGGGGGGTGAAGGTCCTGCAGAAGGTTGGGTGGGTTGGTCTCCGGGTCGGTTGTCGAAGCTGTTGTGGATGTCTGCGATTTTGTTGTGGAAGAAGGCAGCTAGGGAGTCGCAAAGGGCTTGGGAAGGGGTGATGTCGTTGGAGTTGGCTGATGGGTTGGTGAATTCTTTGACGATGTTGAATAGTTCCTTGCTGTTGTGGGCGTTGTTGTTTAGTCGGTCTTTGAATGCGGCTTTCTTGGCAGATCGGATTAGTTGGTGGTGTATGCGGATAGCGTTTTTGAAGGCGTCCCTGGTGCTGGAGTTTGGGTCTTTTTTCCAGGCCTTCTCGAGGGAGCGACAGAGTTTCTTCGATTTCTTAAGATCATCGTTGAACCAGGAGGCATTTTTGCTGCCTTGTTTGCTTTGACGTTTTTTCAGTGGGGCTAGGATGTTGGCGCTGTTGGATATCCATTGGGTGAGGTTAGTGGCTGCTTGGTCGGGGTTTGAGGAGTGGGCAGGAGGGTTTTGAAGAAGCGATGAGGAGATTTGGTTGATGGTGATTTTGTTCCAGTTTCTTCGCATGGTGGGTTGAGGATGGTTGTAGATTGTGGACTTATTGTATGTGAAGTGAACGCAGCTGTGGTCCGTCCAGTGAAGAGCTGTGGTGTGACTGAAGGAGACATGTTTGCTGGAAGTGAAGATAGGGTCTAGTGTGTGGCCAGCAATGTGGGTGGGGGTAGTGACCAGTTGTTTGAGGCCGAGGTTGGCAAAGTTGTCCAGAAGGGTGGTGGTGCTGCTGTCGTTGCTCTTTTCCAGGTGGAAATTGAGGTCTCCCAATAGAATGTAGTCCTCGGAGGGGAGGGCGTGTGGGGTGATAAAGTCAGTGATGTCGTCACTGAATTGTGCACGGGGTCCTGGAGATCGGTAGAGGAGGGTGCCTCTGAGTGTGGTTTTGGGGTCGATGTGGATCTGGAAGTGGAGGTGTTCGGCGTTGACGAGGTTGGCGTCAGAGCTGGTTGAGATGCGGATGGAGTTCTTATGGACGATAGCGATGCCTCCTCCTGTTTGGTCGGTGCGGTCCTTACGGATGATCTTGTAGTCGTCCGGGATGGCAATGGTGATGTCTGGGGCTGAGGAGGCGTTCATCCATGTTTCTGTTAGGAAGGCGACGTCTGGTGAGATGGTGTCAAGTAGATTCCAGAGGTCGATGGCGTGTCTGTGGACCGAGCAGGTGTTGAGCAGGATGCATTTTAGGTGGTTGGTGTCGGGTCTCTGAGTGGTGTTGGTGGATGATGAGCCGGATTTGGTGCCGTCGAACTTGCAGGAGGTGCAAGAGAAGGGTCCATGGGTGAGTCCAGGAGCGGCTTGGACGCAGTTGGGGGAGCGGCCGGGGTTAAGGGCTAGGAGGGTGGAGGCGTCGTAAGTAATGCGGGAGGGTTGGGTAATGCGAGGGCCAGGGGGTATGGCGCTGGGCGCGGTCCAGGCGCGGACGGGCGTAGACGGGCTTACCTTTAGCGCACCTTCGGCGCGGCCGTAGCGCGTGGACGCTGCGCGTGGGACCATCTGACATTAATGGTCAGTGGATGGGGCGGAGCGTGGGAGGGGCAGCAGGGAGGCGGTAGTGTGGCTGAGGGGCGGGCCAGGGGAGATCAACAACAACAAAATGGAGGGTCCGAGGGAAAGGCAGGCAGTGGTATCACATACAAAAATACAGCGAGTTAACAATAAGTACAATCGGAACAAAAGCGCTGATGAAATAAACACTATTACAGACTATCAAGTGAGCAGTAGTCTGGATATCACATGCGCAGACAAGCCAATAGTGAACCCAATAGCCTGAGCGAGGTCGCGCTGAGAGAGGCAGAAAATTAACAGAGGCGCTATGCGAGTGAGGCGCTAAAATACTAAGGTAGCAGCAGTTCAGTGATCAGCGCGCTGAAAACGATACCAGGGAGCTTTGCACCTGAAGCACAGGAGGAGCGTGGTGGAGCGACCGTACTGAAGCTGGTCCAGGTGACCAAACTTAAGGCAGATTTAGGACAAACTTAAGATAAAATCCTAACTTAAGTCTTAACTTAATTGGTAATGCAGTAAACCTACCGGACTCATGGTTGTGTTATTGTGCTGAAACACTAGAGTTGCGTCGAGATTACTAAGATTCTAAAGAGATGTTGGAATTCAGACAATACTTCCTCTAGAGTTTCTGATTAGGTAGATGTGGTGAACTGTATTAATTTAAATACAGGGTAATGGATAGTCTGACATAGAATGAGGCATCTGACAGCTCTTTTACTTTTTAGCATACATTGGGACACCTTAGACGGGAATACTCCGGAGGACTTGACGAACAGGGAAATCTCCTATACGTTGTTTCTGGTAAGAGGGAGACTATGGTCCCATGACAAGAGTGGTGGTCAATGAGTTTAATGTTTTTATCACAATAGCGGTTCTATTACTTTTGTGCAGGCACTGTATCTGATACCCTGACGCTCACAACACTAGAACAGATTTGGAATTATAGGATTCTGTTCCTCGGATATAGGGGTATGTTATCTCATTTACTCGATTCAGAGACTTTGTGGTCAATCAAAACTATTGGATATCTTTTGATTAAACCTTGTTTGCTTATAGATGGATTTCTGATTCGACTCCACATAACTTCTTAGGCAACCTCTTAGGCCATTCCAGCTTTGGCTGAGATACTGCAAGGTATTTAAAGTTTATTCAGAACAATGTCATACATTCACCCCGAACAGTGATCTGGGCCTAAATCCATTGTTTTGTTGCTCACCATGCCCTTCCAGTTTGGACCCAGCCATATGCAAATCAGTCTTGACCCTCTACCCTCTCCCCAATGGGAACAGTCCAGCCAGAACTACCAGGCTAGGTCCTCCCTGGACTTCAAACAACCCTCCTAGGGCCAGTTTCAGGGTTTCACCCCTCTTCAGCCAGGATAGCTTGATTCCAGTGGCATGGAGAGCACGGGACTCACATCAGAGCATACCCGTCCCACTCGGGGTGACAAATGCAAAAATAACTATTGATGGACAGAATGCAGAACAATGTCATACATTCACCCCAGTACAGAGATTGGGCCCAAATCCATTGTTTTTTTGCTCACCATGCCATTCCAGTTTAGACCCAGCCATATGCAAATCATTCTTGACCCTGCACCCAATGGGAACAGTCCAGCCCGAACTGACAGGCCAGGTCCTCCCTGGACTGGAAACAAGCATCCTAAGACTGGTTTCGGGGTTTCACACCTCTTCTGCCAAGATAGCTTGGTTCCAGTGGCATGGAGAGCACGGACTCAAGTCTGAGCATACCCGTCCCACTCGGGGTGACAAATGCAAAAAGAACTATGGATGGACAGAATGCAGAACAATGTCATACATTGACATCAGTACAGAGATCTGGGCCTAAATCCACAGTTTTTTTGCTCACCATGCCATTCCAATTTGGAACCAGCCATATGCAAATCAGTCTTGACCCTGCACCTAATGGGAACAGTCCAGCCCGAACTGCCAGCCTGGCTAATGATGGCTGATTAGCCAGAAACCAGTCTTAGGATGCTTGGTTCTGGTCCAGGGAAGACATGGCTTGGCAGTTCAGGCTGGACCGTTCCTATGAGGCACAGGGTCAGACTGATTTGCATATGGCCATGTCTGAACTGGGGTGGTGAAGTGAGCTAAAGAATGATGATGTATTAAACCCAGATCAGTTGACTGGGGGTGATTTGCTCCAATGTTGCGTCCATCATCCCCTTTGGTATCATCATGAGATACTGAGCACTTGAATATTCTTTCTGAGGGAAGGGTGTTGAGTCTCGTTATGTGAATATCTTAATTATTGCTGGTTGCAATATGACACATGGGCACAGTTCATCAACGTTTTTGCTACTCTTCACATTGCTGCAAAAAGTACAAGTGGGTTGTGAGGGATATATCATCAAATACTTAAATCATAAATGACTCCAAATTCCCTTACATTGGAAACACTAGTCTCCACATCAATGTTATATCTACATCAATGATTGCATACCTAATCAAAAAGCAGGATTACCAATTTTATTTATAATAATCCATCATACAAATCAATACTTTTACATGATTCGATCAATGACATCTAGTTTACACATATATACACATATATCTACAACCAATATGTACAACTGACAACAAACAACACAAAACAAATTTCTTACATTTAGGTTAGAACACTTTTTTACCCAGACAATCGCACTAAAAAAAGACCAGTGCCCCCCTCCTTATTCAGGGAGTACACTCAGAGGTTGTCCTGTATTAACACAATCAGTTTTAATAAATCAGGAACAACAAATCAACGATTGTGATGACTCGATGTCTCATAATTCAAATAATATCCCCAGACTCCTAATGTGAAGCATGTCGACGCGGACGCATTTCGGCCTTCCGATATCTTGGCCTCCTAAGGACGAGGGTGAAATGAAAGTGTCTGATATCCAACTATTTATCGGGCTTGCAATTCCACTCAAGCAATTCAAGGGTCCATATCTCGTCTCAGGGGAGAAAAATCACCACCCACGGGCATCCTCATATTCTTCACATTGGTCAATGCTTCCCTGTCAGCGAGGGAGGTTATTGATGTTCCTGATTGTGGGTTCGACATGTCAGTCGCAGTTTTCTGTGTTTTTCTTGGCTTCCCCCATAATGGAGATGAGGGTAATGGATAGTCTGACATAGAATGAGGCATCTGACAGCTCTTTTACTTTTTAGCATACATTGGGACACCTTAGACGGGAATACTCCGGAGGACTTGACGAACAGGGAAATCTCCTATACGTTGTTTCTGGTAAGAGGGAGACTATGGTCCCATGACAAGAGTGGTGGTCAATGAGTTTAATGTTTTTATCACAATAGCGGTTCTATTACTTTTGTGCAGGCACTGTATCTGATACCCTGACGCTCACAACACTAGAACAGATTTGGAATTATAGGATTCTGTTCCTCGGATATAGGGGTATGTTATCTCATTTACTCGATTCAGAGACTTTGTGGTCAATCAAAACTATTGGATATCTTTTGATTAAACCTTGTTTGCTTATAGATGGATTTCTGATTCGACTCCACATAACTTCTTAGGCAACCTCTTAGGCCATTCCAGCTTTGGCTGAGATACTGCAAGGTATTTAAAGTTTATTCACTTTTTGAACGGGCATGCCGCAGAAGTCACTACACGGGTGATTCTCTGGTACGATAGTTTTGGACCTTTGAGGCTCAGATGTGCATTGTGGGATTATTGAGTTGGAAGAGGGACTTTCTACGAGCACATATGGACCGTTTCACTGTGCAGACACTTCTTGTTCATTTCTTTTTATCTTGTTCATCTATTTATTTTTCCACATATTTTTCCCACATATCTTATTCACTTTTTTCCACATATTTTTTTCACATATCTTATTCACCTGTATATTCTGGAGAATGCAAACTCTGAGGAGACAGGTGATGGTGAAAACAAATGAAATATGTATCACACTTATTTAACTCTGGTTATTGTATATTTTTGTTGTAGATTTCCTATCTGAACCATCCCGAACTACCTGAATATTAATATATTTTTTTTAATTTTCATGTGTCATAAACCCCTGAAGAAGGGTTCATGGTGAACCCGAAATGCATTGGATTGTTGTGAGTTTTGTAATCTTGAATTTGATTATAGCTTTCCAAGTGGCATATGTGAATGATACTTGTGCATTAATCGATTTGAATTTCCTTTACACTTTTACACTCATGTTTTGAACCTATGAATATTTTGATTGTAGATAGAAAAATGCACGTGTAAGATATTAATACATTTTTTCTAACATGCATTAAGACTTTGAAGAAGTACATACAGGCATCATTGCCCTAGAGCTGTGCTGTGCATAGTCCCTGGTTCACAAGGACTCAATTGATACATTATACCTGACGCAGGTATAATGTCAGGCAGGGCTTTACAACATGACACATCTCCCTAGATGCCTCACTTTGTAAATGGGCTGCATCTTTTATGCTGCTGCTGCGCCACAAAAGTGATGCAACGACAGCAGAAAAGTGACGCAAGGGGCTTGTAAATCTGCCCAAGAGTGTTTTGCCACCCTGTCTTTCACCTACAAGGCTTTGAAATAATTATTAGGTCGAGCAACCTATATATGCCACAAGGGGGCCTCAGTTACTGAGTCACTCAATTCACTGAATTACATAAATGTAAATGTAATGTATTGGTACTTGTATAGCGCACGAATCACCATGAGGCATCTCAGCGCTTGTACGAATACCGCCGAGGAACCTTTCCAGGCCTTTCCCTGTGATGTGCCCACTCCGGGGCACCCCCAAGGTGAAGCCAGGCATCCTAGCGTTGTTGGGGCCGTTGTGGAATTTAAGCAAGCTATTGCTCAGAGTTGCAGAGTGGGACCCATGATTAGAAAAGGCAACGAGGCGAAAATTATCAGGTCCGGGGAAATTGAGCCCAAGAGCCGCCGAGGCGGGAATTGAACCCTGGTCCTGGGCCAGACCTCTGCATAAGGGTCTGCCGCTCTAACCATTGAGCCACACTTCTCCATACTTCTCTTATGGTGGCGGGTTGCAACTCCACCCGTCAGGCATGTTGGTCTCTAGGGATACTCACCATCTAGATGTTGCATAGTGGGAGTGTGTGCTGGGGGAGCCGCTTGCATATTATTATTTTTTAATAACAAAATGGCGGTCCATATGGGGAAAGCGTAGCCCTTGACTTCCAGTGCAACGTGTCAAGAAAGTGGTAAAAACACCTCTAACCCAAATAGCTCAAAGTTATATATTTATTGTATTTGTTACTTCTCTGGTTTAAGGGACTTTTATTTCAATGCATTACAATGTGAAGTAAAACTTATATTTGCTCTAAAAACCGGGGGCCTCATTTATGAGAAATGACGCATCGCTGCGTGAAAGCAGCGATGCGTCACTTCTCAGTGCGCACTCCTTGCGACATTCCTGATGCGTCATATTTAATGTATGTATTTCTGATGTATCTGTAAGCGCAAAAGTGACACATTGCTGGAGTGTCACAAAAGTGACGCAACTCCAGCAATGCGTCCTTTCACATGGGGAAAGCCCCATGTGGAAGGGCCTGCGTCAGTCTTACGCATGCTGTGAGGCAGGCGCAAGATTTTGACACAACAGCGTCCTAGAAGTGACGCAGTGAAATCTCATAGATTCCACTGCATCATTTCTACGACCCTTTCTTGCATCAATACGCCCCCCTTGCATACATTATACCTGGCGCAGGGGTTTACAAAGTGACGCATCTACCTAGATGCGTCACTTTGTAAATATGGCGCAACAATGCTCATTTTTTACTCCACTGGTGCGTCACAAAAAGTGACGCACCGGCGGCGTAAAAGTGACGCATAGCCTCATAAATGAGGCCCAAGGTGCTCCAAAAAGGATGAAAGAGCTTCTTGAGGAGCTGTACCATCATGATTCACCTGCCTGCAATCAACGATATGCCCCACTAATACACTATTCATCATCATACTTAAGTGGTCTTGCTGCAGGGTTATATTTTATGTTATGCTTCTGTTTCTTGCATGCACCTTTTCATGATCCCACATGTTAGCGCTGCAGGTGCTTATGAGGTACAACATGCGATGATGAGCTAGTGTATGTTGTCCGCCCCATGATAAGGTGGAAGTTACAATCATTTGCAGAGCTTTATGTAGAGCATTCATAACAAAACAGTGCACATACCAATAAGTCATCATTTGTTATCTCCATGACGCAACCTCATACTGCCCCCTAGAAGTGGCTGGTGGGACTGCGTTGTTCTGCATGTTGACTGAACACCTGGGAATAGATGCTTCCTCTCAGTAAAAGAAGGGCCTGAGGCATTCTTGCTTCTGTTTCAGGTGAGATGAGCCCTAATTATGTAACTGCACACTCATTTTCTGCCTGGGAGTTGATAGTGCCACAGTGGTGTGGTCGTGTTCCCCTCTGGGCATGCACCCATTGTCAGCATGTATTTCCTGTGACCAGAGCATGGATTTGTTTGTTATGGCCATATTGTTGTCATCCTGACAACATGGCTATCCTCATTGCCAATGTGGAGGATGCAACATGATGCCATAGCCAAAGAAAGAGGTCCACAACACACTGTCAATCCCCTGACACTGCACCGTCATCAGACTGCAAGCATGCATGAGTGTGCGTGATGTTATTAGTTGTCATGTACCGTCCTCTCCATCCTTGCCTTTGTGTGTGTACATGAGTACTTCTTGGTTTTCTCTTGACGTCTCTGCAGTTTCTGTCAATCTGCAACTATAAAAAAAACTCCGATCTCCTCTTCTTTTGCACCAGAATTTTTTTTTGTCTTATAAATCAAATACAACAGTTCCTATAACATTAGTCTGTAGGATTTGTACAAGGGAAGTGGTAAAGGATGAAGTAAAGTAAGGACATTCTTTGCTTAACCTCTTGACTGCTAGGGTGTTCTGCTTCTGTTGTTAAGTCCTTTATTGGCTCTTTCTTGTGGCTCAGACTTAAATCTTCACAAAAGGTATGCACAACAAATTGAGGTCCTTGAGAGAACCGAGGAAATGGCCAAAATATAGTTAAATTTGGGCTTTGCTGGATAAATGTGCTCTGCAAGAAAGCATATGTGTATTATTATTATCTTTAAATAGCATCAATGAAAGGTTAATGTGCTAGGTTCACTGTATACCCACCTTTAAAGAACAAGGAGAGTTGTTTCAAAAGAACAATTATTGTCCACTATTTTCGCATTTTTTAAGAGGAAATCAGTTTCCCTAATTTTATATTTTCAACCTATTTGCAGTTTGCAAGAAAAAGGTGTGAAATCTAGGTATGAGCTATACTGAAAAGTAGAAAATATTCAGCAAGGGGTCATTTGGCAATATACTGCATAGTTTTCCCAAAGAAACAAGTCATGAGAATTAAAATAAGTGGTACAAAATTGCCATGTTTGACAACATTCTCATCTGTAATATCCTGTTAGTCCAAACAGTCCCTTCTGGTGGTGGGGATATGTATGATTTGTAGATTCTTCTAAAAGAATGATTTTCCATTGTGTATCAACTATATAGGTATTCACCTGCTAAAATACCTAAACATTAATGCTTAGAAAATGTTGATTTATTGACTCACATAAAATGTTTATCCGAAGTTTAAAATAAAAACTAAGTACACATCTATAGTAAAAAAAATATTTTAATCATCTGATAATGATTAAAATTGATATGTAGAATTATTTAAAAGCAGTGTAATTGTATTTTAATAAAAATAATGTTATATTACTTTTTATTTCTCAAAAATGTTTGTTAAAATATATTATAATAAAATAGTAAATATGTTTTATGTTTATATTTTTAATAACATTAAATTAGACTTATTTAAAAAAAACTATTGTAAATAATGTCATTTTATTTAGCATATTATCTACGTGATTTCACTTTAAGCCCCTCACACCATTATTTTCTACAGGAGGTTGTTGCAGTACCAGTGGTTGGACATGAATGGGTCCGGACTTACTACTGTTTCGATTTTGTCAACAGTAATTTACACTTGTATGTTAGATCCCATATCGCTTTTCTGGGAGTTGCAGCATGTAAGTCTACACTTTTGAGTAACTGTACAATCAAATTGTGTAAATAACACATGTAAATTATAGGCCTGGGTAGAATTTCAGTTACAGCGGAGTAAATTCTGTATTTTTGCCTTACTCTCTGATGCAGAATTGCCAATAATGACTTGATTACATCTGCTTGGTAATAAGAATATTTTTTGGGGATATGTATGTTCTGTTTCTTTAGGACTATTTTCTTATGGCAAAAAAGTATCCTCACGTCCATTTTGGATGAAAGGGTGTATCTTATTCTAAGAAACTATTGCTAAATACTGGGAGTAAGTTAGGCCAAAATCTTACTCCAAATACACGTTTAGCAAATGTGAGCTGCTGCTTGCGCTCTATTCTTGTTCTTATGCATTTAGCCCTATGTAGTAGAGAAAAAATCATCCTTGCTTCCTTTTCTGAAGCAAGACAGCATTTTTGCTCTAAGAATATAGTTAAATGCAGAATTACTCTTCTCGTGTAATCCTGCATAATCTTGCAGACTTCTTGGATAATTTCACCTGACTACGCTACACAAAATTACACAATTGATTAATTTTAATTCCCAAACTTTTAATTCTGTTTTTATTCTTTTTGGTATTTAAAATCTAAACATTTTAAAAATGCTTGGAACTAATGGGTCACTAACATTTGATTATTGTGTAAATGTTTTTTAATGTGATGCTTTTATGATATGATCTATCGAAATAAAGCCTTTGAACTTGAAGTTGAACTTACAATTCATGCCAGCCCCCAGTAAATGACTTACTAGTATAAGTTACTTTTGTGAATAGCCCTGCAAGTGTTGTTTGTGATCTGTTTGATAGTGTGTCAGTCCCAGCCATTTAGTTTAACTTCCTCTCGTTCACCTGTTTTACATCCTTCAAATGTAATGATATCTATATATCCTTAGTGCCCTTTGTAAATATTTCTATTGCTTCTTTCATTTTTTACCCGTCTACAGAAGCTAAGTTGAATAATTTCTGTAAGAAGGCTATTAATTTAAATCCTGGCAGTTCTGTAAACCTCTTAGAATGTCTGCAATGCAACCCAGTCATGAATCGTAATTGCAAAATTAAAATGCCACCCCTGTGAGAGGTTTTTCTTGGTTTTACACTTTGCATTAGATGTTGTATAATATTGATTATTAGGCAGTGGTCATTCCCTTAGTTCAGACACAACTAATTGGGTTCAATTTGAGCAGGGGTCTCAAACTTTTTGTGTAATAAGAGCTACTGATGTTTCATGAAAATCATTGTGAGTTACTATTATTATTAGTGTTGTAATAGTGACCACATCAGACAAGATTACATTTGTGGTCAGCAGTGATGACCTCAGTGCATCAGGCAAGGTTGCCAGCATTAATGAAAAGAAGGGTTTGTCACTTTGGAATGCCTCTATATAGGCAATACCCGCCAGCCAGAGCTGCAGTGTGCCTGGCATGAAAGTAATATACGTCTTCCCACGGGATGTATCACTCGAAAACCAGCTTTAAATATATTTTGGCACCATTTTTCTTCAGACATCAGCTGATGAGTTTCGCAAATAATCATGTTTTCACCTAAAATACATAGTATTAATATATTTATTCAGCAAAGCATACAGATTTAGTAGGTTGGATGTGCACACAGAAGAGCTACTTACAGGTCTCTGGAGAGCTACCATTGGCTCACAAGATATTCAGAGTTTGAATTTCCATTTTTCTCCTTGTTAAAAATACTAGCTATAATAGCAGGTTAATATCTAGGAAATGCCTGTTAGTCATGTTAAGCTGCCCCAGCCTTGCTTAACTGAGGTGTTAATACCATTGCATCTTTATGAGGCAACTACCCCTTCAAGATCCAGGGGAAAAGTCTATGTTGGTCTACTTGGACAGAGCTTAGTGTGTTTATTATTGGAAATCATTTTCAAGAGCATCCCATCTTAACATTCCAAAAGCTGGAACGCTTTTCTAATCTACCAAAAGAGGAAATATGGGGTATATTACCAAGGGCCTTATCACCGCTTTAGCAGCACTTTTTACTGCTAAAGCGGCGATGTTTTTATCGTCCTATCAGCAAGCTATCGCTAACAGCAGTTAGCGACAGCTTTCTGACGAAAGCGACCGGTTTGGGTGCCGCTTTGCATGTCAGTGATATTTATGCTAATGACATGCAAAGTAGGTGTTCCCAAAACAGACCTGAGAAACAGACGCTAACAGGCCTATCCCCTATTAGCAAGTTGGCCCTAACACCTGCTAATTTCATGATTTAGCAATACCTAACATGGGGGGGGTGGATTATGCTGATACGACCACAGGATCGTATCAGCAAGGTTTTCCCCCTTCCCCATGCAACATTGCTGGTTTTCTCACGATGTTGGCCCTTCCCTCCCGCTATCGCTGGAATATATATCACCATGGCACAAATTGTTGCTAATACAGCGTTAGCGTGGCGATATATTCCAGCAATAGCTGGCGATAGAAATATTCGTGCTAAGCGAACTCTGCGATATTTTTCGCAGCGTGTTGCTAATATGCCCCTTGGTTCTTTAATGGACTGTCATATTATTTAACCACTTCTGTTATTGGCCAATTCATCAAGTATTTCTCTTTGTCTTTTCTGTTCTGTTTAGTATGTATTTGTTATATACTAATTATTTAATTATTGTGAGGATGTTTATGAAATGAGTATGTTTGTCTTTGCTATTATCTGTCTCACAATTAAACACATTAATTTACATATCTTATGCTGAGTTTAATTCCACATTATTGTCTTAAATATGAGTGACTATTCATGGCCTGTTTTTAGTGCTTACACGAGATCCTCATATTTGAAATAAGAATGGCCTAATACATCATACAGTAGAATGATGCATAATGTATTAATAAAAAAGGTAATCACCTAATCTTTAATTTGGCGCTGAAACCAATTTTGCAGGACCTATAGCAAGCTGAGTCCAGGCTTATCCACAAGCAACCTAAAACTCCATGCTCTGGGGATCATGTGTAGCAAATATGCCTTTTTGCATAGTCAACTCAGGTTCTTCCCCTGACAGCTGGCCTGCCAATCCTTGACCTTAATGATGTATGCATACTGCTGCCAGAGTAGAAACATTGAAACAGTGACCTGATTGAGGGGAAGCGTTTATATTTTCCTTGCAGGAAAACCAGTTGGGATGGACCCACACAATTCATCAAATTGTTAAGGACTTGCCTTTCACATGTAAATGTAAGGTAAGACCAGGTGAAGACAAACCTTTGTTCCCCCAGCCAGACTGGCTCCAAACCCTTTGAGAAGGAAGCCACACCCAGAGCAAGTTAGGAGTGACAATGTAGGAGGGGCTACTGTGAGTGCAATGTGGGATTATTTGTAGTTCTACAAACAAGAACTGCTGAAAAAGTGAGTTTGGTTGTCCCTTGGAACTTTTACCCCATTGGTTAAGGTAGTGCCAACCATAAATGTTGTGCCACAAGATACCCTCCTCAGGACTCTTTTTGGACCTGCAAGGGATAAGAAGGACTGGACCAGGTCTCTGCTATACCCAGGACAAAGAAGTGGATCACAAAGGTCAGGAGGCTGACCTCCTGTGTGGATGTAGGGACACAACAAGCTAAAGAATCCCCAGTTGCCCACTCACAAATGGATATGCACAGGACCCTTTGCTGAGCCAAGCCCTCAAACCTGGGAGCCTTAGGTGAAGAGCTTAAGAATAAGGGTCTTAATATTGCAACTTTGTGGGACTCAGAATGATTGTGCCTTCCAGCCGCCAGAGCACAGGTGTCATCCACCAGAGCAAAACCAGTGAAGGCGTAATTTCGCTGAGCTGAAGAAACAGTTTTGTCTCGCTTGGACCTTCTCCGCAACAACAAATCCATTTCAGAAGGTCCTCAATGAGAAGATATCCGATCCCGTGGTGTCCTATTTATATACAACTTGCCGCCTTGTCCTACTGGAAAAATCAGAGCTCTATATCAGAGGTTAAGTTTCAAGGTAGAAATCTTGACCAGAGGGAGGTGTAGAAAGTATCTGCTCAAGAAGGGGCAGATTTACAATAAGTGGCGCATCCGTGCATATCAGCAGGGATGTGCCTCGGGCACCATTGATACGCCGCATTTAGAATGCGGCGCGCCAGTGGGCAAAAACGGCACAGATGCATGACGCATCTGTGCCATAAAAGCGGCGCATTGCTGGAGTTGCGTTGCAAGCGCTACGCAGCTCCAGCAAGGCTTTGGGGGGGCCCTATCTTGTTAATGCTGCGTCAATCTTTATGCCTGCTTCAAGCAGGCGCAGGGTTTTGACACAGCATGGGCCCCAAAGTGACAGAGCCACTTTTAGGAGGCGTTCCTGAGCGGGAACGCCCCCCCACCCCCATTGTGCAGGAACACCTCCTTCTGGCGCAGGGCTTAACTACGTGACGCATCTCCCAGGGGCTTGTAAATCTGCCCCTAAGTGCCTATCTGACTTTGGTGAGACATTCTTGGATACAGGCTTTTGCCTTGCCCCTATGAGAGGTTGTGACTACCGCTTTGCAGACCTAGCCTGAAGGTAACATTCTTGACTGGAGCCTTCCGCCTGATTTATCCAAGTTATCCAACCTCAGAATCAATTGTGTAGGCTTCAAAGTGAACCTTAGGTTCCGGTTTACCGTGACCAGTGACTATCATTTGCGCTTAGAGCTTTTTGGTGCTTCTTTCACTTAAAACTTAATATCTCTGGCTCCCTTTATTGGATTTCTGTCATTTTTGTCCTTATGTATATTGAAATTTACTTTTTTTTCTTATTTGTTTATTGATTTTATTGTTTGGTATTTGACATTATCATTGTTTTGGTACTGCACACATACTTTACACTTTGCCCTAAATTATGCCTGTCTGCTCTGTGCCATAGCAATATGGGGGGTGAGCTCCAGTTCATTTAGTGACTTTTCTGGGGTACACTCTGACTAAGTGTGAAATTATTCTTTGAGTGGGGATTTCGCCCACCCCAAATAATAATCCACCTGTGTACACTCCTCCTGGTGCACTGCAGCCTACTGGATAGAAAAAAGAGCCATAAATAGGGAAATCAGGCAGCTGCGCAAAAGTAACTCAAATCCTAGCCACTGCATCGCAGAGCAAATCACAGGCCTAAGGCACGCCTACATGAAGGCACTCTGGGTGGCAAAAATATCTTACCAGGAAAACATTTGGATAAAATTGTTACACATAAGCAAAACAAAAATCAGTGAAAAAATGTAGGCAGAAATCAACACACTAGCAAATGGCAGCTATTCTCATCATAATGCCGGCATCTCAGAATCGGATTGGATAGAGTATATTGAGGCTTCCCGTCGAGATAAAACCACCCATAGTGCCACACTAAAAGGTGCAACTGTTAAGGGCGTATGTAAGTTTGCCAGAGACCAATTGGCTGGACCAAACGGTCTCCTCAATACTGTATTCAAATACAACCAGACCTTTTGAGCATCTTATTTTATACCCCTATTCAACTTGGCATTCACTACCAACTCAATTCTGTTATCATGGAGAGGCAGTGTTCTCCATCCCATCTTTAAATCTGTCTCACTGACAAATCCCTCAAACTACAGATTAATTGCTTTGATCGATGTTGAAGCAAACTCTACGCTGCCAATCTCTTGCAGACTTGGAAGCATGGGTATCCACCGAAAAAATCATCCCGGGTACCCAGACTGGGTTTAGGGCATGCATGAGCAAAAATACTAATCTCCATGCTCTCACTTTTATGATGGAAAAAACTACCAATAAGGCCTCCAATGTATACCACTGCTTTGGGGATTTAAAATTAGCATTCGACAGGGTCCCAAGAGACCTTTTATGGGCAAAAGTGGCAAGATGGGCTGTGCCCCCAAAACTTCTCAAATCTATCATTAATCTATACTCCGATTCTTGGGTAAAAATTAAAATAGGCAAGTGTGACAGACTGACCAGAAAGATCCCCACATCCAATGGTCTCAAACAGCCCCTTGCCTTTTTAACATTTACACAGCAGACCTGGATACCCTGCTATCTGAAATCTCGAGTTACCCTCCAAAACTCTCATATAGACCAGTGCGTAGCCTACAATATGCGGATGGCATCGTATTGTGTAGTCAGACTCCTATTGGCTTGCATCGGCAAACAACCACCCTATACAGTATAACCGAATCCATAGGCTTAAAGCTAAATTACAGCAAGACCAAAGTCATCTGCTTCTTGCCAAAAACACAGACAGCAAAACCTAAAACTCTAATGGTAAGTTGCCGTAAATAAGATTGACCAGGTCAGCACCAATAAATACCTTGGGGTGGAACAGGACTCTAGACCAGATTTTAAAAAGCATCTAGCCCAATGAAGGGCCTTACCAAACAAACTGTTCCTTGCCCTCAACTTAATAAATACAAAAATGGGGAGATGCATTTACTGCAAATCATTAGGGGCAAATTCTTACCATCACTGACCTGCGGCTCAGAAATTATTAATGGCAAAGATGTAACAACTCTCAAAACTCTACATCCGTCCTGTTGAAAAGAATCTACTGCATCCAAAGATACACCTGTGAAGCTCAAGTCTGCCTGGAATTTGGGCCCCAGCACCAGCTGCCAGAGGGAATGGCTGCACTACTCAAATTGTGCTCGAAGTTGAGAGCAGCCCTACCCGAGTCTTTGGCTGCGTTGTGTTGGTCTGAAATGAAAAATGAGCGCACAACCAACAAACAGCTGGCCAACCGTGCCGAGTCAAGCATTGTCAGCCCTCAAAACACGAGCCATGCAGCATTCTGAAAATTACCAATAAAGCTGCCAAACTAAAATTATGGTCGATGGATGAAGCCGAAGTGGCAGGCATAAAACACAGCTGGTCAGCTTTACAATCTTACCGCATCTGGCGGCCTCAACCAAACCTTACGTGCCATATTCCTCAAACCTTCCAGCATTTTTACTTAGTAACACGAATGGGAGCCGTCCCTCAAAAGATCAGGTGCCGCTCTGGGAACAAAGATGGTCAAACTCTCTCTGACGACTTTGCACACAATTTGACGAAAGTTATTAAACTTTCTGTGCATCTGTCCGACGGTAACTTTTTTAAGGCAGAAACTTCTTTGCTCCCCCTTTCAGGCGCTCCACATAAGATCATGCGGTACTGTAGTGCTGACATTACTGAACAGTAAATCAATTCAGATCACCAAGCTTTATTCGGTATGTACAACAACCAGAAAAGCAAAAACAAATGAACAGTAAATCAATTCAGATCACCAAGCTTTATTCGGTATGTACAACAACCAGAAAAGCAAAAACAAATGAACAGTAAATCAATTCAGATCACCAAGCTTTATTCGGTATGTACAACAACCAGAAAAGCAAAAACAAATGAACAGTAAATCAATTCAGATCACCAAGCTTTATTCGGTATGTACAACAACCAGAAAAGCAAAAACAAATGAACAGTAAATCAATTCAGATCACCAAGCTTTATTTGGTATGTACAACAACCAGAAAAGCAAAAACAAATGAACAGTAAATCAATTCAGCTCTCCTGCAGTGCTGCTAAGTTTCTTCTTCAAATGAACAATCTATTAACAGGAACTCGGTCACCCCAGAGTAATAATGGCAGTTGCGTGGCAGGGACCCGTGAAGCAAAATCATTGCCAACCGCTAGCTGAATTTTGCACTTACCCTTCACGATTGCCAAAGAAACGTTTGTTGTTAAATCCCTTGGGTGTAACCACGCACTGAGCACCTGATGGCCCACCGCTTATCGTCTCCAATGTAATGACATCTCAAATATGAATTCCTTTCATCTCAAATCATACAGATGTACACCTATACATTCACATATGGTGAACAAAGGGTTGAAAGTCTGGTTCAGATATAAAAATAGCATGGATGTTGATTACATATAACTATTTTATTTAAACTAATTGGTTTTAAAATGTACCGTAGCAGTAATCATGTAATATTAGGGTAAAATGATTGGTTGCACTTTTTCTCAGCAAGTATTATCTCATGATGTTATCATTTGTAATATTTTATGGTTTTAAGATTCAAACTTGTTATGGTTTTAATTAACTGAAACAATAAACTTAAACCTTCGTACACTAAGTTATTGGATTTGTATTGAAATTCCCCCCAAAAATATTTTTAAATTTAACCATCCTAATTTCTATTGGCAGGTCAAACTAAATACAACCATAGCATATGATCAATGAGCTAAAAGGTATTTGGATTTTCTGCAATGTTTGACATGACACCAATCTAGAATAATGGAGTATTCTCTTCTACTGTCTACCTTAAACTAATGAAATGCTGGATGCAGCTGCCAATGACTACATGGAGCAATATGTTCATCTCTTTTCAACAACAATCTAGCTGAGAACTTATTTTCATACATTATTTATTTTCTAGTTTTTTTAAAGGTTGTATTTACTTTAATTAAATAACAATTGGCACTGGAGATACGGATGAGGCTTGCAAATTGAAGTTATTAGCAGTTGATATAAGATTTTGTGGAGAGTATTTTAGTTTGAGATAAGAGGAGTGACAACAAGGCTATCAGTTGTGCGTCCATGTCTTCCACAGTCAGTATCTCTGTCTTGTCAGAATCAAGGTTTAAACAGGTCTGGCTCATCCATTCAACTAGCATGATCATGTAGTTACAGATATGTTCCTATGTTGCTGGTATATCTCCTTCCAATTGGAGGAGGATTTGGGTATTAAGAGAGTATGTCATGAATTCTAACTGGAAACACCATATGAGTTTGGCTAAAAGGCTTCATATATAAGTTGAAACCAATGGGGATATGGGATGGTAACCTTGGGGGACTCCTTATGTAAGTGGATGTGTAAGAAGGGTTCATCACAGCATGTATTCTTCCTTTGACAAAGGACTTCAGTCATTCTAAAGCCCTGTCTGTGACACCGGTCTCATGCAGGCTTGAAATCAGTACTGCATGTGACATGGTGTCCAAGGCAGCTTAAAGAAAGAGTGGGAAGATAGCACCTTATTTTGCAATCTTTCTTAGATTGCTCATCACTGCTGACATGGCAACCTCAGTACAATAGAATCAAGGAGACCCAGTGTGAGTTTGATCTGATTTCCTTTTCATCCCAATTAGCTAGCCAAATGAGTGGAGAATAGGTCAGATGTTGTCAGCTATTGTGGGATCTACTGACAGTTTTTAGGAGAGGTTCTATAAGGGTCTGTTTCCTGGTAGAGGATACATTGCTTCCACTGAATGAAGGTTTGACAGTTTTATAAAAGACGTGTGTTGTATTATCCAATGCAATGTGAAATACACTGAAAGACGATGATCCAGAAGTGAGTCTGACATTAGGGCTTTAATGGATGCTTTAATCTCTTTTGTGGCCATGGGTGCAACTAACTTAGTGTATTCATCCTTAAACGGTTCTAATTGCAAATTCAGACCAAATTTTATTTATTTATTTTTATTTATTTAAACACTTGTTAAGCGCAGCAAAGGCCCGTGGGCATCTTGGCGCTAAGTATTTGCTGAATCTGCCTTAGAGAAGGATGTAATTATTGATCAAATAGCCACGTTTTAAGATGCTTTTGGAAAGACCACAGAGAGGGGCTGCTCTTTATAGATAGTGGCAAAGTATTCCAGAGCTTGGGTGCTGAAACGAGAAATCTTCTGTCGCCCCATGAAACCAGTTTGGTACGGGGTATTTCCAGCTGGAGGAGGTCAGCAGACCTCAGGGATCTGGTGGGCCGATAGGGGACAAGTTGTTGTGTAAGAAAGGCTGGTCCCTGGTTATACAACGCCTTATAAACAATACACAAAGCTTTAAATTTAGATCTGTTCCTGATGGAAAGCCAGTGAAGTTCTCTGATGGTTCCTGAGACTGATTGAAACTTGGGGATATCACCCAGCAGTCTGGCAGCCGCATTTTGAATGGTTTGCAGCTTATTGAGAACTTTTTCTTGGGAATTCAGAAATAGGGCATTACAATAGTCCAAGGTGGACAGGACCATACGGTTTGCCTCAGTCTGAGAGTCAAATCCTTGCAGTAGTAGAACATTCCTGTTTTATCTTTTGGAAATCATCATTTCACTTTTCATCCCACATATAGTTTGATTTATTTTGCAGCAATTGTCTATTGTCATATGTCTACTCTGAAAACCGTTCACATATTTGTCATAGAACTCAGCAAATTGTAAAAGAATTGTTATTTCCTCCTTAACGGTTAGTGTTGGGGATAATTCTAGAGCCCCAACAATTATGAACTTAGATTTAATACCATATCCACTGATTTAATTCCCAAAATATGTCACCATATTAGTAGCAAATGAACACTTTGAAAAGTCAACCGTTAGACCTTTTAATTCCAAAATCCGCAGTTTCTTGTCATTGGGCTAGATGTAGGTAAATAGTATTTACCAATTCGTAAATACCGAATTTTACCGATTCAGTATTTACGAATTGGTAAATGCTATGTCGATAAAAATTTGGTAAAAATTACTGAATCGTTAGGATTCGGTATTTACCAATTCGGTAATTGACATTCATTCCTATGGGCCTGGAGGCCCATAGGACTGAATGGCAATTACCAAATTACATTGAAGGGTGGCATCGTGTCACTTTGACACCCTGTTGCACCCCTCAATTGTTAATGGGTGCACATGTTGCAGACATACATGCCCTAAGGGCATGTATGTCTGCAACATGGCACTGAAGCAATTTGCATTAAATTGCTTTTTGTTTTTTTTTCGTTATTTACCACCAACTTGTAGTTGGTGCTAAATAACGAATTCTAACATGGGATAACGTGCTCCCTACATTAGGAATTCGGTAATTTACCGAATCGGTATTTAAGAAATCGGTAATTTACTGATTCCTTAAATTACCGATTCGGTAAATTACCGAATCATTAATTTTGGACCCCTACATAAGAAAAGCCTATTATCAGTCGGTAACGGCCGAAATTCGTTAATTTCGGCCGTTACCGACCGGTAATGGGCCACCTACATCTGGCCCATTGTCTGTTTTATTTCTTCCCAATTTCAACATGCCATCTTGGAAGCACATGGCATGACTGAGTTTACCAAACAGCTGAAACATTAAACATTGGAACACCGCTGCAACTGATGCCAGTCCAAATGCTATTCTTTTAAACTGGAAACAACCATCAGGGGTGATGAAAGTAGTGAACCTGCAACACTATTCTTTTAACTTGACCTGCTGACAAGCTGTTAAGAAGTCTAAAGTGGAAAACCACTTATGCCCTTTTGTCAATACCAGCTTTTCATTTTAGCAGAAATCTATCCCCAATATGTAATCATTGAGATAGAGAAGGTCATTGCACTGTGACCTAACCACTAGTGATCATTCACACAAAGTCCAACCTCTTGCTGCTACAGGTTCAATTATATATAGTCCCACCAATCTTTTTAATTTCTCACAGACTTCTTTGTTAGAAACATAGGAATATTCCTCACACTATAAACTTTATGAATATCATATGGGTGGTTGGCGCATCGGTGGGGTTCTAGAAGGCAGTAACATGCAGGAAGAAAATGGAAGAAATCAAATGGAGGTGGTAGCTGGGTGGTTTTCTCTGGGTTGTTATGAATAAAAGACTTATCAAGACACGTGATTATTATATGAAAACGAACACAAGAACAATCCATACATCCATCAATCCTTCTTCCCACCTGTCCATCCACTCATCTGTTCATCTATCCCTTCATTCAAGGGTGCAGTCAGAAAATTAAAGAACCCCCCTTTGAAATGAAAGCTCTGATGGCAAAAAGCATGGGAAGCAAGTGAGCCGACTGTTCCCTAAAAGATCCTCTTGTCTCTTCCATCCAGACATCTATCTTTTCATCCTTTCACCCTTCTATTCACCTGCTGATATTCACCATTTTACCTTTGCATTCTTACATCCATTAATTTTCTCATGAATAATTTAATATTTTCCCACTCCATCAATCCATTCCGTCTGCCATCCACTTATCCATCCATCCGCTCTGCCATTCAACGCTCCATGCATCCATTTATTCACTCTACCATGCATCCATCCATTCACCCTGCCATCCATCCACCCTCCTTCCATCCACTCTGACATCCGTCCTTTCACTCATTTGTCTACACTGACACCCATTTGCTCATCCTTTCACCCGACTCATCTATCCATCTATCTATCTATCTATCTATCTATCTATCTATCTATCTATCTATCTATCTATCTATCTATCTATCTATCTATCTATCTATCTATCTATCTATCTATCTATCTATCTATCTATCTATCTATCTATCTATCTATCTATCTATCTATCTATCTATCTATCTGTCTATCTGTCTATCTGTCTATCTATCTATCTATCTATCTATCTATCTATCTATCTATCTATCTATCTATCTATCTATCTATCTGTCTATCTGTCTATCTATCTATCTATCTATCTATCTATCTATCTATCTATCTATCTATCTATCTATCTATCTATCCATCTATCTATCTATCTGTCGCTTTACCATCCTTTCACATGTCCATCCAATTATCTACTCATTCACCCATCCATCCATCTACTGGACCATCCTTTCACCTACATATCCCCCTATCATTCATTCATTCTTTCACCCACCAATCTTTCTGCACATGCATTCATCCACTCACCCATTCATCCACCTAATCTTCCATTATTGCTCGCACCCTTCCTTTTATTACATTTTCCTTCCTTCCCTTTTCTATTTACTCATGTTTTGTGTGTCCTTGATCCCACTTGCTCTTTTATTGACAGCTGTATTCCTTCATAGTGTTATTTATGAGATTTGGCCTGTCGAGTTGCAGAAAGAAGAGGCCCATAAAAAGCCCCACTGTAGCTGCCAAAGCATTCATTCTCCCTCCTGTCCATCTGACCATTAATACACCTATGCATCCATTCACTTGACCACTCATCAGTTCTAGTCCATAGAACACATGTTTCCTTTACCTGTGGAAAATGGAAAAGCCCTAGGATCCTTGCCAGTGGAACGGATATAGATGACATGAGCTCCCCAATTAGACCTGCTGGCTTTGACC
Source organism: Lissotriton vulgaris (assembly GCF_964263255.1). Lineage (NCBI taxonomy): Eukaryota > Metazoa > Chordata > Amphibia > Caudata > Salamandridae > Lissotriton > Lissotriton vulgaris. The sequence continues at coordinate 28,491,755 of NC_141696.1, forward strand.
CCGAGCGGCACTTGTACCCGGGGACTGGCTTTGAACTCCCTGAGAGTATTTCAAGAGCTGCTCCAATGGCCTTGATCTGCGACATGCAGGAGTCAAAGATCTGGAAGCCCAGGGTGATGTTTGGCAACAGTTCCGGAGTCTGGTTAATTTCCTCAATGGCAAAGACCATCGCCAGCACATCCCGGTAATAGCGGATATGGAACCTGCAGGATAAACAAATCGATGCTGGTTGAGTTTCCGCTATGCCATCCTGAGGCTAAACTTCTCTCACATGTCCAGTAGAGTAGAGCTACACACATCAAAAAAGATCAGCTGTATCAAATTGTCTTAATACGCTCAGCAGGAACCGAGAATAAGTGGCAAGTCACATTAAAAAAATTAACCGTAAGCGGTATAAAGAACAACACGTTCTATCAGTTACCAGAAACCACCATTGTTAGAGTTTATGGTGTTGAAATACCATGCCTAATGTATCTAGGGCTCATTCCTTATTACATGACTGGGCCATTTAGAGTATGCACACTCTGCTACTCTTTTGATGTCCACACACAAGGGGAAGAGCGTTTTGGGAGTGGCCGTTGACATTCAGTAGTTATAGTTAGGACTGCATTGCCTTAGGAAGAACTTTTTTTTGGTTTGTTTTTAGCTTTGGTGCTGTTGGATACATGTTCATCTACCTCAACCCCTTCCTGGAAGGTTTTGGGGTTATCCATCAAGCACAGAGTTGAGAAAAAGGGGGTACCAAAACCAAATTCCCCCATGTATTTTTCATAGACTTTTTTGAACGATGCTGCTGCAAAAACTGCTGAACTGAGTTACACCAAATTTGACAGGAACCTAGACCTTGGACTAGAAAGCATTCGTTTTGTGATTTGGTGTAACTCTGTTTGGTAGTTTTTGAGAAATTAAGGATCACAAATATTTGTATATCTGGAATGTTAGGTTTGTGGGACTCTTGTGAGAGTCCATCAAACCCAATTAACAAAAATAGAGTTTCAGGTTGGCCGGGTGGGTTTGTCTCTTGGGTCAACTCTCTCCAGCAGGAGTAAGGCCCCCTGCAGTAGCAAATGCTCTGATTGGCTGGGCACAACATGAAGAAAAACCTAGGGCTAGACTCAGTGACTTAGGGCTAGATGTACGACCAGTAGTACTAGTGATTGTCAAATAGCGAATATTTTGTTAATCACTGAACGGGATGCGGTTAAAAGAAACAATCAATCCATCCCTGAGTACTCTCCCCTAGAGGACCGGCTACTACTTGATCTCATGCGAGACAAAGCAACGTCCCTAACTTATCCAAAAATCATGAACAACCTTCCAGACCCTCTCGTCTCCCTGAGGGCCAATTGGGAGACTGACCTGGGATTGATAGAAAACGATGACTGGCAGGAAGCAATTCAGAACCCCAGAGAAATTGCCATACAGGCAAGATTACGGCTTATTTAGTTGAGAATCCTGCACAGATCCTACACCACACGTATGTTACACCACAGATTTGGGGTGGGAAGACTCCGATCACTACAACAGGGGATGCGGCGAGGTAGCCACATTCCTCCACATTATATGGGAATGCCCCACAATACAACGATACTGAGCTCCAATCACCCGAGTTATGTCTGAAGTCCTAGGTACACAAATACCCCTTGATGCTCATTGGCAGGTATTGGGCATCACGGGCATGTGAAAACATGGCTAACATTGGCCTTGAGGGTGGCGAAGCACAACACAGCCAGATTGTGGGAGGGCAGGGAACAGGAACGCTGACTAACTGGAAACATGACCTAGATTGGTGTTGCCTGCCTGAAAAAGCTGTCTACCATAGCAGGGGATACCCTAAAAAGTGGGAGAAGACATGGAGTTCGTGGGACAAGTATAGTTCCCTGACACAAGTAGGCACAGCTGAGGGGGTGTGGCAGTAAAACAGTGCAAATAATTGAGGGAGCGGTGATTCCATCCACCCATGATGTCTAATATTTTATCCTTGACCTGAACAGCAGATGATGTGAAAATGTGATTATTTTGGGCAATGACGGGATGTTTACATGTATGTCTGTTAAATAAAAAGAATTTAAAAAAAAACAATGAAACTTTAAAGTTTCATTATTGAAGAGTAGGCAGTGGTCTCTTGGACAACTCTATGCTCTTAAACAGTATGTTTTCAACCATTCTCAAAGAGGAAGGGGCCCTTGCGGAACCCTTCCCATTTGCGAATGGGTGAACACCAACTTTGAGTTGGCAGTAAAGCGTGAATGTTTTGCGACCACATTTCAGTCGCAAAACATTTACACATACCAATGCGAACCGGTATTCGAAAGGCACGCCCTAAACATACCCCATCCAAATACTGATTCGCAAACCCAAATTGTCATACGGTAACAGGTTACTGACTCACAATTTGGGCTTTGGACATTTGGAAATGCCTTTTTGCATTGGCAAATAGCCAGATTCTGTGAATCAAGCCATTTGCAACTCCTAAAAGGCTTCATACATCTAGCCCTTAGTCCATGTGTTTTGAGATTTATTATAAAAAAGATATAAGGAAGAATATTCTGTCCCCCAGCTCTTGTGGGTGGTTGGAGGTATCAGAGGCACTTCCTTTGGGTCCAAAATACTAAAAGAAATACACCACATTTGGCAGAAAGCTAGATCTTGGTCCAGAAAGTGTGCTTTTTGGGGATTTGGTGTACATCCGTTCTGACGTTTTAGAAAAAATAAGCCTCAAAGACATTTTCATACTTGTATATTTATTTATTACACATTGGGAAGGATCCGTGGAGCCCACAGATCTCAAGAAGAAATGTGATTGGATGCCACCACATTATTACTGATTTGGCGGCCGCCATCAGTCCCTTGCCCTGAAAAAAACATTAAAAAACAATATAGTTGTGCAGGGTAGGGATACAGGATTTTTATTTCTTTTTAAATGTTACTGCAAAATTGCTATGGATCTGTAGTAAATTTAAAAAAAGCCTGAAATAAATAATCCCACCTGGGTGGTCCAGTGCCCAGGGGGCAGTGCAAACACTGTATAGGGGAGGGGGCAAATGGCCCCTCTCCCTGATCCTCTCTGAGGCCCTCAGTGATCACATCCTCTGGAGCCAATTCTGAAATAAAGGGAGAGGACATTCGGCCCCTATTCCTGAGCCTCTCCGAGGCTCTGGGGTCTACATCCCCTACGGCTGACAGAAAATGAAAGGGGGGTGCGCAGATCCCCTCACTGTGCCTCAAAAGGCCTAAAAATCTTGAAAAGGGGAGATATGCTGATGGGATCGATTTAATAAAGCTTTATTACATTTTTTAATGACAATCACTATTATTAAATATCGAACTGTATGAATTAATGATATATATATTTAATGATGATTAATGGTTAACTGGACCCTGCCATCACTCGGATACCCTCACGGGTGAGAAGTAGCACTCTGCAAATTTACTGATTGATTGATTGCTCCATAGAGCAAACAGTGTTAACAGTACCCAATTTTCTACTTATAACCCCTTCCTTCCTCAATGTAGGTTGAGTGACTGTCAGGGTTAAAGAGTGTCCGTAGTAGGGCATTAGTTATGTAACAAGACTTGAGTGTCTGGAGGAGTTTTATTTTCCCAGAACAGTTGTATTCAGATTGAACACTGTGTACATGATAGGTTAACCATGAAGTGTATGGTATTGCCTCAATGTTTCGAATAATACAAGCTTGCTTTACCTACGGGGTTTATGTGTATGATAGCTGTAAAGACGCTTTATATTATACTGAGCTATTTTGCATTTACTGTCACAGCTTTAATGGTATAACAATTTGCAGAGCAATGTGCATAAAAGTAGTTTGGATGATGTCATTAATAATGTAATCAGTGATGTCATCAATGTTGTCATTTGAGATGTCATCAGTGATGTTATAAATGATGTTATAGAACATTGGATGAGTGGTCTCATATGTGAGGTCATAAACAGTGCATGGTGGGGCGCAAGTTATAGTTAGCACTGCTAAATATAACTGAAGTATTTTTTTAGTTCAAAATGTTAATGTTGTCACTGACAAATTCACCTAACTATAACATCACTTTAACCTTTGTTTTTCAGGAAAAAAAATATATATACAGGCGTCTGCCATATGGACTAATGCTGATGCATGTACCCTGTGGGCTGCCTGCTTGCAAGTTGCCAATAAATGAAGGTGAACCACTTATCTGCCTGAGGCTTCACTCAGTTGGGGCGCAAACGGCTTTTGCCCAGTCGTAGAGTGAGGCCCACCGCTTGTGTGTGAGCCCAGTCCGACTCCTACACGGCGCTGGTGATTGCGGCAGGAAGACATGTCGGTGCCAGTACAGGGCTGGAGCTGATGTGATGTTCACATTGACATCTATAAAGTGGGGCAGGCATCTCAGCAGGACAATGCACCAACCCACATGGGCAATAAAACTTTGTTAAATTTTTGGGAAAGGAACAAGCAAACCCACTCGGGAAAACCTTGCGCACTACAATAACCAGGAGGCTTTGAGGACGGCCATGCCCACTGAGGCAGTTGTTTGAAATATAAAATGTGCACAAGTAACGTTGCTTCTCTTTCCTTGCATCGTCACTGAAGAAGGGAAAAGGGATTCCTGAAACGCGTCTGGCATATGGACTAATGCTGATGCATGTACCTTTTAGGCTGCCTGCTTGAAAGTTGCCAATAAATTGGGGCGACCTGTTGGGACCTTTTTTCTATTCAAAATACATTTTTTCTTTTCCCAATAACTTTGGCTCCGGTTGATGAATCTTCGCAAAATGTTCAAAACATATGGCCTGCTACTGGTCAGCTCTTATCTTGAAAGTTTCCGGGTGATTAGGCAAGCGTGGGCTGAGAAAAAAGGAGGGTCCCAAAACACGTTTTCTCCATGTTAATTCCTGTAGGAAACTTTAGACATGGCTACAACCCAAACTGCTGAACGGAATTACACGAAATTTGGCAAAAGGTAGCCCTTGGTTCAGAAAGAGCCCATTTTTTTAAATGGTGTAAATCCATTCAGTAGTTCCGGAGAAATTCAGAAAATAAAAGTCAAAAAATCAATTTCCCATAGGAAACTTTAGACACAGTTACAGCACAAACTGCTGAACAGAATTACAGTAAATTTGGTACAAAGGTAGCCCTTGGCTCAGAAAGAGACCTTTTCTAAAAAGGTGTAAATCCGTTAAGTAGTTGCTGAGAAAAAAATGGCGAGATGGATCCACCGACCCTCCCGACCACAAGCTTTATGCTTAATGGCTGTCAACACTCCAAACCAGGAAGTGTTGGCAGCCATCTTGTGCCTCAGTAGAACTGAAGCACAAGATGGCTTTTTTAAAGTCCCAGGGACCTCCACCCCCCAGGGCTTGTTTTAAAAAGAAATATATACCGGTTTGGGGGGGTTTGAGCTCCCCCACATGCCCCGGGGACCGCCACCTTCCCGGGGCACTGATATTTATATTTGGGGGTCGGTAACAAACCCCGAGCCCCGGGGACCACCACCTCCCTGGGGCTGTTCAGATGTTGGGAGGGGGGCCGTGTGACCCCCCACCTGGAGCCAATGATGGTCCTGGGGACCACCACCCCCCAGGGCCAGCTCCTGCAGTGTCCCAGGGTGCCCACCCCGGGACACTGCTGCTTGCTATGGCAGGGCGGGAGCCTCCTGGCTCCCGCCCTGTCATAGCAAACTGTGTTTGCAGAGTGGTGGAAAAAGGAGAGTGGCCTGGCCCACCTCTCTACAATGCAGCACAGTGGCGCATGCTGGTGGTACCGGGTGGGCTAGTTGGCCCATAGGGGCCCTCAGGATTGAAGAGGAATTAATTCCCCCAACTTAAAACGTGCCACAGGGCGTGTTTGCCCACATGGTACCTCAGGACCCGGACCTTCCCTTCCCCACTGTGCACACTCGCCCACTGGCACATTGGCACATTGTAAGCTGTGGAATTAATTCCCCTTGAATACTGGGGGTCCCTGGGTGCCAACTAGCCCACCAGGAACCTCCAGGATGCGCCAGGGACCTGCGTTGCATAGAGGTGTTCAGAGGCCACACCCCTTTTTACACCTCTCTGCAACGCAGCTCTTTGGCGCTTACTGGAGGTACCAAGTGGGCTAGTTGGACACCAGGGAGCCTCAGGATTCAAGGGGACTGAATCTCCCAATTTAAGGTGGCCACGGAGCGCGTTTGCATGGTGAAGGGAGGGGGTGGGGCCTGAGGTGACATGTGTGCAAACATGCCCTGTGGCACGTTTAATGCTGGGGAAGTAATTCCCTTTCAATCCTGAGGGCCCCTGGGAGCCAACTAGCTCACCAGGTACCTCCAGTAAGCACCACTGCATTGCGTTGCAGAGAGGTGGACCAGGCCATGCCCCTTTTTACACCTCCCTGAAATGCAGCTCTGTTGCACTTACTGAAGGTACCTGGTTGGCTAGTTGGACCACAGGGACTGTCAGGAATCAAGTGGACTTAATGTCCCAACTTAAAACAGCCACAGGGCGTGTTTGCACACATGTCACCTCAGGCCCCCCCACCCTTCACCACTATGCAAACACACCCATACCGCATTTTAAGGGGTAGTTTTAATCCCCCTGCCCTATTATGTGCTAGGACCTTAATGAGGAGGTCATGCTAATCACAGGGGTACCCCAACGCATAGTTTTCCCTAGTGTACGTAGGTGGTTTCACTGTATTCTAAGTGCCTCTTAGCATAGTACTGGCTCTAGGCCTGGTTAGTCAGAGTCAGTTACCACCAGTACCTGTCTGAAAAAGTTGTGGGCACAGGATAATTTTGGAGCAAGGCCTCTTTCTGCTCCTCTGTTGGTTCTTTTTGCACATGTCTTGCTTCTTCCTGCACTTTTCTTTGCCTTTGTAGACTGTTGCTTCTTTCTGCATTTCTTTTGCTTCTTTCCGAGTGTTTTCTTCTTTTTTCACAGGTCCTAGCTCTGTCGACATAGTTAGAAACTAGCATTTAAAAAATCTTTGAAAGTCACTGAAAAAACCATAGGTTTCAGGCACGGTATAGTTAGAAATTAGCATTTTAAAAACCTTTGAAATTCACTGTAAAAACCATAGGTTTCAGGGATGTTATGGTTAGAAATTAGCATTTAAAAACCTTTGAAATTCACTGAAAAAAACAAAGTTTTCAGGCACATTATAGGTAGAAATTAGTATTTAAAAAACCTTAGACATTCACTGAAAAACCCATAGGTTTATGGGGCGTTATAGTTAGCTGGACATTTCACTCGCCCAAAATCATAGAAATTCCTCTGTTATAGTTAGTTCTACTAACTATAATTCACGCGCCCGCAATGCACTGCTGATGATGTTACATATTACATCATTCATGACATGGTCAGTGACACCAATGATGACATCACTGATGACATCTTAAATGACATCACTGATGACATCACTGATGACATCATCCAAGTGACAATCTAATACACCTCGTCACACAGTAGTATAACCTTTGATCACTCACTGTAAAATATAGAGTACCATATTTGAAACCATTGACACACCAATACCAGTTACTACATACCCACTCACTGATTTCTAAGTCTACACACACAACTACCCATTCACCCACAGATAAACTTATACATGCAGTCACAGATCCATAGAACACTATCAAATGCACTCATACACCTATATAGACATTGACACATCAGCAGCCATCCTAGTTAGTTATGCAGTCATCCTACTCATGAAAATAATTAGTCAGACATACATTTACTCACCTACACAGTTATACACACACACCTCATGTATTCATACACATAGTAACTCACAGTAACTGTTAAAAAATCACTATTACTATGATACACTCATTCAGAGTTACTCTCACAATCAATGACTTTTACGTATACTTATTTATATACACCAACTCACACATAGAATGCCTTTTATTTTTGTACTATGTTGCAGCTGTTCCACTGATACATATATTGACTCACCAACACACAAATAGACATACTCAGTCACCCAAACAACTGTTTCCACAAGTACTCTTAAATCCATATACCTAGTCAATCAACCACTCATACATCTATGCATAGAGTTACACACACCCCACCCAACCACATACACCCTCAGTCTCCCATACAAATACTCAGCCAACTAATCAATAACTAATATAGACACTCATGTAGTTAGTGACCAACTGATGCAGCAGGTTATACAACAACAAAGACAGTGATGCACACATTCACATAGTTTAGTTAGTAACCCATGTTAGTGAGACACTTTCAATTACTCACTTAAACAGACATTCAGACAGCTACTAAATCGTCCATCCAGACAGTTATATATCCACTCAATCTGCAATACAGATTGGTACATATTTAATACATATTAACATTTCAAATAAAACCACATTCACTGGATGATGTCATCAGTGATGTCATCAGGAATTTCATTTGAGATGTCATCAGTGATGTCATCAGTGATGTCACTGACCATGTCATGAATATGTGACATCAAGCAGGAGTGCATTGTGGGTGCACGAGTTATAGTTAGCAGAACTTACTATGAAGGAGGAATTTCTATGGTTTTGAACAAGTGAAATGTCCAGCTAACTATAACGCCCGTAAAACCTATGTTTTTTTCAGTGAATTTCTAAAGTTTTTTAAATGCTAATTTCTACTTTCCATAGGAAATCCACAACATTCTATTTGGAATAACTTTGGCTCCGGTGTACGAACATTTGCGGATTTGTCCAACAAAATGGCCTGCTCCGCTCCGCTCCTTCCCTGAAAGTTTGGGGGTGATTCGTCAAGTGGGGGCCAAGAAAAAAGAGGGTTCCCAAAACGTGTTTTGCCCATGCAATTTGCCATGGGGACCTTTAGTAACGGCTGCAGCCCGAACGGCTTAACGGAATTACACCAAATTTGGCAGAGAGGTACAGTTTGGTTCGCAGATTGTGCTTTTTGTTCAATGGTGTAAATCCGTTCAGTAGTTCCTGAGAAAATCAAAAGTAAAATCATAGTGATATCTAGAGACGAAGTACTGCACACGTACAGAAATCCGTACAATTACAAGCACAAGCTGAATGGTTATTGGATGTCAACTGTCTACCAACACTCCAAACCAGGAAGTGTTGGCAGCCATCTTGTGCCTCGGTAGAACCGAGTCACAAGAAAACAGTAAAACAAAGCTGAAAAATAAGGAAAGGGGGCAGTGTAGAAACATCCTGACCTTCTAGGCCTGCTCAGGAGGTCCCACATGGATCTTTAGGCCCCCAATTGAAAAAAAAAAAAATAAGAAATCGCGGGGTACGCGTATAAGTAAAAAAAACTAGAAGTCAGTTTTATTCCTAATTACCATCGGGAGGGGGGGCAATTTTTTTCCATAATGGGGGCTTGTAAGGCCCCCCACAGCCCGAGGACTGCCAGCCCTCGGGGTTTAAAAAAAAAAATATATATATATATATATATGTTTTACAGCTCCCCCTCCCCCCGTACATGCCCCGGGGACCGCCACCTTCCTGGGGCCGTAATATGTAAAATGACCTTTCAGCCCGGGAGACCTGCACCCCCGGGACTTTTTAATGTTGGGAGGGTGTCGCGCGGCCTACCTCCTGGAGCCCTTGATGGTCATGGGGACCACCGCCTCCCAGGGCCGGCTCCTGCAGTGTCCCGGGGTGCCTACCTCTGGGACTCTGCTGTTTGCTATGGTAAGGTGGGAGCATCGCTGTTCCCATTTTACCACAGCAAACCACTTTCCTATTTGAAAGAGAGAGCAAGTTAATCTGCTCTCTCTTTTAAGTAGGAAAGCAGATTGCTTTTCGTTAGAGAGAGCAGCATGTAAGCTGCTCTCTCTGAGAATGCAATGCCGGCTCTCGCAGGACGCGGGGAGGATCGTGGGGGAATTGGGGCTCAAAAAACCCAGTTCTTTTTGAGAACTAACTTTATTGGTGAAAAAACGCTATATTTCGATGATTGTATGTGAAAGGTTCTGGGTTTATTTGTGCACCAGTTGTACTCTCTATGCATGAGCAGCCTCGTTTCCAAGGCCATGTTTCTTTCTTTTTCTTTAAGTTCGTCAAGCAAAGCTGTCCTTATTTCAGGTATGAAATTTGCTGCTTTTTTTTTTCCTGGGCTGTGTGTGTCATCCGCTGCTAGACTTTTGCAATATATTAATAATCATATTGCCGAGACACCAAACGTTGATTACATACTCCGTCCTCCGCCATTTTAGTAGTTTTCCTCCGTTATTTTTATTATACCTGTTACTTTCATTTTACCCTCCCCCTATCTTGTCTGTGATCAATGAGATTTCCTACCACAGACACCACGGTGTTTGTCCTTGGTCTCCGATGTTATCAGACTTGGTCACATGCATACCTAAAAACTCATTTGAAGCACGTAAGCCACATCCATTACAACTCGAGTCCGTCACCAGAAAGCCATTATAATGCTGATGCCTTTATCATGGGTGGTAAATGTATATGGCTAACGACATACTCGTGCTCCCATCATTATCATCGCAGGGTTTTCACCCTCTCAGTGCTTCGGGCACCACTATCTCATTGACCAAAGAGGCCACGCATGTAGTAGTGGGCGCCCTTGTTCAGTAGATTGGTAACAACTCTAAAATGGGGTACAACACGTGCGCTCCGTCTTTTTTATACATAGGGTCACGTGTGTAGTGACAAATGTGTGGCGGGGTGTGGTGTGGGTGTATACCAGCCATGAGAGAGTGTGTGTCGATCTGACAACTAGACCTGCAACTAAGAAATCACTAAAATGGAAATCTGGGCTTTGTACTGTTGTTGTGTTTTCCTGGTAGCGTAAGCACAGTAGGCTATACTAACGTATTCAGTCTCAATTAATTTGCCACCTCCCCCAGGGGCTTTTAAATGTTGAGAGAGGGGTCAATAAATGTGCTGAGTTTTCTCCTTTAGCGTGCAGTACAATATTGTTTTATAAAATGTATAAGTATTCCTACTATCTTTACTCTTACGACGTACGGCCGCTATTTCCGTAATTGATTATAAAAGTAATATACGCTTTTTTATTTTGGGCGAAAAAGAAAAAAAATCGCGAAGCCCGCTTTATTGTTAATTAGCCTCCGGGGGGCCAAATTCCTGGGACAATTTGTTTTTCATAATGGGGGTCCTAGAGGGTCTCCTCTGCGCGGGAAGCCCGCTTTACTGTTAATTAGCCTCTGGGTGGCCAAATTCTTGGGGCAATTTGTTTTTCATAATGGGGGTCCTAGAGGGTCTCCCCTGCGTGGGAATCGCTACCCACTGGATCTTTAACTATATGTATGCGGGGGGCTCATGACCCCCGGAGTTCCGGGGACCGCCTCCTCCCCCACTCCTCCACTCGAGCCCCCTCCCGGGGCCTCTTTTTATAAAAAAAACTGTACAAAGGGGTTGTAAATGTGGTATTTTGCTTTAGTTTCTGTCTTGTAGAGGATTCAGGGTAAACATAACGTTTTCTTTTTGTACAGCCACTACCTTTCTGCTTGTTACCTTAGTAACAGTTCATGGATCACTTGCGTGACTACAGAGGTTAGAAGTTCATCACAATATGTTGCTAATTGAAATTGTTACTGTGCTGGAGATTTATATTTATTTTTTTCATAGGAACCGTTAGTCGTATAAGAAGTCAGTGGAAATGTTTTGTTAGGGATTCCTTCTTGTTCAGGGAGTATTGGGGTAACCTTCTGCAAGCAGGACTTTAAGAGGTTTAATGTTCATTGGCTGTGAAGCATTAAAAGTAGAAGGTTTAGCAGTCATTCGTTGCTCGTCTGTGGAACAACATGGACATTTTATTGCTAAAGTGTTCAGAGCACAAGTTTTCTCCTTATTGGGTGGGAACGGTTTACTGTTGTCAGTGATATTGTGATGCATTTTCCAAAGGAGTATGGGGAAAGAAAGTAGTAGAGGGCAGGTTAGGAACACTATTAACTCTGTACAGTGCCCATAAGGTGGTGGAGAGGAATTATGAGGAAAACCATTTTTTGTATATGTTTCAAGGGCCATTTATATAATTGCCGTGTGTTGTATAAATCACGGCGGAAAAATGACAGTATCTTGCACTATTTTCTTTTATCAAGTTTGCAGGTGACATACTTCTAAGGAGTACTATTTACTTATAATGTGGTTCTTACTTTCCTGATTGGGAGGTGTGGTTGAACAGCAAAAAATTCAGTCTAGGTTTGAAACAGTTTTAATTAAGCAAATACAAATAAACTTTCTTCAGAATCTGTCGCTGTATATATGAAAGGGGTGACAATTAAAAACGGAATTTCATAAAATATCAGTTAAGCGTGGCTATATACTTCTTTTTTTGTGCTACAGTTTGTAAAAGTGTTGCCCAACATTATTGTTGATGTAAGAGAACATCAGTTACTTTTAGATAAAGTAGAATAGAAGTGCTACAACAAACACTCCCGCACTACATTATATCAGATCAAGAGAACAAGTAAAACAGTTAAATATAAATTATTTCATATTACATAGAAATGCTTGCATTATTATTTTTCAAATTTGTATTCTGTACAATTCAGAAACATGCTATCGTAGTGTTTACAGGTTGCAGACTGTTCGGCTAATAAATCACATACTCACTAAAGAATATATAGAATCATACTCTTATAATATATAGTACAGGTCCTAAATATTCTTTAGGGAGAAGGTGAATAGGAATCCGTAATAAGAATAGAAATTAGAAAATAATATTCAAAAATGTAGGGTTTATTAAATATTTAAATAACAAAGTATGCATAATAGCTATATTTTAATATACATAAAAATATCTGCTCAAGTACTTATAAATATTGGATAATTATATCACAGTTGGCGCTGAAAAATCTCACATTCCTCTTCTGTAGCAATAGGACAATCTATTATAATATAACGATTGATACCATTGTTACAGTAAAAAGAAAAGGAAAATAAAGTTATGTATTTACCAGAACATCCAGAATGAAATACTGTCGAGCTGTAATTATTTACTGAACTTCTTTTCTCCGGGAGGTGAAAAATGTTGATTGTCGTGGCGACGGGTCATAAACTCCTCTGAGATCATAACGGTGAGAATAACAATATGTATATATTTTTACAGCATATGATCACAAGCGGAAAATAGACTGAAAGCCGCAAGCAGGTAACGTTGCTTACTTATTGTTACTGTTTGTGACGACGAATTGTGAATTCCACTAAAATCACCAAGACTGTTAATGTTATAATATACATATTAACAGTATGTGATGTCTAGGGGAAAACACAATAACAAGTGTAAGATTGTGACGTTGATTGTAAATGTTTAGGGTTTGCGTCGACGGGTCAGCAACACCTCTCGAGCGAAGTACAGTATCAATATTATAATATAAACAGTCACTATATATAAGGTGAAAGGAGCCAGAAAAGGAGCAATATTTGTTATAATCTATCTGTTTCTAAAAACAAGCTGCTGACGTTACAGAGAAAAAGCAAAAAACAAGCAATAACATTTTTTTCTACATATAAATGTTTAAATATTGACAAATAGCCGCAATTTATAACTAAGTACTATGCCTATGCCATATTGAAACAACTTACAACTCTGGAATATGTTTGTTGACGCAAAAAGAGAATCCGATGCTGGAAAACGGAACCTGCAACAGAGATTGGCGATTCAGAAATAACTTGCGGAAACGAAAGTAATTGTACAGTAGGTGTAGTTTATAAAGTTTTTGGTTGTTTAGTAGTCTATGGAAGGAAGATGTGGCTCCGCCGTTTTGCAGTTTACATGTGCTCACGTTTTAACTGTTTTTCTTCTGCACGAGTTCGGAAAAGTTACAAACTGTGAAGCTGTAAAGGTTTTGATTTTGATAGTAACACATATAAGGTAATATTATCTACATACGATAGAGAGTTTAAAAAGTGTTACTTGGTAAAATGTGTTCTTTGCATTTTCATTATTAAAAGCATCTAAATAGATGAAAAATGGTTTAGTATTTGTTATTTTTATGGTTCTTAATTTAAAAAATGCTAGCATTTGTAAATCATAATCCGACCCTTTGAAAGGTGTGCTGGCGCTAGGGGCTTTGGGAAGGTTAATAAATAATAAATGACCTTTTCTATGCACCTTCAAACTTGGCTTTTAAACTTTCAATTGCCCAGTCTGTATCATTAGACTTTCACAATCACTCTCACTTCACTGTTTCAATATTGTAGTGAGCCATTCAGCAGTTTTTCCTTATATATGTACCGTGGTAAAACTGAAGCTCTTATAAATTCAGTCATGCACTCTCTTTGCAAAACTGTAATCATGCAGTCAGTACCCAAGTAAATATGGAGCAAAGTAGGCCTTGGTATATGGACTGCTTCAAACTCCTATTTACTATGCATGTACTGTTCTATGCACCTGCAAATGTACCTTTTATATTTTGAATTCCTCAGTCTTTATCTTTACACTTCCAGCAAGCACTTTGTCATTCCTGTTATAGTTTTGTGGTGACTCATTGATCATTGTGTAGTAATCCATTCACTACATTCAAACAGTAATTAGCAGATGTACAATTAGTTGTACATCCCCAAAGATATGCCAGTTATTGTGCACTGTGATATCACCACAGTGGATGCACCGTATTTACAATGTGGTGTATTATAGAGCAAAAACGGCACAGATATGTGATGTATTTGTGTTGTGAAGGTGGTGCATTGCTTGACTTGTGTTCCAAGTGCAATGCCGATCCAGCAATGCTCTTGGGGTTCTATGCTCACAATGCTGTGTTAATCCTTACACCTGTTTCAAGCAGGTGCAGGGTTTTGACGTAGCATAGGCCTAAAAGTGACCGAATGAAATCTTATAGATTTTACTCAGTCACTTTTAGGAGGCGTTCCTATACCAGAACCCCTCCACTCCCCCCCTCTCTGCACAAGAAAGCCTCTTTCTGGAGCAGGGCTTTAAAATGTGATGCACCTTCCATATGCATCACATTGTAAATATCAGACACCATGGTACATCTTTTGCACCACCGCTGCATCACAAAAGTGATGGAAAAGATGTGTAAAAGAGGCATAAGGGGGTTGTAAATCCGCTCCTAACACATACACATACACATTCACCCAGGCAGTTTCACCAGCAGTGCAAATTGAAGCATAGACTTGTAACATATTCGTATGGATATGTTACATTGAAGTACTTCGGAGGTACTACAGTATACTACAGGTAAAATTAATTTATAAAAAAAAAAATAATTTGGGATTTAGTTTTACATTAAGAACATGAAATATAATTTAAAAAATAAAATAAATATAAATATTCATATTAAAAATGTAAGAAATTAGTATAAAAAGAAAGAAATATAATATTTATACATTTAAAAATTATCATTTACAAAACCTTTGAAATTCACAGAAAAAACCATAGGTTTCAGCCACGTTATAGTTAGGAATTAGCATTTAAAAAACCTTAGCAATTCACTGAAAAAACCATAGGTTTCACACATGGTATATTTAGCTGGACATTTCACTCATACAAAACCAGCGAAATTCCCCCGTTATAGTTAGTTCAGCTAACTACAAATCGCCCACCTGCAATGCACTGCTGATGACGTCTCATAGTACATCACTCATGACATGGTCAGTGACATCACTCATGATATCACTGATGACATCTCAAATGACATCACTGATGACATCACTGATGACATCACTGATGTCATCAGTGATGTCATTTTGAGATGTCATCGTTGATGTCATGAGTGATGTCACTGACCATGTCATGAGTGATGTACTATGTGACGTCATCAGCAGTGCATTGCGGGCGCGCAAGTTATAGTTAGCTAAACTAACAATAACGGGGGAATTTCAATGGTTTTTTATGAGTGAAAAGTCCAGCTAACTATAACATGTGTGAAACTTATGGTGTTTTCAGTGAATTTCCAAGGTTTTTTAAATGCTAATTCCTAACTATAACGTGGCTGAAACCTATGATTTTTTCAGTGAATATAAATATATATATATATATATACATACATATATTTATATTACCTACTGGAGGTCGCCAGTAGGTAGTTATAGTTAGGACCTAGTTTCCATAGGCAAACACATTTTTGACTTGCCTAGAACTTTGACTTGGTTTTACCCAATTTTCATGACATTTTCCAAAAACGTGGGAAAGTAGGTTCTGTGTGTCATGGAAAGTTTGGGGGTGATCAGTGCAGTGGGGACCAAGAAATAGGGTTATTAAAAAAGGGTGGGTTTAATGTTAATTCCCATGGGAACCTACAGCCCGAACCGCTGGATGGAATTACAGCAGATTTGGCAGAAAGGTAAATTGTGCATTTTGTTATTTGGTGCAAATTAATCCAGTAGTTTTTGAGAAATGTAAGCCAAAAAGTACAGATATATCTCTGGCCATGGATTTTCAGCAGTGTTTTTGTGTTTAATTATGAATGCAAGCACCAAAGGGAATGCTCTGACTGGCTGGACGCAACCTGAACAGTTACGGCTGCCATTTTATCATCTGAGAATGGTTCCAGAGGTTGCAAAGTTGTTAAAGCTAACATAAGGGGTCAGAGTTGAGATACTCTTACCCCATGTTTGAGTTATGTGTCCAAAATTATTTTTTTTAATTGCTCACCAAATTCGTAACAACGCCTCGCCCACCAGCACAGCTCTGTTTACCACTTTGGGGGACATTGCGACTATTGCAAGTCATTGTGAATATTGGTGAAAATATAAAATATATATATTTGTACAGACTCGCTAGTCAGTCACACACTCATGCACGCACTCACAAACTCAATCAGACACTTTTACTCTCATTCACATATTCACTAAGATATAAAACCTGTCACATACCCACTCAGATACTCATGTAATCACTCACATACCCAATCAGATACTTATGCACCAACTTACAGACTTATTGAGAGAGTGACACATCCATGTACAGACCCACTCAAAGACTCACGCAGCCACTTACAGACCCACTCACACACTCATGTATTTTCTCACAGACCCACTGAGACACTCATACACCTACTCACAGATCCACTGAGGCACTCATATACCCACTCACATACCCATACAGTCACCCCCACACTCAGTCACAGACGTCTCAAAGACTTATGGACTCAGTCAGTCACTCATGCACTCACAAACTGACACCCACTCAGAAACGTACTCAGATATGCATACACCCACTCACTCACTTAGTCAAGGCTCATGAATCTACTCACAGACCCACCCAGACACTCACCCTCCCAGTCACAGACCCACTCAGACACTCTTGCATGCACCTATTCACTCTCCTACTCAGAGACTTATGCTCTCACTCACAGACTTATTGAGACACTCATACACCCACTCACGGACCCACCCAGACACTCACACACCCATACAGTCACTCACACCACTACTCTAAAACCCACTCAGAGACTTATGCACCCAGTTAGTTATACACTCAGAGACTCATGTACTCATGCCCAGTCGCAATCACAGACCAAGCATCCACTGACAGAACACTCACATTGCCAGTCATAGACCCACTAAGAGACTCTTGTACTCACTCACTGATCTACTCAGACACTCATGAACCTACTCACTCACCCATTCAGACACCCACTTAGACACTCATGTATCCACTCACATATCCAGTCAGAGAATCATATTCTTACTTACAAATACACAAAGGCACTCATGCACCTTCTCGCAGATTGAGTGAGAGACTTACACAACCAATCACAGACCCAACGTGACACTGATTCACCCCCTCATAGATGTACTGAGGCAGTCATGCATTTCGTTACAGAAGTATTGATAGACTGATGCATCATCTCACAGATCCCCTCAAATACTTATATAGTAAAGGAAAGACTTTGTCATACAATTACAAATACAGTCATAGATTACACCGAAAAAGTTATGCACTGTGTTATAGAGATATTAAGGGAGTAGTACAAGTTATTATGCAGTCATTTAGATAATAATGTTTTAAGTGTGTTGGCTATAATTAATTTAGCAGTTATATGTTTTGAATGTGGTGGTGGCAATTTAATATCTGCATTTGCTTTACCATTCTGCAACGTATTCACAGTGACGGCAGCTACCTATATCAGCAGAATGCCCGGCATCACTGTGAAAATGGAAAATCAGCTTAATTGGTTGACTTTATACAAACACCCTACAAAAATAGGCCATTAAACAGTGCAGTAATAAACCTCTAGTGTCTAAAATACTGTGAAATGTGTGCATATATCTGTTTAACGATTGTTGTGGTTACCGGAGTCATACCGACTCTCTGAGAAATCCCGAAGGAGGAAGTAGGGTCAAACACTGTCTTTAAAAAGGTTTCTACAAATATATGGGTACAAATATATTTTTAAAACAGTGGAGTGGTTATTAATGTGTGTAATATAAATACTTATTTTTTAAGTTAACATTTTTGAATGGTTTGAATGTGGTGGTGGTGGTTGTTGAATGTCTTCTTTTGTTTAGCGATTTTGCAAAGTGATCACGATCATTGCGGATCTTAAAAATTAAAAAACATTATTTGAAAAGAAAATGAACAAATGTTGGGCTCTTATGTGGCTCTCATTTAAAAAGTGTTTTAAGTGTATTTTTCATTATGTGAAATAAATTTGCTGAACACAGCCTCTCAACAGTAAATTCTGAAATGATATGCTCACTCAAAAAATTCTTAAAAATGAAACAGGTATTATTCTCCGATAAACACATACCAAATCAAAAAATGTGTGGTATATAATATAAATACAATAGACAATATCCAATTATAGAAAGAAAATATGAACATATTAGAGGCTCACTTTAAAAGAATTAAGAAATAGATTTTAAACAAACTGTAGAAATTCACAGAAAAATCCAAAGATTACAGGGGCATTTTAGTTATAATAGAATTTAAAAAACATGAAAATTCACTGAAAGACCAAAGGTTGCAGGGCATTTTAGTTAAGCTGACATTTCACTCACACAAAACCAGAAACATTCAGCAGTTATAGTTAGCTGAGATAACTACAACTCACACCCCAGCAATGCACTGCTTATGACCTCACATGTTACTTCACTCAAGACATGGTCAGAGACATCACTGATGACATCACTCATGACATCTCAATTCAATTTGTCTTACCTTAAAATGAATAACATTGTTTGTATAAAAACACAGCCTTGGGAAGCAGGTGAAGTGTGTGTTCCAGACAGGAGAAGCTCAGTGCTTTTCCTGCACTTGGATCATAAATGGTTGTGTTTACAAAATCTGCAGAACAATAATCAATACCATTTGTTTTTCCATTTATTCGGAACAAATGTAGATGTTTTTATCCGACCAAACAAAGTGAAATAAATTCTACCAATATATGTCCATTAAGGATATTTTGGAGAGGGTGTAAAAATGAGCCCTGTTTATTGCCCCAAAGTACCTCCAGATGGGGTCAGCCATCTTATGAATGCCTTATAAAAGGCAGACAGGTCACTCATTAACGCCCAAGCAGGGCAGTACATGCTGATTTTGAGTACAGTAAACTGTTATCTAGACTCATGTCAGGCCCAAGGATAATAAAAAACTCCTTATCTGCACCCGAGCTCCCAGAAATCAGTCAAGCACTCCTTGGATGACAGTGAAATAGTCAGACCTGCTGTGTACTCCTCAGCAATAACAGATAGCTTGTGGTCTGCTGGTGAGCTCTGGCTTTGGTGAGAATGGAGTCAAGCTAAGCACACCTAGATGGGCCCAGGCCAGGATCTTGCATGCTGTCTTGGATCAGTTAAGGGATGTTTGTCTACTTTTGGGGTTGCTTTGTAACTGATGTGCAGAGTGTGTTGGCTCCATGGGCTAATGCCAGCAATCAAGTGATCTGTGTTTAAACCCATGGTCACAGGTCTGAATCTCAGAGGGGTAACACAGCCTTTCAGCCAAAATAAACTGCTCTGAACTCAGCAACTACCAACTCATAATATCGTAATATCTTTTAAGAGAAAAATCAATGAAAAGATGTTTCTTATTGGAAGAGCATACAGACTAAAAAAGAAGAAGCAACCCTGACACAAATACTCAGACCAACCTTCTCTCCATGTCTCCTTGCTCAAACCCGCTCTTTACAAATATTTTCTCCTTCTCTCCACTCTCTTTTCCCTCTCCGATCACTTTCTCGCTACCTTACCTCTCTCCCTCTTTCTCTCAAACCCTCCCTGTACCTGCAGCAAGGCACTTTGAGAAGGTAGGGAAATTGTCAGAGGCATCAATAGGGTCCTGGCCTTTCACAACTGGCCTCTAAAGGTCCCAGCCTCCTGGAGAAGGTTTAATGGACTAAAAGGCCTGTGCGGCCCCACCTTTTGGAAATAGCGTAGTATTGATGAGGACTTGACAGTGAATACCTACCCACCCATCCTCTGACAGCTGCACAACACACATCAACACTACTGCACTTTACTTCTTGAAAAATAGAAATGCAAGGGTTCAATAGAGGTGATAATGGACATCAGTTAATCACACCCTCAGGGACATCACTCACAGAATCCTCGCATTCTGTAATACTATCGTTCATATTTAAAATGTGACTTGCTATGCAATGCAACCCAAAGCTATCTTAGAACTCACAGCAGATCAGTAATAAACTCTTCTAATACTTCACAGGCTATCTGCAGTGTATGTACTGTGATAATCTGTCAGTACCTCTCACAGGACTTGAGGTGTGACACTTCTATACACACTGTAATAGACTATTCACACACTCACAGGACATCAACTCTAACATTTCTATACATACTGTAATAAACTCTTCTCACTCCTCACAGGATATGAGCTGTGACCATTCTATACACATTGTAATAATCTATTTGTACATGCACAGGATGTCAGCTGTGATGATTCTATTTAGTTTAACACACTGTTCAAACCTCCCACTTGAGATATGATCTGGGTAACCTCTATATATACTGTAATAAACTATTCTTGTGCTTACAGGACATCATATGTTACAATACTACATGTTATGTAATAAACTGTTCTAGGTCTTTACAGGCAGGGGTGTACCTTCAGGGTGTATGTTTGGGGTGTACACCCCTTACCAAAGTTATTGTGTAGTAATATTTTGGTATAAATGTTTTCCGTCTGGTATAATGAGATACCTGTTGGATATCACTTGACTTTTTTACATGCCTACACTTATAAAACACATATGCACACACACACACAAACACACATGCATGCACACACTCTCTCTGTTTGGAAGCCCTCACATATGTTGATTAGTTTGAAAATGTTGTGTATGAAACCCACTTAACAATATAGACTCCTCTCTCTTTCACTGCCCACTTATGCCCCCTCCTGTCATGCTTCTCATACAATGTGTTTTAACAAGAAATCCCATCATGATTGTTGGAAAAATCTGAAGTTTACAACACCCCATCTTATTGACCAAGCTACACCCTGCTCCCATGGTGTCACATGTGACGCTTCTATATCTGCTGTAATACCTGTTCTTATACTCACAGGGTATTAGCTGCTAAATGTCCTTATATTCTGCAATAAACTGCTCTAGCTTGCCTTAGGATATGAACTGTGGGAAGTCTATATATACTGTAATGAACTGTTCCTACTCACAGGATCTCAGCTGTGGCATTTCTATATATACTATAATAAACTGGTCTTACACCTACAGGTTTATTAGCTATATGTACTGTAGTAAACTATTCTTACACTCATGTGATCTCAGCTGTAAGATGTTTACACTATCTTTGATATATTGTTCTAACCCCTCACAAGATATCAGCTGTGACACATCTATACATACTGTAATAAACTGGTCTTACACTCTCAACTGTTACATTTCTATACATATTGTGAAAAAGTGCCCTTACATCTCACAGAGTATCAGCTGTGACACTTCTATAAATACTGTAATAAACTGGTCTTACACTCACAGGAGTTAACCTGTGTGACTTCTAAACATACTGAAATAAACTGTTCTTACACTCTCATATATGTCACTTCTATCTATACATTAGGTAAAACACTGTTCTTACACTCTCAGACTCTGAAATGCCATACTTTATACATACATGGTACAAAAGGGGGTGGTGATGGACCGAGCATCCGAATCAATCAAACACTCATACCCAGTCAAAAGATCTGGGTTTAATCCATCACCGTTCATTAGCCCACTCTGCCACCCCAGTTCAGACATGGCTATATGCAAATCAGTCTGACCCTGTGCCTCATGGGAACAGTCCTATTTACAACAAGGGGTGGTGAGGGACAGAGTCTCTGAATTAAGCAGAAAGCTCTCACCCAGTCAAAAGATCAGGGCTAGATCCAACACCGTTTTTTAGCTCACTGCACCATCCCAGTTTCAGAACCTGGCTGTGTTCAAATTAGTCTGTTCCTGTCCCAGTGCATGATGGGAACAGGGCAAACCAAACTACAAAAGCCAATTCTTACACTGGGAAGGAAACAAGCTCCCGGGGACCGGTTTCTGGCATTACAGCCGTCTTCGGCCCGGTTTGCTTGAATCCTGATGGTGCAATGAGCAAGGGTCTCACATCTGAGAATACCCTTCAACGCTTAGGGTGGACAAAAATATTTACAACAAGGGGTGGTGAGGGACAGCGTCTCTGAATTAAGCAGAAAGCTCTCACCCAGTCAAAAGATCAGGGCTAGATCCAACACCGTTTTTTAGCTCACTGCACCATCCCAGTTTCAGAACCTGGCTGTATGCAAATTAGTCTGTTCCTGTCCCAGTGCATGATGGGAACAGGGCAAACCAAACTACAAAAGCCAATTCTTACACTGGGAAGGAAACAAGCTCCCGGGGACCGGTTTCTGGCATTACAGCCGTCTTCGGCCCGGTTTGCTTGAATCCTGATGGTGCAATGAGCAAGGGTCTCACATCTGAGAATACCCTTCCACGCTTAGGGTGGACAAAAATATTTACAACAAGGGGTGGTGAGGGACAGAGTCTCTGAATTAAGCAGAAAGCTCTCACCCAGTCAAAAGATCAGGGCTAGATCCAACACCGTTTTTTAGCTCTGAATCGTTTTTGGCCACTATAGGTGTGGCAGGGTATACTCAGACATGAGTCCCTTTCTCACTGCACCATCAGGATTCAAGCAAGCCGGGCCGAAGACGGCTGAAATGCCAGAAACCGGTCCCCGGTAGCTTGTCTCCTTTCTGGTGAAGAATTGGCTTGGTAGTTTAGTCTGCCCTGTTCCCATGATGCACTGGGCCAGGGACAGACTGATTTGCATATAGCCAGGTTCTGAGCTGGGATGGTGCAGTGAGATAAATAACGGTGATGGATCAAGCCCTGATCTTTGGACTGGGTAAGAGTGGTCTGCTTAATTCAGACACTCTGTTCATCACCACCCCCTTTTCTGAATCGTTTTTGGCCACTATAGGTGTGGCAGGGTATACTCAGACATGAGTCCCTTTCTCACTGCACCATCAGGATTCAAGCAAGCCGGGCCGAAGACGGCTGAAATGCCAGAAACCGGTCCCCGGTAGCTTGTCTCCTTTCTGGTGAAGAATTGGCTTGGTAGTTTAGTCTGCCCTGTTCCCATGATGCACTGGGCCAGGGACAGACTGATTTGCATATAGCCAGGTTCTGAGCTGGGATGGTGCAGTGAGATAAATAACGGTGATGGATCAAGCCCTGATCTTTGGACTGGGTAAGAGTGGTCTGCTTAATTCAGACACTCTGTTCATCACCACCCCCTTTTCTGAATCGTTTTTGGCCACTATAGGTGTGGCAGGGTATACTCAGACATGAGTCCCTTTCTCACTGCACCATCAGGATTCAAGCAAGCCGGGCCGAAGACGGCTGAAATGCCAGAAACCGGTCCCCGGTAGCTTGTCTCCTTTCTGGTGAAGAATTGGCTTGGTAGTTTAGTCTGCCCTGTTCCCATGATGCACTGGGCCAGGGACAGACTGATTTGCATATAGCCAGGTTCTGAGCTGGGATGGTGCAGTGAGATAAATAACGGTGATGGATCAAGCCCTGATCTTTGGACTGGGTAAGAGTGGTCTGCTTAATTCAGACACTCTGTTCATCACCACCCCCTTTTCTGAATCGTTTTTGGCCACTATAGGTGTGGCAGGGTATACTCAGACATGAGTCCCTTTCTCACTGCACCATCAGGATTCAAGCAAGCCGGGCCGAAGACGGCTGAAATGCCAGAAACCGGTCCCCGGTAGCTTGTCTCCTTTCTGGTGAAGAATTGGCTTGGTAGTTTAGTCTGCCCTGTTCCCATGATGCACTGGGCCAGGGACAGACTGATTTGCATATAGCCAGGTTCTGAGCTGGGATGGTGCAGTGAGATAAATAACGGTGATGGATCAAGCCCTGATCTTTGGACTGGGTAAGAGTGGTCTGCTTAATTCAGACACTCTGTTCATCACCACCCCCTTTTCTGAATTGTTTTTGGCCACTTTAGGTGTGGCAGGGTATACTCAGACATGAGTCCCTTTCTCACTGCACCATCAGGATTCAAGCAAGCCGGGCCGAAGACGGCTGAAATGCCAGAAACCGGTCCCCGGTAGTTTGTCTCCTTTCTGGTGAAGAATTGGCTTGGTAGTTTAGTCTGCCCTGTTCCCATGATGCACTGGGCCAGGGACAGACTGATTTGCATATAGCCAGGTTCTGAGCTGGGATGGTGCAGTGAGATAAATAACGGTGATGGATCAAGCCCTGATCTTTGGACTGGGTAAGAGTGGTCTGCTTAATTCACACACTCTGTTCATCACCACCCCCTTTTCTGAATCGTTTTTGGCCACTATAGGTGTGGCAGGGTATACTCAGACATGAGTCCCTTTCTCACTGCACCATCAGGATTCAAGCAAGCCGGGCCGAAGATGGCTGAAATGCCAGAAACCGGTCCCCGGTAGCTTGTCTCCTTTCTGGTGAAGAATTGGCTTGGTAGTTTAGTCTGCCCTGTTCCCATGATGCACTGGGCCAGGGACAGACTGATTTGCATATAGCCAGGTTCTGAGCTGGGATGGTGCAGTGAGATAAATAACGGTGATGGATCAAGCCCTGATCTTTGGACTGGGTAAGAGTGGTCTGCTTAATTCACACACTCTGTTCATCACCACCCCCTTTTCTGAATCGTTTTTGGCCACTATAGGTGTGGCAGGGTATACTCAGACATGAGTCCCTTTCTCACTGCACCATCAGGATTCAAGCAAGCCGGGCCGAAGACGGCTGAAATGCCAGAAACCGGTCCCCGGTAGCTTGTCTCCTTTCTGGTGAAGAATTGGCTTGGTAGTTTAGTCTGCCCTGTTCCCATGATGCACTGGGCCAGGGACAGACTGATTTGCATATAGCCAGGTTCTGAGCTGGGATGGTGCAGTGAGATAAATAACGGTGATGGATCAAGCCCTGATCTTTGGACTGGGTAAGAGTGGTCTGCTTAATTCAGACACTCTGTTAATCACCACCCCCTTTTCTGAATCGTCATGGGAACAGTCCAGCCCGAACAGCCAAGCCATGTCTTCACTGGATCGGAAACAAGCTTCCCAAGACCGGTTTCTGGCATTCATTCCAGCCATCTTCAGCCCGGCTTGCTTGAATCCAGTGGCAGAGTGTGCAAGGGACTCACGTCTGAGTATACCCTGCCACACTTATGGCGGCCAAAAGCGGTACAAAAGGGGGTGGTGGTGGACGGAGCATCCGAATCAATCAAACACTCACACCCAGTCAAAAGATCTGGGTTTAATCCATCACCGTTCTTTGACCCACTCTGCAACCCCAGTTCAGACATGGCTATATGCAAATCAATCTGACCCTGTGCCTCATGGGAACAGTCCAGCCCGAACTGCCAAGCCATGTCTTCCCTGGACCGGAAACAAGCTTCCGATAACCGGTTTCTGGCATTCCAGCCGTCTTCAGCTCGGCTGGCTTGAATCCAGTGGCAAAGTGAGGAGGGAAGACATGGCTTGGCAGTTCGGGCCGGAGTGATTCAGATGCTCCGTCCATCACCACCCCCTTTTGTAATACTTTATACATACTGCAATACACTGGTCTGACACTCACAAGATCTCAGCTTTCAAATTACTATACATAATGTAATCAACTGTAATCAACTATTCTTAAACTCACAGAATTTCAGCTGTTAAATTTCTACACATCCTGTAAAAAACTGGTCTTACACATACAAAATCTCAGCTATGACATTTCTATACATACTATAATTCATAATTGTAATGCCTCAAAAGATGTCAACTGTGACACTTCTGTACATACTGTAATAAGCTGTTCTCACCCCTCATAGGATATCAGCTGGGGCACTTTAATGCATACTGTATTAAACAGTGTCAACTCCTCACAGGATATCAGCGTGGCACTTCTAAACATACTGTAAGAAACAGTTCATCCTCTCACAAGATATCAGTGTGGCACTTCCATACATACTGTAATAAACAGTTCATCCTCTCACAAGATATCAGTGTGGCACTTCCATACATACTGTAATAAACAGTTCATCCTCTCACAAGATATCAGTGTGGCACTTCCATACATACTGTAATAAACAGTTCATCCTCTCACAAGATATCAGTGAGGCACTTCTATACTTACTGTAATAAACAGTTCATCCTCTCACAAGATATCAGTGTGGCACTTCTATACTTACTGTAATAAACAGTTCATCCTCTCACAAGATATCAGTGAGGCACTTCTATACTTACTGTAATAAACAGTTCATCCTCTCACAAGATATCAGTGTGGCACTTCCATACATACTGTAATAAACAGTTCATCCTCTCACAAGATATCAGTGTGGCACTTCTATACTTACTGTAATAAACAGTTCATCCTCTCACAAGATATCAGTGTGGCACTTCCATACATACTGTAATAAACAGTTCATCCTCTCACAAGATATCAGTGTGGCACTTCTATACTTACTGTAATAAACAGTTCATCCTCTCACAAGATATCAGCGTGGCACTTCTATACTTACTGTAATAAACAGTTCATCCTCTCACAAGATATCAGTGTGGCACTTCCATACATACTGTAATAAACAGTTCATCCTCTCACAAGATATCAGTGTGGCACTTCTATACTTACTGTAATAAACAGTTCATCCTCTCACAAGATATCAGCGTGGCACTTCTATACTTACTGTAATAAACAGTTCATCCTCTCACAAGATATCAGTGTGGCACTTCCATACATACTGTAATAAACAGTTCATCCTCTCACAAGATATCAGTGTGGCACTTCTATACTTACTGTAATAAACAGTTCATCCTCTCACAAGATATCAGTGAGGCACTTCTATACTTACTGTAATAAACAGTTCATCCTCTCACAAGATATCAGTGTGGCACTTCTATACTTACTGTAATAAACAGTTCATCCTCTCACAAGATATCAGTGTGGCACTTCCATACATACTGTAGTAAAACGTTCATCCTCTCACAAGAAGTCAACGTGGCACTTCTATACTTACTGTAATAAACAGTTCATCCTCTCACAAGATATCAGTGTGGCACTTCCATACATACTGTAGTAAAACGTTCATCCTCTCACAAGAAGTCAACGTGGCACTTCTATACATACTGTAAGAAACAGTTCATCCTCCCACAAGATATCAGTGAGGCACTTCTATACATACTGTAAGAAACAGTTCATCCTCCCACAAGATATCAGTGAGGCACTTCTATACATACTGTAAGAAACAGTTCATCCTCCCACAAGATATCAGTGAGGCACTTCTATACTTACTGTAATAAACAGTTCATCCTCTCACAAGATATCAGTGTGGCACTTCCATACATACTGTAATAAACAGTTCATCCTCTCACAAGATATCAGTGAGGCACTTCTATACTTACTGTAATAAACAGTTCATCCTCTCACAAGATATCAGTGTGGCACTTCCATACATACTGTAATAAACAGTTCATCCTCTCACAAGATATCAGTGTGGCACTTCTATACTTACTGTAATAAACAGTTCATCCTCTCACAAGATATCAGTGTGGCACTTCCATACATACTGTAATAAACAGTTCATCCTCTCACAAGATATCAGTGTGGCACTTCTATACTTACTGTAATAAACAGTTCATCCTCTCACAAGATATCAGCGTGGCACTTCTATACTTACTGTAATAAACAGTTCATCCTCTCACAAGATATCAGTGTGGCACTTCCATACATACTGTAATAAACAGTTCATCCTCTCACAAGATATCAGTGTGGCACTTCTATACTTACTGTAATAAACAGTTCATCCTCTCACAAGATATCAGCGTGGCACTTCTATACTTACTGTAATAAACAGTTCATCCTCTCACAAGATATCAGTGTGGCACTTCCATACATACTGTAATAAACAGTTCATCCTCTCACAAGATATCAGTGTGGCACTTCTATACTTACTGTAATAAACAGTTCATCCTCTCACAAGATATCAGTGAGGCACTTCTATACTTACTGTAATAAACAGTTCATCCTCTCACAAGATATCAGTGTGGCACTTCTATACTTACTGTAATAAACAGTTCATCCTCTCACAAGATATCAGTGTGGCACTTCCATACATACTGTAGTAAAACGTTCATCCTCTCACAAGAAGTCAACGTGGCACTTCTATACATACTGTAATAAACAGTTCATCCTCTCACAAGATATCAGTGTGGCACTTCTATACTTACTGTAATAAACAGTTCATCCTCTCACAAGATATCAGTGTGGCACTTCCATACATACTGTAGTAAAACGTTCATCCTCTCACAAGAAGTCAACGTGGCACTTCTATACATACTGTAAGAAACAGTTCATCCTCCCACAAGATATCAGTGAGGCACTTCTATACTTACTGTAATAAACAGTTCATCCTCTCACAAGATATCAGTGTGGCACTTCCATACATACTGTAGTAAAACGTTCATCCTCTCACAAGAAGTCAACGTGGCACTTCTATACATACTGTAATAAACAGTTCATCCTCTCACAAGATATCAGTGAGGCACTTCTATACTTACTGTAATAAACAGTTCATCCTCTCACAAGATATCAGTGTGGCACTTCCATACATACTGTAGTAAAACGTTCATCCTCTCACAAGAAGTCAATGTGGCACTTCTATACATACTGTAATAAACAGTTCATCCTCTCACAGGATATCAGCTGTGACACTTCCATACATACTGTAAGAAAATGTTGTAACACCTCACTGGACATCAGCTGTGACACTTCTATACATACTGTAATAAACCATTCTTACCTCTCATAGGATGTCAGTTGTGACACTTCTATACATACTGTAATAACCTATTCTTACCCCTCACAGGATATCAGTGTGGCACTTCCAGATATCGGTAATAAATAGTTCATCCTCTGACAAGATATCAGCGTGGCACTTCCATGCATACTGTAATAAACAGTTCATCCTCTCACAGGATATCAGCTGTGACACTTCTAAACATACTATCATAAACTGTTCTTACCCCTCATAGGATGTCAGCTCTGACACTCTATATATACTGTAATAAGCTGTTCTTAACCTTCAGAGGATATCAGCTGTGACAGTTCTGTATAAATCACGCTGTTCCTGGCCATCACAAAATATCAGCAGTGACATATTTATCCATGAAGTAATAGGCTGGTCTTACCCTTCACAGGATATGGGCTGCGGCTCTTCTTTAAATGTAATCTCAGGAGAAGAATATTCTGAGTGAACGATGAAGACTCCCCCTAAGACGATGTCCCCTTCTTTGGAATATGAGCCCTGCCTCCATGCCTTGAGGTTACACGCAGCTTGTTGAGCCCCCCACTTGACAGAGATGACAAGGAAAATCACAATATGGGCACAGAGACCCATGGAGCTGATGATCGTCATGAGTCTCTTTAGATTGATATGTACGACAATCAGAAAGCAAGCCCTCCTAAATGATGTTATTGAAAGATATTAAATAGAAGACTCTTCCCCCAGAATCCTTTAGAAGTAAATTTTTCTGCATCATCTCTGTAAATTGAAGTTAAGTCAAGAAATGTAGTTAGGTGACCCTTCTGCTGACAAAAACTCCTCACGGGCATCTGAGCAGGCTTCTGGACTGACTCTGCTGAGAAGCAACACTTGGCTTTACACTGAATTTGAGGGCTTTTTATACTGTGCCATATGTCACCAGTTTCACAAGGGGCTAAAGAAAACTGTATTTTCAGCTCACTGATTCTTACCCATGTCACGCTCACAATCTGTTCCTTGACTCCCAAGTGAATAGAGATGTTTTGTTAATAGGTGGGTGTATGTAATTACTACAATTACACACACATTGTCTATAACGAAAAGAGAACTGCTTTCAAGTATATAATTAAGCTTATAATGTCCATCCCTTTTATGATTTCTGATATTTTTCCATAAAATATGTTATTAGCAAAAACGTTGCTTTTACACAGATGTTCCATATTATTGTTCTAATGTTCCTAAGTTTCTAGCCATCCCAAAAATACAAGGGCTAAATCCGCAAATCGTTCCCTATGAGTAGTTATGTTAACTCCTGTATAGGGTGTGAGTTCCACCTGAATATCGAGCTTTGATTCACACATTTTCTCCGCACAGTTTTCAAGTCTATAACATAAATACTGAAGTAAACTACGAATACCTGCCTTACTCCCAGAAATTCATGTGTAAGTCACACCTAAGTCATGAGTAAGCTTCAGCTACTTACATAAAATGCTATGTTGGACCTGGATAGAGAGGTTTGTTTGACATCTAAAGCTGGTGTAAGATCCATCTAGTATTAGAAAAAGGTTTGTAAATTGAGCACAATTTAATAGATTCTTTGATTGAGCAAAAGTTTGGATGCCAGCACTTATTCCTTTACAAATTAATTATTGGAAATGTGCCTTCTTCAGCAAATTACAGTTGGTTCTGGCGATCTTATAAAAGGGAAAAAGCTAATGTATCATCAAACCAAACTTTTCCCTGCAATTCGTCCATGGTTGAGAAGCTAAGACTGCCCTCCCAGGCACAGACACTAATAGTGCCTTCTACCTTTTGAAGATGCTTAAAATGTCCACTATTGACATTGTTAGTAATGCCACACTATTAATTACTTTGGATCCATGGGTGAAAGTAGTCATCTATTCAATGCACTCCTTTGTGGAGGTATTAATACTTCTCTTGCATTCTGTGTAAAGCATTGAGATATCTACAGGTTTACGGGTCTGCACTAAAGAAATGTATGCCATGACTCCCACACAGAACTGTAACTAAATCACCAAAGAACAACTCACCTTCGCCCTCAGCTGCATTCCTCTCCCACTACGACAGACATAACACAGCAACAAACAACCTTCACCAACGGATCACCAACTGTGCCAACACTCTCGCAAAGTCCAGAACTCTGCCAGATGACACAATACGAAAGCCAGCTGGTTCACCACAGACCTCTGAGAATCAAATTGCTCTTGCCTGTGCCTGGAGAAAACATGGAGAACAGCAAAACCCTAGAAGCACACTCCGGCTACAAGGCCACAACCACGGCACTCCACCAAATCATCTAATCAACTAAGGGAAACTTTATCTGAGACAGAATCCCCTCCGACACCCTCAATTACAAGGAACTCTTCACCATCATACAAGAATTCATCAGACCAAACAGCAAAACTACCGACGTCCCTCCCTCCCAAGACCTCTGCAACAAACTCAGCTCCTTCTTCCATCACAAGTTCACAATGCTCTATGACCAAGACCATGTCATTGACCCAACACCCCCACCAGGTATGCCATCCAGCCGACCTCACTCACCACAGAAGACACAGCAAAGACTATGGAGCACCCACTGACCCGATGCCCAACTTCCACAGGGCCACCATCCCACCCAAACTAATACAAATGACCAACTGCTCCTTCGAAACAGCCACATTCCCTGATGCCCTCCGCAGACCCGACAGACCTGAAGGACTTCAGGCCCATTCCTCTTCTCCCACTCACCACCAAACTCATCAGCATTCAGCTAGAGCACTTCATAGAAACAAAGGGATTTGCAAAGGCATCGCCGGAGTGTTCTGAAGGTGTGTGAGAGGGTTTTCGGTGTAAGTTTCAGATTTTCTGGTGTCATCCAGGGCATCTTGTGTATACAGCACCAGGGCCTCAAAAGGAAGCTCGAGCAGCTGCAGGTGTCCTGTTCCAATTCGGAGTCGGAGTGTGGGCAGAGGCAGCAAGCCTCTCTGCAGGGACTGGCGAGCCTCTACAAGGATTTGTTTCCAGGGTATAGAGCCGGTCCGGTTAGGAGCACTTTTGGGAGAATTACTCAGGGAAACCTAATCTTCCCAGGCATGAAGAAACAATTGTGTTTCACCACATTTGATGAAAATAATGAAGCTGCATATGAATATATATGAGCTGCATATGAATACCACAAGGAAGAATTGTGGAAGGAAACCTGTAGGGGCTGCCCCTAGGTTCCCTGCAACGGGGAGAAGATCAGGCAATATAGGGAAAATCAACCCAGGCATAGAGGTAAGGGGGTCAGAGGTGGATGCAGGAGGACAGGCAAATAGGTAAACTGTAAGGAACAAACACATCCTAGAGATTCCTAAAGGTACAGCTCAGACATTAAAAGCAATGCATCACCAAGATACTCCAATTTCACTGCCTTCAGTAAACAGGGTAACTAACAAACTCTAAAGGTAGACCAGAAGAAATCAGTACCACTACTAACCTCACAGGAGCATAAGTTGTTATGAGCCTTAGAGGGTCAGTACAAACAGGCAGGCATGGCTGACATAGTTAGGAGTGAATATAGATTTCAAGTTTTGGCTGATAAGAGTTAGTGGGACAAACACAGGGTCAGGAACTCGTGACACAGCTCGAGGCCTCCCAGCAGGTAAGAAAGGGCACACACCCAGAAATAGAAAAAATTATAGTCTCTCTATTTAGCGAAATGAGTGAATGGTTCAATACATTGGAGAAGAATCAGGAGAAGATTCAGGAATGCGGGTGAGGGCTTAGAGCTCAAGATAAACTCCTTAGTGTTTGTAGTCTCTGTGGAAAAGCCAAACAGGGAGGTCGAATTAAATCAAAAGGAAATCTTTTCTGTCAAAATGGGCGAAAAAGACCTATGGGAAAAGATTGAAGTGCTTGGGAATAACGCCTGAAGAAACAATATCAGGATTCTAAACATCCCAAAAGGATTTGAGGGGGACCACATAAAGAGGTCCATGATAGGTCTACTGAACAAATTAAACCCAAATCTTAAGATAGGTATCTTTTGTGAGGACATACAATGAATTCATTGAGATCCTTCTCACAAATTTTGAGCCAGGAAAGTACCCAGGAAAATGCGGATTCATATCAAAACATCTCACTTACAAAGAAAAAACTAGCTAAGGCCATTAAAGCAGGCAGTTACATAAAGGAAGAGTGGTATTTTCGAATCAGATCAGATATCTCTAGAGCCACCCAAGACATGCAATGGGAACTTGGCAAATACATTTAAGAATTAGGATCATTAGGAGCCCAAGCCCAGATGCACTTCTCTGCCACATTGAGAATAATGTGGAACAACAAAAGGCAAAATATTAATGACCCAAAAGAAGTGGAGATGTTGATTGAGCAAATTTAAGCACGAAAAAAATAATTGCTTAAAGAATAATGGAGGGAAAAGAGCGTTTGAATGGGTAGTTTTTTAGCAGAACTCTTGATGACATGTGGGAGGGTTCTCCAGGGTGGAGTGCGTGGGTCACAATCACAAAGGAAAGTGTGTTTAATTTTTAGCACTGGGGGGCATATTATCAAGGGGGTTTATCTCCCTATTACCTAGCTCTCGCTAACACCAGTTAGCGACAGCTAGTAGGAGATAGCGACCATCTTGGGCCCCACTTTGCATGTCAGTGATATTTATCACTAATGACATGCAAAGTGAGCGTGCCAAGATGGTAGCAACTGGAAACAGTGGCTAAAATCGCTATCTCCTATTACCAACTTTTGGAGATATTCGCGATAAACGCCAATATCTCCAAAAGCTAACACCTGCCCTGAGCAGTTCTTAGCCATGTTATCCAATGGGAGGTGGATAACATGGCTAAGAGCATTAGCTCGCTAATGCATGAATATCGCTGACTTTTCAGCAATATTCATGCATTGCAGCCGATTTTTATCGCATTTGCAATAAACCTTGGTAATACCAAGGTTTATCTGCGATAAAAATCGGTGCAGCTCGGCGATAATTTTTTCACGCTAACCAAGCAATAGCGATAATTATCGCTTTTGCTTGGTAATATGCCCCTGGGTGTGGGAGTATGTGGTAGAAATAAAGAAATAATTGAAGTCCTCATTAACTTTGAGAATATTTGTCGGATTTATAGGGATCTAGGTAGGTTATTCTTACCCTCCACTTTACAACCTAGAATAGAGCCATGATAGAACACGCCAAAGCTAGGTCCCTCAGGATTGTAACATGGAATGTTAATAGCCTTAGAATTGCTAGCAGATCATGAAAAATCTTCGAATATTGGAGATTAGCAAATAGTGAAATAATAACAATACAAGAAACTCATCTGATAAAAGAGGAATGGGTGACCATTTAAAAGAGATGGTGTGATTTGAGGTGAGCTGGCTCCATTTGGTTAGTTGGATGTCTGTGGGAGTAGCAGGGTCATTGTTTTGCTTGAAGAAGTAGGAGACATTGGGCTGGGGTTTGAAATTTCTGTAGATGTCGTGGGAGACGTTTGCAAGGTTGTTGCGGAGTTCCTTTGAGGGGGTAATGTTTGTTGATGCTGACGGTCTGGAGAATTCTTTCACGATGTGAAAGAGTTTTTTGCTGTTATTGGAGTTTAATTTGATTTGTGAAGCTATAGCCTTTTTCTTTGGTTCTCTCAACTGGCTGTGGTAGAGGTTGAGGGCCTACCTTGAGGGCAGTCTGGATGGTCGTGTCCTTGCTGGTGCGTCATCTCCTTTCCAGCTATTTACACCAATGTTTAGAGGTTCTAAGGTCGTCAGAGTACCAGCTAGACTGCTTGGTGAACCTTTTGTGGGTTTTGTTGCTGAAGGAACATTGCTGATGGTGCAGTTAGTGATCCAGCTTTTAAATTTCTTGAAGTCCTTGTTGGTAAATCTTGTTGGAAAACGGCCCTCCTTGAAAGGTCACCCAAAACATTTTGTCTTCCTCCTCCTCTTTTTCTGACCATGTTTTTGTTGGATTTAGGACTCTGAACATTTTACCACTGTTGGCCAGTGCTAAAGCAAATGTACTCTTTTCACTTAACAGGGTATTCTTGATTTACCTTTTTGGCATATTTAGTTTACTTGTAAGTCCCTTGTAAAATGTATACCATATACCCAGAGCCTGTAAATTAAATGCTACTGGAGGGCCTGTAGCACTGATCGTGCTATCCACATAAGTAGCCTTTCAGAACTGTCTCAGGCCTGCCACTGCAAGGCTTGTGTGTGCAGTACACTAAAACTACTTGCCAAGCCTAAAACTCCGCTTCAATTGTGAATATGTCTCCCCAAAGGTAGGCTGTAGGAAGCCCTAATAGCAGGGGCATGTGTAAGTAAAAAGGTGGGACATGTACTTGTGTGTTTCACATTTACTGGTATTAACCAACACTCAAATTCATTTTCCACTACTGTTAGGCCTACTCCTCTCATAGGCTAACATTAGTACTTCATTGAAACACTTTGAAGCTGTAATTTCTGATCATGTTTAATATCCTTGGAATGGTAATGATAAATCCTCTTTATTGGTTAAGTTGAATTTAACATTACTATTTTAGAAATGCCATATTTAAAAATGCTCTCACTCCTCTGTGGGCCTTGTAGCCTGTCTCCAATACACGTCTGGGCAGGGTAACAGCTAAGCTTTATGCATTCTCTCCAGACAGCCACAAACACAGGAAGGCTAGGTGTGGCTGAGAATCCATCTACATGCATCTGCATTCTGGTGGCCCTTTTTGGGCAGGAAAGGAGGATGGGGCTCACACTTACACTTCAAGAGATATTAGCCTGACCCCAAACACAGGGCCAAATACCTCCTGCAGATAACCAGGCAGACAGGTCTGGGTTGAAAGGCTATGTGTGCACTTCAAAGACCACTCTTTAAAGTCACCCACACTTCAAAGGCACTTTGGGTATAAGTACTGGGTCTCAGACCCTCTCACAACTGACATTTCTAGAACTACAACTGCACTTTGGCAGAAGGATTCCTGTGCAGCCTAAATGACTCATCTTTGGACTGCTGACCTGGAAGGCCTGCAGTTCACTTGTGTTGCCCTGCTGCCTGATGTTCTCTGATTTTGCTGAAGTAGAGCTGGACTCTTTTCTCCAGGTGTGCGCCAAAGGCTTGGTGGCTTGCCTCCTGTTATTGAGACTCAGCGAAATCAAAGTCTCTACTCTTGCTCCTGTGAATGGTTCGCTGGAAGTGGACCTAGATACCTGCAAAAGTAAAAATTATGCATCTCCAGTCTGCTGGAAGCAGAATCAGTGCATCAACCCTGTTGCAGGAGTAAAAATCGGAGCATCGCATTAGGGTCAAAAGCAGCTTTACCAGAACTCCCGCATTGACCGATTCATCACCTCCACCACAGAGGGACGATTGATGCAACCGTTTCAAAATTGTGGAGAAACCCCGCACATCTGCTTTGGAACAAATTCATTGCAGCTACAACATTTGTCTTCAGAAACCAATGCATCACCATCAACGTGTGAGTAAAATCAAAGCATCCCCTCGATTGCTGGAGTGATATCGATGCATTGACCCGCATCCCATGTTTCTGACCAGAATCAAGGTACTCTGTTCCCTGGGCCAGCGTGCCTACTGTACCAGGCCCGATCTACAGCATGGTTAGCATGAACTGTTGACTTTGCCCTGGTCCAGTGTGACCGCAAGTAACCACTGAAGCGATATATGTTTCTAAGCGCTATTTTTCACTTATTCTTTTAAAATTCATAACTCTACTAGTACTTATTGGATTTTTGTCTTTTTAGTCTTGGTTTGTTCATAATACAATACTCTATTTTTCTAAACTTGTGTGGAGTCTTTTTGTGGTGCCTTCATTGTGTTACTGTGTGAGTGTGTTGCACACACACTTTACACATTGCCTCTTTAAGTAAACCTGACTGCTCTTTGCCAAGCTATTAGAAGATTAGCACAGCTATCTGGCCTGCCCTGACTAGAGAAGTGGTTCCTTCTTGGACATGGGTATACCTCTGCCAAACAGAAAGTCCATTTGCAACTTTTCTGGTCTAGGTTGTTGGGGGAGATGGGGTGGGTGGTGTTGAACGCGTTGATTCATGTGTCAGTTGAGACTTTGCTTCAGCTCTTAAGGGAGATACTTGGCAGACTTGGGGCTGAGGCCTGTGAGCTTGTAATGTTGAAGTGGATAATGTTTTTTTCACCCAGATGAGTTCTGTGGTGTGACTGTACCTGATGTGGTCACTGGAGGTGAAGATGGGGTCTAGTGTGTATCCTGCAATGTACGTTAGGTTTTGGATGAGCTAGATGAGGCTGATGTTGATCATGCTGTTGAGGAGGTTGATAGGGTTGATGTCACTTGGGTCTCAAGATGGAAGTTTAGGTCCCTGAGGAAAATGAAGTTGTTGAAGTCTATGGTGAAGGAGTTGATGAAATCAGCATTGAAGCTGCAGAAGACTGGGCATGGTCCTGGAACAGGGCAGGTGAGGGTGTCACAATGGTGGTGTTTTGTCTGTTTTGAGCCTGAGGTTGAGGTGTTCCATGGCTAGGGTGATGTTGTCATTTGTGGAGGTGCATCGGATGGATTCCTTGTGTACGATGGCAATCCCATCACCAGGCTTGTTGATACAATCGCAGTGGGTGATCTTATATCCTTTGGGTATTGCGATGTCGGGCGAGGAAGTAAAAATACCCCACTTGACCTGCCATAACAGTATGAATGCCATGTTAAAGTCACCATCTTCAAAGATACCTATAAAATTACCACTTAGCAGGAAAAACCCTCTTGGTGATGGGGACTTTCATTAAATAGCTCTTCTTCACATGCAGCTGGCCCCACTGGTGCAGCCTCTTGTCATAAGCATTTCATAAGCGGGGCATATACAAGATGGCAACTGTGTGAACAGTTGATTTGGACGCTCCCCTGCCATTCCGGTACCAATGATGTGATTAAGGAGATTTCCCCCAGTGAAGGATTGGACATTAAGCCCTTATGCAAGACGTGACTGACTGGTAGTGAAAGCCCCAGACCTCGACGGTGATCCAGGCATTGGAACGGCATTGGCGATGGTGGTGTTGTCTGGTGTGTTGGCTGCTCACAACGCACTGCGGCACGCATCAGCATTTGCTTCAGTACCCGAAGTAGGAAGGGCCGGCAGGATCGGGTGGCAAGTGTCAAGTGACAACACCAACAAGCAGATGTCTCACAAGGCAAAACGTTCAGTGCAAGCAAAGAGCGCTAACAACAATGTTACTGCTTTGACAGCATCAGCATCGGCTAATGAACACAACACAGTTTTTAAGCACTCCAAGGCTGGGCAATCAGGAGCCAATATCAGAACACCTGGGAAAGGGAGGCGCACTCTGGCACACTCTTGCAGTTGCTAAATTGGGAGATGGAAAGATGGAAAAAGTCAATACCAAAACACTACAAGGAGAAAGTCAAGACCCCCGGAATAGTCAGCAGGAGCATCAGCAGAATTTTTTCCCACTATTGTGACTACTGTTGGAAATCCAGCAATGGGAATATTAGGTTCTCTCCTCTTGGCTTCCGAGGTTGAGATATCAGCGTTGTGGCATCGCGGATGAGCCTGGCCCGAGGAATGATGCAGAGGAGCGCATTTGGTCCCTGCAGTGTTTGCTCTACCGCCTGAACGTTTTTGAGATGCTTCTTTCCGGACTGCGGTCATTGCCAGGGAGGCACCTGCGCCTCATCCCTGGTGGCCAGTGGTAGGCCGTAGGTAGGTTTGTTCATCATCTGCTTTATTGCTTTTATTGTATTGCCTGTATTTTCATAGTTGTGTCTGCTGTTGTCTGTCTTCCCCCGCTGCCTGTATGTGGTCCCTGCCCCTTTTTCCTCCCTCTGTTCCCCTCACTGCCCCTGTGCCTCTCTGCCCTTCTGCCCTCTGTTCCACTCGTGTTTTTGTGCCCTCCTGCCCTCTGTGCCACTCGTTTTCACCTCGTTTTTGTGCCCTTCTGCCCTCCGTTCCACTCGTTTTTTTTGTACCCTTGTGCCATCTGTGCCACACGTTTTTCCCTCGTTTTTGTGCCCCTTTTGCCTTCTGTTCCACTCGTTTTTTATGCCCTCCTGCCCTCTGTGTCTCCTAAAAAAAACATACACAAAGGAGCTCAGCAACTACAGAATCATGTTACTCCTGTCCTAGCGATCCATAGTCATGGAGAAAGTTACAAACAACTCTCCAACCATCTCAGATAACACCACCTACTAGACTTCTTGCATTTGGGTTTTCTGAAACAAACACAACACAGAAACAGCTCTCAGCACAGCAACTGAAGACATCCAGATCATCATGGACAAAGGAGAAACTGCCACACTCATACCAATTGACCTCTATGTCTCCCGCAGCACCTTTATCACAAGACTCCAGAACTCTACTATACATGGTCCTGCCCTGAGCTGGCTGGCCTCCTTCCTCTCTGACCAGTACTAGCAAATCAGACTGCTGAATCCAAGAACCTCATCTGTGAAGTTCTTCAAAATTCATCACTGAGCCCTACCCTTTTCAACGTCTACATGGCACCACTTGCCACATCACAAGATCCAACGGAATTAACACGGTATCCTACGCAGATGACTCCCAGGTCATCCTCTCCCTCAAACACAACTACAACACTACCAGGACCAACTTCTACACCTGCACATCCAACATAGTTAACTGGATAAAACAGAACTGCCTAAAGTCCAGCACAGATAACACTGAAGTACTGATCCTCAGCAACAAGAGACCAACAGGCCAACAGACCTGGGACTATGCCCAACCCCAACAATCATTCTAAAAACCTCAGAATCATTGCGGATGACAGACTCACAATGGCCAAACAAGTGAAAGCCATCATCTTCTCCTGCTTCTTCATACTATGCATTCTCCACTTAATATCCTACTTGTTTCCCATCAATACCAGACGCACAGTCACCCAGGTCCTCATCACAAGCAGACTGGACTATGACAACACACTCTGATGGTATCATGAATCAACTCCTATAAATACTCCAGACCACACAGAAAGCTCCAGCCAGACTCATCCTCAACAGCCCAGTGCAACACATACATCACACCCCACCTCAGAGAGCTACACAGCCAATCAATCCAGAGCAATGGCAATTCAAACTGCTCACCCACACATAGAAACCTTTCTATAATGTTGGACCTAGTTACCTCAACTACTGCCTCAGCTTCCTCCAGCCCATCAGGCAACTGTGCTCAGCTTCACTCCACCTTGCGCAAACACCCCACATCTGCAGGAGCGGGTCAGGAGATGCTCCTTTTGCTACATGGCCTTCAAATTATGGAATGACCTTCCACACCACATCAGGACACCCTCATCCCTACTCAAATTCCTCAAGAATCTAAAGACCTGGCTATTTTACTAGGAGACAAACAGGCCTCCACATCTACTCCAGCACCTGGATACCCTGGGGGTATTAATCCCCTCAAAAAATCCACATAACATAATATAACATAGCCAGAATTAAGATGGGGTCAGCCAGTCAAGGGGAGAACACATGTTGCTACTGTTTGGAAGAATACAGCATCAGTGACTGCAGACCCATCCAGTGAGATATGGCTGTAATGCAGTCAAAGATGCATGCAAGAAGGTCAGGTGCAACCTATGGAAAGCAAAAATAAAACCTGCTACCATCAGAGTAAAAGTAATATGGGACATCAAGGAGACTACAGGCCGCCCAGGCACTCTCCATGTGGGGCGCCCAATGGATGAAGAGTGGATATAGAATTATGTGGGGTCCAAGTAGGTCCAAGGAGCTTCAAAGGAGTGTTTGAAAGTGATAAAAGGTAATGCAGGTGTTCTCTACTGACCGTAAAAGAGTGGTTCAAGAGATGGTGAGTGCTCCATGCAGGCACCAAACAGGTGAAGCCAAGTGAGTGAAAGGAGAATAGAAGTGTGAGCTGGCTGACAGAATCAAATCAGAATCTTTAAAACTAGACAACATAATTTGACAGACTCCTGTAATCTCCTTGTTGATTTGACGGTATAAGGAGGCATACATTTTTTAATCAGTTAGCTTTAATAGATCTAATACATACACCTTTTAACTGATTTGCATAGGAATAAATGTCTCTTTCTATTTACAAATGTCTACGTTCTGTTTTGGGCACTATAAATAAATGCTGCAATTTACACAGTGCTCAAAAAGGATTTTAAAAAGAATTGTTTGCAGTCTGCTCTCCATGCTTCTTCTCCAGATAACTATCCCTCAAAAACAACAAGCATGGTCCTTTTACGGATTTCATGTCATTTGTTTGCTACTGAAAGTTGTTTGTTTGCTACTAAAACTTGTTTTACTAACTAGATGTTCCCTGGTGTTCATCTCTGGCCTCAGCAGCATAATGTAACACTTGGGTATGAATATACACCCCAGCAGTCCAGCGCTGGAGCACAAGATGGCAAACACCTCCACAGCCACCATGTACTTCCCCCGCGTGCTCAGGTACGCTGGGATGAAGGAGATCCACACACTGACAAACACCAGCATACTGAAGGTGATCAGCTTGGCCTCGTTGAAGCTTCCAGGGAGATTCCTTGAGAGAAAGGCCACAATAAAGCTGACTGTGGCCAGGAGGCCCATGTATCCCAGCATGAGATAGAAGAAGATGGTGTCCCCTTCATTACACTCAAAAATGATCTTCTGAACGTATGAAGAAAAATTCTGTTTTGGAATAGGGGGAGATTTCAACAACCAAACAGCACAAATAAGAACTTGAACCATAGAGTTTGAGAAGATTATATAACTTGGGGTCTTTGATCCCAGCCATTTCCTTGCTGAGCTGTTTGGATTTGTTGCCCTGAATGCGATGACAACAACTATCGTTTTTGCTAGGACAGCGGAGACACTGAGGGTAAAAATTACCCCAAATACAGTTTGTTGTAATAAGCAGGTGAGTTCCTTAGGCCGACCGATGAATATGAAGGAGCAGAGGAAGCAGAGTATCAGTGTGACAAGGAGCAGGTAACTGAGCCCCCGGTTGTTGGCTTTGACGATGGGAGTGTTTCGGTACTTGATGAAGATACAAAGGACAGAAGCATTGAGGAATGTCAACAAACTAGCTGTAATGGCAAGTGTTAGACCCAGCGGCTCTTCGTATGAGAGGAACTCAATCTCTTTTTGGATGCATTGATCGTGTTTCTCATTTGACCACTTGTGAGCAGGGCATTTTATACATTCATCTGTACCTGAACGTGGAAAGAAAGTAAATCATTTCAACAGGTATACAATGTCTCAAAAATAGAATTAACTCATTCATTGAAATTACTAAGATGCATTAGTAGAAAACATCAAATCAATTTATTTAGGTATTAGTAGTATTTTATTTTTCTTTCATCTAATGATTTAGGAGTTTCCCCCCTTATAAAGCATTGGTCTATCAAGTACACTAGAGACCATGGATTCTCCTTCCTTTTACAGGGACAATTTTTGTTCCTCACACCCAGAGCACTGAGGGCCGGAAGAAGAGCAGTTGCCATTTTTTTTCTACGCATTCTTTCTCATTCATTTCCATTATGAGGTTAGTATAACTTTTTCCTTTAGGTCCATATTTATTTCTATGCGTTACTTCATCAGGTTTCTCCCTTCAGTCTTGAGCCCTGTGGAAGGAACAACCTAAAATGATTGCTTCAGGTAAAGTAAACTTAAGATGTTGTTAAGTCCACATCTCTATGATAGAAGGTGATGAGTTCAGAAGCTGTTCTAAATATATCTTATTCTATTTTTCTTCCATAGCAGAGCTTTCCAAATTCAATCACTAATCACTGTACTCTCAAAGTCTATAAAGGAGGACATGTGCGGTTTCTTCATTCACCCATTTTTTTCCATTTCCATTTTATTTTATAGTTCTGTGCTGTTTATAAGTCCCCTGATAATAATGGAGCAATGACTGTCCCAATTTCTTTGAGAGCCAATGAGCAGTTTGACCAACCCTGTTACATTTTGCAAAGAAGTAATTAGAGTCTTCACCAGGATTACACTGAAGGAACATTTGGGGGGAAACATTGTGTACATCACACGCGATACATTGCATGCCATTACAACACCGTGTTGTTACATCGCAAACCATTACAATGCAAATCATTACAACGACTTGCTGTAGGGGGCAGATGGTGTCGGATTTACAATCCCACACCTTCGCTACTGCAGCACAGACTGGAGTTAGAATAGTAAATTATACTATTCCAACATCCAGCACCCCCTACAGCAAGTCGTTGTAATGACTTGCATTGTAATGGTAGGCAATGTAACAACGCAGTCGTTGTAACAACTGTGTTGTATGGCATTTGATGTATCACATGCATTGTAATGTGGTCTATTTACATTTGGGGGTGCCCTGACATAAGTTAATGCTTCAGCTAATATGACCATAGCATTATCCTGTGTCACAGTGTTCTATACCAGCCAAACATTCAGAGTCTATAGGATGCACTGTAAGTGTGGATTCTCTTGTTGAGATGTTAAAACACCTGTAAACATGTCTGTCCATCACCCACTTGTAAACACCTCTGTCCATCACCCACTTGCAAACACCTCTGTCCATCACCCACTTGTAAACACTTATGTCCATTACTTACTTTTAAACACCTCTGTCCATCACCCACTTATAAACTCCTCTGCCAATCAACCACTTGTGGATTCCTCTGTCCATCAGCCACCGTGAATCCCTCCATCCACCAACCACTTGTGAACTCGTCTACCCATCAACCACTTGTAAACTCTTCTGTCCATCAGCAACTTATAAACTCCACTTTCCATCAACCAGTTGTAACCTCCACATTCCATAAGCCGCTTGTAAACTCCTTTGTCCATCAGCCACTTGTAAACTCCACTGTCCATTAACAACTTGTAAACTCTGTTGTTCAGCCACTTGTAATACTCCTTTGTCCATCAGCCACTTGTAAACTGCACTGTCCATTAACCACTTGTTAACTCCTTAGTCCATCAGCCACTTTACACTCCTCTGTCCATCAGCCACTTGTGAACTCCTCTGCCTATCCGCCTCTTGCTTAATTAAGGCTTTAATACCTGAAGAATGTATTGCACTTTCCCTCCACTTTGAGGTTGGGCATTTAGTAAGTTAAAAATGGTTGGTTTTTATTATTTCCTGTTTTCTTATTTTTTTAA
The DNA here is from genome assembly GCF_964263255.1 of Lissotriton vulgaris. Classification (NCBI taxonomy): domain Eukaryota; kingdom Metazoa; phylum Chordata; class Amphibia; order Caudata; family Salamandridae; genus Lissotriton; species Lissotriton vulgaris. The sequence goes on from NC_141696.1 coordinate 28,535,998, forward strand.
ATGCCTACAAGTCATTTTATTTTTTCTTTCTTTTTCAGTAAACCTTTCCTCCTATCTTCTTTCTAGCCTATTGCAATTCTTTCCTTCTTGCCTTTTACTTTTTATGATACTTTGCTTTTTCCAAACACCTAATGTAGTTATGTCATAAAAACATATATTTATCCATAGGTTTATTTATTGCTGGTCCCCATACCGGGGTTGATCATATTTTTGATATGCCCCTCATTTATAAACCACTCTGCCAGCCCTGACTATGCCAGAAGGCTTCTATGGTCCACTGCTTGTCTTTCAAACATTGACAATGGTTTGGCAGCTTCTCCCGGTGGCAAGAAAGTATACCACCAGCTGTCTTCTGCTGGCTCCTCCTCAACGGCGGAGTCCTTTGGTGTCCCCCCCTTTCTTGTTCCTAAATGTTGTCTTCCTTTGAGATTTTTCAGGTCTAGGCTCATGCCTCTTCCTTGCTTTTTTGCACCTGTCTTGCTCAGCCATACAGAAGAGGTCCAATTCACCAAGAGCTCTTCAGTCACCAGTGTATCCTCTCAGAGTTCTCTGGTTTTCCTGATTAGGACTATGGGCTCTGTTCTTGCTCCATGCCTTTTTTCTCTAGATTCTTTGGCTTTCCGGTGTGTTTTCTCCAGTGGCTCAAGCAGAGTCTGTTTTTACTTTCTTTCTTTTTAATACTTTTTACATTTCTAGTCTTTCTTCACTTTCCATACCCTCTGTTTTCCTTTTCAGGTTCTACCCTTGTCACCTGAGCCCATAGTCCTGGTCCTTTTCGAAGCTCCTGTTTGAGGCAATCTTCTCAGGTGTCTCACCTTTTAACAGAAACTCAAAATTATGGACACATGAACATAACATCATGATTTCCAATGGAAAAGGGTTAAGAGTGCATAATATAAGTGTTAGAAAAATGCACTGCTGACAGTGCATTTCTCTAACACCTGTTATGCAATCTTAACCCCTTTCTCATTGAAAGTAATTCATAACTAAGCCAGAAAAGTCACCATTAAATTATTGTCAAGTTTTGTGAAATTCCTTGAAAATTTCACAATATTAAACTTTTTTCATTAAATGTGAATTGCTGGTATTGCATCATTTAATTTTTTTAAAATGTATTTATGTTACTGGATTCTAAAATGCCTGCTGATGACTGGTTTACACAGAATATACCTTACAAAGATCCATTCTCTACTCAAGCCAGTTTCCTGCTGGACCAGACTTTTAAAGGAAGGCACGCACTTGGGTTAAATAAGTGACATGAGATATCAGCAAATCATATTACACCGCAAAAGCATGATCTCATGACCCAAAATTGAGTCATTTAACCCAGCCTAACTTTGCAGGAAGGGTTAATTCGCTGTGGGTGTATGGAAGTTCGACTGAGATAAATTGAAATACTGAAGCAAACATGTTCCACCTACAGAACTCTGCCAAAAACGCCCAGACTATCGAGCCCACAAACTAAAGACACCTGGTGACCAGCACACTCTCATACACTCACATACACTCTGAGCGGAAAGCCTAGCTTGCAAGCAGTGCTTAATATGAGCCAGTGCTTGCAGGAGGTGCTCACCCATACTCATTTTTGGAGACCCCGACCTATGTTTTCATCTTAGTCTTTGACCCAGAACTAGAGAGAAAACAAGTAGAAAAAGGATGATAGGAGGAGAGAGACAGAAAAGGAGAAACATAGAGAGAAAGGAGGGTGAAAAAAAACCTACAACCCTGAGATAAAGAGGCAGAGAAAGAGTGTGGTGCTGGATGAAAGAGGCATGAAGTGGACTCAAGTTGTTGCAGGGATTCGGACATACACAGAACTACACACAGGAAAACAGGACCTCAGTGAATAGGTGGTGTACCAACCTACCACATCCGTACCCAAAATCCCTAACAGACTAGCTTTAATGTCTCATTCGTTCTCTGTCTACAGCGAAGCTACCAGTGATAGGACAACCCAGAACACATAACTCTAGCTTGGGAATCACGGGATCCAGACACTCTTTCGCTTAGCCACTCATACCTATCTACAATGCGAATAATCAGAGATGCAGTATAGTTTAAAATGTTTATTTCAACTAACGCGCTCTATTGTGCAGTACACAAGCCAACACTAGCAGCAGAATGCATGAACACAATATAGTCAGCATTGTTACAATTCCATAAAATACGAACAGGGATAACATGTTATAGAAAACAATGGAAAATGACGGAATGACCTCACCACCCTCCCCGTGACAAGAGATAGTTTATTATAGAACAGAAGACCTCTGGGCTTTGTCAGCAGACACCCATACCTGACAGCCTAGATGCAATGTTCACATCGCAGGACAAAAACGGGTCTTCTCTCTGGAAAGGTGTCTCTCCATGTTTGTAAAAACAGGTTGGGTTTGCAGTATTAAAGTACATGATTTCCAGAAGTGCAGCGGTGTGCAGCCTGTTATGTCTAGGTGCAAGGGGCAGATCAAAACAGAATAACAAGGGGCATTGTTGTTTAACCTTGAACATCGTGTGCAGACTAAACCTCAGAGCACCGCAAAGTGCTCTGAGACCTCTCTGTATTTTAAAACTTCTGCAAGCACTCACAGCGGATCTAGCGCTGTCCTTGACCCAGATCTTACGGCCGCCATCGCTAGCGCGAGGCCACGCCCACTCGTTAGGCCACGCCCACCTCTCAGCCTATGAAAAGCGCTGATTGCAAGCGCGCCCATTGTAACTGAAGACCTCTGAGGCGGAAGCCGGGGGCTGTGTGACTCGTGTTTTAAAACTGCCGATTTTGTCTTTATTTTTCATTTGTTCAAACTTTGTGTTTTATTCAGAGACCTCTCTGTATTTTAAAACTTCTGCAAGCACTCACAGCGGATCTAGCACTGTCCTTGACCCAGATCTCACGGCCGCCATCGCTAGCGCGAGGCCACGCCCCCTCGTTAGGCCACGCCTACACCTCCTTTTCCCTAAATGTGCCTCCCACGCAAGCGCAGCGGGAGCGCCGTTTGCGCGCCGAAGGCGCGCATAAGGCAAGCCCGTCTGCGCCCGTTCGCGCCTGTCCGGGGCTGGGGGCGCGTCATTCTGCCCAACTTACCATCTACTCCCCCGCTCAACTACGCTGCCTCCAGGGACCATGGTCCTTACCAGCCTCCACTCGCTCTCGCATTTCGGCTCTTGGCCTGTCTCCGACTGTTCCCCCCGACATCCCCCCTCCCCCATTCACCCCCCTCATTTCTTCTAGAGACAATGTTCTCCTGCTACCTCCAAAACCCTCTCGGCATTCTACTTAAACACCCGGTCTCCAGTAGCCCATGCGCACGAACTTTCGGTGCTACTTGACCTTCATGCCCCAGATCTTCTTTTCCTAACGGAAACCTGGTTCTGTGATGACTCCCTCCCTGCTCTACTGGCCACTTTACCAGCCCCATATTATGCCCTTCGCGCAGACCGCCTAAATCGCAGAGCTGGGGGCGGCGTGACGGTCATCGCCCGCACCGACCTTCCTTTCCAAACTCTGTCTCTGCCAGACATCGCCACCACTGAGTATCTAGCCATTCGCACCACTTTCATCACACCCCCTCTCACCTGCGTACTCACCTATCGCCCCCCTCAATCCCCTTCACTGTTTCTCCCTGACTTTTTGGAAGTTCTGGCCACGATCACATTTAACAACTCCTCCATTTTACTCCTGAGTGACTTTAATTTTTGGCCCTCTGACCCAGCTGAATGTTCATCCTCAAAAGAATTTTCAGAGACCCTTCAATCTCTCAACTTTACTTCTCATATCCATTCTTCTACCCATATCAAAGGTCACATCCTAGACCAGATCTGGTCCTTGAATTGTCCCGTAGAGTCCTTTTCCATCTTGCCCTGCACATGGTCTGACCACTACCTGATATCATTTACCCTTCCCATTCACCCTCCGGTCAAGCCCCCTCTCCCCAAAAACATCTGGGTCCGCGCTTGGGGTAGGGTTGATCCGGAAAATCTATCCTCCCTACTCACCACTTCCCTTCCCTCCTTACAAGGCCTATCCACCCTCTCCCAGGTCAAGGCCATTGAACAGTGGCTCTCCTCAGGCTGCGACTCCATTGCCCCTCTAAAACGGATCACCTCTAAGCGTGAGAAGGACGCCAATCAGTGGTTTAATGATGATCTCAAGGCCACTAAACTAGCGGTACGCCGTGCGGAGCGGGCCTGGAGGAGAAACTATTGCCCCTTACTGCGATTGGAGTTTATTAACATCCTGACCCAATACAAAAAAGACATCTTGGAGGCCAAAACTATCTATTTCTCCTCCAAAATCCTCGCAGCAGAGAACCAGTCGAAGGAAATCTTTTCGCTCGTGCACAATCTGGCGTTTTCGGACAGAACATCTTTAAAGCCCGCCCCTTCCAAGGAACTCTGTCACTCCCTCAATAACTATTTCATTCAGAAAATAGCCACCATCAAGGCCAATATCCCCCCCCTCCACAACTTTTGTGGACCCCCAGTGTCCCCCTCCCAAGGGACTACTCACCACTCTCCCCCCTCTGACTAAGGAATCTTTGATCTCCATAATACCCCTTGTCAAATCCGGCTCCCCATTAGATCCCTGCCCTGCTCATATTCTCCGTCATATCTTTACCACTTGTCCAGACCCCCCCCTTCACTTCCTCAACAGCTCTCTTTCCCAAGGCGTGGTACCTAACCCACTTAAATCAGAGGTAATTGTACCCATTTTGAAAAAGCAGGGCGCGGACCGCTCTACCCCCGCCAATTTCCGCCCCATCTCCCTCCTGCCATTTCTGGCAAAGGTGCTCGAGCGCCATGTCACCTGCGCTCTGAGCTCCTTTGTGGAGAAGCATGGAGCTCTCGCCCCCCGCCAGGCCGGATTCCGCCCCGCACACTCCACGGAGTCCGTAGTCCTCTCGGTCCTGGACAACCTCAGGGAGGGAATGGACACCAACCAGCCCCAGGCCTTGGTCCTCCTCGATCTCTCAGCCGCTTTTGACACAGTGGATCATACCATCTTGCTTTCCCGTGTCGAGGCGGCGGGGATCGGGGGCACCGCACTGGTCTGGTTATCCTCCTTCCTGAGGGACCGCACCCAGGCAGTTCGCCTGGGTGACTTTACTGCGGACGTCCGGAAAGTTCAGTGCGGGGTCCCCCAAGGCTCTTCCCTTTCCCCTCTTTTGTTTAACCTTTATATTGCCCCTCTTATTTTCTCACTGCAACAAATGGAGGTCGCCGTGTTTAATTATGCGGACGACCTCCAGCTTGTATTTAATCTGTCTTCTTCTCCTTCTTCTGTTCTTAACTTCCAATTTATAATGATTCACATCCGGGACTGGATGAACCACAACCATCTGAAACTCAACCCAGACAAGACTGAGCTGGTGTTGACAGGTGGTTCATCCAGCCCCTGGTCTTCTTTATTTTGGCCCCCCTCCCTAGGCTCTCCTCCTATCCCCTCTACCTCAGTCAAAACATTAGGCATTAAACTTAATTCTCAACTCACCCTTCACTCCCAGGTTAGCTCTGTGGTTTCTTCTTCCTTTCTTGCACTGCGTACTATACGCAGGGTGTCCCGTTTCTTTTCTCTTTCTGCCCTCAAATTGATCACCCTGGCTATGGTCGTTTCCCGCCTGGATTACGGCAACGCCCTATATGCAGGTATACCTGCATATAGCCTACGGCGTCTGCAGCAAATCCAAAACCAGGCGGCGCGCCTGGTGTTCAAACTCCCGAAGTCCCACCATACCACTCCCCTCCTAAAGTCTCTCCATTGGCTCCCTGTTCGTGCCCGTGTCCAGTTTAAGCTTGCCTCCATTGCCTTTCAAGCTCGACTGGGCACGGCACCGGCTTTCATCTCATCTGAGATCACCCCCTATGTTCCCACTAGGGATCTACGTTCATCCACCCTTTCCCTTCTTACAATCCCTCGGTTCCGGAGAAAGAAATGGGGAGGTTCGAAATTTGCGACCCTTGCCCCCCTCCTCTGGAACTCCCAGCCTCTCGAGCTCAGAGCCTTAACCCTATTCCCACAATTCCGAAAGCAGCTCAAGGCTCATCTTTTCACGAAGTCCTTCAACTGATCCACTAGCAGTTTGTCGCTTCTTCCCCCACTTCCGGTCCTTTTGCCCAGATCTTTTGTTACTTGTAGCGCCATGAAACCGCTGGTGTACGTGCGCTTTATAACTAATTTTAAATTCAAATTTAAATTCAAAGCACCTGCACGGGTCTTGTGAAATAGATGCTTGCAGTGTCGTGCGCAAAAGCAGCCCCATGGCAGCGAAGCTCATGATAACTTAGCAATTGTTGACAATGAACCTACAAGCCTCACTATAAAGGATGGAATTCAGAAGTGGGGTTCTGAGAATTTTTTGGGATCCGGGCACTTATTTCATTTTGCCAAAAGAAGAACTGCTTTCAAGAAATGAAAACCTATGTGGAGAAGTGTGGCTCAATGATTAGAGCGGCAGACACTGATGAGAGGTCTAGCCGGGACCAGGGTTCAATTCCCCGCCTCGGTGGGTCTTGGGCTCAAAAAAATTCCACGGACCTGACAATTCTCGCCTCAGTGCCTATTCCAATCATGGAGTATCACTCGGCAACTCTGGGAAATCGCTTGCTTAATCTCCACAACGGCTCCCACAAAGCTAAGGATGCCTGGACTCCACCTGGGGGGTGCTTAGGAGTGGACGCCTCACAGGGAAAGCCAGGATGGGTTCCACAGCGGTATTTGTACAAGCGCCTTGAGACCCTTTCGGGTGAGAAGAGCGCTATACAAGTATCAATTTACATTTATGAAACAACAATTCAAAGGAAGCTCACTTAATATCTGGCACTCAGGCTTACAATCACTCAGACCTCTGACCTTCTTCAAGCCTCTGAGAAGTAATTAAAGTCCTTACTGATCCCCTATAGCTGGCTCCACTTCCTAGATTATCCTAGCACTCATCACTAACTGCATTTTTGTGCTTTTATAAATATAGCTCCTCGTTCTGCTTATCTCCCTTCCACCAATCTTCCTTACAAGAAGCATCTACTCAGGTCAGGTTCCCAATATATAAAACTGCTGATAAAAAAGAAAGAAATAGAATTGATTTTAGAGCCACCTTTATTTGAGTGAGAGTTTATCATAAGTTAAAGCTGATTCTTCAGTTTTAATGCCATATTATATATACATCATTTTTTTAAGTGTTGTCTACAAGTCATCTCACCGGGGTCTGTGACCTCGCCTTCAGAGCAGAGAATGCACTCGAAGCAGCACACCGGCTTCCCTTCCTTCGCTGCCTTTCTGTGCCCAGGAAGACAGTTTTCATTGCACACGGAGTGTGGGACCTGCACAAGGAACAAATAGAGAATGTTGCTGTAAAGGATCACAGGTAAGATGTGAGATCCGAAGGTGCACAGAAAGAAATTATTAGGAAGCTTTGCACCTTGTCCTAAGGGACTCAAAGAGAACTGAGAAGTACTTGTGAAACATATCTAATGTCCTTGTGGGAATCTCCATTTAAGGCTGAACATTCAAGACATGGTTTGCCCTTGGAGAGTTGTGTAGGTTAGAGAATCACACACTTAAATGACACATAATGACTGGTTGTCCTAGGAGTACTATTATTTTAGAGAGTTTAAGACTTTTCTTTTCTGAACAAAAACATGACAATGGCACACAAATGTTTCAACTCAGTACGGGAGTGTGCGGTCTGCATCAGGTCATGATGTAAATTGTGAGCTCTATGCATTTGCTCATAAAGTGTTGTCTTTTAAGGGCTCTTATTTCTGGTGCTCATATACAACACTTCCTTTGCTGAGCCTCATAGCAGCCTCACGTTCAGCTAGCGCTTGACCTACTGTGGTTGATATGGGGCAGGGAGACAAAGATGACCAAGGTGATGCCTGGCAGTGGTTGTCACGAGAGCACAGAGGCAAAATCACAGTGCTCACAAAGGGGTGAAAGCAGACAAAAGAATTACTCCCCATGAGCTAAATCATTCATAATGTATTTTATTGCAGATTGGCAACCACTGCTTGTTACTTATTGCTGATGGTCACATCAAACCGGCATAATGCAGGTATGTGACCACTAACTTGTTCAGATAGAGAAAGAATTAGGGTTTTGGGAAGCGCCTTTTTTAATAAAAACTCAAACCCCTCTCCCCCTTTTTTGTCACAAACAGTCTGTTCGTGAGAAAGACTAATCCAGCCCTGATGAGAGTGCGGCAATTGATTTAACCGGCACTCGAAACGCGTCGGCAGACAAAGGAACTCAACTCCTTGGTTAAATATTGCAAATACACCCCCATGTGTCCCTGATATTTCAGAGGAATTGATTTAGCCTAAATATAAGGGTGCTAGTTGTCTAATTTATCATTTTGTATGACAACTTTGTATTTCGTATTGTGTATATATTGATTGTTCTTTGTGACATTTCATTAGTTTGTATTGATGTTTGATTAGTTTATTTGTAATTGTATGTCAAAACACATTTTCACGTTGTCCATTTTCACTGTGTAAGTACTAATGTGGTATTTCGTTTAGTTGACTATGTGGTCTTTTGTGATCAAAGATATTAATTAAAATATATAATGAAATAAAAGGCAGAAATTACTGCTAAGTTAAATGTATTATTTTGCGTTCACCTGAATAAGTGTTGTGAAGTCACTAGAGGCATGGGTAATTTTTTACTTATGTAGTATAACTGGCCCTACCTACCCTCTAATCCTTTGGGCCAAACCCCTCCTTTTTTGACAATGGCAAATGAGAGCAGGAATGCCAGAGTCCCTACCGGCTTGCAGAGGATCAAAAGGCCTTGAAAAACTCCCAAGAAGCCAAGATCGAAGCAGTCTTCCTTGGTAATACAGGCCGGTTCTCATCTTGCTCTTCAGTTGCAAGGCTGTCTGTCTGTCCTTTGTTACTCGTAGAGAATAGACCCTACTATTTAAGTACAGTTATGTTATGTTATGTTATGTTATAAAGACATAATATAGCACAACGACTCACACACACAGTCCCAAGCTAAAAGAGGGCAAGATGCCTTATCTTTCATCGCTTCTTGGTCACAAAAGCATATGCGAATGTGAAGTGGAAGCCTGTTCCAATGAAGAGGGTCAGATGAGCAAAGGATCTACCACCCATCCTAACTGTGTCAATACAACGTGGGCAGACCAATCATTGATCCTTAGATCTCAGATTTTTGGTGCACTGGTAAATTGACGGTTTGGTTAGGAGATACATTGGCCCTTTTTTTCCTCAAAGTTTTATATAGTGCAAACTAGACCAGAGACATCGGGTATCAGAGCACAAGTTTCGTTACAGAAGACACGTTTACTTTTGATCGGCACGGGAAGATTAAGTGATTGCCCAGAGTCACAGGATGTTGAGTATCGTTGCCAAGACTCAAACCCGGTTCCCCAGCTTCGAGGTCGTCCGCTCTGTGCTCTCCCTGACAAAGCTCTGTGTACTAGTCACAGAAGTTTGCAAGTCACTCACTTTCTAATGGGAAGCCAGTGCAGTGATATAAGCGTTGGTAGAGAAGGTGTGCGGGCAGGAAGTTTAAGGACAAGTCTGGCCACGGTGTACTGGATAACCTGACGTCTAGATAGGAGGGAGTCATTGGCCACTGCCATGAGCTCATTGCCATATCTAAGCAGCTCACCACTAGTGCCTGTGTGAAAGTCCTCCTTGTGTGGAGAGGCGGCCATTGAAACACTAGTCTTAGTAAATATGGGAATGCACCAAAATCAATGGGTGGATGTGTGCTGCCTTGTGTCACTCCAGATTTACTAAGCAACGCAATGTGCCTCTGAATGTCTTAGTAAATCTGACAAGCCCTTGTGTTGGCCTCTGTCATCTACGTGACGCAATAGCAAAGCAAGGGCTTTGTAAATCTGGCCCCAGGAGAGCAGCTGCATTCAAGGGCCCTTATTTATGAGGCCTTGCGTCAGTTTTGCGCCGCCGGTGCGTCACTTTTTGTGACGCACCAGCGGCGTACAAAATGCGCCTTGTTGCGCCATATTTAAAAAGTGACGCATCTTGGTAGATGCGTCACTTTTTAAACCCCTGCGCCACATTATACCTGCGTCAGGTATAATGTATGCAGAGTGGGCGTTCCCCCGCAAAAAGCCTCGTAAAAGTGACGCTGTGAAATGTATGAGATTTCACTGCGTCACTTTTAGGATGCTGTTGCGTCAAAATCTTGCGCCTGCCACACAGCAGGTGTACGACTGACGCAAGACCTTTCACATGGGGCTTTCCCCATGTGAAAGGACGCATTGCTGGAGTTGCGTCACTTTTGTGACACACTCCAGCAATGCGTCACTTTTGCGCATACAGATGCATCAGAAATACTGACGTATCTGTCCTTCCTTGCTACATGATGCGTCATACATTAAATATGAAGCATCATTGGTGTCGCAAGGAGTGCGCAGTAAAAAGTGACGCATCGCTGTTTTCACGCACGAATGCATCACTTTTCATAAATGAGGCCTCAGGTAAACTGAAAGGGGACAATGGAGGAGTCTAAAATGTCTGTCAGCAGCCCAAGGCCCCGTAGACACAGGGATTAGGAGAGTTTCCATGGTAGAGCAGTGGCTTAACAATAGCCCTTGCAGCCTCTACAGTATGGGGGGCCACTGTGCTCCATGGGGTCCCCTCCAGCTCTGTGCACAGTGCACAGGCAGTAGGCTTGAATGGGTCCGTAGTGTAGGGGGCCCCTTCATGTAACTTGCAGGGGGTCCCCCTCAAGTTTCGTTATGTCACTGTGGTAGAGCCAATTTAATAGGGTTGGATGCATTGTTTTATACTTTGTAGGAGGCTCATCTGGTACAGCTGTTCTGGGTTTGCTTGATATGACCTTGGAAAGTGAATTGTGGTTGTGGAGACTTGTCATTGGCGAGAAGGTTAAGGGTAAAGCTATAATTCTTCTTGAAGTTCAGCCATCTTTAGGGGTGATTTAAGTGTGCTGTTGTTAAATAAAATGTTAGTCCTTGTTGAGTTTGAAATTTGGCACACTGCAGGGTGAACAACCTTTACAACGCAGCTTTTACAACGCAGTGCCTTTACGACGCAACTTTTACAACGCAAACCATTACAACGCATTGCGCTGGGGGGCGCTCTAGGATAGGGAATCGATTTAATTTACTATCCAACACCTTCCCTACTATCCACGGGGACTGGAGTTGGAATAGTAAATTAAACAATTCACTATCCAACACCCAAAAGCACTATGCGTTTTAATGGTATGCGATGTAAAAACCGCGTTGTAAAGGCATGCGTGGTAAAAGCATGCGTTGTAATGTCATACATCCCACTGCAGACATTCAGGATCTGATGATGTTCGCACAGTGTCACACACTGGATATCAGTTCTCAATGACAACCTAAGGTAAAGTTGGGTTTACCATCAGCATCTTGATTCAGAGTGAGGCAGTGAATTCCTAAAGAGGATATTTTTGTAAACTATATTTTGGAAATTATGGTTGTGTCATACAATATTTTGTGCACAATTCTGTGACATACAAAAATAAAATCTTCTTGAGGTTGAACCTGCACCAGGTGAACCGCCCTTGTAATCTTTGCCCACAATGATAGCCTAGGTACCAGATTGCACAACAAAGTATTACTAAGCCAAATATGTTATTGGATTTCTCCAGTTTTCACTCTAGCTTTTTATATGAGAATCCACTGTTTGCAACTTCCTCATTATTTGAAGAAATTGTTTCCATTATTCTGAGTATGTTTCTCAAGCGAAGAGTCTGACAACTGAATTGCAGCTTTGAGGAAATTCACAAGGGAAATTTCATCAAGCCAACCAGATGGCTGGTTGGAGATCTATCTCTGGGACATACATTTAATACAGTTATTTCCATTGATAGCTTACTGCTCTCACAGTTTGTAACACTGCTAAAATGTTATAAAATAATAGTCTTTTAAAAAAACTGTTTACATAGTGCTTTATTTAATGTTTTGATGAAGCGTACATTTCTAGATGATATGACATCATTTATGTTTAACGTTTTTTTTACTTCTTATTCTTCTTCTGACCTGAGATGATTTAGTACGGGAGTGTTTCTTGTAGCACTTCTTTTCTACTTTATCTAAAAGTAACTGATGCCCTCCTATATTAACAAGAATATAGGCCAACACCTTTACAAACTATAGGCGACAAAAAACAAAAAGGTTGAGGTTACACTTAAGGGATATTTTATGAATTGCGTTTTTATTTGTCACCGCTCTGATATATACAGCTACACTTTCTAAAGAAAGAATATTTGTGATTGCTTAATAAAAACTGTTTCAAACCTAGACTTAATTTTTTGCAGCGCAACCACACCTACTTTTTTGTTGCAAGGAAATAGCACTACCCGTAACAGAAGTAAGCATCGTACTATGACTATACATTATAAGTAAACATTGCTTCCGAGAAGTAGGTTACTCAGAACCTTATTTAAATGAAGACCGCAACAGCACCCTTTCTTTTTCAACCCCCTCCTCCATACTATAATATTAGCTCCAAAGATGTAGCACTCCCAGTCGGAAAAGTAACCACCACATTATAAGTAAATACTGCTTCTGTGAAGTATCCCACCCGCTGACTGACTTAATAAAAAGAAGACCGCAACACACTGTTATTTTCCCACCATTATTTGTAGGCCCCACGCAAATTATATAAACGGCCCTTGAGGAGAAGTGTGGCTCACTGGCTAGAGCGGCAGACTCTGAACCAGAGATCAGGCCCGGGACCAGGGTTCAAGTCCCGACGCTGGGGCAGCTGTGCAATTTACAAGTATATTAAATTTAAAATGTTTTAAAAAATGACCTCCACAGTCCCTGTCCACCACCTACTGACCACTGTAGAGAGTTAACAGTGTTCCTAAACTCCCCTTTCCCGTACTCCTTTGAAGTAGGTCACAAAATAGCTGACAACAGTGAACTGTTCCCACCCAATAAGAAGCAAACTTGTACTCAGAACACTTTAGTCAATAAAATGTCCATGGTGTCCTGCAGAAGGGGAGGGAATGGATTTCATCACTTCTACTTTTATTGCTTCACAACCAATAAACATTCAACTTTGGAAGGTCCGGCAAAATTTACCTTCACAGTCCCTGTCCACCACCTGGTGACCACTGTACAGAGTTAACAGTGTTCCTACACTCCCCTCTACAACTTTTTTCCCCGTACTCCTTTCAAGTGCATCACAAAATGTCTGACAACAGTGAACCGTTCTCGCCCAATAACGAGCAAACTTGTACTTTGAACACTTTAGTCATAACATGTCCATGATGTTCTGCAGAAGGGGAGGGAATGGCTGTCAACAATTTTACTTTTAATGCTTCACAGCCAATGAACATTAAGCATGGCAAGGTCCTGCTTGGAACACGTTACCCAATGACATGTCCCTAATACTCCACGAAGGGGGAAGGAATCACTGACAACACTTCTACTTTCAATGGCTTATAGCCAATCAACATTTAGCTGGGTATAGTCTTCCTTGGAACAGGTCAGCCAATCAGATGTCTCTCCTACTCTGCAGAGGGGAAGTGAATGGCTGGCAACACTTCTACGATCAATATTTTGCAACCATTCAACATTAAGCTTTGGAAGCTCCTCCTTAAAAGACGTCAGCCAATCTGATGTCCCTCCTAGTCCATGGAGAAGAAAGGAATAGCTAGCAAGACTTCTACTTTCAATGGTTTGCAACCAATGAACATTAAGCTCTGGAAGGTACTCCTTAGAACATGTCAGCCAATCCGAGGTCCTTGTTACTCTGCGAAGGGGAAGTGAAAGGCTAGAACCACTTCTACTTTCAATTGTTCGTAGCCAATGAACATTAAGCTTGTTGTTGCAACACCTCAGCCAATTAAACATTAATTTTGTTCCACACACAGATACAGAACACACCCTCCCCCATATTAATACATTTCCTGTACCAAAGTGACACTATCCCTGATAAAAGTGAACACTGCATTATAATTAAACATTATTCCGCATTATATTAAAGGAAGGCCGCAATACGGTGCATTTTTGTTTTCCCAATATAATTTCTACAGCCACCTGAATCCCCCTCCCAACATGAGTAAAGCCCCGGGGCTGCGGGTGACCCAGAGGACCCCGCAATTATTTTTAAGAAATGTCCCATGGACCTAGCCCACCCAGGGGCCTCATTAAAATACTATTTTTTAAGAAATGCCACGGGACCTAGCCCACCCAGGGGCCTCATTAAAATAAAACTCAGGAACTCGCGACCCCAGCTTTATTCCTTTTTTTTGCCCTGCGGTTCCTTCTGAGACCCCCCTAAGCATGCCTAGGGGGTCAGGGTGTTTCTACCCTACCCCCTTCTCTTGTTTTATACCTTTGTTGATCTGTTTTCTGGTGACTCACTTCTACCGAGCCACAAGATGGCTGCCAATACTTCCTAGTTTAGAGTGTTTGCAGCCAATCACAGTGAAGCTCATGCACAGGACATAGGCTCCACCCAGATATCAAAACTTTTATTTTTCTAATCTCCCAGCAACTACTGACGGATTTACACCATTTAATAAAAATTTCGCTTTTTAATCCAAGCACTACCTTTTTGTCAAATTTGGGGCAATTTTCTTCAGTAGTTTCGGCTGTAGCCTTGCACAAAGTTTCCTATGGGAAATTGATTTTTTTCACTCTTATTTTTTGAATTTCTCTAAATCTACTGAATTAAAAAAAAAAAGGTTGCTTTCTGAACCAAGCTCTTCCTTTCCGCCAAGTTTGGGGTAATTCTGTTCAGCAGTTCGGGCTGTAGCTTTAGGTAGCACCATTTCATCATGTTGCACATTGGGGAATTTTCAGTAGGTTACTAGGTTATCATGAGACTGTATGAATAGAAGGAATAATATTATGGAATTCGTATGTACATAAGCTATAGGTGCTAAATAGATTAATGCATTTTGTATTAATATGTGATTTTGTGTTTTACAACTATGCACCGATTCTTACAATGGTGGTATTTAAGGCTTGAAAGAAAACACCATTGTTTGCCTTGCAACAACATTCTATTTTTGAATTGATTTTTATTTCGTATTTTACGATTATCTCAATTTTATATAATGAATTGACAATTTTGAAAGGTTTTATGTATTTTAAAACAACATTGTTTTAGAAATATTACGAACTCCAGTAGATACTTTTTCTATGTCCACGATGACGTGTCTGTAACTTAAACTGCACTGCCACTTTAAATAGCTGGATACTTTCCCAGAGCGTTGCCATGTGATCAAGGGCCGTTAGGCTTGAAACGCGTTATGGCAGAGGTGCAGGGAAAAGCACAATAAAGATTTCGCACTTCCAAACTTCTGGGTCCGCTGTCGTCTTTTGGATTTCGTGGTTGGCGACTGTTACTACATATACAAACACATATACATATATATCCAAACTTGCTAAAGAGGTCAGGCAGAGCAGGTACCACTTTCCAGCAGATGTCCCACATTCTTCAAAAAATTCCTTTAACCTACCTGAGATTGAGTGTACAACCTAGTCACTGGAAATGATCAATGGGATTGCTTCATGACATCATGGGTTGGTAGCACTTCTGCAAGGATTCCATGCTGCACATTAGAGTTGTGAGTTTTTTATACAGCAAGATAGATACTCCAGATGCCACTGTTGTGAATTACACCTTCCTTACCTGAGAGTCATCAGCCCATAAAATGAGCTCTGTGTTGATATTGACCTCTTCGTCTTGTTGGGGGTCAAAACTGCCCACATTAATGAGCTGGATGTCATCATCGCTGAATATCTGAACATTGAAGATGTCATAAGCAAGCAGGGCGTCCCCGTTCTTATCGAAGTATAATTCATCACCGGTTGGCATTGAGACATTGACAGTCCTCACATAGTGGAGCACCTATGGGGTTGCAGCACAAACACATATTTTGCTCTTATTAAAGGTTGTGCTAACATGTGGAAAGTGATGAAAATTAAGAATTGTTTAAGAAATTGTTTTTGCATGATTTGTCTTGTCAGTAGTAGAGTGTTGAGCATTGCACTACAAAATTCACAACCAGACAGATGCAGGTGATCACTTACAAGCATCTTTGCCATTACGGTGACTGCCTCATCTTAACATACAAATAGGTTAAGCACAGAAACTTAATGCATCAATGTGGGCACCTCAAGACCATTATATAACCATTGCATTACCTTAAGCAAAATGCTCAAAGTGCCATAAACACCTCTGCACAGTGCCTTAAAATATGTAGGGAAGCAAAGAAAGAAAGTCATGAATGTGTATGTGTTTTACTGCATGTATAAACCCATCTATCACTGGAGTCACATTCTCTGCTAAGACAAACACTAAACCATGCCAGATTGGCATGGATTAAATATTTTGCTGCAACTGCAATTTTGTAACCATTTACTTATTTAGAAGTTGCAGCCTTTCATCCAGTTTCTGAATTAGCATGTTTTTTTATGGGTTACAGATTGTGCCAGAAAAGCACACTGGGGCACATTACCAAGCAATAGCGATAATTATCGCTATTGCTTGATTAGAGACAAAAATGTATCGCCGACCTGCGGCGATTTTTATGACAGATTAACCTTGGTATTACCAAGGTTTATCACAAATGCGATAAAAATCGGCCGCAAAGCATGAATATCGCTGAAAAGTCCCCGATATTCAGGCATTACCGAGCTAATGCTCTTAGCCATGTTATCCACCTCCCACTGGATAACATGGCTAAGAACTGCTCAGGGCAAGTGTTAGCTTTTGGAGATATTCGCGCTTAGCGCAATAAAGTTGGTATTAGGAGATAGCGATGTTAGCGACTGCTTCCAGTCGCTAACATCTTGGCACGCCCACTTTGCATGTCATTAGTGATAAATTTCTCTGACATGCAAAGTGGGGCCCAAGATGGTCGCTATCTCCTATTAGCTGTCACTAACTGGTGTTAGCGACAGCTTGGTAATAGGGAGATAATTTTATCTCCGCTTTCTTGGCTTTTAAAGCAAAAAAAGCAGAGATAAACCCCCTTGATAATAAGCCCCACTGTTCTCTGTTTTTATCCCAAATGTGTAATTATGAAGCTATATTTAATTTCTGTTACCTAAAGTTTTCTTGAGCTATTTTGGAGGTATTTTCCTCCAGGGAGAAGCTGGAGTTAGTAACATTATTTTAATTGGCTCACAAGGATTGTGTTAATATCATCTGTGGAAATGACGTCTGCCTTTGCAAGTTGAGGATTGTTGATAGCATACACAGGTCCATCAACATGGCATCTATAGGAGCAGCTAATTGGATCAAAATTGGCATCCAAATCTGCCTTGTTTTAATTCAACCCAATATCTGTTTCTTCCACCACTCTCACATCCTCTCTCTTCATCTCATTCTAGCTGGTTCATTCAATACCTATCTTCTAATTTTGCTAGTGTTTTGCTATCTTTCTACTCCTTCCTCCTTTTTCTACCCTTTTCTCTCCTGATCCCCATGATGATGAAAAGTGTATCACCACCCCAAAAATGACCTGCTTGCCATCTGGCATGATGAACTGGGATAACGGCCTAAAGTGTAGAAAGAAGGAAAAAACCTTGAAATGTCCATGGACCCAAAGCTATCGATGAATGCTAAAGTTGACAAACTACCAAAAGCAAGCGTTGTTACTATGAAAACTCTGCAACAAATCTTCCCCAATTTGGGTTTTCCACACAAGGTCCAAGCAACCTTCTCCCTTGTTCTGTCCAAATTCGATTATGCCAATAGCCTCTACCATGGATCACCTTCAAACCATGAAAAGACTACACCGAAGTCAGAATTCAGCTTGCCAGACTACTCTTGCATATCAAACCTTAATACCATATCTCCCCTGCCTTGAAAGCCCTGCATTGGTTACCGGTTGCCAGAAGATCCATGTTCAATCTGCTTTGTATCACTCACAAAGTGATATATGTAATGGGACCGCTCTACATTAGGAAGAAAAATCACCAAACGCATTCAACTAAGGAACCTCCACTGTAGAGTGGCACCTCACCTCAAAGTACCAAGGTGCAAGAAAAAAAAACATGGGTAGCACATCCTTTTATGTTCAAGCAGACAAACTATAGAACTTTTTACCCCCCAACCCAAGATCTACGGAAAACCACCTTATCTTCAGAAAACTACTCAAGAATTGTCTCTTTCTCACTTAAGCACCATATGCAAACAGAAATATACAGCATATCCCTCTGTATATAAGAATGTATTTGTACTATAGATATGTAACCTATATATATGTGTATTGCTTTGTATAAACATATAGAATAGTTATCTTTTTGAAAAAAACTGTACAACAACACTTGAAAACCAGAGTTAATCTATTGTATTTTTAATCCGCATATACTTACTTCTTGTATGCATCTATATACCTTCCATTTACTTGGATCTATATATTTATTACTTTTCCCCTAAAAAAGTATATTCAACGCACTGCCCTATTTCTCACCGTATATCTCTATCAATATCTTAAATCTACATATACTTACTTCTCTTGCATGTACTTATGGATCTATATATTTATTACTTTCTTCCAATTCAGCATATCTAATGCACTACCCTATTTTTCACCCTATAACTCTCTCAATATATCTTCTAACTCAACTCCCTGACTCATCTAAAACCTATTAATACTACTCTTTCCAGTGCACTACCCTATTTCTCACCCAATACCTCTATCTATATATCCCCTACATCCTCTCTCTCATTAATCCCAAACCAATAGCACTACTATTATCCACAAAAAACCTGTTCTAGACTCTCCCCTACTCTACCCCTCCTTGCATCGCCTAATACCTCTTTTACTATACCAATCCCCCAAAACAAGCCTTTCTAATCTCTTCCGTCTGACTTTTCCACTCCACATCCCTTTTTACATCATCCCAAACCTCCTACTACTGGTATTACCACCAAAACAAACCCCAAAAAATGTCTAAATCCTTCACTCTTCTATCCCTCTACTCTCTTTTTCAATCAAAATAAAAGACCATCATGCCCACTTCTTAAATTTCATATTTCACTATACTAATTTGCCACTAATACTTTGTGAGTTTTAGACTAGCGTGCTACTCGCTGAAAAAGCAATTCAACACCTCATATGGGGTAGCAAGCTCTCTATATCGCAAACCTTTTTCCCTCTTCGATCCCTCCTCGGCCCTACTCTATCTAAGTAACTGACTACTCAAATTACTTTCATATTTGACCATACTAATTCAACACAAATTATTTATGGGTGCCGGAATAGCATACTATTCGCCAAAAAAGTGCTTCAACACCCCATCAGGGGTAACAAGTGCTACATAAATACAAACCTCTTCACCTCTTCTATCCTTCCGCTATTCTGCTCAAATCCAAATTATTGACTAATATCCAAAACTCAAATTACTTTCATGTTTCACAATACTAATTCACCACTAATCCTTTATGGGTTCCGGAGTAGCGAGCTGCTCGCTGAAAAAGCAGTTTGACGCCTCATCAGGGACTATATAATTGCAATTACAATACAATACAATACAGCTGGGTGAAAGCTACTCTTTTTATCAGTTTGCCTAGGAAAGGTTCATTTGAAATTGGTATGTAGTTGTCAGGGTTCAGCTGGTCCAAGTTTGTTTTCTTCAGTACTGGGCATGATTATGACTTTTTGAGTTCTTCTGGAAATAATCCAGTAGTTAAGGAGTTGTTGATGATTCTCCTTACTGGAGGTGCAGCAGAGGTTGTTGAAAGAATTGTCTTGAAGGTTTGCGGTGGACACGCGTCAGCAGTGCTACTGGCAGGCCTACTTGCTTTGACCAGATCCATAAATTCATCATGTGAAATGTGTTGGAAGGAACAGAGAGGCTGGTTTTGAGTATTCTTGGATTGTAGCTTTGTAAAAGGTTTAGTGCTGATGCTTTGTCTCTGTTTTACGTATGAGTCCAAAATATCTGATTTGTCTACATAATGATTTGCCAGTTTGTCAGTGAACTCTTGAGTAATAGGATGAGCTGCTTCTAGGCAATTTTATTTACGAAATTCTGTGAGACTTTTATAGAATCTTTATTTGCACACAGCATTTTGAATTCTGTCTGAATAGTATTTTTGTTAGCTTTTTTGATAGTCGACTTGTACAGTCTGTTAATTTGCTGTAGGCAAAGTTTGTTTCTAGATCTCTACTGGAGGTTAGTTGTGTTCTAAATTGAGTTTGTTCCACGGCCTATAGGTGGATGCACGTAAGGAGGGGTTAGGTGCGTCGCTTTGTGTTGTTTTATGTTAGAAGACAAGCAAATAGTGGTCTGACCATGTGACTGGAGACATTGTTTGAAAGGTAACTAGTGCTGTATTAGCAAACATAATATCTATTATGTGTCCAGCGATGTGTGTGAGTTTGTGGATGATCTGATACAGGTTCAGTGCTTCTAGGCTAGTGAGGATTGTTTTCGGATGGGTCATATTTGGTTTGTCAAACCTAATGCTGAGGTCATCTAGAATGCATAGGTTGGAGAGTAGTGTTTTTAGGTTTGAAATTGTGTCTTGAAATGTGTCTGGGAAAGTTGCCTTGCTAGGTGGTGGTCTGTAAAGGAGCAGAAAGTTACAGTAGGAAGATGGTGTAGGATTGCATCTGGTGAAAAGGTTCTCACTATCTTTTATGGAGACGTCATCATTTTTAGAGTTATGTAAGGTTTGCCTGAGCACAACAGCTAGGCCACCTCCTTTTTTGCCTAGAAGGTTTTGGGAGATTGTTTGATAGCCTAGAGAAACAGCTTCATGCAGGACTGGAGCCTGTCATCTCCCAACCATGAGTCAGTGATGAATAGTATGTCTGATGTTGCATCAGTGAGAAGGTCGTGGATGTGATGTTTGATCATAGAGAACAATTGAGCATTTATTAGTAGACAGTTTAGAGAATGTGCTTTGGAGATAGTATGGCTATGTTCTGTAGAGGAGTGAGGAGTATTTTGTGACCTTGCAGCTGGTGTGTCCTTCGTGTTGGGATTAGCTGTATGAGGGTAGCAATTGTGTGACTGTTCTGTATCATGGTCCTTGCGTAGAAGGCTAAGAAGGCATTTTGATAGGTCTTTGTGTGTAGGTGGTGGAGACCGTGTTTCAGGGTGAGTTGGTTTGCTGTGTTGTTTTTTTAGTGTAACCTTGTTGTGCAGTAGACATGGAGAAGCAAAGTTGTGAAGTGTTGCACGTTCCTTTTTTTATTTGCGTCTGTTTATGGTGGAGGGTGTATGAGTTAGGGGTAGTGGTGGAGCATGTGGGTCATTTAGGTAAAGTTCTAAATGATCCAATGGATGAGAGGCAGTTAAAAGAGTGTCTTGTGATGATGTATGTGTGCTAGGTGTGGTGGAAGAGAGAAAGCATAGTATGGGAGTTTGTTCATTTGTGTAATTTGAAAGGTGGGTGTATGTTTGTAGTTTGTGATGGTAAGTAGTATAGGGTGTGCTGGTGTGCGTGATTTGTTTTGTTTTTGAGGAGTAGTGAAAGGGGATGCTGATGTATTTGTTTTATAAAATTAATTTTAATAGCATTGTTTGTGAGTGAAAGTTGTAAGGTAAAGCGGTGGTGATGTGTTTGTGAGTAGAGTATAAGTTATGTGTAAGAGGGGATTAAATAGATTTGTGAGTGTTTGTCTGAGACTTGTTTGCTGCAAGAGGGAGTATTTGTGGTTTAGTGGGGCATAGATGTTGTGTGGTTGTGTTTGTGTGGTAGAAAGAAGAGGAGGGTGTTGGTTGGAGAAATGATGGAAGGCTGAGTATAGGTTTGATTGTGACAAAAAGGAGTCTATTAGGAGTAATTAGAGCAGGGAGTGTGCTCCTGGTTGGGAGCTCTCCAACCCCAGCTCCAACACCAACCACATCCCAAGCCCTGTGCGAATCCCTCGCCACCTTCATCCACTGCAAGATAGCAGCCATCCACAACAGCTCCAACACCCAGACAGCCCCAACAGACAGCAACACAACAGACCCTCTGCACACCATCGACCACAACCCCCTGCTAGCCTGGGCCAGCATTAGCATCGATGAGACCAACAATCCACTCCGGCTCTCCGTCAGACCCATTCCAGCACCACGCCTTCAACAGAGCAAGCAGCTCCATCGCACCCCACCTGCGCAACACCATCAATCTCTCCCTTGAGACCACGACCTTCCCAGAGATCTGGAAACCCGCCGAAATCAACGCCCTACTCAAAAAACCTAAGGGACCTGAAGAACTTCCGGTCATCTCTCTGCTCCCCTTCCCGGCTAAGGTCATGAAGAAACCATCAACAGACAGCTAACCCGATACCTCGAAGAAAACAGAATCCTGGACCCTTCCCAGTAAGGGTTCTGCAGCAACCACAGCACCGAGACTGCCCTCATTGCCGCCACTGACGACATCAGGACCATGCTGGACAACGTTGAGACCGCAGCACTCATTCTCCTAGACCTCTCTGCCACCTTCAACACTGTCTGCCACCACACACTATGCACACACCTCCATGCCGCAGGGATCCAAGACAAGGGTCTGGATTGGACCAGCTCCTTCCTCTCCAACAGAACCCAGAGAGTCCACCTCCCCCATTCCATTCCGAAGCCTCCGATATCATCTGTGGCGTACCCCAGGGATCCTCCCTCAGCCCAACGCTGTTCAACATTTACATGGCCCGCTCGCACACGCAGCACGACATCAACATTATCTCCTATGCCAATGACACTCAGCTGATCCTCTCCCTCACCAAGGACCCCATCACCGCCGAAGCCAACCACCACGAAGGAATGAAGGCTGTCGCCAACTGGATGAAGACCAGCCGTCTGTAGCTGAACTCGGACCAGACGGAGGTCCTCATCCTCGGCTCCAACCCTACAGCGTGGGAAGACTCCTGGTGGCCAACGGCACTGGGGGCAGCTCGACACCCACCGACCACACACCCAACCTGGGAATCATCCTCGACTCAATGCTCTCAATGACCAAGCTTGTCAACACCATCTAACCCTAGTCCCAGAAGCCAATCACACAGGACATCCTAAGATTTATATCCAATGGAAAGCCTAGCCCTAGCTCTAATCCCAACCTAGACCCAGCTACCAATCACACATAAAACCCCTAAGCCCTAAGTCCAATAGAAAGCCCAGCCCCAGGAACCAAACTGAAACCCTAATCCTATCCACAACAAGATCAGTAACCCTAAGCTCTACATCAATTAGATCACTGACCCAGGAACCAATCAGAACCCTCAAATGACAACCAATGACAACACTAACCCATATCCAATAGAAACACCAGATGCAACCACCAATCAGTGCGCACATGTACCATCCAAAATCAGACTATATAAGGACCCTGCGACCTCAGTCAAGGTTTGCTGCCCAGGGATTTAGAAGCTGCTACTGTATTCAGAATCTCCTAGTGCACAGACAGGCTCAATCCACACTTTAGACTTCTGCAGGAAAGAGCCTAACAAACTTTGTCCTCTGACAATACTAACAATACTGTTTGTATAAAACTTTACTCACTCTCCTAGCAAAAAAGTGAATGCAGAGGGCCATATGTAGGTGGGAAAATACCTGTCGGTAACGGCCGATTTCGGCCGTTACCGACTGGTATTCGTAATTCTAGATGTTAATGTTAATGTTAGCCAAACTTTTAGAGCGCACGGCTACCCCAAGGGGTGTCCCGGCGCTTTAGCAAAGAGGCCCCTAGAAACAGAAAAAAACCAAAGGCAAACACACTACAGTTATCGCAGGTTACTAGGTGAAGAGCAGAGTCTTCAGCTCCTTCCTGAAAGCCAAGAGGTTATTTGCTTTCCGAAGGGAAAGTGGGAGCTCGTTCCACAGGCAAGCTGTTACGTGTTGGAAGGAGCGACCTCCCATCCGCACACGTTTGACCACAGGTACCTCCATTTTGGCCAGATCCGCCGACCGCAGAGACCTCCGTGGCACATAGAAAGCAATACGCTTCCTCAGGTAGAAAGGGCCAGTCGCATGGAGAGCTTTAAACGCCAATGTGAGGAGTTTAAATTTAATTCTCCCAGCGATTGGTAGCCAGTGCAACCTGGCTAAGAGCGCTGAGGCTCTTGCTCTCCTGGGCAGGCCATAGATGGCTCTGGCCGCCGAATTCTGTAGGGGGCCTGAAAATTACTGATTCTGTATATTTACCGAATCGGTAATTTTACCGAATCGGTAAAGTACCGATTCGGTAAATGTACAGAATCGGAATTTTGGGATGTAGGTGGCACTGGAAACAGTGCCACAGGCCCTTAGAAATTCGTTATTTACCATGAAATACAATGGCATGGTAAATAACGAATTTCTGTGTACATGCACATCTGTGCATGTACACCTGTGCCATGTGGCACGCATACATGCCCTAAGGGCATGTATGTGTGTCACATTGCACACAAGCCAAAATCAGGGGTGCTACAGGGTGTCAAAGTGACACCCTGTCCCCCTTGACAAATCGGTAAAATTACCGAATCGGTATTTACCGATTCGGTAATTGCCATTGATTCCTATGGGCCTCAAGGCCCATAGGAATCAATGGCAATTACCGAATCGGTAAATACCGATTCGGTAATTACCGCATATTACCGATTCGGTAATATTTACAGAATAATTACCTACATGGCATTTACCGAATTGTAAATACCGAATCGGTAAAATTCGGTATTTACGATTCGGTAAATGCCATTTACCTACATATGGCCCAGAATCCCTACAAAAACACTGCTTAAACAACTCACAACGATTACTGCTGTCTGAGAGCACCCTCTGTTCACTCTCTGATGCAGAATATCGCTGTTGCTGAGGGGAAAAGGACAGTGTGAGTAGGGTCTGGTTTCATTCACTTGCTAACACAAAATGGCAGCTGGGGTGGATTGCTTAAGATATAGGTCTGAGCACAGAGCAAGTGAGGAATTAGGAGGGAAAAACAAGTAGCCACAGGGAATGTGAGAAAAAAACAACAGATTTTGGACTGCAAATCCCACAATTCAACAGGTTAAATTAAACAATCACGGGAAAATAAAAGAAACACGTTTCTACACAAAACAGGTGAGCAATGATACAATCACGGGCAGGTTAAAAACGTTTAAACTGTAACAACCACAAGCAAAAACAGTAAAAAAAGATGCAATCACAGGTAGGGAAAGTGGCTTTTTTAAATTTTAGGAAAGAGACAGCACTGGTATGCCTTCTTACCTCTTCCTGGTCTTTAGGACACTGCAATCTGGGGAACATCTACACTGCAGCTCACAAAATGGATGTGAATGTTTTGGGGTACACCCAGCAAACCTTTAAGGAGCCTGGGCAGGTGTGAGAAGAAGGCTCATGGATTCCTGGGGGTTGAAAAGCTGCTCCTCTATTCAGAATTCATTAGCTTTTAAGGCTTACCAGGATACCGGGGTGGAACTTAGTCAGGCAACAAGATGGCCACTCTTTAGAAGTCTTCTTCAAAGAGCTTCCACATATCTACCGATCAGGTGGCAGCCTGCCTAAAGAAGCCTTGATGTCGACAGTGTGCTTGGCAGGCCCATGATGACTGGTGGGCCAACTTGGTGATGTGCTCTTTTGGGCCCGTGCTGGGTAATCATTGAAGCCTGCTTGGCACAGTCCCAATGCTGCCTATACTCTGCCTATACTCTGGGCCCTCACTGAATGCTATGGAGGCAGGTGTTGGAGGCTATCCTAAGGCTGCTACACCTAGTGCCATGCTGGACCTGGGGGCGGGCTGCCTGAATCCATCCATGCCATCGAATAGCCTAGAATGCCTGTGGCTTTTTGGATTCTGGGTATCCAAGTCACCTGTTTTGGGGAGCTTGCTATTGAAACTTAGTAGGCCCTGCTGGGTTCTCAGCTGTTTCCCTGAGACAATGTGAGAAGCCGGCGGCTGGAGCACAAAGGACATGCGGTGAGTGAGTGGGGGACTGCACCTGCGGTCACCCTTCAAATAAACTGCTCTGGTGTGGGCCCCTACCAAATTGATCTTACGCAACTAGTCCTGGGGACTTGACTGTAATATTGAACCAAGGCAGCAGGCAGGCTAGGTAACCACCACATATGACATGAGCCACTGAGGTGCTGATGCCCTGCTGTTCAAGACGAGCTCTGGAGTATGGAAAACGCTACACCCCGGGGCACAACTGGGAAAATATTAGAACTGCCTTGGAGGCACCACAAGCCCGACTAACTAAATCCTTATCCAGGGACTGCTCATGCCCCTTGCTGCACCTGGGTGAGGCTGGGCCACAATCGGCTTAATCTATATGACCTGCCCCACTCGGATATATCAGCAAAGATACAGTAAGTCTGTGCTCTGAAGTTGCACGTTGTTATTTTATGTTATCTTATGTTAATAGGAACTTTTATAGCGCTCGTTCACTAACGGTTTCTTGGTGCTGGAGGAGTTACTTTCCAGAAAGAGTTACTGGTACGGATGCTCCTAGTCTAACTGTAAGCTTTGGTGAAGAGCCAGGTCTTTACCATCTTCCTAAAATGAAAGAGGTCTGACTGGGGGCGGGAGGAAATTCCAGAGTTTGGGTCCTAATATTGAGAAGCGTGAGCCTCCTGTTCTTTGTCGTCTACAAACTGGAACCTCTAAGTAGTTCATGTGCCGGTCCCATGCAAGGCTTTAGAAAGAATACAACCAGCTTTAAACTTGGAGCGTTGCTCCACTGGAAGCCAGTGCAACTCTTTTAGCAGCGGCTTGATGTGACATCGTCTGCCTTGTTGGATTATAATTCTGGCTGCTTGATTTTGTATTAGCTGTAGATGATGTATTTGATTGCGCTGAAGACTTAGGTATATAGAGTTAGCATAGTCAATTCTTAACATAATCAAAGAAATTACAATTTAGATGCATGCCTCTCTACTGAAGAATCTTCGGATTTTCCTCAGTTTCCGCAGTTGGAGGAAACAAGCGGAGGTAACTGCTCCAATCTGCGTGTTCATGTTTAGGTCTGAGTCAATGTGTATTGCTAGGCTTTTTATAGATTTTTTTAATGTCGGAGGCGGGCCTAACTCGGAGGGCCATCAGGCGGCAGTCCAATGCTGGAGTTTATTGTTGGGGATGAGGATTTCAGTTTTTTCAGCATTTAGTTTTAATTGATTTTTTTTTTCATCCTTTTCATGATGAGCAGCATGGATGTTTTTTAAAATTCCTGGGACTCTGTAGATTCATTGATGGGGAAGACTAGCTGCATATCATCAACATAGTTGTAGATTTGCACTCCCATCTGTCGTAACGCAACATAAAGAGGATGGATATATATATATTGAAAAGATGTGGGGATAGGGATGGGCCCTGTGGGACAATTTGAACAGAGAGAGACAAACTGACTGTTTTCTATCCGCAAGAAATGATTGAAACCATTTCAGGGCTGTGCCACTGAGACCTGCTGCAGCCAGACGGTCCCCCAGATGTTATGGTTGACGTTGTCAAAGGCTGAAGACACGTCCAGGAGAGTCAGTGCTTGAGTGCTGTCTACATCTGCCTTCCCCTTTAGGTCATCCTTTACAGCCAGAATAATTGACTCCGTGGTGTGAGCTGCACGGAAACCGGCCTGATGTGGGTCTAGAACGTTTTTTTTTCAAAAAAGGAGCTAAGAGTCTTTGCTATGTGTGTCTCCAACACTTTAGCTAAAAAGGGGAGAAGCATTATTGGCCTGTAATTGTCCAGCCTCTGCGGATCAACGCCCTCTTTTTTCTGAAGTGGGATAATCACTGCTTCTTTGAAAGCTTGTGTGTGGAACTGTCCCTTGAGTTAAGGATAGATTCAAAAGAGAGAGGGTGATCTTAGGGAATGCTTTGAAAATGGATTTTTGTAGTTCAGGTGGACATACATCATTTGTGGAACCCGATTTTATTATGTTTAGGTACTCCCAGAATAGGTCTTGGTCTATGCACGGGAAGGTAGTCTGGATGTCAGTAATGGTATTTACAACCCAATTGTCCATTTCTTGATGTTTGGTATCAATGGATTCCTGAATTTTCTCTATTTTTTCAATGAAGAAATTGCTTAGGTCATTGCACAGTTTCTGAGTAGCGGGAATTGGTGGAGTGACACGATCAGGGTTAGACAATTCCCTTACTGTGTTGAAAATATCTTATGTTTTATTAGTTGACTTCAACATCTTGTTGGAGAGCGTGCGTCCGCTGCATGTTCGCGTTGGGGCCATTCTTTTCTGTGCACCGGAGTTGGAGCTGACTCCGCCCACACCCCACCTGATTGGCTGAGAGCAAGTCTAGGTAGCCAATGGTAGTAGGCTGTTCTCTGAGACCAGCGGCGGGAGAAACAGGTCACTAATAGCAGACTGGCTAATTTTCTAATTTAAACAGTGCAGTTTGAATTAAAGCAAGAGTCTACAATTTCTTAAATGTGGCGCATGTTTAAAACTTTCAGCTTAATGAAATTCACACAAAGTCATTAAATTTCAGCAGTATGAAACAAGTTTAAAAACACATTTCTATTGTTTCTAAAAATATTAACCTTCTTTCTATACCGCAGATCCCCAGCTCACCCAATATCCAGCGCAGAAATGGGTAAACCGGATGGGTGGCAATCGCAGCTAACTTTTGAGGGCATGCAACCAACCTGGCATTCAGAGAAGGAAGCACCAGACGAGGACCCTACTGACCATCCCCTGGAGGACTCTCAGGAAGACAATGACCTCAAAGAGTCCCTACTGGAGGTCAAAAAAAGTCCACGCATCATTGATGTGAAACTTGATCCGTTGAAGAGCCACTTAGATCATATGAAGGAGGTTGACAAACACGAAACACTAGACCCCCTAAAACCTGTGTGTCAAATGTGGATGCCCCTCCAGCACACATCTACAAATTAATAAACGATGGATTTAGGCCCAGATCTTTGTACTGGGGTGAATGTAAGACATTGTTCTGCATTCTGTCCATCAACTGTGTTTTTTGCAATTTTCACCCCGAGTGGGCTGGGTATGCTCAGACGTGAGTCCAAGGCTCTCCACATCACTGGAGTCAAGCTATCCAGGCTGAAGAAGGCTTATAGCCAAAAACCAGTCCTTGGATGCTTGATTCCGGTCTAGGAAAGACATGGCTTGGTAGTTCAAGCTGGACTGTTCCCATGAGCCACAGGGTCAAGGCTGATTTGCATATAGCCATTGTCTGACCTAGGGTGGTGTGGAGTGCAAAAAAACGATAGATATAGGCACAGATCGTTGTACTGGGGTGAATGTAAGACATTGTTCTGCATTGTGTCCATCAACCGTGTTTTTTGCAATGTTCACCCCGAGTGGGCTGGGTATGCTCAGACGTGAGTCCCAGGCTCTCCACATCACTGGAGTCAAGCTATCCAGGCTGAAGAAGGCTGATAGCCATAAATCCGTCCTTGGATGCTTGTTTCCGGTCTAGGAAAGACATGGCTTGGTAGTTCGGGCTGGACTGTTCCCATGAGGCACAGGGTCAAGGCTGATTTGCATTTAGCCATTATCTGACCTAGGGGGGTGTGGAGTGCAAAAAAACGATGGATTTAGGCCCAGATCTTTGTACTGGGGTGAATCAACCACTAGATCTCTGGCATGGAATATCTAAGGACTCAACAATAGCAGAAAGGCCTGACTGGTCCACGCTTAGCTCATTAGGTAGCACTAGACATGTTATCTTCAGGAACTCTACCTAAAACTGCATACAGCGCAGATTTTCACACAGGCTGGTGTCCAGATGCCTACATATCCCTATACTCTAACCACACAAGGGGTGGTAGCAATATGGATGCACAAAAATATTCAAAGGCACTTGAGGCAAGCTCAATGTCATGATAAAGGAAAATACTTAGGAGCAGATTTACAAGCCCCTTGCGCCTCATTTACGCCGCCGTTGCATCACTTTTGTGATGCAGCGGCGGCGGAAATATTGCTCCATGGTGCGGGGGTACTTACAGTGTGACGCACCTGGGAGATGAGTCACGTTGTAATGCCCTGCGCACATGTAGGCGTTCCTGTGCAGGGGGGGTGGCGTTCCGGCGCAGGAACGCCACCTAAAAGTGACTGAGTGAAATCTACAAGTTTTCTCTCAGTCACTTTTAGGCCCATGCTGCGTCAAAACCCTACGCCTGCCTGAAGCAGGCGTAAGGATTGACGCAGCATTAACTAGAAAGGACCCCCAGAGCATTGCTGGAGCTGCGTCGCGCTTGCGATGCAACTCCAGCAATGATTCACTTTTACGTCACAGATGCGTCACGCATCTGTGCCATTTTTGCCCCTTGGTGCGCCGCATTGTAAATGCTTTAGAAAAAGAAGAAAGTACCCACACTTCAAATTGTTTAGTGTGGGTACTTTCTTCTTTTTCTAAAGATTTATTGGGCCCAACCCCACTTCTGTCCACAGGGCCATACCCCCCTAGTTCCCAAAGCATTGTAAATGCAGCGCATCCATGATGGTGGAGATGTGGCGCACAATAACTGCTGCATCCCTGCTGATTTGCCCCTTAATCCTTACTGGCACATTACTCACGCATCCTGTAATACTAGCCTCAATCTATGGCCTAAACACAAACAACCCCCCAAAATATTTTGAAGTCTGGAGGCTGATTGAAAGCCTCAGCCTTTGAGGTATCATGTGCGGGGAGACTTTAATGTGACACTGGACAACGGGAAACAACACTTACAACGCAACTTTTACAATGCACTATCTTTACAACTAAACTTTTACAATGCAACATCCATTACAACGCATGCCATTACAAAGCAACCATTACAACGCATGTCACTACAACGCATACCGCTACAACGCATGTCATTACAACGCAGTCATTACAATGCATATCATTACAACGCATACCTAGACTATCCAACACTTACCCTGCTGTTGCACCCCCTGGAGCTAGAATAGTAATTTTACCCCTACACTATCCAATACTTACCCTACTGTTGCATCCCCTGGAGTTAGAATAGTAATTTTAACCCCTACACTATCCAACATTTACCCTTAGGGGGACCACACAAATCATACCTTGATTCCTACATGAGGGTAGCTGGAACCCTTGTGGCTATGCGGTCCCATGATTGAAAGCCAGAATACAGTGTTCACTAGTTCTGGGGAAGGTTAAGTTTCCGTTGCTGTGTGAGTAGTGCTCCATGGATGGGCCGATGTGTCATATACTACTGTACTTGAGATGGATCTGTGCTGTGACCCCTTATCTCTATATATCCGGCACTATCTGCTGATTTGGCTGTCTGAAAGACTTCTGGAACAAGCAATGAAAGGAGCTCGAGAAACTTCCTGCCTATAGAGTAGTGAAGGTGCAACCAGCAACTCCCAGCTAAATTTCAAAGAACGGGGATACGGTCTGAGAGAGGATTGTGTTGTCAAGAAGGAGTTTGGCCCTACTTACAGACTGCCGGGGGACAGTACTAGCACTTGAAGGTACCCGAATTGCACTTTTTGTGCCCCTTGCTAGTTGTAGAAACGAACAACTTGTGTTGATTGACTGGATCAATCATACCATGTGGTCAGTCCTGCACAGTAGGACACAAGGGCTCCTTGGTAGTTACCTGCTTCCGTTCTCTACCATGAAGGAAATCCCTTTAAAGGCACTAACCAACACATGGGTTTCTGTTCCCCATTAGGGGATATCTGACTCTAACATTTTGCTACTTCTAATTACACCTAACAACAAAATACCACCACTGTATGCAAATTCACCGTTTTCCACACCACATGCCAACAGCAAAGTTGCTTATTATGATTCACCCTTAGAGTTAACTACCAATTCTACAATGCCCAAGAGGTACCTGTTTTTGCTCAGACTGCCTCTGGCTATTTTACCAACATGGATGACTTTTCCTTGGATTCCTTAGACCCACCATTGCATTGAAATTGTGCATTTATAATTTGGCTCAAAAAGGCATATATAAGTCTGCCCTGGATTAAAATTTGGATTTCTATTTTGTTACTTCTTTTTTATGTAGATTTGTTTCATGACAGCAATCTGTTTGCTTTTAAACAGAGACTAACTCCCAGACCGCTCTGCTGTTGAACTGGTAGTTGAGGTATTAAACCCTCAATCTTAATCATACAAAGTGCAAAGAGAACTGTCCCTGGTGAACACTTCAGCGGTTCAAGTACGAGATGGAATTGTTTGGGATAAGGTACCATTTGACATTTTTGGTCCGATAGAGATTTTCAAAATACTAGATGTTTGCAAAATATTGCTTAATGACATTATCTCTCCTAGCAGCATCTCTGATGATTGGGATATTAATACTGTAAGATCTGCGCTCACTGAGGTGGAACATTACACTGTATTCTCGAATGAAGATATGTAAAGTGAAACATTTAATTATGATGAAAGGTTTTGTTACCATCACCACACACAACACTACTTATACAGAGCTGGGACTTCATGCGCAGTATTTTATTAGAAACACTCAGAACACTGTCCTACACCACCATTTGGTAGCTTAAAAACATACTCAAGCATGAATATTTACTAGCAATAACCCTGTAGGCTCAGAGTATAAACTTCTCCCTTCCCGGGCAAAGAAAATGATGATGTTTAGAGCATGTCTAATAACACGACAAACCATTTTCCTGAACAAAACTGTGCAGCAAATATCTTGCCTATGATTGGCCAAGATAAAAGATCTTGAAAATTGATTTGCACGTTTTAAAAATTGGCAACAATTCACAAGCTATGCAGAGGAAAAGCTCAACAGTATGTTAAGGAATGGTACATACATTCCAGTTCAGAAGGGTGGCTGGTAGTGCCATTGAATACTAGTCGCTGTCATGCACATTATCTAAACAATGTGAAGGGTTTTATAATAAACAGACTGGACCCACATTATATGTAGACAAACACTCAGCTTACAGCGTGGGAAAGTTAAACCTTCAATGGCTGTAATAATCCATGTTAGATGAGGTGAAAGAACACTTGTCTTTCCTTTCAGCTAACATTTTTACACAACTTTATGTTAGGTCCAAATAAGCCACGACATCAACACTTTTCGTATGCCATGACAACGAATTGTGGAAGGAGTCACAGCTGATACATGAGGTTGACAATGAATTTTGAAAATGCTCTAGCAAAGTTTACAATTGTGTGACTACTTTATTGACTAGAATTTATTCTCTGAGTAACATAGTGTCGCCAGCTATTGACACCCTACAGAGTGACACGTTTATCTTACAACATTGACAAAATCGGCTTAGATCTATCATGCTATTAAGTTTGACTTTACAGACTCTGAGGAATGGTTGTGTGCCCTGGAAGCATTTGAATGTAATTTATTTGTTCCTGCCATACAATTGAACACTAAAGAAGAAAATAATGGCAAAGAAGGACGCAACATACACAATGTTAAACATCAGTTGAGCAGTTATGAAGCGTTAGTGGAGAGATTTATGCACAAGATACAGGTCTTGCCTTTTAATTACAGGTATAGGAATGGAGACAGAAGGTTTTTCTTAGCAGTACAGCCTGCATGAAAACCTTTGGCCAACCTTAAATTTGTAAGGAGATTGGACATCACGGAGCCTATAATGGGTCCAAGGCAAACTTAGATTGTTATCTGAAGGGTTCCTCAACTGCTGTAATTTGTCCAACATTCAGGTTACTTTCCAATGGGGGTTATTTGATGTTGAATGACTAAGGTTGCTGTGGGATGAAACCAGACGGCCCTCTGTAGTGAAGGTGTTGCAATCTGCTTATCTGTTATGAAATTAATAGTGGCACATTCCTATTCCCCCCCCTTGACTCCTCCTGTTGGCGTGTTCCACTGGAGTCTGCTTTAGAATGTTGAGATACTCCAGGCAGTCTGGAGAGTTAGGTGACAGAAATAAAGTTGTTCCTACCTTCTCCTGGTGTCAAGAACCTTCTTTACAACACTGGCGATGAGAGTGGCGTAGGGGGCCAACCTATCACCTCCCCTTTCTGTGCTCTCTCCGTTTGCTGCTGTTCCGAATGAATCTGATGTGCCATTGGAAGTATACTCGATAGTTGATTGATGTGGAGACAGACTCGTGTCCCTGTTGACAGTGCCTCGTTTAATTTGTGAAGAAGCCAGCGGACAGTGAGGATTACAGCGAAAGGTGGCTGGGGCGTTGTGTGGTCCTTGCTGTATCAGAGACTGCTTCACTCCTTGGCCCCGTTGGCACTACGTGGGAGTTGGTTGGTGAGTCCTGTGCCCAGCCCCTTCCCTGCACTGGGACCGCTTGTGTTGTTCCACTTTTTGGGGGTGAAGGTGACAGGGACAGGGAACAGAGATTCTCACCTCTTCAAGTAAGGTGCCACTCTATCCTCTGTTCTCCTGTGCCCTGGCCTGCGTTCCTCAGTGCTGCTGTATGACTTGTCCAGCGAGGTTTCCCCTCGGTTTGTGCCGCCAGAGCCTGCCTCCACCGCTGCTCCACGTTGACCTCCTACCTGACAATAACCAAGATCTGCTCCCATCAGAGTGCCCGCCAGTTCCTGCTCAGCAACGTGTGGAACCATCCTGTGGGGGGGCAGCTCGGCAGTCATTTCTGTCAGACGAGAGGCACGCTTCATTCGCGTCAGAGGATCCGCGTCAGTTTCCTTGTCCTCAAGCGCTTCAAGTCGAAAGAAGTTTCCTGTCAGCGGTGGGCAGGCGCCGTTCTGAAACACTGTCCTCCTGGTCTCTGGCGTTATTAGGCCTGCGCAGCTGCATTGCAGATCATCCTGTCAGGAAGCCCTGCAAGTGATGGAGCAGACGCGATTCCAGTGCTCCAGCTCCCTCAGGGCCGCCGTACATTTCTCTTCAGTAATCTTCCAGATTGAGCAGTGACAACAGCGGTGCCGCAATACAGATTCAAGAGTTTGTTTCAGCAAAGGTTAATTCTTTTCCTTTGTGGCACCTCCCTGGTCGTCCCTGCCTCACGGTGTTTCCAGTCAGTGTTTACAATCTGGTGCTTCAACCACCTTAGAGCCGTCAATGACAAAAACCGTCCGGATCACCAGCGGTTACAGAGTGGTGTATTCAACTTTCAGCACCAGTGGTCGGAGTTTTCCATTGTATTTTTTTTTCTGAAGCTTCTACGAAGTTAGTCGGGTATTGGGAGAGTGGTTAATGGTGACCTGCGACATCTTACCGGTGGAAGAAAGAGGCATTGGGGACTGCTGGTTCCAAGTAAGACTGCCGCATGACGGATCCAGTCCTATTTGGTCCTCGTTTATACTGTGCTTAGTGATATTGGGGACTACCTATTCTATGTAAGACCTCCAGAAGACTGTCACGTCTCCCATACAGATTTGGTCCTCGTAACCTTGTGAGCCTGTGAAGAACATTTCCCCTGGGACATAGTTTTGACACCCACTCACCTTTCCTTCCTGCAGCCATTAGCCTTATGTAGCTTTCCCCTCTTCCCCTCCCTCCCCTAAATCTAGGAGACCTCCGTGGGTACAGTTTTGCTGTTGTATTCTACCATAGCTACCAGGTACATTACTGTACCCTGTATTCAGTTTTCTCCTGTTTTTCCTGCAGGTACTGTTCCAACCAGGGCAGGGGTCTTTGAGTCCTGTGGCATTCTACATCTCTGTGATAAGTTATAGGGTGCATTGTAACTAGTGTAAGTATAGGGGGTAGTAGTGAAAACCGGTACAGTAGGTACTTTCTGCAGTGCAGTAGAGTTTTCCCGAGTATACAGTGTCCTTTTGTCAGTCTTGTTCCTCTGTACATTTTCATAGCCTTGGGACCGTTTTGAGTGACTTTTCACTGCTTTACAGCACGTGGGGAACACATGCACTGCAATGGTGTTTCCTTCCATCAGTCCAGTTTGTGCCTCTAGCATATTTTCATAGCGATTTAGCACCGTTGGGGGTACAGTCCTCCTTCTTTTGGGCAGTGTTTACATTCATCACCCCTGCATGTGCCTTGTAGGCTTATATACATATTGTAAGATTAGCTAGTTGTCGTCGCAAAAGTTATCCTAAACATTTCTCAGCCTATTGACTTTATCGTAATTTGAGTAAGTACTGTAAATTCTCCCTCATGGTGGCATCATCCATGAACCCACCCCCCTCCTTTTTAAACGATATAGGGGATCCAGATATCCACTGGAAAGACTGGATCAACTTATTTGATTCATACCTCATTGCCATTGGGGGGGAGAAATTTTCGGCTGCACGTAAGCAACATAGGTTACTCCATAATCTAGGAGTTCAGGGAAGAAAAATCTATGACACCCTTCCTGACCCAGTGTTGGAGGATGATGAGATAGACTTAGATGTGTTTAAATTACCTTGATAAAACTAGAAACCCACTTCGGGGACAAAGTTAATGTAGTTCTTGAAGGGAAACAACAGTTACAACGCAACTGTTACAACGGACTACTTTTACAACGCAACTACTACAACGCAGGATCCTTTACAACGCTTGCCTTTTTCAACGCATGCCATTACAATGTAAGTATAGGTAAGTTTATCTTTTTCAAAACATTTATTTAATTTGGGTTTTGGGGTACAGGGGTATTTTTAGGGTTCAGGGCTAGGTTTGGGTTATGGGGTACAGGGGTATTTTTAGGGTTCAGGGCTAAGTTTGGGTTTTGGGGTACAGGGGTATTTTAAGGGTTCAGGGCTAGGTTTGGGTTATGGGGTACAGGGGTATTTTTAGGGTTCAGGGCTAGGTTTGGGTTTTGGGGTACAGGGGTATTTTTAGGGTTCTGGGCTAGGTTTGGGTTATAGGGTACAGGGGTATTTTTAGGGTTCAGGGCTAGGTTTGGGTTATGGGGTACAGGGGTATTTTTAGGGTTCTGGGCTAGGTTTGGGTTTTGGGGTACAGGGGTAATTTTAGGGTTCAGGGCTAGGTTTGCGTTATGGTGTACAGGGGTATTTTTAGGGTTCAGGGCTAGGTTTGGGTTATGGGGTACAGGGGTATTTTTAGGGTTCAGCGCTAGGTTTGGGTTATGGGGTACAAGGGTATTTTTAGGGTTCAGGGCTAGGTTTGGGATATGGGGTACAGGGGTATTTTTAGGGTTCAGGGCTAGGTTTGAGTTTTGGGGTATAGGGGTATTTTTAGGGTTTAGGGCTAGGTTTAGGTTTTGGGTACAGGGGTAGCTTCAGGGATTAGGAATAGGTCTTGGGTATAGGGGTACAGGGGTATTTTAAGGGTTCCGTTTTTTAAAAAACGACTTTAAATAAATTAAATTAATTAAATTAAATTAATTAAATTAATTAAATTAAATAAATTAAATATTTATTAATTACAATTTTTAAAAAAAGAGATATACTTACCTATACTTACGTTGTAATGGCATGCGTTGTAATAGCATCTGCTATGTAATGACATGCATTGTAAAGGCATGCGTTGTAAAGGATCCTGTGTTGTAAAAATCGCGTTGTAATGGTATGCGATGTAAAAGATGTAAAAGTGTGTGTTTTAACGTCATACATCCGTTCTTGAACGGCATAAGTTTGCTCTCCGTGGTCTCACCCAGTTGTGTGTATTTGGAGAATTGAATGATTCCCTCATTAGGGATCAGCCGGTGAGGTGTACATATAACCCTCGTATAAAAGTGAAGTTACTTGCCAAGAATCCCTCGTTGAGAGAAGTTGTCTCCATGGCTCAATCCATCGAACACACTGCGAAGTGTATTCTGGAGATGAACCAACCAAAAGAACCCATCAGTGGCGTGAACAAAATTAAAAGTCTTGTTCTTGAGGATGAAAGAGAGGGGGAAGTGCTTAAGATCAGGGTGAAGGATGTTAAAAGTGAGAAACCTTTAAGTATCACAGAGGGGTTGAAATGCTTCAGATGTGGGAGCAGCAATCACCTAGCCAACAATGTCCACTGTACAGCACGTAATTCCACTTGCATTAAGTGCAATAGAAGGGGCCATTTTGCCAGAGTATGCAAGGAAGGGGAGATGAATCAGGTAAAGATGGTACGCAGTGAAGATGCTCACACTACAAATATTGTGTTCTAGGGATAGCAAAGTGCGCCTGTGATTTTCTCCGCAAAGTTCTCTATAGCTGTATGGCGAGAATTTATGTAAAATACATATTGTTTTTCCTGCATATTTTCAACCTTCCTTGTGCCTCCCCTCCCTATAGGTCCTTGACCTTCCCTCCTTGTTTCTCTTATACTTCAGGTTTCAAATGTTTTATTATCTGACCCTCTCCTCCTGCCTCTCCCCTGTGATACCCCCCTCTACTTTCCCCCTGTTCCCTATTATTAGCGAAGGGAGATGTGTTGCAATCTGCTTATCTGTTAGGAAATTAATAGTGGCACATTACCCCCCCCCCCCTTTGACTCCTCCTGTTGGCGTGTTCCACTGGAGTCTGCTTTAGAATTTTGAGATACTCCAGGCAGTCTGGAGAGTTAGGTGACGGAAATAAAGTTGTTCTTACCTTCTCCTGGTGTCAAGAACCTTCTTTACAGCAGAAGGTTTCCAGGATTCTGACCTGTTGGACAAATGTGCATCTTACACCATTTGTACAGGTAGAGGGGTGATGGTTTGGCCTTCATTTCCTATTTGCAATGTGACCTTCGATAGTCTGTGTAGAGTGAAAACCTTACTGCTTTTAAAGGAAGTTTCTTTAACATTTGCAAAAGAGATGCTAGACCTGCGACTGGCAAGGTTTTCTTCTAAAATACAACTGCTACTACACACCAACCTCCCACAACACTCACTTCAGAGAACTGGTACACTGTATATTTAAAGCTTAAAATATTGCAGGAGTGGTAAGTTTTTTTAAAGCGATTGGGTCAGAGTTTGTTAGCACTTTCCAAACTGTCTTCGGAGTGATACCATCTTTCATACCTGACCTGGTTTTCAGCGTCTTTGGAGGCATACCAAGTGCCCTATTGCCGGGATCATGATTCTATTTATGCTGCTTCGTAAAGGATACCCTGCCTGACCTCCAAAGGGAAGTGATACTACCACATGTGCTAATATGTTGTGAACATATTCTGCATTATTTTTGCATGCCCTTACTTCAGGAAGAGAATGACAACTGGTCTTTGTCCTTTCAAACAGTATGGCTATATTTCACTGTTTGTTGTGCACTTTTTAGTGTGCCTTGGATATATGCCTTGGGATGCAATTGGTCAAATCTACTGATGTGAAATTGCTGAAATTTGCACAGATGACCTGCATGACTGCTGTTGCTGCAAGATGAATTTCATAAGCTCTCTCTGGATTCCTTGGCTCCTGGATTTTCGGATCCTGGCTCGTTCACTTCACATGCACTACTGTCACTCCTTCAGTGACTGCTGATTGGGTTAGATGGTAAATGGTCAAAATATCGATTCCAGAATATAGACTAACCTAAATATCGACTCCAAAATATAGAATGGACAAAATATCGAATGGACAGAAAATATCGTTTTGAAGGTAAGTAATGTAATATCGATTTTAAAAATATAGACAGTCAAAATATCGAAGTACATAATATAGTTTATAAAAAATATCGAATTTTTAATAATATCGAATTTTTTTAAGTGTTTTGTATGTTAGTATATGTGTGAAAAGTGTATATATATTTTGTAATTTATTTTAAGTAATTAATTTTATGTTATTTCATTTTTGCGTAATTTATTCCTGTAGTGGGTTGTGGGTTTATAGGGGATTAGGGTGGGAAGTAATTTAATTATAATTAATTAAATATGTTAATTAATTCATTGGTATTTATTTTGAATAAATTGTTAATTAATTGATAATAATTAATTCATAATTGATAATTATTTTTTATTAATTGATTAATTGATAATTATGTGAATTATATTAATTTATTTTCACTAGAGTGGGAATAGTAAAATGTACCCCTATGCTATCCAACC
This sequence comes from Lissotriton vulgaris, assembly GCF_964263255.1. Lineage (NCBI taxonomy): Eukaryota > Metazoa > Chordata > Amphibia > Caudata > Salamandridae > Lissotriton > Lissotriton vulgaris. The sequence goes on from NC_141696.1 coordinate 28,575,691, forward strand.
CTTTCCCTACTGTTGCACTCTCTGGAGTGGAAATAGTAATTTTTACCCCTATGCTATCCAACGCTTTCCCTACTGTTGCACTCTCTGGAGTGGGAATAGTAATTTTTACCCCTACGCTATCCAACGCTTTCCCTACTGTTGCACTCTCTGGAGTGGGAATAGTAATGTTTACCCCTATGCTATCCAACTATTTCCCTACTGTTGCCCCCTCTGGAGTGGGAATAGTAATTTTTACCCCTACGCTATCCAATGTTTTTCCTACTGTTTCACTTACTGGAGTGGGAATAGTAATTTTTAGCCGTACGCTATCCAACGCTATCCCTACTGTTGCACTCTCTGGAGTGGTAATAGTAATTTTTACCCCTACGCTATTCAACGCTTTCCCTATTGTTGCACTCTCTGGAGTGGGAATATTAATTTTTACCCCTACGCTATCCTACGGTAATAATATTGTGTATTTTTTACTAATATTATGTTAATATATATATATATATATATATTAACAGATATGATTGTATTTTTTTTATAAGTTAAATTAGTTATTTAATAATTTTAAGGTAATTTAAGTATTTTAAAGTATATTTTAGCTATTTTTTTATATTTTTTTTAATTTTACATTATTTTTAAGAAATTCGATACTTTTAAAAAGTATATATATATATATAAGATATTTTGGGTTCGATATTTTGGTACTTACCTGTTTGTAAATAGGAATTGGATATTTTGTCTGTCAATATTTTGGAATCTATATTTTCGGTAGTCTATATTTTGTCCCTCAATATTTAGTCAGTGATCCGGTTAGATACTACTATGTTGGTTCTTTGAAGCTTGTGATTCGGCTGCCAATGGAAACATCGTCAGTGAAAGCTGGAATCAACATTGTTTCTACTGACTCTCGGAACATTTAACTATTCATACCGTTTTAAGAACCTTTTAAATTCTGAAACTTTTTAATACAAATATTTATTTTTGTTTATTATGCAGATATTAATTGCATATTTGTTTTTAAATTGGCTTTGAACGCAATTTGGCTTTCTTTATGCGTTGTCATTAAAGTGAAAAAATGTTTTAGACTTTTAGGTTTGATGAGCAATTTAAACTTTGATTTTAGTATACTTTAAGTTAATATTAAGCCTCTTATTCACCTTAGAGACAAGTAGTGGGTGTCATTAGGTTAATAGGCCCTGTGCACAAACGCTTCCATTTTGCATGTTTATAACATATGTTCTAGCATGCCTGTATGAAATAGTGTACTTATCTTAGTAGGCACATTATCATATCTTAGAACATTCTGTCCAAGGAATGGGTGCAGTGTGCAAACTGTCCTTGTTTGTTGTTGTCTGCTCAATGACAGCTCTGAGTAGCTAGCATCAACATTGCCAACTACAGCAGAGCTCAGGCACAGAACGAGTGGGTCCAGTTTTATTATATTCATTTGTATACACTTCATGATTGCTGGTTTACCTGGCACAACATCCAACTCCCCTAACACCTCCTTCGGCAGCTAAAGCAAAGTGAAAGAGAAACATTGAATGCAAGCCCCCATCATCACCCAGCCCAATGCCGCAACCAACCTGAAAAAAGCAGTCCAGAACTTGAACACATGGATCACCAATGCTGCTGACCTAGTCGCTCCTATCAAAACCGCTAAAACGTACACCTCCACCAAACAAGCCACCTGGAACATATGGGACTCATTGCAATGAAACGCAGCTGCAAACAACTGGAGAGAATATGGTGCACCAGCAGAGATGCTTCAGACCACCAACGACTCAAAGCCACAAAAAAGCACACTCTAGCAGACCACACAGAGGCAAGCACCAACCACACAAAAGAACTCTTCACCTTCTTCAGAGAGTTTTCTAGCTTAATAGCCACCGGGAACACTGTTCCCCCTTCACAGGAACTCTGACATGCCCCAGTGAATCACTTCCGCAACAAGATATCCACCATCTACAGAAACTTTGAGCCCCAACCCACCAACATCCTTAGCCTCCTCACTCAAATGGAAGCTTCCCCCAAGCAGCATCTCACCCCATGGGAAAAAGCTCACCAAACTGAACACGACAGCCATCATGAACTCCATGCCCTCGTGAAGCACACATGAACCTGTGACTCGAACACCTCTTCAAGGTAGGCAGGTACCAGATCAGCCACCAACTCACCACCATCCTCAATGTATCCATAGCTAAAGACAACTTTCACGATGCATGAAAACAGGCAGAAGTCAGACGTCTCCTCAGGAAAACCTCTGCAGTTTCGAGCAAACTGCAGAACTACTGTCCTATCTTGCTGCTCCCTTTCACACCAAAAGTATTGGAGAAGGCCATCAATTGACATCTCACCAATCAGCTGGAGAGAAGCAACCTTCTAGATACATTCCAATCATGTCTTGGCACCAACCACAGCACTGAGACTGCACTGATCACCACCAAGAATGACATTGGCACCCTACTTGTCATAGGAAAATCGGTGGTTCTGATCCTAGCTTTCGACACCATATACCAAGCGAGAAATACTCAGATGGATTGCATCATTCCTCACAGGATGAACATAGAGAATCCACCTTCCTCCCTTTTTCTCGGAACCCACAAGTACCAACTGCGGCATCCCTCAAGTTTCATCCCTCAGCCTAGCCCTACATGACACCTCAAGCTGACTCCATCAGAACCCATGATTTTAACATGGTATCTTACGTCAACAATACCCAGCTCATGCTCTCACTCTTAGCAGACCTAACCACCACTAAGACCAACTTCTACAACTTCCTGTTGAATGTCGCAGAATGGATGAAGGACAACTGTCTGAAGCTCAACACTGACAAGACTGAAGTGCTGATATTTGGGAACCATGCCTTCCTCTGGAACGACACCTGGTGGCCCGCTGAACCCAGACCCATGCCCTCACCAAAAGAACACTGCTGCAACCTTGGCAATATTCTGAACAGCAAACTCATCATGAATCTAATCACCAGTCAGCTGGACCATGGCAACACACTAGATGCAGGTACCCTCACTGAACTCATGAGGAGGCTCCAGATGATATGGAACTCAGCGGCCGGATTGATTTTTAACCTGTCCAAATGGACCCCTATCTCCCAACCACTTTGGAACCTCCAATGACTCCCCATCCAGAAAAGATACCAATTCAAGTTGCTGACACACCTACAAAGCCCTCCATGACCAAGGATTAGCATATAGGAGCCATTGCCTGATCTTCCACCAACCATTCAGGAACCTTTGCTCTACCTCCCTTGCTCTCGTACAGATACTGCACATCCGCAGGAACCACAGCGGTTGCGGCTCCTTCTCCAACCTTGCCACCTAATCCTGAAATGCTCTCCTTCTTCAACTTTGAAGGTCACCCTGAACTTCAGGAAGATTCTCAAGACCTGGCTGTTTTACTAGACGCATCAACCATGCTCCAACGGCCGAATTCGGCCATTACCGACCGGTATTAGGGCTCCTACATCTGGCCCATAATGTTTAAAATGCCAATCTGTGTATTTCTTGTGTCTTCATTTTGGCAGTTAAGGCAAATTAGTTAGCGTATAAACGGTGAACCTGTTTCTATGACTTTCCTGGGGGATTTAGGGTTAATGAGAGTTGCAATGTTCTGAGGTTACAGACACCATCAGTTATCCTGTAAATTGTAGGGGTCCAGATGGAGCACTGTGAGCTGGCCAGGATCTAGGTCAACATATTCTGATTGTATGAGAGGACTAAATCCCCATATATTTGAGGCTTATGTTGCCCAAATGAAAAATCTTACTGAATTACTAGGAACAGTGGGGGAATTGTGCCAAGTGGGGTACACGTTTCTCACCTGTCTATGGCCAAAGGACACAAAGAAGTACAACGTGTTATGGTGACTGCCAAACTACATTTAAGACACTTCTGTGAATTAAGACCAATACCCTCAATAGTTTTATGTGCATGTGTATATGTGTTTACAGAGTGCACACCTAGCTGGAAGCAACAGATTGCTGGACAACTGCTGAATCCCTGAATTAAGATTTGGAATCGTTTATAGTGAAGTAGGATGTTTGGAATGTGAACTTTCTTTCTGAAGTGGTGGGTCTGCATTTTCTTTTGGAATTGCAGAAAGGTGGGGCAATCCTATGTTGATGGGTAACTGTTTTAGATCTTGGGATCTTGGGAGCATAAACGGAGAAGAATTCTACTGTAGTTTTCATTTTTGCATTTTTTTATTCTCTTCTGTCTGGGGATTTCATGACTCTGCTATGGCACCGCCCAACTGAAATAATACACTTCCATGTGTGAATACGATGCTGCTTGAAGGGGAGCCAGCATAGTTCCAATAGTTATACTTATACATGTTCAGAGCTCTGATGAGTTGTGCAGCCACTTGTAAGATGCATTTCAGGGGATCCAGTGTGGTGTCCTGGAGACTGTAGAATACTTTAAATATTTCCAAAAGGACTAAGGCTTGGACTAATGTTCTGATGTTCATTTACAGATGGTATGTCTTTAATTTCTTTTAATGAAGGGTTGATACCATTATGTATTTGTACTCTTGGCAATTTGTTGTTTCATGGAGAGCTCAGGGCCAATGTTGAAACCAAGTGATTTTATCCTCTATGTCAACTGGGGGCTATACACTTGCCCAAGTAATTTCAAAAACCCAAGTTTGAAATTTTGATTGCTTTATAATATTCTTCTAAAGGAGGGAACTCTATTTTGGTTGGGTTGGATTTTAAATAGACACAGAACATCCAGTTCTGAATGAGATAAAGGCAGGTATTGAAGTAATGGAAGTTTGAGCGGTTGAAATTGTCAGAAAGACACAATATTGAGGTCAATACTGTTAACCCACAATTATGTTAATCAAGGACATTGAATAGAACTACATTGTCAGAGTACGATAGTATTATCATTTCATTATTTATATTTTCTGCATCGCCCTTTTTATAGTTCCAGTCACCAAATACCCTGGGATGTGGTGGGTATCTCGATGTAGTGGTTGCAATAATATAGCCATGCAAAATAATACATATGATATGCTGGAGTACACCAATGTGCGTAATTAGAGTATTGGTAGGTGATGGCCTTAAGGAGTGAAGATGTTGGTGAGTTAAGTCAGCAATATGGGATGGAAGGTCTTTCAATTTAGAAGAAAGAAGTGTGTGATGGGAGGGAGTATTGTTGTCTGACTGATGTTGTCGGAGTGGGTTCTGATATTGTTTCTGAAGTGGAGAGGGGATTTATGCCACCACATCTCCTAATTGAACATTGGATAGGTGTTTCTGAAATGGGGGAGACACAGTGCATACCTGCCTTAAAGAAGGTTCTATATATGTTGCTTTACTCAATAATAATGATCATAGAGAAGATAGCATTAGATGTAGATTTGAATGTTTGTCTTGGGTGATGTTTTCAGAGGTGCATCTCCATTTCTTTCCTTGTGCTCCTTGTGCTCAGATGGAGATTGTTTTATGAGCAATTATAAGTATCCTGGAAGAGATGGGGTGAGTCTGAAGGGCATATGTTCAGTCATGTATTGAGGTCCATGGAATTCTTCATGGCACTGTTCTATGCATTCTTGAGTGTATCTGAAGTGGGCTACAGGGAGTTAGCCTTTGTGAGAGACAATGGAGAAGATCCCTAGGGACCAGTGCATTTGTTTTTCGCTTCTCAGTTTACCTGGGTACGTTGGTGTGATGTGATGGATTTAGGAAGAATTGAAAAGGGATCCATATAGTCCTCAGGTATCGGGAGCTTTTACTGGGTTTATGGTGAGGCAGTTGATTTACCTTCGGAGAGTGCAGGCTCTGTGCTGCTTGGTGTAAATGGTTTTGAGGAGAGCGTACAGTGATTATCTCATTATCTTGGTGGTTTAATGTTGAGTGAGGTTGAAGTTTATGAGAAATGTGGGCATATGGGTATTTTAATGCAAAAATATAATTCATGTTATAAGCATTTGTGGTTTAATTCCACTGGTGAACCAGAAAGACTAATCCTGGTGTAAAATGGACCGCTTCAGTGCTCACAATGATTTAAAACATCTGCTCAGAGACATATGTGAGGCACTGAAAACAGTAACAGTATTTGAATCATAGGCAGATAGAGGAACGGAATGAGAATTATAGGAATTAGCTATGACTAGCAACGTTGCTGGGTTTCTGTGACTCACCTCTGAAGTGCCTCTTGCCATGTGAGTAAGACAAAGAATACCTATTTCATCATCACTGACTCTTGTATGGAACATAACTTCCATCACCCATTATGGAAGAAATGTAGGCTAATGACCCATTTCTCTTCTGTTGTTTGATTTGTAATGCAGTTTCATATGTTTATTGCGTTTTCAGCACATTGATCTCAAGATGTAAGTCCAATCTGTGGAAAAGTTGTATTCTGTATCTCTTTGCCAGCATGGTGACTTCCACATATCTTCCCACAAGGTCTCCACACTATAGAAGAGCAAGTTTGAAAGATATGAAGAAGGAATGCAGGACATCGCTGCCTGGATGACAAACAGCTGAATAAAGCTAAACACTGAAAAGACAGAAGTCCGAGTCCTCGGAACTACCCCATCAGCATGGGACAACATCTGGTGGCCCATTGCTCTAGGCAGCTTGCCCACCCCCACATACATTGCCAGAAACCTTGGCCAGAACCCTTGGCATCGTACCCGACTCATTCCTCTCCATGAACCGAAAGGTCAACTCCATCACCTCCGCATCCTCCGCTAGACTTTCAAATGGATTCCCCTGAGTCAAGGAAGACAGTCATCCACACACTCATCACCAGCAGGCTATACTACTGAAATGCTTTCTATGGAGTCATAAACAAGTCTGTAGTCCGTAAACTCCAGACGGTACAGAACACCGCCGCCAGATTCATCCTGGGTATCCCTCGACACGAGCACATCAGCCAACACCTACATAGGCTCCACTGGCCCCCCGTTGAGAAGTGTGTCACCTTCAAGATCCTCACCCACGCCTACAAATGCCTACATACCACCGGAGCCCAATACCTCAACAACAGAGTCATCCTCCATATACCCAAAAGAAACCTCAGATCAAGAGCCAAAGAAGGGGTGAGATCCTCCTTCTACATCATGGCCAAGACCTGAAATGAGCTCCAATTGACATCAGGCGTGCCCCCTCCCTGAACACCTTCAGGAATCTTTCAAGGCTTGGCTCTTCTGCTAAACGGAACTGCTATCCCCCCCTGCCCTCCAGCGCCTTGAGACCTTCACAGGTGAGTAGCACACTTACAATTCCCTGATTGATTGATTGATTAATTGATTGATGAAGCTTTGGAGCTCCATCTATATATATAATAAACAGCCTGCAAATTCAAAGCTAGTGCTGACCATGAATATATCCCCAGGGGTTCTGGCAGCGGAGGGAGTAGGAAGTGCTTCAAAGTCAAGAAGTGAAATGCTGACTTTGCAACATTGGTGCCAGATTTGCTTTTTGTTTAACATGTTTGAACTCTAGAACTTTGTTGTAAATAACACATGTATCTATCCTAAAAATAATGCTAAATCTAGGACTCACCATGAAAGCATAAAAAAGCTATTGAATACTGGTCCAGATTTCAGTGGGGTGTTTCTTGTTTATGGGACAGATATGCCCAAACTTGAACAAAGGGTAAAATTGTTGCTTAATGCTGTTAACATTTTGTGATTTCATAATCTATATTTCCTTTACTACATGAACTGTAGAGTAGTGTTATTGTGTTATCTGGTGAAAGGTATACATAGTAATCAGTGTTTTACCTGCCATGGTTGAATGTTATTGGCATCAGCACAGGCTCCATCAACAAATGGTCCTCGCCCTGGTTCACAAGACATCAAAGAGGTCAAAGCATGAGCTATGGCATACACTGCAAGATAGGCATGGTATGTGTAACTCAGGTCAAACAGTTCAAACATAAGGAGGTCATGTTTGTTGAAGGTTTGGTTCTCTGAGCAAGGTGTGGAGATATCATATGTGGCTAGACTAGTCTTGAATTCTGTCTCCATGGATCTTTGCCACTTGCACTTAAACACTTTCTCCCAGAGAAGTTTAATAAATACATCATTGGGATCATGTAAGGGATCAAGGTGAGTGATGAATTCTTCAAAACCTGGAATCTTGGCATAATGAGGGGCTACTCCGAGTGATCCGTTGAACAATCGCCAAGTCTGCTTAGGGAAGAGTCCAAGAGTCATTGTGAATGATGCTGTGAAGACAAACACCTTATCCGTCACATTCTGTGCAGCAAAGAACCCTATGAGATTCTTGAAATGCACCTCACAGCTATGTACCACAATTATTTTCACAGCATGTCGCTGGGCCATGCCTATGATGTGGAGGAGCTTTTCTCTGCCATAGCTCAGGTGGATTCTTTCAATGAAAGCCACACAGCCTCCGTTTTCCTCAATTACCCTTTTCATGTCTTGTCCTCCCTGCCATCCAACATCATCATCTGAGATGATCATTCCAAGCCATGTCCATCCAAAGTGTCCTGTTAACCGTGCCATGGCAATGTTCTGCAAGTTGATGTTTGGTAATGTGCGCAGAAAGGATGGGAACTGAAGCTTGTCACTTAGAGCAGCGAGCACTGACCCATAGCTAATCTGTTTTAGAAGGATGCAAAGCGGAGTTAGTCTGTTTATCAAATTTTATGTATAACGACAGTACATTTAGGGCCAAACATGAAGATAAATGGCTATTCATGATTTTGAATCTTGTGCAAAACCAAAATACTCTACTGACTCCATGCTAATCAATACATATCAGGAAATGTCATTGCTAGAAACTAAAACAAGTATGGTCACCAATTCAACACACTTATTGACATGGTGTTTTTGCACAGTACTGGCATTGCAGCATTGTGAGATGTCTTCCATTCCAGTAGGTAAGGCAACAACACAAACTGTCACTTTACCTTTAAGTCGGTCACTTGGGACTGCTGTCTTTACCTTTTACTTTTGGTTGGTTAAAGTGTCATTCATCCCTTGCTTCCACCCACTACAGCAAAGAGAATCGAACAGTGGGTTGGCCACTTCAGCCACTGGCTCCTCTCTCTGTGACAACCAGCATTTTGTTTGTGTAGATGTGCTCATGAGTTAGCAGTCTCAATCAATTAATCAATAAGGGATTTGTTAAGCGCGCTACTCACCTGTGAGGGTCTCAAGGCGCTTGGGGATAGGAAGGTGTGCAGCTCTGATTCAGCCAAAGAGCGAGGTCTTGAGGCTCTTCCTGAAGTTGTGCAGGGTGATGGAACATCTGATATTGAGCTAGAACTCGTTCTAGTTTTTTGCTGCGATGTAAAAGTAAGTTCTTCTATCTGCTCAAGCTATGCAGATGCGTGGGGTTTCAGTGAGGGTGAGGTCAGTGGAGCGGAGGTTTCTCTTGGGTATGTGGAAGGAGACTTTTTCATTGATGTAATGGGTCCGGTGTTGTGGCGGTATTAGCAGATGTGAATGAGCAGCATTAAGGTTACTCTGTTCTCGACGGAGAGCCAGTGGACGTCTCATAGGTGCTGGGTGAGGCGGTCATGTTGTGGGATGACGAGGACAAGTCTTTGTTGATTTCGGTGTAGAGGGCATTTCCGTAGACCAGTCTGCAGGTTATGAGTGCATGGGTGAGTGTTCTCCTGGATTCGGGGGGGGGGGATCTATTTGAAGGTCTTGCAAAGGATGCAGAGGGTGTTGAAGCACGTGGTTGAGATGTCATTGTTCTGTCTGGTCATGCTGAGGGAGTCGAGTATGATACCGAGGTTGCGGGTGTCATCTATGGGTGTGGGGGGGTTGACAAGAGCAGTGGGCCACCAGGTGTTGCCCAATGCTGAGGGGGTGGGTCCGAGGATGAGGACTTCTGTATTCTCTGAGTTGAGCTTGAGACAGTTGCTGCTCATCCAGGAAGAGATGTCTTTCATTCCTTCCTGGATGCTGAGTCTGGTGCTATTGGGTTCCTTGGTGAGGGAGAAGATGAGCTGGGTGTTGTCTGTGTAGGATGCTATGCTGAGTCCATGCTGTCTGACGATGGCAACTAGGGGGGCCATGGAGTGTCCGCGGGTCAGCTCCCAAAGTTTGTGACGGGAGGGCTGCCTCTAATGTTTGACCTTATCCTCTGTTTCTCTGGAGTCACAAGGTGGGATATGTGATGTGAGCTACTCATTCTATTTCCTTTAGCTTTCTCATTCACATATATGGAAACCACCAGTATTCTTGTCTGACTCTCTCTCTCTCTCCTTTCACATAATCTCTCATTTGTCTCTCCTTATTCTCTCTGTCTCTCTTGCAGTCTTTCTTAGACTTTGGCTCATTTTCCACCTCTGCTTATTTCACTCTTACACACACACACACGCACACACACGCACACACATTCACACATGCACGCACACACTCTCTTGGTCTCTCTCTCTTTCTCTCTCTCTTTCAAGGTGCATATTCTTTTCAAATTGGTCTTCATTAACTTTTCCTAAATTCTCAGTCATGACTGAGATATCAAAAGCCAGCATATATTAATAATACATGAAAAGCTTCTCAGAACAGTCAGTTGTTTAGCTCCTTATGTATCCATCTTATAATTAACAATAGCAGATGTCGTGTTCAAACAATGGAATCTCTAACTATGAAATTTCTCACCACTTCCCTTAAAGCCAATCAAATATTAGCCTTTTTCACTTGACAAGGATCACTGACATAATATCGAGGGACATAATACCGACTACCTAAAATATCGGCGACAAAATATCGACAGACAGAATATCTGCTTTGTGTCGACAAACAGGTAAGTACAAAAATATCGAGTAGAAAATATCGTTTACTAAAATATAGTTTGTAAAAATATCGACTTTAGTAAAAACAATGCTAAATTGAATTAATATTAAAAATTATTTACTAAAATATATTTAAAAATACTTAAATTAACTTATAATAATTAAATAAATAATTAAAGTTATAAATAAATTGTTTACAATCATATTTGTTAAAACATATATATATAGTAACATAATATAATTAAAAAAATATCCAATATTATTACCGAAGGATAGCGGAAGTGTAAAATTACCATTCCCACTCCAAAGAGTGCAACTGTAGATAAGGCGTTGGATAGCGTAGGGGTTAAAATTACTATTCCCACTCCAGAGAGTGCAACAGTAGAGAAAGCATTGGATAGCGTAGGGGTAAAAATTACTATTCCCACTCCAGAGAGTGCAACAGTAGGGAAAGCGTTGGATAGCGTAGGGGTAAAAATTACTATTCCCACTCCGGAGAGTGCAACAGTAGGGAAAGGGTTGGATAGCGTAGGGGTAAAAATTAATATTCCAACTTCTTAGAGTGCAACAGTAGGGAAAGCGTTGGATAGCGTAGGGGTAAAAATGACTATTCCCACTCCAGAGAGTGCAACAGTAGGGAAAGCGTTGGATAGCGTAGGGGTAAAAATTACTATTCCCACTCTAATGAGTGCAACCGTAGGGAAAGGGTTGGATAGCGTAGGGGTAAAAATTACTATTCCCACTCCAGAGAGTACAACAGTAGGGAAAACGTTGGATAGCGTAGGGGTAAAAATTACTATTCCCACTCCAGAGAATGCATCAGTAGGGAAAGAGTTGGATAGCGTAGGGTTAAAATTACTATTCCCACTCCAAAGAGTGCAACATTAGGGAAAGCGTTAGTTAGCGTAGGGGTAAAAATTACTATTCCCACTCCAAAGAGTGCAACAAATACCAATAAATAAATTCACATATTTAATTAATTATAGATAAATTACTTCCCACCCTACTCCCCTATAAACCCACAACCCACCACAAAAATAAAATTAATTAAATTAACATAATTATCAATTAATCAATCAAATAAAGTTAATTGGCAATTAAAATGTAATTAGTTACAAAATAAAAATTAATTAACAATTAATTTCAAACAAATACCAATAAATAAATTTACATATTTAATTATTTATAATTAAATTACTTCCCACCCTATTCCCCTATAAACCCACAGCCCGCTACAAAAATTACATTAATTAAATTAACATAATTATCAATTAATCAATTACATAAAATTAATTGGCAATTAAAATGTAATTAATTACAAAATAAAAAGTAATTAACAATTAATTATAAACAAATACCAATAAATAAATGTACATATTTAATCATTTATAATTAAATTACTTCCCACCCTATTCCTCTATAAACCCACAACCAGCTACAAAAATTACATTAATTTAATTAACATAATTAATAGTTAATAAATTCAATAAAATGAATTGTCAATTAAAATTTAAATAATTACAAAATAAAAATGAATTACCAATTAATTATAAACAAATACCAATTAATAGATTTACATATTTAATTAATTATAATTAAATTACTACCCACCCTATCCCCCTATAAACCCACAACCCGCTACAGAGTTAAACTACGCAAAATTTAAATACCATTAAATTCATTATTTAAAATACATTATAACATAAATAAACATAAAATACACTATAAAATTTTTTTAAATTTTTTATATTTTTTATAACCTATATTATGTACTTCGATATTTTGACTATCTATATTTTAAATTTCGATATTACATTACTTACCTTCAAAATGATATTTTTGATGTCTATATTCTGTCCATTCAATATTATTTCCAGCCTATATTTTGAACTCGATATTATGTCCATTCGATATTTTGTAGTCGATATTTTGTCTGTTTACCACTTGACAAATCATATATGTAATTACATCGCTTCAAAAACCATACTACATCAACATTTCTGTCAAACTTCTGATTGTGTCCCAAGAGTCTGCAGGTGGTCTTTTTTCTATAAAAGACCATCAACATGGCCAACTCAACATGTGACCATTTCAAAACATCTTCCAGCCACTAAGAGATATCCAGACCCTTTTTTCCTCCCCTTCCGATTTCACTCAATAGACACAGCAGTAGTTCTAATGGAATCTCTAAACCAGGCACCTCTTTTACTATCATATGATAATAATATTCCTGCAACTGGAGATACCTGGGGCACGTGTCATTTGATCCGGGTGCATCTGCTCAATACAGTATGGGGATGAATATGTGTGGTGTTGTTAGAGTATTTTTATTTTATTTTAAAATAATGTATAATTCAGATAAGCTTCACTTAGCATGACTATCCCAAAAATGTACCTCAAATTGCAGAGATGTAGTCTTCTGCACCTACATGAGTTTTCTCTGTTTGCTTTTCTATTGTAGAAAATCAGTGGAATTGAATCCAGATGTTTGGTTTAAAACATTTATAAATTGCATTAATTTGTGCTCCACTTGAGGAAGTCATGTCATGTCATGTCCAGGATATTTTTGACTTTGTAACCTTCAAGATTCTTTTGCTCAAGCTTTTCCTAGAGACCATTCATCAGTCGAACTGTCTATTAAATTTCTGTATTATATAAATGACATGTAATTTCCTCATTTCCTATACACATCTCATTCATTAATGTGTAGTAAAAGTAGGAGTTTATGTATGTATCTTATTGAATATATCTGATGTATTAGAACATGCATTGGCTTACTAGGATGATACATTGAGACACTTGCAGTTCAACTCTATTATGCCACCATTGAAGTGTGTGAATTTGCTGCATAAAGCCCTATTAAGGGTCATTTTTAGAGATATATGCCAATCATATGCTATCACACTTCTTTTCCACCACACAAAAATCTCAGCAGCATTCCCCTGACCTGTCATCCTTAGAAACAGAAATGAGACAACAAGAACTCTTGGCTGCACTCCAACACCTCAAAAAAGATAAGGCACCTGTACCGGATGGCTTCACTGTCGAATTCTACCTCCACTACTCTAAACTATTAATGCCTAAATTACACCTTTTGATTAACTCCTTTTACTATTTGGGGAAATCTAAGGGTTCTTTTTCAGATGCTCATATTTGTTTAATACCCAAAGAAGGCAAAGATATGAAATATTGTAAACATTTTGGGCCCATATCACTTGATAATATTGATTACAAGATTTTTTCCAAAGCACTAACCTTACGCTTAGACCCTATTTTACCAGCTATATTAGGCAAGGAACAGTCAGGCTTCATGAAAGGGCGAGTAATTACTAATAATATTTTATCTAAAGCCCCTCACTTAAAACACTCTCTTGCATCTATAGCGCTAGATGCAGAGAAAGCATTTGATAGAGTTGAATGGAAAAATGTATTTTACACTCTCAAATGGATTGGCTTTGGCCCGAAATTTACGACTTTAATCTCACTTTTATATTCGAATCCACGCGCTGCTGTCTGTGCCAATGGTCTAATATCATCTTTTTTTGATCTTGGCAGAGGAGTGCATCAGAGCTGCCCTTTATCCCCCTTTCTTTTTAATTTGGCTCTTGAACCCTTTCTCTCAAAAATTCATCGAAATGCGCAAATCCACGGTTTTGAAACCCGCACAATCAATGTCAAACTTGCAGCGTTAGTGATAATATTCTGATCTTTATCTATAACCCCAGTGAATCAATTCCTGCCTTTCCAAAAGAGGTTCAATCCTTTTAATTTCATCTCAGGGTATAAACTGAACATTGATAAGTGTGAATTCTTACCTCTGACTAAATGTACTTTTAAAACTGATTTTGTCTCCGCACATTTTACTTGGAAATCCTCCCATATTAAATACCTAGGGCCTCATTTATGAGGCCGTGTGTCACTTTTACGCTGCCGTGCGTCACTTTTTGTGATGCACCAGTAGCGTAAAAAATGCACCTTGTTGCGCCATATTTACAAAGTGACGCATCTAGGTAGATGCGTCACTTTGTAAACCCCTGAGCCACATTAATCCTGCGCCAGTTATAATGTATGCAAGGGGGGCGTATTGATGCAAGGAAGAGTCGTAGAAGTGACTCAGTGAAATCTATGAGATTTCACTCCGTCACTTTTAGGACACCGTTGCGTCAAAACCTTGTGCCTGCCTCACAGCAGGCGTAAGACTGACGCAGGCCCTTTCACATGGGGCTGGACCCATGTGAATGGAAGCATTGCTGGAGTTGTGTCACTTTTGTAACACACTCCAGCAATGCGTCACTTTTGCGCTTACAGATACGTCAGAAATACTGACGTATCTGTAACTCCTTGCGACATGATGCGTCATACATTAAATATGATGGATCAGGAATGTCGCAAGGAGTGCGCACTGAGAAGTGACGCGTTGCTGCTTTCACGCAGCGATGCGTCATTTCTCATAAATGAGGCCCCTAGGTTTAAACTTCACACCCACAATCAAAGACACAGTAACTTTATGCATGAATAATTGTATTAAAAACATCTCGGAGCTTACTGCTAAGTGGCATCCCCTTTATCTATCCTGGTGGGGTCGTATGGACACTATAAAAATTATGCTCTCCCCAATAATTTTATATACCATTTCCAATATTCCGGTCCCCAATTCTACTAAATTATTCAAATCTGTTAATTCAATTAAATCTTCCTTTTTATGGAACAATACAAAACCCTGTGTGTCTATTTCCAAGCTAACTAGTCCTAAAAATGAAGGAGGAGTTTATTTTCCCAATTTCCTTGATTATCAAAAAGCATTCCTATTACGACAAGCCTCATACTGGTTGCTTGAACCTACAGCAGAATATCCCTTATGGGCTTCAGTTGAAAATTAGTTTTTGTTCACTTTTTCATTTCAAGAATATCGCTCTTTCTCTCCTAAACCCCAAACATTATCTACTCCTATATATAAGCTCACTTCCAAACTTCTTAGCCCTCTTTACCCTTCAAATTATGACACGCTTGACTCTTTATTAGCTTCAACCATTTGGCACAACAAAACTTTACTAATAAACAACAAACCCTTTTATTGGAAAACATGGAGGCAACACGGTTTAATATGGGTCCACTCAGTTTACTAGTAAATCTGCCAATTCTCATACTAATGACTCGCTCACTGATATGTCCACCCTTTTACGCACTAAACCTAAAGCATCAACTTTATATACCTTCCTTCAATCCATAGGCATAACAGGACAAAAATGTAGTATTGAAATCGCTTGGGAGAAAGATTTTTCTGTAGTATGGTCCCTACCATTGTGGCATAAGATTTGGATTAAATTACGTGAAACCTCAAGAACAGCTAGTCTAACACAAACATTGTTTTACATCTATAATAGGCTTTTGCTATCTCCACACACCTTAAATAAATGATTCTTCACTATACAAGATACCTGTTGGTCTTGCACATCCCCAGACGCTGATCTATTTCATATGCTTTTTACGTGTTTACCTGCATATAAGTTTTGGAAACGTGTCTGGTCTCAATGAATTCCATTTTTGGCACTAATATTCCTTTTTCTGTAACAGACATTTTCCTGGGGAGCCTTTCTCCAAGGTGGGGTAATTGCGAAATTAATGTCAAAATTATTGACTTATTAATAGCAGTCGCCTTTCAACAAATAACAAAAAACTGGGAAGATTTCTCAAAAATGTCTTACAAAGCTTGGTGGTATGATGTATGCCACAATCACAGATTGTATACATTCCCTACCTTTCCTCTACACATGACCACGAAGCGAATACAGTTATGGTCACCTGTTACAACCTTCTTTGATAATTGTGCATTGCAACATTCTTTACCAAACCCGTCTCAACAGGAAGTACCTAACCCTCCATAATCCTCCTAGATGCTTTTCTACTTTTTGTATATGTCTGCATTATAATATTTCTTATTTTCTTTTTGCTGTGGTTTTATCTTTTTTTTTCTTCTCATTCATGTGTTTATGCTGGAGTACATATGTGATGGTCTGCTTCATTATTGATTATATGTATTGTATATTGACACCACTTTACCTTTAATAACATTCTCTTTCAAACTGTAAAAAAAAAAAAAAAAGATATATGCCAACGTTTATTTTCCTGTGCCTTTCTATCTAAGCAGATTCCATGCCAGTCTATTTATTTTTATTTATAATTGATTCAGTGTGTTTGCTTGCTTCAGAGACATACCTTATGTTAGTTTTCTCACAAAAGACTTTGCATATTTTATATGATATAATTTAAAATGTATTAAGTAACCATTTGCTGCCTTCAGCAATGAACTTATTTTTTAATAAACCTATGACTTTCCCCCTGGAATGTCAGTGTCCTCCCACCACATTTTCTGGGAATCTGAACCTTGTGCTCCGTGCTAGATCTAAGCGTTCTACTGGCGGTATAACATGTGAATAGATCTTGGGAATAGAGGGGGCCAGTTCCGTGAAGCGCCTTGTGCATTGAGCACCATGTTTTAAAAGAAATTCTCCTCTCTACTGGTAGAGAGGCAGTATGTTATAACTACGGGCAGTCAAATCACCCAAGTTGATGTTTCGCAGGCTTCTTTTCCAGTATCTCGGTCTCTGAGGCTGGATTTTACTAACTCTCACAGAATCTGAGAGGAGAAAGGTGATGCAATTGTGGTCTGTCCAGTCACTCCGGATGATAGATTCAAGATGAATGGAATTGACCTAACCGATAACTAGATATAAGGTAGCTACTTTGATGTGAGTAGGGCTGTCACAGATTTGGATTAGGTTAAGGTCTACCAAGAAGGATTTAAGGCTATTGACTGCTGCATCGTTCATGTCATTCCAGTTGAGGTTGAAATCCATGATTGGTCAATTAAGGGAATGTTGTCTTGTGGAGGGTGGTAGAGCGTGTGGAATTTGCGTAAAGGCCTTTTTCTACATGCAAACTCTATGCATAGGTATTAACCCTTGATGACAAGACAGCAGATTGTGATTGACTGATAGATTGTTTTGATGTATGCAGGTGATCTATTTAACTTAATGATGTCATCGTTAAGAGGCACTAGTATGTCAAGGATAGGTACAGATGAGCCATTTAACCAGGTTTGGTCAGCACTAGGAGGTCAGGACCATGCTGGGGTCATAGAAGTCTTGTTGTTAGCCCAGTTTGGGTGTTCAAATTACAGGGGAGTCACCATTTTAGATTTAGGAAGAGGCCTAGGTACACTCACATTATTCGCAGTAAAGGGCTTGGAGGTCAAGGGAATAACTGGGCTGATGATGTGACTTATGGAGTTTAGCAAGTCTGAGCTAGCTGCTCTAGAGGAGTGCTGAATGTGCATACTAGTTTGGTGGATGCAAGATAGGGACTCAGTCCCACCTGGAGTAGAAAGAGATTTGTTGTTATGTATGGTGGCCACTAAGTTGGATCAAAGAGGGGAAAAGGTATTGTCAGATAAGGTGTTGATGATGTGAGATGATACATTTTGAGGCTTTTGGGGGTCACCTGAGGAACTGGAGCTTCCTTGGAATGGGGAGGATTTAATGCTAGTCATTGTGTTCTCGATGATGGGTTAAATATTGTCAAACATGCCTATGTTGCAGTCTGAAGATTGGATAAGGATGGTCCCATTTTCGTAAAGGGAAATGTGTGCTTCTGCTCTGTATACTGGTGAGGGGGCAACCGTAGGTCTAAGTCCATGAGAAGTCTTCCTGAAAGTGTTAATCTGGAGCAATGAGTAAAAGTCCTTTCTCCATTGAGTATGTCTTTACATAAAACAGATGAGCTCCCTTATTGTTGCACCTTTTTTTAGGCAGAAGTAAGGATCTGAGATAAGTGTTTCTGGGTGGGACTTTAGCAGTCTGTGTTTAAAATTGTTGATACCTTTTTTGATAGGTTAGGGGGATATATGATTATAAAAGCATTCTGGCCAGACGGCTCCAAATTAGTCAATAAGGAACTTGAGGGTTTTGGATCCATATCAGAGCTAATCGCCACTAATGCCCTAAAAAATGTTTCACTTATCTCCTGATGCATCAGCTCTATGATTCCCATTCTGGATAGCACATATTGGTTATCTATCCGTCCAAGCCAGTATATGTCGAGTCAATTTTCTTTCGGAGTGTTGTCAGACTAAGAGTTCTTTACAATGGACCCCACTCATTCTACCCACAAGACCAGTATGCTCTTTCATAACTACTAGCTTGAGTTTACAGTTATTCGGTTCTAATGCCATTTTATTCTAAAGATCTCTCAGTTTAGCTTTCTGTGTGCAGTCTTTAGATAAACACCACTTATTGATGACTTGAATGCATCCCATTCCATGGTCACATTATTTCGTAGCAATCAATATGGTCCCTGACCTTAGAACAGAAGACAGAGTCTAATAGTGCCTCCTTATTTAGTCAAAAAGTGGGTATTTTTTACCTTAATCTCAACTAGCCCTATTATAAATAGCAGTATGTTATGTTTCATATAGTGCATGATGCAACTAGAAGCAAGAGCTGTATGCGCCAAGCCACAACCTGTTCCTAGAGAAGGGCCAGGTCTTCCATTTATTCATGTAATTCACGAGATAAGGAGGTGGTTTAGATGTGCAGGTGCAAGTCATACTAGGTTTTAGGAGCAAAGTGTGAGAAGGCATGATCACTGGATCAGGTTCTGGTTTGTGCAAATAGCAATTTAGCTAAGCGTAGTTGTCTGGTAGTTTTGTGGAAATTTAAGAGGATTTTGAGATAAGTGGAGCCAAAGTTGTGTAACATTGTATGTATGCATGAAGAGTTTGAAGAGTGTTTGTTTCTGGACTGGGAGCCAATAGAGCTTCTTGAGGGGTGGGATGATGAGACTGTGGGTGGGATGTTGAGGGTGAGCCTGGCCATTGATTTCTGTATGGTCTATAGTCTTCTGGTCAGCGCAGATTTCATTTTGGCATAGAGTGAGTGTCCGTAGTCAAGCTTAAGAGGGCTTGGGTGGTAGTTCAGCTAGGGTTGCTAGGGAGTCATTTGAAGATCTTCGTGTGTGAGCATCTTGCATGTGTAGAAGCAGCAGATGAAGTTGGGTTCACGTGCCCCTTTATTGTGAAGTGGTTGTTGAATCCTATTTCGAGGTTCTTTGCCTGGTTTGCCGGGATGGGTGAAGGTCCAAGTTTGGCAGGCCACAAGGTGGAGTCTCAGAGTGAGGTGTCATTGCTGAAAATTACCAAATCCATCTTCTCTGTGTTGAGCTTGAGGCAGATGGTTTTCATCCATCTGGTGATTTCAGTCCTTCAGGCAGAGAAATTGGTCTGGGAGTATGGAACTTATCAAAGAGGGAGAGTATGATCTGGGTGTCATCAGTGTAGGATTTGAAATGAATTCTGTGGTCCTGTATGATGCTGGCTAGTGGTGTCATGTAGCTTGAACAGGGTGGAGTTGAGCAAGGATTCTTGTGGAACTCCGCAGATGAGGTTGATGCATCCGGGGTGAGGGGGCCAGGCTGGCCAATGTGGTGCAGCGGGTTAGGGTGGAACAAATCCTAGGAAATATGGGTATATGGATACTGGATTCATACATGCACAAACATTACTTGTGTTTTGCCCTGCTGTATTCGCCTAGACTGACATTGATGGTTGTGGGTAAGCCTCCAATCTTTTGCTTTTTCGAAGCAGCATGGTTTTGGCTAGAGAACCCAGCACTAGAATAGGCAGTCTCATACATAGGAGTGCGCCAACAGTGAAAGGCCAGACAATGCAGGCAGAGTGCAACAGAGACACTAGAGGGACAACCCGCTAAGGAACAGGCTGCTGAAGAATGATCCGGCTTGTGGAGGATGTCATGTACCACAAAACTCATCAAGCATCAGCTTTGGAGTCAGAACATGGTGTGTCAAGCGAGGATGCTGACATTAATAATGTTTTAACTTTGGACCTTATGATATCAGGCCTGGGGCTGCTTTCAATGACTACTGGCCTTATGCCTTGAAAAGGTCTGCTTAGATACAGGCTGGCCCTGGGGGGGGGGGGGTCATGGTTAGGAAGGAAGGGTAAAATAGGCCAGGTGGCTATGACTTCTGCTAAATGTTTAAGGATAGGAGGGTGGGTTGTAGGCACATAAGGATTGGGGTAAACAGCAATTCCTCCTTGTGGAAATCTTGCAATAGATGCCTCCTGAGCTGGGGCCTTCCCATTATAATAGAGACAGAGGGAGCATCTATGAGGTGAAAAGAGATTGATTCACATATCCATCTGTCATTGCCATCAAGATAAGAGCAGTTCACCAAATAGGTTTCCCTGAGGTCACTATAGTGTCAGCATTTCCTCAGTGCTCTTCTCTTCACTGCTGTTTTTTTTTTTAAGGGAATCATGGCTCAGTAATGAAAAGCATGATCCATCAAGCACGCTGTTGCTCCTCAATTCAATTAAGCAAAAGGGGGTGGTGATGGACAGAGTTTCTGAATCAAGCAGAATACTCTCACCCAGTCAAGAGATCAGGGCTTGATCCAACACCGTTTTGTAGCTCACTGCACCATCCCAGCTCAGAACCTGGCTATATGCAAATTAGTCTGTCCCTGGCCCAGTGCATCATGGGAACAGAGCAGACCAAACTACCAAGCAAATTCTTTCACTGGGAAGGAAACAAGCTTCCGGGGACCGGTTTCTGGCATCACAGCTGTCTTCGGCCTGGCTTGCTTGAATCCTGATGGTGCAATGAGCAAGGGACTCACGTCTGAGTATACCCTTCCACGCTTATGGTGGACAAAACAATTAAGCAAAAGGGGGTGGTGATGGACAGAGTTTCTGAATTAAGCAGAATACTCTCACCCAGTCAAGAGATCAGGGCTTGATCAAACACCGTTTTTTAGCTCACTGCACCATCCCAGCTCAGAACCTGGCTATATGCAAATTAGTCTGTCCCTGGCCCAGTGCATCATGGGAACAGGGCAGACCAAACTACTAATTTGCATATAGCCAGGATCAAGCCCTGATCTCTTGACTGGGTGAGAGTATTCTGCTTAATTCAGAAACTCTGTCCATCACCACCCCCTTTTGCTTAATTGTTTTGTCCACCATAAGCGTGGAAGGGTATACTCAGACGTGAGTCCCTTGCTCATTGCACCATCAGGATTCAAGCAAGCCGGGCTGAAGACGGCTGTAATGCCAGAAACCGGTCCCCGGAAGCTTGTTTCCTTCCCAGTGAAAGAATTGGCTTGGTAGTTTGGTCTGCCCTGTTCCCATGATGCACTGGGCCAGGGACAGACTAATTTGCATATTGCCAGGTTCTGAGCTGGGATGGTACGGTGAGCTAAAAAACTGTGTTGGATCAAGCCCTGATCTCTTGACTGGGTGAGAGTATTCTGCTTAATTCAGGAACTCTGTTCATCACCACCCCCTTTTGCTTAATTGTGTTGTCCACCATAAGCGTGGAAGGGTATACTCAGACGTGAGTCCCTTGCTCATTGCACCATCAGGATTCAAGCAAGCCGGGCCGAAGACGGCTGTAATGCCAGAAACCGGTCCCCGGAAGCTTGTTTTCTTCCCAGTGAAAGAATTGGCTTGGTAGTTTGGTCTGCCCTGTTCCTATGATGCACTGGGCCAGGGACAGACTAATTTTCATATAGCCAGGTTCTGAGCTGGGATGGTGCAGTGAGCTAAAAAACGGTGTTGGATCAAGCCCTGATCTCTTGACTGGGTGAGAGTATTCTGCTTAATTCAGAAACTCTGTCCATCACCACCCCCTTTTGCTTAATTGTTTTGTCCACCATAAGCGTGGAAGGGTATACTCAGACGTGAGTCCCTTGCTCATTGCACCATCAGGATTCAAGCAAGCCGGGCCGAAGACGTCTGTAATGCCAGAAACCAGTCCCCGGAAGCTTGTTTCCTTCCCAGTGAAAGAATTGGCTTGGTAGTTTGGTCTGCCCTGTTCCCATGGTGCACTGGGCCAGGGACAGACTAATTTGCATATAGCCAGGTTCTGAGCTGGGATGGTGCAGTGAGCTAAAAAACGGTGTTTGATCAAGCCCTGATCTCTTGACTGGGTGAGAGTATTCTGCTTAATTCAGAAACTCTGTCCATCACCACCTCCTTTTGCTTAATTGTTGCTCCTCAATTCAGCAGAGCCAATTTTTTTAATAGACCTACTGACATTGGCAATCCAATGGAAAGATTAAAATGACTCTTGTCTCTAGGAAACACTTTTCATCCCAAAGAGGTCAACTTGTGTTTGCTGTATACAGATGAACATTCAGGGTTTTGGTGAAGGAACAGCACTGTCTTGTCTGGCAAAATTTCCAAACTTTCTGCATTATAAAAATACTCTTTCTGTAGTCCGTCATTGTTCTAGGTATTTGGTCAAAATACTGAGTTTTAAATATTGAGTTATAGAAATATTGGTAAAAAAAATTGTGTTACGAAAATATCATGATACAGAAATATTGTTGTCAAGAATATTGATTTTTTCAGGTAAGTATTATCGTTGTGAAGAACATTGTTGTTGTTTTGTTGTTGTTAATACAATTTTTAATAATGTAGTTGGAAAAAATATTGTTTTTTAATTATATTTGTATGTTTATGTTGATATATTAGTTTGATATATTATTACTTTTGTAGAATTGTTAATTTTATTTTTAAATATAGTTGGTCATTTTAAGTGATTTTTATTATTTAATTGAATTACTAATAGTAATTTATAGTTTCATAACAGGTTGCAAGCTTTGTAGGGGAGAAGGGTGGAAAGTTAAAGTATAATTATTTAATTATTACTACCTAATTAATCATGTAATCATTATATTTTTAAGTTATATATTAGGTGTGGGCTGCTGAGTTTTTATGGGTATAGTTTGGGAAGTTAAGTAATAATTAATTAATAAATACATATTTAAATTTTCATTATTTATTTGGTTGCTAAATATGTAAATTATGTAATCATTATATTTTTCCATTATATATCTCAGATGCAGGCCTTTGGATTTTTTGGGGGGATAGGGTGGGAAGTTAGGTATTAATAACTGCTAATTAATAATCATTAATGTGCCATTAATTATCTATATTGTATAATAATGATAGTTTTTAAATTATATATTACAGGTGGGGTCCTGAGTTTGTAGGGGTATTGGGTGAAAAGTTAATTAAGTAATAATTACTTAAAATAATTACTTTTGTGTAATTATTTAAATGCTTAATAATAATGTTAATTTTGTTACACCTTTTTATTTTAGTCATATTTTACTTGTGGGCTGTTAGCGTTTTGGAGGTATAGTCTGCGAGTTTAAGTAATACATAATTTTTGTTAAATTGATAATTATTAAAATGTTTGATATTCTTGTAAAGTGATTATAAGCTTTTTAGTTTTATGTATATACTTTTTTGGGTTAATTTATAATGTTCAAATTAAGATATTTATGTTTGTTGTAAATTAATAGGGTTATTCAAATATGGTTATGTATCTGAAGTGAAGTACTTTCCAATCTGTTGCACAGATTGGAGTGGGAATATTACATTTAAGCCCTCTGGAATCCGAAGCTTTCTGTACTGTTTTGAATTTAAATTTAAAAACATTTATTGAGCGCTCTTATACCAAGCGGTTTCATGGCGCTTTGGAGATTACGACCAGCAAACAGCAGCAGGAGAGGACATACTAGGTGGCAAAAGCACTAGAAAAAAGAAAAGTTTTCAAGTTTTCCCGGAACTCTAAATAAGAGGATGAAGTTCGGAGCGCCAGTGGGAGGGAGTTCCAGAACACCGGTGCCAGGGCTGCAAATTTCGCCCCGCCAACTTTCTTTTTCTTAAAGCGGGGTATGGCCAGGAGTGCCATGTGAGTAGAGCGGAGTTCTCTGCCCGGTAAGTAGGGACTGACAGCTGAGCAAATAAACTCAGGAGCAGTGCCCATCCTGGCCTGGAAGGTGAGGCAGCCTAGTTTAAATAAGGACCGTTCTCTCACGGGCAGCCAGTGCAGTGCCTTCAGCAATGGGGTGGCTCGATGGAATTTGGGCAGTCCATGAATCAGGCGGGCAGCCTTATTCTGCACTAGCTGCAAGCAGCGTATGGCGTAGGCCGGCGCGCCGTTGTAGATTATGTTTCCATAATCGAGGCGCGAGAGCACCATAGCCATTACAATAAACTTTAGCGGCGGAAGGGAGAAAAAGCGGGATATTTTCCTGATTATCCTGAGAGAGAAGAAGCAGGAGGATACCACCAAACTAACTTGGGAGTGCACGCAAAGTTGAGAGTTGAGCAGAATCCCAAGGGTTTTGACTTTAGGGACCGGGAGTGGGGGGGCACCGAGTGATGAGGGCCAAAAAGATGGGGACCATGGACTGCAACCACCTCCAGTCAAGACCAGCTCAGTCTTGTCTGGATTGAGCTTGAGGTGGTTGCAGTTCATCCAGTCCTGAATGAATAACATAACAGTTTGAACATTCTGAGCGGACGAGGGGGAGTGAGAAAGATTGAAGATTAGCTGGAGGTCATCGGCGTAATTGAACACCGTGACCTCCAGCTGCTGTAACATAAAAATGAGGGGGTAGATGTATAAGTTAAACAGGAGGGGGGAAAGTGATGAACCCTGGGGGACGCCACACTCCACCTTACGGGAGGCGGCAGTGAAGCCAGCAAGGTGGACCGCTTGAGCCCTGTCGCACAGGAAGGACTCAAGCCATGAGAGGGCTAAGCCCTCTATTTCCGCCGCCCTGACACGGGTGAGGAGGATGGAATGGTCCACCGTGTCAAAGGCGGCGGACAGGTCCAGGAAGATAAGGGCCTGCGGGAAATTGGTTTCAATGCCCTCGCGAAGTCCATCAATTACTGAGATCACTGCCTTCTCCGTGGAGTGTAGAGGTCGAAAGCCCGCCTGGCGGGGAGAGAGGCAGTGATTTGCCTCCACATGGGTGCTCAGGGTACTGGTGACGTGGGTTTCCAAGACCTTTCCCAAGTAGGGCAGCAGGGAAATGGGACGATAATTGGAAGGGGATGAGGGATCGGCGCCAGGTTTTTTCAAGATTGGGATAACAACCGCTGCTTTGTGAAAGTTGGGGATGACACCAGTGCTGAGCTAGTCGTTAAGGAGTGTGAGGGGAGGGGCAGGGCAAGCCAGGAAAATTTCTCTGAGGACGTGGGCGGGGCCGAAGTCCAGAGGAGAGCCCGATTTTTCCCATTGAAGCAACGGAGGGAGTGAATCCATGGTCAGCAGAGGAATACTGGTCAATTTAGAAGCGGTGGGTGGGGGAGAGGGGTTAACGAATGTTGGTGAAGGGAGGGGTATGTTGATTTTGATCTTTGCAACCTTCTCAATGAAGAATTCATTGAGCGAGTTGCATAAATGCTGGGAAGGGGGGATCGTTGCCGTGGCTCTATCGGATGAAGCTAATTCGTGAACAGTGGCGAAAATTTCTTTGGACTGGGACTCTGCCACTAATATCCTGTTGGAGTAAAAATCAGTCTTGGCCTCGAGAATGCCTTTTTTATAGGCCTGGAGGGCAGAAAGGTATGCAGTTTTCAGTACAGGGCAGTAAGCTCTCCTCCAAGCTCGCTCAGCTCTCCGTGCAGCTAGATTTTTTGCCTTGAGGTCTGAGTTGAACCATCTATTAGCTGCATGGGCCCTTTTAACCGTAATCCGTCTCAGGGGGGCGAATTCGTCGCCCGATTGGGTCAGCCAGTTGATAATGGCTGCCAGCTGGCCTAGGGCTGTGAGGCCTGAGAGGTCGGGGCTGGTCTCAGCCAAGGACAAGCAGAGGGACGGCATATCAGCTTATTGCCCCATTTCCTGATCCAGATATTCTTGCGGAGTAGAGGCTTGGCCTCAGGGGCTAGGGCAAGGGAGAATGAGATAACTGAATGATCAGACCAGGGGCAGGGGGAAACGATGGGGAGTGATGTGGGGACATTTAAAGCCCAGATCTGGTCCAACATATGACCATGGGTGGGGGTGGGACTGTGAATGTGGGGTATGAAATTCAGACTGGCCATGAGGTCAGTAAAGTCCTTGGAGTGGGAGTTTTCAGCGGGGTCGTTGGGCCAGAAATTGAGGTCCCCTAGGACTAAAACGGATGAGTTATTTATCGCCAGTGTGGCCAGGAGATCTTGAAAGCTGGAATTGAAGGAAGGGGTGAGTTGGGGGGGACGGTAAATAAGAACACAAGTCAAAGGTGTCTGGTATGAGGTCGAGCGTGCTACCAGGTAGTCCACTTCCGGAATAAGGGGGGAGGGAAGGATCTGAAAGTGGAGATCAGTGCGAGCTATCAAGGCCACTCCTCCACTCCTGCACAGACTGGAGTGGGAATAGTATATTTTGCCCCTCCACAATTGAACTCTTGCTATACTGTTTCACTGACTGGAGTGGGACTAATAAATGGTACCCCTCTGATGTCATACACTTTCATTGCTGTTGTACTGCCTGGAGTGGGAATAGTAAATGTATGTCCTCCGAAGTCCAGCATTTTCCCCACTATAGCACAGATTGAAGTGGGAGAAGTTAATGTAACCCCTATAAAGTCCAATGCTTTCTCTACTGTTGCACAAACTGGAGTGGAAATAGTAAGTTCAGTCCCACAGAAGTCCAATACTTTACCTAGAGTCGGAATAGTACATTTTACCTCTGAAGTCCAATTCTTTCTCTACTGGAGTGGGAATGGTAAATCTTATTCTTGTTTAATCCAATGCTTTCCCTACTTTTGTACAGACTGGAGTAGGAATAGCAAATTTAACCCCTCCAAAGTCCAATGCTTTCCCTACTATTCCACAGACTGGAGTGCTAATAATAAACGTAATGCCTTTAAAATTCAACACTTTCTTCACTGCTGCACAGACTGGAATTGGAATAGTACAATTTTACCCCTCTGAATTTCAACACTTTTCCTATTTTTGCAAAGACTGAGGTGGAAACAGTAAAAATGAAATGAAATACCAGCATTTGTAGTGGAGAGGTGTCCTGGCGCTGGGGCCATTGGGAAGATTAAGCGAGCTATTGCCCTGTGTGACTTCATGCTGGGCTAACCTGCTGCCAGGGATCGAATCGCAAACCCTGTGGTCAGGAGTCAGGCACCCTGGCCACTGCCCCACACCTATTCCACCTCTCAGAGCAATATTCCTAGACTTTGATACTTTTCCTACTATTGTTTAAACATATCTAATATTAATATTTATTTGTATACATTTATGTTTTTTATGGAAATTTTTGTTATTTATATATTTTTGTGTAATATTTTTTAGTAAATGTACTTTTAAAATATATATATTTTAATTATATTTATGTGTGTGTTTATATATATTACACTACTGGTGGCAGTCACTAGGTAGTTATAGTTAGGACAAAAGTTTCCATAAGAAAATAATTTTTTGTTTTGCCAATAATTTTGGCACCACCTGATGAACCTCCAATTACCTTTCACAGAAATTCCTCTTTTGCTTTAGCTGCTGTGTGGAAAGTGTTGGGGTGATCTGTTCAGCAGGGGCCGAGAAAAAAGGGGGATCCTAGATGGCATTTTCCCCATGTTAAGTCAATGGGGATTTTTCATTTTTTAACACGACTACGGCCCGAACTGCTGAACGGAATTGCACCAAATTTGGCAGAAAGTTACATGTTGGTCCAGGAAGCATTTCTCTGTGATATGGTGTAAATCCATTCAGTAGTTTTAAGATATATATCTTTGAAAAATATAGATAAATGGGGAGTGGGGTCCTTTCAGTGGACTTGCAAATCCTACAAACATTTGATTGGCTTTCAACACTTCAACCAGGAAGTGTTGGCAGCCATCTTGGGACTTGACTTGACGTTGAGTCCCAGAACAAAAGTAAATATAAATGAAAAGGGGGTAGGGTAGGAATACCCTGACCCCACAGATAAGGTGGAGGGGTCCCTGAGGGACCCCGCCCATGAGAATTCTGCAGTGTACTCGCTGGTGGATCTGTGAATCAGAGGGAAAATTAAGAAAAAAAACAAGCTGATGCTCCCACGCTTGCTTTTCAATAACCCACAGGTTGGCCAGGTCCCAGGAGCATATCGTTAATGAAGAAGGGGTAACCGCTACCTCCCCGGGGCACTGAATAGTAGTAATACAGGGGGCACTTCCCCCCTGCTGCCTCAGGGACCGCCAGCTTCCCAGGGCACAGGATAATTTATTTTTAAATACAATGCGTGGAGGCCCTAGACCTCCCTCGCAGCCCTGAGGACCGCCACCTCCCGGGGCAGTAAGAATATGCAGGAGAGTCTCATGACACCCCCACTGCTCTGTGGACTGCCTCCTCCCTGGGGCACTGCTTGTTTAAAAATACGGGGGGCCTACTCAACTCCCCCACTGCCCAGGGACTGCCACCTCTCTGGGTCACAACATTAAATAATAAAAAATAAAAAAAACAATGCAGGGGAGACCCTATGCCTCCCCTACAGCCTTGGGGACTGCTACCTAACTCATTTAAAATAAAAACATATATAAAAAAGAAAAGGCCAGGCCAGGGAATGGGGCTCCTAGGGCCAAAATTGACCCAGAGAAGAGGGCATACAGCCCCCATCTGGCAAGTCGCCGGAGTCCACCCCCCTTCACCACCACTCTGCAAATGCACCTCCTAGTGCAATGGTGGTTGGGGCATACAGTCCCCTTAGATGCTAAGGAACTTCCAGGAACTCCTTCTGTTACCTCCAGTAAGTCCCAGGCAGCAGGATTGCTGAGAGGACTTGGAGGCCACTCCTTTCTCTCCACTCCTTTTTCTCCGCCTCTCGGCAAACTAGCATCCTGGCATGCCTCTCATTTAGGAATTAATTCCACTTTACTCCTGAGAGCCTCAGGACTAAAGTGGACTACTTCCACTAACCAGTAGTGCGTCAGGAGACACGTTTACAGAGTTGTGGGGAGGGGGCGTGACCTATGACAACCTTTCAGCATTCCAGCTGTGTGGGTTTTACTGGATGTGACAGGAGGAGTAGTTAGCCCCCAATGGCTCTAAAGAGCCAAGGGGACTTCATCGCCAACTAGTATTGCACCAGGAGGCACATTTGCAGAGTAGTGGAGAAAGGGGGAATGGCCACCGAACACCTTCCAGCAAACTCACTATGTGTGACTTACTTGAGTTAACAGGGTGGGTAGTTGCCTCTCAAGGACCCTCTGGTTCCAAGGGGACTTTATTCCTCTACTAGTAGTGTGCCAGGAGGTGCATTTGCAGAGTGTTGGAGAAAGGGAGCACGGCCTCCAACAACCTCTCAGCAATCCTGATGTGTGGGACTTACTAGAGGTAACAGGAGGGGTAGTTTGCCCCGAAGGACATCCTTTGGGGCCAACTACTCCTCCTGTTACCTCCAGTAAGTCCTGCACAGTGGGATTACTAAGAGGTCTTTGGAGGCTATGCCCCCTTTCTCCACCACTCTGTAAATGTGGTTTGTTGTTTACTACTGCTTGGGGGATGAAGTCCACTTTACTCCTGTAGGAACATTGGGAGCCAAGAAGCCCTCCAGGTACCTATTTTGAGTCCTACAAAGTGGGATTCCTGAATGGTGGTCGGATGCCCATCCTCCTTTCTCCACTATTCTGCAAACGTGACGACTAGTTAAAAGACATAGAAATTCACGGAAAAAAACAAAGGTTACAGGCACGTTATAGTTAGACTCTGGTGTCATTCATGCAAAACCACAGCTGTTATAGTAGTTACCTAACTTTAACTTGCGCCCCCACAATGCACTGCTCATAACCTCACATATTACATCACTCATGACATGGTCAGTGACATTACTGATAATATCTCAAATGACATCACTAACCACATCACTGATGACATCATCCACACAATCTCTGAAGCATCCACTCACTCCCCATAAAACCTTTCATTCAACCACTCCAACTACCACACTACTGTTCTTAAATTCATTTTCACACACATACCAGTACTTACACAGCCACTTACTGATTTATAGATCAACACACACATGCACTCACTCACTCACCCATACAGCCACTTATACACCCACTCACTCACTATGCAACTGACATATCCCCTTATACACCCATACAACCATTCACAAACTGAGTCAGGCACCTATAGAGCTACTCACATACCTCACTCACCCAAACATTCACTCACTTAATCATACAGATACTAAAACGTATTCACTCACCTATACAGTCACTGACAGAAGCACACATTACCCCATACAGCTACTCTTACATTCACTCACTCACCCATATAGTCACTCATATTCCCCATCATTCACCTGTACAGCCTTTCACATCCCCGGCATACACAGTTACGTACCTATATACCACTGACACATGCATTCACTCACCAACACAGCCATATACATACTCGATCACCCATACATCCTCACACACACATACTCAATAACACATACAGCCACTGACTGACCCACTCACTCATCACTAACCCAAACAGACACTCAGACAGCCGATAGGTACTCAGACAACCAATTACTCACCCATACAGAAACTCACAAACCCACCCACACACCCATACAGCTACTTAGCCAGCAACTGACAGATAAATACACACATTCACACAAGCAGTCACTCACCCACACATTCACTGAGACATCTAATCACTCATTTATAAAGTTAGTCATGCACCTACTGAATCATCCAATTCCAGCAGTCACTCACCCACTCATTCACTGAGACATCTAATCACTCATTTATATAGTTAGTCATGCACCTACTGAATCATCCAACCCTATAATATATAGGATTTACTATTTTAAACTGTACATATAAAAAAAAACTCTATATGCTTGTATGTTTTTCAATAATATTAGTGTGTATATTCAGGTAATCTCTCTTTTTCAGCACAATTTTTCTGTATCTCGATATTGTTGTAGTTGAGAACATGTCTGTTGTTACCATTACCCTGTCCTCTGTGCTCCTTGTCCCAGTCCTTAACGCTTTAAGTGCCCCGCCACTCTGGCAGCCACTTCTTTTAAGATTTACTAAACAGAAAGAAATACATCCCGTAGTCTTTCTACCATCTACTTTGTAATGCCAATAGAAGTGGATGGCCCTTTTCAAATGTTCTTTTTAGAAAACGCAATATGGCAGCCATCTTGGAATTATTTTCTATATTTTTTCTGAGATCATTCCACGATTCATTATGTTTGATATATTTAAATTATATGCACTTGGCCAAATCATTCGACTTTCTTAAAACTAAAATAGTAGACTTCATTAACCTGTGGATTAAGGTTGTGTTGATTAGGGAGTACATTGGAGAATATAGGTCATAGGAGATAATCATCTTTTGGGTTATGGCCAAGGTAGTAAAATGTGTTGCACCCAGTTCATGTGTGATTATTGAAAGTTATATGTTATGCATGGTGAAGGAATTGAGCATTGTTTTGGCTCTTAGGAGATGCTGTAATAATCATTAAATATAAAAGAAATTCTTTAGAATGTGTGCCTGGAAACATGAATTCAATTAAACTGTATTGATAATTTGCAAAGCACAGCGGCTACCACTACAGAGCTGTGGCAACGCTCTGCAGGAGGACACTCATAGAATCATGGTTTATAAACATGCCTCCAGAAGTACTGGACTAGAATATATATTACTGCACCTGTGGCATCCCAGATTGGTAACCTGAATCACAGGGCAGTGGCTAAGATATGATCAACAATATTATCCAGAGTTATTGGCTTGATATAGTAATGAGTCCACCTGCGGCCCCACAGTTGTGTCAGTTTTTTACACATCATGGGAAAACTTCATGTGGCTATCCCTATCACATGGTGTATTGAGGTGTATCCGAGGAGATGCATGATTATTAATTTATATCCTTGGGGGCTTATTTACAAGACCCTTGCACCACCAGTGCATTACCTTTAATATGCAAAAAAGTGACATATTGGTGGCACAAGGAGCTTGTACATATGCCCCTACGGGGACATTTTTGAGAGCCTTGTGCTAGTTTTGCACAACATAAAGTGGTACATGCTTGACGTAGGGCTCTGAATCAGCTTTATGAAGCCACGCTCAGCCACTCTGCATGGATTTGAATGGTCTCATATATCGTCAGTAAGGCGATGCAGCGCAAATCACTGCCTCAACTTACAGGCACTCGGGAGGCAATCTATGGACATTGGGGTGGATGTTTCCATGAAACGCCCATGGATTTTAATGCTGGCCCAGATTTACAAAATCATGTTAGCCTGGGGAAGCACCACATCCTTATGCCTCCCAAGGTGAGGTGTATCGAGGAAAAATATCTTTATTTATCCTCGTTTTTCCCCCTTTCCAGTTGTGCTGCTTTCTGCAGCACACATAGAGAGAGCAAAACATCTCTTAAGATTGTTTCAACAAGTCTGCATGAAACGGAGACAACCATGGCGCAAAGGTGCTATGTTGGTGCTAGGTTGCCAAAATAGTGCCAGCACAGGGAGAAAGGACACAAATGCACCATATTGCATAAATACAGTGCATTTCTGCACTTTCATTTTGGCGTAGGGCAGTCAGCAAGGTGACTTGCTGTACTGCCAAAGACCAAAATCCCACAAATGAGGGCCTATATGGGGGTTTTGTTACATTATGTGACTAAACATTGCAGCAATATTCTTGGGTGTCTACGATTGTGTTGATCTGGCTGTGTCTTTCAGTTATCTGGGCTGGGCTGGGCTAGGCTAGAACATGTGAAGTTTCATTACCTAACTAGCTTTTGGTTAATTCTCCCCCGCGCCGCACGGCCCTCCAGCTGTGTCTTTGCCCCCTCCCTGCTGCTCGTAGTGCCGTTTTGCAGTCTGTCCCCTCCTGTGACCTGTAATTCTTGCCCATGCCTCTGCTGTGTTTTGTATCCTGTGCTGTATTTTGCCTCTGTCTCCTGGTTCGTTGCCCCCCCCTCGCTGCTGCTTGTAGTACCGTTCTGCAGTTTGTCCCCTTCTGTGCCCTGTTATTCTTGCTCTTGCCTCTGCTGTATTTTATATCTTGTGTTGTATTTTGCCTCTGTTTCCTGGTTCCTTGCCCCCCCTGGTGTGGCCCCTGCACCCCGCTTCCCACCGCCGTGACATCGCGGCCCCACCCCCTTTCTTTCTGTGTCCACCCCGCTCCCGCCTCCCAGCTACCCTCCCTCCCACTTCGCCTTAAATGGAGACCGCACGGACGCGCAGCGGGTGCGTCGATTGTGCGCCGAAGGAGCGCCAAAGGTTAGCCCGTCTACGCCAGTCGGCGCCTGGACCGCGCCCAGCGCCAGGACCCCTGGCCCCCGAAGATGCCAGCTCACACGACGGACTTACAACGCCACCACCCTCAACGCATTCAACGCTGGCCGAAACCCCGCCTGCTGCCGAGCCAGCCCGAAACGCACCCCGGACGCTTCACCTGCCAAACTTGCAAGTTCACCTGCCTCCGGACCTGCACCGCTCCCGTCAAGCCGGGCCCCAGCAAAAACCACCTCAAGTGCATCCTGCTCAACACCCGCTCCGTCCACAGACACGCCGTCGAACTCTGGAACCTGCTCGACACAACAGCACAAGACGCCGCCTTCCTCACAGAAACCTGGATGAACGCCTCCTCAGTGCCCGACATCGACACAGCACCCCGGACGGCTACAAGATCACCCGGAGGGACCGCGTCAACCAGACGGGAGGAGGCATCGCCATCGTACACAAGAACACCATTCGCATCTCAACCAACTCCGACGACACCTTCACCGCTGCCAAAACACCTCCACTTCCAGATACACACCAACCCCAAAACGACCCTGAGAGGCACCGTCATCTACAGACCCGGGACCATGGACCCAATTCAGCGAAGACATCACAGACTTCATCAGCCCGCACGCCCTCCCCTCCGCTGACTACATCCTCCTAGGGGACCTCAACTTCCACCTGGAGAACAACAATGACAGCAACACCACCACCCTGCTAGACAACCTCGCCAACCTCGGACACAAGCAACTGGTGAACACCCCCACCCACTACGCCGGTCACACGCTTGACCCCGTCTTCTCAGCCAGCAAGCACATCTCCTTCAGCCACTTCACCGGACTTCACTGGACTGACCACAGCTGCATCCACTTCAGCTTCAGAAGAACTACCAGCCACCACCACCCGCAACAGGTTCCTCGCCGGAACTGGAGCAAGATCACTGCCGAGCAGCTCACTGCCGAGCAGCTCACTGCCGAGCAGCTCACTGCCTCCCTCAGCCAGAACCCCCCCACCAGCACAACGGACCCCAACGAAGCAGCCAACAACCTCACACAGTGGCTGACCGCCTGTGCCGACAACCTCGCACCACTAAAGAACCCTCCTAGCAGACCCGGCAGCAAGAAAACCCCATGGATCACTGACAAGCTCAAGGACTCCAAGAAGAACTGCTGCACCCTCGAGAAAGCCTGGCGCCACGACCAGACCACAGACAACATGACCGCCCTCAAGCACGCCACCCGCAAGCACCACCAGCTGATCCGCGCCACCAAGAAGACAGCACTCAAAGAACGACTGGACAACAATGCCCACGACAGCAAGGAACTCTTCAGCATCGTCAAAGAGTTCTCCAACCCCAGCGCCGGAAACAACAACATCACCCCCTCGCAAGACCTCTGCGACTCTCTCGCCTCGTTCTTCCACCGCAAGATCACTGACATACACAACAGCTTCGGCGCACAGACCACGAACCCAACCACCGAACCAAAGCCCGCAACCACCACCCTCTGCAACTGGACCCCGGTCAGCACTGAAGACACCACCCGCAACCCCCACCAGGTCTTCAACAAGGCAGACTCCATATTGCACCCCAACTCCGGGACATCATCAACAGCCCCTTCCACACCGCCACCTTCCCGGAAAGCTGGAAGCACGCCGAGCTCAGCGCCCTCCTAAAGAAACCAACAGCGGACCCTACCGACCTCAAGAACTTCCGCCCCATCTCGCTCCTCCATTTTCCTGCCAAAGTCATCGAGAAGACCGTCAACAGACAGCTCACCACCTTCCATGAGACGAATGGATCCCTCGACCCCTCGCAGTCCGGTTTCCGAGCCAACCACAGCACCGAGACCGCCCTGATCGCAGCCACCGATGACATCAGATCCCTGCTCGACAACGGGGAAACAGCAGCCCTCATCCTCCTGGACCTCTCTGCAGCGTTCGACACTGTCTGCCACCACACCCTAGTGCAGCGCCTCAACAACATCGGAATCCAAGAGGAGGCACTGGAGTGGATCATCTCGTTCCTCGCCGGAAGATCCCAGAGAGTCCGCCTCCCCCCGTTCAGATCCGAGGCCACCGAAGTCATCTGCGGCGTACCACAAGGATCATCACTCAGCCCTACCCTCTTCAACGTCTACATGAGCCCCCTCGCAGACATTGCACGCCAACACAACCTCAACATCATCTCCTACGCCGACGATACCCAGCTGATCCTCTCCCTAACCAATGACCCCGCCACCGCCAGCGCCAGCCTACACTAAGGGATGAAAGACGTTGCCGAGTGGATGAAGAACAGCCGCCTGAAACTAAACTCAGACAAGATGGAAGTCCTCATCCTGGGATCATCGCCCTCCGCCTGGGACGATACCTGGTGGCCCCCTGCCCTGGGCACCACTCCCAAGCCAACGGACCACATGCGCAACCTGGGCTTCATCCTGGACTCCTCCCTCTCGATGACTAGACAAGTCAACGCCGTCTCCTCATCGTGCTTCAACACCCTGCGCATGCTCGGCAAGTAAGTATGGGCGGAAAATCCGTTCCGCTCGCGGATTTTGCGGATTTTCGGTAAATTCGCAATCCGCGAGATTCGCGAATTTCCCGCAAAATCCGCAAATCCGCGAGCAGCAGATTTTATGGCTTGCTCGCACTGTTCGCTTGAGTTCGTGGCTTCCCAGTTCAACTTCGCGCCCAGCGAATAAGCGCTAAATTGCAGAAATACGATCTTAGCAAAACTGAAACTACTTACCAGGTTCAAAAGTTCAAGCTCATCATTAGTAGCCATTTCCTGTAGTGCTTCCTGAGGGGCCCCTCCAGAGTTCAGTTGCCTACTTGCAACTATTATGTGACCCTGCTCTGACCCTCAGAATAGTTACACAAAGGTCCTGAATTACAGCTAAGGCAGACAAGCAGGAGCCAGGCTGGAAGTTCAAATCCAGTGACACATTAATCAGCCCCTAATTCATTATTGTCAGTTGGGGCAGGGCAGGTGTTGTAACTAATTTTGCAACAATGAAAGCACTTAGCAAGTGCAAAAGATCACTAATCAGGAAGCACTAAGGAAGCAGGTGCCAGCTAAAAAAATATTCTGTGACACATTAATCAGCCCCAAATTAATTCAGGTCACTTGAGGCAGGGAAGGTGTGCTTTGCTTTGCCACAATAATGTACACCAGAGGGTGCTGTGATGAAACAGAGGGAGGCATGGGTGGGCCAGAGGGTGGCATGAGTAGTCAGAGAGTGGCAGTGGTGACAGAGAGTGGCAGTGATGAAGAAGAGTGTCCCAAACAGGCTGGACACGTAGAAACAATAAGTTCGCAAAACTTGCGACCCGACAGGTAAGTTCGCGTTTGCGAAATTGCACAAAACCCTCGCGAACTGGCAGAAACCCGCGCGAACACACACAAAAAAAAATCCGCAAATTGACGAGAATTCGCGGATTTTGCGGATTGCGAGTTCGCAAATCCGCAAAATTCGCGAACGCGATATTCGCAAAATTCGCCCATGCTTATCGGCAAGATCTTCCGATGGATCCCCACCGAAACCAGGAAAACCGTCACCCAGGCACTCGTCACCAGCAGACTGGACTACGGGAACACCCTCTACGCCGGAACCACAGCCAAACTTCAAAAAAGACTCCAACGCTTCCAGAACGCCTCGCACGACTCATCCTGGACATCCCCCGACACAGCCACATCTCCGGCCACCTGAGAGACCTGCACTGGCTCCCCGTCAGCAAGAGAATCACGTTCAGGCTCCTCACCCACGCACACAAGGCTCTCCACAACCTGGGCCCCAAGTACCTCAACGACTGCCTGACCTTGTACACACCCACCCGCCAGCTACGATCGACCAGCCACTCCCTTGCCACCGTACCACGCATCCGCAGAGCCACAGCCGGAGGAAGATCCTTCTCCTACCTGGCAGCCAAGACTTGGAATGCCCTCCCCATCCACCTTTGGATGACCCAAGACCATCTCTCCTTCAAGAAACAGCTCAAGACCTGGCTGTTGGAGCAGTGATGGACCCCTCTCTCCAGCGCCTTGAGACCCTCCCGGGTGAGTAGTGCGCTATACAAATGCCATGACTGATTGATTCTGTAGAATGGTTTTACAAGTCTGGCACACTATAAGTGATGGGCAAGCCATGGGTGCTACACAGAACTTCCAAGGGTCTTGTGTTGGATATGGATGTATGACTTTCCCATGCATGCGTTTACAATGAATGCCTTTACAATTTGGGCAATACAACAAAGACGTCATTACCACTCATTCAAGTATAACGCAAATCACTTCAACGACTTGCTTTAGGGTGCGCTGGAGTTTGGAATAGCATATTTTACTATTCTAACTTCAGTCTGTGCACCTGTAGGGAAGGTGTTGTATATAAAATCCAGTTTTAAGCAGGGGAAACCCAATAAACCCTTGTAGGCTTGGGCAAAGTGCAATTCTACACAAAGAGGTGCTACAAGGGATTTGTTTTTAGATCATTTGGTCTAAGTTCTGAGTTGTACCATAGTAACACTCAACAGTATCCACAGGATAACAGTATTGCTTTTAAGTGAGTAAACGAATAAATGGAAGGTAAGAAGGAAAAGCAGAGCAGGGGGTTTTTATATTTGAAAAAATCTTTACTGAAAACAAATAATGGGAGATAAATATACAAATTAATGATAGCAACAAATCATGAACAAAGATTGAGAACAATTTATCTGTAGTTCATGACTGAAAACATCAGCTCCAAATTACTAAACAAAACATAACCCAAAATGATCAATTAAATGTGGTTACGAATATGTGTTATGAAACAACATTAGTGGAGTTGATGGAATGTCGACGTTTCGGTCTCGGTTGCTGAAGTCAAGAAGACCATCATCAGGACGAGGATGTTTCAATTGCTGAAGCAAAGACTCCCTTAGGGTGTGAGACGGTGTGTCTCCTTTAGTTAGCTGTCACAGAAAATTCTAGTATAGCATCTAAAAAATTCTTAGAGAAACATGCAAACCGCGTCAGTCGGTTGCGTTTGGTGTTCTAATTCACCAAACGCAACCGACTGACGCGGTTTGAAACATCCTCGTCCTGATGATGGTCTTCTTGACTTCAGCAACCGAGACCGAAACGTCGACATTCCATCAACTCCACTAATGTTGTTTCATAACACATATTCGTAACCACATTTAATTGATCATTTTGGGTTATGTTTTGTTTAGTAATTTGGAGCTGATGTTTTCAGTCATGAACTACAGATAAATTGTTCTCAATCTTTGTTCATGATTTGTTGCTATCATTAATTTGTATATTTATCTCCCATTATTTGTTTTCAGTAAAGATTTTTTCAAATATAAAAACCCCCTGCTCTGCTTTTCCTTCTTACCTTCCATTTATTCGTTTACTCACTTAAAAGCAATACTGTTATCCTGTGGATACTGTTGAGTGTTACTATGGTACAACTCAGAACTTAGACCAAATGATCTAAAAACAAATCCCTTGTAGCACCTCTTTGTGTAGAATTGTATATAAAATCCAACAACCAGTTCCCTAAATCAAGTAGTAGTAATGACTTGCTTTGTAATGGAACAAGTTTGTTGTAGTGCTTGTATTGTAATGGCACTGCTTTGTTCTGACAGCATTGTAAACGCTGTTTCCCGTTGGATGCACATTGTCGTTTTCATGTGTTACACGCAATTCATTGCAGAAAATTGTGGAGTGGTTTATGCGATGAAATATTATTTCCCAATATCTGATCTTTTGTTTGTTTAAGCACATTAATGTGTACACTTCTATTGGACTATACTTTTCCTACTGATCACCATCCATACCATTGCCACTGTTGAAGAAGAATGTGTGTTTGACCAGATTTAAGAACATCTAGGGGATCGTTTTATTGCAATCCTATTTTCCATCTCACTTACCATGAATTTAGTTTCATTGTATTTCTAAAATTCGAATTCGTGTGGTATTGTTTTGTTTTTTTCATACACCATAAATGGTATTTTAACTACTGGTGACATACTGACAAAGTACCGGATTGTATTTCCTGCAGTGGTACATTTTGCCCTGATAGTATTGTTTGGTACCACAATGGATGGAAGTTGGCACAATGTTATTTCCCAAAAATCACTGTGATACATTACCACCCCAAATTTCTTCTGGCATGTAAGATGTTTAAGAAGATGTTTTTGCATGGACATGGGTCATTCAACCAATCTTGGTGCAGACATGTAGGTGCCAAATGAATAGAAATTAAGTAATGCACTGGTCACAGTGCTTATTGAAACATCAGGAGGCAATTCACAGGAAGGCATGGTTCACTTCTTTGATCCACATTCTAATGCTGTTAGGCGCAATTTCTTTTTACAGACATTGAGCTGTCACCGATTCACATAATGGCTCCTATTCTATCACCTCCACTCCTTCATGATCCCTTAAGATTCAACGATAGGGCACCACAGGGAGATGCTTCCTCTATTCAAAGGGATGTTCATAGAGATGAGGAAACAGATAATTGGTTGTTTATTATGGGACAATGCAGATGCCTATGTATGTTTGCATGTGGAATTAATATAGCATGCACAGAAGAGTTCTGATATGGTCAAAGTTAAAGACACATTCAACATGTGTTAGGAGGGAGAGCTGATTCGAAAAAAATATTTTACATATAAGTGGGGCCAATTTTGTGAAGTTTTCTCTTCTCCAAACATAATGAAATTGTTTTAATCTACTTGATCTTTCAAACTTTACAAACCTGTGACGTTTCCTAACCAA
Organism: Lissotriton vulgaris; assembly: GCF_964263255.1. NCBI lineage: Eukaryota > Metazoa > Chordata > Amphibia > Caudata > Salamandridae > Lissotriton > Lissotriton vulgaris. The sequence goes on from NC_141696.1 coordinate 28,616,284, forward strand.
AACAGTGGGGAGAATCTTCAGTTTGAGGGAGTCTAGCTGGACGAAAATCAAAAAAGATCATTTTGGGCCTATAATTTCACACACCACTGTTTTTATATTGATAGAAAATAATATCGAATCTTCTGGTTCATTCAGTTGCACTAATAAATGTGATGGACAAACTACTCTGAGGAAATAACCTGCAACAGAAACAATATTACTGCTTGAAATGAAAGTTTGCTCAAATCTAAACATATATTATTCTTCAAACAATAAAACCATCCACTCATCAAATCTTGATACACACTTGTGGACTCCCAACATATGCAAGTCACTGCATGCAGTTCACTTACCTGAGGGAACCGATAGAGGCCTAAAATCCTGGCCTGTGGGACGGATATTGATGACAGGATTTCCCCAACGAGACCCGCAGGCATTGGGCCACGATGACACGTGTACCCAGGGACAGCCGACTGTCTCCCCGAGAGCAGTTCCAAGAGTGCTCCAATGGCCTTGATCTGGTAAGTACAGGAATCATAGATCTGGAAGCCCAGGGTAATGTTTGGTAATAGGTCTGGAGTCTGGTTTATTTCCTCTATGGCAAAAACCATGCCCAGTACATCTCGGTAATACCGGACATGGAACCTAGAGGGTAATGGAGGTGGATTGTCAGTTTTTATCGTGTATGATTTCATATTACTACAAATCACTCAACTGCTAGAGCAAATCAAACACATAAAAAATAAACAGAGACATTTTGAGAAATCGCCAATATATATGAATTACAGTGACTTCATGCAGGTTATATTAAAAATAAATGGAGCAACTGCACTGTTTGAACAAATCTACCAACCAACCAAAGAATTATGACTCACACCCACACTAGAGCTACTTATTGCAAAAGAAAGGTAAATCAAATTCATCCATCCAATTGAGGTTGCTTCACCAGATCACTTCTTCATCATCTTCTCTCCCCACTCCTTGAAAGTAGGAATTTAGACAAGTGCTATTAAATTTCCCTGTAATACACAATTTCAATGACCGTGTAGTAAAACACAATGAACGTCTTGAATAGGTTGGCCTAAACATCACTCAAAAGACAGAACATTAGAAAATCATCACATTGATTTTCAAAAAAACTGAAGAAAAGCAAGAAAGCATTTACAGCTAGATTCATCAAAGACCCGTTTTGCGAGTCTTTAATAGCGATTCATAAGGAATTGCTATTAAGGACTTGCAAAACGGGATTCATGTAGGAATTACAGAAAATATTGTGATTCCTACATCTTCCATATTTGCGATTAGCAAATTGCTAATCGAAAATAAGGAATACTCCCCATTCATTCCTATGGGCCTACAGGCCCATAGGAATGAATGGGGAGTATTCCTTATTTGCAATTAGCAATTAGCTAATCGCAAATAAGATAGCGATTTCAAGGGTGCCAAGAGTGTCCAAAGGACACCGTGTTGCACCCCTGAAATGCAAATTTACACAGATGTTGCGCACACACATGTCCAAAGGACATGTGCGTGTGTAACATGCAACAGAGAAAAATGCACTAAAGTGCTTTTTTCTAATTTTTCGCTATTTACCACGAAGTCAGACTTCGTGGTAAATAGCGACCAAATATTGCGAATTCGCAATTTCAAATTGGTTAATGAATTGCATTTAAGGAATCTCTAATAGAGATTCCTTTAATACAATTCCTCGCAAATATGCGGTTTCGCAAATAGCGATTTTTGCATTTGGGATGATGAATCCCAAGTGCAAAAATTGCACTCGCAAAGGACAGATTCTCAGAATCTGGCCCTTTGCGAGCGCAATTTAGCTTGATGAATCGGGCTGATAGATCTTACAAACTAATTTGCTGATAAAAGCCACAGTGTTAAAAACTGGCATTGCTTTGAGTGGACAAAAGAAGGTGAAATGTATCCACATAGAATGGAGATATGTTAAGTTAAAACCATTCAAAAACAACTTTTGTCAACTTTTAAAACAAGTCACATTTCCTAAAGCAGTATGCCTGTCCAACAATATTAAACAGCTGACTCAACCCCCTGACCAATCATCCTGGCCAAAGTCCTACAGAGCCCAGTTGAATCAGAGCTCAAATGCTTCATTAAAGAAAATAAACTGTTGATGAGTTGAAGTCAAGCTTCTAGTTAGGATGCCGTATGAAGACTACTGTTGTAAAAATAGTTGATGATTCCCATACCCTGTGTCAAGGCAGCTCATGCCGCCTTATTATCAAACATCTATCAGTCACCTTTGATACAGGGAATCACAACACCCTCCCTAAGATTCCCAATGAAAATATGGGTCTAAAATATTTATATCCAGAAAACTGCACACTGCAAAAAAAATAATAACTTCATTTCCGGTCCTTTGTTGGTGCCTCTTGGAGTTTCTTGGGATCAATTCTCTCCTCTTCCCTGTTCAACCTTCAATATGAGGCTGCTAGCCTCTATTCTTAGCAATTCAAGCTTTTCATATTATTTCTATCCAGATGGTTTCCTTTCGGAACAACATGCCCATTGTTTTGAGTGAGCTATAATCCTAGATGTTTCATCACCACCCTAAACGGAGCCGTGAAAACTAAGGGGCATATTACCAACAAATTGTCGAAGAAAGGTATTAGCCACCTTGGCTTAAAGCCTCTCTTCGCCACTTCGGAAACGCTAGACTGCACCATATTACCAAGGATATGGCGCAGCCTAGCGTTTCCCCCTGCAATGGCGATAAGTTTTACAACTTAACGCCAGCGCAGGCAGGGAAGGTTTGTTTATGTGCAGGAAGGTGTTCCTTCCAGCACATAAACAAAGTTCACATGCCATTTTGTAACTTACATGTGTGCTGCTTCAAGCAGCACACATGTAAGTTACAAATTGGCATTTTTAAATGGAGGTTTGTTTATGTACAGGAAGGGATACCTTCCTGTACATAAACACACCTTGGCATTTTACTTTTTCCATGTGTGCTGCACAAAGCAGCACACATGGAAAAAGCAACAAGCACTGGCGTTGCCAATAGGTCTCGCAGTAGGAAAGTTTGAGCTATTGGTTGTGTAAATGACAAAGCCCTTTATGTATTCTAAATGATAACAACAGTGAAAGGCATTGTTATTTGCCATTGTAATAGTTCCACCTGTTGTACTGCGCGATCTATTGGCAACGTGAGTGTTGTGCGTGTGTGAGTGGCGTTGCGTGTGTGAGTGGCGTTGCGTGTGTGAGTGGCGTTGCGTGTGTGAGTGGCGTTGCGTGTGTGAGTGGCGTTGCGTGTGTGAGTGGCGTTGCGTGTGTGAGTGGCGTTGCGTGTGTGAGTGGCGTTGCGTGTGTGAGTGGCGTTGCGTGTGTGAGTGGCGTTGCGTGTGTGAGTGGCGTTGCGTGTGTGAGTGGCGTTGCGTGTGTGAGTGGCGTTGCGTGTGTGAGTGGCGTTGCGTGTGTGAGTGGCGTTGCGTGTGTGAGTGGCGTTGCGTGTGTGAGTGGCGTTGCGCGTGTGAGTGGCGTTGCGCGTGTGAGTGGCGTTGCGCGTGTGAGTGGCGTTGCGCGTGTGAGTGGCGTTGCGCGTGTGAGTGGCGTTGCGTGTGTGAGTGGCGTTGCGTGTGTGAGTGGCATTGCGTGTGTGAGTGGCATTGCGTGTGTGAGTGGCATTGCGTGTGTGAGTGGCGTTGCGTGTGTGAGAGGTGTTGCCTGTGTGTGAGGCATTGGCTGTGTGATTTGTGTTGCCTGTGTGAGTGGCGTTGCCTGTGTGAGTGGCGTTGGCAGTGTGAGTGGCGTTGGCAGTGTGAGTGGCGTTGGCAGTGTGAGTGGCGTTGGCAGTGTGAGTGGCGTTGCATGTGTGCGTAGTTGAGTGGCGTTGCGTAGTTGAGTGGTGTTGCGTTGTTTAGTGGCGTTGCATGTGTGAGTGGTGTTGCATGTGTGAGTGGTGTTGCATGTGTGAGTGGCGTTGCATGTGTGAGTGTCGTTGCGTAGTTTAGTGGTGTTGCGTTGTTTAGTGGCGTTGCATGTGTGAGTGGCGTTGCATGTGTGAGTGGCGTTGCATGTGTGAGTGTCGTTGCGTAGTTGAGTGGCGTTGCGTAGTTGAGTGGCGTTGCGTAGTTGAGTGGCGTTGCGTAGTTGAGTGGCGTTGCGTAGTTGAGTGGCGTTGCGTAGTTGAGTGGCGTTGCGTAGTTGAGTGGCGTTGCGTAGTTGAGTGGCGTTGCGTAGTTGAGTGGCGTTGCGTAGTTTAGTGGCGTTGCGTAGTTTAGTGGCATTGCGTAGTTGAGTGGCATTGCGTAGTTGAGTGGCATTGCGTAGTTGAGTGGCGTTGCGTAGTTGAGTGGCGTTGCGTAGTTGAGTGGCGTTGCGTAGTTGAGTGTCTTTTAGTAGATGAGTGGCGTTGCGTAGATGAGGGTGAGGTGTTGAGGGTGAGTAAGGATGAGTGAGAGTGAGGGTGAGTGAGGTGTTGAGGGTGAGTGATGGTGAGGTGTTGAGGGTGAGGTGTTGAGGGTGATTGAGGTGTTGAGGGTGAGTGCGGGTGAGGAGTTGAGGTGGAGGCGTTGAGGGTGAGTGTGAGGTATTGTCATTGAGTGTGAGTGAGTGTAAGTGAGGGGGTGTGAGGGTGATGGGGGTGATGGTGAGGGTGTGTGAGCGTGAGGGTGTGTGAGTCTGAGTGTGAGTTATTGTCATTGAGTGTGTGTGAGTGTGAGTGAGGGGGTGTGAGTGTGTGAGTGTGAGGGTGAGGAGTTGAGGGTGAGTGCGTGTGAGGGTGAGTGAGGTGTTGAGGGTGAGTGAGGTGTTGAGGGTGAGTGAGGTGTTGAGGGTGAGTGAGGTGTTGAGGGTGAGTGAGGTGTTGAGGGTGAGTGAGGTGTTGAGGGTGAGTGAGGTGTTGAGGGTGAGTGAGGTGTTGAGGGTGAGTGAGGTGTTGAGGGTGAGTGAGGTGTTGAGGGTGAGTGAGGTGTTGAGGGTGAGTGAGGTGTTGAGGGTGAGTGCGGGTGAGGAGTTGAGGTGGAGGCGTTGAGGGTGAGTGCGGGTGAGGAGTTGAGGTGGAGGCGTTGAGGGTGAGTGAGGGTGAGTGTGAGGTATTGTCATTGAGTGTGAGTGAGGGGGTGTGAGGGTGATGGGGGGTGATGGTGAGGGTGTGTGAGCGTGAGTGTGTGTGAGTGTGAGTGAGGGTGTGTGAGCGTGAGTGTGTGTGAGTGTGAGTGAGGGGGTGTGAGCGTGAGTGTGTGTGAGTGTGAGTGAGGGGGTGTGAGCGTGTGTGAGTGTGAGTGTGAGTGAGGGGGTGTGAGGGTGATGGGGGGTGATGGTGAGGGTGTGTGAGCATGAGTGTGTGTGAGTGAGGGTGTGTGAGCGTGAGTGTGTGTGAGCGTGAGTGTGTGTGAGTGTGAGTGAGGGTGTGTGAGCGTGAGTGTGTGTGAGTGTGAGTGAGGGTGTGTGAGCGTGAGTGTGTGTGAGTGTGAGTGAGGGGGTGTGAGCGTGTGTGAGTGTGAGTGTGTGTGAGTGTGAGTGAGGGGGTGTGAGCGTGTGTGAGTGTGAGTGTGAGTGAGGGGGTGTGAGGGTGAGCGAGGGTGAGCGAGGGTGAGCGAGGGTGAGCGAGGGTGAGCGAGGGTGAGCGAGGGTGAGCGAGGGTGAGCGAGGGTGAGCGAGGGTGAGCGAGGGTGAGTGAGGGTGAGTGAGGGGTTGAGGGTGAGTGAGGGGTTGAGGGTGAGTGAGGGTGAGTGAGAGTGAGGGTGAGGGGGAGGGGTTGAGGGTGAGTGAGGGTGAGGGGTTGAGGGTGAGTGAGGGTGAGTGGGGGGTTGAGGGTGAGCCACAAAACACAATGAACTGAGGCACTCATAAATAGATTACTGCTCTGACAAAACCGAAAATAAAAATGAAACCACTGCTGCTTCAGGGCAGCAACTGCTGCATATATTTAGTAAGGGTCCTTCCAAAACGAAAAGCAAAATTGCAAGTGCCGATCCTACTGCCAATGGAATGCATTTTCAAAATAAACGGGAAACAGCGGCAATGGCGCCGACCCACTAAAATTAACAGGCAGCGATGGGTGGGTGGTAGTGGTGGTGGGGATGGCACAAGGAATTTAAGTGACAGAAACGGGCACAAAAGTTCACTTTGTTAAAACAAGTTGCCGTGCACGTTGGCGTCGTGTTCTACAACCCACAAATGATTCAAATCTTTAACTCTCAATCTTGTATGTGGACGTCACCAGACAACCGAAGACATTACAAATATTGTTGTAAAAAACTGGGTTGCATGCAGTAAATTATTGAAGTTGTACTTTATGTCACGTCAGTAATCCTTTATATTGCTTGTGAACCTCAAACTTGTGCCGCACTTTAAATTGCAAAACCGCACGTCAATCGCAGTGTGTGGTCCATTGTGTGTATCTGCATGGTGCTGTGAAGGAGCCCAGTCACCCAGAAGCTCATTTACATAGCACTCTGCACACGTAGCTTTCCCTCCAGGTATCGTCACCCTAGGGTATCGCCTAGTTTAAAGCAAGGTAAGAGACTTACTGGCACTAACCTTCACTGAGGCCCTAGAACCTTCTGGAGCGGTTTACACGCGGAGCTGCACGTTTCGACAGACATCACGCACTGTAGAATGTCCGACGTGGGAAAGGATGGGCGTGGGTTAGGTCACGGGTAGCCTGCCGTGACCTAATTACCACAAACTGGGTCATGCAGTGTTGATTCAGGAATGCATGCCTGCTTGATGCACCAGATATCCAGGAACGAACCGACGACGGGAACGCATAGCGCGATTGGAAGAGATCAGCGGCCTGCATCGCGACAGTGAGCAGCGGCTTCCAGTACACAGCGGGCTGGGCGGAAGTGCAGGTGAAGAGGGCTTAACAGACCGGAAGGAGGCCCTGGCAAAATCACCCCTGGAAGCTCACATTACAGACTCGGCCAGAGGAGTCCCGGACGGCACATACCACGCAGCGGGGATCAGACAAACAAGCTCCCAGGACGCTGCACTGCACAATAACTGATAAGGGGGCAGGATAAACGGAAAAACAGGCGATCAATAAACTGGGACCTGGGAAGCCAAAACGAGCACTTGGACAGGAGAAACGCGACGTGCACCAGAAACAAAAAAATGAAACGCCGGATGGGGGCGGGAAAGCCTGGTGGGAGGCGTGAATGCGCGAGGGGAGGCAGGCGGATTGGGAGAGAAGCCTGATGGGGGCGGGAGAGCCTGGTGGGTGGGCGTGAATGAGGGGAGGACTGGGCTGGGCTTGCATGCGGATTGGGAGAGAAGCCTGATGGGGGCGGGAGAGCCTGGTGGGTGGGCGTGAATGAGGGGAGGACTGGGCTGGGCTTGCATGCGGATTGGGAGAGAAGCCTGATGGGGGCGGGAGAGCCTGGTGGGTGGGCGTGAATGAGGGGAGGACTGGGCTGGGCTTGCATGCGATGCGCGTGCATGTTGACGGGCACTGCATGAAAACCGCGGGCTGAAAGCCCTTTGGTTTGAAGAGAAAATAGCCGACTTGAATTCTCCCCATTTCCCATTCCTGCGGAATGGTAAAGGCTCGACCTAAAAACTAGGAGAAATTAAGCATTTCTCCTCGTTTCGCCACCTTAAGAACAGGTCTGACCTGTTGTTAAGGTGCCACCTACTATCGCCTCTCTTGATAATAGGTGGCAGCATCGAAGTGAATGGATGTGGTGGTGGAACAATTATGCTATTGAGACTTGAATTCAGAAAGACTCTAGCATCTAGCTGCTCTTGAAGTAGGAAGCCATGCAGTTGCTTGGATAACCACCACTGCCGGATGGTTTAAGCAAATCGCACCAAAATGTGTCCCACTGAAGTGGCTATCATTTGAAGCAAGAAGCATCATTAGGTTTGCATGCAGCATACATTAAACACTATTGCTGTGACCGACTAACTAACCAACAACTAACCAGTTCAGGTGGAGAGCAGAGATCCTTTGCTTTTTAAAACACCAGCATTTAAGAAGAAAACAATCTCAACAACTGTTTACTGCACCCCTAGGCTGTGGAACATCAATCCATCAGCCATCAGGACAAGCCAGTCTTATGACACATTTCCAAATGTGAATGTTCCTGATTACAACTGTAATGTTTTTAAATGCCTCCTTTTTTTAATTAATAGTGCCTCATTTTCTATCCAAGATACTTCATTTTATATCCTCTTATTGGTACAGCAATATCTTACCATGCAGTACTCTTCCATGTCGTGCATCACAAGTTAGAAACAGTTTTTTTAGGCAAAACCTTCTGTAACTCATTGGATCTTTTCCATACTATACAAAACCCTCTGAATAAATACATTCCTATGTACTATCAATAAACCTAACTGCAGAGGATGACAAAGACAACCTGTGCAAGTCCTATCTTTTTGTTTAGTTTCATTGACGTCACTCGCCAACGCGGTGGTGGGATTCCATTTAATAGGGAATAGACTAACCCGGAGGCGTTCAGTGAATTTACTATCGGAGGCAGGGAATAGAGGACCTTTGCATTAACTTGCCGGTGAGTTCTGATTAGCATCACGCTATTTTGTGGAATATTGGGCACACTGCCCGTAGTTGCCTTTTTATTGCATTCACCACTACGTCATGTTCTCTTACCGCTTTGTTTGACACAGAGAGGGACAGAATTTGGAGAAACATCTCGCTCTTATTAACATCAGATTATCGCACCAGACAGGTGAGAATCTAGAACCTGATTCACAGAGTGATAGGGGTCAGGGATAAAACTTGATCACAAGTTGGGTTGTAGCATTGCCCATTTTTGATTATCTGTTTGACAGAACAGACCAGGGTTTTCGCTTTCCAATGCAAGATTGTGATTTGCCATGTAGTTTGCCATACGTGACGCCCTCTAAATTGACAGGTGAGCCGTGGTTTGGTTGGTAGGATTCTTTCAGTTTATCATTTTATTCAGAGTTTTACAATTAGCCTTCTCTCTTTTCAGACTTTTTACGTGACACATTAGTCCGAGCACTTATACATGAGTTACAGCTGTGAGTGACAAGTATTCCATCTTTGAATTAAAAGAATTGTTGAGCAACGCTGGATGGAATGGACATATTTCTTTATTTATTTTTATTTGTTAACAAGTGTTGGTTTACGTTGATTATGTGATTGTAATCATTACAGTATTGCATGAATTGAGCAGCAAGAAATTACACACACTCCAGGTGGGGTGTACTTGGGTAGTGCAGACTTTGTCTAAGGCAGAGCGTCTTAGTCTATATCTTCTTTCAGAATCAGTGTTGAGGTAGTACCACATCAAAGTCAGCACACCGATTTGGATTAATTTTGTACATTGTGTTTCTTTAGATTAGTAGCAAAATAGAGTGCACTACAGCTGTTATAGATCATTCATTTTTAGAAAGTGGACATTTCTATGCACTTATAGCTCTGTGTGCCTTGCAGCCTACCTTCAATACACGTCTCGGTGGGTGACAGCTACATTTTGTGCATTACCTCCAGACAGCCACAAACACAGGAAGGCTAGGTGTATCTGGTTTCCCGTCTACATTCATCTACATTCCAATAGCTCTTCCTAGGCAGGAAGGGAGGAAGAGACTGATAACCCCCCCACAGGTAAACTTGGGCCAGGACTAAGTTGAGAGAAAACGTGTGCACTTCAAAGACCCTTCTTTTTGTTTAAATCTTTTTATTAGGGTTTTACATTTCAGGTTCCCACGTGGGACACCAGATAGATCATAGGTCAGTCATCACACATGTAATTGTTATACATCAACTACGAGTACAGTATTTCACCCCTACTTCAAAGGCACAACTGCGTATCAGTTCTGGGTCTCTGACCCCCTAAAAACAGACTCTTCTGAATCTACGACTGAAACCACTAGATAAGCTGATGTGCTGCTTAAAGGACTCCTTGCAGGACTACTGACCTGGAAGGCCTGGTTTTCACTAGTGCTACCCTGATGCCTGCTGCCTTCTGACTCTGCTAAAGGAGAGCTTGACTTCGACTTCGCACCCATGTGTCTTCCAAGGGCTTGTTGGCCTACGTCCTTTTGTTAGGACTCAGGGAAATCAAAGTCTTTTCCCCGATACTGTGCCTGATTCACTGGAAGTAGACTCAGATACTTGCACCAGTGAAACTGAAGCATATCCTGTCTGGTGAATGTAGAATCTGCACATTAACCCTGTTGCAAGAACAGAATCTATGAATCGAACCTGGAGCCTGAGCAGCTTCACCGGAGCCACTGCATTGACCGCTGCCTTGCCGCCACACCTGAAAGAAGAGCGACTCATCCTTTTGACAAGCGTGGAGAAGCCCGGGACATTGAATTTGCAAATTAACGCATTGCCATCAACGTGTGTGTGAAATCAATGCATCCCCTCAACTCTTGAAATTACATTGATGCATGTGTTTGAGACTAGGGTCAAGGTACCCTGCATGGCTCCTGTAACAGAATTGCACTAAGCTGTCCCACTTCACCTGTATTAATTCCTAAGAAGAAGGTGGAGTTTCTACACACTTTTCACTGAAAGGTATGTAGACTGGACTATTGAAGATTGTGGAGAAGTGTGGCTCAGGGGTTAGAGGCGGCAGACCCGGAAGCTGAGATCGGCCCTGGACCAGGTTCAATTCCCCGCCTCGGCGGGTCTTGGGCTAAAAATTCCACGGACTTGATAATTCTCGCTCCGGTGCCTTCTCGACTCACGGGTTCACACTCTGCGACTCTGGGCAATAGCTTGCTTAATCTCCACAACGGCCCCTCGCGGCGGGATGCCTGGCTTTCACCTTGTGGATATCCTGCCGGGGTTATCTCACAGGGGAATACCAGGACGGGTTCCCTAAGCAAGCGCCGGGAAACCCACTGCGGGTAGCTGTGCGCTATATAAGCTCAAATACATTTACATTTACATTTGAAGATTCTGACCAACAACATAGCAGCAACTGATATAATTGTCACGTTCCCATTGTCTTTTGACAGTGACTATCAACGATGGTTGGAACAAACATATATGTCATGAGAGACGGAATTAGCATGTCAGAGTGTGAGGAATGAGTGGTAAGTCAGTGTGGGGTCATAAAATGTTCTTAAGTGATCACTTTCCATGAAAAAATGTACACACGTAGAAATATTTCCTTGTGTCTCAAAGACTGAGATGATGGTCTTTACATATGACGTGTAATGTATTGATGTAACAGAATTGGTATTAGCCATTGTATTATATTGTAAAGTATTGTATATAATTGTATAACACTGCATATACTGTTTGTATTAACTTTTATATTTTTCAATTACTTAATGTATTATAGACAAAGAAACTCTAAGTCAAGATAAGAGAAGCTGATGAAACTGACACAAGGAAACAATGGTTTAATTTCATCAAAAAATACTTTCTTTCAGCCTTGGGAACTCATTAGAGCCCCGTACAAATTATTACAGGTCGATTGGGACATCTTATGCATTTTATGTCTTGTTCTTCCTTGTTTGTTCTTCCTTGTCCCAGACCGTATATAGTGTACAGCATATAATAATCTATTTTTCTAAAAATGTTGTAGTGTAATCCTTGTGTTACTATGTGTTTTGCACAAATTCTTTACAGAATGCCTCTTCATATAACCCTGACTGCTCTGTGCCACACTACCAGGGATCATCACCACCCCCTGTTGTTTAAATATTTTGTCCTCCATAAGCGTGGAAGGGTATGCTCAGACGTGAGTCCCTTGCTTATTGCACCATCAGGATTCAAGCAAGCCGGGCCGAAGACGGCTGTAATGCCTGAAACCGGTCCCCGGAAGCTTGTTTCCTTCCCAGTGAAAGAATTGGCTTGGTAGTTTGTCCTGCCCTGTTCCCATGATGCACTGGGCCAGGGACAGACTAATTTGCATATAACCAGGTTCTGAGCTGGGATGGTGCAGTGAGCTAAAAAACGGTGTTGGATTAAGCCCTGATCTCCTGACTGGGTGAGAGTATTCTGCTTAATTCAGAAACTCTGTCCATCACCACCCCCTGTTGTTTAATTACACTACCAGGGATCAGCACAGGGTGGGTACCTTTAAGTTTGTATCTAGTTTACCCTGACTAGAGTGGTAGTTTCTGCTTGGACAGGGTTCATACCTTAGCCAACCAGAAACATCAGTTCTAACAAACAAATAGTGAGGCTTTACATTACCTTGCTACAGGGAGACATTACATGGGTGGGGTAAGTGCCTTACCATGTATCCTTTGTCAGTGGCGTGTTGGGTACTTGCGCAGAAGCAGAGATGCCTTTTCCCAATGCCCCGTCCAGGAGGCCTCCCAGTACAATTACAACTGCACCTAGGAGAAACTCCCAAAGGGGGAAGGGGGAGTGGATACAGTAATAAAGAAGACACAGAGACTGTCTGTGATTATCTGCCTCCAGTTTTCCTGCTTGACTTCCTCCGTTGTTGAGCTTCTAGCAGATGATTGTGGAAAGTAAACAAGAAAAGACAATACTAAACAACTAAATCTCTATTTGCTCTTTCGTTATTCTTTATCACTATTCTACATACAATAATAATGTAAGACCTTTGCCTCTCTTTTAATGTCTTCGTGTTTTCCAGCTATTTTCTTATTCTATTGCTCTAAGTAGTGTCTAGATTTATTTGGAGTAGAAAAAGATATATCAATAACTTGTTGTGATATATTATGTACTGTCTGCTACTATTTGATATGGTCTTATACTCACTTTCGATTTTCTAACTGTCTCTTTTTAACTTCTGTTTCTTCTGTATTTCTTTAGGATGAAGATGCCAAATGCTAATTTTCTTGGTAAGTATTTACAACTTTCTCTTAAACTGCTTCTTAAAAATTTCTAAAGATTAGAGTTCAAATATTCAATTTCAATAAGTTATGTAATTACTTAGCTTATTAGCCTGTGGTTCGAAGAGTCTCTTCACAGGAATATTTACCCACTGTCTGGTAACACCTTAAGTGCTGATACAGCTTCCTCGACGAGTTTACAGCTTCCAATTTCTATGCGCAGACTCGAATAATGACACTGCCTCCTCGACGAGCTTGCAGCCTCAAATTCAATGCGCGGCGTCGAAGTATGCAGCGCTCCGTGAATTCTGTCCGCGCATGTCTTAACAAGGAACTCTTCTTCAAACAATCCAGAGCGAAAGAACTGCGGGTTGACGACTTCCTATCCGTAGTTGACGACTGAAATTTCCGAATTGCTTCATCGACGAAATACGTCAAAAACACCCTAACTAACTAACTAATTCACTGAGAAGATAGAAAACGCAAGCGTCTCATTGAGAATTCGCAGGTGAAGTGCATCAATGTTCTATCGTGATCGCTTCAAATCAAACTCCCCCCCCCCAAAAAAAGACTAGTTCTGCGCCTTCCATGACTTGTCGGCCATCTTGGAGTGATATACAGCCAGATTCATGAGGCCAAATTGCGCTCGCAATTGCTGCAAATTTGCATTTGCGAGCGCAATTTGAAGAAAAGGAATTCTTGATAGTGAAAACTCTATAATTGCGAATTCGCTAAAGTAAAATTGAGAGTTTGCAAATAAATTTGCAGAATCCAGGAAGAAGCCCATTAGCGAATCGGAAATTGTGAGATAGCAGGGATTCTGCTAATCAATTTTCGAAATCGCTATTCAAGAAAAATTGCAAAATGCGAAAAATCCAAAAATCGTTATTTGCGAGGTGCAATTTAAGGAGAACCCAAACCAGGTGGTAACCAGTAAGGAAAAAAAAACCAACTTTAACAAACTACCAACAGGTGCAGGCCTGACCAGACACACTTAAGGAGATGCAGCTGGAGCATGAGGACTCTCACAATGCCAGGAATCTACATGGTGGTCAGGCGGTGAAGGCTACAGCGAGCAACACAGAACAGACGCAGTATCCAGGAGCGAATATTCCGCCAGCGGATCACCCTTCTGGGCCAAACTAATGAACAAATTTACTCTAAGTACCGGCTGAATGGGGCAATGATCATCAAGCTGATCCGGGACCTAGACCCCCTGATGCAGCACCCAACAAGGAGGACCAATGCCGTGCCCACCCATGTCCAGGTATTGTGCAGCCTGAACCTACTGGCCTCCGGAAGCTTCCAGGGGATAGTCCCTGTTGCAGGGGGGATATCCCAGCCCACCATGTCCCGCTGTTAGGAATTAAACACCTTGACATGCGAGATTGCTGGTATGTGGTCTTTTGCCCAGTTCCCTAAAACTAAAGGACAGCTATTTCTTTTTAGACGCTCCCTTAACAGAGAAAAGAGGCACGGCAGAACGTAGCCGTTGCTTGGCTTACTGTTCCGGTACCACGCCCCCTCTTCACTTCCTGGTTCCTTGCTCGAGTCCTCCGTGGCGTCCTTTGGATTTCTTCGAGTGTTCCTGGACCCTTTCCTTCCTGTATTCACTCATTCCCTGGCCCTGCAGCAGCTAGCTGGTCTGTTACTCTGTGAGAGTGTTTTTGCCGGCATTTCTTGGTTTTTACGCGAGTGTGTTATCGCGACTACCCTTACTTTGCTCACGCATTTTGCGGGCGTTTGTTTTCTCGTTTTTCTTTTCTTGGCTTCTGCTGTATGAATGGTACTTACCCTGCATTTTTCAGTTGTTTATTGTCTCCTGTGAGAGTGAGCGCTCCGCCCTTACCTTCTTTTAGGGCCGGGTGTCTCTCCTCGTGAGTGTGTGCTGCTCCGCTATTTCCACCCACAACAGCCGGCCGGTGCTCCTCATTCCCCTCATTTAGTTTTCGGTTGTGTCTGGTGTGTATGTCCTTCGAGAGTTCTACTCCTCATACCCCAATACTGAGTATCCTGCTTACCTTTACTGAACTCTTCGATAAAGCCCACCTGACTTCCAGTTGGGGTAAGCACACCTGGAAAATCACGCATGTCATTGTCTCCTGTATGAAGGTTAGTGAATTAAGGAGATTTTATGTGTATTGCATATTTTGTTTTCTAGCCTGGACATCCACCTGTGACTCCTGCTGTACCCTGCCGACCCCCTCGTATGAGGAGAGTGGTGGACACTCCTTGGGTAATTCCCTCATACTTTTAGGGGACAGTAGACAGGAGTGTGTATAATTCGCATTCTTGCTTCTGTGTCCTGGAGGTGTAGGGATTCTTCTTCGCTCCCGTGGAAATTGGTTATTCGCCTGACAGAAAGCCAAGCCCACGAATTGTACTTCCCCTGAGCGAAGATGGATCCTGACCCTTCGTTAAGTCCTCTCGACCTCCAGGCCCATTCAAAATAAGAACTCACTGCGGCCTTAGTAGCCCTTCAGTCAGAAGTAGGTAGATTGGGGGTAGAAAATCAAAGACTCTTAGCTGAAGTACACCAGTTAAGAACAGGAGAGAGAGACACAGGTACCATACCTAAAACTAGAAAAAACTATTTACAGCCCGCTAGGTTCACTTTAACTCCCCCAGAAACAGACAAAGGGGCTAGCGGCGATTCCCACATCTCCCCTGTTCAAGTCACAGTAAATACCCCTAACACTGTTCCTCTAGCCATGCTTGAACGATTCACAGGAGATAGCACCAAATATAATGTATTTATGAACCAATGCCAACTCCAATTTTTGTGTAAGACTGCATCTTTTCCCGATGACTCTGCCAAAGTAGCCTTCATAATTTCCTATCTTGCCGGGAATGCAGCAGAATGGGCGGTTCCCTTAGTTCAGAATAATGATCCAGCGTTATACGATTTGGATCTCTTTAAGGAAAAGATGAGAAGTCTCTTTGCCAAACATTCATATATGCAAGCAAGTGATACAGAGCTACTCAATCTAAAAGAAGGCTCCAAAGATCTCTTGTCTTACATTACTAGTTTCAATCGTTTGGTGGCGGAAACTCATTGGCCAGACGACAAGCGAACTTCCTTGTTTTATCGTGGGTTGGGTGATGACTCAAAAGACTTACTCTCCCAAATAGTGAACCCCCCGGAAGATTCTGCCTCCTGGTGACCATCCTGACTCGTCAGAGGCGGTCGCTCATCCTCACTCTGCCTCCCCGACCTCACTGCGGTATCGTTCATTCATCTGCTGTGCTGTGCCCAAATTGATTGATTATTTAATCTTTCAGCTGCTTTGCTGCTTTGTGCTGCGCCCAATTTGTCTACTTATTTATTACACAGCGCTCCTTACTTTAGCAGAGCAGAGTAGCGCTAGTCCAAATCGGACTAACTAGCATACTAGCACAGCGCGCTGTAACGCTGAGCTCTGTCTGCGGTGCCTCGCTTTCACTATTGTGTCTCCCTGTGCCCTAATAGTAGTTTTTTGCGTGTGTTTGCAAGTGTGTGCCCCGACTGCCATTTTGTATAGTACCTTGTTGTTGTTTAGTCTCCCCTCCCCGGATATCCACCCCACCTCCCAGCTGCTCCGCCCTCGCCCCTCCCCCCCACTTCCTTTATATGACTGATGTACTTCCGCGCAGCGTTCACGCGCAGCGATCACGCCCCATGCGCGCCGAAGGTGCACCAAAGGTAAGCCCGTCTATGCCCGTCCGCGCCTGGACCGCGCCCAGCACCAGACCCCCTGGTCCCCGCCTGACCCAGCCCACTAGAGTCACATACGATGCCGCCACTCTCCTCGCCCTCAATCCCGGCCGTACACCACTATGCTGCAAAGCTACTCCAGGACGTACCCACGGCCCATTCGCCTGCCTCCCCTGCAAGTTCAACTGCTTCAGAACACTCACAAAATCCACATCCTCCAAACACAACTCCGACTCTAACCACCTAAATTGCATCCTGCTTAACACCCGCTCGGTCCACAGACACGCAACAGAACTCTGTGACCTAATCGACACTACATCACCTGACATCGCCTTCCTTACTGAAACATGGATGAACACATCATCAGCCCCCGACATCGCCATAGCCATACCGGACGCTTACAAGATTATCCGGAAAGACCGCACCAATCAAACAGGAGGAGGCATCGCCTTCGTCCACAAAAACACCATCAAAATCACAACCAGCTCCGACAACAACCTTGCAACCGCCAATCATCTCCACTTCCAGATCCACACCGACCCAAGGACCACACTTAGAGGCACCCTCATCTACAGACCCCCAGGTACCCGCACTCAATTCAGCGATGACATCACGGAATTCATCAGCCCACACGCCCTCGCCTCCGAGAACTACATTCTTCTAGGAGACCTCAACTTCCACCTTGAAAACAAATACGACAGCAACACCACCACCCTTCTGGACAACTTGGCCAATCTTGGACTCAAACAACTTGTTGACACCCCCACCCATGTAGCCGGACACACGCTCGATCCTATCTTCACCTCCAGCAAGCACATCTCCTTCGATCGCACCACAGCTCTCCATTGGACTGATCATAGCTGTGTTCACTTCAACTACAAAACCACCCTGACCCCCAACCGTCCACTACCTATTCCCCGGAGAAACTGGAACAAAATCACCACCGACCAACTCCTCTCATCACTCCCACCCTCTCAATGGACCCAGACCAAGCAGCCACCAACCTCATGCAATGGATTACCCACAGTGCGGACAAATTAGCTCCCCTGAAAAAAATCAGATGAAATCAGCCAACAAAAAGGCTCCCTGGTTCAATGAGGAACTTAAAAAATCCAAGAAGCTATGCCGCACCATGGAGAAGAACTGGAGAAAAAACCCTACCTCACACAACATGACCTCCCTCAAGACAGTCACCCGCAAACACCACCAGCTGATCCGATCCGCCAAGAAATCAGCATTCAAGGATCATCTCGACAACAACACTCATAACAGCAAGGAACTCTTCAATATCGTCAAAGAATTCACCAATCCCTCCACAGCATCTAACGACATCACTCCCTCCCAAGCCCTCTGCGATGCGCTATCCTCCTTTTTCTACAACAAAGTCGCCGACATCCACAACAGCTTCGAGAATTCTCCCAGCGATCAACCCGCCCCACCTCCCTCAGATCCTACTCCTCCAACTAACTACCTCAACGCCTGGAAGCCAATCACCACTGAAGACACCATTCGCCTCATGAACTCAATCCACTCTGGCTCGCCTTCTTACCCCTGTCCCCACCACATCTTCAACAAAGCTGACTCCATCATCGCACCCCAACTCCGTGATGTCATCAACTGCTCTTTCAAATCTGCCACCTTTCCAGAAAGCTGGAAACACGCCGAACTCAGCGCCCTTCTGAAGAAACCCACAGCAGACCCCTCAGAACTGAAAAACTACCGACCCATATCCCTCCTTCCTTTCCCGGCCAAAATCATCGAGAAAGCCGTCAACAGCCAGCTCACCGCCTTCCTTGAATCCAACAACTCCCTTGATCCATCTCAATCCGGGTTTCGAGCCAAACACAGCACCGAAACCACCCTCATTGCTGCGACCGACGACATTCGAGCACTCCAGGACAACGGAGAAACAGCGGCCCTCATCCTACTCGACCTTTCCGCCGCTTTCGACACAATCTGCAACAGCACCCTTATACAACGGCTCAGCAACATTGGCTTACAAGGAAAAGCCTTGGACTGGATCATCTCATTCCTCGCTGGGAGAACTCAAAGAGTCCGACTTCCCCCATTCTACTCAGAGGCCTCCGAAGTCATCTGCGGCGTACCTCAAGGATCCTCACTCAGTCCCACCCTCTTCAACATCTACATGAGTCCTCTCGCCTCCATCGCGCGTCAACACAACCTCAACATCATCTCTTATGCCGACGACACCCAGCTAACCCTTTCCCTCACCAAAGACCCCAACACCGCCAAATCCAATCTTCACGAAGGCATTAAAGAAGTAGCCGAATGGATGAAACAAAGCCGCCTAAAACTCAACTCAGACAAAACGGAGGTGCTCATCCTAGGATCTTCCCCCTCAGCTTGGGACGACTCTTGGTGGCCTTCCGCTCTGGGCACAGCACCCACACCCACAGACCATGCACGCAACCTTGGCTTAATCCTAGACTCCTCTCTCTCGATGTCCAGACAAGTCAACGCCGTCTCGTCCTCCTGCTTCAACATACTTCGTATTCTCAAAAAGATCTTCCGCTGGATCCCCCTCGAAACAAGAAAGACTGTCACCCACGCATTGGTCACGAGCCGACTGGATTATGGTAACACACTTTACGCCGGAATCACAACAAAATTACAGAATAAACTCCAGCGCATCCAAAACGCGTCAGCAAGACTCATATTGGACATCCCGCGCCAAGATCACATCACCGGTCATCTAAAAGACCTCCACTGGCTTCCCGTCAACAAAAGAATTACTTTCCGCCTTCTCACCCACGCACACAAGGCCCTCTACAATCTAGGACCCGAATGTCTCAACACTCGTCTGTCCTTCTACAAACCCACCCATCAACTAAGATCATCCAATCAAGCCCTCACCGCAGTCCCGCGCATCCGGAAATCCACCATGGGTGGCAGATCCTTCTCCTTCCTGGCTGCCAAGACCTGGAACTCACTCCCCACCCACCTAGGCCTTACGCAGAACAACATCTCCTTCAGAAAAGAACTCAAGACCTGGCTTTTCGACAATTAATGAACCCCTCCCCCTAGCGCCTTGAGACCCTCTGGGTGAGTAGTGCGCTATACAAATGCTTGAACTTGAACTTGAACTTCATTGATCTTGTAGTGAAATTGGATCATAGATTGCATGAGAGGAAAGGATAAAGAACTCGAAACATTGTACCTAGGTTTCTTTTACCTAGAGTTGAGAAACCCATACCAAAAGATGTCCCTGAACCCATGCAAATAGGGGGCATACGCGGTCCTTTATCTACAGAGGAAAAAGACAAGAGAAGAAAATTAAACCTATGCTTGTACTGTGGAAACGGTGGCCATTATGCTAAAGACTGTGCAGTCCGTCCTAAGACACCAAGACTATCAGCTAGCAGTCTTTCTAGTTCGGAAAACTAGAAAGCTTGAGGAATAGAGAGGTCACTTCCTCAAGCTACATCCCACAACAAATCTCTACCAACAAGATACATGTAGTAAAACATTTCAGCTTACCCATTACACTCATGTACAGTTGTAAAAAAACAATTCACCATGTCTGTCCTCCTAGATTCTGGAGCGACAGGAAACTTCTTTGATATTAAACTCGCTAAACAGTTGCGATTGTCTTTTGTTGCGAAACCCCAGCCTGAATCCATATGGGCAGTAGATGGGTCCGAGTTATCTTCAGGGATGATAAGTTATCAAACCCCGTCTATGGTTATTGTTTTTAATAATGGGCATTCGGAAAGTCTTGTCTTTGATCTCATAGACGCTCCTAATTTTGGTGTTATTTTGGGAGTGCCATGGTTACAAGTGCACAATCCAGTTATAGACTGGGTTAAAAGAACAGTCACCTTGATGTCCCCGTATTGTAAATCCCATTGCTACTTAGAAGCCAGAGAACCTGAACTCCCCTTATTTTGTGCCGTCCAAACAGGAGCAGACCTGAGGTTACCTGAACAATATTCAGAGTTTGAAGATGTATTTAGTGAACAAGAAGCAACTAAATTACCTCCTCACAGGAGTTATGATTGCAGAATTGACTTGATACCAGGCGCTGATTTGCCCTGTAGTCGGATTTATGCTTTAACTCCCGCAGAAAATGACTATCTAAAAAACTATCTGGATGAAATGCTAGTGAAAGGTTTTATCAGACATTCTACTTCCCCCGTGTCTTCTCCTTTGTTTTTTATTGATAAGAGGGAAGGTGGACTCAGGGCATGCCTCGATTATAGAGCCTTGACTAAAATCACAATAAAAAACAAATACCCTCTGCCCCTGATTCCAGTCCTTCTGGAACAGTTAAAAGGAGCAAAAATCTTCACCAAGATAGATCTCAGAGGTGCTTACCATTTAATATGCGTCAAACAGGGCGATGAATGGAAAACCGCATTTCGCACTAACTTTGGGCTCTATGAGTATTGCGTTATGCCATTCGGTCTGTGCAACGCACCTGCTGCGTTCCAATATTTTATCAATGACATTCTACGGGAATATATCGACATTTCTGTTATTGTCTATATTGACGACATCCTTATATTCTCGCAGAATGAGAAAGACCATGTGGAACACGTACGAAAGATCCTTACCAAGCTAAAGGAAAACCAGTTGTTTGCTAAATTGGACAAAAGTATGTTTCACCCTACTGAAGTGGATTTCTTAGGCTTTACCATCAAACCTAATGGCCTGCAGATGGATCCCAAGAAAATTGAGGCTTTGGTTAACTGGAAAAGTCCTAACTCTGTGAAGGAAATACAATCATTCCTAGGATTCGCCAATTTTTATCGGTGGTTTATTGATCATTTTTCTGATACAATAGCACCAATAACTCAACTCCTGAAAAAAGGAGTACCTTTTAAATGGTTGACTGAAGCGGAAAGAGCCTTTTGTGACTTAAAAACTCAGTTCACTTCTGCTCCTATCCTTCATCACACAGATAATACTCAACCATTTTTTGTAGAGGCGGATGCCTCTCAATACGCTGTTGGAGGCATACTTTCTCAAAGAGACCCTGAGACAGGACAAATGCATCCTATAGCATATTTCTCTAAAACCGTATTACCAGCGGAGAGAAACTACACTATAGGTGAAAGAGAATTGTTAGCTATTAAGTTGTCCTTTCAAGAGTGGAGGCATCATTTATTAGGATCCCCACATATGGTTACCATTTATTCGGACCACAAGAATCTTCAATTCTTTAAATCAGCAAGAGCCCTAACGTCCAGGAAAATGAGGTGGTTGTTATTCTTTAGTGAACATGACTTTTTAATCACCTATCGCCCAGGGATACAACAAGGAAAGGCTGATGCCTTGTCACGGCTTGGTCATGACCAATGTTTGGAACAAGAACAACCCCGTCCTATAATTCCTGAAAACAAGATACTGGGAGTGGGGGAAAAAGACCATAACCTTCTTGAGGAAATCAAACATCTTCTCCTAGACTTGTCACCGGAAGACTGGTTGAAGGATCCTCTACACACCGTTAGAGAAGTGTTGTTCTATCATGACAACAAATTGTTTGTCCCTGTTTCAGAATTGAGACGGAAGATCATAGAATGGTGTCATAGTAGCTCCTTGGCCGGTCATCCAGGCATTCGGAGAACCACTGAACTATGTCACAGGTGGTTTTGGTGGGATTCTATGTCCAAAGAGGTAGCAGCCTATGTACAAGCTTGTGCAACTTGCACTTGCCAAAAGGCATCACATTGTGCTCCTACAGGACTCTTAAAAAACATAGCCATTCCTCTGAATCCTTGGCAGACAATCAGCATGGATTTTATGACGGATGTACCCCCTTGTCAAGGTTTTACCATGATCTATGTGGTCGTTGATTTACTGTCCAAAATGGGACATTTCATTCCTCTGAAGAAAGTACCTTCCTCTAAAGAACTAGCATCTGTCTTCTTGAAAGACATTGTCAAATTACATGGTTTACCCACTGTCATAATCTCAGACAGAGGTCCACAGTTTGTCTCAAAGTTTTGGAGGGGGTTGTGTTCTATGCTGGGTATAGACCACAGACTATCCACTGCTTATCACCCCCAAACTGATGGGCAAACAGAAAGGACCAATCAAACTGTAGAACAATGTTTGCGTTGTTTATTGACTTCCCTTCCATCCACCTGGGTTCAAGCCCTACCCTTGGCAGAATTCGCCTACAATAATTCTAGTCATTCCGCTACACATATCTCTCCTTTTTTCTTTGTGCAGGCACAACACCCTAGAATGATCCCCATTACAATACACCCTGAGGACTCCTCTGTGCCTTCCCTAGATGAACACCATGCCCAAATCAAGCTAGTATGGGAAACAGCAAAGACAGAGCTAGGTAAAGCCAAAGAAGCTATGAAAAGACAAACTGATAAACACCGAAGACCAGAACCCATGTATACCATAGGAGAGAAAGTGTGGTTGTCCACTAGAAATCTAAAGATGGAAGGGTCGAAAAAACTCCAACCCAGATTTATAAGTCCCTTCCCCATCGAGAAAGTCATATCCCCTGTCACCCTGAAGTTGCAACTACCCCCTTGCATGAAAATCCATCCTGTTTTCCACAGCTCATTGATAAAGAAATATATCCCGTCTATTGTCCCTGTAATCCCTCCTCCACCACTACAAATTGATGGAGAAGCTGAATATGAAGTGAGAAAGATTCTAGATTCCCGGAAAGCAAGAGGCAAACTCCAGTACTTCATAGATTGGGTAGGATAACCCCCAGAGGATAGGTCATGGGAACCTGCAGAAAACATTCATGCAGCTAGATTGATTAAACAATTCCACAGACTTCATCCTGCTAAGCCTGGTCCTCTGAATAGACCTTTGAGGAGGGGTACTAAACACCTTGACATGCGAGATTGCTGGTATGTGGTCTTTTGCCCAGTTCCCTAAAACTAAAGGACAGCTATTTCTTTTTAGACGCTCCCTTAACAGAGAAAAGAGGCACGGCAGAACGTAGCCGTTGCTTGGCTTACTGTTCCGGTACCACGCCCCCTCTTCACTTCCTGGTTCCTTGCTCGAATCCTCCGTGGCGTCCTTCGGATTTCTTCGAGTGTTCCTGGACCCTTTCCTTCCTGTATTCACTCATTCCCTGGCCCTGCAGCAGCTAGCTGGTCTGTTACTCTGTGAGAGTGTTTTTGCCGGACTTCGGCATTTCTTGGTTTTTACGCGAGTGTGTTATCGCGACTACCCTTACTTTGCTCATGCATTTTGCGGGCGTTTGTTTGCTCGTTTTTTTTTTCTTGGCTTCTGCTGTATTAATGGTACTTACCCTGCTGTTGTTTATTGTCTCCTGTGAGACTGAGCGCTCCGCCCTTACCTTCTTTTAGGGCCGGGTGTCTCTCCTCGTGAGTGTGTGCTGCTCCGCTGTTTCCGCCCACAACAGCTGGCCGGTGCTCCTCATTCCCCTCATTTAGTTTTTGGTTGTGTCTGGTGTATGTCCTTCGAGAGTTCTTCTACTCCTCATACCCCGATACTGAGTATCCTGCTTAACTTTACTGAACTCTTCGATAAAGCCCACCTGACTTACAGTTGGGGTAAGCTCACCTGGAAAATCACGCATGTCAATGTCTCCTGTATGAAGGTCAGTGAATTAAGGAGATTTTATGTGTATTGCATATTTTGTTTTCTAGCCTGGACATCCACCTGTGACTCCTGCTGTACCCTGCCGACCCCCTCATATGAGGAGAGTGGTGGACACTCCTTGGGTAATTCCCTCATACTTTTAGGGGACAGTAGACAGGAGTGTGTATAATTTGCATTCTTGCTTCTGTGTCCTTGAGGTGTAGGGATTCTTCTTCGCTCCCGTGGAAATTGGTTATTCACCTGACACCCGCTGCCTAAGGAGATTCCTGGATGCAATGCCCCGGCTACACCACTACATCTCATTCCCCACCACCCAACAGGACTTGAATGACACCAAGCTTCATTTCTACAACATTGCGCAATTCCCACATGTTATAGGATGCATTGACTGTACCCACATCCACATCTGCCCACCAGCACAAACTGAATACATGTACCGCAACCGCAAGTCCTACCTCTCCATCAATATCCAAATGGTGTGCAACGCCAAGACTTTCATCACGGACATAGTGGCACAATATCCGGGGAGCACACATGACTCCTTCATCGTCCGGCACAGCGGCATGCACACACGACTGGCCAGGGGAGACTTTGGCGAAGGACACCTACTAGGTAAGTACACATGCCCCCAAATAGTACACTGTGATCATGTATCTGCGCAGAACAGGCACTCACCCTGTGCTTCTTACCTTCAGGTGACAGCGCCTACGGTCTACGTGAGTACCTCCTCACCCCATACCTCAACCCTGCCACACCACAGCAACGGCGTTACAATGCTGCACACATACGCACAAGGAATTGCATAGAGAGGACATTTAGCCTATTGAAAAGCCGTTTCCGCATACTTCACAAGACTGGTGGGCCATCAAATACACACCTGAGGTCTGCTGCCGCATCGTGGCCGTGTGAGCAATACTCCACAACATTGCTACCAAGCGCAGGATACCAGTGGAGATATCTGGCAGTGAGTTGGAAGGGGACAACCGCCCACCTCCACATGTGCGTTATGCATGCGAGGAAAATCCTGCTGAAGGACACAGCACCGCAACCACATCACTATTAACTGTTTCTAGTGCACCCATACCCCTAACACAACACTGCACTCATGCATGACAAATGTAATAATGACATGAGTTGGATTTAAGTCAGACCATAAATCTTTATTGTCAATGCACAATAAAGTGGCCTTTTGTTTCTATCGTGTCACATGAGGACAGTATTTCTTCATACCTCCCCATGCAGGGGTAGAGGGCTTGCAGAGGTGTCCAGTATGGCCTTACCGACAGTGTCCAAGTTCTAACTGGCGGCTGCGACGAGACGCACCAAGTCATCTCTCTGGGTCCTGAGGGACGGTGTTTGCCCGAGATGATGCTGTGGGCCTGCTGCTGCGGCGACGTGCTGGCACAGGCGGCAAGGATATGCTGCTGTTTGTCGACGCAACCTCGCTCACATCGTCAGGACCCCTGATTCTCCATGGGCAGTGGGCTGGCAGCCGAGCACTGCTGCTGTTAGCAGATAAAGTGACCTGGCCAAATCCTGGCAACACTGTGCCTGCGTGACAGCTGTGATGTCGCATTACCTACAATGTGGTTCGACCTGGTGTAGGCTGACAGGCCGGCCAGTTGTTGGTGGTGGCTGCAGCAGGTCATGTCCTGCTGGGCTACCAGCAGCTGGCTGTTCTCCCTGACAGCAGCGGCCATCTGGGCCACATTTTGGGCAGTTGCCTACAGCTGTGTTTGGATTGCTGCCAGGTGACGCGCCTGGGTATGGTGCACCGCCAGCATACGGCATTCAATGGCCAGGCCAGGACCAGGAAGATGGAGTGCCCTGCCCATGCCTGTTGAGGCCTGACGCTGCTTGCGCCTCAGTGGGCTGTAGTGTGTTCTTTCTCCAGCTGTGCGCCTCGCCTGCCTCCTACGCGCTGGTGGTGTGGCCTGTACCCCCGCTGTGGGTGTCTGTTGGGGTGTTGGCTGGACACCTGTGGCTGCAGGGGTGGCCCTGTCCACACGGGGTGGTGGTGGTGGAAGCACTGCAGGTGGCTGTGATGGACCGAGTTGTTGATTGGACTGGCCCTCACCCTCAGTGTCCTCCTGGTTCTCTGTGATGTGCAGGGCCTCGCTATCAGTGCTGGGTTGGTCGACAGCACCTGTGAAGTAAAAGAGTGAATGATTAATGTTATGTCTCATGCACATGTCACCACGGACAGACAGTTCAGGGAGTGGATCTCCACCTCCCTCGACTCTATCCTCCCCATAAAAACCCGTGAGGACAAAAACGGGAAAATAGGATCAGCCCCATGGTACAGCCCAGAACTTAGAACTCTTCGCAAAGATTGCAAAAAAGCGGAGCGACTGTGGAGAAAGGACTGGCTTCATGCCAGCAAGGACGCCTACCGTAGGTCAGTGAGAACCTATAAATCCGCCCTGAAGCTCGCTAAAGCTTCTTACTACAACGCCAGAATAAAAAATTCCACTAACTCAGCGAGAGAATCTTACCTCATCGCCAAAGAACTGCTGAAAATACCAGCGCCCCCCTCTTTGCACATACCCCCTCCTGACAGAAGTGATGAATTGGCAACCTACTTCGACTCCAAAATCGCCCGGATCCTAGCCTACCTCCCACCTCCCAGTCTATCTAACCACACGGACAATGAGGCAGCCACCAACCCTACAGGCAACACCCCACACCCACAGTTGTCCACATTTAGGGCAGTATCTCTGGACAATGTAGGAACAACTTTGGCCAAGATGAAAAGCGGCTCTCCCCTTGACCCCGCCCCCATCAGATTCCTGAAAACAGTGGCCCCTACCATAGTGCCCACTATCACGGAACTGATCAACATCTCGCTATCCCAAGGCTCTGTCCCTCCGAGCTGGAAGAGTGCTGTAGTCAAAGCTCTTCTTAAGAAACCTCAACTGCACCCCTCCGATCTGGCCAACTACAGGCCGATCTCGCTCCTCCCATGCATTAACAAGATGGCCGAGAAACTGGTCAATGTGCAACTGTCCCAGTTCCTCGAATCCAATAACCTTCTGCGTCGGTCCCAAACTGGATTCCGTCCCGGCCACGGCACGGACACCGCCCTCCTCGCTGTCATCGAGGAGGCAAGGTGCATTCTGGATTCAGGAGGATCAGTGGCTGTGATCCTCCTGGACCTCAGTGCAGCCTTTGATACGGTGAACCACCGTGTCCTACTCCACCGGTTGGCCGGGGGAGGAATCGCGGGCACCGCGCTCGCATGGATAGAATCTTTTCTATCAGGCCGCTCATTCCAGGTATGGGACGGCAACTCCCACTCAGCCCCTCTCCCCCTTTCTAGCAGAGTCCCCCAGGGGTCTTCGCTAAGCCCCACCTTGTTTAATGCATACATGGCCCCTCTTGAGGATGTTGTCGCCCCATTCGGTATAAAGATAGTGAGCTACGCGGACAACACGCAACTGGTCGTCTCACTCTCACACCTTGACAACCACCCAGACAATCTGTTGAACTGCCTCCAGGATATCCACCACTGGATGTGCGAGTCATCACTAAAGCTCAACGGATCGAAAACCGAAGTCATGCTCATGGGTAAGAAATGGACCACCATCCCCCCATCGGTCTGGCCAGACGTTTTCGGCGAGGTGCCCACCCCGAAAAAAGAAATCAAGACATTGGGAGTCTGGCTGGAACCTGAGCTGTCTATGAAGACCCAGGCAGCCAAAACAGCAGGAACCTGTTTCGGACTCATGCGATCCATCCGCAAGATCCTTCCACTACTTCCTCCCTTATCAAGGAAACTCCTGGTTCAAGGTCTGATCCTTGCTCGGCTAGACTATAGCAACGCCGTCTACCTCGGAGCCCCTGAATCTACCCTGGCAAGACTCCAGCGCACTCAAAATGCGGCTGCCCGGCTCCTCATGAGTCTCCCCTCCAGAGCCTCTGCCAGACCAGCGCTCAAGGCCCTACACTGGTTTCCAGTGCGTCAGAGGATAGAATTTAAGGCTCTGTGTACCTCCCACAAAATCCTCCACGGTCTAGGCCCTTCTATCCTGAAAGACATGGTCACCCCTACAAGGCCCCCAGACTCCTGCGCTCGGATAACGAACGCTTGGCCATAGTCCCTAGATTTAGGAAGGTACGCACCGGCGGTCGACGCTTCGCAGTAAAAGCGTCCTCAGGATGGAACTCACTCCCCCGCAGCCTGCGGCTGGAACCCTGCCACCTGCTCTTCCGTAAAAAATTGAAAACTTTTCTTTTCCCCAAATAGCACCACTTCCCCCCCCACCTCCCCCCCCCCCCCCGGTCTCCACAAGTTTTACAGCGCGGGGATGCCTCCGGGTCACCAGGCGCTCTATAAATCGCTAAATAAACTAAATACAATAAATAAACACGAGATGTTGATACATGCATGCAGGCTTGCTTTAACTGACTGGCTTTTGGAATTACTTTGATTTGACAGGTCTGGCTGTGTTGAGCTATCTGGGGAATTATGATTTCACTACAACTACCACAATGCAATGGGGCATTTCAGGTGTGCATGGCCTGCATTACTGGGGATGTCATATTGCTAGCTCAGGAGTCATGGGCATTGTTGGGGGACAGGGTCGCAGTCGCATGGCACTTACCTTCTGATTGGTGGCTGGGTCGGGACGAGTCCAGCTGGATTACCCCCACGCAGGCTTCTGGTGCGATGGTGTCCTCTATGAGGTCCTCCAATTGAGTGTTTGGTGTGGCAATAGGATCTCCTCCACCGGTGGCCAGTTGCTCCCCAATGCTCTTGGCAATGCGCTCCTTTGCACTACCTCTCAAGTCGTAACAGTGCTTCTTGAGGTCATCAATTGACCCCTGGCTCACCCGGACCGAATTTACTTTTGCGTGGATGCACAGCCAGATCCAGCACTTGTCTGCCTCTGGCACCCTCCGGGAGTCTTTGCCGAAGAGGCGTCCATGGTCCTTGCAGACCCCCTCAATCAAGTACTCGAGCTCTTGTTCAGAAAACTTGATTTTTCTCTTCCTCCCTTGCCCACTGCTCCCTGCTGCTTCCTGGGACATGTTGAGGATTTGTGCCTTGCTGGGGTGCTGCAAATTCAAAGGTTTGGAGCTCTTCAGAATGCTGCTTCCACTGTCTGGCTCAGTGTTCTGTTTGTGGGTAGGAAAAGCCTACTTCCTGGTTGTGATGTCATCAATAGGCTCGAAATGCGACTTCCCGTTTTTGCGATCTCACAGTTAGCGAAATCGCAAAATGCGATTTCCCTAATTGCGAGATCCAATTTCTACATGGAAAAATGCCGATTCTGGGAAATTTAAGCGATTGTGGGAAAATCGCAATTGGCAATTGCGGCCAATTGCGATTTGCTTTTTTCTATCGCATTTCTACATGAATGCCCTTCTGCGAATTTCAAATTGCGATTCGCTATTTCTCGCAAATTACTATTCTCAGAATGGCACTTTTATGAATCTGGGTGATAGTCTCCACGCTTGTCTCCAGGTAATGGCTCTGACTTTCTGCGCATTTAAAGCTGTTAGTTCTCGGTGTGTTGTGCAGACAGAAATATTCTGATCTTCTGGGATCCTGACATCCACCCATGGGTTTTGACACAATCCCAGATACATAAAGGTCTGAAGACCTGGGGGCATATTATCAACAAAGGGCGTTACATTATCGCCGCTTTTATCGACAGGAAACTGCCGATAAAGCGGCGATAATGGGTTTGATAATATGCTCTATTGAATTCCAATCGAAGCCCATGTTAAATGTCTTCACATCTAACATGGGCTTCGATTGGAATTCATAGAGCATATTATCAAGCCCATTATCGCCGCTTTATCGGCAGTTTCCTGCCGATAAAAGCGGCGATAATGTAACGCCCTTTGTTGATAATATGCCCCCTGGTATTATATTTGACTCATATTTAAAAAGAACTTGAGAATTCACTGAAGAAACAAAGGTTAAAGGGACAATATAGTTAGCTCACAATGTCACCTAAAATATTTAGGGGCAGAATTATGTCGGACTTGCGCCACTTTTAAGCCGTTGTTGCGTCACACAATGGCGGCGTAAACATGGCATCCCTGTGACCCATTTACAACGTGACGCATCTAGGCAGTTGCGTCACATTGTAAAGCCCTGCGCCACTTGTGGGAGTTCTGGCACAGGGTGGGCGTTCCGGGGCAGGTGCGCCTCGCAAAAGTGCCTGCGTGAAATCTACAAGATTTCACGCAGGCACTTTTACGCCAATGCTGCATCAAAACCCTGCGCCTGCTTGAAGCAGGCGTAAGGTTTGATGCAGCATTGGACAAATAGGACCCCCCAGAGCACTGCTGGAGCTGCGTCGCGCTTGCGACGCAACTCCAGCAATGCGCCGCCTTTACGGCACAGATGCGTCATGCATCTGTGCCGTTTTTGCCCCATGGTGCGCCGCATTGTAAATGCGGCGCACCGTGGCGGAGCTGTGGCCACAATAACTGGCGCATCCCTGGGGTTGCGCCAGTTATTGTAAATCTGCCGCATAATTTTAAATGAACAAAACCACTGAAATTCACCAGTTATAGGTGTCTCAAGTAACAATAATTCATATCCTAAAGTAACCCTTTACCATGCACTGCTTAAAAACTAACATATTACATCACTCATGACATGTTTGATGACTTAATTGATAAATTCACCGCAACATCTAAAATGACATAATTGACGACAAAGCAGTGTATTGTGGGGGCACAGGTTAGCCAGCAGCCAGGTATACAGCAGACAGTGTGCACTATTTACCCAGCAGCCAGCTACATAGTAGACATTCTTTTCCACGGGTCCAACTGCTGAACACATAGCAGCAAGGTGTCACTATTTAACTTTAAATGGCAGATATGTTTTACCATTAAGGCACTAGTAGATACCTAGGTAGGTAACAGATAGTCTGCATTATTTGGATGGTGGACAAATACAAATCAGAGGAGGTTTATTGGATGCCCCACTGTATAGCAGTGATTCTTTACCCTTGGTCCATCAGTCAAGAAATATCAGAGAAACCTTCTGATGCTATAGAATGGATCATATTTATCAACCAGTCAGGGTGAATTTTAGTTTTTTTTTCTACTTGGCTACTTGATCATTTGTACATGATCTCTGCTATTTTAACTGTTGGCCAGCCAGATGGAAGATATAAATTACCATTTTCCTAAAAAACATCCACCATGTAAAGTTTTTTCTATTTGCCTTGCCACCTACTAAAGGGATAGTTATTTTTTACATCAGCAGAATGGTACATAAGCTCTGCTTTGTAGTACACTATTGCATAAATATTGCATTTCTTTGCTATTTCCCCGCAGCTAGTCAAAAAATAGAGTGTGTCAGCTATTATACTGGTTGGTGGAGAACAGTGATCCTTCTTTGGTCTCTGCACAGCTATTCTCTAAATCTTTGCTATTTCACTATTATACAGCCAATGACCAAATTGTGCATAATTGCGGCAGATGGTGAAGTTTTTTTGCTATAAGCACTGCCAACAACTGAATTAGGGAGGATTCCTGCTATTTTGGCAACTGTCAGGATAATAGCTATTTGCATGGCCATTGACCAAACAGTGCATAATCTCTGTTTTTGTAATCAGCAGTCTGGTAAATAATCTTGTTTCTATGATAATCTGTTTTATTATGAAGTTTGTGATGTTTCTGTGCTTCTTGGGCAGTCTCTGGCCACATAATGCATAGTCTCTGCTATTTAGTCACTGATTGGATAAATACTTAGGTTATGTTGCTATTTACTCATCCTCAGGGAGCAGAGTGACATTTCTTGGCTATTTGGGTGGCCGCCGATCAAATGCTGCACAATCCCTGCTGTTTAGACATGGCCCTGGTTTATAGTGAATTGTTTTTGCTATTTACATAGCTAGTGGAAACTTAGTGTATAATCTCTGCTATTTAGCCAGCAGCAAAGCACATTCACTGTTTAGCAAGGGGCCACCACCATTCCACAAACAGCTGTGCCAGGCCATATCTCAATGCCTCTTACACACTGAAGAAGACATGATCTCTGGATCTTTTCCAAAATGAAATGAACACTGTTCTTAACACACACATTAACCACCTTAATAGAAAGCTTTCAAACTGAAGTCTAATTCTGCTTCACCTGACCCGCTCTCTTATAAAGAGACAATGAAGCATCTCTTCAGAATTTTAGCAAAGTAACGTTCTTGTGGGTTTCAAAGCAAATCTTTCCTTTTTTCATAACATGACCTTCGATCCTTCAGTGCACTATGAAATTATAATTCTTCTCCAGTGACATTTTAAAATGTGATTCAAATTTAGATGCATTCTCTGAATACTCAAAAGTGGGACTACAGTCACAGAAGTTTGCTAAAACATTGAAAAAATAGAAATACTGCAAAGTTTTATATCCTTGGATTTAAATAACTGCCATGTTTCATGTGGGTATGAGCAGATGTGGTTCCTAAGCTCCCTGTGCCACTGGATCCAAGCCATTCCTGACAAATAAGCCCTAATAAGGGTGAAACTGGTGCTGGGCTGCTTGTTTTCAGGTTCCAGGAAGACCTGACTTGGCAGTTCAGGCTGGCCTGTTCCCATGAAGAGCAGGGTCAAGCTGATTTGCCTATGGCTGAGTCCAGGTGTGGGGTTACGGTCAGCCAAAAACAATGGATTGGGATCCGGTGCGAGCATTTGCCTCTGGCTAAGATGAATACAAGCATTCTCTCCATCCCTTTTGTGTCTACTTTTTCAATGTCAAGTAGCCCAGAGCATCACTTTGTGCAGATGATGTATTGCTATCATTTGTGAAAAAAAGACACATCGGTGCCATCCCTGCTAACTGAATTTTCCACATTATCTGGTCACAGGATAATTGGAGTAAAAGTGATGAACCACCATGTCAAGGATCACAGGATAAGGTATTCATTAATGATTTCACCTTCCAGTGAAAACAAGATGGACCAACATGCCTAGGTGTCCTCATCAACAGAGACCTTGAACCCATGATTGAAGGCATGCCGACTCCTCTGATACCTAAAGCAAAACTAGGATCATGCTCAGTGGCAGAAGGGCACAGGCAGTGAAAATGTTAGTGGCTCCATTAGAATGCTACCTGTGTGCATGCCAAAGAAATTGCATTCTGTTATTTGTATGGGGAATGTAAAGCATGGAAGAAGCACCTACAAATTACAGGCAAACAAGGATTCAGGAGTCCTCTGATGATCCCATATGGATTCCTACTGCGGGCACATCTGCCTTTATAGGTAAGTGACATACGCTTCCAAGATATCAGCATGCCCCTCTCTGGGTTCACCTAGGGAGGGAAATATACATCCTACGGGCTCCTTACATGTCTATATTGTAAACTCTGTTTACTATTATGAATGACCCAATTATCCGCTCTACCCTCAGGCTTAGAAAACTAAGGCTTCAATTCAACCCCTTCATCCATGATGGTGCTCCCAAATGGGGGAACTCTGTGTTTAGGTAGGTAGGAAAGGTGTACATAAGGAAACGTGGAAAAGGCTTGGTGTGGACACACTAGAGAAGTTTCTTGTATCTGGAACATTTAAGGTCTTTGCAGCTCTGAGAATGGAATTTGGCCTAGAAGAAACCATGTCTGGGAATATAACCAAAGTGGATCCTGTCTCAAAAGTATGTTCTCTAATACCTCCATAGATCTGCCCTCTTCCACAATAGTGGAACACTTGTCAAGATGGGACAACCACAGGGGAGTTGTGTCGGGCATACATAGTACTGTCATAGCTAGCACCTTGCTGGACCTTTTGAGGACTCACTATTTTTGATGTAATGGGTTATACTACGCCACAAATATTTGAAGGAAGACCATTTAGAGATTTTAGTATCCCACAAATCAGGTTTAAGAGAAGGAAGTCTAAAATGTAGGTACTTTAAAACACTTAAACACTATCACTGGACAACAGCCATGCTTAAACAGACTGGCCTTCTCAGATACCTCTTATGTTGGTAATGCCAACAGACTGACGGTACTATTCTGCTTGTGCTCTGGCCCTGTCCCATCCTAGTCACATGCTGGATGAAAATATAGAGAACACTATGTTAAAATGGTGATCTTGTTCTCATCCCTTCCCCAGGCTAGAAGTTCTACAGCATACAACTGGCCTTCAGAAGATCTCTTGTCATTTGAAGAGAAGGTGAGCAACCTGACTGACCACAACCTATGCCACTGTGATGTCCTGATATACCATCTCACAACAAATAGGTAACTAAAAGAAATTGATGACATCCTACAATAAGTTCATTTATGAAATGAGAACCAGAAGTGTTCCTCCAAATCGACTGCTCTTCCTACATGACAATGATCAACAGAATGATGCCTTTTTCATCCTCCTTCTCACACCTCCTTGCTTCCATACAACCTAGACATTCTAAGCTTCCACAATCAAGCAACAAGGCAGGTGGTGAGTGGACCCTAATCAGGGTACCTTCTCCTGTGATTGTTTCCTAGTCTCAAGGGGGAAATTAGAGTTTGGCGGTTTAAAGTAAGTAATTCTTTAGCAAGAGCTGGAGCTCATGTGAATAAATGAGGAATAAAGGAACACCCACTACAGGGTGTGCCAGGAACACAAAGGTGAATACATATAATAGAGGAAACCTCTATAGAAATGAGAAACTTCACACGCAGAAAGTTTAACAATTCTAGTTGTTTCACTATACTATTAGAGTAATTTGGGAGAAATAAAACACCTTTTTCATTATCAAAAACATTTTAGTGTAACACAAACTCTTTGAAGATGATAATACCTATGTAAATTACAAATATCTTTTTTGCTCCATTTCATGTTTATAGACAAGTCTTGGTTATAATTTTGATATTCATGAAATATGTCTGATGTACTTTTCACTGCTTGAAATGAGAATGAAAGCATGTGTGTGCATCTGAACCTACATGTATTCTCGATAGGCCCAAAGTCTGATAAATATCCCAGAATAGCATTTATTTAAAACCCTGGTTAGGGCCCTTTTCCTGCTACTCATGAGAAGTGCACCAGACTCCTATGTTACTGGTATCAAGTGCAGAACCAAGAGTTTATGATTTAAATGAACTTGGCAAGAGAAGGGATTATAAAATCTCATGTGATTCTGTTGCAGGCCATATTGTACTCATGTCAGATTGGTGCTATTGGTTCTGACAGGTCGGGTCGGTAGGACCTGCCTTGGGGAAATATATGAAAAAAGTTAAGGTGTTCCTCAACTGCACAGAGTAAGTTCTAAGAATATAAGTCCTCAATATTAAATACGTCTGAAACAGTTAGTGTTTAAAAAAGTAAGCGCTGCATGTTTAAGGAGGTGTTGTATAGTATGAATTAAGTGATTTTATTAATTTAATTGTTATAATACTCCGATTTAAAAATGATAGTAAATTGTATGTATACCAAGAAGTAATATGTTTATTGATACCGCTGTGCTATGTATCTGTTGCTGTTTTTATTTTATCCTTTTTAGTAAGACAAGAGGAAAATTGTACTTTTATGGTTGTAACAAACCAAATAAAGTTTGTTTTGACTGACTGACAGTGGGGATCCATTGATTCCAATAATGAATCAGTGGGCGGTCTAAAGAAGTCAAAAGGTTAACAAACACTGCTTTAGAGGATAACATTTTTAAAGGTGTATGAATTGGTTTCGCTTGGTGATATCACTTACTGTTATTCCTTATATAGGAATAAAAGTTTGAAAATGATCACATAATATCTGGAGGTACTGTCCTGTAATACTTTCCGTGATAAACTATTCTTACAAGCTATCTTTCAGGATGGCTTTATACAGACTCTGAAATCCAGGTAATATCCTCACAGGATATCTCCTGTACTGTTAACTATATACTGTAATGAACTTAGCTGGACACCACATCTGTTAAGCGTTTTTTACTTTATATCGAGGAAGATCTTTGCTCTGCCATTTATAATAATTGAGTTCATGACTCCTTTGCCTTTTTGCACATTGTCACTTTAATTGTATCTGTATGAATTTGAAGTGTGCTTTTATTTAGCTTTTAACAGTATACTAATTTTAGATACTTTTAATCAAATCGTACCTTCCACCAGAAGAACTTGCACCTCTCTGGGCGGGTAACAGGGATGGCTTACTCTGCAGCACTTCCACTTGTCCAGGAAGTACTCAGGTGTGGGTCTCCGGTCCAGATGCTGAGCCATAAGGGAGATAATAACACGGCTGCAGAGCGGCTGCGCAGCGGGCGCGCCAATGGTGCGCCAAGCCCATCTGCACCTGTCCGGTTCTGGCCCGTGCTTAGTTCCAGGCACTCTGCCAGTTTTAGCCCCTACTCTGTATCTAGGTTCATCTATACTGGGGTTTAGCTATGAGATTTCAACATTAGTAGTAAGTGCTGTCAGAAATCTAGTCCTAGCATTTATTCGCCTGTGGTACCTTTCCAGTGCCCTGACTTAAGCTTCTTTATCTGCCCCACTAAACCACAATTGGTGTCACCTAGTTAAATTGTACCCCGAATGGGTTATGTGAGATGAGGACAGTTCTAGGTCCTTTAATCAATGCATGCTCCATTTGCAAACATGCAGACGAGTTTGCTATGTTTATTGAGGCACATGCTGTTGACCTAGCCTTCATTACTGAAACATGGGGGAGGCCTCCTCAGACCCAGACTTAGCAATGGCTGTCCGCGCTGGGTATACAATGTTTAAACAAGATCGGGTGGATAAAAGGGGAGGGGGCTGGGCATAATATTTTGAAGTATGTGGAAAGGGACTTTCTTCTCCCAAAGTAATGGGACAACTCTGGAATCCTTACTGTTTAAAATTTCAATAGACAACCATTAAACTTTCAACAGCATTTTAGTCTAACGTCCTCTTGGTCCCCGGGCAGATCTTTTAAATACCATTGGCCGATCCTTGGATGTAATATCCCAGTCGTCAGACTTTACACTTTTGGGTGACTTCAACCTTCACCTTGAAGACCCATCAGACAGAGACGCAGTACATTTATTGATATTACAAACAGCCTAGGCCTCGCCCAGCAGGTGACTGGCAGTACGCACTCTGGGGGACACCTGCTTGATGGACTGTTCTCAAATAATACGCTCATCTGCTCAGATCATAATTCTGTTATGCTCTGTCCTTCCAAAACCCTCAGGCAGAGAAACTGGAAAACAATCAGCCTAGAAGGGTCCGGCCTTGGAACAAGATTGTAATTGAAACTCTTGAAACCCTGACTCAGAATCAACCCAACATTCTAAAATATCAGAATGCGGCAGCCATTGCCTTCGAGGAATGGCTCAGGAGTTCAATTCAACAGGTGTTACCGGTTAAACTCATTACTAGCCATAGGTCAAGACACACTGAACCCTGGTACTCCGAACATCTCAGACTTCTAAAACAAAAATGTTGCCGCCCTGAAAGGAAGTGGAGATCATACTATGAAACTAAAGACAGTACTGCCTATACACAAGCTTTGCTTGGTTATAAAAAATCTGTGTATGAGGAGAATACTCGTTATTTTACTGCAGCTATAACAACTGCAAAAAACTCCTCAAAATAACTTTTTTCCATAGTAAAAAAGTTAGCTAAATGCCCCGAAGTGATAGACTCACCAATAAGCCTGATCTTCTGTAACTCATTAGCCACGTTCTTTCAAGATAAATTGAACGCAGTTTATAGTGGCTTTTTCCTGTGTTTTCCAGTGTGGAATGGGAAATTTCCTCAGCTACCCCAGACATCAGTGACCCCCTGAATTATCATTTTTTTCCTTCACGAGGTCATTCATCTCCTTTTGTCCACTAAATCTGGCTCCCCATTGAGTTCATGTCCCACAAAATCTTCCACCTTCTACCGGAAGTATTTGCTTCTCATCTGTCTCCTAATTTCAACCAAATGTTTTCCTCAGGTATACTCCCAACCAACCGGAAACTGGCGTCTGTTCTCCCCTCCTAAAGAAAACAAATCTAGATGGGGCTGTACCAATAATTGTTGCCCAATCTCCAGACTCCCCCTGCCCGCAAAAATGGTTGAAAAAGCCTTGAATGTTGTTAAATCAGACTACATGGAGAAGCAGGCCTTTCTGGATGCCGCTCAGCTTGGCTTTAGAAAGCACCATAGCCCGAATTGGCACTGATTTCAGTGTCTGAACGGATTAGGCAGACAGTCGATGGAGGGGGCAATGCACCAATTGTGCTGCTTGACCTCTCTGCCGTATTCAATGCGGTTAATCATGAAAAATTGTTGGAAGTCCTGGAGAGGATTGATATTAAAAGAAACATTTTTGCTTTACTTAGTTCAAACCTGTCTGATTGGGAACAGTTTGCGGCTCTTTCGGAATTCAAGTCGCCAAACTTTACATTGCCATATGGAGTACCACAGGGATCTTGATTGAGCCCGGGCCTTTTTAACATTTACGGTTCCCCCCTGGGGAGGCTATTCGGATCTCTGGGTTTCTCTGCTATCTCTATGCTGATGATACCCAGATTCTGGTTTCAGTGACAGGCTCACCTTCAGACACAGCAGCACAGTTCCATACCTGTCCCCGCCAGTTGGGGGACTGGATGGCCACTAATTGTCTGAAACTGAATTCAAGTAAAACCGAAGTCCTCCTCTTTGGCAGCCACACTAATTTCTGGTCCCTTGCTTTATGGTCTACGGAGCTGGGCATGTTACCTATTCAAACAAATACGGTACAGAATTTGGGAGTCACGTTTGACACCATTCTTTCCTTTGAAGGCCATGTAAACCAGGTCATATCCATATATTTCTACACACTAAAATTACTTAGAAAGATCCTTCTATTTAGTCCGGTAAATCTGCGGAAGTTAGTGGTCTTGGCTCTTGTCTCATCTAGAGCCGTTTATTGCAACGGTCTTTTCATTAACCTTCAGATAAAATGCTTGACTAAATTAGCAGGTTGTGCAAAATTCTGTAGCACGTGTATTGCTGAGCATTCCTAAACATCAATCTGCTTCCTCAGCGCTCAAAGGGTTACACTGGTTACCAGTGAAGAGACAGATTGATTTTAAGGCTCTATGTATATCTTTTAAAGCAACTCTTGACACAGGACCTGCCTTTTTTTAAACAGAATTTACAGCCATACATCCCTGCTCGCCATCTTCACTCAGCTCATGCTCACAATCTGGTAGTCCCTAGGTTCAAAAAGAGTTCCTGGGATGGAAGAAGCTTTCTGTTTGGTATGACCAGACTCTGGAACTCGCTTCCACTGAAGTTAAAAGATGAAACACACTTGTTGGCCTTCAGGAAGGTGTTAAAGACGTGGTTTTGCAATCTCTGATGTGGTTTTAAGACTGCCAAGCATTTCCCGTTTGATGAGCTAGCCCCTTGACACTGTTGGGTGAATGTTTTGCGCTTTATACATTTCTTTTTCATTTCATTTCATCCCCTCATGGGATATCCACTTTGATATTTCTATACAAACTATATTACACTGTTCTTACCCATCATGCGGTGCAGCACCTTTAAACGATGCTTATCCTTCACAGGATATCAGCTGTGACATCTCTAAACTTATCTCACCATTATCGGCTGTGACTTTTCTATACAGACTGTAATAAACTGTCCTTACCACTCACAGGATATTAGCTGTGACACTTCTATACATACTGTAATGAACTGTCATCCCTTCACAGGATATCAGCTGTGACACTCCTAAATACACTGTAATTAATTGATCTGTCACCATCACAAGAGATCAGTTGTGACACTTCTATACATGCTGTAATAAACTGTTTCTACCCCTCACATGATAGCAGCTGTGACACTTCTAAACATACTGTCAAAAACAGTTCTTACTCCTCACAGCATATTTGCATCTGTGAGACTCCTATACACACTGTAATAAACTGTTCTTACCCCTCACAGGATATCGGCTGTGGCTCCTCTTTAAATGTGGCCTCCGTGGATGAATATTCAGAGTGAACGATGAATGCTCCTCCTAAAATCATATCTCCTTCTTTGGTGTAGGCATTCTGCTTCCATGCCTGGAGTCTGCATGCTGGTTGCAGAGCTTTGCTTCTGACAAAGGCTAGAAGCAGAAACATTGAACGTAAACAGAGACCCATTGATGTGGTGACTGCTTCCGTCTCTGCAAAGTTCCCAAAGAAAGAGAGTATCAGAAGATCAAACCTCTTGAGCTGCAATTATTATGATTGACAGGGAAGTCTTTTACAGATCCTTTGAGCACACAGTGCTGCAGTACAAACTCACCAAAGGGGTGGCAGACCTCAGTATCACAGTGATAGTTGCACAGAAATTAAGCTATTTGTGCTGCCGTTCCTGATATCAAACTCTTAGCGGTGACTCTGAATGTCACAATCCATAATATTTATAGGTAGAGACAAGAGGATCTGACCTCCAGTCCTACAGGAAAATGCAGAAAGCTATAATTTGAACCCTATTATTTGAAAAGAGTGCAGCCTGACAATTATCAATTTTCCATCGCAAGGGAATAGTAGCATTTCTAATAATACACTTATGTATTTAATTATAATGATAAAACCAGCTTACTATGATAGCATTTTGAAGGTAGTATTTTACTATTAGATGAACACCTGTTCTGCCACAGCTCCAAAGTATAGGAAGAAAATAACATTCGATTATACAGATGTGTTTACACAATGACCAAAGTTGCTGCACTGCATGTGTGTAAGGGAGTCCAGAGTTAACATCATATCCAAAAAGATATAGGGGCATATTACCAAGGAATAGCGATATTTATCGCAAAATGCGCTTAGTGCATGTTTTTTTTTATTGCTGCCTATCGCTGGATACGTTAGCGGAGAAAACATGCTGTTAGCAACGTTTTTCTACATTGTGCTAAAATATCCAGCGATAGCGGCAAAATGCGTGAAGATCGCTGAGAATACAGCGATATTCAGGCATTGGCGACGAAATGCTCTTAGCCATGTTATAAACCTCCCATTGGATAACATGGCTAAGAACTGGTCTGGGCAGGTGTTAGTATTTGGAGATATTTGCTCTTAGCACGAATATTTCCATCGCTGCGCCTGCCTTGCTTTCAGTCGCTAACTGGTTGGGTACGCCCACTTTGCATGTCAATAGCGATAAACATCGCTGACACGCAAAGCGGGCCCCTAACCGCTCGCTATTGCCTAAAAGCTGTCGCTAACATCAGTTAGCGACAGCTTACTAATAGGGCGATAGAATTATCGCCGCTTAGCGGCTGAAAAGGGCCGCTAAAGCAGCAATAATTGCCTATCGCCCTGCTTGATAATATGCCCCTTGATTCTGCTGCTCTGATGCACTTCCCATATGCATGTTACGGTGCCTTGTGATGGCTAGCTTAGGTCTTGTACTGGAAGAGTACCATTCAAGTACAAAATACTGTGCTTGGACGTAGTTT
Source organism: Lissotriton vulgaris (assembly GCF_964263255.1). NCBI lineage: Eukaryota > Metazoa > Chordata > Amphibia > Caudata > Salamandridae > Lissotriton > Lissotriton vulgaris. The sequence continues at coordinate 28,657,588 of NC_141696.1, forward strand.
AAAACTAATGGGAGGTAAAAGTCCCCTGCATTGTAACAGACAGGCACCACTACCCTGAGTGCCCCAGTTGCATGGAAACCTGAATTATTGGTACTGACTTTTTGTTGTAGGAGAACATGGATCATGCATGTGCACTACGACCTAGGCCTGTCTCAGTCTTGTGGCCTGTTTAAACCGGGAGAGGCACGCCAAGCGTTACCCTCAAGAAGGAATAGGGCTACTGCCTTTACCTGGAGATAAGACACAAACATGGTAGTGGCAGCGTACCTGCTTTTGTTGAAAAGATTCAGTAATGTTAACAGGCCTTTTTACTAGTGCTACTGGCGTGGGTCCTACTGGTCCACTCGAGTAAAATTCTGTGGCTGTGTACTTAACTCATCTTTGGCTTACATGGATTTCGTGCAATTCTGGACAGCATGTGATACTTGTGTATTGGTGCTGTGTGGCATGTGTGTGCCTGTGGACGGTACATTATTTGGACTGTGGTGAGTTCCGGTTTGGAAGTGCTGGGCCTAGAGAGGCTGGAGATGTGAAGACTGCATCATCCAGAAAAGTGATGGGTATTACTGACATTCCTGAGACCTGGGGTGGAGCACACACTCTGAAATGAGAGCAAATAGCCTCTATGCAACATCAAAGGTTACTGGTCAGTGATACCTGAGCTTATTGTCAGGAAGATGGTGGGACTGATAAAGTTGGTATTACAGTAATCATGATAGAGAGGAAGGCCTTATATGAATCTTTATGGGGAACTTTCCAGAGGAGGGTGAGATTCAGGTGTGATCCCCAGCTCATTCCTTGGCCTATGTTGTGGATCACATAGAATTATAGCCATTCCTGCTGAGGCAGTCTGTCCCTTTGACAAAGGGCAGTGCCTAGGAGGGAGCACTTCAACGGGGCTGAAACCACCAAAATGAATTCCAAAGGCCAGACACTAAATTCCATATGTGCCTGTATTTGAGCTATAAAGGTGATAGCAGGAGCCCCGCACTTGCTGAACAGCACTTTCTGATCAGGAGAGAGAAAATTGTGAAGACCTCTTGCTGCTAGAATAGGGGCTGGGGACTAAGCTCTGCTAGCCTCCCTGCTGGGTGAGGAGCTTTTACTCAGGAACTCAAGACTATTTGCCCTGAGATTGAATGGACCAGCGTTCCGCTTGCCTGGCAAGATGGAACCTTCTGCAAAGAGGAGATGTACCTAGAATTAGCTTGTCTGCAAGAAAAGAGTACTCTGTGAGAAGGCGTTAAATTGCACTTCATGCATTAGTTATCTCCATAATTGAATACCGCTGCTGAACCCTATCTGGCCTACCAAAGACTTTGACGGCCCCGCTAAAAGCTTTCCTCAATGCAGCAGCTAGACTCTTATCTGGATCAAAAACTTTGACCACATTTCACCACATCTGAAGGCCTTGAACTGGCTTCCTCTTGAATGCTGAATCCAAGCTAGCCTGCATTACTCAAAAAGCCTTGTACACAAACATCCCAAAGTAGCTCACCCAGAAAATTGCGATATCTGGGAGAACCAGAAATTTGCGGTCTGCCAGAGACCATGTGCTCCAGCCACCCCACTTCCACAATGTTAAAACATATAACCGAGCGGGTTCTGGGGCCGCACCAAGAATCTGGAAGTCGCTACCTCCGTCCATCAGAAGAATTCCTACTTTGTCGCATTTCAAAAAGAAGCAAAAACCTTCCTAATGAGCAAATTCCTCCAATAACTCTCCTTTATTGCGCATTCCACCTTTTCATGGCCTATGTTTCTGTGCTTAATCTCCTGTATTGCTTGAACCTCTCCATTTATCAGTCAGTCAGTCAGTCAAAGAATCTTTATTCGATTTAGTTAAAAATCATACAAAGAGAATTAAAACGTTTTTATACAATTGAAACACACAAATATCTTTTTCTATGATCAGAAAAGAAACCACAAAACATAACAAAATGCAGGGTATCTTGAACAGAAAAATTATCACAAGTACAGGGCGGTGCTGACTCTGGTTTCACCCATGTGTTAAAACTACCTAAATAAAAATGTATACGGTTAAATCTGAATTTAGTCAAAAGAAACCTATGAAATGGCCTGGTGACAAAACATAAATAAGGTTCTAGTGCGATGGAGATCACTAACAAATAATGTCATCTCACTGCTGGCTTCTGCAGTTCCCTTTCCTCACGACACACTCTTGTCCTTATCATAAACTGTTTTTTAACAATATCTACATCCTGTTTCTTGATGCCAGAGGGGTATGTAAAGAGATCCGGGCGGCCCAATTCCGTAAAGGACTTCTTCAGGGAGGCCATCCACGGTACTCTACTACGATGATCCAACGACATGACATCATTCATTATCCTGTGATTAAGAAATAGTTCTTTATTGAGCCATGTCTTTAGCCAATAAATTAAAGGCGCTAAATTTAACCTATCACAAACGTGATCCAGACCCACTTCTGCATGTATGGAAAAGGTTGGTGTCGACTGGGGGACAGACAAAAGGGAAAGTAAGAATATATTTTTCGCCTTTTGGATAGGTTCCACACATACATAACCCAATAATGGTGCGCCGTACATTGCCAGTGAAAAACATTTACTGTTGTAAACCTTTAAAAGGGCTTCCATCGGTCTAGAGCCCAGCCTTTTTGCAAAACCCAAGAGGGCCGCTGATGTCCTGGTCACCGCCAGGCTTTTGGCCCTTACCTGTGAACCCCAGGTACTCTGTCATCAAAAAGCATCCCAGGTAGGGAAAGGCCGAAACACTAGTAACAACTTCCCCCTTACATTTAAAAGTTTTTGCTAGGGCCTTTTTCCTGTGGTGTCCAACAACCATAGTGTGTGACTTGTTCGAGTTAACCTTCAAGTCTAGTTGGTCCATGAAGGTACCAAAGGCACCCAGGAGCCGCTGGAGACAGACGCCGGTGCGGGCTATCAACACTGCATCGTCCGCGTATAGGAGAGCAGGGATCTTACCTTCTCCTACACGCGGAACGTCTCCGACCACTGCCTCCAGGTAACTATCTAGACCATTGATATAAATTGTAAAAAGCAGGGGGGCCAGTATGCAGCCTGCCTGACCCCTCGCATGGAGTTAAAACGGGACGTGCACCTACCCTCTTTGGTGACCCGCACAACTGCAAATAGCTCTTGATGGAGTGTAGCCATAACCCTAACCAGTGTCTCATCGATCCCAATCCTCAAAAGGATGTCCCACAACTTAGACCTGTTCACCAAGCCGAAGGCCGTGGAGTGGTCCATAAACGCTAGGTATAGTGACCCCCTCCTTGGCCACCGTATACTTTGAGATCATCAGGTGTAAGTTGGAGCACTGCTCTATTGTTCCTCTCCATTTTTCAATTGTTCCCCTTGTTTTATTACTGACATGTCACTTGCTGATTTTGGTTCTGTACTGTTTATTGTATATAGCTCTGACGTTTGCCCTACTGTAGTCAAATCTCTAACCCCATCCTTGTATTCTGCCTATGCATATACTGTACACACGTGTTTATCTCTGTAAAGTGCTCGGATACATTAACGGGTCATATTCGCAGTATACAAAACCTCAAATAAAATAATATAAAGGAGAGTGCCTGGAGTCTACTGTAGTGTAGTTCCTATTTTCCCAATAGGCTCGGTGCATTGGAATAACATAAATGATAGTTTAGACATAGGACTGAGGTCGACTAGGTCTCTATTGAATATGTTAGACTTAATTTAGGTTTGCCAGCTAGCTCAGAGGTCACTAGAAACTTTCTGGAATGAAAAGGGAGGAGTGAACTTCCCTGATTAGACAAGAAGGGATTCAGATTCTGACAACCGCATAAACATGACAACTTTGCTCCCCCAGAATAAGGAGTATATCTCTAGAGTCGTGTGAAAACAATAGATAGCTATTTCACTCAGTCAGTTGTGCATACTTAGTTTCACCAGAGTGCAGAGAAATAGAGACACGGGCGTTTTCAATAAAAAGGTGTTATTTATTGAACAGTCTTCTTTCTCATGCAAGAGAAATGAATTGCTATGATCGCAATACTTGTTATAAAGTAAAGTGCGTACAGTAGTAGGAGTATTATGAAATAATACTGTAAAAGCATTGATATGGCTTCTGAGCCATATGATACTTAAAAGGTATAAAATATATACAGTTACATACGAAGATAAAAGCTTGACTAAACGTACTCAACTGGTGCTTCTAAATACGCCTACCCCGGTGTACCTAACCAAGCCTAGTACATGGGAAGGAGTAGATGGGCTGCAGTTTAAGTTAAGTTAGTTTTTTGCCAAGTATCGGACCCAAGAATTCTCTAAGGATCTAATCAGTTCCGTACCTTGGTTTTCAGAATGGAGGAGGTCTTGTATCTCGCTCTCAGGACTCGATCTCCCAGTGACCCGCAAGGGTGACTGGAAACACCGGAGCTCATTTTCTCGGCAGGAGAAAAAGACAGCGTCTTTCTCAATGTGTCAAATGGGAGGGACGGCTACCTTCGGCACTCACATCAGCTGGGCTTCACATAAGTAGATAGCCGCTCTGCTCCACACCACCGTGTGTTGCTTAAGGCAAACGTTGGTATATTTATACCTGGAAGGTGCTGTGTTTGACGTAAGGTTGGACATAAGACTTCAATTAAAGATGTCACTAAGAACTGACTGTTCTTTCAGTGCTTGCAGGAGTTCTAAGACAAATCAAAACAAAAGCACGGGGACTTCCCAAGTTGCTGGAGGTTTGGTATGTTGTAAGAACTCGTTATGCTTTCTAGGAGTCTAAGGAAGTAGCCTTGCCGCATTTGGTTTGCATTGGCTTATTATTAAATATGAAATATTTAATTAGGGTCCTAGATAAAACACAACACTACCTTGCTGTCAAGACCACAGAGCCTTCTAAGGAGGAGAGTGCCGGGAGCGAGCAAGGCCCAGTGGGGATTTAGTTCAGTGCATCCCAGTGAGCGAATTTTGAGATGCCCTGCCAATTCCGGAACATTGCTTGAGTTTGTTCCATCTCACTGATTCTGCGAAAGATAGAGCTCTTGCCCTTGGATTTTTTACTATTTCGCAGAGCTTTGCGTAGCACAACTATGCAAATTCCGCCCACTCCTAGAGAATATCCACCCTGGCAAGTGCAACTATGGACAGAGAAATACATTGTTTAACTTTAATAAATTGTAGGTATATATATATGGGTCAGTATGTCACCTGAAGTAAGAAACAAAGACAAGATTTAATATGCATTATAAGAAGTGTATTGCAATATGCCTAAATTGATGATCCTGGTCACGAAGTGGCACCAAAATATGCCCTCCACACCCAGTTCAAACAAGGGCTTATAATGTATGCACATTCTGTAGTAATAGGTCTCGGAGAATACCAGTCATTTAACAAAATGACATATGGTTACTTAGTACCCCTGTTAACCTAGACGATACATCGAAACAGTTCTAAAAGGCCCTTTATAGGTCACACATAATCAGGCAAGGAATAAACAGAGGCTAAGCCAACAAACATATGGACAGATAAACTCGACGTAAAATACACAACATACAATGAAATTATTTACAATGTATCACAAACAATGGCCTGCCAATTACGTATATACACACAGATAAACAATACTGACACTGGTTGTTTATTATCGTCTCAAATGGGGAAATATATTTTATTTTTTAGGCTTAGCCAAAAACGCACTCTATAATCTGCTCAATCGTTGCGAGCACTCTTTCTGAAGTGCCTCCCTGAAAAAGAACACAGATGGACCAATTACTACAGCATCAATGTGCTGGGCAGCTTGACCACTGGTTGTAGGTGTTGCAATATAGTATTGGTTTGACATGCTGCTCATTTTGAGGTATTACAAAACACATGTTGAAGCTCAAAAAAAATAAAGGTGCATCATAATATATCATAAATATTAATAAATGTTGATGTATATCAGTAAGAATGATTATTTACATCAAATTTATAACCTATTTGAATTCTTTTTTTTTACATGATTTTGGCCACAATTTTGGTTTTCTATCTATGACATCAGGCTAAATCCAATGTGGGCATACACATGACATGCACTGATGTGTACACATGAGCGGTTGTGCCAAATTTGATGCAAAACAGAAGATTTAAAATGTGTTTTAATATTCGTTGTCCATCTTGGATTTTGATTTGACTGTATGACGCCATAGCTAAGATCCACTTGGAGACATGCTCTATATGATTACTCATCGAATGTCTGTACCAACTTTCAGCTTTTTATCATAAGGTGAAGGATTTTCATTAGAAAACGGGCCTAACAGCCTTACTATATGCGGTCTCATTGTCCCTTCATTCATGTTTACTGTAGTAGTGAACTCAGTACTTCATTTGGGTCAATGCATTTGTCCAGGGTTTCATTTTGCCCATGCAAATTCACTGGTAAATGTTGTTTAAGTTTTGTACAAATCTTATCAGGCCTTGAACAATATTTTTTGACTACTCTAGGTATAGCAGTTCCACAATGTATAACAGTCGCAATCAGTTTGTGTTCTAGAGTGTCTGCTAACCATTGCAATTGGTGGTCTATGTCCCATGTTCCAAATCCATGTTTGTGAGATGTGACATGCATGCTTTTGCAAATTCCACTTCTTTGTATCAGAATGAAGGTCCTCTGAGGTCTTAAAATATTTTGCATACATATATTTATATAATTTCTATTTGTGTACTAAATGTTACCTCACCTTCATCTTTAAATATTAGCTGTGTTACTTTCACCCACTCTCATTGGTGAGGTTTGCTTTTATTCCTTAGTACATTTTCTATGAATTAAAACACTCTTTTCTAACTAGAAGATTTCTGGTGTTCCTCTCAGGCCTTACAAGAATAATATAACATTTGGGAAAAAATATACACCCTAGTAGCCCTGCACTGGAACACAAGATGGCAAACACCTCCACGGCCACCAGGTACTTCCCCCGTGTGCTCAGGTATGCTGGGATGAAGGAAATCCAAACACTGACAAACACCAGCATACTGAAGGTGATCAGTTTGGCCTCATTGAAGCTTCCAGGGAGATTCCTTGAGAGAAAGGCCACTATAAAGCTGACCAAGGCCAGGAGAGCCAAGTATCCCAGCATGCAATAGAAAAACATGGTGTCTCCTTCATTACATTCAAAGGTCATTTTCTCAATATAAGACTTCAGGTTGAGCTCTGGAAATGGAGGTGATTCGACCAGCCAAACAACACAGATGATGATCTGAATCATAGAACAGAAAACAACTATAAAGCTTGGTGTCCTTGATCCCAGCCACTTTCTGGCAGAGCTGTTTGGATGTATTGCCTTGAAGGCAACAACTACAATTATAGTTTTTGCCAAAATAGAGGAGACACTGATTGAAAATACTATCCCAAAGACAGTCTGTCGGAGCATGCAGGTGAGCTTCCCGGGACGGCCGATGAATATGAAGGAGCAGAGGAAGCAGCACTTGAGGGCGATGAGGAGCAGGTAACTGAGTCCACGGTTGTTGGCTTTGACAATGGGAGTGTCTCGATACCTGATGAAAAGGAGCAGCACACTTGCAGTGAGGATAAACAGGAGCGCACCGCAGGTGGAAAGAATTACACCCAGGGTTTCTTGAAATGAGAGGAACTCAGTCACCTTTTGGATGCACTGATCGTGTTTTAAATTGGACCACTGATCATCAGGGCATTTCCTGCAATCATCTGTATCTACATAAGAATGGAAATTAAGACATAGTTTGTGTTAAACTGTAGTTCATAACACACTGCTATACAACTGAATCAAGGGTAATCCCATCAAGTTATGTTTAGTACCATTTTGACTTAAATATTCAATCCATAGGTAACACATTCATTTATTCTGTAATTCAGGTAACAGCAATTTTAGCTAGGATGTCCTTATTAGTAAATAAAGTGAACAGATGATTATACGAAGAAGCAAAATATTGAAACACATTCAGTGATAATCCAGCCACTGATTTTATATGAAGTCAAGATTAAATGTCTAGATTCTAGGCAGAATTAGTATAATATGGAGGGTTGCTGTTTAAAAATATTACTGGGCTTGCTAGAGATCTGTACAGTACAGCCAATAGGAGCTGAAGCTAATATGCCATTCAGGAATACTTACCAGAATCTCTTAGACTGTTCTTTTGAGAAAAGCCTAACAAAGAACAGCTTGAATGAATTGAAAATACTTCCCCAGAAGTCATTGTTTATGGCAAAAGATTTGGGCCCAATGGATAAGGAAGAACTTGTTTCGGAGAACAATAAGCTTGGATTTACTGCCCTGTGTCTCTATAAAACATCAGGAATTACTACTCAAAACAACCTTAGCCGGAAGACTAAGTAATTCAAGTTACTTGAGTCATAAAGCATCAGTTGAATATCTTCAGGACTCATGGCAGGATCAATCAATTTTTGCATCACTTGCCAGGTATGTAAACAAGATGTTTGCTTTTAAGGTTTAAACTAGTTTGTATTCTTCTTTTCATTCACAACAAGATGGGATCTGCATTTTGTGAGAATGTGTTTATGTGGGAGTATTTTTCCATAAACATTCGGCCAAAGAGTGCTCATTTTCACCAAGAAACAGCATTACAGAAAAAGAGCACAGTATCCTTAGCAGTAATGCTCGAAGTACATAAACAAAGGAGACTTAAATGGAGAGAAACAAATATGGAAGAAATAATGGACACAGTGAAAATATATGTGGAGAACAACGAGCCACTATGCGCCCATTTATTAGTACGGGATTGGGAGAACCTGTGCACGTTTTTGTTAGACAAATTTCCAGCAATCCCAGCAGGTAAAGCCTTGTACGAATCTAGAAAAGAACCATGGTACAATATAAAGCTGCAAGATCAGAAGAGAAATATCGCAAGGGAGGCAAGAGCAATGGCCTCAGCAGCCAGAATGGAAAAAGAAATAGATAACAGCAAGATCACAAAAATGAGAAAGGCATAAAAGGAAATGTGCAGAGAGGCAAAAAGGATGCTGAAAACATCTGGGAGAAATTGCTATGGGCAAACAAACTACTGAACAGCAGCGAATTATGGGGATTAATAAATAAACTAACAAAGGGAACAGAATCCCACCAGAATGCAGGACTAAGTCAGTTTGGATACAAACAAGTACTCACAGGTGTGTAGATACAAGCCCAGACGAGCCAGAGGAATCAAATCTGAAATTAACCTCAATAGGCAGTCCCATTTTTGAAAAAGGACAATCTGTAACGCACGATTTAACACCTTTTACAGCAACAAAACAATTAAAGGTAGTGATAAAAAAGTTGAAGTCCGCTGGCGCAGCCGGGCCAAATGGCCTTCCAAATGCCCTTTTCAAGCAAGACCCGGAATTTTGGGCCAATTACCTCGCTCCACTTTTCAACCAGCTACATTCTTAGAATAAGATGCCACATTCCTGGAGAGAAAGTCTACTTCACCCAATTTATAAAAATGGCAGCCAAATAGAACCTGGGAACTATAGACTAATTGCCCTTATTGATGTAGAGGCAAAACTGTTTGCATCTTGCATTTTACAACATTTCCAGGAGTGGACAGAGAAAAAAAGAAGAATCCCGAAATTTCAAACAGGTTTCAGGCAGGGCACGGGCACCACTACAAATCTGGCAGCATTGGCGATCTTAATTGAAATTGAAAAAGCGGCAAGTCAAAAAAAAAGGTCTACTAGCATGTTATATTGACTTGAAATCTGCTTTTGACAGAGTGCCGGGAGACCGTCTTTGGCTGAAATTGAAAGAATGGGGATTACCCCAGAAACTGATAGATACAATAATATCTCTACACAGTGAAACTTGGGCCACGGTGAAGCTTGGAGACGGCAGCAGAATATCATCAAAGATAATAATGGATTAAAACAAGGCTGTGTCCTTTCAACATGTCTATTCAATTTATACTTAATGGTTTAAAACAACTACTTGCTAAAGACAAATGGCCATCCGCCCAAACTGGCAAATGAGTCAATTCAGTTCCTGCAATATGCAGATAATATTGTGGTTGTGAGTCAAACCCCAATAGGGCTACAAAGAGTCATAAACAAACTGACTGATTGCAATGCCCTTCCCACGGCCATCTTTTGAAAATAATGGCAGCACAACTGCTTCCAACTGTGTCCTAAGGCAGGGAAATTTGGCATGGTCAAGAAATTGCGGGGCATATTACCAAGCAATAGCAATAATTATCGCTATTGCTTGGTTAGAGACAAAAATGTATCGCCGACCTGCGGCGATTTTGATCGCAGATAAACCTTGGTATTACCAAGGTTTATCGCAAATGCGCCACAATGCATGAATATCGCTGAAAAGTATGCGATATTCATGCATTACCGAGCTAATGCTCTTAGCCATGCTATCCTCCTCCCATTGGATAACATGACTAAGAACTGCTCAGGGCAGGTGTTAGCTTTTGGAGATATTCGCGCCTGCATTCGCGATCCTTTCTGTCTTCACCAGGTACATTTTGCAACGGCCTGTCGCTACGTTTTTCATTTCCTTCTGCCCTACCATTAGCACTAAGTAATTGATCGCATTTGACTCCCCAGATTTTCATCCACTGGTGCAGCCAACCGATTTTGAGAAGCTTGCTCCACACCTGTAAGTTTCTCCTAATTTATGTGACTTTCAATACCCCTTTTATTTTATTTGACTACTACTCTGATGGTGGTGTGCTTTGCATATGTCTCCCTTTTAGGACTGTTTTGCCACCACCTTTCAGAAGTACCATTCCCTAGTCACTCTCTGACTTCATTAACGTGAGTTGTTTACCTTATCGAACGCACATTCCTGTGATGTTCAGACATTTTTGGCTAACTGCCATCTCTGTTCCTCTTGTTTCACTGCAGTTTCACGCTTTCCCCTGATGTCCATTGTCCTCTAAGAAGTTGTGCTTCCACAATCTAGTCGGATATAAGGCGAACCATTGGTAATCACCCTTTTGACCTATCATAACTATGTGCAATACATCTATGGATCTCTATGACCATTTTGATTAATTGATTATTATTCTTTGTTCAGATTGTCTGCCCCACCGAGTTTTTCCACCGTCCTGATGAAGACCCTCTAGCAAGGTCTTAGCGAGTACCTGCACCGATTTTGGGTCGAAACATCGACACACCTTCTCTCCCCTCAGCTTCTGTTAATTGTCATTTGGCTTTCTCCATCGAAGCATGAAATTGTCTTGATTTATTTGTGATTAACTGGCCACTTGCCGTTTTTTATATTAAGGTTTAAACTGACTATTAATTTGTCACATAGTTAGTTTCCCTACACTGTCCATCACCACCCTGACCTTTCCCTTCCCTTAGGGGCACCAAGTGTGTGTATATATTTGTGCATTTTATGAACTAATTGCAATTTATTGCATTGGCTGGTTGTGATTAAAAACAATGTTGCTAATTTTCTTTGAATTCAGTGTATAATCGCTTGCCATTACTCTATATTGTTTTTCTCCTGTTCTGGGACCACTTTGTTTGTATCATTAACTCACCCAGGTCCCAGCGACTTATTTGGGTATACCCCCGTGTTCATAACACAGGGCTAATTGAAATAGTTGTGTTTTGAAAAATGAATAAAAGTTAGATTTTGAAACACAATCGCAAGACTCCTAAAAATTGAATATTGTTGAATGTTCCATATTCGAAATGTTTCTGGACTTTTTATTGCTTGAATCTTGGATGGAATTAGATTATCATAGTAGTAGTTCCCAAGGAAATGGGAGACGATATGGGGGGCCTGGCAGATTTATAAGGGTCTATAATGTTTTCTGCAAGTTGCAATTGCTACAATTGCCCATAATTGCTGGGGCAAATGATGATGTACTTTGGCATCAAAAGAGATTGCAACACATTATAACAGTTCCTTATATGTACTGGATACTGATCACGTACCAATTAAAACAGTTAAAGGAAGTATATACACTGCCAACATAACGGTACACCTGCTGGATTTAATTGCATGCAGACCTTAGCCAAACCTCTCCAATGGCCTAACAGAGTAAAGTGTGTCGGAGAAATTACTACATTGTTGAGGATAAACACCTAGATCACATTTTGCTTCTGATTGACTGGAGTACTTGGGTATTCGCCTATGCTTGCATATGGAGAACAGAGGTTGTGTTGCAGATGAGAGGGATCTCAGTCTCCTTGGAAGGGAGTTTGAGGTGGTTTTCTATCATTCAGGAAGAGACATCTTCCAATGCCTGTGTCAGATAAAGGATTATCTGTTCTGGAAGTAGTGCTAGGTGTCATAGGCATATAGGCATCACTGAAAAGCCTCAACAGATTTGATATTGACCAGAGTAGGGAAAAGGATTAAAACCGGTGGGACTTCATTTTGTACAGGCACATGGTCCGAAGATAGTTTTCAGAGGTGAATGGATTTTTTGCAGAAATGTGGGAAGTAAGAAGTAAACGTACTAAGATCTTGGAAGGGAAAAAAAGCTAAAAGGCGATGTCAGGGTACGGTACCTTAGATCCAAGTATACATAATATAAATAATGCTCATAAGTCATTGCCTAGAACAGGAACAATGTGAGTTAGAAGGAACACCATAAGTAGGTAGTCAGTCTCAAGTACATTGACCCATGGGCCTGTGCAGACGGACTGACAATATTAGGTTTCTCCTGGAGGAGAGTGCTGATGCTCCACAGAGAGAAACTGAGAATTTGTCCATCTCTAAATAGGTGAACCAAGAGTTTGGTGTTTGAGGCGTATAGTATGTTTTTTTATGGATTTCCCTCTGCATTTTTGAAGTTCTAAGTGACCCCCCAAGATTTTATAATTGTTGATGTCTTGAATATCATTAGAGACATGTAGAATTGTCTGTATATTATTTCTATTACCTCTTTTGAATATATATAATCATTCATTATGAAAAAAACATATTTAGAAAGGTACTTTTCTTATTGATTTAACTCTCTTTTAAATGGAAGCCATGCCAGTGGTGATTTTAGTTTGAGAACTTTTCTTAAAAAAGTGTTCCAATTATCAAAACTTACGAGGGTCAGTGATCTCCCCAGCTGAACACGCAACACACTCAAAGCAACATATGGGTTTTCCTTCTTTAGCGGCCTTTCTGTAGCCAGGGAGACAATTTGCATTGCAGACCGAGATTGGAACCTATGGAGGGATATAGAGAGTATATGAATGTAAATAATCAAAAATAACTTGTGCAATCTGAAAGAAGTACAGAGCACACCTTGAAGTACATTATGCTTGGCAAGGAACATAATCTTCAAAAGAAACAGATAGAGAAGTAAAGGCACAGCTAACAGTTTGGATCTAACCGAAAGACTAAGGGAGAGACAACTTTCATAAAACAATTATGGGCATAATTTATAGCTGTAAGGGAGAAAATAATTAAAGTAGAATTTTTAAGACAGACTTTGTGGTATTAGACATCTGCTCAAGTTGTGTTCAATGTTCTACTTCATTTGAACTGAAGGTGATCATTACCAGCTATCGAGATATTTCCTCTGCGTCCCCAGAGTTGCTGGTACCTGCGAACTGAAAAAACAGGGTGGTTTAGTTGTTAAGGGTTACCGGAGGAACTATGAGGTACCCCTGAGAAATAAGGAGTTACGAGGAGAAGTAGAAGTTCTGTGGTCAATTCTCCCAGTATTTCTTCATTCTCTCCTGGAGTTTCTCCTGGAGATTTGGGTTGATATCCGTGACATGTGTCTCTGAGTGACTGGGTCCCCAGAGGTACTGTGGACACAGAGCTGACAACCACTCTTATCCCTAGCACTACTCTATTGTAAGCACTGTACAAATATCACACCCACCATCAACACACCACCTTTTCAGTGAATTTGGCAGTCAAAGCTTGGTGTCAACTTGCCATTATAAATCAACTGCAATCCTTGGCTTTTTAAGTGTATTAGTGCATGCATGTGTCCTTTTCTTGTGCAGGTTTACTGTTGTGGTTGAACCGAAGGGCACCTTTTGGAAGTGTTTCAATTAGATAAAAGAATGCCCAATTTTGTTGACATTTACCGATAAAGAATATACTTTACTGAAAAGCTCACACTTAACACAGGTAACCCATATTGCTTATGCATGGAGCATCGTTGTGGAGGACTGATTGAGCTCACTGTTACACAGTGCACTGCTCTTACTCTAAGGGTGAAATTGAAATAGAGGAACCCTTATGACTACAAATGGCCACTGAGAGAGACACAACTTCTGGGTGCCCATGCTTTTTTAGCTATACGATATAGTGATGACAAGTGCCCTCTCTAATGTTTAATATTCAGAACTCCAGGTCCATTCCAAGGAGATGTGAAGACAAACAAGCTGGATAGTGGATCCCTATGACTCTGTTGCATGTGCTGCACTTCTAACAAGGATACATGCAAAAGCCAACATTCCTACTGGAAAATCAAAAGCATTGCAAGCCTCTGGGGTACTGTGCTGGTGACGCCTGTGGTGATAGATGTAGCTTGTGAAAGGAGTTAGTGTTGGATATACACCAAGGAATGGAGCTATTCAAGGAAAGCATGGCTGAAGTGATGATTCAACTGAGGACCAGAACATTTGAAATGGAAGAGACCATGCAAAGCAAATCAAATAATTGGACAACAATCTTAACAATCTAGAGACACAAAAAATGTCAGGAATTAGAAAATATGGCAACAAAAGACAATATTATAATATAAATAGGGAACATGGCTGCTAATATTAGGTGCTCAGACATTCACGAGTATGTCTAGTCTAGTCCCCATTACACTGACATAAATGAACAATCCTCCAAGGATTGTTTTTGTGCAGGAAGGGGCACAACTCTCTCTGCAATGCAGGAACTCTTGCAGCATGATACAAGGGAGCTGGCTTTGGAGCTGGGCTATACTGAGTGCGAAGGCAGAATGAAAATTTGGGGAATGCACCATATCTTTGTAGATACAGCACATTCTTGCCCTCTCCTTGTGATTCAGTTCAGTACAGCAAGTTGTCTTGCTATGTTATGCTGCATCAAAGTTTGATAAAAGGGTCCCCAGATACGTATGCTTATCTATACTGTTGTGTCATGACTGATGTAGTAAAAAGGACATATTAGCATGCTGATTTTTCCTTTCACTCCTTTTAGTGATGATCACAGGATGTAATTTTATGTAAATGATAGTCCTTCCCTTGATTCAGCGATGCCCTTTTTATTGTTTTGTTGCAAAGTGGAAGGTCAGCATTTGTGTACTTTTAGAGGCTCAGAAGCCCCTTGCTGCACAGTTGCGCACTTTTTAAACTAAGGCCTTACCATTATGATTAGTTTTGTGCAGTTCGTAAACTGTAACTAAGTGCTATTAGAAACTGTGACCATATGCTGGATATTATTGTATAGTTTGCAATATGAATACATGCTATAAAGTGCTGTGCTAATGTTGTGGCAACCTTAAACCAACCAAACTAAATCCATTTTTGACTTAAACCTTTGCATCTCAGAGAGCACACTAGAGTAGAGTCTGGCAAACCATATGGAAAGAAAGCTTGATGAAGAGCCCCACTGGATGGTGAATAGGCTGCATGGAAAGGGTCACTGGGTATTACTAGGTGTGCTCACTCAGGGCTGGAGGACTGTATAAGAGGGATAGCTGGTTGTGACCATTCAGAGCAGTAGGGCTAAATGGGAGAAATCACTGGATGTGACCACACACAGCAGGAGAACAAGCTGTGAGCATTCAAGGGATGTGATCACTCCTGGTAGGAGGGTTTGATGTGAGACATCATTGGAGCGGCAGATGGGAGGGAGCACTGGGTGTGACTGCGTGGGGCAGAAGGACTAGTATAGAGGGATAATTGGGAGTGACCACTCAGAGCAGGAGTGCTAGTTGAGGGGGATCATGTGATCATTCATAGCAAGAGATTTAGATAGTAGGGGTCACTGCTTGTGACCACTTAGAAAGAGCAGGAGATTTAGATTATGGGGTGTGATAATTCAGTGCAGGAGTGCTGAATGGGAGGGATCACAGTGTATGTCTACTGAAAGTAGGTGTGGTAGATGGGAGGGATCACTAGGTGTGACTACTCAGAGCCGGAAGGATAGTTGGAAGGGATCACTGAGTCTGACTGCCTAGGGCAGGAGACTAGAAGAGAGGATTCACACAGTATGACCAGTCAGGACAGGAGGGATAGATGGGAGGGATCACAGGGCGTGCCTGCCAAGCGTATAAAGACTATAAGGGAGGCATCAAAGGGTGCGATCACTCAGGGACGGAGAGCTTTGGGCACTCAGATTAGCATGGCTAGATGGAAGGGATTACTGGATTTGACTGCCTCGAGCAGGAGGACTGAAAGGAAGGGATCACAGGGTGTGACCGCTTAGGGGTAAATGGAATGGATCACTGGACGTTCACTGGAGTGACTTCTCAGGGACAGTGGGCTGCATAGGAGGATTCACAGGATGTCAGTCAGTCAGAAAACTTTATTTCACCAACACAAAGTAGCCATAAAAAGTATACTACATAAAACACAATTCACAACATTACAAAACACACGAAAAAAGATTGTTACTTTAAAAATACAGATACAAATTCATGATCATTTACACAATAATAAAATCTTTTCATTTTGTAGGAATATAATTTCAGGTAGTTATAGATCTCTTTTTTAGTGCCAGTAATAACAAATATGCTAAAGAGAAACAGATAAAAGGATCAAGAAGGAGCTGGATGTCACTGCTACAACAGGAGGGCTTGTTTAGAGGATTCCTAATGACAGACCAGTCATGGCTGGAGGTGAGATGAGGGGGCTCACTGGATCTGACCTCTCAGAGCAGGAGGGCTAGATGGAAGGGATCAAGAGAATGATATTTAGGTTGGAGGGTTCGCTGGGTGTGACTGCCTGGGGCAGGAGGGCTAGAAGGGAGAGATCACTGAGTGGTACTGCTCATGACCGGAGGGCTGCATGTGAGGGATTACAGCAATGTGATGGCTCAGGTCAGGAGAGCTAGATGAGAAGGATCACAGGATGTGACTACCCAGGGCCAGCCTATTAGAAGGGTGGGATCACCGGGTGTAACCACTCAGATAAAGGTGATCTAGATGTGAGAAAGGTAACTGGGTGTGACCAAGTAGAGCAGGAAGACATGGTATGGGTGCTCTTAGCAGGAGGTCAAGTCGTAAAGAATCAAGGGGTGTGACTCCTCAGGGCAGGAATTAACATCAGCAGTGATAGCCCCCTAATGGGGATAGACATAGACAGAGATTGGAGGATGTTTCAAGGAGGACAGCAGTCAGAAAAGGATTAAATAGAACGGTGTATGAGTCCAGTGGAAGGAGGTAGGCAGTAAAGTCATTGGTGTATTTATTATTTATTTGTAAAAGTTGGCATAACCAAAGGTGTTACATTGCATAAAAAATCTGAACCCAAGGTCTAAACACCAATAGGTAGCAATATTTCAGCCCTAACATAGCTCTCATTTCACTGGCATACAGGCACGGATTCTAGGTTCTTCCGGAGGTTTTGATATTTCTGCAGCTTGTTTAATAATGTATGAGAGGATTATGCCTATTTGGTTGATTATGGATGCCCATAGCAGGCTGCTGAAAGCTCATGAAAGATTTCCTTCTTACCTGGGAGTTATGAGCCCATAATATTGCTTTTGTATTGACATAGACATAATCGCTTTGTTGGGTATCAAAACTGCCCACATTCACAAATCTAATGTCATCAGTTCCAATTATCTGCACATTGAAGATGTCGTATGCACGTGGTGCATCACCATTCACATCAAAGTAGATCCGGTCACCATTTTGAAGGGAAATATTGACTTTCTTCACATAGTGGAGGACCTGAAGGATTCAAGCATAAGCATAGTTCATACAGCCTATTGACAACGAGGGCAGAAAAAGAACTCATTTAGTCATCTGATCACTGGTTATTCAAATCCTACAAGGTGGTCAGTACACACTTGTAGCCCATCCTCCCACTCCTGTCTACATCCCATAGCATCTATTATTATTTAACAATACAGCCGGGTGAGGAGGTCTGGGAGGCTACCCTGAGCACATGGCCAGATATGTCTGTGGATGAATTTGAAGCAGAAACTGACAATGATAACATTCCATTCACACAAAATTCTCCATCAAATGTGGCCTACCTCCACATTAGAAGACCCCAAGCCAGCATCTGTAGTTAGTAATCTTGGAGTCAGTCATTGCATTTGTAAAAGTATAAGTACCAGGTCCTGAGCCATTTCTCAGGATGCCAATGTAGCATGCACTACCCACTGCCCCTGCCAGCTCTGCCAAATGCCAGTGCCAAGACCACTGATTAACCATCACTCTGCTACAAGTGTAACACTTTAGGCTATTACAGGTCACTCAGAGCTGCAAGAATAGACTAAGCATGCTGATTTTGATATTCATTTTTATGTATATTTACGTTTTAAACACTCTACTGATATGATTTACTCAAAAGTAGACATATACACTGTGTGGTGGACTGCTATAACTAAGAGGCAATGTTGAGAAACAAGTATCAATTTCGAGCACCAGCAACACCTGTACAAATATTGGAGTCCTGAATAATTTAATTATGTTGTTCGGTTATCATCTGGCAGCTGTGTCCAAAAATTGCCTTTAATATTTCAGAGTTTGTTTAAGAATGTTTCCAATTTTTAACCACAACCCATAAGATGTATTTATTATTTATTGAAGGTTTTATATAGTGGGCACATGACCGGAGCTCCTTTTGGCTGGCTTAGGACGCTTTACCGCTACTAACCAGTGCTGAAGTGCTTGTGCTCTCTCTCCTACACAAAGTGATATTGGATCTTCCTCAAATGACATATTTAATTTACTTATAAGTCCCTAATAAAGTGTACTGCATATGCCCAGGACCTGTAAATTAAATGCTTCTACAGGGCCTACAGCACTCATTGTGCCACCCACTGATGTAGCCCACTAACAATGGTTCAGGTATGCCATTATACAGCCTGTCTGTTAAGTTGCACTGGCATTTCAACCTGGCAAGATAAACCTCTTGCCAGTATTAAACCTTCCCTTTTTATACATATAAGTCACCCCTAAGGTAGGCTTTGAGTAACCCACAGGGCAGAGTGCAATGTTTTATAATGGCACAGCATGTACCTTTAAGTTTTACATTCCTTGGCAGTGAATAACACCCACATTAATTTTTCAATACTGCAAGGCCTATCTCTCCCAGGGCATTACATTGGGATTACCCTGTTATATCTTTTAAGTGTAATTTCCAATAGTGACGAGATAGACTTTTCAAGTGTGGTGTCCCTGGACTCACAATTTAAAATCACAACTTATGATAAAGTTGGAATTAAATTACTGTTCTGAAAATGCCTCTTTTAGAAAGTTTGTAAAACAAGGGGATTGTACCTATGCCTCCGGGATGTATTACTAAATCACTCAGTAAGACAATAGATAAAGCTAAATGAATTAGTTTTGCCAAGACAATTTATTTTGTCAGTATCTTTAGAATCAGTTTTTTAGATGATTATTTTATAGGCAAGAGAATCAACATTATCAACTCAACCTCTAGCGACTGAATTTTCACAAAAGACCAATATACAAATAACATACAAAAAACATTGAATTAATCATCAATAGACCTTAACAAAAAAGGACTAATGTACATGTGACATACAAAAAACATTAAATCAACATATATCATTTCATTCCAATTATCAAAAAACAGTTAATCATGGACAGAAAGAGTTTGCCAATATTAAATATGCATTCAGTTTCCACAATGTGGTGCACTATTTCTTTTTAGAACCACATGAGTCAAAGTTTAAACATTCCTTTTAAACTTGAACATTCATATTAAATGTATTAACAAGAATTTTATGCGAACTAGTGTCGTAGCCGGCAGATATTTTAAATCTTTTTTTCACATAACATTCCTTACGGTTGGGTGCACCTTAGAGTGTGCATACCACCGGAGGATCACTGTCCTTTGGTCCTGATGAAAGCTGAGCGAATTGGGCTCACCAACAGCAGAAACATGTCGACCATTTTTTTCACCCAGTGGACTAGGTGTCTTTAATTACAGATACCTTACCTTAATCTCCACTCAACATTGTTTTTACAAATGCTAGTTGGACCTTGAAGAAAATAGTTTACTGTCACAACTACGCACTTTTTAATTTGCACTCACAAAGCACTTTTTGGTTTCTTCACGTTTGCACCCTCAACACTCACAACAACCAGCTCCACTGCAAAACAGGCGTTGCAGCACACTGGAAAGACGCTAGGTCTTTCCAGTGGGAACCCAGTGATGAAGCATGTCACCACTAGGTGGTGAGTGAGGGTTCTTACAAAACCTTTTTTGGTTCTCCTTCACTTTCTGTCTATCTCTTGCTTTCCACCTTAATTTCTTTTTAAGTGTGGTTTGTTCTTTCACTCTCTAGTTGTTTTTGTAGTCATCTCTTGGGGGTACGAGAGTGATCTGCTATACCCTTACTCTCTCTTTGTTTAATAGTTATGAATGTACCCAGACACAGTTCGGCGAGGGTTGCATTGCGACAATTGCATTTTCTGCAGATTCATGAAAGAATCACGTTTAAAATCTTGTGCACAGCACACAAGTCTATTTGGAACAACGGCCCCAAGATTGTTCTTCCCCTGTTCCGTATACACCAATCTCTCAGATCCCTTAGGTCCAATCAGCGTAATCTACTGGTGGTACCTGGGTGAAGCGAGCCCGAATGGGTGGTCACCAGCTCTCTTTCCTAGCAGCCAAATGCTGGACACATCCTCCCGGATAACATCGGGCTTGAAAGTAACAATCTCGCCTTTAGGAAGTGAATGTCTCCTTTAGCCCTCTGGTCTAACAGCGCTGGGATGCCCCAGGGTAGCCATGCGCGATAGAAGTGAGTATTCATTAATTCATTCATTCACTCTGGACACCCGCATGTTGGCCACCAGATGATCACCCTCTACCAAAACAAAGGACTTGGGCATCATCATAGACAAAGAACTTAAATTTAAAGAACAAATCAGCAAAGTCACATCTATTTCCTTCTGTGCCATGAGACTAATTAATAAAATTAAGAAATACATACCAGGAGAACTCTTAAAAACAGCGACCCTGGCTTTGGTCCTCTCAGGTATAGACTATTGCAATAGCCTTTACCTCACCATCAACTCAGGTCTGGTTAACAGGTTCCATATCGTACAAAATAATAATAATAATAATAAAAACATTTATAAAGCGCCTGGCTGCACAAAACTGTGTGTCCCCGCGCTAACTGCTTACAAATCATAAACTGAGGGAGATGAAACCTGAGGGAGTAAAGACAGCAATTATTTAGGGAATAGAAAAGTTTTCAATTTGGCCCTAAATCGTGTTTCGGAAGGTTCCATCCGAAGTGGAATCGGAAGGGTGTTCCAATATTTAGTGGCCAAAAAACGGAAGGATTTACCTCCCATTTTGGCTCTCGTAATGCGAGGGAGTTTGAATTGCATCATTCCTGATGATCTTAAGTCTCTTAACGGACAATGGATGGTCAGAAGGCTTCTGAGGTAGATGGGGCCTTTTTTATGAGCTATTCGGTGGGCATAGCAGAGGCTTTTGAATCTAATTCTTTCCTTGACAGGAAGCCAATGTAACTTGGTTAAGGCTGCTTTAGTAGATGTTCTTCTCGAAAGGCCTAGCACCATTCGAGCAGCTGCATTTTGAATACATTGTAGCTGGTGCAGGCCTTTCTGATTGAGACCTATCAGGAGAGCATTTCCGTAGTCCAAGTGGGAAGTTATGAGAGCATGGACTAATGCTTTTCTAGCTTTGGTGGGAATAAGGTCAATAATTTTTTCGAAGAACCTTTAGTGTGCCGAAGCATATTCCTGTAGTTTTATTAACTTGGGATTTGCCAGAAAGATCCGAGTCTAGCATGATCCCTAGGTTTCTTACCGATTTAACAGGACTGGGTAGTTCTCCCAGTTCACTAGGCCACCATGCGCGAGACCATATGGAGGTTTCCTTCCCTACCACCAGCACCTCTGTCTTGTCACCATTTAAATGGAGACAATTGTTGTCCATCCAGGTGGCTACAGCCGCCATACAGTTGGAGAAGTTGGCGGCATAGTCCTTACTGTCCGGTGTTAATTTGAACATTAATTGAGTATCGTCAGCATAGCTGACAATGCCCACCCCAAAATTCTCTACAACGTGTGCCAGGGGTTCCATGTAGATGTTGAATAAAGTAGGGCTCAAACTGGAGCCCTGTGGAACCCCATGGTTTACGCTGCGAGGAGATGACTTAAAGGGTGGGCAATACAGCTGGAACGATCTATTAGTAAGGAAGGATTCCATCCAGGCAAGAGCAGATCCTGTCACACCTAAATCCGAGAGGTGAGACAACAGCGTGGAGTGCAGCACGGTGTCAAATGCTGCACTAAGGTCAAGCATGACCAACGATGCCGTCTCGCCCTCGTCCACCATCTTACGGATGTATTCTGTGGAGTACAGGACTGCGGATTCGGTGGAATAACCTGGTCTAAATCCCGATTGGGATTGATGGAGTAATGTTTCTCCCTCCAAAAATGCCATAAGTTGTTTATTAACTATTTTTTCAATAATTTTGGCACAGTACGGGAGAAGGGAGATTGGTCTAAGGTTTTGGAGCTGAGAAATGGGAATATTCGTTTTTTTCTTTAAAGGTATTACTTGGGCTATTTTCCAAGCCTCTGGAACCATACACTCCTGAAAGGATAAAGTAATCATATGGCTGATGTGATTAATAAGTGTGTTTTCCATAATGTCCTTACTCTTTTTCTGCGGGCACACATCATTGGGGGATCCTGAATGTATTCCATTTATGATCTTAAGTAGATCCTTTCTGTCAGGTGTAATAAACTTGTTAAGTGTGAGATTATGTATAGAAGGAGCTTAAATAGGTTCATTAGTATTAATCAAATTAGTAGATTTAGTGAAAGTAGAATGGATTTTCTCTACTTTTTCTAAAAAATAATCTGCTATTTGTTCGCATATTTCTGAGGAATACGTGTCTTGGGTATCTAGGCGTGAGGAATTTGTTAGTTCTTTATAGATGCAAAACATTTCCTTCCTGGGATTGTTTGCCTCCTCAATTCTGTTTTTAAAGAAAGCACTCTTCTCTTCTCTTATCAATTTATGATATTCTTTAAGCTT
The DNA here is from genome assembly GCF_964263255.1 of Lissotriton vulgaris. Lineage (NCBI taxonomy): Eukaryota > Metazoa > Chordata > Amphibia > Caudata > Salamandridae > Lissotriton > Lissotriton vulgaris. The sequence continues at coordinate 28,680,694 of NC_141696.1, forward strand.
AGTTGTATAATTTTTCTTAAGTTCAGGTGTATAGCTTTTTCTCCATTTGCGCTCCACTGATTTGCATTGAGCTTTAGCAAGTTGGAGTTTTTCAGAGAACCACGGCTCTGATTTCCTTGTTCTGACAGGAGGTTTGGTGGTCCATGGTGCTATTTTGTCCAATGCCTTACTTTGCCAAAGTTCGTAATTATTCCATGCCTCTTGTAAGGATTGCCCCATGACAAGAGGTTGTTCGTCTAATGAGCTTTTAAAACGGTCCGGGGTATAGTTCTTCCAATTACGGCGTTTATGAAAATAGGGTTTGGAAGGGGCATGCATAGTGAGACTATTTAGTATTTCAAAGTTTATCATATAATGGTCAGACCATATTAACGGAATAGGGGGGACCTATGCGGCAGCACGTCTCATTTTAAAGATCCCCAAAAATATATCAGCAAGAGAAGTCCTCTGTAAATATTTACAGGTTCAAGGGCTAATACAGTTCACAAACAAACTAAAGTGGTATATCCCTGACAGGACATTACGGTCAGGAATGGCCATGAACATGGGAGTTATCCCCTTCAAGAATGCCACCTGGGGAGGTAGGAGCCTCTTTAGATCAACAGCAATGCTTTGGAACAAACTACCTATCACTGCAGAATTACAGGAAAAGCTTCAAAATGTGGCTATTTACACAGACTGCCTACATTAAATAATCCTTTCCTCTGCCTGTCGCAGCCTAATGTCCCTTCTGTCCTCAGTTGTTATAGTGCCAAGACGCCTTCGGGCAGTTGCGCTTTATAAATCCGATTTCAATTCAATTCAATTCAACATGTTTTGCGCCCTTGATGGTCTCAGTAGGAGACCCTTAGCGCTTCTTCAGAACCAAAAAGAACAGGTTAGAGAAAGTGTAACTGTATTAAAGATGGCCTCCTCAAATTAAATAGTGCCACCAGTAGGACCCTGGTGGTGGTGCAATCTGAAACAACAAGAGGGAAAAAGGGTAAAGGCATACAAAACAAAGAAACATAGCTTGTCATGTCTCTGGTATATAAATCCTAATACATCCAGATGGACCCTTATATGTAGACCATGTGTAAATATATCTGGCCTCCAAAAGGTAGACCCGACACAGTCTCGGCGATGGCTGAGCTAGTGAGGCCATGGTAATAAAAACAATGGTGAGGTAATCGGAATTAATAACAACTAGTATAGGGGTAAGGACATCCCAACATGTTATAACAGTTAGTAATAGGGTGAGTATATCATAGTGGTTAGTATGCATATCAACGGAGGGGGGATAGGAAAAGGAGGGACGTCTTACGTATGTGACATAAGAGATAGTCACCATGAGTCACAGTTACCGGTGTGCATGTTTCAGAGCATAAAAGTGCTGGCATTGTAAAAGTCTAGAAGGTATTTAGGATTATGGCGAAAGGAACAACTTGCTGTAACTACCAAACCTCTTGAGCGCTTGTAGATGGTTGCTCGTGGATTGCCCCCAATTTTTATAGTGCTCAGCTTTAAGAAATGACTTCCGGAATCAGAGAGCGATCGGACATCAAGGCCACCATCTTGGAACAGTGAAAACTGCTGATAAAGGCAAGCCTGTGGGTGGTTTTCTATTGTTCAAAAAAGGCCTATGGAGATTTGTCATTCAGAGTTCCACCCAGCAAGTGATGTTGTGAGGTATAGATAGTGGAATGACAGTGTCGGTTATTTCAAAACAGTAGCTTCAATGTCTGTATTAAATCAAAAGAATGTGGAAATTAGGAGACAGAATTGCACATCAGCAAATCCTGTGAAAGGGGAGTGAAACAAAGAGTAATGGAAAGGGATGACAGATTGTGTAATTCCAAAACAATGTAAAGAACAGTTGCCATGTAAAGATGGTTAGGGTGTTGTAAATTAGCAGAGATTAGGTCAAGCATTAGCAGACGACATCTTGTATTTAGAGACTATCTTGTCCATTTTGCGGAATCCATTTTGTATTTCTGCCAGCCATTTTGTTTGCCATGTGCTCTGTCCTACCTCCCTGTTAACTGCTCTTAAAACCTGCAACAAAACGAGATATATTTAGCTTCTTCTGCTTCGCACATGCTTAGTTGAGCTTACAGCTGTCCTCAACTTGTAACTGTCAGGATATGTCCAACAGAATTAGCTGTCAGCCCCTCCCACTTGTTGCCAGCACACTTTCTGTATGACTATTATATGTACTAACAACCAGCATTCTGTGCTTGTACCGCCTTCATTTGAGCCCCTGTGTGGGTATATAAGGACCAAGCTCCTTCCATTCAGTGTGCTACTTCATGCATTACCGAAGGGTGTTGTGTGAATGCAGTTCCACCTCATGAGGTTTAATAAACTCTGTCTTTTCTATTCCAGTTTCTATGCCAACTTCTTCCTACTGGTCTGAGGACTCTGTGCAGAGAAAGGCGAATCCCTTGCACTGGTAGGCCTTGCTGTGGCTCACTACTACAAATTGGCGTTTCCAACGTGGGGCTCATCGGCGACTCGGATGCCTGAAGGACTGGTCACGACGAAGGATTGGAATCTCACTTTGGACACAATCGCTGCCTGAGGAGACCCGAGTCTTGGCACCCACGGCGTTTTTCCTTTCTTTCTGATCAGACCATCCAGGTGGCCCCGGTCCTCGACTGAGATCTCTTCTGTTGATTCGCCGTGCAGTGACCATTTGGTAGATTTAAGAACTTGGCAGTTGGAACCTGGACACCTTTTGATTGGTAAAAGCCGTTCTGCGGCACTTGCTGTTGGTTTGACGCCTTTGATTGGTAAGGTAGTTTAGTAACACTTACTGCAGGTTTGTTTGTACGATTGGCCAATATTGAAATCTGTTTGACAATTATATATGTATTGCAATTCATATAGGCAGGTAATGAGGAGATTTTTCCCTATTTAACTTTGTTTGAATGGCGCAACAGACGAAGAGTGCCTTAACTGCTACTTTGATTATAATACTGCATATTTTGCACTATTTTTGGCATGCCTGTTTCCAGCACACTTCGTAGGATGTGTTGCTTTTGTAGTGGTACCAATTTGAGACTTGTCGAAGCACAACCGCCCTCCCCCCCCGAGGTGACCCCTAATAGGGACATATATATTAAGTATGGTATTTCTTCCATAATGTACAGCACGCTATGGAACAAATACACTCGTAAAGATCCTGAGTTGCGTTGGCCTATGCATGGTTCATTTGATTTGCGAAAGATTCAGTATGTGGAGCAATGAATGTTTAACTGAAAGGCTAGGCAAGATATGTTTGACTGTGTACGAATGTGAGAGAAAGAAGTGCGTGAGCAAATGAAGTGTGAGCAAGCCTTGATTGAAAAATAATGACGCAAGAGTATTCATGTGAAAGCATTGGAAAAGAAAAATAGGGAAATGAAAGAAATTAAAGAGAGGGAAGATAGGGAGCGTGATTTACAGGTAAATGGCCAATACGCTGTTCGTAGACCTCTTTATCCTATTCTTATTAAACCCCAAGATGATTTTCTCTTATTAGATCATTGTCCACCTTCGTATACTCTTCCTTCTGCTCCTTATGAGTCAGATGAGGACTCTCCTACAGACCAGGAAAAAGCTAGAGAAACTCGCTCGTTGTTATCTGCTGAACGTGCGTCTGAGATTAGATCAGCTGCGCTTAAAACAATTTGTAGTACTGCAACTGCTTCTGAACTTTTAGATAGTATAAATGGTTGGCAGGAAAGAGAGCAAATATATTTTACCAATACATATACCACAGAGGTTATCGAACGGTTTAGAAAATATTTTGTAGAAATAGAGCCCGATGACGTAGCAGCTGATTGTAAAAAACAACGTGAAGGTATTTTTGTCCTCTCCCAGGTGGCTGACACGATCAGACGCTTGGTTAAACTGCGTGTTGAAGCAGCCCATTTGTGAGAGGAGAAAAAATCAGCAGACGCAGCTGCACAAATATCCTGAATCAGCATGGCACGAACTTCTACTCCTGAAACAGATAAGAATGTTGTAATTAATGTGAAACCCATGCGGGAAGCCACCCCTTTACATGTTCCTTCTAAAGGAACGGGTACAAATGATGATAAGACTTCTATAGATGCTAAAGGATATTTTATTTATAATTGGGTTTACACTCCTTTGAATAGAGCGGATGTTATGGCACTTAAAAATGCTTTGCCTGATCCGCGAAAGAATCCAGCAGCCTTTTATGAGGAAGTTGAGGGTGCCATTAGCTCTTGTACTATGACTTTGCCGGACTAATATTACCGCCTGATATGTGGAGAACGGTGCGTAAAGTTGATGATCGTGCAACATTTGGAGCATTGTGGAAAGATTTAGAGCAGTTAGATGAAGATAGAGAACCTGCAGAGAAACCGTGTCAGGTAATTTTAAATCTTCCGGCAGCTATATTAGTTAAGTTAAAAATGAATATTCCCCCTAAATAGATAGATTGGAATGGGTTAGCGTCTTGCAAGCAAAAGGTAGATGAATCAGTTTTTAACTTCTTCACACGCTTTGAAGAAGCATTCCACGATTTTAGTGGCCAGTCATTGACAGATGACAAGGGTAGACATCCGTTTGTCGATAAATATGTCCCAAACCTTTTGCCAGGAATAGCTAGTCGCCTGAAGGCCAGTGAGAGTTCATGGACTACCTCTTCTCCGGTTTCTCCCTTAACCATGGCTCAATATTATGAGCGACAAGAATTAGAAGCTAAAATTAATGAGGATAAAAAGTCTAAAGAGTTGAAAACGAAGGTTATGTTAGCTCAAGCTTATGGCCTGCCTTCTGGAGGTAATGATAGAGGTGGATGTGGATCTTATGGTTCGTCTTTTCCTTCTTATACTCGTTCGAATTTGTATGTTGATCAGTGTGCGTACTGCAAGAAATTTGGACATTGGCTTTCTGATTGTCCAGTACTGCATGCTCAGCAGTATCCATGCAGCCGGGGACAAATGAGAAATCGCACCGGATATTCAGGGCCTAGAGGAAGCATGAATGATCGCGATAGGCTTGATGCAAATACACGTGGGCAGTATGGGTTTAACACTTTTGATAGAAGGAACCAATATCAAATGTCCGACTATGCGCCATCTGATTTACAAGATTCTGCTTATGCACAGGAATGCCTAGGATGGGGTAAGGAACCAGTTGAGGTTCCAGTAGATCAGAGGGGTCCCTATATTACAGCACATGTTTTGGGTTCTACTGATCAGTTTCTAGCTAATACAGGAGCTACTCGAGCACCTTGTCTCAACACTTGGTTCCAAGGGTTCCCCTGTCTGGCTTAACTATTACATCAATGGAACACCTTCCCTTAGCCCACTGTTGCAACCACTTGCATTCCATGTTGATAAGTTTATTGCTCCATGTCCGTTTTTGCTCTCTCCAAACACACCAGATAATATTGTGGGTCTTGATAGTCAAGTCAAGTCAAAACAAGCTTTATTCGATTAGTTAAAATCATGAAAGCAATCACATATAAAATCAGCAATTCATGTATTAAAAAACATTTCTTATAAAAAAAATTCATGTTTATACATTAAAAATAGAGCATTCCATAGTTAAACTAACAAATGGCGATTATTAACACATTTCATGGGCAATTTGATTTCAGTTTTCTAGACTTAACACGCATGGCAGCAACCAAAAACTAGCGACCCCAAATATCACTCTGATGCTACTCAGGAGTTGTAAATAGCGGAGAGTGGGACGAACTTGTGTGAACCCTGCTTCTCTCAAAATAGGTATTAAAAACAATCTCCTACATTTTTCATAATGGCCGCAAAACATATTAAAGTGCATCAGTGTCTGTTCAGAGAAATTATCACAGCTACAGGGGATAGATGTATCGGATTTTCCCCATACTGGGTAATTCCCCAATGAATACTGGATGATGTTAAGTCTAAATATCACCAGGAGATTACGATGGTAAGGACGAGTCACAATGGTCAAATAGGGTTCCACTTTAGGGGTAGTCTGGAGTATATAATTAGCCCTAGCCCCCGGTTTTTGGACCTCTAATTCCTCCCGTTCCATCGTCACATGATCTAAGTAATTATTTTTGATCCACAGTACATCGCCCTTCTTGATGGTACTCGGGGCAGGATATAGTTCAGGCCTTCCCAATTTAATAAAAGTGTTTTTAATTTAGACCAACCAAGGAATTTTATTAACTTTATCCAGCGCCATACAATCTTTCAAAATAGAATGATTTAGGCTGATGTCTGGATTCAACCAGGTCTTGGCCCAGCAGGTCAGGGGTGCCAACTGTAGTTGATCACTGATGTAGCCAAGACCTACCTCGGTATGCACTGATAATACTGGGGTTGATTGGGGGACCACTAGAAGGGATCTTAGAAACTTATTTTCTGCCACGTGGACTTTATCTTGTGGTAAATAGCCCCATATGGAGGTATCATACCTATCTATTGATAGGCTTTTTGATTTGTAAACTGCCAACAATGCTTCTATTGGACGTGAACCTAAGCGTTTAGCAAAGCTCAATAGAGCAGAATTAGTTCTGGTGACAGCTAAGCCTTTAGCAATTAATTGTGGTCTCAGGTACCCCTTTCATCAAAAAGGACGCCCAGGTAAGTGAAGACCGGGACTCTGGAGATTTCTTCACCGTTGCAAAGAAACTTGCCAAACTTTACATTTTTGGATCGCTTCCCTGCAACCATAACGTGTGATTTTTTGTTATTTACCTGCAGGTCCAAGGAGGACATGAATACTCCGAAATCGTCCAAAAGTTTCTGCAACCCCACCCCAGTACGGATGAGCAGTACCGCATCGTCCGCGTAGAGGAGTACCGGCACCAAGTACTCCCCCACACATGGGACATCAGGAGTGGAGCCTTTCAGGGTTATTTTGAGGGAGTTAATATATAGTGTAAAAAGGAGGGGTGCCAAAATGCACCCCTGCCTTACCCCTCGTTTTGACTTAAAAGAGCTAGTAGTTCTGCCCTCATTATTAGTTCTAATATTGGCCCGCAACTCTTGATGCAGACCCGCTAGATAATGTACCAATGGGGGATCAATCCCTATGTTAATTAAAATTGCCCAACGTTTACCACGATTGACTATATCAAAGGCCGATGTTAGGTCCATGAATGCCATATATAGCATACCCTCCTTAGCCAAGGTGTATTTGCTAATTAACATATGGAGGTTAAGACATTGGTCAAGGGTACCCCTTTTGGCCCTGAACCCATATTGTAATTCGGAGAGGACCTTCCTCTCTTCCAGATGTTCGCCTAATCTCTGCAGAATGACCCTGCCCAAGATTTTAACGGCAGAGTCAATGAGCGAGATAGGCCTATAACAGGCAGGGTCAGATCTTAAACCTTTTTTAAAGACGGGTATTATGGATGAAGATGCCCAAGAGAGGGGAAACCCTGAAGTTATAGTGGAGTTAAAGACATTCGTGAGTATCTTAGTCCATAGCTCCAGGGGGGTCCTGTAAAGGTCTGCGGGCACACCGTCTTGGCCCGGGGCCTTATATTTTGTCATCTCTACAATGGCCTTTTGTACCTCCATTTCCTCGAATCGTAAGAGGAGTTCTACACCAATTTCTAAGGGGTCCATCATTATATGGCTGAGATACCCGCCACCCCCTCTCGACACAATCCCCAAGGATGGGAAACCGGAAACAGTTCTGAAGTCTTTGGAAGACGGGAGGGAGTAACCCCCCCGGCCGTATTTATTAAAATATGAAACAAAATTAAAACATTAAATAAACAGTTTCATATTATGTACAATTTCATTACCACATTGCGATGTTTGGCTAACCTTAACAGAGTCTCTAATACAAAGGTTCTCCTAGCCGAACTAACATTTACTTGAAATTTTGAAATTGTACATCCTAACGTTTAAGGGCCAACGGCAAGGTCGTAACCGGTGTCAAGATCCCTAACCCAGAATTATCGCCCTCACTTGTGAGGGGCGGCCCAGAGGCGTACCTCAAATGCAATTACCAATTTCCCTTGACTTGACGGGGGCCCCAATAAAACTCGTCGCCACTTAGAGGTCGTACGAGGACTCGTGGGAGGTATCTAGAAGGTAGCGTAGACCTCCCCCCAAACCCCACACAACTTACCATATCTGCCGTCGCAGACGTCCTGGCCCCGGGAAATTCCCCAGGAGGGGGCTGTAACCCCTCCTACCCAGGAAGGGGCCTTGACCGCCTTTCCTCTTCTTTTGGCGACCCATCCTTAGAAGGGACCGCCTCCCCGTTGAGGGGCCAATGGCCACCTCCCCCGAGCGCTCCCATCCGTGCTGGGTGACGCCCACTCATAGGGATCTTCCAATTAGTGCTCACCGATCATGACCTTACCGCCACAGGCCGGATAGTTGACCGGCTATCCGGACCCCCCACAACACTCCTACCTAAAGGTCATGGTGTAACGTTTTTAGCCATGCTAAGAAGTCTCCTATGAGTAACTCATTCCCCACCCGAGACAAATGCACTCCATCCCCCAAATACATACCGTCATCATTAATACACCCATGAGAAATAGCATGCAGTGTCTTGGAACGGAACAACCTACTCACTTTGTTATTAAGCTTCCTAACAGAATGATTTAGAGCAGAAACCGAAATAGCCCCCCGCCACACTTTTCGTGGGATCATATGGGACCATGCAATTGTGCACCCTGGAACTCTCCTCGCTAACCAACTTACAGTGGAAAGCATCGCCTCAAGAAGAAGTCGTCTACCAGTGGTGACCAAATCATTACCCCCAAGATGTACTATCACTACAGACGGCGGTGACCTCGTCCGCCCTAGCAAACCCTCAAAAAATGATTGAAACTGGTCAATACAGAGCCCGCCTCTTCCGTAGAAGGACACACTGTACCCGTATTCCCCAGCTACGTGAATCATATCACCTGCCTTGAATACGTCTGCGGCATGCCTCACGTATGAGTGGCCCACAACCCACACCTCCTTTCTCACAGCCGGTGATGTCTGACCGCTGGCCCGGTGTAGGGTCGACTGCAAAGTCCGCCCCGCCTCGTAGGCTTGCGCCACTGAAAACCAAACAAAAACAAGAAGCGTGAGTACATTGCTACAGCTTCACAACATGTGCAACCGCACATACCTCTTATAACAATTGGAGGACCAACGCCCCACCCGTTTAACTTGTTCAACATCCAGACCCCTGGCTGTTGCTTCTGTAGCAGCCCCTATCCGAAAGGAATGGGTCCCAAACTCGCCCGGGTTCAAGCCCGCAGCGGCAATCGACATCGCAAGCACCCGCTGAAACTGAAACTTTGTCAGTGGGGTGGCGTCAGCGTGTCTCAACAAGGTCCCCCCCCATGATGCCACCCTTCGTGCTAAATAATCTTCTAGACACCTTACCGGGCACATGGAGGACCCGGGAATCCTGTGTATGATTACGCAGTCACCCATCCCACTTTGATTGGTCTTAGACCTGACAAACGAGACCGTCATCGTCTCCCCTCTGATCTGGACGTGCTCCTGGCACAATCCTCCTGTCACATCCTGCTTGTTCCTCGCCACTAATTCGCTTACCCGCATAGCCCCATGGAATGCCAGCGTAAAAGCGGCTCGGAATAACACCGTCTCAAACTGAGACGAACACGTAGCAGGGAGACTGGATAATAACTGGGCCAGCCTATCCAAACCTATCGGGCGCCTCTCATCTACTTTGCGACCCTCAAGGCGTTGCCACCCCCGTAGCGCTTTCTGTACAACGAAAGACGCCGTCGGATCCTGAATCCCGTGAGCCCTGGCAACAAAGGAAATGGCAGCCCGATGTCTCTGAGCCGTGGCCACCGATTTCCCGACCCGATGTAAGGACATCAGAAAATCCACCACCCACTCTTCCTGGCCCCAAAGCTCCTCCCTATCAGTACCCAAAAAGGCCAAATAGGACCGGAACGCCCCTTCATATGCCTTCCTTGTCCTGGGAGCTAAACTCTCTCCCACGAGGTTACGAAGTTCGGGGCACCGAGAGACCAGAGAGCTTCGGGAAAGGGTGCCGGCTCCGGGTCCGCTGTGGGAAGGAAACCCCAGAAAGCCTGTATACGAAAACGAGACAGTGCATCAGCCGCCTGGTTCATTACCCCTGGGACATGTCTTGCTCTGAATAACACATTCAATTGCATACAAAGTAAAACAATTTCTTTGAGCAGTCTCAAAATCCACTTGCATCGTGCTGCCTGACTATTGATACACTCGACCACGGTCATATTGTCAGACCAAAATACCACCGAGTGATCTCTGAACCCTTCGGGCCAAGTTCTCAGGGCCACTAAAATGGGGAAAAGTTCCAGGAAAGCAATGTTACTTGTCAGTCCACTGTCATGCCACCATGTCGGCCACTTTTGTGCAGACCATCTCGTGCCGAATATGGCACCGAAACCTATGCTCCCCGCCGAATCTGTCCACAACCCCAGCTCCTCAGAGGACACGGCTGGTTTGTTCCAGACGACTCGACCATTGAAATCTGCCAGAAATGCCAACCAAATGCACATGTCCTGGCGGACCTCTGCCGAGAGTCTTGTGCGATGATGGCCCTCCTTCAGGCCGACCATGGCTTGAGCGATCGAACGGGAAAAGGGGCGGGCCATTGGTATAATCCTCAGGGCAAAATTCAACTGGCCAACTAACTGCTGTAATTGATGCAGCCTAACCTTAGGTCCCCTTATACACATCTGCAGGGATGTCCTGAACTTTGACACTTTGTCAGCTGGTAAACGAAAACAACCTTCTGCGGAGTCTAACTCGATCCCCAGAAACTCGAGGCACGTGGAAGGCCCCACAGTCTTACCTGGTGCCAATGGCACGCCAAACTGATTCATCAAGTCACAAAACTGTGCTAAAGCCTGCCCACATTCCGGGTCCCCGGCTACCCCCAGGGACAAAAAATCATCCAGGTAATGCATCACATTTCGGAAACCTGTCTTCCTTGTGAAGACCCATTGTAGAAAGCTACTGAATTTTTCGAAATAGGCACAAGATATAGAGCACCCCATCGGCATACACCTATCCATGTAATAATGACCCTGAAACATGAAACCTAAGAGACGCTGATCGTCTGGATGTACCGGGAGCAACCGGAACGCTGACTCGATATCCGATTTAGCCATCAGCGCCCCGGGCCCCAGGCGATTCAAAATGGCTACGGCCTCATCGAATGATGCGTACCGCACCGAACACACTTCCGGGTCTATCGCTTCATTGACGGAGAGACCACGTGGGGCTGACAAATTATGTATCAGCCGAAACTCACCCGGGTCCTTCTTTGGGACCACACCTAACGGGGAACAAACAAAATTAGGAACCGGTGGTACACTAAACGGACCGGCGACTCGACCTTGAGCCACCTCCTTCCTGATCTTATTCTGTACCACAGTCGTATGCTGAAAGACCGATAGCTGATTTTTACATTTCGATGCACCCTGAAAGTCCCCCACTGGGATGCGGAAACCATAAGAAAACCCGTTCCGCAACACCCCAGCAGAAGCACGATCCGGGTATTCACTGGGCCAAGGAATCATTGCCAAGGTATCAATCGGGGTAGGTAAAGGCGCCCCTCGGACTATGTTAGACCTGTTTGGCGCCTCCTCTACCCCCGTTATCACCCGTTTTGGCTCTGCACGTGGACTCAGGATGGGATGATTGCCCACACCCACTACATTCATGTCTAAATTTGCATGATCCCTGGGGCCTAGTACATTTACCCCTGTTGAAGTTCCAACAAACCCCCCTTTTTCCTGTGTTACCGGCAGGCTTCGAGTAATTGTCTGTACCCGCACCTGACCGAAAGGGCGTCCCCGCATACTGGCGGGAAGACTCGCCGACGACACTCCCCACTAATGGCAATTTTAACATACCAGTCTCCTTCATTTTGGACCATGACACAGAATCATAACAATCCCATGTTAAGTTTTTATCGTGCTCTTTAGCTTTTCTAAACAGGTTATCATAGCAGAACCAATGATTACCCTCGTGTGATACCGAGTACCCCATGATTCGTGATTGATAAATCGGCAATTCGGGTAACAAATCGGGCCTTCGCTCCCCCAAGATTGATGTAAAAACCCCCCACGCTTGGCCCCAATTGCCAATGTTTTCATTTACCTTAAAGGCGGCCATTTTTGCGCGCCAAACACTCGGATGCATGAGCTCCTTCTGGCCCTTGACATGCTCCATCTCATAGTGATCAGTAAGCAACGAGAATATGTTTACATACTCCCCTGCCCATATCTTTTCCTTAATAGCCAAAGGAACATGCTGACCCAATTTTTCCCTACGAGAGGGTGCCGACTCATCCCTCGCAATCGGCAATGGCCGCTTACCTGCACCGGACGTTGTCTCTGCTACTGAACCCGTCCCCTGCGGCTTCTCTACTGCTGCAGCCGGCGTGGACACCTTCGCTGCTTCCCGTGACTCACGCAGTTGCTTCATTAGCTCCTGTGCGTCGACAGCCGTGGCGCCCTCTTTACCTTTCCCCAACCACGCTGCCAATTGTGCTGCCAGCTCGGGCGGCATATCTTCCTCGGACACGGGGGTGACCACAACGGGAATCGGATTCCCTTCCTTCGGCACGGGAGTTGGTGCCTCGAGCGGGGCACTGGGACCCGGGATGTCTTCTCCCGCTGCTCCCCTCCTGGGCCTCTTGTTTTTCCCTCCCGGGGCTGCTCCCGCCAAAGGACGTTTTGGTCCCCCTTCCTCGTTCTTATCCACTCGCCTCTTTAGTTCGGTCATCTCCTTCATGAGAACACGCAGCATCTGTTCGGTAGTCATGCGCTTTCCCGCCTTCTTCGGCATTCTCCAACAGAGTATCTGTAAAATAAACAAGAACGATTACAACGCTCAAAATTGGCTCTTCGTTCCGTCTCGAGCTCACGTGCAGCGAGGAGGTGCAGCTTCAGAGCACAGGAACAAGAGGATGCCTTCGGATCTTGCTTCTCCTTTTATCCGTCTTCAGGGCGGGCGTAAACCCGCCCCCGCCTGCCCCTAGGGCGTGGCCAGCTGCGTCAGTGTCTAGGCCAACCCACTCTAGGGCGGGAAAAGGCGCGCCCCGGCTACGCCGCTTCGGGCATACCAGCCGAGACTCGCCTCCCGCCCAAGATGGCTTCCCGGGGGGATCGTGGTACTCTGCCATACGTTCGGGGGGACCGAGTGGTCGCCCCTTTCCAATATGTTCTCTTCAGCACTATTATATATTTTACTAAAGTGGGCGACCCATGTCTCATCGGGAATCACAGAGTCCATCACCGAGTTATTTGAACCAGAAAAGTAAGGGTGGTTTATTACAGCCCAACATTTAGAACTATCCTTCAACACATCTGTTGACATGAGATTGTCCCAAGCCTCCTCCTTTATAGATTTTTTATGGTTAGCCATAGCAAGTTTATAATTTTTTCTCAGTACGCCCACCTTTTCTTTATCTCTCAGTTTTTGTTTTAAAGCAAACAATAGTTCTTTGTGGGCTTTTGAACACGACTCATCAAACCACCTAGGCTGATCTGGGCAATCCCTCTTCTTATTACATTTTAGGTCAAGTCTCACTTGTGTGCAAATATTGGTGAAAGAATTTAAGACCTTTTTCCCATCTGCCAAATTATCTAGGCATATTGCCATGTCCTCCTTAACTTTGTGCTCTAGATCATTAATAAAAGTGTCTGGGACCACCTGGGCCCAATTGAGCATCCTCCCCGGATCTTTGGGAATGAGTTTATCAGGATTACAATCCTTGTTTACCTTCTGGTTGTCTGTGTCCTCCCCCTGTGAATGGTCATGATTAGAGGATTATGGTCACTAAAGATCGAAGTTATGACCTCTATTGAGGAACAAACCTGTACCACACCATGGGAAACGAAAATGTAATCAATTACAGTTTATGCTTCTCTACCAACAAAGGTTGGGGCCCTTTCCTCCCCTCCACTCCCCTCGACTTCATAGAGATTAGTGTTTGCAAGTAGGTCTTCTAACAACTCGCCTTGGGGTGAGTGCTCGAAATATGTGGAGATTGAACCAGGTGGGCCTATATTGTGTTTATCCAGACAATTCCAAACACATGGATGAATATTAAAATCTCCCATTAGGATTATATCGAAAATAGCAGTTTGTGTTGACTTATAGTGTTCTAAATAAGAAGCCATTGTATTTAGGTGCAAGTTTTGTGTAACCTTCTCTGGCGCATTATAAAAGTTCAAAATTAAAATTTTAGGGTATTTGGGACGACTCCATTCTAGTCCTTGTAGGTTTGCTGACAGAAACCCCACATTTCTAAATGAGCCTGGAAGTTTAAGTGAGGTTAAAATACAAAGACCCCCTTTAGGTCTACCGCCCTGCCCTGCAGTGGCCTTGACATGAAAGCTACAGTAACCATCTAGATGAAAAAGATCACTTGTGTCCCAAGTCTCTTGTAGAGCAATAATCTTGTGTTGTACCACAAAGTCTATCTGTTGTACCACAAAGTCTTGATATGCTCAAATATTTCAGGGCTACGATATGATGTTCTCCGGAAGGAGTACGGGTTATTTTGAATGACAACTACCCTGTAATTGAGAGATCCTGTATTATTAAAGAGGACATTGCATTAGCTTCACTCCCTAGTACTTTGTGGGCTACTTCAGACACTGATGTAGGGCAAATGGTTATTCCGACAGTGCATAATAATGTCAAGGAGGGTGCATTTGCCAAGACTGCCTCAGTATAAGATTGCTTGAGAAGGAGAAGAAGCACTTACACGTTTTGTACATGATTTGATCAAAGTAGGGGTCGTGGAAGAAGTTCCTTACAATGTTTGCAATAGTCTGATTCTTGCAATTTTGAAAAAATATACTGACACCAGGATTTATAGATTCATCATTGACTTAAGAGAAGTCAACAAGATTGTAGTAGCGCAGTACCCTGTGGTCTCTGATATAACGACATTACTTACTTTGGTTCCTCAGACAGCAACTACATTGTCTGTGATAGACTTGAAGAACGCTTTCTTTTCGATCCCTATTTATCCTGAAAGCCAATATTTGTTCGGTTTCACTTTGAATAATCGATTGTATAGGTTTTGTAGAGTTCCTCAAGGCTATACTGAGAGTCCTAGTATTTATAGTCAAGCATTGAAGAGACAGTTTGATAACTTTACTTTGCCTGAAGGGGTGGCTCTCATACAATATGTCGATGACATCTTGTTGGCAGCCGATACGCCTGAACTATGTGAAGAGTGTACTTTGTCTTTGCTTTCTTTTCTTGCTACACACCATCATAAAGTATCACGAAAGAAATTGCAATATTGTAGACCGAAGGTAACCTACTTAGGTCACCTTCTGTCTAAGGAGGGCTGTGCATTGACACCAGATTGTATTCAAGCAATTTTAGACACCAGAGTACCTTCCACACAGAAAGATGTCTGTGCACTCATTGGTTTGACTTCGTTTTGTAGGCAATGGATATTGGGCTTTTCACACATTGTTAAACCCCTGCTAGCGCTTTTGACTAAAAACACTCCGATCCCCCTTCCATGGACAGATGAATGTCAAAATGCTTTTCGTCAGTTAAGAGAAGCTCTTTGCTCTGCACCAGTGTTAGGCACACCAGATTACACGAAGGTTTTTACACTCTATGTACATGAGAAAGATGGATGTGCACTGTCAGTTTTAGTACAGACACACGGCGACAAGCAGCGTCCTTGCGTATACTTTTCTGCAGTTCTTGATCCTGTTGCTCGTGCATTGCCTGGGTGCTTCCATTCAGTCGAAGAGACAGCTGTGTCCATACGTCAGAGTGAAGGGATAGTTTTGTCACACAAACTGTTGGTGCTAGTACCTCATGCAGTAGATGCCCTTTTGAATCAGACTAAGACACAACACTTAACTAGTGCTCGTCTGACCGGATACGAATTGACACTGTTAGCACCCCATATCATCTTGTATGTATGTATGTATGTAGTTGAGCTTATATAGCGCACAGCTACCCGCAGTGGGTGTCCCGGCGCTTGCTTAGGGAACCCGTCCTGATATTCCCCTGTGTGATAGCCCCAGCGGGTACCCACAAGGTGAAAGTCAGGCATCCCGCCGCGAGGGGCCGTTGTGGAGATTAAGCAAGCTATTGCCCAGAGTCGCAGAGTGTGAACCCGTGAGTCAAGAAGGCACCAGAGTGAGAATTATCGAGTCTGTGGAATTTTTAGCCCAGACCCGCCGAGGCGGGGAATTGAACCCTGGTCCAGGACCGATCTCAGCTTCCGGGTCTGCTGCCTCTAACCCCTGAGCCGCACTTCTCCATCTTGAAGAGGTGTGCGACACTGAATCCACCCACTTTGTTGCCATATCCTGAGACTCAGTCTCAGTCAAAGGAGCCTCACAATTGCATATTCCTTACTGAGGAACAGGCAAATGGTTGCATCGATTTGCAAGATACGCCCCTTCCAGATGTAGATGTGGAACTGTGCGTTGATGGGTCCTGTTTGAAGTTACCAGATGGCACGACTTTAGCTGCTTATGCAATCACCACGCCTGAGACAGTAGTGGAAACAGCTCGCATACCTCAGAAGTCGGCTCAAGCAGCTGAACTAATAGCTTTGACACGAGCGTGTGAACTTAGCACTGATTTGTGTGTGAACATTTACACGGATAGCCGCTATGCTTTTGGAGTGGTTCAAGATTTTGGCCTACTCTGGAAGGAAAGTGGAGGCGTGTGGCTCAATGGTCAGAGACCCTGGTGCAGAGGTCTGGCCCGGGACCAGGGTTCAATTCCCGACACGGCAGGGTCTTGGGCTCATTTGCCTGCGAACTCGATAATTCTCGCCTCGGCGCCTACTCTAATCATGGGGTCCCACGCTGCAACTCCTGGCAATAGCTTGCTTGATCTCCACAACGGCCCCTACAACACTGGGATGCCTGGCTTCACCTTGGGGGTGCCCAGGAGGGGCATCTCACAGGGAGAGCCAGGAAGGGTTCCACAGCGTTATACAGCACCGGGACACCCCGGTGATGGGAAGCTGTACGCTTTACAAGTATCTTACATTTACATAGAGGCTTTCTTACATTCCACGGGATGCAGATAATGCACAGAGAATTAGTACATAATCTCTTGACTGCACTTACATACCCAAAGAAAGTTGCTATTATGAAGTGTAGCGCACAAAAGAAAATCATTGACAAAATAGGGCAAGGCAATACCTTTTGCAGATGGCGTAGTTCATGAGACTGCGATGCAGCAAAGCACTACATCCATGTACGTAGTGAAATCATAAGCTGAGCGTTGGCATGATGCTAGAGAGGAAGTATTGGATATACAGAGATCTGCCTCTGTGGAAGAACTTGAGCAATGGTCTAAAGAAGGAATGTTAGACAATGAGGGCTGTTGGCGTAACAAAGAAATAAATAAGTGGAAATTGCCTGCAGCCTATTTACAACCTATGGTTCAAATGGCACATGGGCTGGCACATGTTGAAGCTCTAGCAATAACTAAATCGCCTTTAAGCATGGGCGGAAAATCCGTTACGCTCGCGGATTTTCGGTAAATTTGCAATCCGCGAACTCTCGCGAATTTACCAAAAATCTGCAAATTCGCAAGCAGTGGATTTTTTTTCTTGGTGATACAATATTGCAGCATGCGGCGTTCACTTACCGTCATTCAGCGTTTGCCGAGTTGTTTTTCTCGATATTTCGCGAGTGCTGCGCCATGTTGGATCTTGCTGCAGGATCCCGCGGGAGATTGGCGACGCATCGCGAGAGTTCACAATTGCGAACATGTAGGTGCGGAGGGCGGCAACAATCTCGCACTCGCGAAATTACAAAATTTGCAATTCTGCACAAGAAATCCACTAGCAAGCAGCATAGACCTTCTGAAAATGATGATTTTTATCAGAATAACTCCTCAGGTTGACATTTGCCTGCACTTTTTTGGATTTGAGGTCTTTTGACTTTCTTCGGATCACTTTTGGATTAGAAATCAACTTTCACAAGTAAGTTTGTTTGGGGCATTACAGTTGCTGTTCTGCAGAAAAACGAGTTTTGCTAAAAACTGAAAGCACTCAGCAGGTGCAAAAGTTCACTCATCATTAGTAACCATTCCTGTAGTACTTCCTGAGGGGCCCCTCCAGAGTTCAGTTGCCTATGTTTGTTTGGGGCATTACAGTTGCTGTTCTGCAGAAAAAAGAGTTTTGCAAAACTGAAAGCACTCAGCAGGTGCAAAAGTTCAAACTCATCATTAGTAACCATTCCCTGTAGTGCTTCCTGACTGGGGCCCCTCCAGAGTTCAGTTTCTAGTTGCAACAATTCTATGACCCTGCTCTGACCCTCACAGCAGGCTCATAGAATAGCTACAAGTAGGCCAGAAAGGTCCTGGAAAAAAATTGCACTGCAACAGAAAGCAAATTACAGATAAGGAAGCAGATGCCAGACTGGAATTTTAAAACAGTGACACATTAATAAATCAACCCCAAATTAATTCATGTCAGTTGAAGCAGGGCAGGTGTGCTTGCTTTTCCCCCCATAATCTACAGTGATGAACCAGAGGGTGGCATTGATGTACCAGAGGGTGGCATGGGTGAAACAGGGTGGCAGTGGTGAAACAGAGGGTGCTGTGAACCTGTGATGATGATTCAGACGTAGAAACAACATAGTCGTGACTGTTGTGAGCCGACAAGTACGTTCGCAATTGCGAACTGGTACAAAACCTTCACGAACTGGCAAAAACCCTTGCAAACACAAAAAAAAATCTGCCAATTCGCGAGAATTCGCAGATTTTGCGGATTGCGAGTTCGCAAATACGCAAATTCGCGAACGCCAGATTCGCAAAATTCGCCCATGCTTAATTGCCTTCACAATTTTGGGAGCATCCTGAAATTGCCTGCACAGCTAAAAGAGTGGTACAGTCCTGTTTGATCTGTTGGCAGTATATTCCTGGAAAAAGGACACAGACTCCTACAGGAGGGTTTGCTACACCAACCGCACCTTTTGATGTTTTGCAGATGGATTACATCCAACTCGAACGCTGCAATAATCTGAAATATGTTCTTGTGGTGGTTTGTGCCTTCAGCAAATGGATAGAGGCATACCCTACAAAGGATACTACTGCTCTCACCACTGCAAAGGTGCTTCTAAAGGAGTTTTTCCCTAGATATGGTATTTGTAATCTTTTGTGGAGTGACAACGGACCTCATTTTATTGGGCAAGTTGTTGAGCATGTCCTGAAAGGATTAGGGATCAAACAGAAATTTCATAGTCTTCCTCCCACAATCAGCAGGATTAGTGGAAAGATACAATGCTTCTTTAAAATTGAAGTTGGTGAAAATACTGGCTTCCACGTCTTTAAAGTGGCCAGATGCATTACCCTTGGCATTGTTGTCCATAAGATGGTTGCCACATTCACGATCTGGTCCCACCCCGTACGAAGTGGTCTTTGGGAGACCAATGAATATTTGGGGAGTTCCTAAGCCACGCCCCATACATAATGTTCCTTGTGTTTTGATGAATGATTATTTGGCACAGTTAACCGTCAGTTTGATCTCTATTCATCAACAGGTTCGAGAAGCGCTTCCTGACAGATCTACAGGTGAAGCCCATGAACTCCGTCCTGATGATTATGTGACGGTCAAGGTCTTCGACAGATCGAACAGCCTGGAACTGAGGTGGCGAGGTCCAGAGCAAGTGCTCCTTGCGACAAGGACAGCAGCTTGAGTGATGAACAAGAAGAACTGGGTCTATAGCAGACACTGTAAGCGTGTGTCGCCTGCCTTGGTGGAACCTGCTGTGCTGACTGACCATTGAGAGATCCTGGAGACGGAGAAAGGTCAAGCTATCTCACCTGCCGAATCTGCGGGAGACTTCCCGGACCACACGATTCCAGGAGCTTCGCGATACCACTTGAGACCGAGGAAAAAATCTGCAGTGTTGAAAAAGACTGGTTGAGCTACCGCCCTGGGTTAGTCAAATGGAGAGCCGATGTGGCAAGGGGGGGATCAGCCCTGCGTTAGTGTAGTGACACCCGTCTTCGCCCGTGGTGAAGAAATCAGCAGCTGCCCAGGGATAAGAGTTCCAACGATTGTTTTCAATGAGTTTTTAGAAAGATCAATTATCGCTGTTGAAATGAATAACAAAAGAATAATTTGTGCTGTAGGGTTTGTTATTGCTCTGGTGGTTATGGCAATAATCACCTAGTTTGATTAGAAAGTGGCTCCTGCTCAACAGCTTTTCGTTGCCACTACTCCAGCTTCAGTGGAACATCAGTATTTTACACTTCCCTACCATGGGCAGAAACATCGACAATCCTACCTAAATAACACATTCATGCAGATGTTGCATCATACACACAATGCCACGAATACTACCAATTGTTAGGTGTGTGGGATGATACCTGCACACCAAAAGAAAGGAGTAACACCTTTAATTCCTTTACCGTTTTCCCATAATGGTTCTTGTCAAGCTTGGTATGCTCTTTTGTTTGCTTTCGGAAAGCCTTCAGTAGGAGGAATTATCTTTCGTCTGAATAAAGTATGCTACCAAGATGTAGATGGTTAACATCAAGCTAAAGGGACTAAATGGGAATGGGAAGAGTACCAAATGGACAATATTTCAACACCATATGGCTTCATAAATATGAGGACTATCAAAGACAATGGACCTTTTGTAATTTCTATGACCAGAGCTAAAGCAGAACTGTGTATAAGTAGTGTTGGGAGAATTACAGTAGGACAGAGTGAATGTATTTTAACGTAGACTATTGAAGGTTCTAATAACAGTAGTTTTACGTCTTCACATAATTTGTATTTTGTGTGTGGTAATAAAGGATACTATCAATTACCTGTTGGGTGATCCGGGGTATGTTAAATATAATTTTTGTTACCCCCTGTGTTTTTACCACATACATCATATCACCTCGACCTAAAGTTGTATAATGATATTTCCAAGAATAGATACAAACTAACAATAAGTACAGATTAGGTTGACCAGACAGATACCACTTTGCAACAATATGTTGATTTCCATTTGGGTTTGTTCTTGTTTGCGGGTGCTGCATTGAATAGCAGAAAGAAAAAGGCGATTAACTTGTGTTGTGGAAGCTGTTATTAATCAAACAGCTGTGGCACTTTGGAACATTACAGAGGAACTACAAATTGAGAGGATTGAAGCACTCCAAAATAGGATGGTGCTAGGCGTGATTTTGGCTGATCGAGGTGGTGCATGTCTCATCATTGGTAGCAGTTGTTGTGTATTTATACCAGATCACTCACCTTGCGTACATGATGCAATCTCAAAACTGCATAAAATTGCTGCAGAAATTCACACCGAGACTGGTACATGGACATTTTCAAATTGGATATGGACACTCTTTATTACTTGGGGCTGGAAGCTACTGACTATTCTATGTATACTACTGGTGATACTATTTACATGCTGTACTTGTATACAATGTGGTCCTATTCTTTGCTCCATGTGCATCACTGCTTGTACACCTGCCAAAGGAAATACTGCAAACATAAAAGCACAACAAATGTTAAATAATGAAATTACCTAGATGATGAACATCAATGTACAGGATGCATATCTAGATTACCCCAGATAAACAAATGTCTTCAGATAATGCTTAAAGGGTCGTCTGTTGTAAAAAAAAAAAAAAATCCTCATAAAAAAAACTCCACATGTACTAATGAATAGAAGCAGAGCTTTTGAATGGGGACTGAGCAATGGTCTATCCGAGGAAAGGTTGACATGGCCAATATGACTTGTAAAATTAAAATAATTATTTGGAACATGAATGGCTGGAGGGACAGAAGAAAGATGCAGAGGATGAACGAATATTTATATAATTATGGAGCCAATGTTTGCCTTCTTGAAGAGACCCACCCAGAAATGCGAGAGTGTAAGTCAGCATTCGGCAAATGTGGGTGGGTTCAAAATATCCTTTGTTCGGATCAAAGTGGCAGTACTAGGGGAGTGGCAATTGTGATTAGAGCAAATGCTGGGATTAGGCTGGTTAAGTCTGAGACAGATCATTCCGGGAGATGGCTGGTGGCGTTATTAATGCTTGGTCATACTCCCTTTACCTGCGCAGTCTATTATGGACCTAACCGAGATGCCCTGGGATCTCTTATGAAGCTGAAAGCTAGCCTAGTGGAGAACCCTTGTCCTATAATATTAGGGGGCGATTTTAATCAGATTTTTGATGAAAAATTGATCGTACGTCCAGGGTCAGATTTACCCCCCCCCCTCAAAGATCCCGAATGGAGCTCAGGAATATCATGAAAGATCTTAACCTCATAGATATCTGGAGGGCAAAAAACGGTGCAAAAAGGGATTATTCCTTTTATAGTCGAAGGTATGGTCATCATTCCAGAATCGACTTTCTTTTAGATAAATTGCTCTTTTCGCGGTAGTACATATTTCATATATGCCGGCTATACTGTCGGATCACTCGACTGTAGAACTCGTAATTCTCCTTAAACAGAAGGAACAGCAGAGGAGGTGGACTCTAGACAGAGCCCTTCTACTCCAAGAGGGGGTGAGGTTGGACTTAGCGATACAAACAGAGGAGTTCTTTAGGCACAATAAAGACTCAATGAGTCAACAGATGATATGGGAGGCATTTGAGGTCTTTATTAGAGGCTCTTTGATTACCCTGATGATTGGAAGAAACAAACAGCTGAGGGAAAAGAAAGAAGAGAGTCTCCAGAAGCTCAAATTGAAAGAACAGGAGCTTCAGAGGGCTTCAGTAGACCAGTCAGTTTCTAAACTCTGCCTACAAAGAGAGCTGGACGGTCTGCGGGCTGAACATCAAGCTAGCATAGACAAGGTCTTGAAAGATAGATGGGATGCCAGCAAGCTTCAGAATTTTACATATGGAGAGAAATGTGGCCGCCTACTCGCATGGAAAGCTCGAGCAGATAAGACCAGAAATCAGATCAACAGCCTATCCCTTTCTGGCTCAGGCGAAATTACCTATGACGACGATCAACTCAGGGAAGAGGCTAAATCTTTCATGCTAGATCTATATAAAGCTAACACCTGTAACTCCACACAGAGTGCGGAAGGTTTGTTGAGCAGGATACAGCTCCCAAATATATCTGAGGATGATAGAACTTTTCTTACTTCTGATATCCAAGAAGGCGAGGTGAGAATTCAGATTATGAAAAGGGCCAAAGGGAAAGCCGCTGGCCCAGATGGGCTCCCTGTGGAGCTGTACAGGATAGTCTTAGACCAAATACTATCTTTTTTGACATAACTGTTTAATGAAGTTCTCCAGTGTGGGTTGCAGGCCCCAATTTCTTGATCAGAAGCCACTGTTACTTTAGTTCTGAAGCCAAAAAAGATCGATCAAAAATCGAGTCATACAGACCAATCTCTTTATTGAATTCAGATTATTAGGTATTTAGGGGGGTGTTGGCGGCTAGACTGGCCAGAGTAGTAAAAACTATTGCCCATTGTGATCAGAGGGGTTTCATCCCAGATAGACAACTCAATGAGCTAACATTTCAAGTCATTGCTGCAATAGACGTTGCTATTGACAGGAAGCTCCCCCTGACCTTGGTAGCTGTCGATGCCGCAAAGGCATTTGACCAAGTAGACTGGCTATACCTGTGGAAAGCACTGGCGGTTTTTGGATTCCCAAACGTGTTTATAACAGCCATAAAGTCTCTCTATAGTTCCCCACGCGTAAACATCCTAATTCATGGGATCCTTACAGAATGGATACCCATTGCTCGCGGAACCAGACAGGGCTGTCCTCTGAGCCTTTCGTTTGTTTACTTAGGTCGGACCCAATAATCAAGCCCTTCAAAATCTCCAACTTGGAATTAAAATTCGCGCTATACGCGGATGACTTGCTCATGTTTACCTCAAATCCAGCTGAAGCCCTGCCAAGATTAATAAAAACAGCTGAAGCCTTTGGAGAAATCTCAGGATACATTATCAATAAAGACAAAACTAAGATCATGGAGTGGAACCAAAAGTAGGGACATTAGGAGCAAAATCTATAATGAGATATTTGGGGGTGCACTTGGCCAAAAAGATTGAGGAAATAACACAAATCAATCTAGACAGAGTTTCAAAGGATGTCTGCGCCCTACTACAGCGATGGTCATCCCTACCTTTAAATATCTTTGGGAGAGTGAATTTAATCAAGATGATCATTCTCCCTAAAATAACGTTTTTATTTAACTCTATCCCTCTATCTTTTAATACACCAGCAATTAATAAATTGCAAGGGAAATTAGGATATTTCATCTGGAATTCAAAATCTCCAAGAATCTCTTGGAAAAAGCTTAGGAGAAGTTTAAAAACAGGGGGCCTTGCATTTCCATATTTATTTGTATATTGCCACGCATCGCATTTTAAAAACTTCAGACTACTGGCCAATAAAATAGATGTATCCTCACTAGGCATACTCTTTAAATCATTATTGCAAGACGTTCCACAGGGACAAGATTTCTTCCTCTTTAAATTTGGAGACCCAAAATTTCTTAAAAAAGTGAGACTTAAGATCCTGGGGGCAGCACTAAGAAACTGGGTATACATCAGGAAAAGGCTAGACATCCCATACTATGCAGCACAGGCCCCGATCTGGGATTCACCTGGGACACCGACCTGTCTGGATGATCAACTGTCTCGGCCACTGAGGTTGGCAGGGTTAGTACATTGGGGTGATCTCCAGGAAGGAGATCAGCTTTTGAGTTGGGAGGCTTTCTCCAATTTGACTGGGGGAACACTTACTAGATTCAAATATTACCAGCTGTCCGGATGGTGGTCGACCAGATCTTGGAACTCCAACAATCCCAACCCGAAGTTTGATCTAGTAACTAGGAGTGGCAGGTGGAAAAACCAAATTTCACACTGGTATTCAGCTATATTAGACGCTGAGAGCGTTACGGAACCTGAGCTCCAAAAACTCTGGGCCAACGTCTTAAACCTGAACAGTGGAAATGTTAAAGATTGATGGAGCGATTCTTTTGCCATCTTGCAGGCGGTGGTTAAGCCTGCCACCTTAAAAAGAAATCATCTTTATACCATGTACAGGGCATATACAACCCCAAAAAAACTTGCTACATTTTCCAACTTAGACTACCATTGTCCGAGATGTAGGTACCCAGCTGCCAATGATACGCATATGTTCGCCGACTGCCCAGAGATAAAAGACTATTGGATCAAGACCCAGGACTTTTTGGAAGATGTCCTTCAATCACCCCTGGAAATAACCACAAAAACTATCCTCTCTGGGTTGGGTTCTGATTACAACATAAATGAACTCTCCACAAGATTTATTTTTTATGCTATGCTTATTGCAAGGCGGGAGATATGTAGAACCTGGAAGGATCCAACTCCCCCTACTTTTTCCAACTGTCTAAAGCATATTATTATTACAAGTAAATCCGACATGACAAGTGATCCCACAAGCTATGTAAAAATCTGGGCGGCCCGTGTGGCCTGGCAAGATAGGTGAACGGTATTCCTATGATGTATACAGAGCCCTGTTGGTTCCCTTGCCTTCAAAGTAACACGGGGCCCAACTACGGTGTGAAATGGAGTGGACTGGGAAAGCAGTGGCCACTTGAGGGATCAGGCTCATTACTCTGTTATTGGTCTACGACATCAGGGCTGGATCAGGATGACCAATTACTGAGAGGCAGTCAGTCTCCTATCAAGACTTCCAATAATGGTATATGAGGAAAACCCAAAAAAAGAAAGGGTTGTCTGTTGTAAATTAGCAGCGATTAGGTTAAGCATTAGCAGAAGACATCTTGTATTTAGAGACTATCTTGTCGATTTTGCAGAATCCATTTTGTATTTCTAGCAGCCATTTTATTTGCCATGTGCTCTGTCCTACCTCCCTGTTAACTGCTCTTGAAATCTGCCTAGAGGCGAGATATATATAGCTTCTTCTGCTTTGCACATGCTCAGTTAAGCTTACAGCTGTCCTCAACTTGTCAGGATGTGTCCACCAGAATTAGCAAACTGTCAGCTCCTCCCACTTGTTGCCAGCACACTTTCTGTATGACTATTATATGTACTTACAACCAGCATTCTGTACGTGTACCGCCTTCATTTGAGCCCCTGTGTGGGTATAAAAGGACCAAGCTCCTTCCATTCAGTGTGCTACTTCATGCATTACCGAAGGGTGTTGTGTGCATGTAGTTCCACCTCATGAGGTTTAATAAACTCTGAACTTTCCATTCCAGTTTATGTGCCAACTTCTTCCTATTGGTCTGAGAACTCTGTGCAGAGAAGGGCGAATCCCTTGCACTGGTAGGCCTTGCTGAGGCTCACCACCACAAGGGTATCCTGAGAGAAGGGGGAGCTGATATATGGCATAAAGTGGGGAGCAGGTTCCCTCGGTTTGAAAAATGGCCCGGTCGTGTTGAGAGGGTGCACGGATAAAAAGTGCCTTAACATTGACATCACAATGGTGTAGGCTCGTTCTCCACATGAACGAAGAGCTTTCGACCTATACATTGTAAGGTCCATGCTTATAGTGTATACAGAAATGGCGCTGTGTATAATGAAAATGATACACAGTTTGGGGAGACATACTGATATTGTATTGAAAGAGACAGTATATGGAGCAGATAGGCTTGAATGGAAAGTGCTACTGTAGTTCAATCCAGGGTATATCATTGCTCAGGTGAGGGATATGTGTGCGAAGGTGGAATACCTAATGTGGTTCTTTTCTAAACAGGGTAGTGGTATTCCAGGTTGGATTAGCCTCCAAAATAACCCATGTCAAGTGGGCAGTTGTGTGTCGGAATTCAATGTAGTTGTTGCAAGTTTTTGTAGCACTGCGGCCTCAGCGATTATTGCTTTGTGTTCACTGATCCTGGTTTTGACCAGTCTTGTAGTCATGCCTACATAGGTTGCACTGACATGTAATAAGATAAGCACAGTTTCTTTATTACAATTTGTGTGTTGTTTCTGTGTTCATCTGGAATTTCCAAATATAAGGTTTTTGTGTGACATGTAAAAGCATGGACACTGCAGCTGCCACATGGGTAGCAGCCTTTCACTGCTTTTAAGCTCCACAGTGTGGTTTGTTGTGTTGCGGACTGGGGGTACGGTTTTGTATGTACTAGAAGATCTCTGAGGTTTTTTGTTCTTTTGAAGGCAAATCTAGGGCATTCCAGGTTCAGCTCCTCTGAGTTGACAATCTTTCTACGTTGTAGGATGATGTTCTTAATTTTATTAGACATCGTGGTAAAGGTTGTCATGTATGTCATGGTGTCATCTTTTAGTTTGGGAAGGGTTTCCAATATGGCTTTGTGGTGATTGTTTTGTGCTCTCTTATTTACACTCAAATCATTAGCTTGCGGGTTGAGTCAGTTGAAGAAAACCCACAAGCTTGTCAATCTTCTGCAGTTTTAGAATTTGTTGATTCTGTGAAAGAGAATGGCACCCAGGTAGGATGCCTGAGGCAATGGTGTTATACATCGAATATAATTAACATTACATTACATTACTACCAAAAGTTCATTGTGATTTTTGTGACCGGTGGAGGATGTTCTTGTGTAATTTTCAGTTGCTTACAGAAAGACCTATGGGTTAATTGCAACTTGTCGGACAATCTGCTATCACTGAGTAGACTGAGGCCCTCTCACTAACCTGCCAGAAGAAGACATCTACTCGCTATACTTAAAGATATCCGCCATGTCTGTGAAGATTGTTTTGCTGAAAGTTAAACAAATGTTGTAGCCAAAGTACTTCTGAGAAAAATGGGAAAGGTGCATATATACACCATGTGTAAGTGACCTGCCAGCATTACCTCCTCTTTTTCTGAGTCTTACCAAAATGTGGGGTTATATATGCCAAAGAAAAAATCATTAGCCCAGACCTGCACAAAGATTTCTCCCTGTGCCTGGAACCAAAGATGGTTTTTGCTCTCATTGTTGACCATGCCCCATAAATCGCAGTCCTAGCTAGGAAAAATTTGCAAATGGGTGACTTTCAGGTGCAGTGGCCCTGTGATGAGTGAGCTACCACTAATGATTATCCAAAGTTGGGACAGGTGGAGCCTTGAATGGGATTGAATCGCTGGTTCCCAGCCAATGTATAAGATCAGGGGTCTTTGTTGTTTCTCTATTCCTAAATGGGGCAATAGAACTGCAGGAATGGTGGGGCAGGTGGGCCACACATCTACATGGAGGCTCCCACTCCCCCAATACCGAAATATCCATCTGAAACTTAAGCATTACTGTTGTGATTGTAAATGAATTTGTTACAACTAACTGACCTGATCTTGTAAAGATGGTGATGTATTATCCACTGATTTCAGAAGAATGTGCTAACTCCATAGGAGAAACCACACATTGGATTGTCTCCACTATTAGGATGTGGATGAAATTCCCTCATGTATTATTTATCTTTCCCTGAAGAAAAGATTTTCTTTTATATCATAATTGTTAATCGGGCAAAAAAGTGTATCATGCCACATAACCCTTTGGATATTTTAAGATCTATACAATCTGACGAAGCATAAGGGTTTACCACTTTTTCACCTGCCAAGGTTGAATGTTATTGATGTCAGCACATGCTCCTTTCATGAATGGTCCTTGCCCTTGTTTGCATGTCATGATTGCATACAAAGAGTGAGCCAAAGCGTACACCGCAAGGTAGCTATGGTATGTGTAACTCAAGTCATAGAGTTCAAAGAATCGTACGTCCTTGTTTGCAAGAGCTAGGTTCTCTGAGCAGAAGTTTGACCAAGTGCCATTCTCCATGGTAGTCATTGCGTCTGTCTCCTTAGGTCCTGGCCATTTGCAACTAAACACTTTCTCCCAGAATTGTCTGATAAAAATATCATGAGGTTCTGTTAAGGGATGACGGTGAATAAGAAACTCTTCAAAGTTTTTCATCTTTCTGTTGTGAGGGGAAAGTCCTAAGGATCCATTGAACATTTTCCAGCTCTCCTCATTGTAGAGGCCACGAGTTAATTTGAATGTTGCTGAGAAAACAAACACTTTATCTGTTACGTTTTGTGCAGCAAAAGTTTCTATAATCCCCTTGACATGGACATCTGGGCTGTGGACAATGATCACTTTCACACCATACATTTGTGCTACTTGAACCACATGAACAAGCTTCTCTCTGGTATAACTGTTGTGAACCTTTTCCATAAAAGCCACACAGCCCCCATTGGCCTCTATGATCCTTTTTGTGTCATGTCCTCCTTGTAATCCAACCTCATCATCAGAGACGACCATCCCCGTCCAGGTCCAGCCAAAGAAACCTATCATCCGTGCAAGGGCAATATTCTGGAAGGAGCTGCTCGGTACCGTACGAAGGAAAGATGGAAACTGGAGCTTGTCACTTAGTGCAGAGAGTACTGATCCATAGCTGATCTGTAGTGAAAGAGATCAAGGTTGGCTTAGTTTATTTACCATTATTGCTGACATACATATGGCCAACTAAGTAACCCTAAATGTCAACCTCCTACAGCCTAATAGTTGCCATGTGAACAACAGCACATCCCACTTCAATGTTAGTGATGTGATTTCAAGAATTGCAGAAGAGGAAAATGTAAAACAGAACCACAAATTCTTCCTATATATTTGCTTGAAATAAATATTGACCAACTGGGATTAGTTCTAGGAGAGGGACGGCCCCTTGGCTAACTTTATCACATTAAAAAATGCCCATCCTAATTTCTTACCTCTATATACTGTAATGGGAAGCATAGTAGCCCAATTTCTAGATTTTTGGATAAAGCATATTCTTTTCTCAAATGAAGAGATCCTTTGCTGACACATATGCCTGTGTCCTACCAGAATAAGATAGCGGCAAAACTTAGCCATTTTTCGTCACAATAGCAACAGCTGTAATTGCAGTTTTGGTGGATGACTAATTGTTTTATTCACCCATGTGCAAAAGTAACTCCTGGTATTCCGATATTTTCTGTAATTAAATTTTCTCTATTGTTGTCATTGCTTTGGATATTGTTATATGTAAATGACATCATTAGGTAAATTATTCTCTCCCTCAGTCTTAAATTTTCCTTCACATAATGATTCAGTCTATATATTCTTGTTTCCAAATCAGGCCTGTGTGGAAAGCATATCCATGCAACTGTACATAACCTTAACTTAAGCGTATCACATTAAATGATAGTATGTGTTCACCAAATCAATGCTTGTATTTCACTTTGTAAAATATAGTGTGCTATTAGTTATGGAGAGAAGTGGCTCATGATCAGCATTTACTCTTAAAAAGGAACTTGATTATATGAGGATAACCTGGCGTTCAGGGGTATGTTGCAGTAAGGTTTGCGCCGTACAAATACTATTTCACACGTAGGTTCCTATGAGGAGCAGCATATACATAGAGGACTATTTTCTTAACACTGTGATAACCAAAATATTCCCAGGAAGATCCGGGACTACGTTTTCTTCAGACATGCTTTACTAACTGCGTGATCTATGGTGGCTTCCTTAAACTTTAGAAGGAGCCCAGACTTTGAAACTTAAATGCCACACATGGGAACACTGTTCTTGAGGAGGCAAAATCTGATTTAGGCTGCACAAGAAATAACAAGAGGTAGCTTCAAATTAACTTCCAAATTGATAGTATGAACATCCAAGCTGATACTCCTTTTCACCTGCTTGCTTCAACGATCCCACACCCTGATCTTAGAATCCTAGCTATGACATGGTTATCTCCTTGATAATTGTCAAACAACAGCCTACTCCTAGATCTTCTGGGGGCTTTACTCTTGCCATTCTGGCCCATCACTGGAGAATTTCACAGTTCAATTAAATTTCTCCCTCTTGGGCCACCAGTTATAACTTGTTGTAAATTAGCTGGTGCCTGACATTCTTTCTTTTCTTTCTCTTTTTAGGTGAATATATTGAGATTAAACTTGTCATTTTATAATTGTAAGTATTTTAGATGATAATATTGAATACAAATTTAAAATTGTTGTAGTGTGTAATCCAGATGCACTAAAATTCTCCCTAGGTCCAAATGGTGTCGAGGGTGTTTGCAGTATGTAATTATTTTTTTTAGTGTTTGTCTTGAAGCAGTGATACAGGTTTATTTGGATTGGCACGTGTGTCCGCATGGTTGTCCTTAAAAATTGTTGAATAGGACCAAAACATTTTTGTATCAATTGGACACCTGTATATGATCCATCTTTTGCATCTTCACTTGCATGAGATCTAATTGAAGGTCTAACCATGTTTGAATATCCTGTTTCTATATTTTTGTATATTTGTGCATTATTTTGTATTGCTATTTTAATTTTAAGAGCAACCTATTTTATCACTGTCAATATTAATGAAATAAAGTGATATATTTATATATATTTGGTAATCTCTGTACTAAAAGTAATTCTTCATAACCCCATTCATACATTACATCCTATACTTACAACATGTACTTTTTTTAGATAGCAAAAATAACTTTCTTTGGAATTGGGTAAATAAAACCTCCATGGAATCCTTTTATTGTTAATGTGCTAATTTAGTTAGCCCCTAAGGAAACATTTTGATCACACCCATGCCCCTATGTCTTTATGTAGATGTCAAATAAGGTTAGATACAGAACTGGGACTGAATTACACATACAGATAATTTTCCTTGATTGTGCTGGGCTCACCATTTAAAATGTGTGCCCAGTGTAATCAAGGAAAATGCGCTGTATTAGGGTGAAAGCGCTGCCCCAGTGCAGCCAGGAACTTGCGATGCCCTGGGGCAGCACATTCATGTGAAAATCGGAGTGGCTGCTTTGAGACAGCTCTGTTTTCACAGTGCAGGCAGCAACCTGCCTGCACTCTCAAAGGTTGATTATAGATCCCCTGGCAGGTGGGTGCAATGAGTGACTGCACCTGCCTTCAAGGAAATGTCTGCCCCGCCAGAGGGCTGCAATCAGGAGTCACAACGACAGTGCGCCTCCTGACAGCTTCTTTGCCACTGCTTCCGAATCTGTGATACGGTGCAAGTGCAGAGGCAAATGGATTACCTCATTTGCATGGGGTCATTACTACATGCAAATGAGGCAACGCCCTCCTGAGAAAGCATGCTTGCTGTATGTGCACCAGCACTTTCAGTATTACAGAAGAAGAAGCAAAAGCTTCTGTGGCCCCTTCTGTAATACCAAAGTGTCTATATTAGGCCTCCTGAAGTCTGTAGACATGGGTAAGGACACTGACCAAGATAATCTTGTCTCTAATGTTTGAGATTTCCAAGCCAGAAAAGAAGAACACCACTTTATGGCAGACCCACTCATTTCTGTGAACTTTGCACCTCATGGTTTATGGTGTCCAAGATTGCTGTGAGTCTGATAAGGTCTGGCAAGCAATGTTATTGCCATGCTATCCAGCTCATTTGTGGTATTTTCCCCACTTAAATACCACTGTTGTGATGCCACAGCTGGACTGGACCCTAAAAGACTGATTGGGATTGAAAAGGTAGTGATCACATAAGAAGAGATGACAAATAGTCCTTTTCTTTTAAAAACTCACTTCCTTTTTCCGCCATTCACCTGTTACATCCACCCACAATCAACTTTCTGCCATTTTTATAGATCATGAAATTAACTTAGATTAAGATGCGCTTTTCCTGAAGAACTCAAATGGAGTTACCTGTAACCAGATGGCAAGACACTTTAGCTGCAGATAGATGATTTTTCAACTGATTCTTTTTTGGCATCAATTAACTCTAATGCATTGTATTCTAATTCAACCTTTACCCTGTTAGATACTGAATGGTACAAGGCTCATTAACAGTGCGTATTCCCTTTTTA
Organism: Lissotriton vulgaris; assembly: GCF_964263255.1. Lineage (NCBI taxonomy): Eukaryota > Metazoa > Chordata > Amphibia > Caudata > Salamandridae > Lissotriton > Lissotriton vulgaris. Next base: position 28,713,371 of record NC_141696.1, read on the forward strand.
CAGTGAAAAGTCACTGTTTCTTTTGAACAAAACTGAACCCCATTTTCTCTTAGCCTAATGGATGGATACATTCTGTTGAGAATATATCCTCCAGCAACTTCAGTACTCTACTAGCGCTACTCTGACCCATTTTACCTCTAGCCAATATGAAAACATGTCCACCAACAAGAGGAATTGTAGTGTATTTATCTCAACAAACAGGGCAAATATAATGTTCAAGGCAAGCCCTTCCCACATCCCTCTTGGAAGTTTCCTACAATGCATAGGCAGTTTCCTGGTGAATCATGCATTATCACTGTTGAAGAACTCAATTCAATCGATGGAAACAGGAAATCTAATATCAATCTATCCTTCATTCTGCGAATGCCTATTTACCCTTCCCCAAAAGAAACAACCTCCCACAACTTTTAACTCTTGTCTCATTACCCAAAACGGTCTCAATAGCTTATTTCTTACTCTCTTACCCTTCCAAATATATCCGAGAACCAAGACCTCATCAATACATGTTCCTTCTGCAAATTTGCCTACCACTTTTCCACCCATCCTGAGAATATGCTTATTTTTTCCAAGATTCACTGTTTATCTTTAATTACTTCAGAATCCTCTCACTTTTCTGTCTCCACAGTTCTTGACAAGCAATCTGCTGCTCAATATTTGTACTAAGCAAAGATTCAAATTCAATGTGTGTACATCTAGTCCACATGCCCACCAACAAGTATTACCAGAAAGTACTTTTAATTCTTTCTTAGTAAATATTTTTGATCAATACAAAGATGATGGCGTTATTAATACGTGAGGGCCAAAAACCAAACAGACAAATGCAGTTGAATGCAGCTACATTTACTCCTAAGCTCACTCCCAACTGCCCAAGTAATTCAACAACATTCCAAGCACTTGCCATGGAATAGGTTGTCATGGAATACCATGGGATTTTCTTATCCTTGGTGCATGCCTCAATGCGCACCTCCACACTCCTTTCCTTTTAATAAACATTGTATGGTATACAAATAGCATTGTATCATTGTAAACTTCAATCCCAAACGTAATCTTCAAACCTCCTAGGTCTGTTAATTGTTCTGCCAAAGCATCCTTTCCCTTCACTTTCATTCCAGTGTCTGAAAACACCTCTTTCAACAATACATACCTCTCCCACTCCTTTTCAACACTCATTATTCATCCAACCAAACAGCCTATCTCACATTGTCAATCAACTCTCCATCACATTAAGCTGTAATACTTGGGCAAAAGACTAGCATGCCAAACCTACCTAGCACTCAATAGTGCAGCATTGCACAGAATTGTCTTTACTTCAACAAGAGAAGAAAATCTACTCTTAACCTTCCTCGCAAATCACTCTTCTTCACCCTTTCTCGGTCTCTCACTTGTAAATCTACTGTCTTAACACCATTGATTTAATCATATATTTTCTTATACACCATTTGTGCAATGATAATTATCTTTCTCACCTAATCTGATGACCAATCCTTGCCTTGGACATGCATCCTAAATTATCCTTTGTCACTGGTATCCTGCTTCTCATTAACACAGATGGACTCAGGCCAGTTTTTTCACTAGCTTCAGTTCAGTATGCCCTACCCATTCTTTTCACTTACTTCTCTCAACTGAGTTTCTTTCTTTTTGTTAACTCAATACCTCCTTTTAATACCCTGTTCAAGAGGTGCACACAGCCATTTCCTGCAGGATGATATACAGATGTATTCTTGTGAAATATTCTATGTCACTTCATTGAAACATTTCTAACATGAATTGCCTCCATTATCACCCTAGGGCTGGTGCTAAATATAGCGGCCTAGCGCCAATGACGGCTCCTTTGCACAGGGAATGATGGTTTATGTGCAAGAAGGTGTCCCTTCCTAAACATAAACAATCATTAATGGCAATTTGCTCTTTTCATGTGCGCTGCAGAATCCAACACAGATAGATACATCAAAAATGAGGAGAATTCAAGTATTTCTCCTCATTGCACCATTCTGATGCCTACTATTGCATGGTGTTAGTTTTTGGCACCTCCTCAGATTTACAGATCATTGTAAATCTGGGGCAGGGTGAAAAAGCAATATATATCACGGTGGAACGTGCACAGCAACACCCATTGAACACCCCTTTCATGCAAAGTGATACTTGTTAATGGGCCTATTTACAAGGTGGAGTTAATTGACTCAAAGTGGTTTTGCGCCACTTTGTACATATGGAGAAGGGATTAGCACCACCAGATCGTCACTAAAAGTGATGGTCTGGTAGCACTCTCCCCTTGTAAATCTACCCCACAGCATCCACAAACTTCACCACAGTGTTAGCTCCTGCCCTGTGCCCCACTTCTACTTCCAGCCACTTGGAAAAATGATCCACCATGGCAAAAACATACTTGACTGACTCTTCCCCTCATCCCGGGCCAGCCCCATCACATCAATCCAAGCCTCTCCAGTGGCATACCCAGGCTCGCAATAGGAAGTCGGGGAAATCTTCCCTTGATTTGTGATTTATCAGAATGTTTCCATTTTGTAGAATCATGTTCATTTATGTCCACTTTCTGGTCAAATCCTGACTACCCATACCATTCTTTCACCAATAGTTTGTTTTTCACAATTCCCAGATGACCTTCACAACATAAATGTATTACTTTGAAATAGAAGTTACAAGGAGATATTAATTTTCCACTTCTCATCAATAAACCATTTTCCACTGACAACTCATCTTTAACTTCCCAAATTGCACTTGTACCTTTCAACTGTATTTTCCTTAGCCATCCTTTTCCAACAAATTCCACTACTTCCATCAATATTCCATCCTTTCCCAACTTCTTTCCATTCCTGCTCTGTAATACTCTGCCCATCTTCCTTCCTATCTAATATTGTGATTGAATTTCCATCCCATTCATCTTTCCCCATTTCTTTGATAAGCAAGGGCTTAGAGCTCAAGATATCAGCTGCTTTATTTTAACTCCAGGCATATACCATACCCTATAGTTATTATCTAGAAGTTTCATAGACAATTGGCAGTTCTAGGAGAAGCACCATAAAGTCACTTTGTAGTCGAAGTCTTGACTACAGAGGCTTGTGATCCCGACATAGCAAAATAAGAGATCCCCATACAAACTGCCTAGTATGATTAAATCCCTATACACATCCCAGAGTCTCTCCCTCTATATATATTTATACCAGCAGCCCGTCCCGACGTCGTCCGGGTATGAATTGCTGCCGGCCAGTAGTATATTGTTTTGTAGGATTTCGTTTTGATAGCATTTCTTATCTGTGACAGGCCTGTGAAACGCTCCGATTCACAGTGCACTGCTGATGCACTTAAGAGTGCGCATTCAGTAGTGCGTGAACCCGAGTTTCCCTACTTTATTTTTCCTTGCAATATTATATAGCGCAAACTCGACAACATGGCATGAGCACAATTTACATTACAGAAGAACACATTCATTTGTGGTAGGCATGGGGAGACAAAGCAATTTGCCTGGATTCACAGGATGCTGAGCTGATGCCGAGATTCGAACGTAGCTCCCCAGCTCTAAAGTTCGCAATTCTAGAACTTGTGGCGGGAGGTGTGTCTAAAAGTGCATGTCGGTGCTGGCCATCAGTGAGAGAGATCTGTGCATTTTTCAAATCGGTGGTGAAAAAATATGAGTATGTTGCTGGAGATGTGGGCCGCCGTGCCACCAATGTACTTACCGGGGGAGGGTAAACACCCATTATTCTGCAACTTTCTTTCCGCATACCATCACTCCGCATACTTTCATTATGAAAGTACCATGACTCCGCAATGCCATTATAACGCATGGCATTACATTTTATATGCGTTTACCACGCATACATTTACAATGAAATTCGTTGTAAATGCATGAATGGTAAAAGCATGTTTTTTTATGTTTGGTAAGTATGGGTATAGGGGTATATGTTTTTGGGTACTGAGGTATATGTTTTTGGGTGTTTGGTTATTTTAAGGGTTCAGATATAGTTTTGGGTTATGGGGTACAGGTGTAGTTTTAGGGTTTGGGGATAGGTATGGGTTTTGGGGTACAGGGGTATTTTTAGGGTTCAGGGCTAGGTTTGGGTTTTGGGGTATAGGGGTATTTTTAGGGTTCAGAGGTAGGTTTGGGTTTTGGGATACAGGGGTATTTTAAGGGTCCAGGGCTAGGTTTGGGTTTTGGGGTACAGGGGTATTTTTAGGGTTAGGGGTAGGTTTGGGTTTTGGGGTACAGGGGTATTTTAGGTTTCAGGAGTAGGTTTGGGTTTTGAGTTACAGGGTTATTTTTATGGTTCCGGGCTAGGTTTGGGTTTTGTGGTACAGGGGTATTTTTAGGGTTCAGGGGTAGGTTTGGGTTTTGGGGTACAGTGGTATTTTAAGGGTTCAGTGCTAGGTTTGGGGTTTGGGGTACAGGGGTATTTTAGGGTTCAGGGGTAGGTTTGGGTTTTGGGGTACAGGGGTATTTTTATGGTTCAGGGCTAAGTTTGGGTTTTGGTGTAAAGGGGTATTTTTAGGGTTCAGGGGTAGGTTTTGGTTTGCATCAAACGGAAGTTTCTGCCACAATTTCATTAACCTCGTCTGGTATAAACATTTACTCTGCTTCGAATGATGGCTCCACTCGGAGTGCATTTCTAAATCCCTCCCTTGTTGACCCTGCGGCATGTGAGGAAAGCTAACAGCCGCAGGCCTTTAAAAGCAGGTGATGTTTGAAGCACGTTGTAAAACTGGCTTTTGGTAATAAAGGGAAAAGGACAGAACATTGTAATATTGAGAACTACATCCAAACTGCACACTAATTTTATTATATGCATAAAAACACAGTACATTATCGAGCTACGATTACAATTAGGGTGACCAGATTTTGAAAATCAAAAACCGGGACAGGCTAGAAATAAAAGTAGAACTAAAGTTTTTTAGTCTTACTTCTATGTATGGTCTGGCCTGGCCTGTCCCGGTTTATGGAGTGAGAACAGAACAAAGAACGTAACCCCGCCTAATGATGTGATGGTCCTAACAGTAGGATCCCACTATATATGGGGGGATTAAGCTAGGAGTTTAGCAATGCACATACCATTTGGTCAATCCAATTATACTCAAAAACATGTGTTAAGCAAATATATATATTTTTATTTTTTTTGCGTATACTCTTTGATTGGAGGTAAAAAAGATCATACAAAAATAGAGATCATATTAAATCCACAGCATATTAGTAAAGACATCAGACAAAATACATTGGTGCAAAAAGGGATAAAAAAAAAAATTCATCCTACATTGAGACCTACCCAGTAACAATTCATACTTCAATCATACTCTCATACTCACAAATCTCCAAATTAATCTATCTAATATTCTGTCATTCAACTTTCATTCTCACAAGCATTCCTATCAACCTGGCGTATGCAACACAAAGATGGTAAGTCTGTTGCATAAATCAGAATGTTATTCCAGACAGATGACATTAATGCGGCTCTTAATAGATATAGAACAGTGTGCCGTATTTCTGGAAACACAAGCCTGTCCCGGTTTATGCGCAGCCTTGCAAATGTGTTCTTACATACATACATGCATACATATTCGTGCGTGCGTATATCTATCTATACTACTATTATAAAGAGAGAACTGTGTCCTTTGAGCCAGGTAAACTCGAAAAGTACACCACCAATCCAAACACCCAAGACATCTTTGAAAACCTCAGGGCAAGCAGTAGGACATAGGCTATATAAAAATAAAAAATATACGTTGTTTAAAAAATTAGGAATAAAAATAAAGTAATCCCTTGCAAGTAGTGCCGGCCGCGACGTCTGCGTGATGACATCAGGAAAGAACCTGGGCGTTTTAGTATTGTTTCAGCAAAGGGGACTACTTTTTATTCGTTTTATATCCGCCCCATTTTTATAAGGTAATGGCTGATGCCTGCAAGGAAACTATCACTCTTACTAGCGAGAGTCTGTTTATTCGTATTTTATAGCTCACTGCCCTTGGAGCTGGCAACACTGACCATCTGTGAAAAAACGGCAAAACGCTGAGGAAATCTCTCCGCGGGAGTGCAAAATGACATCACAGCGGCCATTTTTGTAGTTCCGCCGGCTCGCGATGTCAGTCCCTTCCTCATTGACAAGTGTGTTGAGTGTGAACGGGGCATGCTACAATCTCTGGCATGGAGGTGGGGTGGGATAGCGCTAAGACAGGGGTCCCTCCTAAGCAACAAGCAGAGAGGCTAACATTAATTAAATGAAGGGAGACCAAGCAGTGACCTGGCACGATAGCAATTTAAAGCTGATCTGGTTTACTTTCTATTTCAGCATCTACAGCGCTGAAGAAGCAGCAGAAAATAAACTGCATTCGTCTTTAAACCTCCTGTCTGTTGTGTGTGCATGGAGGCCTGCGCTATTATGCCTGCAGTGGAGGAGAGGGCAGGCCTAATCCATGAAACCGAACCAGTTACCTCCAGGGAGAAAAGTGTAAGACTTGAGCCACACACAGTCTTTTTGTCAGAACACTAGAATTATGGTTAGGTTTCTGCACTTATGAACAAGTAGCTGGAGGACAGAAACAAGGTTAAAGCTTCATGTATGGGCCCACAGGCATTGCTGCATCAGGCCTAGAAGTAACTCAACTAGAAAACCTTAGACAGTCATAGGCACCACTTCAAAATTAAGGACAAACTAAATATGGAGTCAGAGCGACCAGTGGCTAACAAAGAAATATAAAATAAAATTTCTTTCCCACCCACCACGTAACTTTTAAAATTATGACTTAATAAAACGAATTTCATTTTCATCAGCAGCCACTGCCACAACAGAGAACTGAAGTCGTCAAGCGAGTTCAGTGTCCAGGAGGAAAACTGACCCGGACTGCCTCCTTCAGGCAGGGTTTACAAACAGTTGCTTTGCAGGCTAAAAATGAGCAATGACATTGACTGCTCTCTTCTAATCCCCTCCTGTCTCGTGACCTCGCTGGCTCTGGGCACAAGGGAAAGGAAAGAGCATTACGTAAAGCTCAGAGAACAGGAATATGGTCAGTCACTGCTCTCTCTCTCTCACAAATTTTCTTTATTTGACAAAGAATTCACCAATCCATACTAATATAATAAAGAGAGAGCCCAAACGTTTGAGGCGGGTAATCTCAGGAACCACAGCACCAATCACAACACCCAATACAGCGTTGGAAGTAGTCCCTTGTGGGCGTGTCTGCGTTGTGCTGTGGGTGTGTGCTGGTGGCGTGACAAACGCTGGGGGCATGTGGTACGTTCCGCCCTTCATGGCATGTCTCATATCGTGTGCTGTGGGCGTGTGCTGGGGGCGTGGGCGTATGCGGGGCACGGGATTACGGGAAAAAAAGTGTGCGTTGTGCCCAATATTTCATTGTTTTTTCTTCCCAGGTTCAGTACATTCCAGCTCCGGGTGTCCACCCTGCTCCCTTTAAATACCCCTGCACCCCATCATCATAACCCACCCTTACTCCTTAAAATACCCCAACACCCTTAAACACTAACCCATCTTAACCCTATAAATATACCCTGTACCCCAAAACCCAAACCTACCGCTAAACCCTAAAAATCCCCCTGTACCCTAAACCCAAACCTAGCCCTGAACCCTATAAATACCCCTGTACCTCAAAACCAAAACATACCCCTGAACTCTAAAAATACCCCTGTACCCCATAACCCAAACCTACCCCTGAACCCTAAAATACCCCTGTACCCCAAAACCCAAACCTAGCCCATAACCCTTAAAATACCCCTGTACCCCAAAACCCAAACCTACCCCATAACCCTAAAAATACCCCTGTACCCCAAAACCCAAACCTAGCCCAGAACCTTAAAATACCCCTGTATCCCAAAACCCAAACCTAGCCCTGAACCCTAAAAATACCCCTGTACCCCAAAACCCAAACCTAGCCCTGAACCCTTAAAATATCCCTGTACCCCAAAACCCAAACCTACCCCTGAACCCTAAAAATACCCCTATACCTCAAAACCCAAACCTAGCCCTGAACCCTAAAAATACCCCTGTACCCCATAACCCAAAACTATATCTGAACCATTAAAATACCCAAACACCCCAAAACATATACCTCAGTACCCCAAAACATATACCCCTATACCCATACTTGCCTTATCCAAACATTTTTAAAAAACATGCTTTTACCATTCATGCATTTACAACAAATTTCATTGTAAATGTATGCGTGGTAAAAGCATATAAAATGTAATGCCATGCGTTATAATGGCATTGCGGAGTCATGGTACTTTCGTAATGAAAGTATGCAGAGTGATGGTATGCGGAAAGAAATTTGCAGAATAATGGGCGTTTACCCTCCCCCGTAAGTACATTGGTGGCACGGCGGCCCATATCTCCAGCAACATACTCATATTTTTTCACCACCAATTGGAAAAATGCACAGGTCTCTCTCATTGATGCCCAGCACCGACATACACTTTTAGACACACCTCCCACCACAAGTTCTAGAATTGCGAACTTTAGAGATGGGGAGCTACGTTAGAATCTCGACATCAGCTTAACATCCTGTGATTCCAGGCAAATCGCTTTGTCTCCCCGTGCCTACCACAAATCAATGTGTTCTTCTGTAATGTAAATTGTGCTCATTCCATGTTGTTGAGTTTGCGCTATATAATATTGCAAGGAAAATTAAGTAGGGAAACTCGAGTTCACACACTACTGAACGCGCACTCTTAAGTGCATCAGCAGTGCACTGTGAATCGGAGCGTTTCACAGGCCTGTCACAGATAAGAAATGCTATCAAAATGAAATCCTACGAAACAATATACTACTGGCCGGCAGCAATTCATACCCTGACAACGTCGGGACGGGCTGCTAGTTATTTATATAAAGTAAAAGCAGATACGTTGCCAGGATGCAGCCTCACCTCACTCCAAGATTGAAATGTATAGTAGGTGAATCTGCCCACGTCCATAACATACCCTTAATGTTGTATCCTTGTGCAAATATCTGAGCTAAAGATACTAAAGCAACTTAAACTCCCATCCTTTGCAGCATGGACCACAGTTTTGTGAGATATACAGTCTGAAATGTGCAAGAGATATTCATAAAGGCCATGTGCAAATAACCTCTCCTGGCTTTGATATGTTTTCCCATGAGCAATGTTACATTTTACAGACTGCTCCACCTTGTCCAGGCTGGAGCAAAAGCCATATTGCAAGCCAGATAGAAAATAATTTCTTGATAAAAGGACACGGCCCAATATTTCCATATTCCACTATTCCAATATTTCAGTGGTGGAATCAGTCAATAAATGTGTTTGATAGCAGCTCAGGACTATTACTGCTTCACTCCACGATCTGAGAAATTCCTTCGTAGTTGATGCTTAAAATGCATCTATTCGTAACATGGCTCAAAATGTCAAATTATTTTTAAATATATCCACCAGTATGCCATTAGGTCCCAGAGAATAGCATTTATAACTTAAGAGATTTCAATTGAACGCTTAACATTTACATATTTTATTGAGTAACTAAAGGTTGGTTATTTTCATTATCTAAGACACTAATTTCTTTATCTGGGGCAAAATCTATTTTAAAATGGGCTACTCAAGAGTTAGCAGTAATGTGGCATTCTACTATCGAGTTGGTACCTTCTCAGAAGAATGGATGGTTTTCAACTTCTCAGAACTTTCTAGTGTCCTTTGAATTGGCTTATGCTTCTAGATCTTCCCAGACAGATATTCTAATTTCTTGTCTGACTTGTGTAACAGCGATGATATCACAGGGTAGCATTAAGAGTTGCTTTATGTTGCCTGTGTGAATTTGAACATGATGCATTAAACCATCTATGTGAAGGAGGAGTTATCATTTGCCTACTAGGTATGAGCATGTTGGATAATCATTCTTCAAACAATGACTCCATCCAATAGTCAGTACCCTATACATGCTTGTGGACCCCAACATATTCTATGCAAATCACTGCATGCAGTTGACTTACCTGAGGGAAGTGATAGAGACCTAAAATCCTGGCCAGTGGGACAGAGGTAGATGACAGGACTTCCCCAACAAGACCTGCTGGCATTGGGCCGGAATGGCATGTGTACCCAGGGGCAGGGAGCTGCCTCCCTGAGAGCAGGTCTAAGAGCGCTCCAATGGCCTTGATCTGGGAAGTGCAGGAATCATAGATCTGGAAGCCCAGGGTAATGTTTGGCAAAAGGTCTGGAGTCCGGTTTATTTCTTCTACAGCAAAAACCATGGCCAGCACATCCCTGTAATACCGGATTTGGAATCTAGACGTTAAAAGAAATGGATGTTGTTTTTTAAAGTGTGTGGCATTATAATGCTACACAACACTCAACTGCTAAGACTAATCAAGCATATCATAATCAAACCGGGGTATTATGAGAAATCACCAATATGTGTTCATAATGAATTTTTGGCAAAATATGCACTATTTTACCAAATCACCTGAATCCCCAGTGTTACCAATATTTATATGTACCCTACAGAACTAAATATTCCCTCTTACAGCTGCCCTTGCTTCTTGCATTCCTCCACAACCCTCCTTTTTTTCATTTTTCTGTAAAAATTGTTTGCAACAACTGTGGTTGCCTCCAACCCACACAAAAGGTGCCACATTAGATCTACTTATTGCAAAAGAAGGTAGAATCAAGACCATCCTATCAATCTAGGATGTCTAGTCAGGTAACATACCTCCATGCACTACTCACTACTGGATAACCACCAATTGTGGGGAAAGGATTTGAGGAACTTGGACACACTCAAGCTTCTCTCAGGCACTACAAAATATTACCCCAAAACAAGATTTAATTGACCATATAGTCCACTATAATATACGTCTTAAACAAGTTCGCCCAAAAAAGACTCAAAAGAGAGACAATCAGACAATATTCACATTGGCACTGAATGAAGGCAAATGAAATCTCAGGGCCTGCTACACAAAGAAACTTACATTTTTGAGAGTAAGTTTACACTTTGAAGTAAGTTGTTTCAGTATAATCAGACTTGGAATGTAAATGCACAACAAAAGTATAAGTTACCTTGTCTTATCTCCTGGATATAGCAAATTGTTTACTCCTGTGTAGGTGGGAAACAACCTTCTGTGAACTTCTCCACATTCCTCCATAAAACCCTCTAACTCCTCTCTAATCCCATACCACATTGGAGTAAGTCTGCCCCTTTTCCCGTTCACTTTCTCCAGTCCCACCCACATTTACTACATTTAATTGTAAAATATATGTATACATCTGAGGACATGTGTGGACACACCCCATTCGGGTGGAGTATCCAGCACACATTTCTATATGTAATTGTGGAGGCTTAAACTCTTAACCTACTTTATGAGTAGCACTTTGTACTATGTTTTGTAGTACTCCAAAACCTACTACGAAGTGTAATTTCTGAATCTGGCCCTTAGTTCCTACAAATAAATGTGGTGACAAAGCAAAATCTCCCCAAATAGGAAAATAAATATTTTTTTCAGGTTTTAAAACAAGTCACATTTCCTAAAACTGTATGCCTTTCCAATAGTTCTTAATGAATATATGAGGACATAGGGGGCATATTACCAACGTTTAGCGATATTTACCGCTATCGATGCTTAGCAACAAATTTTTTAACGCTAAGCATCGCCGGAAATTATCGCACAGATAACTTGCTATTAGCAAGGTTTATCTCAGTAGTGATAAAAATCCTCGCTCTAACTGCCAATTGAGAGATTATCGCTGGAAAACCAACCATAATCTCTCAAAGTTTGGTGTTAGCTTGATAATAGGGGCTCACAAACTTAGCCATGATATCCACCTTCCATAGGATATCATGGCTTAGTCAGGAAAATACCAGGTGTAAAAAAAGCAGTGCTAACCACGGTTAACACTGCTTTTTTTATCACTAACAGGGTTAGCGAAATCCTTGATAATAGGAGAAATGTCGCTTAACAACATTTCTCCTATTATTTTTCTCTGGAACGCCCCCTTTGCATCTCATTAGAGATGCAAGGGGAAGTGAAGAGAAAAAGGGTGCTAAGATGCAAATTTGCGTGTTAGCACCCTGTTGCTAATAGGGAGATAATTTTATCTCCACTTTCTTGGCTTTTAAAGCCAAAAAAGCGGAGATAAATCCCTTGATAATATGCCCCATAATTCTTTATGTAGAAAGGTTTAGACAGCTAGGTCACCTTCAACTGTGTTCTTTGAACGACTGCACTCTCCGGTCACTCCTCTTTCAGATGACCTTTTGTGACCTTTTGTGACCGCTTAATAATCTAGTGCACCCTTGATGTCTTTTAATTGGAAAACATAGTCTTTCCTCCATTGTTACTTATTATACTGGCATTATTGTCACTGGAGGCTACTTGGCAAGCAGTTATTTGCTCTTCTAGCTGGACCATAATCATCTTCACCAACACTGCACATTATTGACTGTGACTTTTACACATAGGTGATAGTACTCACATCCTGTAGGATAACTTGTAAAAAACACAAAGTGATCCTGAGTATATTACGGCCTACCTTCCGGGTCCTCCTTGGTAGCAGATATGTCAATAAGCTTATGGTCTAGACACATCACAGTGGATCCTCTCATGTCAGCCATAATGGAAACATTTGATTTTTCTAGATTATAAATTAGCGCTCAGCGCCCAATGTGCCTAATAGCTTATTTAGCTGTGGTTTTTCACATTTCTAGATATGTTCTAGATTTTAAGCCCATTCTTAAGTTGATGTTCCAAACATCTGTTAGAGGACAAGAAATTAGAACCAGTATCATGTCCCATTGCAATTCTCTGCTAGATCTAGAAAAAACAGATTTTACATCTATGTAATGTTTACATTAATCTTCAAAGATATTTTCAATCAAAGTGCACATGTTATGTTATGTTATTATCATTTATTTTGCGCACAGATGCTCCAGCTAAGGAGCGTCCTGGCGCAAGGAAAAGGTGAACATAACACAACGCAAAAGGAAACAGAAAAGTGCAGAAGTCAGTATAAGAGAAATTAGAACAAGTGAGTTTTCTGAGAGTTTTTAGACGTGTGTGTTTAAGGCTGTTCAGCAGTCACCTTCACTGCTAGCCTTGTCTGGATTTTGCTCTAATTCTCTATTGATGAGTGTACTGAGTTATTTGGGTCCATGTCGTCTTCACTGCTAGCCCTGGCTGAATTCAGCTCTTCTTCTCCACTGATGAGTGCACCTAGGTATTTTGGACACCAGCCATGCTTGTCATGCGAGAGGCTCTTATTCTGGCATGCTCCCAGATTGTCTGTGATATGCTGTGTGTACTCTGGTCCTGTCCCAACATAAACTCATACTGGGCACATATATGATATCTTTCTCTAACTCAGCCTTCCCCTCAATATCTCTTTTTTCTATTCACTTCCCTGTTCTTCCCTCTTGTCCACCAATCTACCTCCCCCCTAGGGTGTACATGTGTAGGGGTGGGATCCCTGTTTGTTTTCCTATTGTTTTGCCTATCCTGTTCTTCTCCTGGTTCCCCCACACCGCTGACTCGCATGTGCACAAATGTGGACCCATGCAGCATCCTTTGTGCTACTCTTTCTTGGCCTCGGAGGGGCCCTGCTTTGTGGGGCTACCTTATGCTATGTATCTAGTACCATGTTTAATATTACACTCAGTACTCAACACTGTATTATTACTTCATGTATTAAGGCTTATGTTTCCCGCCCCCTTCCCCTATCCCTTATTTTTTTCCCAATCTTTCAATGAAGAATTGTGAAACAAAATAATGGCGATCTCCTACTCATCCCTTCCCCAGGCTTGTAATACTAGTCAAGTCAAGTCAAGTCAGAGAATTTATATAGCGCACTACATACCCAGAGGGTCTCAAGGCGCTAAGGAAGGGGAGGAGGATTACTTGTCAAATATCCACGTTTTAAGTTGCTTTCTGAAAGCTAGGTGGTTCTGGGTAAGGCGAAGGTAAGTGGGGAGTGAGTTCCATGTTTTAGCAGCCAGGTATGAGAAGGATCTGTCTCCCATGGTGGTCTTGTTGATGCGAGGTACAGTGGCGAAGGCTTGGCTGGAAGAACGTAGTTGGCGGGAGGGGGTGTAGAAGGACAGTCTTGAGTTGAGGCATTCTGGTCCGATGTCGTAGAGTGATTTGTGTGCGTGGGTTAGCAGTCGGAAAGTGATTCTCTTATTGACGGGTAGCCAGTGGAGGTCTTTCAGGTGACCAGAGATGTGTTCGTTGCGTGGGATGTCTAATATGATTCTGGCTGAGGCGTTTTGGATTCGTTGGAGTTTCTTCTGGAGTTTAGCGGTAGTGCCTGCGTAGAGGGTGTTTCCGTAGTCCAGTCGGCTCGTGACCAGAGCATGGGTGACTGTATTCCTGGTTTCGGTGGGGATCCAGCGAAATGTTTTTTGAGCATGCGGAGAATGTTGAAGCAGGATGAGGATATGGCGTTGACTTGTCTGTTCATTGAGAGTGAAGAATCCAGGATGACGCCTAGGTTCCGTGCGTGGTCTGTCGGGATGGGTGCTTTTCCAAGGGCTTCCGGCCACCAAGAGTCGTCCCATGCAGAGGGGGATGTACCTAGGATGAGGACTTCTGTTTTATTTGAGTTCAGTTTCAGACGGCTGTGTTTCATCCATTCAGCAACTTCTTTCATTCCTTCGTGTAGGTTAGTTTTGGCGGTGCTGGGGTCCTTGGTGAGAGAAAGGATCAGTTGAGTGTCATCCGCGTAAGAGATGATGTTGAGGTTGTGTTGGCGGGCGATGGTCGCGAGGGGGCTCATGTATACGTTGAAGAGGGTGGGGCTGAGAGAGGATCCTTGTGGTACGCCACAGATGACTTCGGTGGCCTCGGACTTGAATGGTGGAAGGCGGACTCTCTGGGTTCTTCCGGTGAGGAACGAGGTGATCCATTCAAGTGCTTTTCCTTGTATTCCGATGTTGCTGAGGCGTTGTAAAAGGGTGCTGTGGCAGACTGTGTCGAATGCTGCAGAGAGGTCGAGGAGGATGAGGGCGACTGTGTCTCCATTGTCCAGTAGAGTTCGAATGTCGTCTGTTGCTGCGATGAGGGCGATCTCAGTGCTGTGTTTTGCTCGGAAGCCAGATTGTGAGGAGTCGAGGGATTTGTTGGCTTCGAGGAAAGCGGCGAGCTGGTTGTTGACAGCTTTCTCGATTACTTTGGCCGGGAATGGAAGGAGCGAAATGGGGCGGTAATTTTTGAGTTCGGTGGGGTCCGCTGTGGGTTTTTTCAGAAGAGCGGTGAGTTCAGCGTGTTTCCAGTTTTCCGGAAAGGTGGCGGAGTTGAAGGAGCAGTTGATGACGTCTCGGAGGTGCGGTGCTATGACGGAGTCTGCTTTGTTGAAGATGTGGTGAGGGCATGGGTCTGTGGGGGATCCTGAGTGGATGGAGTTCATCAGGCGGATGGTGTCCTCAGTGGAGATTGGGTTCCAGTCGTTAAGGGTGTTCGCGGGGGGAGAGTGTTCAGCGTGTGGTTGGGTGGGTTGGACTCCGGGTTGGTTGTCGAAGCTGTTGTGGATGTCTGCAATCTTGTTGTGGAAGAATGAGGCTAGGGAGTCGCAGAGGGCTTGAGAGGGGGTGATGTCGTTGGAGTTGGCCGAGGGATTGGAAAACTCCTTGACGATGTTGAAAAGTTCCTTGCTGTTGTGGGCGTTGTTGTCAAGTCGATCCTTGAATGCTGTTTTCTTGGCCTTTCGGATTAGTTGGTGGTGAGTGCGGGTGGCGTTTTTGAAGGCGTCCTTGGTGCTGGTGGTTGGGTCTTTTTTCCAAGCTTTTTCAAGGGTGCGGCAGAGTTTCTTGGACTTCTTAAGATCATCGTTGAACCATGAGGCCTTTTTGTTGCCTGGTTTGCTTTGACGTTTTCTCAGTGGTGCTAAGGTGTCGGCGGTGTTGGATAACCATAGGGCGGCGGCTAGGTTTGGGTCCGAGGAGTGGGCTGCGGTGTTTAGAAGGAGCGATGAGGAGATCTGGTCGGTGGTGATTTTGTTCCAGTTTCTTTGCAGAGTTGGTTGGAGGTGGTTGGTGGGTTTGGGCTTGTTGTAGGTGAAGTGAACGCAGCTGTGGTCAGTCCAGAGGAGATCCGTAGTGTGGCTGAAGGAGACATGATTGCTGGAGGTGAAGATGGGGTCGAGTGTGTGACCTGCGATGTGGGTGGGGGAAGTGACCAGTTGTTTAAGTCCGAGGTTGGCGAGGTTGTCCAGGAGGGTGGTGGTGTTGCGGTCGTTGATCTTTTCAAGGTGAAAGTTGAGGTCTCCCAGAAGGATGTATTCTTTGGAGGGGAGCGCGTGTGGAGTGATGAAGTCCGTGATGTCTTCACTGAATTTTGCGCGGGGTCCTGGTGGTCTGTAGAGGAGGGTGCCTCTGAGTGTGGTTTTGGGGTCGGTGTGGATCTGGAAGTGAAGGTGTTCGGAGTTGACGAGGTTGGCGTCAGAGCTGGTTGAGATGCGGGTTGATTTCTTATGGACGATAGCGAGTCCTCCTCCTGTGTGGCTGGTACGGTCTTTGCGAGTGATCTTATAGTCTTCAGGGATGGCAATGGTGATGTTTGGTGCGGAGGAAGCGTTCATCCATGTTTCGTTAGGAAGGCGATGTCTGGAGAAATGGTGTCTAGTAGATTCCATAGGTCAATGGCGTGTCTGTGGACCGAGCGGGTGTTTAGAAGGATGCATTGTAGGTGGTTGGGGTCGGGAGTCAGTGGTGTGGTCGTAGCGGAGATGTTGTCGGTGCCGCTGAATTTGCAGGAGTAGCAGGAGAAAGGTCCATGGGTTTGTCCAGGAGCGGCTTGGACGCAGTTGGGGGCGCGACCGGGGTTAAGGGCTAGGAGGGTGGCGGCATCGTAGGTAATGCGGGAGGGCTGGGCAGCGCGAGGGGCAGGGGGTCTGGCGCTAGGCGCGGTCCAGGCGCGGACGGGCGTAGACGGGCTTACCTTTGGCGCACCTTCGGCGCGGGTTGGGTGCGAATGCTGCGCGTGAACGCTGCGCGTTGGGACATTGGTCATAAATGGATAGTGGAGGGGGGCGGAGCGTGGGCGGGTCAGCTGGGAGGCGGGATCTGGGAGGAGGCACGGAGGTAAACAAAGTCTTAAAATGGCAGCCCTGTCCCTGCAACGAGACTGGGGCACAGCCGATGTAAAACACCGTCACAAACACTCGTAAAACACTTCTCTTAACCCTACACAGCAAAGTCTACAGTGCGCAGCAATAATCAATTATATTATGTCAGGCAAATTAATTCTGGCGCCGAGTGCGCAGCTACTGTAATCAAATGGATATCTAAAGTGGGCAAAAGCGAAACTGAGCGCTGCGAGCTATCTCTTTACGTGCAGGTAGGCAGTGGCGCGATGTACCTTCAGAGAGGCTCAGGCTGCAGGGAGCACAAGCGTCCGTAGGGAGGCAGAGGGCGAGGGGAGCGACCGTGCAGGAAAGCGTCCACACGGTCACAAATGGCCAGGGGATAGAGCGCTGTAGCTGTACTCGTGGGTGGGCGGGTCAGCTGGGAGGCGGGATCTGGGAGGAGGCACAGAGGTAAACAAAGTCTTAAAATGGCAGCCCTGTCCCTGCAACGAGACTGGGGCACAGCCGATGTAAAACACCGTCACAAACACTCGTAAAACACTTCTCTTAACCCTACACAGCAAAGTCTACAGTGCGCAGCAATAATCAATTATATTATGTCAGGCAAATTAATTCTGGCGCCGAGTGCGCAGCTACTGTAATCAAATGTATATCTAAAGTGGGCAAAAGCGAAACTGAGCGCTGCGAGCTATCTCTTTCCGGCTCAGGCTGCAGGGAGCACAAGCGTCCGTAGGGAGGCAGAGGGCGAGGGGAGCGACCGTGCAGGAAAGCGTCCACACGGATTTGTCTACATGATTCAACAGTCCTTCAGGCAGCTCCGGTCACTTGAAGAGATGGCAGGCAACCTCACTACCCACAGCCAAGCTGTCCACACATATACTCTGCTGATCTCCTCATATTCCATCTCACAACAAATGGTGGACTAAAATGTTTTAGACTGCAGGTCTAAAGTTAGATTTCAGGTCTAAAGTTTGGCTTCTGGTCTAAACTTAGTCTTCAGGTCTAAGTTTACATTTGTAAATCTGGACTTATGTGTCAAATGTTTTTTTTGGCACTATAACCTGAACACTTTTTTTAATATCAAAACCTATCTAGTGCTACCCAAACTCTTTAAGAATAATACTAAATATGTGAATTAAGAATATCTTCTTTGTTCCTCCATTTCATTTCTATAGACAAATGTAATACGTATGTGTGTGCGCCTGCATGCATGCGTGTATGTGTGTATGTGTGTATGTGTGTGTGTGTGCGTACATGCATGCATGTGAGTGTGTGAAACCTACATCGATTCTGGATAGGCCCATATTCTGAAGATCCAGACCAAAAACCTCCCTAGGGCCTTTCTGTTACTCATGGGGAGTGCACCAGATGCCTATGTTACTGGCATAAAGTGTGCAGCCAGGTGTTTATACTTCCAACAAACTGGACTATAGATATGATACATAGGACACTCGTTTAGGATTGATGTCATTGGATCTAAGAGGGCAGCAAGCAGCATATAAGAATGAGATGAGTGCATGAATGGCATTTGTGAAGCCAATAGAATTGCAATGACTCAGTCAAGGTTCCATGGTCTAGTCTAGGCAGAGTCTAAGTGTGCCTTGATACACTTCTTCAAATCCTTAAGATTCAGGAAAGGGTTTTTCGTGGAGACCGTTCTTTCTGTCTGATCCTTATCTCCAACACCATCCTATGCTTTATGTCAATTCATTTTAAAATGGATCATTGTAATTCAGTATTTACTCCCATTTTTCCACAGACATTCTTGGAAGATAAGATACCTAAAGGTGTATGAACAGGAGGCTTGGCTTGCTGTTCTCACTGTCTGTAAGTCAATATACATGATATTAAGAGTAATGGTGTATTGTACGGATATTAGATGGGACACTTCTACATATATGGTAAAGACCACTACTTATTCCAGGATGTCAGCCTTGTCTAATACATACTGTGAGAAACTTTTCTTACAGGATATCATTGATGAAAGCTGTATACAGACTGTTATAGGTTGTTCTCATTCTCACAGGATATCATCTGTGACACTCCAACATATGCAATACACTGCTCTTACCCATCGCACGATATAATTTGTGATGCTTCTATATACTGTAATAAAATGCTCATACACCTCACAGAATGTGCACTGTGATAGTGCAATGTAAACTGCATTAGGACACCCTTACCCCTCAAATGATATGTGCTGTGGTTCTTATATATAAACTACAACAGGCTTTCCTTACCTCTCACAGGATATCCATTGTGACACTTCTATACAAATTGCATGAGACTGTTCTTACCCCTCACAGGATATCGGCAGTGGCTCTTCTTTAAATGTGGCCTCGGTGGATGAATATTCAGAGTGAACGATGAACGCTCCTCCTAAAATCATATCTCCTTCTTTGGTGTAGGCATTCTGCTTCCATGCCTGGAGTCTGCATGCTGGTTGCAGAGCTTTGCTTCTGACAAAGGCTAGAAGCAGAAACATTGAACGTAAACAGAAACCCATGGATGTGGTGACTGCGAAATTCACAATGTAAGAGAGGATCAGAAGATCAAACTTCTTAAGATGCAATTGTTATAAGGGACATGGAAGTCTTTTACAGAGCCTTTGAGAACACAGTGCTGCAGTGTAATCTCACCAAAGGGGTGGCAGACCTCAGTATCACAGTGATAGTTGCACAGGCATTAAACTATTTGTACTGTTTTTCCTTATAACTAACTCTTAGTGATGACTCTGAATGTCAGGACCCACAATCTTTATAGGAAATGCACAGGAGGATCTGATCTCTGGTCTCACAGGGAAAAGGCAAAATCTATAATTTCAGCCCTACTATTTGGAAAGAATTTGCCTGACAATTATCAGTTTTCAATCACAAGGGAATGCTCAGCTATATTTAATTATAATGATAAAAATGGCTTATTGTGATAGTCTTTTGGAGGCTGCATTGACCACTTTTAACTGAGATAAAAATCTGTCCTGCCACAATTCTAAAATATGAGGAAAAAAATGCTTGATCATGAGCAACTAAAAAGGTATCAAGCTCTGACACTTTTGGCTACCTTGCAACATATTATATCTATTGTAGGTCCTGTACTGGAAGAATACCATTACTTTACCAATGCTGTATTTTGACAAAAAGTTAAAACTTTTGGAAAGGAGAAGCCACCTGCATTGTGACAGACATGCACCCCTACACTACGTGTGCCAGCTACATGGAAATCTGAATCCCTGGTACAGATTTTTGGTCATAGGTGAATGTGGATCATGAGTGTGCGCCATGACCTAGATATATCTCACAGTATAAGGGTCAGCTTAAACCGGAAAGGGGGCAGCACATGCTACATTTGTGAAGGTACATTTTTACTGCCCTTACCCAGAGTGAAATGACACAAACACGATGGTGGCAGCACAACTGTTTCGTGTTCAGTGGAATCCGTCATATTAACAGGCCATTTTTCCTGTGTCACTGAAGTGTGTCCTGCTGGCCCACTTGTGTATAGTCCAGTGACAATGTATTTAACCGATTCGAGGTTTGCATGGACTGCGTGTAGCACTGGACAGCACATGATACTTCTGTGTGGGTGCTGGGCTGCATGTGTGTGATTGTGGATGGTACATAACATAGAGGCTGTTGGGTTCCATTTTAAATCCAAGGGACTGGAGAGGCTGGAAAGTTGAGGACAGACAAGAGATGTATATTCCCGATACTCGTGAGGGCTGGGGTGGGACACACTGAGGGAGAGGAGCAGCGCATCCTCTAACCCAATCAAAGAAATCTTTGATTCCAGGAACAGGTACTGGTCAGTGGGGCCTGGGTTCATTTTTGGGAAGATGAAGAGACTAATAAGGTTTACCAAATCTCGACAGAGAGGAAGCCTTAATCCTCTGAACCTTTATTGGGAATATTTCAGTGCAGCCTGATAGCCAGATATGATTTATAATGGACCCCAATATAGACCCCAATATCACCTACATTCACTGTACCATTGTACTACATAACAGGTTTGTGCTGACCTTTTACCTAGTTAGATGCTGAATAAATGTTGTGGGGTTTTCTCCAAAAACTAGCCTCATTTATTATGCAAGAGGATTCCCAGACTCACAGCAGGACTACCATTTTCAGCACAGTAACTATGTATAAGGGTCATCCCTTTTGCCATGCTCGTCTGCCATGACACAGCAGCGTAGAACCCCCTGAGGGTACCTTTTGGGTTTATAAACACCATATCTTTGCTTGTGCAAGAGAGGAGAAAGACTTCCATTCTGACACACTGACGCAATATGCTGACGTTCCTGCATGCAGACACTCAAACAGGCCGTGGTCTGACATTCCTTGCGGGTTGTACTATGAGACCAAGATGGGGTCCTTCATTCCCTCACACCAAGTAATGGGGTTGTTTCTTTCCTAGGAGATATCTTACCTCTACACCTACATACATGCTCAATACTTTTAGGTACATCTAGTGAGGGTGAGCATCGTAGGAGTACATATTTTTCCTGTCATGTACCTATAAACCTGAAAATATCTATTGTTTTAGCACTATGGTAGAAATCTACTATCCATTTACTCTTTTGGTGCTTATAATCGTTTATATCTGTTTTTGTCTCATGGTTGTTGCAGCACACATATTTAACACTAGAATGATGCTGGCTCAATAAATGCTTAATGAAAACATCCCCATTGTTTATTCTGTGTATCTCTCTGAGACAAATTGAGCACGAGTGACTGAGCAAAAAGTACTGCACTGTCTCCATGATCCCTGAGGGATCAGGGTTGTCATGTTAACGAGTTGCCTGGAACTATTTTCTCCTTGGTAAAAAGAGTTCATAGTGGCACTGTGAGCTAGCTGGTATACAGGCGAACAAGCCAGTGGGGGTGACAGGAATCAGTCTGGACACCAGTCCCACAGTTTATGTTGTCTAAACGTGCAGATCCTATATAGATTTATAGGAACTTCACGATACAGGTGCGATTCTTAATAAATCCTTTTGCCTGTGTTGTGGGTCACTAAGAGTTGGCTCCATTCCCGCTGTGGCAGAAAGTCCCTTTATCAAAGGCAGTGCAGAGGAGAGATCACTTCAAAGGAACTGGCACACCTACTTTACATTTCAAGTGCTAGACATTAAATCATATATGTGTCTAGATTTGGACTGTAAAAGTAGGACCCCCATACTTTGTTAAACAGCGGCAGGAGGGAAAATTGTCAAAATTCCAGTACCAAGAATCTGGCTGCCTGTGAAGGCCGTAGAGCCCTCTGTGGACAAGAAGAGTATCTGGAGGGAGTGAGGCACAGGGGGAGCCTGTCCAGCAGACCCCGTTGAGCATAGTGTGAAACAGTTGTTCTGATCTGGTCATGACTATTGAAGGAGTGGGGGGCATCCTCCTAATTCTGCTGAAGCCAGGCTCGTTGTCCTGGCATGTGAGGGCTGCAGTCTGACTCCCTGAGCCAGAAGTTGGCCACATGAAGTGAGGGGCATTGCCCATGTAAGCGATGTTCTCTGTGACCCCATGTGGCAGGAGGGTGCCATCGTGAAGTGCAGGCCTTGGCCCATTGGTAGAACTGTAGTCTGTGTCCTGAAAGGCCACTGTAAAGTGCAGGTCATCGCCCATCAGAGAGGCAAAGTTGGTGACTCCTGTGTGCCTGGAAGGGACTAAAGTGGGCACAGGGCCGTTCTTTGCCCTGGTTAATTGTGCAGAGGATGCTCTAGAGAACACTTACCAATTGCTGCTAAAGCCAAAATAAGAAGTCCAATACTGATGCATGCCATCTTGGGACTGAGGAGGCCCGATGCAAAATTTGGAAAAGACTGGTAGAGGTTGTGGACCTTTGGAGAAGGAAGCCCAGAGCTTGCGCAGGAGCAGACCCATCCTCCTGAGATTGCTGGCTTCCAACAGGTGAAGTAAAACTTTTCCAGACCAATGGGGCCCCAGAGGACTTGCACTGAGCTGGTGGTGAACTCTTAAAGCAAAATGCAGGCTTAGGGGTGTGTAGCATTAATTTGGGCTGTATCTGGAATTCTCTTGTATTATTTGATTGGTGAGTAACCACCCCTACAAAAAGGGACATAGGGACTTGGGGATTTTACACTGGATAGCGCTATAATGCCGGCCCTAAATGGGCTATGTGGATTATTTAATGTGTTGTATATGCTTTACCTGCTTACATTAAATGCATGGAGAATGCAGCTGTTGCCAGACATTATGTGATCAACATAATAAATAGGCTATAAGAAGCAGTACCAGAAGAGGGACTTGGACTCCGCCCACTTGTTGGTAGCCAGGAGTACATGTTTTGATTTGGCATACATTGTGTGCTTCCATTGCTTGTTCTTCATGCAAATGTGACCAATTTGTTTATTTAGCCAGCTGCCTCCGCCAGCAGCAGTGTGCCTGACCTAGCACTCTCAGTGGCACACACATAACATCATTATTATTATTATTATTATTATATTTAAGTTTATAAAGCGCTCAGCTACCCGAAGGTTTCCCGGCGCTAAAACCAACTAATAAAGAGGGGAAGTCAGAGGGGAGGAGGCTACATGTTGAATAACCAATTTTTCACCTGTTTGCGAAAGCTAAGGTAGTTGGGCTCTTTTCGTAACTGAAGGGGAAGAGAATTCCATAGTGAAGGGGCTAGCCAGGCAAAAGAGCGGCCTCCCATTCTGGCTTTTCTGATTCTGGGCACTGAGAAAAGGTATTGGCTAGATGAGCGCAGAGTGCGGGGGGGGCAATGGTGGTGAACCAAGGATGTCAGATAAGGTGGGGCCCGGCCAGTGTTTATTTTGTGCATGAAACAGAGAGCCTTGAATTTCGTGCGGTTTTCGATACGGAGCCAGTGTAGTGAGCGGAGGGAATTAGAGATAAGAGAAGTGTTGGGGAGTTTGCAGAGCAGTCGTGCTGCCATATTCTGGACTGTCTGCAATTTGCGAGTCACCTCTTTGCTGGCACCCAGAAGAAGAATGTTGCTGTAGTCCAGCCTAGAAGTGATTAAGGCCTGGACTACAGTTTTCTGGGTGTCCGCAGGCAGCATCCAGATGATCTTGCGCAACCACTTAATGATTGTGATGCAGGTGGAGGAGGTTTTGACCACATGGTTTTTCATTGACAGCTGGTCGTCAAAGATCACGCCTAAGTTGCGTGCTGATTTAGAAGGGGTAGGAGGAGTGCCCATTTGAGTGGGCCAGTGTTGGGGTCCCCATAGAGTGGTATTGTGGCCAAACAGCAGAAGTTCTGTTTTTCCACCGTTCAGTTGCAGTTTGTTGTCCAACATCCAGGCTGCGATGTTTCTCAATCCTGAACATAGAGCGGATGAGGGGGCAAGAGAGTCAGAGGAAAGAGAGTAGATGATCTGGGTGTCATCTGCGTAGGAGTAAATAGTGAGCCCAGCTTGCTCTGCAACAGATGCCAGAGGTCTGATGTATAAGTTGAAGAGCAAGGGGCTCAAGATGGAACCCTGTGGGACTCCATACGCAGATGTAAAAGTTTGGGAAGCGGATGATGAAGAGAAGACTTGGAAGGTTCGGTCGGATAGGAAACTGACAAGCCAGTTGAGGGCTGAACCGGTGATGCCAGATGATCGTACTGCTAATATAGGGCCTTAGATAACTAGACAATTTGATGTGTTTGATTTTTTTCTGGCTGCAGCACAGATGGGAGGAGGACAGCCATTATTGTTAAACTACAGAGTGCAGTCATGTGTTTAAGAGCACGGGGCTCCACTAATTTACGTGGAGTTTTAGGATTGACCTTATGTGATCAACAAATAAGACCTGTCAGAGTCCTGAAGAGAAAGGGATTTGATATGGCTGAATGTGTGTGCTTCCACTAAAAGACTGCATGTATTGAAAGGCTTGGCCAAAGTTTATACTTGATGTAGCAGGACTGAGTTGGTTATGAAGGCAAGCAATTATCATGTCCATATGCCTGATCGGTTTATTATGAAATCTTAGGATAAAGGTAGTAGGCATGACGTAATTATTGTGAAGAGCATATGTTACATTAAATAGGCATTTACGTGTGAATTATTATTACCCTATATTAAAGCCTGCAGATGTATTTGTTACTTGGTATCTCACAGATTAGCCATAGGCAATGGTTTGGGTGTTGGTCACCCAGTATGACAAACTGTGGTTACAGAGTGTTTGCTCAGTGAGAATCCTCGATAGGGCAGCTTGGGAGAGATAGTATTTTTCCTTAGACAACTGTAATGTTTTGTATAGATTTCTAATTTTATGACTGTGTGTCTGAAGGTTGCCTTGTGAAAAAAGCTTACATTCAAAACTGATGGCTTAAATTGGTTATTGTGCCAAGTTATAGGCATCTGATGCCACAGGTTGGATCTGCTTATTGTGAAATATTATGACAAAGACAATTGGTCTAGCTTATTAATTATGAAAAGCGAATGTTCTTGAAACCCCTGGAACTAAAGCCACCAAGCCTGACAAGTTTAGAGCTGCTGCTGACAGGTGAGTTGAATTCCATTATGGACTAAGAGCATTTACTCCATGATCCAATGAAAGGGCCCCCAAATGTATGGGGTATACCTCCTAGAGAATCTAATATTCTTGTTAACATCCCAGCAAAAGCATCACATTTTGCGGCATCGAAAAAAATCTTATTAGATTATACCTTAGTTAGCCTTTGTTGTAACAATTGTTTTTAAATCATAAGCAAAACAAGAGGGTGAACATCTCCCTCTGGCTACTAAAATGAATTGTGAGGTTAGCCAGGATGCTAACTTTGAGATAATTGCAGAGAAGGAGGAGGCTCCAAAATTGAATGAAAAAACATGTAACTCTCATTTAACAAGGATCTACGCTAAACATCATTGGCAGCAGCCTTATCAACAACCGGTCATTCCTGACAACAGACCTAGGGATCATTGCTGAATGTCCCAATGTCCACTCAAGTTTATTGAATTGCTTCACAAGGCAACATCAGAGAGGACAAGGTGGTCCTGTGACCTGTTTAACACCTAGTACACAGCAGAGTTGGGCACCCTAAAAACACAAGCAACATACATGAGAAGAAGGTTTGATATGAGTGAAAATAAGAATTACCCATTCATCAGACCAAAATGATTACAAAGAAGGCACCTATGTTCCTCCACACTTAAACAGTGCCTAACGGAAGGAGATTAGATACACTGCATTCTTGTTGAAGAGTAACTTGAAATCACTATTCAGGCAATTTTGCCTTGATATTAATATGTCATGTTATGGAATGGAATGTTTAAAGCGCTCATTTACCCAAGAGTGTCTTGGCGCTATCTAAGCAAAGAGCAAGCTAGAATAAAATGCTTTAGTTATTAAATAGCCAGGTTTTTACTTCCTTCTTGAATGCCAATACAGAAAAAGTGGCTCTGATGTGTGACGACAGACTATTCCATAACTTTAGCATAGATGATGCTCCTGTCCCCCCCCACCCCACCAGTTTGCTTTTTTGATTTTAGGAACAGCTAGGGTATAAGAGTTGGTGAAGCGGAGATCTCTGTTGGGGGTGTACCATTTACATGCCGTCCTGAGAAATTCCAGACTTGTGTTATGTAGTCCTTGATATGCAAGGCATAAGGCTTTACATTTTGCCTGGCAGCTCATGGGAAGCCAGTGAAGTTTATCAAGTCCATGGGAGATAGTGTGATACTTTGGAAGCTTAAGGATCATTCTGGCAGCGGCATTCCGAACAAGTTGCAGCCACCTCAGATGTTTACATAGAGACTATTACAGTAGTTCAGTAGACTACTGCAGTGATAAAGCTGTTCCTATAATTATCAGGGATTAAGGGCAGTATTTTCCTGATCATTTTTAAGATATGGTGGGCTGAGGATGTCACAGCTGAAACTTGGCCACCCATGTTAGGATTGTCATCGATAATGCCTCCCAAATCTTTGGTTTTATAACAGGAAGGCGGGGTTTAGGAAGATGCTCTGGCCACCAATTAGGGGAACCAATTAGGCATAGCTTAAATCTTTATTTAGAGGTGATTATTAATACCTTGAGGAGCCTAAGTTGATATTGAGATATTTTGCCTAACCTTGTACGGGCTGCTATAGGTGAATTCCTTTGTGGAGGCCTGATCTATTTTTTATGAAAGCTGGGTTATTGTCCCGTTTACTAGGGCAGTCATTTATGCTTAGATATCGAGAGGAGAGGAATTTGTGTAGATGAGAGGGATTTATCTCTTTTGGTGCAGAGGACCACCAGGTATTTTTGACCTTTGTGAATTAGCTCAGCAATTATATCACCGAAAATGGGGGGTCAGACGTGCATTTGTGGATTGTAAGATTGAGCAGTAATGGACATCTTATCAAATTCAGGACTCAGTTATCAATAGTGATGGCAAATAAGAAATTAAATTGTAAACATGTTTTTAGCTAACCTTTGTTCTAAGGAAACCTACTGAAACTTTACGTAACTATATTGAACATCTAAATCATGCATAAGTCTATTTTAGGAAAATCGATAATGTGGTACACTTTCACAAAAATTGAATTTGGGGCTTCATAAAAAGATGTATGGGTATTTAGTCTTTTATTTACTTGATTGTTGCCAATGTAGAGTTTGGGACAGAGAGATCATTTTAAGTTCACCTGTACATTGTCTCAGGCCTTAATCTCTCATAATGGTATCAGGAACTCGATACTTCAGAGCTTATGCAACAGAAGTGATTTGAAAATGAGAGTCCTGGGCTGTGAGGGTGCTGCTGCTGCTGCTACTATGCACAGCATGACCTTCGATGTTTAGGCTAGATTACCTTTTTATACCTTAACTTTGCTAAAGAAAGATTCACTTTCCTCCTCTCATGAGTGCTTCAGGTGCCTCCCACTCCTCCTGTCTCAGCTCTGACACAGTGCACCTGTACAGGTCAGCACCAACAAGACCACTGCATGCTGCAAAACTATGCTAATCCTTGCATTGGATCAGGAAATGCCTTGCTTCTCTTTCTAAGTAGGAGTAGGAAGCTGAAAGATAGGACTAGGGACTTTCAGAGAAGAGAGTCTCTCATGGTGTTATCTTTCATGAGAGAAAGAGTCCCAAGGCTTAATGCTTCAATGTTTTGTAAGGTAGGG
This sequence comes from Lissotriton vulgaris, assembly GCF_964263255.1. NCBI lineage: Eukaryota > Metazoa > Chordata > Amphibia > Caudata > Salamandridae > Lissotriton > Lissotriton vulgaris. The sequence continues at coordinate 28,741,472 of NC_141696.1, forward strand.
AGTATATCATTATAGAATTGTTTGAAGTCATCAGTGGTGTGATGTGTACAAAGCAATGAGAGTTAGTTATCAATTCAGCAGCTTCATTCAGCTTTATGCATAACTACTTTGATTGGTGGTAACTGGACATCAGATATTGCTATTACCTTCGTAGGCATAGCTTAAATCTTTATTTAGAGGTGATTATTAATACCTTGAGGAGCCTAAGTTGATATTGAGATATTTTGCCTAACCTTGTACGGGCTGCTATAGGTGAATTCCTTTGTGGAGGCCTGATCTATTTTTTATGAAAGCTTGGTTATTGTCCCGTTTACTAGGGCAGTCATTTATGCTTAGATATCGAGAGGAGAGGAATTTGTGTAGATGAGAGGGATTTATCTCTTTTGGTGCAGAGGACCACCAGGTATTTTTGACCTTTGTGAATTAGCGAGAATTGATGAGAGTAGATTGATTACCATTGTCTTATTGTTGTGTTTATGTCTTTCAGAGCCTTTGTCCCTGCTGACCCCTCCCCTACCTAGTGTCCCTCGCTTGATAACTCGAAGACCCTGGGGGTTAACCCCATTTCAGGGTACTTGGTGAAGTCAGGAGATGGTCCTTTATTCTGCTGCGACTGAACCCTGCGTAGCCAGACCTGACAGTACGCTCCACCACATTCCTTGTGTTGATGTGTGATCTGTTGTAGCGCTGCTCTTGCGGTGTTGCTGGGTTGAGGTAGGGAGTGAGTAGATATTCACGCAATGCATAAGCACTGTCACCTGCAGGATGGGGAGAGAAAGGTCATCAGCATGAATGCAATGATACATGTGGGGATGGAGTGAACGATGATGCTTCAATATGTACCTAGTAGGTGTCCCTCTCCAAATTCACCGTTGATCAGGCGCCTGTGGAGGCCACAGTGACGGAATATGTAAGCGTTGTGTGTGCTCCCGGGAAATTGGGCTACAAGGTCCGTAATGATGTACTTAACATTGCACACAACCTGCACATTTATAGAATGATATGACTTCCGGTTGCGGTATATGTATTCGGTGGCTGATGGAGGACAGATGGGGACATGCGTGCAGTCAACACACCCTATCACATGGGGGAATTGTGCCACCTGGTAGTATTCTCGTTTGGTGCGGGTCAGCTGCTGGGGGGTTGTGGGGAAGGTGATGTGGTGATTTATGAATGTCAGCATGGCCTCTAGGAACCAGTGGAAGAAGCGTGATAATGCGCTTTCCGACACGCCTCCAGTCTCAGCTATTTCCCCTTGGAAGCTTCCAGACACCAGCAGGTGCAGGCAGCATAGGACCTGGACATGGGCTGGTATGGCGTTGGTCCTACGGGTCTCGTGCTGCAGTAATGGTTCCAGATCTGCTATTAGGCGCATGATCATGGCACGGTTGAGTCTGTACTTATCGTACACCTGTTCCTCGGTCTGCCCCAGCAAAGTGATGCGCACCCTGAAGACCCTGTCCTGGATCATCCTCCTGCGCTGAGCCTGGGCGTTGATCCTCCTCCTCCTAGCAAGCACGTAGAGGGCAGCCATTTTGGAAGACTTGTGGGGTTTCCCAGGGCATTTGTGAAGGGTTACTGATTGTCAGCACCTGCTGCGAATTAGAATTTTTTTTTTCCTATCCTTCAAATAACTTTACCTCCTGTTTGAGATTCCCCTTATTTTGCTCATGCTAAATAGCGATTTTTGCATTTTTCGATATTAGCGATTTTTCATGCATTCCATTGCAATTCTTTAATAGCGATTCAGTATTTCCATAGTCAGCTTTGGTGTTCGTTATTTCCGATTGTCTGATTTGCGATTCGGTAATTTACCGAGGGGATATTTTTAGCGATTCTTTATTTTTTACCGATTTGGGGTTGATGCATAGCATTTTCTGGTTTTGCGTTCGGTACCGGCCTGTTTTACCGATTCGGTATTTTAACGGGAGGTATTTTGCTTGATGCATCTGCCAGTCGGTGCTTATAATCATTTATATCTGTTTCTGTCTCATGGTTGTTGCAGCACACATATTTTACACTAGAATGATGCTGGCTCAATAAATGCTTAATGAAAACGTCCCCATTGTTTATTCTGTGTATCTCTCTGAGACAAATTGAGCACGAGTGACTGGGCAAAAAGTACTCCACTGTCTCCATGATCCCTGAGGGATCAGGGTTGTCATGTTAACGAGTTGTCTGGAACTATTTCTCCTTGGTAAAAAGAGTTCATAGTGGCACTGTGAGCTAGCTGGTATACAGGCGAACAAAGCCAGTGGGGGTGACAGGAATCAGTCTGGACACCAGTCCCACAGTTTATGTTGTCTGAACGTGCAGATCCTATATAGATTTACAGGAACTTCATGATACAGGTGCGATTCTTAATAAATCCTTTGGCCTGTGTTGTGGGTCACTAAGAGTTGGCTCCATTCCCGCTGTGGCAGAAAGTCCCTTCATCAAAGGCAGTGCAGAGGAGAGATCACTTCAAAGGAACTGACACACCTACTTTACATTTCAAGTGCTAGACATTAAATCATATATGTGTCTAGATTTGGACTGTAAAAGTTGGACCCCCATACTTTGTTGAACAGCGGCAGGAGGGAAAATTGACAAAATTCCAGTACCAAGAATCTGGCTGCCTGTGAAGGCCGTAGAGCCCTCTGAGGACAAGAAGAGTGTCTGGAGGGAGTCAGGCACAGGGGGGAGCCTGTCCAGCAGACCCCGTTGAGCATAGTGTGAAACAGTTGTTCTGATCTGGTCATGACTATTGAAGGAGTGGGGGGCATCCTCCTAATTCTGTTGAAGCCAGGCTCCTTGTCCTGGCATGTGAGGGCTGCAGTCTGACTCCCTGAGCCAGAAGTTGGCCACATGAAGTGAGGGACATTGCCCATGTAAGCGATGTTCTCTGTGACCCCATGTGGCAGGAGGGTGCCATCGTGAAGTGCATGCCTTGGCCCATTAGTAGAACTGTAGTCTGTGTCCTGAAAGGCTACTGTAAAGTGCAGGTCATTGCCCATCAGAGTGACGTAAATAATTAATTTACTCTCTTAATTTCTATGCAGGTAAGTACTTAATCAATAATAACTCAATCAGAAAGAAAGAAAACAGAGTCCGTGGTGTTAGAGTTTCTAAGGGTTTTATTCCTCATAAAGGAATCAGGATATCATGTTCTGACCACCACAGGGGTGTCAGAAGGGATAGATGAGCGCGCTCACGTTTATTGACATTACATAGCTTATATACTTGATTTACATCATAAGTTTCAGTGTGAGAGGCGTAACAGCTGAGAGAAGACAAGATAACAGTATACACGTGGTACCAATACATCATCAAGAGGCGTAAACTAGGCGTGAACTAGGGGTGTGTGCTAGAAACGTCACTGATAGGTGACGAAAGTGGGTGGCACCAAGGGGTGGTGCTAACAGAATGTTGCAATGTCAGCAGAAATCGGAAGCTTGGATGCGCACGCAGCTGCATGACGTGTGATTGACGGGGTGCAGGGGTCTTGACATTTACACTGACGGAAAGAGACAGAAGTCTGGCATGTCAGATCAACTTGTACTTCTATCTGATATCTGATGTTTAGGAACTATACTATCTGGGCGGAAAGGTCTCTAGGGTAGAGGCTATTCTATGCTAACTGTGGATGCGTGTATGAGCGCCTGAGTGTCTACATGTGGAGCGTGGGGGCACGGGGCCTTCCATGGAAGCATGGCAACGGAGGCTATGAATTACTTGCATTGAGACAGGTCGGCCCTTTTGGCTCTGCAGCTGGAGAGGATGTTTACAGGATCTGGTAGGCAGGAATGTATTCTCGGGGAGCGGAACAGATAACTCGAAGGTTATAGTCAGTCTTGGCAGAAAGCAGGCTTGAGCTGAGCGCGAGGGGCCGCGCTGAAAAGTAGGACAGAGTTCACGAGTAGAGAGGTAGCCTGGGCAGAGTCAGGAGCCACAAAAGAGGTTCAGATGGCAGGAATTCAGGGCCTACTCTGACTAGAGCAGGAAAAAGTGAAAAGTGTACTACAAAAAGACGTTGGCATAGCATATTTAGGAACGGACCATATAATCCATTCATGGTGCGTCTGAAAGAGGACAAGTTAACGGTGGACGCAAATGTATTTGCGTCTTCATAGCTGGCACAGGAGGGAAGTTACATGCACTTTAAGCTGATACATTGAGTCGGTGGGGTACGCGCTAGGGAACACATCATGGCCAAAATTTAATTTTCCTCATTCCCTCCTTGTTCCCTACGGACCCTTCATGAAATATCGATCCTCATGAATCGATCAGTCTGTTCTTGTAACATCATTTGTTCTTCTTTCTTTTGGTTACGTTGTGAGTGGAAACTGGAATGTTCAATACAAGAAGTGGCACACAGTCCACAGATCGCTGGCCCACACTGCAGGCATAGGCAGCAACTGAATACTAGGACTAGGCCAATGCCTAGGAAGGATAGGATCTTCCATCCCCAAGCTGTTAACGTTGTCCAGAACCAACCGGACCAAGTCCAGGTGCCTGGAGTCTGATGTATCTGATTTGCAATCTTATGGAGACGGGTGATAGCTTGATATACAGATGGTGCATTCTGTGGAATGAAAACACAGCAGCTTGACCCGATGACCTTACAGGCTCCACCTCTATCTGCCAAGATGACGTCAATTACAAGACGATTCTGAAGGACAACAACCCGCATAGCGGACTGCTCTTCTGTTAAGTTACCTAAGGCGGAGGTAGTTTCATTTACTACTGCTTCAAGTGTTCTAGTTAATCTGCGTATTAATTTACTATTCTGAACAGGGCCTAAAAAGAAAAAGAATCCTTTATTAAAGTCAGTGTACTGTTCCCATGCCGTTTCTGTGTAGTCGACAAGGGGGGCATCTCTTCTGGGTCTATTCTTTACTAGATTGCTATTTCTATGGTAATCAGAAGGAGCTAGGAAAACGGGTGGCAGAAGGAATGCAATGTAACAGGTACCATCCCAATCTGGAGGTAGACGGATGTATGCGGTATGACCACACACAAAGTAAGAATGACTGATAGCTTTGAAAGATGATTTTCCATCATCACTGAATTCGACTACAGTAGTGCATTTACTATGTCCTAAGTGTACGGAACCTTTCTTCTTGATACATAATTCACCGATGACTGGCAGTACTGACATAATAGATAGAACTGGTGCGGCTTTGGATTCGACAGTAAGAATCAAAACGGCTAATTGTATAATTACCTAATCCATATACTTCATTTTCTAGATCAGTTCCTATTCTAATGGGGAGTCCCTCCTTATCCCGGTAACAGACGTCTAGTAGGACCAAGTTCAGGTTTCCCCAAACCCAACCCCCATCGAAAACAGCAATGTCGGGATCTAAAGAATTAATTATCTTAAACCATGCTCCGCAGGAGCCATTGTGAGAGAATGGGTAAGGAAAGAGAGGCAGCGCTCCCTTATAATTCTGGTAGGGAGGGAGTCGGCCACATATCCAGCAATTTGTAGCATTGTTAGTTTGATGAGAATGATGTAACATACTAATGAATGTATTGTTGCGCAGCGCAAGTCTGTAGGAAAGCTCATGAGGAGGTAATTCACTAAAAGTGTGTTCAGCAGAGACATTGTAAGCAGATTGTTCACGCTTGAAGATAGGGTAGTATATGGGTAATAAGATGCTAGCAACAATTATTAATATACTTATAATAAACATAATTATTAGTGTCACTATGCAGTGACTACGAAGTGATTTGCAATATGTTCTTTTCTTTTCCTCTCTCTCTCTAACTCGATCTAGGGGATACATGTCAGAAACTATTTAACCGATTCACCTAGGGGAGGACTTAAACAATTAAACTGTCTGACTTGCTAGATCGCAATTTCATACGATATTGTTCTTGAGGAGTTTTTTCTCGTTTGGGTTCGGAAAAGTCTTTGGGATCACAGTCTTTGGTGGGGGTGGGTGTGTCTTGTTCTGGTTTCAGTCCTGGGAATGTTTTGATATGGCTTAGGTGGACCCACCCCTTTCTTCCTTCCAACTTGACGGCGGTCCTTGTCGTAAGTAGAACGGTCTTCGGAGACTTCCAGCGGGGCTCCAACGGACTTTTCCTGTCGAAGTTACGAACTAGAACAACATCGCCGGGGCGGACGTCATGCTCCTTCACATCGGTGTTGTCAGGGAAGGCTGCGGCAACCTGTGAACGACATGATTGGAGTGCAGACATCAAGGAGGCAAGGTAATCTGTCAACATATTAGAATCAACATCGGTTATCTTTTTAGGAATGGGCGTCCCCCACATATTCGGTGGTCTGCCAAAGACCACTTCGTACGGAGATAGCCCTGATCTCGAATGGGCGACCATTCTCATATAGAATAGTGCCACCGGCAGGGCGACTATCCAGTCGACCCCCTTTTCCTGACATATTTTGGCAAGGCGAATCTTTAATGTCTGATTATGCCTTTCAACAAGGCCTGCGGCTTCTGGATGTCGGACACAATGGAACTTCCACTGGTATCCCAATAACAAGGAAACTTCTTTCATTAGGGCAGATGAGAATGGCTGACCGTTATCTGAGTACACGACACGAGGCAAGCCGTACCGTGGGAAAAATTCACGAACCAACTGTTTGGCAGTGGTCGGAGCAGTGTAATCGGGGACTGGGTATGCTTCGGTCCAGCGGGACAGAGCACAGACAACTACGAGAACATATTTGAATCCTCGACAACGGTCCATCTGGATGTAATCCATCTGGAGGACTTCAAAAGGGTGATCGGGAGGTTGAAATCCACCTTGTTCTACAGGGACGCTTTTACCTGGATTGAACTGACAACAGATCATGCAAGTACGCACTTTCTGTTTTGCGACTGCTCGTAAGTGTTTATTGTACCAGAGATTTTGTAAACTGTCTAACATGGCTTTCTCTCCCAGGTGGGCAGGACTATGTGCTGTATTTATCATAACTTGAACCATAGAGTCAGGGAGAAACCATGTAGATTTTCCCGTCATCCAACCTTGATCTGTCTGGATCCCTCCTAGTTCGGTCCATTTCTTTATTTCGTCTGCAGTAGCATGTGTCTGAATGTCAATAACATCTAGTGTGGGATCTCTGACTGTCATGCAGTTTGTCGGATCTGTTATCTTTGTCGTGTCAGTTGTCTGAGTGTGAGTCAGTGCTGTATGTTTTGCAGTCTGATCTGCCAGGTCGTTACCCTGGGAAACAGAATCTGTGGCTTTAGTATGTGCTTTACACTTCATGACTGATATGGCTGAAGGCAGATGTATTGCTTCTAACAGTGCTTGAATGAGAGGACCATGCTGTATTTTGGTACCATGAGAGGTCAGGAAACCTCGTTCCTGCCAGAGCATGCCGAAGTCGTGTACGACTCCGAACGCATAACGGGAATCTGTGTATATGTTAACATTTCTGTTCTTTGCTAGAATACAGGCTTGGGTCAGAGCGATGAGCTCTGCCGCTTGAGCAGACAGTGTATCAATACGATGTGTTTCTTTAACTTCAGTTTCAGTGGTCACGGCATATGCGGCCACTAACTCTCCTGTACTTGTTCTCATGCATGAACCATCCACATAAAGTGTCAGGTCTGGATTTGTCAGTGGAACATCTGTTAAATCTCGTCTGGGCTTTGTTACTGCATTAATAATCTCTATACAATCATGTGGGGCTGGATCTGTCATAACTGTAGGTAACAATGTTGCTGGATTCAAGATACTGCAGCGTCTGATTTCTATGTGTGGCTGGAATAATGTCAATTCGTAACCTGTCAGTCGTGCTATAGTTAAGTGTTGAGTCTGGGTTCTGTTTAACAGAACCTCTACAGATTGTGGAACTTGTACTGTTAACTGATGACCTAAAACAATTGAATCGCTTTGTCTTATTGCTAACGCTGTTGCTGCTACTGACTTTAAGCATGCAGGGAGTGCCTGTGCTACTGAATCCAATGTGCTTGAAAAATAAGCGCAAGGCTTATGTGAACCTGCTTGATCTTGAGTGAGGACAGACAATGCTGTACCGTCACGTTCTGTAACAAAAAGTGTAAACGGTTTGCTGTAACATGGTGTCGCTAAAACTGGTGCTTGGCATAAAGCTTTCTTTAATTCCTCAAAGGCTTGTGTGTGTTCCTGAGTCCAAGGGAGGACAGTCGAAGTTGCTGCCTCCTGTGTCGTTAACTGGATGAGTGGTTTAGCTAGAAATGCATATTGAGGAATCCATTGTCTGCAGTACGAGGTGAGGCCTATGAAGGCCCGCACTTCTTTTTGTGTCTGGGGTCGGGGCATGTTTACTATTAACTGAATGCGATCGGGAGTGAGCTGTCTCCCCACTTTGGACAGCAAGTGACCCAAGTACACGACTTGCTGAACACAGAATTGTAGCTTCGAAGGAGACACCTTGTGTCCCTTGTCGGCCAGAAAATGCAAAACTATCAGAGACGCTTGTTCACATTCGGGCTCACTTCGTGCGGTGATCAGTAGATCATCGACGTACTGTAGTAAAGCGGTATTAACTGGCATTTGAATACAATCTAGTTGTCTTTTCAGTGCTTGACTATAGATGCTGGGGCTTTCTGTAAATCCTTGAGGTGCGCGGGAAAATTTGAAACTTCGTCCATTTAAACTGAATCCGAAGAGATATTGGCTCTCCGGGTCAATGGGTACACTGAAGAAAGCGTTCTTGAGATCGATTACAGTAAAGAACGTTGCTTCTGAATCAATGGCAGTTAACAGGGAGGAGATATCGGGGACCACAGGATACTGTGGTACAATGCATTTGTTCAGTTCTCGAAGATCAATCACCAGCCGGTATACTGGCGGTGCATTGCGGTCTGTACGTTTAAGAATTGGAATGATAGGCGAATTACAGATATTGGAGTCGGTCTCTACAACCACTCCTTGGGCAATAAGCTCTTCAATGATTTTCAGTAAAGCCACTACAGCATCGGGTGGTAACTTGTATTGTCTGATTCTGGGTAGAACAACTCCTGTCTTGAGTGTAACACGGTATGGAGTGATATGCATACAACCTACATCAGCTGGGCCTTTTGCCCATAAGTGATCTGGTACATTTCTCAATCTGACATCAAAGTCACGTAGAACATAATGACCCTTGAAATCCCGTAGAAAGAGTCTGACTCCCTCCGGGGAACAGCAAATTATAGCTCCTAGAGCCTTCAGTGTTTTAATTCCTAACAGATTTTCGGGACATGATTTCGTAAGTAACAAGTCTGTAACTCGAGATAATGGACCCACAGCTAGTGGTACTGGTTCTGATACTTCATTTACAATAGGCTGTCCTGAAAAACCAAGGGAAACATTCTGTGAGCCTGAGAGGGGTGCCCCTGGAACTTCATTATGACTTATAGTAGTGCGACTTGCCCCTGTGTCAATTAAAAACTTTCTATCTTTTCCTAATACGTGACTATGTACATAAGGACCTTCTTGATCTACAGGAATTTCAATAAGAGGCAAATCACTTTCCCTCCCTAGGCTGTTTCATGTATAACGCTGATAATCTGGATATGCCGACTGGGCATACTGGTACATCTGTTGTGATACTTGTCGTGTTGCGGCAGCGGGCTGTGTCTGGGCATGCTGTGGCTGCGGTACTGCTACTGTCTGTACTGTATGGGACTGATCATGCATAGGCTGTGTATTCTGCATTGGCTGTTCGTTCTGTGAGGTCTGTTGTTGACCCTGTTCATGTCTAGGCGGACGCGGTCTTTCTTTAGTTTTACCTGTCTCGATGTTATGTTTCAGGACTGGACATTCATGTACGTAGTGACCTGGCTGCTTGCAATAATTACATGTCCCTTTAACGGGAGCGGCAGAATGATTGGTCTGGGCCCCACCTTTTCTATGACCCTCGGCTGGAATTGTCTGAGCCACTAACATTTTCATTTTCGTGTCTTTCATACGTTTCTGTTCCTGATCTTGTTCTTCCCTTATTCTGTTCTGGTGATATTGTAACATTTGTAACATCTGTGATGCCGTATTTGCCTGCCAAGTACTTTCAACCTTGTACACTCGATTTTTAACCAGTGGTAGGGCGTTCTCTACTAATTTCGTTACAAAAAGGTGTGGATATGACTCGCTACTTGTTTTTAGACCACTATTGATAATGAAACATTTCTCGAATCTTGAATAAAAGTCACTAGTATCTTCATCTTGTTTCTGTTTGCAGGACGAGATTGCGTCCCAATCTTCCTTTCTAGTTGTCAATAATCTTGGCAGAACCTGTACTATTAAACCTGGTAATGCTTTAGTCAGATCCCCAAGGCCTAACCCTGGGACTCGTTTCTTTTCTTCGTCTTCTATCTCCGCCCATGCTATCTTTGACTCTCCCACTTCCCAATCCTTCTCCTTTAATTTCTCGTAAATGCCCGTGGGCAACAGTACTTTCAACATTTTCATAATATCATCATACGTGTAATCTCCCATCAGTAACATGTCTTTAAGCTCTCTGTGAAAACCCGCAGGGTCTTTATCATGGCACGGAACTAATTTCTTCATTTCTAACAGTTCTAACTTGGTCAGTGGTGTGTGAACATACACACGTTTCAGACGTTGGTCCGCACCCATAACTGGATGTACTTCTCGTAAGGGATTCTGACTTTCAATGCCACTACCGCATTGCATGTGGTACATTTTTCTTTCTGGAGGTGGGGCGGGAACATATTCAGAGCTCAGGAAAGTGTTATACTTACGTCGTTGTTCTAGAATTATTTGTATTAATTTGGTACTAAAACCTCTCCATCTATCCATAATTAGTGCTTCTAATGTTTCGTGTAAGGGACCTGGATCAGAATGATGGTTTCTGAACTTGATGAGGAGGTGCTGAATCATGTATACACCTGCTATTTTCTGCTCTTCCGGGGAAAGGTTCAAAAATGTCTGCACTAACGTGTCATCATTATATATGTCTGCGTTTTCGGCCCACAACACGGCGGACCGGGCTAGTTCCTGTTCATCCATAGAATTGAGTATATGATACCCTACTCGATCTCGAAGCCTTTTATCAGTTTCCTGGAATTGATGTTCTGAAGAATTCGGATTTGTTAAAGCGGAGAAAAGAACTCTCTTGCTCTCCGGACGGACACCTTTCCTAAGGTAGTTTCCCCTACCTACATACGCTATTATATCTGTAGACTTTTCTGATGTTTCATCTTCATCTTCCTCCTCAGAGGAAGTTTTATCATTTTCTTCCTGATGTGCAGTTAATACTGCCTTTCTAATTTTCTGGGACATAGTGGCTATGCAAGTCCCCTTGTCATGTTTCGCGTCTGCTATATTTTGGCCCCACTTGTTTAATGCGTCTAACTCACTCTGATCTGTCCCGGGCCTGTCTCGTTCTCTTATCACACAATTTATGAAGAATCTTAAAATCTGTTTTTGAACGTCAACTTTCTGTTTATACATGGCAGCTTTAACACTGTCGGGGTCTTTCCCCGTCTGTATGAATTTGTATAGTCTGTCGAGAGCTTCCTGCATTCCTACATAGCATAACAAGCTATCGGTGGCAGATCTTAAGCGTAGTGATGCTAAGACCATCAGATCGTCTGTTCCGGGTACTGGATCATATCTGCAGAATGACATCCTATCTTTGAATGCGTCTAGCCGGGCTGAATAGGGAGACTGGGAAGGATTCTGTGTGTCCTTTAAATGTAATCTGTGTGTCGGTGGCGGGGTCTGTAGACCCGCTGTCGCACCTCCTGGGGCGGATGCTTGGGCATTATCTCTCCGCGGAGTCTGTATCTGGACTTGAGTCTGTTTTTTAGTAAGATCGGGTAGTGCTGGTTTCGGTAGATCCGTCTTGAGTGGAGGAAGTGGCGGAGGTGGCGGAACAGGGGAGGTCTGTCGCGGTACCGGCGTAACATTATCTGGGGGCGCAGTGCCACCCCCATCCCTGTCAGTAGGCAGGGCACGAACAGGCAGATTGGTGTAAGCTGGCGCTACATCCTCTAGATACGAATTCAGGAATATGTCTTTAGTAGTCTTGTGCATTACTTTAGTTGGAACTAATGGTGTCGGTAAGTTTTTCGGTATTTCTGATTCAATTTCGGATGGGCCATCTGCTATGAGGTACATACCGTTTACAAGATTATTTCGGGCACGGTCTATTTGTTCTGTTTTTACTCGGATCCCTTCAGTAACTCGCTCTTTATCTGATTCTTTAAGTCTGTCTTCTCTACGGAGTGCTTTGTCAGCACGCTTACGTGATTCCTTACGCCAAAATTCTATGGCGTCCTTCTGAGATTGCCTAGCTTTCTTTTTCCATAATGCTTCTTCTACCCTCATGATGCACTCGGCATCCCACGTTCCGGTAACAGGCCATCTGTGTCTTTCGTCTAGGTGCTTGGTGTAATCGGCCCATAAATCTAGATATAATATGGCATCTATGCCGTGCTTCTGATACATAAAATTGCCTGGAGTGTCCCTAGGGGGGATGGGAATTTCTTCCTCTAGTAACCCTTTCCTAGTTCCTATCTGTTTTAACTTGCTGAGGAACGGCATCTTGTTTGCTTATTACTTGAACGCTAGTCTTTATTCCTTGATACGAGTTGCTAGTTGATACAAGAAATACAATGATACACAATAAAACAGTCACATTCATACCACGACATTAATCACATGAAAACATGAAAACATTGGAGACATAGCTAACTACCCCCTACACTGAATGTACCGCTCAACGGTACGGATACACTGGTGTAACAGTGCAAAAATTCGGAATACTTTATATACTGCTAAACAGTACAGATACACTGCCTAAAAACAGTGCAGACCGGACTTGCGTACCCAAACCCGTCTAGATACGACCCAGCAATGGTACTCACCGGGAAGCACGGAAACAGAAGGCCTCGGAAAACTCGACTGGACTCTACTCGGAACTTCGGAAAACTTCGGAAAACTTCGGAAAACTTCGGGAAACTTCGGAAAACTGGTGGGCCTCTTCACACCTCGGACCTTGCTTCTTTCGGCTGGGCTCTGGTCGGGATCCTCCGCACTCCTCACCGCCTCGTCTGGGCACTGATCGCAGTCTTCGTCACCTCCGTGGGTCAGAGGGGGATGCAGGAAATCCTGCCAGTACACGTGTAGTCCGTCTAACTGATGGCAGGGGACACGGATTGCAACGCACCTTCCGGCGCGTGAGGTGGGGGAGGGGTCCCTGTTCGGGCGCCAAAATGACGTAAATAATTAATTTACTCTCTTAATTTCTATGCAGGTAAGTACTTAATCAATAATAACTCAATCAGAAAGAAAGAAAACAGAGTCCGTGGTGTTAGAGTTTCTAAGGGTTTTATTCCTCATAAAGGAATCAGGATATCATGTTCTGACCACCACAGGGGTGTCAGAAGGGATAGATGAGCGCGCTCACGTTTATTGACATTACATAGCTTATATACTTGATTTACATCATAAGTTTCAGTGTGAGAGGCGTAACAGCTGAGAGAAGACAAGATAACAGTATACACGTGGTACCAATACATCATCAAGAGGCGTAAACTAGGCGTGAACTAGGGGTGTGTGCTAGAAACGTCACTGATAGGTGACGAAAGTGGGTGGCACCAAGGGGTGGTGCTAACAGAATGTTGCAATGTCAGCAGAAATCGGAAGCTTGGATGCGCACGCAGCTGCATGACGTGTGATTGACGGGGTGCAGGGGTCTTGACATTTACACTGACGGAAAGAGACAGAAGTCTGGCATGTCAGATCAACTTGTACTTCTATCTGATATCTGATGTTTAGGAACTATACTATCTGGGCGGAAAGGTCTCTAGGGTAGAGGCTATTCTATGCTAACTGTGGATGCGTGTATGAGCGCCTGAGTGTCTACATGTGGAGCGTGGGGGCACGGGGCCTTCCATGGAAGCATGGCAACGGAGGCTATGAATTACTTGCATTGAGACAGGTCGGCCCTTTTGGCTCTGCAGCTGGAGAGGATGTTTACAGGATCTGGTAGGCAGGAATGTATTCTCGGGGAGCGGAACAGATAACTCGAAGGTTATAGTCAGTCTTGGCAGAAAGCAGGCTTGAGCTGAGCGCGAGGGGCCGCGCTGAAAAGTAGGACAGAGTTCACGAGTAGAGAGGTAGCCTGGGCAGAGTCAGGAGCCACAAAAGAGGTTCAGATGGCAGGAATTCAGGGCCTACTCTGACTAGAGCAGGAAAAAGTGAAAAGTGTACTACAAAAAGACGTTGGCATAGCATATTTAGGAACGGACCATATAATCCATTCATGGTGCGTCTGAAAGAGGACAAGTTAACGGTGGACGCAAATGTATTTGCGTCTTCATAGCTGGCACAGGAGGGAAGTTACATGCACTTTAAGCTGATACATTGAGTCGGTGGGGTACGCGCTAGGGAACACATCATGGCCAAAATTTAATTTTCCTCAAGAGAGGCAAAGTTGGTGACCCCTGTGTGCCTGGAAGGGACTAAAGTGGGCACAGGGACGTTCTTTGGCCTGGTTAATTGTGCAGAGGATGCTCTAGAGAACACTTACCAATTGCTGCTAAAGCCAAAATAGACTGAGGAGGCCCGACGCATAATTTGGAAAAGACTGGGAGAGGTTGTGGACCTTTGGAGAAGAAAGCCCAGAGCTTGCGCAGGAGCAGACCCATCCTCCTGAGATTGCTGGCTTCCAACAGGTGAAGTAAAACTTTTCCAGACCAATGGGGCCCCAGAGGACTTGCACTGAACTGGTGGTGAACTCTTAAAGCAAAATGTAGGCTTAGGGGTGTGTAGCATTAATTTGGGCTGCATCTGGAATTCTCTTGTATTATTTGAATGGTGAGTAACCACCCCTACAAAAAGGGACATAGGGACTTGGGGATTTTACACTTGATAGCGCTATAATGCCGGCCTTAAATGGGCCATGAGGATTATTTAATGTGTTGTACATGCTTTACCTGCTTACATTAAATGCATGGAGAATGCAGCTGTTGCCAGACATTATGTGATCAACATAATAAATAGGCTATAAGAAGCAGTACCAGAAGAGGGACTTGGACTCCGCCCACTTGTTGGTAGCCAGGAGTACATGTTTTGATTTGGCATACATTGTGTGCTTCCATTGCTTGTTCTTCATGCAAATGTGACCAATTTGTTTATTTAGCCAGCTGCCTCAGCCAGCAGCAGTGTACCTGACCTAGCACTCTCAGTGGCACACACATAACATCATGACATTGCACTGCTAATATAGGGCCTTAGATAACTAGACAATTTAATGTGTTTGATTGACAGCCATTATTGTTAAACTACAGAGTGCAGTTGTGTGTTTAAGAGCACGGGGCTCCACTAATTTACGTGGAGTTTTAGGATTGAACTTATGTGATCAACAAATAAGACCTGTCAGAGTCCTGAAGAGAAAGGGATTTGATATGGCTGAATGTGTGTGCTTCCACTCAAAGACTGCATGTATTGAAAGGTTTGGCCAAAGTTTATACTTGATATAGCAGGACTGAGTTGGTTATGAAGGCAAGCAATTATCATGTCCATATGCCTGATCTGTTTATTATGAAATCTTATGATAAAGGGAGTAGGCATGACGTAATTATTGTGAAGAGCATATGTTACATTAAATAGGCATTTAAGTGTGAATTATTATTACCCTATATTAAAGCCTGCAGATGTATTTGTTAATTGGAATCTCACAGATTAGCCATAGGCAATGGTTTGGGTGTTGGTCACCCAGTATGACAAACTGTGGATACAGAGTGTTTGCTCAGTGAGAATCCTCGATAGGGCAGCTTGGGAGAGATAGTATTTTTCTTAGACAACTGTAATGTTTTGTATAGATTTCCAATTTTCTGACTGTGTGTCTGAAGGTTGCCTTGTGAAAAAAGCTTAAATTCAAAACTGATGGCTTAAATTGGTTATTGTGCCAAGTTAAAGGCATCTGATGCCACAGGTTGGATCTGCTTATTGTGAAATATTATGACAAAGACAATTTGTCTAGCTTATTAATTATGAAAAGCGAATGTTCTTGAAACCCCTGGAACTAAAGCCACCATGCCTGACAAGTTTAGAGCTGCTGCTGACAGGTGAGTTGAATTCCATTATGGACTAAGAGCATTTACTCCATGATCCAATGAAAGGGCCCCCCAATGTATGGGGTATACCTCCTAGAGAATCTAATATTCTTGTTAACATCCCAGCAAAAGCATCACATTTTGCGGCATCGAAAACAATCTTATTAGATTATACCTTAGTTAGCCTTTGTTCTAACAAATCGTTTTTTTTTTTTTAAATCATAAGCAAAACAAGAGGGTGAACATCTCCCTCTGGCTACTAAAATGAATTGTGAGGTTAGCCAGGATGCTAACTTTGAGATAATTGCAGAGAAGGAGGAGGATCCAAAATTGAATGAAAAAAATGTAACTCCCATTTAACAAGGCTCTACGCTAAACATCATTGGCAGCAGCCTTATCAACAACCGGGCATTCCTGACAACAGACCTAGGAATCATTGCCGAATGTCCCAATGTCCACTCAAGTTTATTGAATTGCTTCACGAGGCAACATCAGAGAGGACACGGTGGTCCTGTGACCTGTTTAACACCTAGTACACAGCAGAGTTGGGCACCCTAAAAACACAAGGAACATGCATGAGAAGAAGATTTGATATGAGTGGAAATAAGAATTACTCATTCATCAGGCCAAAATGATTACAAAGAAGGCACCTATGTTCCTCCACACTTAAACAGTGCCTAACGGAAGGAGATTAGATCCACTGCGTTCTTGTTGAAGAGTAACTTGAAATCACTATTCAGGCAATTTTGCCTTGATATTAATATGTCATGTTATGGTATGGAATGTATAAAGCGCTCATTTACCCAAGGGTGTCTTGGCGCTATCTAAGCAAAGAGCAAGCTAGAATAAAATGCTTTAGTTATTAAATAGCCAGGTTTTTACTTCCTTCTTGAATGCCAATACAGAAAAAGTGGCTCTGATGTGTGACGACAGACTATTCCATAACTTTAGCATAGATGATGCTCCTGTCCCCCCCCACCCCACCAGTTTGCTTTTTTGATTTTAGGAACAGCTAGGGTATAAGAGTTGGTGAAGCGGAGATCTCTGTTGGGGGTGTACCATTTACATGCCGTCCTGAGAAATTCCAGACTTGTGTTATGTAGTCCTTGATATGCAAGGCATAAGGCTTTACATTTTGCCTGGCAGCTCATGGGAAGCCAGTGAAGTTTATCAAGTCCATGGGAGATAGTGTGATACTTTGGAAGCTTAAGGATCATTCTGGCAGCGGCATTCCGAACAAGTTGCAGCCACCTCAGATGTTTACATAGAGACTATTACAGTAGTTCAGTAGACTACTGCAGTGATAAAGCTGTTCCTATAATTATCAGGGATAAAGGGCAGTATTTTCCTGATCATTTTTAAGATATGGTGGGCTGAAGATGTCACCGCTGAAACTTGGCCACCCATGTTAGGATTGTCATCGATAATGCCTCCCAAATCTTTGGTTTTATAACAGGAAGGCGGGGTTGAGGAAGATGCTCTGGCCACCAATTAGGGGAACAATTGAGGAAGGCTTCCAGAATAAGATAATCTCAGTTTTTCCTGCATTAAGTTTCAAGCATAATGTACTCATCCCTGTGCTGACAGCCTTGATACAGTCTTGACATCTTTGAGGGCCGGACATATCATTATTGGCCTCCAAGATGATCAATTGTGTATCGTCAGCATATGAAGTTACACCCATTCTAAGACTTTTGATGAGCGGGCCTGCTTGGCCACATTAAATAGAGTGGGGTTCAATGATGATCCATGAGGAACTCAACATGGCAATGAGTAGGGGGTAGACTCATATTTTCCAAGGATACCATTTGTATGCTATCTTTTGGAATGGAGGTGAGCAGAACCAACGCCTTACCTTTCACCCCAATCTCTGCTAGGCAGTGGATAAGGGTTTTGTGGTCAACCGTATTGAACGCAGCTGATAAGTCCAATATGATCATGACAGCGGAACTCCCATTATCCACCGCCATCCTCACCTCTTCCGTTGCTTTGACCAGGGCAGTTTCCGTACTGTGTCCTGATCTAAAGCCACACTGGGTAGAGTCTAATAGAAGGCTATCAAGAATATATTTTTATGATTCAATATTCATGATTTTTTCAATGATTTTGACAGGAAGAG
Source organism: Lissotriton vulgaris (assembly GCF_964263255.1). Lineage (NCBI taxonomy): Eukaryota > Metazoa > Chordata > Amphibia > Caudata > Salamandridae > Lissotriton > Lissotriton vulgaris. The sequence goes on from NC_141696.1 coordinate 28,759,598, forward strand.
GCAGGTGTATGATCGGGGATAGTTAGTAGTATCGGTGCAGCTCAGATTACATTTTTTTAAGAGAGGGAGGATGGAAGCCTGTTTCCAAATTTGCAGACTTACGCCTGTGGAAACCATGATGTTGAAAATATTCTACAGGTTCCGGGCGATTATTTGAAGGGTAAGTTTCAATATCTTTGTTCTGGTTTGCTCTGAAT